>NC_133584.1:44898582-46258081 GCF_964106895.1 Numenius arquata
ATAGTTGCTCAGGCAGTGGGTCAGCTGGATGCTATCACCAGGCAGAGTGCATCCAGGCCTGTCCACGTGGAATATCCTTGTGCCCTAAAGCATACAATTCAGTTCCTCGACAGTTTAGCTCCTCAACAGTAGCCACAGGGTTACCACAGGGCTACCATGTTGGTACCTGAGTTTGGCCCTACCGAGCTTCAAGGGAAAGGTAAGATGGATTGGTGGTGACTTGTCTCTGCTTCAGCCTTGTGGCTGCTGCATCTATGCTATGCTACATCTATACAAATGCAAGCAGACTAGAGATCTTTTTTAGAGTAGAGATCTTTTGTAGGCTCAGAAGTGGCATGGCCCAGCCTGCATTCATGCACACTCATGACCGCTCAAAACAGGATGACCATATCCCAACTGCTTTTTGCGAATAGTTCTTGTTATATGTTCTGCTCCCATCCACACCGATCTCAGATAGTATGGTAGTTAAATCCACTACAGGGGTTCTACTAGCAGTTTAAGTATGGACAATCATGCACCAATGCTTGAGCATAAACTCCCAGCCCAGGTTAGCTTACCAGCATAGATGTAGCTCCTGTGTCCAGACCTGCCAAGGGAGAGTAGAACTGAAGATATCCACTGTTGTCCTGGGCTCATCTGAGCCCGCTCCACTCAAAATCCCGGGAACAAGAACTTAGGTCCACTTTATGGCCCTAAATACACCCCCATATGATGTTTTGGAAAGCCTGGCTGGCATGTAACGAAGCAACTGGTAAGCCAAGATTTGAAAAGTGGTTTTGACTAGGACTGACTGAGTTGTCATACTTTAAAGTCTGTATCAAAACACTCTGAAAGCAGAAAAAGTAATGGGCTCTCTGCATAATGGCAATAGACATCAGAGCAGCCTAAAGGATTAATGAAACAGAAGGCACAGTTTTGTTACTTTGATGCTCAGCTTCCCATGCAGCCTTTTAAATCAGCTTCCTCAAAATCTGAACACACTCCCTTTTGCACAGAACCACAATACACACAAAAAGGAATAAGCGATGCGATTTGGAGAGGCGATATTAGGTTGGAGAATTTTGGACTATTTCTCTTACAGATGCAATCAATGCCAGTTTTGTATATCTTTCTACCTGCACGAACAAAATAATTACCAGACTACAGCATTCTGCAGTAATGATCATTAACTGCAGTAGCAATATTGCAGGCTCTAGGGCCTTTTTGTAATCTTCCTCATTTCAGTGTTAAACTACTCTAACTTCATTGGCTTCACTGGAGATACTCCACTTTACACCTACATAATTGAGAGCAGAATCAAGCCTCCACTGCTGTGGAAAATACTGTGTAGTGCAGCACTTTTCAAATAAAATGTAATTAACATGAAATTCTAGATCCATATTGCAATTTGCAGAATGATCACTGTGGGTGCAACATGACTTCCAACTCCCTCTCCCGTCTTAATTTAGTTAGAAATAGGACTGCCTGTGTAATATTTTCTCCATAGCAGCAAACAGAGGCATATTTCTTTTTCCTTTCCTATTGTTATTTTTTTCTCTTTATAAATCTTTGTCAACAAAGGATTACTGGCTCACCTGAGAGAGGCAGTTAAAGTCAGATACTTGCCCGTAATTAGGGAAACTTGGAATCCTTGACAGTGAACACCTGGCTTCTCATTACTACCTGAATTTTATACTTCCAAGTGTTAATCTCTCCTCAGGGTTTGCCTAGGAGTTTCATTCTGGTATTCAATGAAACCATCAGGTTTTCCAGGCACTGACACCTTTGAAATGTTTTCCACATGGGAGCCAATATGAAACATGTGTGATTATTACCGATTTCTCTGTGTTGATTTCTATTATGGTAGCGCCCTGCAAAAATAGTACAGACAGCAGTAATAAAATCTTTCATTGAACGACTTTATACAGCAGGAAGAGTTGTGTTTAAAGGGGTTGGTTTGGCGGGGGGGGGCTGCTGTGATGAATGGTGTTATCATGATTATAGCTTGGTTTAAAGTATTCGAAGAACTTCTTGCACATTTTTCAGCCTTGAGAATAAGTCTGACCAGCACCTCTTTCCTCTTAAAAGCCAGCACTGCTGCCATTCCTAATGGCTTTAGATGAAATACGTGGGCTAGCTGGAAGCTGGGAGCAAGGCTGAGCATGAACTCCCAGCTAACGCTACAGGGCTATAGTTCAGGCAGATTACTGTAATTTCCTTTACTTAGTACTGAGTGCAGAGTTTTTGTGACTTCCCAACCTTTACCAATCTTATGGGCACAAAAGTTTTCTCATTCTTATGAGATCAAATGTGCTGAGAACTTTGTATTTTTACTCCAGACAACCTAGGCAAAAGGATATCTTTGGGGGTTATCTTCTGTTAATGAGAAGGACTTACTATCCTGTGCCTGAATAAGAATTGTTTAAAGCGCTCCAAAGCTTGTATTGACTACTGCAAGGCAATAGGGGTAATAAGAAATCAAAATAATCTGAAAAAAGAACAGCAAAGCTAAGAGTTCCCATAGAGCTGAAACTCACTCAGAAGCATGAAAACAAGTGGCTTTTAAACAATAGTTTGTTTGGTTTCTGAAAGCACCAGGTGCCATTGATAAGGATTCAACCAGGCTATCTTACTTCTATAAAGTCCAAGCCCCAATGCCCTTGACAATTTTTAAAGTTTTCAGTGAATTCAGAAAGAGTAGACTATGAAATTTACTTAAGGAGAAGGTAGCACACTCAGTGAAAGAAAATGTGTAAGACTTATTTGGGATTGGAAGGGGAAAAAAAGGAAGCAAAACAGTGGGAGATCTTGAGACTGATCTAAGCCTGAGTATCTGCATTAGCAGTATTTTGCTGATAAACGAGCAGGTGTGATTGAATCACAGAAGACAACTGAGAAACCCCAAATTAACCTATGGTGAGCTTTATATGTGAAAAGATTAAATGAATGAAGAATGCAAAATTTAATTAAAATATCATAAAATCAAAAGTGTTGATCGAAGTGGTCTTTGTCTTGCAGTTCAGTGACAAAAAATGGAAAACTCAGTTGCCTACTGCATTTCCCTTACATGGTTCAACTCAGACTGATGTTTAATGTGGCATAGATGCTAAAAAAACTGAGCATTAATATGTTACAGAAGAAGAGAGTTTGTTCTTCCTAGATGGATACAGGAAGTTTCATGTCCCGGTTTTCCGGAACTCAGTTTCATTTAAAACCAACCATAGTCCAGTTCTCACCACTGCCAGAGGACATCTGACAAATTTTCCCTGGAGAATAAGATTTTCCATTTTTAGCTGCACAATTATAATTTGAATTCTGGGCACAGCCCTGGGAGAGACTGATGCATATACTTTGAAGGATGCTACATAATCTTCCTATCAGAACTGGAATGCAAACACGTTTCCCCAGACCCTTAGTGAGGTCCTAGATGCATGGCATTTCCCAAATTCCTTGGGGATATCCAATAATCCTTACCAGTCTTCTGGTCTCTTGGGGAGCAGCTGCAGAGCACTGCCTCCTATTCAGCAGAGCTCAGGGAAAAAAGACTATATCTTCATAAATATATGCTTCAGATTATTCATAAAATTAAAAAAAAAACCAACCAAAACAAACAAAAAACTGTGCCATAGCAACAGTGCGCATTAGGTACATATATATGTAAGTAATGCAAGGGAAAGTTTAACCGAGATGCTTATTCCCTCAGCAGCTTTTCAGTCTCCATTGGCTGTTTCAATTCCTGCATTAACCCTCTTCCCCTCAATTCCCTGTGGTCTGTTTTCTCTCTCTGTTGTAATACCCTTCCTGTCTCTGCCTCTGATTTTATGCAAATGTGGGTTATCTGGGGTGATGATTATAGAACTGAAAATAGAGACATACAGTAGTCCTGCTCTAGAGCATCAGACTTGAAGCCCAGTGGATCACTATCTACTCTGCCAGGAGCATTTCTGGGCACTTAGCTGCACGTTCTGCAATTCTTGTGTTGCTTTCTTCAGATCTCTTCCATTTATGTGTGTCACGACTGAATCGCCTCATAAGGCTCTAGGGGAGACTCGCGTGACAGTCTGGTCCTCTGGGACTGGTGACTGGCATCACAGAAGTGTGCCCTGTCACAGGAATGATGTGATGCCAGCTACCCAGCATGCAATCTTCATATATGTAGTTGTATCTGGATATAGTTAGTTGTATCTGTGACTTGACATCTCTGCGAGTCCCCATTTCTTCGGACATCAGCTTCTGTCATTATAGGCATTATAATTCTCAATTTTCTGTTAAGAAAAACATCCACAGAGGAGGTGACAAACAATGTTGCAGTGGTGCCTCCTGGGATGAGTTCGTGTATCTGCCCCAGTACAACTGACAAATTCCGGTCACCAATGAAGTTACAAGGAAAATTGTTGGGCTGTGAAATGTTTCTATGAATTCACCTCAGCTGTTTTCACAAGATGAGGAACGCTGAGGAACTGCTAATCTTAAGAACTCTGATTTGACCAACTTTGGCTCAAGAGATTGACTGATGAACCAGCTTTAACTGCCTGTCTGCCAAGAGGAATGAGGAATAGAAAAATCTCAAGAAGGATTTTAGAGATACACACAAAAGTAGTGATGCAGAAGGGTTACAAAACTCAGAGGACAAAGAAACGTACATTTACATGATGGGGAGCACCTTACTTAGCTAATGGATCAGGTCAAGATGTGGTAACATCGCCTTATTCAGAAAGCAGCAAGAGAAATATCTAAAAGGATGTCAGAGGACCTGCTTGCAGCCTAAATGATGTATCAGAGGAATAAGGAAAAGGCAAAGAAAGATATATAGGATTTATCATGTTTATCTCGTGACAGTAAGTAAAGAGCAAAAGAGTTCAGAATACCTGAACAGAGACCTCTGAGAAGGTATTAGTAAAAATATCCATGGCCTCCTGAATACTTACAACGTAAAACAGCACATACTTGCCAACAGTGATTTCTAGGAAAACATGTTTAAATTTGGGAAGTCTAAAGAGTTGGTGTTTTGTTTAGTGGAGGGAACAAAAACAAATGTTGTTTTGGATGAGCACAAATGTTTCATTTTGTGGGTTTTTTTCAGTTCAGTCAACAACAAAAAATACTTCATTGCTAGCATCACTCACGAGTCGGGCGTATACACATGAAAACAAAAACCATAAATCTATGTTGTCCTCTGTTGGACTGGAGAAACCCAAGGGAAAACTATGTTTGACAGGCAAAAAATGAAAACAGAGAGGAAATAATTCTTATTTTAAAATCTCTAACCGGATTAAAGGGATGGGGAACAAATGACTACAAACCTCAGAAGCTGAGGACTTCCATCTTTAGGTGTGTTGGTGCTTCTATTATGAGCCCCCACTTCAAATACAACTAGAGAGTAAATTGATTTTCTGTTTTTATGACTTTTTAAAGGCACATTAATGTTCTACATAACTGAGTATTTGCACAGTACTTTATTATGTGAAATACCATTAACTTCAACGGGAGTTTGTGTAGTATGGTAACGATGTCATTAAGCAGGGCTGTTAAACTCATTGAGCTATATACCATCCTGAATTACACCTGTACACCCCACTCCCCCCAGTCAGCATGCCCTCTCCCACACCCCTGTACCCGAGCCATACAGCATGCCCCTGCCTCCCCTGGCTAGCAGGGGCCAAAGACCAAAGCTCTGCAGCTGCAGCTAATGACTAGCAGGTAGGAAGTTTTGAGACATAGCCCATATTATATCCATCTGCACAAGAACAAGATTTGTCCAAAAGGCACTTGCAGACCTTTACTGCATGGCTGTGCCACGGGTTGGAATGGCTTCATTTATCACTTTATCCTAAAATGTCACAGGTTTATTCTCACAACACCTTTGTGAAGAAGCAGAAGAGAAAATTCCCCAGAGTGGAACTGATACACACAGAGAAGATATGATGTGCACACAGCAAATTCCTCCAGCAGCCTGAGCGCTGAGCAATGTCCTGGATAGAGGCTGCTTCCCAGATCCATGCAACCAGTAGGGACATCGGTATATGACATGTTTTATAGGTGACTATTTCCATTTTAGTCTATGGATAATAACTTGCACGCTCAAGGATTTGCAAGACTTTGTCCCTTTAATGTTTAGGGATTAAATTGCATCTTCAGGAAAAGCTTGAAATAATGCGTGGTGAGTGAGCTGCACCACCTTTGAAGTAGCTCCAGGAAGTATTGTGCTCAACATCGCTCCTCTGAAGTATTGTCAAGCCTCTTTCCTGTGTGTGCTGAACCAAGGGAAGAAGGCACGTTTCCATTCCTACACTGTCCATGCTGGTTGCCTTGAAGAGAAGAAGGAAATTGATCTAGACTGGAGAACAAGAGGCTGAAGCGCACCCTGCAGAACGGGATCTGGGGGTTTTGGTTGATGATAATCTCAGTCTGAGTCAACAATGTGCAGCCAAAAGGCCCAACCATATACTTGGGGTACATTAAGCACAGAGTAGCTAAATGGTCGAAAGAAGTGATTTTCCCACTATAGACAGCGTTGGTGTAGCATCACTTCAAGTACTGTGTGCAGTTTTGGGCTCCACAATATAAGAATGATACAAACATTTTAGAATGTGCCCAAAGGAGGGCAACAAAGGTCGTGAAAGGACAATAGGGCATGCCTTATGAGGAGTGGCTGAGTATACTAGGTTTGTCCAGCTTAGAGGAGACTGAATGGTGACCTCAATGCTGTCTACAGCCTCCTCAAGATGGGGAGCAGAGAAAGAGGTGCTGATCTCTTCTGCTTGGTGTCTGGTGATAGGACATGAGGCAATGTCTTAAAGCTGCATTAGGGGAAGTTCAGGCTGGATATTAGGAAAAAGTCCTTCCCTGAGAGGGTGGTCAAGTACTGGAACAAGCTGCCCAGGGAAGGGGTCATGGCCCCAAGCCTGTTGGATTTCAAGCAGCATTTGGACAACACTCTTAGATACCTGATTTAACTTTAAGGTTGCCCTGTGTGGAGTCAACAGTTCGACTCAATGATCCTTGTTGGTCCCTTCCAAAACTGGATATTTTATATTTCTGTGAAAAGACAGCCCCATCCTCAGCTTTCCACTTGACCTACATTCAGCATGGCAGAATGGATCAGAAACCAGCAAGGGCCTGATATGAAGGAAGTTCTCACTTTCCATCTTCGTATCATGGCTTGCAGCCCAAATCATCTCTTTGACTTTAACCTCTGTCCTTTTCTCTCTTTCCCAATAATGAGCTTTTCTTTAGTATGGTTTCTTCCTGTCCGATTGAAATCAAAGGGAGTTCTGTTAGTGACTTCAGCAGAAGCAAGATCAAGCTCTCTATTTTTCTTTTTTTTCTTTTTTTTTTTTTGTTGGTATCTAATTTGGATTGCAGTTGTACTGATTGACAACTCCACTACAACTGCATTGAATTGCTGCCCAAATCAGTAATCTACTTTGGTGTCTTAATTAACTAGAGTCAAATTTGAATTGAATTGCTTTTCTTGGAGATCTTTTAGGGTGACTGTCAATCCAAAGGTAAAGACTTTTATAAAATTGCTGCTGCTTTTTATTTTGTACAATTGCTTTAGATAAAGATATTTTTATTCATCTCTTACCTCTCAGTACTTACATTTTCTTATTTCATATTCCCTTCTATTTCCTTTTTTCATTTTTAATATATTCTTTTCTCCCTCTTATTTTTTAATTAGCCTTCTATTTGAATTTAATTATTTTCTTCTCTTTCAGCTAACTCCTGTCTTACACAGCACACTATCTCACCACCCCCTTCAATAAAGCTCTGTCTCTCAGCTTCACCTGTCTCTTTTAAGTCTTGAATCTCTAATTTATTTTTTGTATTTCTAATCCCCCCCCAATAATTCTGGTTTAACTCATGAGTTTCCTTTCCAGCCACAGGGCCTAGGCTTCTCTCCTCTTTTCTTCCTTTACATCAGTGCAATGTTGTAGGTCCCAAATGACCAGCACGAAATCTGTACCCTTCCAGCGTAGAGAAGAATCAGGCCAACAAAGAAAACCCAGTAAAGTGTGATGTTTTCCTGGACAAAACTGGGATGTTTCCTTTTGAACAAACTGGGAAGCAACTGTTCAAAGTATGACAAATAATGGGAAAATTTTTCACATTCCTGATCCCAGGAAGGTGGAAGAGCATTGCAACAAGCAGTTAATAAATATTCCTGGTCTTTATCCATTCCCTACCAACTTCTTTCTTCCCACTCCCCTTCTCCCCTTCTTCCTACAGAATTCACATATGCTGTCTCTCTTGGGCACAGATTCTGATCTTGTTTTTACTGCTTTTACACTGGCTTCACTGCACTAATTTCTGTTTCATTTCTCTTGAGTTATCCAAGCTTAAGCAAGAGCAGACTCAGGCTCTCTGTTGGGCTGGGATTTTCTTTTTTTTTTTTCCTTTTACTTTTTAAATTAGATGTCCCAGCTGATCTTGAACAGCTGGCTTTTTTCATTTCAGGAGTAGCTTAAGTCTGCACTCTCCAAAAGCATACAGCAGTTATCAGTTAATGAGATGACTTGTACCCTTGTCCACACTTGCATCACTATGGCTGTTTAAATGAGTTGATGTGCTGCAACTGAGGATTAAACCATCTCTTTCAATCCTGCATGCACTGCAGCACAAGCTACTCACTCCAGCAACCACAGAAGCAATTGCAGTCCTGGGAAAGTCAAGATGAGCAGAAACCCTTGTGCATTAAAGGTAAAGCAACTTCAGCAGTGGAAAAATGAAAAGAGGAACACATCCTCTGCCTTCTGTTCAGATGCTGCTGAAATCCCCCACCTGTTCTTTCCAAATGTACATTGTTTTGTGCACTTTCACATCCTTTTTTAATCCACCCACCCATGCTTCATTTTTGAAAACTGAACTGTGAACATGCCAGGGTTAAAAAGGAAACTCTAACATTCATGTCTGTAGACTTTACCATTCCAAAGCCATGCGCATACAGTATAGCAAACACGTTCTAGAAGAACAAGAAAATACCTAGTGCTAGAATATGATCTTTGGGACTTCATACTTCCAGTGTGAGATAACAACTTTGATACCCTGAAGCCTGAAGAAGGGCTATTTTTATAATAATGCTACGTTTGCTGACTCCACAAGGAAATCACAAATGTTGGGATATGGTTTCAGAGGGTTTAATCCAAGTGTTGGTCCCATGCTGAAGGATATTCAGCCATAAATGACTACCTGGTCATTTAAACCGGGAAATTGAAGATAATGACATACATCTTTTGGTTGTTATTGATTACAGAAACACTACAACCTAACTATTCCAGCCCTAGGGCTAACTAGGTTCAGAGGTACCCTCTTCTTTCTATGCAGACCACATAAACGAAGACACCTTAAAGAAGGACTGGAAATTGGGATTCATTTATCAATGCAAAGGTATACTTTATTCAGAGAACCTAAATTAGTTGTTCCTTTTTCCATGTTACAGAGACAAAATTAATGCACTGAGGTGATTACACTTGCCAAAACAAGCAAAAGCCTCTGTTGATGAAGATTTTTGCTGTTATCTGCTATTACTCCCTTCTCTACAAAAATTTCTGTCTTAGGCTTCTTTGACTTATTACAGTAGAGAGCTAAAACACCACTCTTCTAAGTAGCTTTATGTAGTACCAAGATTCTGCAAGATCCCAACACAGCTCTAGGCACCTATGAATAGACAAACCCATATATCCATTCAACCCTGAAAGATATTTATACCAATGCAAAATGAATACATTATACTATCACTCTGGTTTGATGGCAACTGAGGTCCATCAGTTAATCAATTGTGTGCAGCGCCAAAATAGTACTGAAGGGACACAACAGTCCCTGCCCTGGCAACCTCATGAACTACTTTTCCATCCCTTCCATGTTACACTTGTGTGAGTTCTACACATAGGCAGCAAGAAAGGATTCAAAATAAAACCTACACCAAAACAAAAACCCCATTGTGTACTTTCTGATTAATTTTTGAGTGCACCTGAAGCAATTACGAGGGTAGTAATGATATTCTTCATAGAGCCTGTCCCTTAATGTGCACCATAATTAGAGGAAACTTGGATCCCAACAGATATGGTCTCTAAAGACTTGGTGGATGGGGGGCGGGGGGCAGAAAGGGGGTGGTGAAAGACAAGGGGGTAAGGCCATTAAACACAGCCATGGCACCTCTGCCTATCTCTCTCAGCACAGACCAATGCAAATATGTGATCTGAAAATTAACACAGCTAGGAAGGAAACATCCCACAGGGAGAATCAATACCCAGCAAAGGATAATGGGAACCCTGTGCAAGCAGCTGTGATCTGCCCTCTGAACATTAGCACCTGTCGACGACAGCAATCAATGCTGGTCAATGGGCAGCTCTCCTCACAGCTCAATTCACACAATGATCGTTAGCTGGAACCAACACAGTGGCACCCCATGCTGCCAAATGGTGTCCCTTTCTTCCTAAATGCAGACAAACAATGACTTCCCCAAATAACTGGCACTGGTCTTTTTAATCTTTCCTCCCTCCCTTCTGCTTTGGCCTTTTTGCAGTATACAAGGAGGATCCATTGAGTCCACAGCTAGAAACTAAGTTAATTTCAGAATGTGTTCTGCCAAGGAGTCAAGGCACGACAGGCACCTCAATTCAGCCATAACAAGGAATTCAGGCTTAACCATTTCCATTGGTACCATGTTTGTCTTGTACCTTATGATTATTGTTAAAGAACCATATTTATTACCCTTTCAAGGACAGTGGAAGAGCAAAACTGGAGATGCTCAGAGCAGGTGGGATTTTGAATTATTCTCCACAGGGCAGAGAATTTTTGCAGGCAGTGACCTTTATTCCTGTCTATAGCTAAGTTGCGTCACTGTTAAGATCATTCTTGTCAACAGCCTTTGTGCATGTCTCTATACAATAATATAGCAAAAAGAGAAAAAATGGATATAAGCAAAGAGTCATGATGATTTCATGGAGTCTACTGGGCAGAAGGAGGAATTGTCTGATGTAGTCAGCAGCAGGTCCTCAGAACGTTTCTTTCACTCAGAAGGACCTTCTTGTTTCTGGTGCAAGTAATAGCAAACAATATCCAAATCTGCAGTTTTGTTTTAGATATCTGAAGCATGTCATTTTGACCATGACTGTATGACTCCTCCTAATAGTCTACAAAATCTGTTGTGCTTCATTATCCAGAGATACTGTGAAATACACACAAGAAGCTGAACTCCGAAGAGATCAAAGCCTCATTCCTCTAAATACCATGTGACTACTTACATGCTCAAAATTAAAAGTGTACTTCATTTGACTGGGATCTGTGAATCTGCTCTAAATACTAAAAGCCAGAAGAACATCTCCAGAAGTTTGCAGGAAATCATAGTAACCACCAAAAATTACTCCGGATCCTGCAGTTCCCAGCCCCGTGCTCTCAGCATAATGATATCCAGTTTCCCACTAGAGAACCCGGTAGCATTAGCAAACACAGAAATGCAGATTGAGCTTACTGGGATGCCAGCTAGGGCTCTGAAAGGTAGACAGCTGAGCAGTGTACTGGAAAATGACCAGATATATTTAAACTGGCACAATCCAGCTCACTACATTCTGAACTGATGCCAAAAGTTCAGGGGCATTGCGAGCACATCTTACGTAAGGGACACATATTTCTGCCATCTACTCCTGGTACTGAGCACAGTCGAGTGGAGAGCAGGGAGCAGAGGGCAGAGGATATCCTACAGTGTTCTTTCAAACTTGACACAGATTTCCATTTTGTCACGTTCTTAGCATGTGTATTTATTTTCCTTGAATATTCAAGCATTTGGAGCTTTACACTTGCCAGAGCTTATGAAAAGTGCATATTTAGCTCAAAGAGTTCCCAGATGTGAATTTCAAAATGACACTGTGTTGATTAGCTATAGAAGACAACCAGTCAAAGAGCAGAAACAATAACATGTGACTTGGCATTCCCCAGCCAGCCAGAAAATAGTCACCCATTTAATTTTTCATGAATTGTCCAAAATCTGGGAATACAGCAAAAGTTTAAAGCTTGAACAAATGTTTCTGTTTCCTAGTCCGCACCTAATGTCTTATGCTATCATCACTGCTGTTTCATCTCCTGTTGGGAAAGGTCTTGAGAAGACCTATAGGGTCATTGGAAAGGAGTGGCCAGGTTCCTCCATCAATGAAGTTATCCTGCCATGGAGACACCTGGGGCTCTGCCCCACCTCTGGGGGGAAAAAATGAAATTAGAGTGAAATGTGTTTATTTTCTCTTGGTGTTATGCATTGTTCACAGCTGATCATTCATCATCACAACTCACCCCTATGAATGATTCATGAGGGGACAGCTGTTCCCAGGGCCTTGCTCCTGAGCTGCACATACCACAGGAGGCATCCCCAGGCTGGTTATGCAAGAGGTTGAGCACCTGAGAAGTGCTGAGGCCTCTTCAGCTCAGAGGTTGATTTTTTCAAGTGAAGGCAAGGCTACAATGCACCCTAACAGTGCAAGGGGGAAAAGAGTGGGTAAGTAGATTACATGTAGAAATAAAAGGTGTTTCAAGATATACAATAAGCCAGGCTTTAAGAAGAGGTAGTATTAGTCTGATCAGCTGGAAACACTGGGATTCAATATCCTGTACAGGATTCTTCTAGCTTCCACAAAATGCATGCATAAAACTTCATTAAAATGTTGATATGTTTTGCAGATATTGTTTAGTTTGTGTCCTATTTTTCAAGAAAAGGTCTACACTTAAACTACAGGCACTACACGGACACAGTAAATCTAGTTTTCATATCCATTTTTGATTTGCTTCTGAGTCCTTGTCTTTGTATAATAAGCTGTATGTCTCACACTTTCATGCACAGCATGTATAGCACTTTCTACTGCAGACGGAACCAAACTTCTCCTAATGAGGTTTCCCTGCTTTAAACTAATGGTAATGTAAAAATAATATCCTCCTTCTTTCTTTACTATTACCTCAACTGAAGGAGAAAGACATAAGAGAATTTAAAAATCTATTCAAAAAGCACAGTTGGTAATATTACAGTAATTATTATTACAAATCAGATACTTTTTCAAATACAATGACAATTTTGCCTTAAGAAAATAGGAAACTGGCAGTAGAACTGAAAGCACAAATAATTTCTGCAATGTGTATGGATGTTGCACAAATTAGGACCATATCTGGTGCCTTTTTTCTCTCTCTGTCCTTGCCACTTTAAAAAAAAAAAAAAAAAAAAAAAGATAAATTACTTCCAGGATGATATTCTACTAGCAATTTTAGGAAATCCCAAGAACCCAGCAATTGCGCTGAAGAAAGAGTGGTGCTACTACTTCAAGGCCCACACACAAAATAAGATTGAATTGGCAAAATCTGATGCCATTCCTAATAAACAGCACAGATGTCTAGAATACAAGAGAAAATGCTATTTAGAATTTGGGTTTCAAACTTTTTAAAACCTCTTTGATTGAAAAAAGCATCACAGACTGACATTTCAAAAAACAGTTCCTAGCTGGAAAGCCTCTAAATCTACAGCCTAGGTTTAGAATTCACATATCACTCCCTTCTTTAAGGAAGAGTAGTTTACACCAGTGCAGAATGTTTGAGGGATTTTTTTGTATTTTTTTGTAACCATACAGCTTTTGTGTTAAATATTCTTTTCCTATTTGGATAGTACTTTCTCTCAGCCTCGTTCTGACCTTTCGCTCATCCCACCACAGACTCAGTGTACAAAGTATTCAAGGTTATTTATACCACAATCATTGTTTATACAGAAGTGGGCAAGGGAAACTCGATTGTTTGTAAATGCAGCAGGGCAATTTAAAATAGAATGAATTTCAGCTGCAGTGCTGGAATTCTTTACCGTGTCTCCGTAAGAGATGTACAAACCACTTACTCTGCAGAGAACAAGGTTACAAGTCGCACATCATACATACACTGGAATTACATGGTTTGTGGTAGACCTCTCTGGTGCCAGAGCCAAACTCTGTTCTCAATCTCCGGAGACAATGGGCTTGTGTTGATATAAGGTTGCAGAATTTGACTTTAAATCAGTAAGCAGGCACACCAGACAAAAACAACAGGCCTCTGCAGACATATGTCCTTGATCAGTTATTACTTGCACATGGAAATCATTTTTAGTTACAGAAGAAAGCATTTTGTTGTCTCCAGAAAGACCAATACTTTGTCTAGGCAGCCAAACGTTAATGTAGCTCCCTGGAAGCAGCAGTGGTCATCTTTGCTGTAACGGAAGAGAACCATGGGAGGATTTCCCAGGGGGACAGGTAATGTATCTAGGCACCTTTTTTCCCATTAACAACAGTTAGTGCAGCTCAACCTCCTCATCACAAGACCTGTGGCACCAACTTCATCATACCTGCGTGCAGCCCAAAGAATTAATTATAAAGATCTCTGCTTCAGGGAGTTGGACTCAATGATACTTATGGACCCCTTCCAACTCGAGATATTCTATGATACTGTGATTCTACACATTTCATCTTGCTTCAGATAACATTTTCCAATGACAAAAGTCCAAAAGGATGAACCACCAAAGCATTATTCATTAAATAAACAAGCTGCTATAGGATTCTTTCTAAGGGTCATATTTCTTTAATAAAGATCACTTTCAATGATATGATGAAAGAAGACCAAATTTGTAGAGAACAGTAGGATCCTTGAAAGTGAAGCAAGGGCAATTCCTTCAAGTACAATGTGGCTATAATATAATGCCTTTCCTCTTCTTAGTACCCTTCAGATTCCAACTGTGTGCAGACCATGATACTATTATCTGTAGGAAGAAAAACAAAGAGAGAAAGAGTGGTTGGTTGCCTGGAACAAATTACAACTGTTAAAGGTGAGGCATAGCAGAGTGCAGAAACCATTAACATCAGATATGTTGTGTATGCCCAAGCTGGTCACTCTCCAGGAAACATATTCTTCTCTAGCAGTTGTTTAAGTCCTGTATCCTCGCTACAGAAGATCTAATTCAAACTGAACGGTACCAGATTCAAACATACTAAATTTTAAGTGCTTTGACTCATAATTAAAACCTGGCATTACTTCTAATTATTTCATGTTGCAAGGATTTTTAATGATGAAGAAAAAAAATTGCTCTTGGATAACATTTATCTGCAGATTTGCATGCACTCTATCCAAAAGAGATAAAATTGAGCATCAAAGTAGAAAAGACCACAGATGACCTCCTCAGTAGAGTTGAGGTTAGATTCCTCAATTCACTACCTTGTCCCTGGATCAGTTTGCCAGGAGAAGTCAAAATTATAGAATTCATAGAATCATAGAATTGCCCAGGTTGGAAAAGACCTTTAAGATCATTCAGTCCAACTGTAAACCTAGCACTGCCAAGACCACCACTGTGTCCTAAGCACCGGATCTACATGTCTTTTAAATACATCCAGGGATGGTGACTCAACCACTTCCTTGGACAGCCTAATCCAATAACCCTTTGATAACCCTTTTGGTGAAGAAATTTTTCCTAATATCCAATCTAAACCTCCCCTGGCACAACTTGAGACCATTTCCTCTTATCCCATCACTTGTTACCTGGGAGAAGAGATTGACATCCACCTCTCTACAACCTCCTTTCAGGTAGTTGTAGAGAGCGATAAGGTCTCCCCTCAGCCTCCTTTTCTCCAGGCCAAACAAACCCAGTTCCCTCAGATGCTCCTCTTAATACTTTTTTTCTAGATCCTTCACCAGCTTCGTTGCCCTTTGGACATGCTCCAGCACCTCAATGTCTTTCTTGTAATGAGGGGCCCAAAACTGAACACAGAATTCAACATGCGGCCTCAACAGGGCCCAGTACAGGAGGAAGATTGCTTCCCTGATCCTGCTGGCCATACTATCTCTGATACAAGCCAGGATACTACTGGCCTTCTTGGCCACCTGGACTTACTGCTGGCTCGTATTCAGCTGGCTGTTGACCAAAACCCCCAGGTCCTTCTCTGCCAGGCAGCTTTCCAACCACTCTTCCCCAAGCCTGCAGTGCTGCATGGGGTTGTTGTGACCCAAGTGCAGGACCTGGCACTTGGCCTTGTTGAACCTCACACCATTGGCCTATACATTTTCTATCTTCCAGTCAAGTAGGGCCTCCTCAGTTAGCCAGGACTGCTGAAAAATGATGGAAAGTGGCTTGGTGAGCACTTCTGCCAGATCCCTCAGTACCCTTGGGTGGACAACACCAAGCCCCATAGACTTGTGTATGTCTAAGTGGTGTAGCAAGTCACTAAACATTTCTTCTTGGATTATGGGGGCTTGATTCTGCTCCCCATCCCTGTCTTTCAGCTCAGGGGGCTGGGTACTCTGAGAACAACTGTTCTTATTATTAAAGGCAAAGAAGGCATTAAGTACCTCAGCCTTTTCCTCATTCTTTGTCACTCTGTTTCCCCCTGCATCCAATAAAGGATGGAGATTCTCCTTAGCCCTCCTTTTGTTGTTAATGTATTTATAGAAACATTTTTTATTGTATTTTATAGCAGTAGCCAGATTAATTTCTAGGCAGGTTTTGGCCTTTCTAATTTTCTCCCCGTGTAACCTCACAACATCCTTGAAGTCCTTCTGAGTCACTCACTTCCCAAAATATCACTTATCTTTGTGAAGAACTTGTCTTAGAATAATTCCAGACTCTTTTTCCATATTACTGGTAGGCTTCTGTGCGTATGTTTATATCCAGAATGTCCTCTGGGTCTTCAGCAGAAGACTCGGTCTACCAGCAGAAGTAGGGAGGTGATTGTGCCCCTGTACTCAGCACTGGTGAGGCCACACCTGGAGTATTGTGTCCAGTTTTGGGCACCTCAATACAAGAGAGATATCAAGGTGCTGCAGCGAGTGCAGAGGAGGGCAACGAAGCTGGTGAAGGGTCTGGAAAATAAATCATATGAAGAGCGGTTGAAGGAGCTGGGACTGTTTAGTATGAGGAAGAGGAGGCTGAGGGGAGACCTCATCACTCTCTACAACTACTTGAAAGGACACTGTAGAGAGGTTGGTGCTGGTCTCTTTGCACAGGAAATTAATGACAGAACGAGAGGGAATGGCTTCAAGCTCCAACAGGGTAGGTTTAGACTGAACATTAGGAAAGAATTTTTCACAGAAAGAGTGGTCGGGCATTGGAATAGGCTATCCAGGGAGGTGGTTGAGTCACCATCCCTGGATGTGTTTAAGAGCCGTTTAGATGTGGTGTTGGGGGATATGGTATAGGGGAGAACTTTGTAGTGTAGGGTAGATGGTTGGACTCGATGATCCCAAGGGTCTCTTCCAACCTAGATGGTTCTATCATTCTATGATTCAGTCATTTGCAGAGATGTGTGTGCGCTGTGGCTCTTTTAAAGACCACTGATTCCTGCCGGAGAACTAACTCACTGCCCTCTAACCTACTGCCAAGCATCACTATGGGAGACAAAACCTCACCACTGCAAACAGATGCTGAAACTACTTCAGATCCACTCTGCTGTTGTAAATGTGCTTTCTATATAGTAAGTGGCAAAGAAAATTGCAAAGCAAAGGTTAGACTAAATGACTTCCTAAGGTCACTTCAAACCTGAATTTTCCTATGATCCTATGACAGGTGGCAATGTGGTACATGAGACACATACTGCTCCTACTGCATAAACCTGAGGATTTACTGTCTATTATTACTAAGCTGTTGTTACAGTTCTGCCATCTGATGTGAGGTGCTGCATGAGCCAACATCCTGATCATGTGAATTGCCTTCCTCTGATATGCTTCTCCACATAAAATACTAACATATTTTTATTTATAATTTATATGTCTATAAATTATAAATAATACTATTCATTATATTGGCCCCCACAAAAAAGTCCAGTGAAGACAGTGTGAGCTAAACTAAAACCCAAGTAACTCTTTGACAATTTAGCAATGTCTGTGCACTGTGCTACATCCTTAAAGCAGAAGCCCGTACATGAAGACAGAGCATGAAGTGCTTTTCCTGCGGCTTTACGGCAACCAGGGCTGTGCTGCCAGGAACAGCACAGCTCTCAGCCATGTTCAACAGTTGTGCAACGCTGATTTGGAGCAATATCAGAATGGGACCCCCCTCTATGACAAAAATAGGGCTGACAAAGTTGTGGAAGGAGCCAACACTTAACAACAGATACAGCGCGTGGCAAAAGGGAATGCTGCTTTGAGTGTAACGCAAGATAAGATTACACTCATACAGAATTGCTGTTTGCAGGAAGAGAGATGTTACCCCTCCAACACAGGCACAATCACACATTGTAATGAATCACAGATTAACCGTGATGTTATTCCTGCAGATTCAAAGGGCTGTTGCGGAGTAGAAGGTTGTGGGGGTGGTTGTCCTACTGCTAAGGGCGCCAGAGAGTTGCCTCATTTCACTTAAGAGGAAGAATTCCAACATTACATTAATAGAAGTGCTCAGAACCCCCTTTTCCCACCTATGCTGTGCTTGCCATCATGAACTTAGTCCTCAGATATTAAATATTTCAGATTATTTCAATAAAGAGTCCACTACCTGGTGTCAGTGGCCGGGCACCCAAAATCCAGAGAGTGATTCAAAGCATGCACACTTCAATCGAAAGACATGCCCTGACTCCCATCCTGACTCACACGGGCTGAGGGTCAGGCTCTTAGAGTCCGCACATGACTGGTAATTTTTAAATGATTACAATGAAAGGAAAGACTGCCTTTTTAATTCCCAAACACAACAGCTGCAATGTCATTGGGGTTGTGTTCTGAGATGCTCCTAGACTGCAGCCCAAATAAGTGTCTTAATGATACTTTGAAAATATGTAAAGCACTTCTTTTATATGCAATGACAATTCTGTCTGGGCACATCGTCTGTTTGTCCAGCCAGAACAGAATTAGAATCAATGAACCAGATTCTACTCCGATTTGCACAATGTGCAGCTACAGTAAATGCAATGAAGCTACACTGTGTGTAAAGAAGGGCAGGCTTGGACTTTATTTTTGACAGTGAGCTTACAATTACATAGCACCTTTCAACTCCAGTGGATCTACTGGTTCTCTGAAAAGTGATGCACTACAAAAGGCTCTGCTTTCTTTAGAAAGAGCAACTGTTTAACAGTTCTTAACCAACAACATCAGAAAGCTCATGCAAGAATAAAAGTTGCTATCAAAGCTACAGAAAGAGTTTGGGGAAGCAAACTACAATTACACAGGAATTTGGACAGCTTGCAGGCACTTCACCTTTACTCCTGTAAGAAATGCCTTTAGAGACTTTAATAATGATCATATTTGATGATAGCCTTGTCTTGTTACCATATAGACAAGACAGCTTCTCTGGCATAGTGGCCCAAACATGACAGTTTGAGTCACTCAGAGGTGACACCAAATGATGACTCAAAGGTGTATTACTGATTCAAAGAACTATCATCTCTTAGTTGCAGTAGTTCTTATGTATGGTAATTATGTTACTATGTTATATATGGTAATTTATATGGTATAAAAAATATATCTGATGCTAAACAAGTAACAAAATATAGACTAGGTTCTTGTTTTAAAAAAAAAGGGGTAAATGAAATGAGTTCGTTGGGGTGCACAGCACCATCTACAGAAGGGAGCATCTGATGTCCCACAACTTAGTACTATTGACGTCTCAAAGGAAGAAAGTGATGACCAAAGTGCAACATGAATGAAAATAGTGATGGTTGACAAAACAGTTGTAACTGACTCTATCAGTGGGTGGTGAATTAGAAACAGACAAATGAACCACTACTGGTTCCAGCAATTCTCTCATATTCCTACTGCCCTTATATTAGACCAGCATAAGGGCAGCAGCATCCCAGACAATATCTGATGTATTTTGGGATTATAATTGCTACCCCTGTTAGACATTTGACTTTTGTGGATTCTTCTAGAGTGGTTGAGGAGTTATGCAGGAAGATACAAGCCTGTCCTAAACTCTTGCAGTCTGAAAGAAAACCCACCACTAATTTATAAACCCATAAGGGAAAAAAAAGGAACTGCTTTATTCCAAAACTCTTAGCTTTTTGTAGGCAATGTCTTGATATATAAAGCAAGACTACCTAATGAATGATACCTGCTTGTCAGCACTCTTCACATTGAGGGACAGGCATTTCCACATACTAATAGGCTCATTAAAATCTGGAGGCTGGAGAAGATCGTAGCTCTTCCCCATTCTGGCCTTTCACTTGGCTTTACCTAGAAAAGGCAATTGTCCATTTTCTTCTTTCTTTCAGTGACAGTACCTGTAATTAAAATAAGATTTGGGGAACAGGGTCTGGGATAGAGGGAAAGGAGGTTAATGTCAAAGTCCTGAGAAACTTTAAGAGGCCTCAGCTGCTCGTTAAGCAACATCTACACAGCCACCAGTATGCAGGTGAATAAGGGAGGTATACCTTAGGGACAAACAACAAATCAAGTGTGACACTCCAGCTTATTGGATGGAGAAGAGGCCCCTGGGAACTGGCAGCATAGTCCTTGATAGTGAAGTGATTTCAGTGAAAACGTATGGAAGCCAGCATATGGTTATGTCATCTGACTCCTTATTATACTTTAAAGGACAGAGGTCTGGTAATAGCATGGGGTTATAATGCTACAGCAGCCCAGAGCATATGTGCTTCCCTCCCAGTAAGAACTTCTGTCCCCTTCATACACCTATCAGGCTGTGTCTGTCTGATTGACTACACCAAGTGACTTTGGCAGGGCAACATACAGCCCTGAGGAGGAAGGGCTATAACATATTAATATAAGAATGTAGTTGATTACAATATAAGCCACTGAAAGTGAGCTGACTATAGCACAAGACTGGAAGAATGTGGCTGTCTGCAGGGTCCCGCCGGGAGAATGCATCTATCTATACCTACAAGCGTGCGGCTGACTGAGGCAGCTGTCATGCAATTGGAGTGGTCTGGTGGGGTTGCCACCTATCAAACCATCGCACCCGCCGTTATTGTGCATTTAAATACACCTCCCATCTGCCTCCTGGCAGCTAACTAGTGCTTGTCTCCAGCAAGGGAGGAGGAGGAAGGGGTCTCTCTCTGGCTTTGATTAGAAGTTTCTGAATCTTCAATTTGACAGAAAGTTTTGTCCTTCAACTAGCAAATGCCATTCAGCTCTTGTACTCAAGGGAATGATTCCATTATTAAGAATCTGATTTATTTTTAATAACCCTTCTGCTGTATATATAGGAACGCCCTGGATATTATAATCTAAAAAAATCCCTAAGGGTAATTTGTTTTGGAACAAATATACTGTCTGGGAATTTTTGAACAGTGGACAGTAATCAAGTGAGGTGCATTTTCTATATCTGATGTGTTGTAAGAACACACTGAAGTGTATGGGGTTTTTTGTTTTCCTCTTCTGATATACACAAGCAACATTTAAATAATAAAGCATTGCAAAAAATAGATCTAAATAAATTCTTAATAAAGGACAACCAATCCTGCAATCAGACCCGTCAGACCCATCCCGCCTGAACGCCAAAGAGTCCACCTGCTCTGAGCTGACTGCTATATTTATATATGTATCAGGCTGGGATTTGCCAGTTACTCTCTGCCCTTAGTTAATGGAGCTCAGCCCTGCACGGTCTCAGAGAGGATGCTTAGGATACCTCTGCACAGGGCTGTGGCCATCCTCTCCAGCTGGTGCAGCATGCCTTCCCATGCCCAGCTCCCCTCCCTAGTGACAGGCCCTTCCAGGCACCTTTCTTCTTATCGGTGGAGCAGTCCACTGCCTTTCAACTCTCACCTTCCTTTGCCAGGTCTCCTGCCCCAGAGGCTTCACATGCAAGTGTTAGCTGGCCTCACCTCTCTTTCTTCAGTACCGGTACATGTGAGTCCATGCAAACGTCCCAGGTTGGAGCTTTTGATGTCACTCTCCATTTACACGGATCAAGTAGGCCGAGCTTTTTCCTCTTCAGTTGTATGAGCTATTAGTATGTGAATGTTTTGTCCCTTTCTTCCCCTGAAAAAGAAAGCTTAAAATGTTATTTTCTTTGGATTCTGAGAAGTACAAACTCTACCACATGGCAGACACATGTGAATCCATATGCTAGCATGTCTGTAAAGCCGAGAGATTAAAGCCTCAAGCTTCTATTAAATGCTCTCCTTTTTTTCTTGCATGCAACATTTTTAGATTGAGCTCTAAATGTTCACCGATTCATGAATATTTTTGAGCCAGCTCTGTTCACTGTGATAAATCATGCTGCTTGTGTGTTGGTTTAGTGACAGATAGTTACCTGAAAACTTCTAATGTAAAATGGTTTATGGCCATCTGAGGGGAAAAAAAATCTGTGATCTTTGCCTGACTGCTGGAACAGTATGACAAGAGGAAACATACTGTATTCAAGCCCCACAGCATGCCAACTTTCTTTCTTTCTTCTAGAAATGGACAGAACTGAAAGGAAAATGACTGCTGGCATATTGTGAAAGTACTTCCAAGTTTGTACAAGCTCCAGTGATAGATGCAAACACAGACAAAACCCTTCATAGGAAACAAAAAGTTTTGCAAAGAAATCTGAAAAATATCCTATGAAAGAAATAGAACTATCCTTCCAACAAAAAGAAACAAACACTCTCTAGTCTTATGTTCCAGAGTCAGATTTATTGTAGTTGCTAAACCAAATACAGATATTAAAGAATGTTATTCACACTGTGAAAGGCACATATTGTATTTAAAGCAATGCAAAGAAAGCTTTTCTTCTTTTAGAGATCTCAAATACAAGGATTGCCTTGTCTCCTTGAAAGTTAACTACCTTGAATCACCTCACATTACCATGGTGCATGAGCACACGAACAGGCGGTTGGCTGACAAGTTATCCTGCGGGAACTGCTCTGTGATAGCAGCTTGTATGTACACTTCCACACAGCTGTAAATGGAGGACAGTCTGATTTAGCTGAGCCCTAATGGTCATCAAATTCAGCCCTTGAATTAGAGATCCCTCTGGGATGGGGAAAAAGTTGTCTTCCACTCAGGTGAAGAATGAGAAGGAAGCTACCCATAGACAGCAGAGAGCCATTAGCCCTCCCCATGATGGTGACTGAGCAGCAGCAACCTTTACCTGAGTCATCATCAAATGTCTCAGATCACCCACCACACCAGTCCCGTGCTAATGAAAACAGAGAGATTGGGCTTTTAGTTCTTCCCCTGCCAATCCTTTAATCCTACATCAGTCCTAAAAACTGATGAGTTCTTCATAGAATAGAACAGTTCTAGAGAAATATGAAATTTCATTCAATTGGAATAGTAATGTAAGAGGTAATGGAAAAAATTTCCTCTCATTGCTGGGTGGAAGTGCATTAGCATAATACAGGATTCTGTAGTTAGGCTAATAAATTGTGTTTGTTTTCTTGATGAGAAGTAAATTGCATCATAGTTATACTACCATCATTAATATGACATCATCACTCTGTGAATAGTTCAGCTCTGGCCCCTGAGTAAGACCTGACAAAGATTTCTTACAGGGTGGAAACACATTCCACCATCTATTTTAATGACCAAAGTCAGGAAATCTAGGCTCTTTTATTTCCAAGGGAATCCAAGGGAATAGCCACCAAGATCCTACTGGTTTTCAGTAAGATCTGGACATTAACTCCCTATAGATGCCTTTGAAAATATTAGTTTGAAGAGCTCAGCCAAGAGTGAAATTCAGCTCAGTAGATCCAGAGAACACCACTACCATCAGTTGCACTGAGTGGGAAGGATGAAGGGTAATTACAGTCCCAGCTGCCAAATTCACTTCAGTTGCAAGTAATCATGATTTGCACTGGAATTAGGAGATAGGGGAGACGCAGACACTCTGAAAATCAAGCCACTTTTATTAAATGGTAAAACATGAACATAAGTACTTCATCTCTGCTTGAAAATCTTCACCTCGATGGCTAGGGAAGGTCAGAAAGTAAATCTGTGCAGGCATATGAATGACACCAAGACCATCGTGGTCCCCAACAAGCAGACCATGCCTCCTTTCTTATTAAAAATACTGGAGTACCTTGGTCTCTACTCAGATTAGTACTTTTGCATCTTTTATAATTAGATAACGCTAACAATGAACTCCCCATAACTACCACAATTTTACTGATACAGACTGCTTACATAGTTACATGCATTTGTAGTAAAAGTACCTGTGTTTATTAAACTATTGTTATACTATCATACCATTGTTCTTTACTAAACTATCCAACTGTTATTCTTTTATCTGTATCCAATAAACTAGTGTGTTAAAACAGCCCCTCCGTCAGAAAGCGGTTATTTACAGTGTAAGAGCAGAGTAGCACAGTGATCCACCATCACCTGAAGCTCTCAGGGAACCTCTGCAAGGATAAAAAGTGGCACAGGTCTCTGCAGCTGCAGCCCTTCATTCGTGAGCCCCAGCCCTCTGTAGTTCCCAGTCCTTTCCATGGAGGCACCCCCCGGAGGCACTGCTGCTCGGCACTCCGAGCAAGTTCTCAGGCCAGCCCCACAGCAGCCGCTCCACACACTTGCCGTTCTAATTTGGAGGAAACTCCATCCTGGAGTGTTCAATATAGGAAATAAGGAGACAAGATACTTAAGGCAAAAAATAGAGCTATGTTAAGTCACCTACCATTCTTAGAATCAGAAGCCTGCTGGGGCCATTTTCATATTATGGTACTAAACACAGCAATAAAAACAGAAAAGGCAGGTGGAAACAAAAGGGTTTACTATGGAGAAAAAAACAATCAGATTTAATGTTTTGAAAAGCTTTTGGCTCAGTGGTCCATTTCTCTCAGACTGTTCTGCACATACATCAAAAATTTTTCAATAGAAAACATTCTATTGCTTGCAGGGGCCTGGGGCCAGCAATGAAGCAGGCACATTGGCTTTACAGAGCAACCAGTGTCTTACAGACAATCAATCAGAAAACCTCAATCCAGAGCATCTTATTGTTCTCATAATTGTGGTATCTGACCACCTTTAGGAGTAGATTACTTGGAAGAAGTAGGTAAAGATTAATAAATTAAGGAATTAAAGAAACACACCTGGACTTTCTGTGCAGCACTCTGGTGATCAGTGATCTGGATCTAATCTCTTTCCTTCAGTGGAGCATAAATTCAGCAGAGATTTGGATCTCAATCCAGATTTGAAAGTTAGATATTTAATAGGCCAGACTAAGTCCATGATCTGCAGACATTTGGAATTCAAGCAAGAATATGACTGGGAACAATGCTATCTCTTCTTTAAATTAGCCTCCTCTTTCCAATTTTCTCAGTTTGCCATCTTCAGCCTGCCTCAAAACCAGTCACCATAGAGAACAACACACTTACCTGTTAGTGGCAATCTTTGCTTTGTATTCTTGCTGTTTTCTATTACTAGTTCAGAGTTAACACATTGATTTAAAAAAAAAAAAAAAAAAAAGAAAAAAAAGAAAAAAAAAAGACAACCTAAATTGCTTTTCCCTGAATCATCTAATTAAATTACCTCCCTACAGTAGCCGAGCTAATTGCTCTTACCCTACAATTTTATATTCCCATTTCACCTTTGCTGGCTATTTTCTAACCACATTTCCTATCAGTTTCCCAGAAGAAACAATCCACCACTTAGGGTAATATTCTTTTTCCTTGAAGGAGAGGCAAAGTACCTTGGAGCTCCTCCAGAGTGAGTTTTAAGGACCTGAAATGTGAAGTTCAATAGCACTTGCAAAATTCAATAACACTATTCCTTATTCTTCGGTTTCCATACAGCTGATAGATCCCGATGGAAACCATCTTACTCTCATCCCCATCCAGCAGTCAGGTGAATAATTCTGAAGAGTAGCTAGAAAACTCCAATTTTGGACTGGCTGGGAGAGATCATGTCATTATGGTCACCTCTCAGACTTCTCCAGCCACAAGCATTTATCTAATATTCCAACTCAGCCACAACACATAGATTCGAAGCAGGAACTAATTCAGGTAAAATCAGGAGGAGCGATAGAACAAGAGGAAACAGCCTCAAGTTGTGCCAGGGGAGGTTTAGATTGGATATTAGGAACCGAAAGGGTTATTAAGCATTGGAACAAGCTGCCCAGGGAAGCGGTGGAGTCATCATCCCTCAAGTATTTAAAAGATGGGCAGATGTGGAGCTTAGCGATATGGTTTAGTGACGGTTTTTGTTGGTGTTAGGTTTATGGTTGGACTCAATGATCTGAAAGGTCCCTTCCAACCTACTCAATTCTATGATTCTGAGTCAAAAAATAAAATACATAAATATAAACCCGTTCTGCAGTGGTCTTTATACAGTGCTGTCACACATTTTTACCCACAGATACTACCAGCATTTCTCAAGTGGCCCAAAATGATTGCTACCACGTAGAAAAAAAAATATGAGAAAATGCCTTCTTCATTAGCCAGTCTCCAAAATTTTCTTCAGCTACCTGCCATATCAAGCATGCTATGATAGGAAACACTCTTCAGACAGGTTTCCACAATTCCACATGTAGTTTTCATAAAATCAATACATGTGACATAGGGATAAGTGTGGATCTCAGAGAATACTGCTCCCCTTTCAGTATTTGAGGTCAAGTTTGAAAGCAATCAGAATATCAGTATAAAGAGGTCTAATTCCATTGCACATTTTCCTTGCTTTTTGTATACAGAGAAATTATACACATAGTTTATGTGTAAAGTTTTCAGATGGTTATTTTCAGACTAAATGTTGCTGTCTAGATTACATACAAACAGGAGACAGACCGTTTTCTTTCTATATTCTGACTCAATATAGTTGAATCAGTTGCTCCTTGGTTTTTTTGTGTCAACTAAATGCTGTTTTGTTTTTTTTTTCCAGATTTATATGGCACCATATTGATTTTAGGATCATAGCAATTTGTCAAGGACTACTTTTGTTACCAGAATTTAAAGACTAAACTCAGCAACTGGATCTCATGAGCAGCCTTGGGCACACAGATAAGTTTAGCAATGAACAGATTAATAGATATATAAACCTAAGGTTCAGAAGATGGAAAGTACATTCAATCATTTCAGGAAAAAAAAAAAGGAAATATTTGTCATGCTTATTTGGAAACAAGCACCTAGTAAAATCTACTAAAATCTTCAACAAAAAGAAAAGACAATTTTTTTAGCTTGCACCTCCCTTTACTATGAATATCCCAGGAAACTACCAAAAAGAACACCAATATAAAATTCCCATTTTTCAGCTGTGATAAATTTTGAATGCCATCTCCCCAGACAAGAAAAGTGGGGAGGATGTTTTCATAAAGCTACTGCGATTGTGTAAATCTTCAGTAGCCTACGTGGGTGAAATCAATCAATTTAAATCAGATATGTCTGGCTAATAGTTATTCATAATAATTTTCTTTCTACCAATGGAGTGTGCAGGTGTATGACATCCTGTTCTGATGTGACTAGCCAAGTACAAACACCTCGTATAAAACTCATCCGTGGCTGTAGTGACTGTAAGTCCGACTACCCGAAAACGGCAGTCGCACTTCTGAAACTCAAGCAAACAATGCCAGTGGAGTGCTTCATAAAATATTTCCCCCCTGATCAGGACAAAGTCTTTCATGAAGTACAAAGAACAGGTGTACATGTGAGCTAAGTTGTCTCTATTTTTTTATAACAAGACCTCTCATTTTTTTGTACTTCAGCCCTGTGTCCATTAAATGCAATTTAGCGGGATCATCAGAGCTTGAAAGGGCAGATCAAACAGCACTGAGAATCCCAGCTGTGCAGGCCCCAATTCAGAGCGTACGTTAACCTCGGCGTTCAGCAATAATTTAGTCTACTCGAGACAGGAAGATGCTCTATTTGTCTTACGTGTTGGTGCCATTGTATTTTTCCTCCTGAAACAAATTCATGCATGTATATATATGTGACAAACTACAGCAATTTATATATGTGTGTGTATACATATATATATGTGGCACAGAGAATTATTTATCTGTCTCATAATTAATTTTAGATGTGCTTAGGGCTGAACTAATATCTCAGAAGCCCTTCCAGAGGAACAGACTACTTCTATTATTATTATTATTATTATTATTATTATTATTATTATTATTATTATTATTATTTTACAGTGCCTGAGCTGAAGGAAAAGAAATCTTGGTAAACACAATGACTCTACAAGTGCGTATTCACATCTTTGTGGTACTGCGGCTGAAACCCGATGACTGAAGCTGAGGATTGTGCTGAAGTCACTTATTTTAGGCAGAAGATGGTGATCAGTGATTGTACTCTAAAGGTAAACAGTGAAACAGTGTTGTATTAGGGTTTTTCTTTCCTTTTTAGCCCACTGTTAGCCAAAAGCTCTCAAGCAGTGCTTTTCCTAGCACCTGAAGATCAGAGACGTGCAGAATGATTTGCCTCCCAGTCAGATAGGCTGCACCTCAGCTGAGATAACTGCATGCATGTTATATCTCTTCCTTTCACAGCATATTTCCTCCCGACATTTTTTTTACTGTATGAGATGTGTAGTGGCACATACCTCGAAAGCTGATCAAGAACCAAAACCTGCAACTGTCCTTAGAGTAAAGGAGGCAATGGTAAAGGATTAGTGTCCACAATGCTCATTACACAAATTGTTAAATGCTATACTAGAGAGGCAATTGCTATTTTAACTACTAGTGACACAGCTAGTATTTAAAAAGCAGCATTTCTATTGCTACACCCAGCATTGGAGACATCCAGGGAAAGGTCAACTCCAAAAGACAAGTCATAGAAGAATTGCAATTAATGGCCAAAGTACAGAAATAACCCATCGTGGTTTTTTTCTCCCTCTCTTTCTCTCTTCCTGTTCTTTGCTTCTGTACCAGATTGTGCTACATAAAACATTTCGCTTGTTTTGATTTTTCCTAAGTACTGAAGTTTATTTTGGATCAGTGAGGTGAGAAACCTTTGAAAGGCTCCCGAGACTCCCTAAACCCGAGAGTCCAGCGTTTGCACCTGTCAGGATCATGGTTTCCTTCAACAGATTGCTAACTTGGAAATTTAGCAGACATATTTCTGCGTTTACTTCCTTGTCTGCCTTAGCAAGAAAAAAAGCAGTATTGTGTAGGTAACACGTAATCAAAGGTTTCGCTTGTCAGATTAAGCGGATTGTGATTTTTTCAGAAGTGAAAAAAAACTGCAGCAAAGTCGGTCTACATTGCACAATCCCCCAGGTACACAGACAGTAGTTAGCTTTTCTTGGGGAATGTTAGAAGGATTAAAAGACTATATAAAAAAAGAATAAATAAATGGGGTTACTCTGATTAAGGAAAGCAATGGTTGCCTGTGTGTTTGCTTAAATCTTTACAGTCAAATTAAAGACTTAATTACTTTTTAGTCAAGGATTCAGGTTCTACTGAGGTAGAGAACTATAAAGAGACAAAACTAATTAATGCAAAATATTCAGAGTCAGAGAGCAAAATAAATTCTTGCAATATCCATTTCCCTTAGACACATTTAAGTTAGTGAAAGGCACACCCAATAATATCAGACAGATTTCTTTTGATGAAGTATTGCAACATCACTTCTTTCCTCTATTCTTCCTTCCATTTAGAAATAGGTCCAGTATTTAAATTCCTTCTGTATATAACTGTTAGCAAAACAGAAATTGAACAGATCCTGGGTTCTGGACGTTTGTAGACAGCACAGATCACAGCCACAGAAAGATACAAACAGACTTCAGTCTGGAGGTCAATAGTTTCAGAAGCTTCTCAGATCATTAGCAGTCCAAGATCACAGATAAACTCCACTTTGAAAACCAAGCAAATAAGCATTCAAGCTTCACCAAAAGGGGAGAATTAGGCTCCTATGTCACTTTCAGAAATCAGGTATAGTTGAATAAATTTCTTGAACTTTGTCATTTTTCAGAAATGTGTGTCTGCAGTCACAAAATCTATTGGAAAGTAATATTGGGTGCCTATATGAGCCTTCAGATACCTACAGGCTTTTTAGAATACAGACCTGTGGCCACACAGGGTCTAAACCTGACCTGCTGACTGGCTATATCTGAACTTGTGCTGCTTTGTGAAAGGGCCATTTGCTTTTCGTTGTATCAGAAATGCTCAAAAGCTGCTCCAGTTAATGCTCAGCTGCAACACACTGTGAACCAAAATCACAACCAACAGTCAATGCGAATGGGTGCAAGACACTATGTTGCCTTCCCCATTGACATCCCCTTTGGCTGTGCACCCTTTTGATGTTACCCCAACAACACTAAGGAAGAGAAACATAGGTGCCCCACAGCAGCTCATCATCTCAAAATTACATTTATGCTGAGCCAGATCCTCCAGCTTTTGCATTAGTTTATGCTGACGGTGCAGAGAAAAGCAGCTGCACAGTAATGGAGATTCCTGCCCTACATTTCTATTTCTATCTAGCCCAAAGGAACCATAAGAGGATGACCACATCAATCATAAACAATCCAAATGTATTTTGATGCATACTATGAAGTTGCATGAATGGTGCATTAAAGAAGGTTGTGCCAATTTGTTAAAATAGAAGTCATGAATGAAATTACTTTGTGCTTTGTGAATATCCAGTAGTTAGGTTGTGCTGTTAAAATGTTCAAAAGAAGCACACATGCATTAAAACATTTACAAGCACATTTGTGTTAATGCTGATGGAGGTAACGTTCTCACTGTCATCTTGACACCTCTTCATCAAAATTTCATTTGCCCAAATCAGGGGACAGAGACAATGGTATGTGCCCTACTTAATCACTGTAATACAACATGCACAACATTTAACACCTGAGGTAAAAAAAGAGTCATGAAAGCTAAAGAGATTGCATAGATTGTTAAACAAAGGAAAATAATATGGGAATTACCAAATATCCAACACAATACATAGACAATTCATAGGTGAAACATAAAGAAATATTCCCTGGAGCTAGTTGGTACTTCCCAAACTCATCACAGTGGTATGAAGGGTACAAGGATCTCATCAAATTATCTTTACTTATTATATTTACACTGGATACCAAAAGCAGTAACACACAATAAGGGACAGTCATAGGATCTCCAGGAGCCTTTTGTCCAAAATGGGCAAATGAGGTGAATAACAAGATGGAGCCAATGCAGATGGAGTCTGTAGATGCTCACACTGAGTCATGTCTCAGAGACATGTCCCTAACACTGTGGAGAGACATTGTAGAGAATGGCTCTCACCAGTGGTGCTTGGCATGGTAAATGGTCCCAGGCCGGGATATGGGCCAGGAAACAGAAAAGAGCCCGCACCTGGCACAGTGTGCCATGGGTATCTGGCAATCAGAGGTAAAGAGAGAGAGGATAGAAAGCTCCTCCAGCGTCTCTTCCCCTGCTAAATCCATGCCTAGGTAAGTCACAAAGAAGTGAAACTATTTGTCTGGTAGTCCAGACACAAAACCAGGAAACTCCGGGCTTCCCAGGCCCTCAACACAATGTGCTTTCCATTAAAGCATATTTCTTCCAAGTGCTCTTGTAAGTTAATGCCACCCTTAAGACCTAGCTCACAGCTTGTCATCTATTAACACGACACCCAATTCTAGTACCATCTTTCCACCCAGAAAAAAAACAAACAACGTTTTTTTGAAAAATATATTCCTCTGTACCTCATGCTTTTAAATATATCATCTCTAACAACTGTGATAGGAATGCTCAGCGTGAAGGCTACGGAACTCATATTGGCTTGCATGAAGTGTGAGCCACACATTCATCGCTGCTGGCCTGTGCTTCATCACTGATTTATGCAAAGGTATACATAAACTACACTCACTCCTGAGGAACTTGTCCAATTGTAACTGGAATCAGTTAGAAGCCTTGGAGGACTGGGCATGGGCAAGTCTTCTGAGAAGCTGTTTTGAAAGAAAATGAACATGGCAAACTGGCATCCAAGTAAAATATGAACCATGTAGCATTTTATTTCCTAAGTCGCACGTTTCATGCTGCCTACCAGCTTTTAAAGGTCAAACATGTAAACTTAAGAAGTGTGTGTGAGTGTAAACTGGTTGCAAAGCTCTTTTTTTGTCAGTTCTATGAAGCAATAACCCATGAAATATAGTTGATATCTCATGGGCACAGTTCTCCATGCCTGCAAACATTTAAAATTGCACTTGTGGTACATAAAAGATTTATAATGATCTCACCCACAAATATAAATTTTATCCCACATAGGAGAAAAAGACCTAGAAGCAGAAGCAGTGAACAGCTGAATATGAGCACAGTGTCATAAATTCATAACACTTACAGCATTTTAACAACCAGTCATAAATGTGACCGATTTCAATTTAATTTATGAGACTTTGTGATAGAACCAGGATTACCTCCTCAAAACTGAGTTTTAAAACACAGTGGGTACAATTATGGCTGTACTAGCATGTCAGTTGAGGCATATGGGATTGGGGTGGCCATCTGGAAGGTCCCTGAGCCATGCTTCATGTACAGGGTCAGGCAACTGGAGCCGAATGGGCTCCTCCAAACCGTAATGAAGATCCTACTACTGCTCCAAGCCAAGCAGCACATCCCTTCACAGCACAAGCTACCACTAAGGGGCATGTTAGTAGGGGCTATGCCATCACCAAACTAGCCATCACCAAACCTAGCACTCTTTGTATGGGTACAGCTGGGCAATAGATGGCCAAGACATACACCAGGGTACTGCTGTGCCTATTTCTCATACAGGTAAGTATTCACCTCATCTCCACCACCTTCCCCATGCATTCATATGACTCAATCATTGTAATATTTTACACATATTTAGACAGTTTTGTCTGGACTGGAATTTTTAGTGGCAGTTATTTGAAAGAAAAGGATAGTTGGAAAGGGACTAGAAGATAGGAAATAGCATCAAGCAAGAGGACAGGGGATGAAATAAGAATTGAGACATGCTTGCTGAAGCATGCTTCCTCAAGCGTCACTGAAACAGCTCGTGTCAATCAGCTGCCACAAGTTAAAACCTTTGCTTTCCAAAATGCAATGTTACCTTTCTCCCACAACTGTATCATTTCAGTCCAGTATCTATGGTAAAGAAAATATCTGAATTTCAGCTCTATGAATCTCATAAAAACTCCAAGACAAGCCCTGATATCTGGCAAGTCAACAGAACTGTTTATTTTCTTGGACATAGAGATTGAATTTTATTTTGGGTCTGGCAAGAGGAAATTTTTTTAAATACCCTGGGGAGTCAGAGTTTGCCTCAGAGCTCTCTCTTTCTGCACCTGTCAGAAGTTTGATTTATTTATTTTTTCTCTACTGTACATATTGGCAGCTTGGAAACCTAACAAACAAACAACTTGTGTATTTTTCCTGTAACCTCATCAGGAAAAACCAGGAGGAAGAAAACACGGTTTACTACCTAAGATTTTCGCTTCCATTTTTATCTTACATTGCACTTGTTCTTACATGTGGAAGATAACAAACAGTCCCTTGTGTTGCCTATGTGTGTGTATTTGAAGGCAAAATATTATGTCACAGTGTGAAGTGGTAATATTGTGCCTATTAAAACATCAAAACTAGCTCAATATAGAAAAAGACATGGTGAGGTCAAGCTGCAGATGTATCCCCAAAGGTAGTAACTAAGGAGAACATTTTAGTCCCAATTATTTTTAAATTTGTGTTGATAACTAAAGTATAATTCTTCTGGTTTTGAGGGATAATAAGTTTGCTAATAGTTGATGGCTGTGTCATCTGAAGAGGCAAAAAGTTTTTTATTTGATTTACGTTTTTTAAAAACTTTAAAGCACTTAGATTTTCTTAACAAGCAGATCATTGAACAATTAAGGAGATAAAATTTCTAATGACTGACAGATTAATGGTATTTATTAGTTACTGATTAATATCTTAGTCAAACTACTTGTGAATCATTAGAGAGCAACATGGTGGTCAAATGTGTGAAATGTAACAGTGATCTGAGTTTCTTGCGTAAAATTGTACATATAACTGTAGTCAGCCCCGGATCAAAAAATAATGCTGAATTCACACAATGCTCATAATAATTCTCAAAGAATAAGGAAGTGGCTACAGACACCACCAAATCTTTAGTGGTGTCAGCACTGGAGTCTGAGGAGATAGTCTGTGCTCTGTAGAGAAGCATAGGACAAAAAAAAAAAAGTGCTGGCAGAACAACAACGAGGAGCTTGCAGAGCCCTTAGCCTCAGAATAAAGTGGTTAATATCAAGAGCTCTTCAGTCTCTGGGGGGAGGCCCTCTCCATACCACACTGAAATCACTGTAGTACCCAAATAATCTGGATGCATCCTGGACTGTGGTGCAAAGTTGCAGCAGCCAAAAGCTCCAGACATAGCCTAAGACACCCCTGATCTGATTTGTTGCTGAAAGCCCAATCATCTTTGCCCAACTCAGTTGTCCTAATAAGAGATATATACCTTTCTTTATATACCTATCTCAGTTTATATTCTCCAGACCATCATGGTTACTAAGAGTATTATTTTGGGTTCAGAGAATAAGAACACCTCTGCCTCTGAGAGAAGAAAGAGAATCAATATGCATTCAAGAGTTTCACTAAGAAGCAAAGCTTTTAAGAGTATAAAATAGGAATTTTTTTGCTTAAAAAAAGAAATAACATCATCACCCAAAATGTCTCACCTGTCCAAGAAGGTAAAGGGGGCTCAAGGTGCTGAAGAAATCCCCTGGAAACATCACCTATCACCTTCAATGGGATCTTTCACACAAACAAAATCTGAGCTACGATACTCCATTTATCTGGCCAAGGCATGCACATGAATTTTGAAGCTCTTCTAATTTTCTGCAAGTATTTCATGATTACTTTTTCTGCCTCAAGCAAAGATGAAGAGGCTGAAGCAAGAAGAAATAGAGTTGTTTCTGTAGTCAGCACATGTCAGCAAGCCATGTCATGCTCTGAGTGAGGCTTCTGTTCCAACAGCAGAGGTGCAATTCTTTCATTTTCAGTTTCATCACAAAACTATGAGAAAATTAAGCTTTTTTTGAAAGCACAACTGTAAGTTTTTATTTCACCTGCATTTAGTGTTCCACTCATGACACCTTGGATGTTAAATTTACCATTGCCTGTTTTAAAATAGAGTGATCCACAGGAGGGAGAAAAGGACAGGTATTTATACCCTAATAGATGTGGGGATACAACTCGCATTTGCACTGGTGCTTCAGTTATTAACTAAAAATGAGCATGAATTCCCCAGAGGCCGAGGAGAAGAAGAAAGATAATCTTTTCTTCTTAAATCAGTGGTCTGGAGAAAACTGAATAAGAGGCTTCCATGCTTTTAGTTCTCCACAACAAAATATAATTAGGCATATTTGTAGAGTCTTTGCCATCTTTAAAATACGGCAGCCTCAATACCACAGTTTCAATGTATGCTCATTTCCATTTATATCGGGGGGGCAATATGATCATATTCAGGTAGCCTGTATCAGAATAACTTCAAATGCCACAGCATCTAGAGCATCTACCTTTAAAGGAGTCGGTGAGGCTTCATTGCTTACTGCTGTCACATCCGGAGTCTCAGTTCACTCGGTGGGAAACAGCAGCCACGGCAGCCAAACTGGACACCAGCTGTAGACAGTCTGAAGAGCATCTCTTAAGCCTGCAGTCAAGATTTATTCAAGAAGTTCTGTATGTGCCAGTGTAAAAGTAACGGATCCCACAAAGGCTCTGAAACTGTAAATATTAGGGTTATCAGAGCTAAACAGTTAGCAACTGAGTCACACCAAAAGATCAGTTACTCATGTGCGCAGTACAATTTCAGTGGCAGATTCTAAATCTGCCCTGCTATAGTAACTAAAACATCCTCTCTAGTTTTTAAGATTATTATGCAATTTTCATCTACGTTTATCCACCCAGATAAAAACAGGTATTCATCTTGGCACTCTGATTACAGGTACTAGAACAGTTATGGAGTGGCAGAAGACGAACAGCCAAACACAGTTTTGCAACACTGAAGTTGGTGTTGCCATTTTTACCTTTTTCTTGGATGCATAATATTCCTGTGGATGTGATGCAGTTAAGCAGAACTAGCCACCACTTTGGCATCAAAAGAGTAACACATGATTTTAAATGACTGTTTGACAGCCTAGGTACAAAACTTCCCAGGTAAGAACTGAGGAAAGTTATTAACATACATTTAACTGTTCCACAGCTCTGCATACTTCAGCTGGAGAATCATAGAAGCCATTCATCATCTAACGCAGACTGTATTGTTAGTCTCTTAATAGTCCCCAAATTCTGTCAGGCATTATCCATTTTCAGGAGAAGCTACAAGAGGTGAAGGAGATTCAAAAAAACATTAAAATAAAATCAATTACACAATTAATTGTCATTCTTTTATGTACTATTCTAGCACCTACAGGCCTTCTACATGCATATGTATTGTGGGATCCTTGTATCTAGATATACGCCAAACACTAAGCACACATCTGGTTTTGATCAGTAACCCATATTTTAAACTTACTTGATCTTCTTGAGCTTTCTCCAGCTTTTTTCCATTTTATTTGGAGACAGAATGGGCGGTTACATGATGATATGCCAAACTACCTTTTTTCCATGAGACATGAGGCACTAGATAACTGGAAGCGCTGAAGGCCCCAGGGTGGCAGACCCTTGTTGATCTAAAACATGACCAAAGGAGTATAGACCAGCGCCTCAGCCAACAACTGGGAAGAAACAGGAGACACTGGAAGTGGTGATGATTAAGTCAATGGGATGTTGGTTCTGGTCCTGGCCCTGCTACTGGCTTACCTTACCTTCAACAAAACTGAAAAAGGAAGCTAAAATGTGGCACCCTCTGCAAAGTGCAAGGATATCTGTGAGCAAGAAAGAAGTAAAAAGAGCTAGAAATAGTCATTATTTCAGCACAATAACTGCCTAGCCACTAGAGCATATTAAGTCACACACTCTTTCATGTAACACTTGAAGAGCAATCATATTCACAAAGTATCTGTCCCCTGAAGAAATAGCTTTATTCATTACATTGCTCCTGGACACCATGGGGGTTTCTAAAAGACAGCTGGTACAGGGTAGGTCATCAGCCTCCTCACAGTCTGACCAAAAAGAAGGGGCACACGTGACTCTGAAGTGATACCAGGACATATGTACGTAATGCTGCTCTTGACCATGTTACCATTTTTCTGCTTCTGCTGATAATTTTCATTGTCCAGAAACTTCAGTCCTTCCTTCCTTCCTCCTCAACCTGTCACAGTATGAAGAAGTTTCAAAACTGCAAGACCACTGTTGGGGTGGGAATAAACCACAGCTGAAAAGGTAAGACTTTCCAGTTTTCTTATTTAACCATACAATGGGTACTAGACATACCTGAGAATTTGCTGTTTCACAAATGCTTTTCTTCACCTTTCCACATGCACAGTAGGCACCCAACTGCATTTTACTTTCAGCTTGTGAGGAACAGTAAACCAGTCTTACTGTTCTGCAAATGAATGGGTAGACTCACTAGCATTAGTCAAACTTTGGCTAATGTAGTCCAGGAGACATTAAAAATCCATGCAATTTACTGCTGGTTTAATGAAACATATTCGCACTGAAGAAGTGCTACTTCTTTTCTGTTACCAGCTCCACTCACTTTATTACACAATCCTCGGTGCCCATGCCGTTAAATCCACTAACTTTCTGGACCATAGCCTCTACAGATATCTTCCACTCAGGTAATGAATATCTTCCAGACAACATTCCTTTTATTGGCATCCATAAAAGTCCAAGCTTATTTGCCTTGCAAAGTTAGATCTCTATTGGCTGTGTATGCTTCATTTAGTTAATTAAGAAGTAACCAGCAACAGCCTTGGCTTATCCTGATTTTGAGAATTTAGTCTGGGTCCATTTCCACTGCTTTAACATGTCAGTTTAGCATGATATTTTTTTCCTGTACATTTCCCTATAGCCTAAAACAATGAATAATAATTATTTACTATTATTTGTCCCTATTCTAGTCACACCTGAAGATTTATACTAGACTGTACGTCTGGTATGTCTTCCAAAACCATGACAAAAGAAAGTCCATGCTTTCCAGAAGCTCACAATGCAAAGAAGAAAGAAAAAAAAGTGGAAGTAAAAATTATATTATTAATGAAACATTGACTGATAAGGTGACCTACCCATAGTAACATCTGGAGCCTGTGGAAAAGCCACAGAAGTCAGAAGAGTTCATATCTTTTCTTGTTCCTATGTACAAAGATATCAAAAGCAATTACAATAATTTAAAATTCTGTAAAGAAACTTTGTAGTGCTATGTCAGAAAACCAATGAGCATGTTTTAGGCATTAAAGATCATTTGTTTGGTGGGTTTTTTGCCTTCCATATTGGGTTTATTCTCACTTCTGAGTATTCACACATTGGTGGTCAGACAAGCCTAGTAACAAAGCTCAGCCTTATCGAGCCTTCATGGTGTTCATTCAGCGATCAAGAGAAAGACGACTGAATTAAACAGGCATTCTTGATGGTCACTCATGATTAATATGGAATGTCATTTCAGGATCAGGCCTCCATGAAGTTTACGCCTCTCTTTCAGGTGCAGTGCTAGGTGATTAGCAGGATTGTGATTAGTTCATTACCCAGGGGCCAGTGCCAGCAACAGGTAGAGTACCTGGTTGCAGCAGGGAACGCTTGCTAGCAAACATATTTTAAGACATAGCAGAGACCCATGCAGGGTGAGTGTTGATCAACCTCTTCATGAAGTGTTTCCGCAGGGCACTGGTAAACAGGAAAATATTTGTAATTGAAAAATATTTCCTGAGAGTGTAGAAGAAAATACTTTATGGACACCTCTGACTGCATATTATTTTTTAGAGGCTTTTCCATTTGTAACTCACACACGTGAAATAAAGGGCCATTTTCTATCCCTATCGAGTGTGTATTAGGACATTTGCCTGTTAGGTAGATGACTGTTTTGCAGATACTTCTTGAACAAGGGTAATATATGCTGTATAAAGTCCTTTATACTTTGCACAGGCTGATCATCTTATGGGCATAGATTTTGTGGAAGGCACGCGTGGTAGAAGCAGAGGACATGGAGCACATTCAAAGTTCTCCTCTAAAACACACAGTGCACAGTCTGCTGTGCTGCCTCTACAGCACCGTCCTTCTCAAGCCGTTTTAGCCTGATGAGTTTTGTAATATGGAAGGAATTCACAGACCTCCAGTACATTGATCTTTTTCTTCTTATTACCTCCTTATGAGAAAAAATACATTCATTGACTACAGTCAAGGATCTCCATGCCTTAATTTATCCTTGACTTGCTTTTGAAAATAAAGAACAAAACCCAACAATGGCTTTTCTTGCCTGTTTTATGTTACTCTAATTTAGAATATTTTGTTGAAATACTGCACTGAACAGGAAGCCTCTGCTCGTCCCCTGAGGGTATTTCTAATGCACTGATATACATGCTAAAGAAAGATTTGTGTTCCACATGGACCACGGCTTCAAAAATAGTAGCAGTTCTTTAGTACAAAAGGTGCATTGCTCTGAGGGACTGTTCTGCAGTCAATCTGATGACTTCTGTGACCTCTTCCAATGAAATAAGGAAGATCATAAGACCTATGCATTGCCCCCTCAGTCCCCAGCCTCAGAGCTGTCCATGTCTTGGTGAAAGCTGTAGCTGTACATACTTCCCTTGCAGCAGTTGCTGTCTGACACAAAAGATGACTTTGAAGACAGAGCCAGGCTGGCCCCACAGTGCCAAACCAGCAGAGTGTTAGAGAAAAGTTTTAGATGATAGCTGTGTTCTGATAATTGCACACTATTAAAATATTTCCTGCATTTATCATCAGAAAAAATACATCTAATAATAGAGATTCCAGCTGCAGTGGCCCATCATTTTAAAGGGTAACAGAAATCCCAGCAATCAATGATTGAGCATTGGGAGTGAAAACTGTTTAAAGCCTAAGACTGAGGAAGAACAGCTAAGATATCTGGATTGTTTTCTAAGCTCTGCCACAGATTTCTTGTATCTCCTGGGGCTAGCCACTTAAACTGTAGGAAGTTGCTCAGCAGCTGTAGCCTGCAGTGCACTTCGGAGCCCTGGACCTTCACTCATCCAGAATTGGGGATCCGTCTGGGACACACCACAGCTCTCTTTTGGCGTTCCAGGGAAGAGGGAGTTTTATCCACTGGTAGAGCTTGGACTGAAATCATCCAGGACCTGGAAAGAGCGTTCCTTAGCTTCTCCAGTACTGACCTCCTTTAAGAATAAAAGTATAGAGAGGAGGAAAAATGGGGAAAGCAATCTAAGAACAAAAGATAGAAAGCAGGAAAGATGGGCAAACCTCCAAACCCAGCAGGTCCTAAAGTATTGAAAGTCTTCAGGTTAAAAAGACTATAAAAGTGCGAAGAATTATTGTCTCCATATACACAAGGTGCTGCTGTGCCTTTGTGAGCTATGCCAAAGGAAGACTGCATTAGCTGAAACAGGTCAGGAACTAATGATAAACAGTAGCTTGCATACTTTGGGGAGCTGAAAAATATAATAAGCAATAAGAATACTCCCTCAGAAATTCTCCTTCATTCATTTTCTTGATTGAACTGTGCCCCCAAAATCTGTACAGAGGTCTGGGTAACATGTCTTACATTCTGACATTTCCGAACTTTAACTGACAGAGAGCAGAAATGTCATTGAAAAAAGGAGCATCAACAGTAGAGAAAGGAATACAGGCAATTAGGCCTTCACCCTGACACATCTCCCCAGGCAAGCAGGCTTGACAAAGTTAGAAATGTTGCTTGAGCAGGGTCTGAGACCCCAGTGCAGAAAGCATTTAAACATATGCTTTTGATTTGAACAAGACTTGACCAGATACTTAAAGTTAAGTGCAGTTTGATGAACTGAAGCTTGATGAATGGTTGCAGGATCAGACCTTTACAACATTCAACTCAAAGCTGCTTTTAAAGACTCTTCATTTCCATGTTTATAATGCTCCCTTCTAGAAAAATCACTATCCAATATAAATCTTGCTTATTTTCCTTTACAGTGGCATTAAATCCTGAAATTAAATTAATTAGTTGCTAATTTTCACTCTGTAAAAATGTGTTGACACAAGGAGTATAATAAACAGTGGTTGGGTCAGATAAATAGTGAAGCATTTACCTGACCCCAAGCCATTATTATAATTAGCTCCTTCTGACACATTACCGTTTATTTTTCAATCTACCGCTCACCAAACATCCAAAAGGACATCCACACAGCAGCACCAGTTCACAGTTCCAGGCATACTGGCGAGAAGTGTTTTCTGTCCTATAAGCTGCATAGCAGAATGCAGTGTTAAGTCTTTCTAAGACTTTAAGCACTGTGGGAATGGCTGTTAATTCAAGATGTTCTTGTTCTATGGGGTTTTTTAAGGCATGGTTTTACAGGAGAGTCTGTTCTGTCAGAGCGAACAACAAACTTCAGGAGCAACAACAGCAACAAATATCCAGGACTCCTACAGAATTGCACCCACAGTGGAACCCTACAAGCCAACTGTGTATTGTGCTTATTGCCCCTTGTCATGAATTTCCTCCTATTTGAATATCTGGCAATATTTCAGATAAAAAAAAAAAAAATTAATTTAAAGAAGATTATCAGCTGTTCTGAGTTTTTGAGTCAAATGCCAGATCTTTCCAGTTTTCACTATAAAATACAAACAGGTTATTTTTATAATATGAAGAATTATGGGTTGCTTTTTTTCTTTCTTTTTTTTTAAACAAAGGAACACATGATGTCATGGACAAACAAATATTGCGTTAGTTTGTTTCTAATAACGGACACATTTTTTAAAGTTAGGATAACAGGAAAAAAACAAGATAAAAGGAAAAAAGATGAAGTTAGTGTTGAATGAATTAATAGCAGGCAGGTGGCTGGGTGGGTGTCATGGCAGATAAACACTGAGATGAAGCCAAGGTAATTATAATTATAATCTGGCTAGTAATGCTTTCAGCTGAGGGTGTATAAAAACCTCCATAAGTTAATAGTGAGATGTTCAGATCAACCTCCTTCTTGCCTGCTCCCCCAAAGCACAATCTCATATATTCAAACTCCCATTTTATGCATTTTTATTTTCTGGGCATTTCAATTAGTATTTTTTAAGAGGGGTATTCAGTTGTAACTAGAGTTCAACCAACTTTCCACTCTCCTCGTGCAATCCTGGAAAACATGAGTATGTAATCAGCTGAGTCTCTCCTGACCTCCATGTTTTGCTGGACAGAATTCACCTCTTTCTATCATTCTTTTTTGCAGGCTTTCTCTCCCCACTGTGCTATTCACGGGGGTATAAAATGCTCAGGCAAACAGAAGTCAATGGCAGATGTGTCGGCAGCACTTCTTTCTGTAATTTTACTAAATTGATGTAGCCCATAATAGCAGCCTTAATTAATGGAAACATTTTAAAGGCACTTATAATAAGCGGGGAAAACAACAGTGCCAAAAGCAAACTTTATTAACAAAGTATGTTTAAAAATTATTTCCTGAAGGTGGCAGATGATTTTATGCACGCAGCAATTAAGAGAGGTATTTCTTTATTCAAATACCTTAAAAATCTTGAAGGACTCAGGTTTGGGACATGTTTTGTTTTCTGGAGGATGAAAGTGAGACAGGGCAGGTTTCTTGCTCCTGTGTGACAGGGGGAAATGCTCTTATTGTGCCTCAAGGGTGCTTTATTATTTAGAGGTCTGAACCTGGAAGGTGCTGAGTGCTCTCAGCTCTCATTGACTTCAGTGTCACCCAGTCCTTCAGTCAGCTTCAACGGGATCTGAGGGAACACCACATCCCGCAGCAGATGTTTCCCCCATAGAGCATCTTCTGTAGTGCACCCCATCTTCAGAAACACCAGGGCCTCGATTCAGTCAGCAGAGCTCTTAGGTGCACACTTAAGCATATCATTAACCAAACACCACTTCAGCAGAATTTAGCTACATGTCTAAAAATTAGTATGCATTTAAATATTTTGCCTTCCTGAAAGGAAACAGCATACTTTTTTATTTTCTGTGGAAAATGTGACAAAAGGAATGCGTCCTTTTGTTTAAATATTAAGTCATCATTTTGAAAATAAATAAATAAATATCATAGGTTAATTCATTCTCAGCAGGTAAATAACCTGGACAAATCCCCTTGTCATTTTCTAAAGCCATCACAATTCATTTTTGCCTACATACACTTTGCATCATTTTGTTGTGGCAGAGATGTATATGGAGAAACTGAATAAACCCCATGTTCTTGTTTCATCAAAGGAAATGGCTTTCTTTAGGAAAATGCCCCCTCACACACCATCTGACACTGGCTTTCCAATCAAATATAAAAAGTAAAAGCAAACTGTCCCCACCATCTGTGACAAAGTCCCTTTAATTCTTCAAACACTTCTCTCTAAAATGTAGCTATTAGTAATAGCCATACATTTTGCTATATTTGTACATTAGAGTTGTTTTCTTTCATTCCTGATTGAGACAGAATCATTGTATTATTAACCCAGAGAAGTTCTCTGTCCTTTTTAATTCCAGAATAATGAAACTCATTGCAACTTGGCGGCATTCAGTCCTGCTGACTAATCATTGGCATTGGCTAATGGCAATTTTTAATCAAATCTTATTATTAAATCAGAATATAAAAGATTTAGAAAATGCAAGGTTGCAGCTAGAGGTCATTAGTCATGAGCACAAGAAGTAATCAATACAATTATGGTTTCTCAAATTGTGTTGGATGGGCCAGGTGGCGCAGTGTGATAATGCGTTACCCTTTCACCTCCGCTGTCCTGCTTGAGTCGCAGATAACAGCAAGTCTGCTGGTTTCCATCTGATCTCTGGTGGATGCTTGAACATGCAGAAACCATTAAAAGATATTCAACCAAATGGGCTAAATCCAATTCTTAGTCACACTGGTATAAATTTTCAGTGGAGTTATTCCAGATTTACACTTGCCCCATTACAATTTGTTTAGCTGTCCCTTTCTTAAAATTAAGATATTGTACTGGATAATAGGGATGAGCTGGAAATGCTCACTTTACAAAGCCATCAACAGCCTAACATACTGTTATTCACTGTAGTGCAAGTATGAAGTAATTAAAATGAAGTAACTGCAAATTTATACTGATGCTAACGAGTGCAGAGCTGGACTGTTGGGCAGTTCCTTTTCCTTATTAGAACATGACAGTGATGTTGCCTTATTTTGTTTGTCTTATTTAATAAATTTAAGAAAGGATCCTCAGGAAAAAAAAAAGGTACTCAGAAAGGCTAAAAAAATAGGGAGTGTGGGTAGCAGGTGGAGCCACAAACAATCTGTGAAAAACCTGCTCTTCATCCTAATAAATGAATTTTCCATCTCAAACTAATGTTAACTCAATCGCACTAGAAAAGTTTACACCAGCTGTGAATCTGGCCCTACTGGCAAGTGTTCAAGCAAAAATATTACCATCCACAACCATCTACTTTCCAAAAGACATGCTTTTATTTATCTCCTTTTAAGAAAATGATTGGCTAAACTCCAATGTTAGGCAATTTTTGTAAGTATTTCACACATGCATCTACCTGGGTAAGGGGAGCTGGTCTCCCACCCCTCTCAGGAGGGAACATTGAAAAATGCCTGGTTACCACCAAAGGTTGATGTCTGGGGCATATACACATCAGGAGGAGTGTTACCTTCAATGAGAATATCAAAATCTCCCTAAATACTTATTTTGGAGACAATTTTTTCTTACAAAAATGTTATTACTTTCACTTTGTGTCCCTGTATTCCTTGCACTAATCTACACATCCACCCTCTAACGCAAACTAAGAAAATTCCAGCACTGAAAAATACTGTGTTCACATCGAGGAGAGATTTCCTTGTGAAAGCCTGTCAGGCCAAAAAAAAGTAGACCATCCTCAATTTTTTTTTTCTTTTTCTGAAAACTATGAAAATATCTCCTTTTTCATACATCATGTTTCATCCTGTGTACTTTCATGTACATATGAATAAGAAATAAAAATTCACACAGCAAGCTAACTACCAACCATATAGACATAATTGCTTTTGGAAATATTGTAGTTGAAGACATTTTCATGTCAGCTGTATGTGTTCGGGTATCATCATAACATGGTGTTTACACCAGATTAATACCATATGCTGTGTGGGAATTATGTCAGGTTATAAATGGAAATACAGTATAATATCTGAAATTCAGGAGTGCGTTAGAGTCTGATTTCTTTTAAAGTGCTGCTAATCAAGAAGAACATAAGTTTGAATAACATTACTTTTGATTTACACCGGTATAGTGCAGATAGAATTAAATTCCAGCTGCTTTTAAGTTTCGTTTAACAGTGTTAAAATTATCACCAATTAAAACTGTTTCTATACACTATTAGTGGACTCATGACCTCATTAAGGCAGCCAGGAGTGCTGCCACAAAATCACAGTGAGTCCTCAGATCTGATGAGAATCATTTTTCTAGCTTTTTTCTCCCAAAATGATGCCACTTTTCCATGTCTCCTCTAGGCCTCTTGTGAGTCCTGTCAACACATTTTAGCTCAAAGCTGAAAGCACTTCTTTAATATGTATTTTACTCGCTGCCTAAGTAATTTAACAGTTGTCGAGCAGGTCAGGAATAGGAATAAAAGTATACAAAAGTGGGGGAAGATGAGGGATGCAAAGAACGCAGCAAAGTGAGTCTAAACAGAAAGCAGAGTTACAAACATGAGAAAGGCAAATTAAGGAGCAGAGACCAAGCGCCAAAGCCAGCAAAATCCAAGGGAGCTTTCCACTGATTTTAATCAGATGCCCTGGGAACAGCAGTGGGGAGAATAATGAAGGACGCCGTGCGAGATGGCATCATTACGCTAACGGAGCTTAGCAGAAGGACGGCGGATGCTGACAGAAAGTAAAGGTTTACCAAGGGAGAGTCTTCCCTTGCTGCCCAAGATGAGGCAGTGGGCTCCTTTCTGGGCTAAGCCAACCAGCTCCAGGAGCCAGACGGACACATTAAGTCGGCATTGTGTTCCAGGTCTCCATCCCACTCTCCATGGGGCTTATTAGCCACGACACCTGGGCAGCGCTCAGGCTCCTGTGTGGAATGGTTTCCTGCCGGGGCAAAGCAGGAGCGGAGCAGAGCCGTGTCTTCCCACGTCTCTGCACACCTGACCCACCTTTCTTCCACATTCAGGCTGCGGAAAATTAGGCAAACACCTGACCCCTTGGCCAGCTCCTTAAATTCACACTCAAGTTCTGAACAGACCGCATTACTCAGGTTAACAGATTGGGGAAAAAAAAATACCAGAAAATGCTCATGCATAAAGTTAAAGCTCTGAATTTAACTAAAAACATTACATTATCACATGTACAACATCATATGAGAAGATTTCAGAAAATTACAGTATGCAAGATCTGAAAAGTAAAAGGTGCGTTAGTCCCTCAAAAAATAGAATTCAGGTCTAAAGATGATTTTCATTTTAGAGTGGATACACATGCTGTAGGATCACAGCTTCTCATGTAAGGAGTGAAGTATCTGCAAAGTACTGTGCTTCAGTAAGTTCTCCCCTGTATTGTCCATTAAAACATGGTATGTATTCATGTTAGTCACTTAAACATTACCTAACTCTCTTAGGGATGACAGATTGCCATTTTGATTAAAAATTTAAGGGTATGCTGTTGATTTGACCCTGATTCATATACTGAGTAGGACGTGATATCTTTTTTGCTAATCTAGTTCCAAGCAGATTAATATATATCTACATATATATATACAGACACATACACACATATATAAATATATGTATATATAAAAAACTGTTGGAGGATTGAATATTGAAGGAGAGCATTAACTCTCTCTTTGCACAGGACCTATTAATATGAAAATTACTGTAATATGATTAACTGCTCCTCTTAACACCAAAGAGAGCGAGTCTTGAGAGATTATTTTGCAAGATGATAACGTTTCCCTATCCAGTTTGTAACCCTAGGGAAAACTGAAAAAATATGGATTTTGATTTGAACAATAATGAAATGGTAAGTGATATAGCTTTGCTGTCTTATAATGACTGTATTAATTTGCAAGCTGTAGTGCTAAACCAGAATAGAGGTGCTCAAGGAGATATGCCTGTTATCTAGGCAACAGTTAATATGATGAAAATGCTATTTAGAAGCAGCTCCATGTTTTTATCATAAATATAACTTTAATTCCTTGAGAATCTCCATAAAGTCCTGGTAGAATGTAATAAATGCGACATAATCTAAAAGAGAAGTCTGTCATTTATATCCATTCCCAATATTAGTTATGGATCTTTTAAAGTTTAAAAGCACTTTTCATGTAAGAAAATCTATCCTATATATTTCATCCTATATTACTTCCTTAGTTTAGAAAAATGACTTAACTGTGATAAAGAGATTCAATTTTTACCTTTTGCTTGCTTTTGAGTTAGCATGGCAGACCTTATCTATTAATTTGCCAGGGAGAATTTCTCTTCAATAGTGCTCTTCTCCCCAAAAGTGAGAAAGTCTTTTCAATTTTAATTTTAGTGTAGGAAAGAAGTACTCCACAAGCAAATGACAAAATGGAACTATATACAGACTGATGTTTTATCACCAGACTGAAAGTGCAAAGCTTCTGTGAATGCAATGCTCTTACAATTGTCAGAACCTTATATTACTGATATTTATATATGACTCGGCTGAAGGAGCCTTTTTATTCACTAGTGAGGCTATACTATACAGTTTTCATGTCACCTTCAATGAAGCTAAATTTAATTTGGCAAGACCATAAACCACAGCCAATTTTTCTGTAACAATAGCCTTACTTTAGCCTTTGGAAAACAATATTTTTAAAGTTTCTTGGAGGTCAGCCTAGTGGCCTGAGAAATTAAGGGCTGAACCAAGCAATAAACACAGGATTATACTGAGTTACCCACAACACACAGTTCATACCTCAGTCAGAGCCTCTCTTGTCTGGCTTCTCCATGGCACTCATGTTTTGTCTTGTCTTACCTTGTATATGCAAGGCATATGTCTTACCTTGCAAATATGCTAGCATATTCTACACACATCTTTCTTTGGGTAGAAGACACCATAATGAGGCAGGATAAGAATGAGCAGTGGCCTCTACATGCTGCAATACATCATCAAACTTGGCAGTGTGCTGCAAAAGATTGTCCTCATTCACAAGCCACTGTTCCCAGTGTTTCATTCCTGAGGATCCACCTCACAGTAGCATCTAACATAAGCTAACAGGCTGATGTTCATGAAAGGACAATATTTAAAATGGCATTGTTAGCTGGTTGGTCTTGCGTGGCTGCATAGAAGACATACAGAGGTATTTTTTTTCTCTTTTCTTACAGAATGCTGAATGAACTTTCGGTCTAAGCATTGTGGGAAGAACAGTTCGGGAGCTGGGTGCACCTCATGAAGCAGATGCTGTCTGCAGCAGGCCAAAGCATGTGATGTTGCTAGAAGCTTTAAGGCAAGCGTGGTGTTACCAAATACTTATTGGTACCATAGAGGTAAATGAGGACTTCCTAAAGGATGGGGGACGCTTAAATCCTTCTGGGTAAGGACAAATGGCAAAACCTTGTTCTCATTTTTTTCTCCATGTGACAGTGGCACCAAAATGTGCTGTGACGTGTTGAAACAGAGTTCCAGCTTTGAAGAAGAAAAGTGCTAGGGGAAAGATATATGGGGAATGTATTAAAATGTATGTATTCTGTTTACCTTTTTTAAAGCAAACATAAAGCACCTCCAACTGTTCATCAGCCAAACCAGCAATTGGCTTATAATCACTGGGAATGTGAGTATTAGGAGAAGAGATTCTCTCTGCTTACTATCCACACAAGGAGCGACTCTAATAAGGAGGTGTCTTTCTTTTTATGTATTCCAAATGTTGACATGGTAGTCACGGATTTCTGTATCGCTCAACAGAAAAGCTTTCGCTGCCTTCTCCTAAGACAGAAATGACAGAAAATTATTTGGAATCTGAGGGAATCTGAAGAATATTCTCTCCACACTGGTATTTTCCTTTAAACACTCTCTGCTGGGTTAGGGGAGCAGGAAGGAAGTTTTTTTGTACAGCTTGAGTGTGCACAAAGTCTTAGTTTCTGTGCAGATTGCAGGATGTTATGGCGTTGGCTATGTCAATATTGTCTGAGTGCATTCTTAAACCCTGTAGCTCCAAGCAGGTAGAAGTCTGTCTGTAGCTAAATGATAAGGCTATATGCTATAAATATAATAACATCATCCACACACATGTACAGATGGCTACAAAAGAGTGATGAGACATCTTGTTTTGCCAAATATGGAACCTAATGAAAGAAATCACGGACTCTACATTTTAGCTCCGGAGACTTTTAATCTTTGAACTTGTGAGTTCAAGCTCTTCTGAGCTCTGAGAAAACTCAGGTTTTTATTACATTATTTAGTTCTTCCTTCTCCCACTAAAATCCTAGGGCATGAATTAATTACAAATAAGAATCTGGGCACAGGTTTCAATTTAAAGAGAAGCATTCTTCTTCTGCTAACTTTATGCCTTTTCTTCAGGAGATTCAGTGAAGGGACAAGTTTAAATTACAACAGGGAACACAATCATCCCAGAAAGGTTTGGAAAAAAGCCTAATTTTCTTCTAAAGTTTAAAACACATTACAAAAACTCACTCCCAGCAAGGCTCTTTCAACACTGTTATTGAAATATAAGTGACCATTTTCATTTAGGTTTATGCAAAAAGAATCCATTGTCACTTAAGTCTACTGCCAATTTCTCAGCTGTTATAAATCAGCTTTATTCCAGATTGGTGGAGCAACATTCAGCTCAGGATTTGGCTCCTGTTTTCTATTAATTCTGATACAGGGTAGCTGGATAAAATTCTGTGGCCTGTGTTTCACAGGTAGTTAGACTAGATGCTCTAATGGTCCCTCTTCTGCCTTTAAAATCTACGAATCTAATGAAAATTATGTGTGTGTATCAAGGGGAAAATATGCCTGTTTACTGCACAAAATTCTTGTGCCTCATTTTAAAAGAAACATAGAAACCTGACTATTTCTTAAGCCAGGATTTCTCTTCACAGTATTGATAATTATATTACAAACAGTATTTAGCACATGAAATTAATAAATCTTTTGCTTCCTCGTTTACACCAGTTTCCCATATTGTATTAGTAACCACACATTAGTTAATCAGCAGGTTGAGGGGAAAGCTGCCAAAAGCAGTTCTGATAATTGGCAGCAGTCAAACAATCATAGCAGGAAACTTTACACTTCCTGCAGACAAGGCTACTGATGGAGACAATGCTGAGATACAACTTCAGGGAAAAAAATTAGGATGTTTAGTTCTTTCATGTTTAATGATCACTTGGAAAACTGGATTCACGTCTCACAGGGAGATACAGGCGTTTTGCACAGAAACAATATAGATAACCACTCAACATTAGTTAAGGGAAACTTGGTAATCTAGTGATCATCTAGAAACATTCATGAGCTTTGTTCTCTGGCAAATTTTATAAGCCATTTAAAACACCTTTTCTATCTGTCTAAGTATATATATGGTGCAGTTATTACTGTAATAAGTGAGCGCTTCACACATTTCTCTGCCCAACATTCCTCTGAGATAAATATCAACAAATCCATCATACAGGAAGGAATTTTAAACAAACACCACCAGCTGAGTTTTAGACCCATGCAATGTTTTAGGTGCTTCACATGATAGGATTTAAACCAAAAATCAATATTCTAAACTTCCGTTCATCTATTGCTTAGCCTTGGTACCAGCTGAAGTATTTCAAGTGTTTAAAGTTTCCCAAGACCCTTTAGGGATTCTCCTTCTAGGCATAGGTAAAAACACTTCATTTTTTATGGTATGAAGAAGCTGGGAAACGAAAGTAGCTTTGACCTCAAGTGTTATCTACAGCTTGGCATCCTTCATTTGTCTCATTCTTGGAGGCATTCTTGCTAATGTTTTACATCGAATATCCCTCAGTTTGAATACAGTAACAGTGGCTCATAAAAGCAGAGTTGCAGATCTCCAACTTCTGTTCACACCTAGGTGACTTGGTCTCTCTGGGCCATCACATCTGTAGGTCTTTCACAAGAACAAACAATTTCAAGTGGAAAACATGAGACGTCCTTACTGTAAAATATCCTATATCTGGACAGGCAGGACAAAGAGGTGGTGGAGGAATAAACATGTCCTAAGAATTGCATTACAGGACTTTGAGAGAAAGAACCACTGCTATATAAAGCAAAGGGGTAGGAGAAGGCACAAGATTATGAATCTTGAGAAGAATTACCTTCCTATATCTTAATACATAGCATGTACATTCCTACAAGATGAGTATTTAAGAAACACCCTTGGCACTAGCAGTTTTCACCACTTCTCCCTACTACAGATGGCTGATCAGTGCCTTTCCTTGAACTCTACTCCCCTCATGCCGAGTTGTCAAATTAGAGACCAAATTCTAACAAATTTCTCATTATGCAGGAAACCACTCTGTTTAGGCAGCTTTTCTCTTCCCAAAGAAACAAACACCTACTTTCATGAAACAAGTAGGGAATGGGCATGCAAAAATTAGGAACAAGCCCTGAACTTGAAATTGTAGCAAAACACAAGATAAAAGAATTTAAAATGGCAAAGGGAGAAAAATACTATGTCTTCCTCAACCCACCTGTCCTATTCACTGTTTCTATTGTCTTTTATATTGTCTTTGGGCTGTGTTTCTATTCCAGGCATATACAGGGCCCAAAATACAGGGTCCTGGTCTGCACCACGGTCTTCAGGCAGGGAAAACATAAATAAATGCAAACCACATACAAAAATAATGACAGAAAACCAACAGCTGAAGAATAGCCCATGCACTGTACTCATTTCCAAGCACCTTATGATGGCAAAGCTTCAAATACAGTATCAGGAGTTCAATAAGATGTACAAAAAGTGACATGGGGAATGAGAGGCAGAGAAGTAATGTCCAATCTAATCAGTGAAACCAGGCCGCCTTTGCAGCCATTGAAGGCATATACACTCCTTGGGAGGTGTGTGTTTTGGGGAGGTATTTGTAGTACCTACGTTATCTTAGAATAGGATCACCATCTGCTGTTGTCTATTGAATTTTGCCTCTATGATCTCCTTTATGGATCTGAGATTAAGCTCTTTGGCCAGCATAGAAATCACAAATTCTGGGATTGCACATCATGCCTTCTTCTGGGGTACCTCCAAATATATGGAAAATGAGGCCACAAATTCGCACATTTTCCTTCTTCTAAGTGCTGAATCCTTTAAGCTATCAAGCATAGCAGGACCTCAAAGGATATTCTCATTACTACCAGGTATGAAAAGCAGAAGGAAAATGCAGGGTAAAATGTCATCCTTGAGGTAATCCCTAATCTCACAAAAAATCTCTGGGAGTTTTGCTTTTACTTTCAATGCAAGCTAATCAGGACCCTCTGGTAAACCATGTGTTTTGTGGATTAAATGTTCACTTTTCCAAGGTCACACAGCAAAATGGAACGATAGTCTTCCCCTACAAATTTCAGATTTACCATTTAATTAATTGACTTTGGCAGTTGGCACACAACCTTTTAAAAAAAACATTCTGAAATGTCAGCCTTGAAGGGGGAAAAAAAAATCATTTGATGAATTTAATCTAAGTGCCAACCAAAGCACAAATGTTCCCTGTGGACCCGTTACAACACTGGAGTTCACAACTGATTGCTTGGGAATGAGCAAACTAATGCGGCAAAATATTTACTAGCTAAGTAGATGTAGTTTAATATATACACTCTACTCGCCAGATATTTACACCTGTATCCTGTAAAATGCTGAAATCTTCAGACTTGTTAAATTAATTAATTTAATTAAGGTAAATAAATAGAAATACAGGTTGCTGTTTTCCCAAATAAGAAGTTTCACAGACTGAGAGTGTTCATTTATGATTTCTTTTTTTCTGTTGTTTTGTTTTTTCACAAATGTGAGAAACCACTAAAAAAGTTGTTCTCCTGCTTCCTGTACATACATGTTGTGCAAATTATATATAGTTTACTGGATAGTCTTCAGCAGTGAACTTCAGGTACCATCTGTACAGATTTCTGGCACTATTTATTTGCAATTAACACGGGCCTTATGTTTTATCCCCTGCAACTTAAAGTCTTAAATTCTGGAGGAGGTAAGTTTAGCAGAAGGGAATATTGAATTCAGCATCAGGCTTTCTAATGAGCAAAACCTATCCCACTTTTCCATATTTAAACTATTGTGACTCAGAGAGATCGCTCTTCCTAGGTAAAAAAAAAAAAAAAAATCTCTTGGTAAAAAAAAAAAAAATGTTTTAATAGCACCTGCAAGTGCAGATTAAATTATTTGTAACGATTCATTAAACTTGATGGCTCAGATACTACACCAGTGAAAACAAGCTCCACTGACTTCACCAGAACACAGGGGCTTAACTTAATAACTGAGAGACTGTAGTAATTTACCCCAGGTGACTCAAGGTGTCCAGTCACTTAATAACCCTTTCATCCTGCAGAGCTTCTCTTGAGGTCAGTGTTTAAAAAGCAGAATCTGTAAGAGAACAGATATTGATGTGAGGCACCAGAAGCTTTATTGATGCTACAGGCTGTTTCTTCTTCTCTTCTTTCACCCCACCACATTCATCCCACCACACCCACAGAAACTGCACATCTTGAAACTTGCAGATGCACTCATCTATCTGCAGAGACACCCAGCTTAAGGAGAACACTTGAGCAAAATGCAGCAGGTTCAGAAAAATACCTCTGTTCATAAAAACACTTGAATTATCTATGTGCAGATTCCCATATGAAAAGTAGTAGTCAAAGATACGGCAATGAGGCAGAGCTATGAGCCATATCAATATTTTCAACAAAGAAATAGGCAGAAAACCACAGGCAACTGCACTACCTATTAGCTAAATCACTTCTCCACTTCTGAAAATGGGCCTAATCTGGGCAGGCAGCAAATAGTTTCTGACAACATGGTGCACCCCAACTCTTCGTAGCACTACTTTCACAATGTCCTAAATGCTGAGTGATAGGTGCTTTTGCACCTTCCCAGAAACACCCGCCTGTGATGGTAAGATTGGTGGAAATGACTCGTGATGCTGAAAATATAAACATTTCATCCCAGACATTGGTCACATTCTCCTAAACTGAGTGAAATTCTCTGAAACCTGCTAGTATACAAGTACATCTGTGTGTGAGCATATATAAAAGTGAGGGAGGGAGTGGGTGGGGAAAATATGTGTGGTACAGAACAAATAAAACAGAAACCCCCAACCTTATCTCTTTCCATGCGCAAGGAAAGTCTATTTGTGTCAGTGCAAGTACTTCTGAAGCAAACAAACAAGACCAGAGGAGTAAATGACCATGTTTCGCTCCAGTTTTTTTATACCATCCTTCAACATTGGTATCAACACATTAAAGAGGGGGAATTGGTGAGTTGTACAATCAGGAGAACATGAATAAACATCAACATAAAACAGTGAGTCAAGAAGTGATGAGAATTATTGAAATTTGACTGCCTGGTTAAATTATATCGGGGGGGGGGGGGGGGGGGGGGGGGAAGTAACCAAGCCACAAAATACTGGCCTTGCCGTTTCATAGAAGTAATTTTACCATTTCTTGGCACAACTTTACTGGAATTGAGTAAGAGAGACAGAAACTCTGAATTCCCCTCCCTCTTCTCAGGTTCATTAGCACCAAAGGGCACAATGAGGAAGCTGTGACTGGGAAGCAGTGGCCCTGCTTTGAACATCTCCTCACTGTGGTCACAGCAACCGTCACCAGCTACCACACACATTCACACATACGCTTCACATATGATATAGATTACAAAACAGAATATCTGAAAGTACCCTTCAACCTGGGAACAGTTTTTCTGTATGAGACAAAGGGTCCTTACAGCCTTTTGTCACATTTCCACCAATGGAGCTAAGGAAGAATAAAAGAACAGGGCAAATACACACTCATAGTTTCTCGGATCGCTCACCCATCCCTTCATGATGTGTAGTCAGGGACTCTCCAATAAGAAGATATTTTAGTAGCTCTCAATGGATTTTTATTCTATGAACCCGTTTGATAACTTTCTGTGCATGTCTAAACTTTTTTTGTACTCCTGAAGTAATGAGTTGCACAGTCTAACTGCACACCGGCTATTTGTTCCAAGCCTGTCATACAGTAGTTTACATTTGATCCCTTCTAGTTCCAGTGTTATGAGAAGGGTTGAATAATCATTCTTTACTCACCTTCCCCTCACATGTCGTGATCTCTGGGATTTCTATCACTTCCTCCTGTCAGGCTGAAGACCCCTAGCCTATGTCACCACTCCACCTGCGGAAGATATTCCACACATTTGACCACCTTTCTTGCCCTCATCTGTATTGAGCCCTGGGCTCATGTTTTTGGAGAACTCAAAGATTTCTTCTGAGTGGTGAGAGCCAGTCCAAAACCCATTACCGTGTATCTAAAGTTAGCACCACTTTACACTATTATTACTGAATTGTATCTGATGTTTTATCACACTGTTATTCAGTATCATAGTATTCCTCTGCAACTCTTTCCACCATTTATTTTTCCTAATAGCTTTGTATTATTTGTAGGCTATGTTACTCCAGTATTTCTTTTGCCAGATTTTCTACTAACAGACCTTTGCATCTTTAGCGGACTTCACTGATGAACTTCTACTGGAAAAGCTGACCATTTATCGCCATGTTCTTAATTAGTCATTACAGAGTAGCAGAAAACCAGGAGAATGGGATGAAATAAATATTAGAAATCAACCTATGAGGATGAAGTGCTGGCAGTTCTGCATAATTTCATTACTAGTGCTTCTTGTGGTACTTCTGTCATATCATTCACAAAATAAGGTTCTTCCTAAATTATCCCTCACTGCAAAACTAAGGAACTATGATCCAGCAGCTAGAGTTGGAAGTTGAAAAAACAAACAACCTTTTGGTTGAAAACACATCCTTAAATTTTATTTCTCATTAATAGTTCTGGAAAGGTTTTTGTGTTTGGCTACTGTCAGCTTTTCACAAAAACATCTGCTTCTTCTGAAAATGTGATATTCTTAATAAAATACCCCCAAACCCAAAGTGCTTAGACTTGGAAATGATGCTATGGTGGTGACTAATAGCAGTTGTATGTTACTTGCTTTATTCCCTTCCCTATGAGCAGGGCTGTCTAGCTAGATACGATTTCTCAGTATGCACCATAGCCCCAGACTTCAATGGTGGAGGTTACGAGTTCAGACCCTACCTTCCCTTTCAAAACCTGTGCAGAAAACCTCCATTCTCCCACTGCTTACAATTCTTGTGCTCTCTTTTCTTTTGAGCTGAGTAATTTTGGAATTGAGAAGAAAGCTAATATCCAGCATCCAAATGCTACTGAGAGTAGTTAAACCAATAATTTAGATGTACTTTTTCAGAAATGCTGAAGTTACTCCTCCATTTCATATTTCTCCTCTATAGGAAATGCTTGTATACCCCCTCGAAGGGAACGGCCACTTGCCAGCCCATTTCAATTGCTGACTACTGTTCATTATTGATTTTTGCAAATGGTCAGATTGTTGGGGTGTTATATGATCAGTAAGCTGCACTGGCAAGCCATAAAATGATACCATAATATAGATGAACTTTAAAAAAGCATTTGAAAATGCAGAGAATGCACAGATCTTGCCAAATTAATTGTTTTGTGTTTTCCAATGTCAAGATTCTGGTTCATTTCTCACAAGAATAACCTACCTCATTCATGAGGCTAATGATCTGCTTTTGCTCTGTAGATCATTGCCTGTAAAGGCCTTTGATCTCTCCACCTGCCAGGATCATACTCTGCAAAACTGGTGGTGCTTCTTCTCTTCATGGCATTAGCCTTTGAGATGAGCCTATGTGGCATGGAAGTTGCTGACAAGAAGTTATCTGGAATGAGGTGAGTTGAAAACATGAAAAAACAGATCTGTGACTGCTGCTTTCTTTGCACCTTACTTTTCATTTTGTGGTAAAACACTGAGTTTGCATTGGTGGGGTTTTTTTCAAGAAACTTTTTTATATATTGCTGACTTCCTAATACTCTCTTCTTTTGAGCGGGATATTTTCTCCCTCCCACATTTGCATATCTTGTGCCAGAAACCAAAAAAGAGGAAAGGAAACTTGGTCTTTTGGGGGGGAAGATTTTTCCCTTTCTAATTCAAAACACACATAGTGGCAGCCCAGTAGAATTTGTATTTTCTTAGTTTTTTGGATTAGTCTCCATCAGAAGTGGTCAAAATACAAACTCAGAAGGCCTGCTATGAGATTATTCATCCAGTCATCAATCTCTGAAATATATTATTATATGTTTGTGATAGTCTTTGAAGTAACAGTATAGCAATCCGCCCATTGCCCCCATTCAGTCCATCACTCAGTGGTTTTCTACCTAATCATCAAGGTACAGTGACAGTCCCAAGGAGAAGGAAGTCCAGAAGCCATGACTGATGGTGCCCAAAACTCAGGGCAAAATAAATCCAGAGAGGAGGTCATGTTTTGAACATACAGTTTTCTTAATATAAAAGCATAACATGGCACTGCAAAGTTTCTGGATGAGATAGGTGACTATCAGTTCCTCCTTCAGGTCTGGCATGCATGAGATTTATTCATTATTAAGGCTTGGTTCGACTGTGCATTGCCATCACAGCACCTACACATGATTTCAAGATGCTTCTGCCAGACATGTTGGGTGAAGGAGGAGGGAGAAAGGCTGGGGATAGGTGTTGGGCCCCATGGTCATAGAAATCCCTTGTGAAAGTATATTCCTCTACAGCAGACATGTCCACTTCCCTTCTGCATACAAAAAGGAAAGAATGGACTCTAAATAGTTTGGAGGGTCTTTCATAGATTTCATTTATGCTTGCCTAGTATTGGTTACCTAAGTAGTCACTTTTATAAAGCACTCTTTTAACAGCAAGGGCTGTGCTTAGCATAGTAAGCACTTATCCCCTGCTGCTTTATGGACATTATTGCCATATCATAATGCCATTGATCTGTAAAATAAAGGCAAACTTTGAAAATAAGCAGTACCACTTCTTCTTCACAGTTATTTTTAATGAAACATACTTTTCATGCAGCGATTTAATTTCAGTTAGGACTAGCCCAATAAGTAAGGTCAAGCCCTTGTAAGAACTACAGAACTTAAATGTTGCTGATCTTGACAAATTAGGTAGAGTGCCACGGCATTACCCCTTGCGTTAGTGTAGTAGGCCGATAAAACCATTGCAAGAGATGCAGTTATAGGATATAATACTAAAAACATTGTTCCTAGAGTTATATAGCTAATACGATGCTTTGATTTGGAGACTTGAGCATACAATTTGGAAATTGGAAGGTACCAAGCTCTGTTGCTTTCTCTCCTAGCAATGCTTTGTGTGGTCTGGAGGTCCACCTGCCTTTATAATATTATCTTACCTGTTTCATAGAGGTACTGTGAGCATTAGTTAACGACTGCTGGGTGCTTTGAACACATAAAGCCCCATGTCTCACAAATTCATGTGTTATGAAATATAATTATGTAGTTATTGGAAAAGTCCCTGATTGTCTCTTAGAAACAACTGTCACGCAGCACTTACTATACATAGGGAGTGACACATAATGATGAAGCAGTTAAAACTGAAAACGATACTCTTGCTTCTAGACAGAGCATTTGCATTTTTGGAGAAAATTCTTGTTTCTTTTTAGGGATTGGCATAAGAAGCTTTCAGAAAGGCTAAAAATACCTTTTTTTATTAACTAGCTTTCCTTTTCTTTGGGCTAAGCATACAGAGGTATAAAACGGTTTTGACAAGCTTCTGAATATTGACATTAGGGCTAGAAAACTGCAAATGTTAATATGTTATATGGGCCCATTTTATGTAGCAGTAGGGAACATTCATTGCTAAAGAATTAATATACTCTGAAATTATGATTCTATTGGTTGCCCTTAGGCACAACACATACCATAGCGTTTCACCCAGGGACTTCTGCATAAACCCTATAATTTCTGGTCAAGGTAGAACAGCTTTTAGCAAGTACAGGTTTTAAAATCTTAAAATGATTGAGACTCCACCAGTACCCTGTCTTAGCTGCTACAATCTCATACTTGTTACATCTTGTGTGAACTTGCCCAGATTAAACATTCAATCATTGGATTTTGCTATGGCTTTGTCTACTAAATTAGAGGTTCCCCCGTGTGCTGGAAAACTGTTTCTCAACTTGGGACTTTGAGACCATGATCAAGTCACCTCTTAACCTTCTCTCAGATAATCTAAGTACACTGAGCTTCTTTAATCTCTCAATGTCAGGCAGGATTTTCAGACTTTCAATTGTTCTTGCTGTTCTTTTCTGCAACCTTTCAAATTTGCCTTAATCCTTCAGGAGTAAGGACATTCAGCAAAAAGATTACAGGATTCTGGGATAGAAATCCATGGGAAACATCCCTAGGTCTGCAGCACCAACCACGGGAATGGTATTAAAGTCAATGGCCGTCAGCTTCTTGCATAGTCCCAGCTAAACCAGACTGGGAGGCTGTTCTTAGGACAGAAATTAGAAGAATTTTCTCTATCCAGTGACTGGATGTGAAAACAAGGCAAAGACCTTCAGAGCCAGAGCCTCTAGAATTTAGTCTTTGACAGGAGAATTTACATTTTAGTATGTTTTGGGTTTTTTCCAATCATCTGAATTAGAATCAAACAATTTTGTTTTAAAGCTCAGAATTCTCTAGGAAATTGAATCAGCTTTCCTCACACAATTTTATTAATGATATTAGCATTTTTTCATTCTTTATTGACTGCATCCCATAACAGCATTTACAAGATCTGTGATTTGGAAAATAGCTCTTTAAACTTTGAAGATTGTTTTGCTAAATCAAGTAGAAAACAATGTTTCTACTACAATCAAATGCTAGCAGACCAGACTACAATGATAGGGCAATTAGTGGTTGAGAATGCCTATACACATTAATAATTACACAGCATGGTTATGGAGCATTCTGAGTATTTGAAATTCATCTGTTAACCCAAAACCACCTTGGTGAGGTAGAAAATATAGTAGTATGACACTTAATTTATAGATTTGTGGGTCAAGCCAAGACTGCACAGTTGCATCAAATTAAAATCACTACTATGTAGATAGAAAAAGAAAACAGAACCAAGTTTTGTTGGGAGAAGCCTGTGTGCCAGTGCTCTTGGGTCCCCTTCCAGACAATTCTGACTTTCCAATAGTAAAACAAACAAACAGTCATTAATAGGTTAAAAATGGAATGAATAACTGAAATGAATAATGTTATAATACTCATTCTCTCCTGCTGTAATCTGTAAACTGTTGTCTAGGCTAATTCTTCATTGCCCTAACGCTTGTTTACTTGTTACTGCAATGTGCATATAAAATGATCCTAAAAGAGAATAACACATTGGTGTAAATCAGGTCACACAATGCTCAACAGTAGCAAACTGGTTTCTATTCTTTCTCTCTTCTCCTTCTTACTTGTCTTGCCAGAGCCTACCTGTGTGTGCCCAACCCACCTGCAAAGGATTTGGCAGTAACTGTGTCTGAACACTGAATTTCACTGAATTTCACTGAATTTTTTTTTTAGAGTTGGAAGGGACCGTATAGATCATCTAGTCCAACTCCCCTGCTGAAGCAGGATTGCTTAGAGAATGCTACTCAGGACTGCAACACGCTAATGCTATGGTCCTCTATTATGAGTGAAGAGTCAGGTGAGATACTGAAGACACTCATTAGTTACCAGTCTTTCTGCTCACGTCCTTCTCTCCTTAATCACCTATCCTGCTCTTATATCTGAAAACCAACGCAGAAGACCTGGGCTCCCAACCCAAATCTTATACAGCAGTATATGGTCCACCCAGTTTAACAATGTTCTCTGTAAACCCAAGCAGTCCAGTAAGCAGTAACATAATCAATCAGTGCTTGCAGACATTTCTCTAAAGGAATAAATGTAAACAATAATAATAACAATCCAGATGATGGCTCTCCTGTAAAAAAGCAGGAAGTCTGGCTATGCAGCTATGCCCGTTGCACCGTTGGGTGTAGCGGGCAGTATGGAACAGGTTACACCCAGGGTGACAAATGCTGGCTTCAAAATACAGCTGTGCACCGTGTGTCTGAAATACTCATTATTAAAACTATACACCTAAACACAGCTCTAGCATAGCACCTTCAAGGCCCCACCACAGGAAAAGCTGACATAGGGTCTCAGCCAAGGTCAGCCTGCACTCAGAGAGCAAAGCCCAGGAGGCTCGTTCGCCTGGGGAAGTAAAACCTAACTCAAAAAAGCAACTCCAATTTCAGACCAAAGCTGTAACACCCATTCTGCTTCTTATATGTCAGAGACCAAGATAAAGGAGAGCAAAGGAAAACTTCTGTTCCTTTTGTTTTTAATGCATTTCCGTTTATTGCTTCATTGTATCATTTTGTGATGCAGCTTCAAAGCTTTGTAGGCAGGCTGAATATTAACCATCCACTGCGATCCACTCAGTCACTCCTGGCACAGGTTAATCCCTGTATCATAGGCTGCCACCAGTTTGCTAAGCAGCTTAAAAGGACATGTTATAACTTTGACAATGACCTGCTAATGGTTTTACATTTCTCAGAAGTATTATGAGCTATCTTTGTCATTTTTATCTTCTAATGAGATCAATAAATTTAGGAAGCAGACATAGATGGCGCAAACTGCAATGCCACAGCCAAGGACATGGCATGTATAACTGCTAAACTATAAATAATAATGCAGGAACTATAATCAAACCTTGACTTTTACAGAGGAAAATCGAGTTGCAAGTGCCTCAGCATTAAGAAAATCTCCTCGTTTGTTAGGAAAACAGTGTAACCCCTGATTTCTTCTTTCATATCACACCATGCCAATCTCTTAATGAAAAGCTTCACACTGAGAAACATGTTTCACTCACTGATTTTTTTCTTTTCCAGTGGGAAATAACAGTTTTTGATGTTTTAACCCTCCCTCACAGTCTTTGGTGCCTCTGCAAGAAATAAGCATGTCAGGTTAAAATTTTTGCATAGTTGCACAGCTCATCTTACTGTTTCTTAAACACATATCATTAGCTCTCCCTTCACCCTTCAAAACAACTACAAAAAGTCCTAGGCTTTAAAAAAGCAAACGGAGATCTTGGGTTGATTCCACTGCAGAGGACCATGGCTATGGGGGGACATGGCAGGGGGCATGTCAGTTCACGTGTTCCACATGTGCCTGGTACGCCACACCATGCCCAGTTTGGAGCTGGGCCATCTCTAAGGAGTGTGAATGCTAGAGAGGCTCCTTCACCTGCCGATCCCTCTGGGAAGTGCACAGTCCAAATGGTCTCCAGAGATAACAAACGATTCTAGATGTGTTTCCAAATGGGGTAAATGCACACAAGAGCGGAATGGCCTGGGAGCAAGGTACATTTACCCATCTCTGAGTTTTACACCTGTGGTTATCCTCCCCAGCACATAACTGGCCCAAATAAGCCTGAAAACAAGCAAACATTCAGTGGGCCTAAGACCCATATTCCATTTTATTGTGCCTGCAGTTTCTGCTCTATATAATGAATCAAAAGCTTAAAGTCAAGCAGCTTCACCAACAGTTATTTCTCCATCACAGTAACTGAGTGCAGAGGAAGGTACCATGTGGTGAAACAGAAGACGTCTCTGGAAGTATACACCTTCAAGTATAGGAGTCCCAGGCAGAGAATTATCAAAGCAAGTATAAGATAGTTGAATATTTAAATGGTCCTCATTTCAGCAGACTGCAAGCATTTGTCATGCAATGGTTGCATAAAACACGAAAAAAGGAATGCACTGTATTACAATACACAACACAGCCGGCTACAGCTTCACATATGAGGAGTATAGAGTTTGCATTTCTGAGAGAGCAGGCTGCTTAGCCCGCTATAGTATTCAATCTTACCAAACTCAACCTGAAAAATACATTGTGGCAAATATCTCCACACCCTACCTGCCTATTGTGTACAGAAGAATCATTCTCTTTAATAGGGTTTGGATCAATGTGCTAGTTCAGATTCAAAACTCTTTGACTATAAATATTGACGGATTTTTGCCTTGTGCAATAAAGATATGCTTAAAGAGATTAGCCTTGGCAATATTTAGGAGATATTCTAGCAGAGCACAGGTACTCTTCCCCATTCTTAAACACAAAGCAAACTGTACTGCCAGATGACAGAGCCTTCCTTCGGAGCACTATTTAAGCCGCAATAGTGTTCAATGTAGAAAGAGATTCATACCAGCTGTATATGTGTCTATAAACAAAGAGAGGGCTAGATACTAATCCAAGTACCCCAGGAATGTATGGCTTGACTTGGCAAAGATTTTCCTACTGCAAAATAGAATGGTTTGGATTTCCCTTTTTTTTTTTTTCTCCTTTTTTTTTTTTTTAGCAAATGATCACAGACGATGAAAATTAAGGCAATTGAGCACCTTTGAAACGCCAGCAGCTCCCGCCTCAGTGCATTGCATTGTTGCGATGTCAGGAATGAGCCCCAGGAAGGCTTTCAGTGGCACTGCAGCCATGCTGCTCTAAGTGCTTACTGCTGACACTGGTGCAGATGAGCCCAAGCTACATGCGAGCAGAAAATCAATTACAGAAACTGGGGAATGGGGAAGGGAGAAAAACAAGTCTGTATTTATGAAATAGCTTTCAAACTATTGTACACTCAAAAACCAAGACCATATATTTCTACCACCTTTAAAAAATATTGCTTCTGATTTGGATGACAAAACTGGATTATGTTTTCTAGTAGGTGTGCATGATATCCAAAGAGGACATGTAAGGCACGTTACTGGTTTGTGCCCAAGAAAAAGTATAGAGTTCAACACACACATTATCCCTCAAGCATATGTAAGCAGAACTAATGCAAAGATACAGCGCACTATTTAATCTAGGGTTTATTTTTCCAGCAAAATCTGCATTCTGCTCTTCACCTGCTTCAAAATGAGGTTAATAAGGGCTCCAAAATGGAAATGCTGGGCCCAGCTCTGCCTCCTCCCTCACCAGAATCTTTTCGATATCAATAGAAACAGAATAAACTGCACTGCTTGTTGGGAAGTTCATGTTGCTGTATTCCAGATACCATGAAACCCCACCTGGCCTTTTGTGGAGGGTTTCCCTCCTTTTTTATTTACCAGCATAAAACAGCTCTTTCAGACCCTCCATTCACAGTCAGATGACGTGCAGCGGATAAAAACCATGCAGCATGTCTCCAGCATGATCTGGATACAAATTACCTCACTAGTTTTTGATTATCCATAAAGTAGGTGTCTGTGCCTGACTTAGCAGAGTAGACTCCCCTCTTCTAGTCAACAAAGAGGAATGGAGGCTTCACTAATCTGAATTGAGATGCCAAACATAGGCTGACACAGATAAGGACCTGGCAGTGCCTATTTCTCTTTGATGGCTGCTAAGCGAGTCTAGAAAATGAGTTCAGACTTTAAGCAGTTACAGTGCATTCATCTATGTTCTACCATGTACTCCACCTACTTTTTTATCTTCCATTTCCATGTACGTGGCTACAGAGGGCTCTCTTCTTCCTGTATCCTTACTATTTTTAGCCACTGTTTTAATAACTTTTGACATTATCTATACATCTAGCCTTCATTTTCCCAGGAACTACCCACTTTTTGAGACATGTCTCTCTACATAAATAGTTAGAATCATACAATCACTTAGCTTGGCAAAGACCTTTAAAATCAAGTTCAACTGTAAACCTAGCACTGCCAAGACCACCTCTAAACCATGTCCCTGAACACCACATCTACGTGTCTTTTAAATACATCCAGGGATGGTGACTCAACCACTTCCTTGGACAGCCTAATCAATGCTTGACAACCCTTTTGGTGAAGAAATTTTTCCTAATACCCAATCTAAACCTCCCCTGGCACAACTTGAGACCATTTCCTCTTATCCCATCACTTGTTACCTGGGAGAAGAGATTGACATCCACCTCTCTACAGCCTCCTTTCAGGCAGTTGTAGAGAGCCATAAGGTCTCCCCTCAGCCTCCTTTTCTCCAAACAACCCCAGTTCCCTCAGCCGCTTATCACAGGACTTGTTCTCTAGACCCTTCACCAGCTTCGTTGCCCTTTGGACATGCTCCAGCACCTCAATGTCTTTCTTGTAATGAGGGGCCCAAAACTGAACACAGAATTCAACGTGCGGCCTCAACAGGGCCCAGCACAGGGAGACAACCACTTCCCTAGTCCTGCTGGCCACACCATCTCTGATACAAGCCAGGATACTACTGGCCACCTGGGCACACTGCTGACTCATATTCAGCTGGCTGTCAACCAACACCCCCAGGTCCTTTTCTGTTGGGCAGCTCTCCAGCCACTCCTCTGCAGGCCTGTAGTGCTGCATGGGGTTGTTGTGACCCAAGTGCAGGACCTGGCACTTGGCCTTGTTGAACCTCATACCATTGGCCTCGGCCCATCAATCTAACTTGTCCAGATCCTTCTGTAGAGCCATCCTACCCTCAAGCAGACCAACAATCCCGCCCAACTTGGTGTCATCTGCAAACTTACTGACGGTGCACTCAATCCCCTTGTCCAGATCATTGATAAAGATGTTAAAGTGAACTGGCCTCAATACTGAGCCCTGAGGAACACCACTTGTGACTGGCTTCCAACTGGATTTAACTCCATTCACCACAACTCTTTGGGTCCAGCCATCCAGCCAGTTACTAGTGATTAATCTCACATGACAGCTCGGAATCTAACATAATTTGACCCATGAACCATGTCTCAAGATCTTGAAAAAAAAGATTTAAACCCATTACTTCCTACCTACAGATGAGTAGGTCAATGGAAGAAAACCACTAAAACCTGTTTTGATCTCTTCCTGTCTCCATATCACATCCAGTTTCGCTCTAGCTTTTGCAGAGGATTTTAAATCCTGAGGAGAGAAACACCAAGCTGATGCTATGGGTCTTCCCAAGAGCTGAGAGTAGAGAGTAACTACACCTAGTTTTGATATAATAGTCTGGAGGAATAGGAGGCATTGGGAGAGACAGAGCCTCTGGATATTTCTATGCCAAATCAGATCCAGAAAAATGATAGCAAGGAAACAGAAAGGATCAAAAGATTTTTACAGTTATTGCCTTCAGCTGCGTTTCACCTTTTTTCCAATCTTTCACCTCAAAATATTAATCTCACTTCTAATAAAAATGCTGTCGTTGTTAAATATATGCATTTTAATCAATTATTTGCTGATAAGGCTATGGTATGATATAAACCAGAAAGCACAGTAGACAAGCAGTGAATTCATACTGCTGGAGCATCCTTGGTACATGGAGCTTCATGACATTTGAATATTTAATATTTCAACACAAAGATAAGGATTTATGGTTTACAATTGCTTAAAACCTTGCACATGTACTTCATGGCTTTACTAATAACAAGCTAAATACAAAGGTCCAATATTATTATTATGGATGAAAACTTAATATCTACTGAAGCCATTGACCTAAATACATACATAGAGCTACCTAAATGTATTAAGGAAGGTCTGCCTTTGAAAATGATACTGCAATGCCAGACCACCTATTTGTGAATACGAAACACGCCACACACACACACACAGAGTATCGGTGACACTGATGAATGAGTATTAGCATTTCAATGATGAAATGAGGAGACATGAGTGAACACCACCTGATACTGTACATAAGCATGCTTCAGAGAGAGGAGGCATAATTTTCTATCTACAATCTAACCATGACCTCAGTCCTGACCTGAAAAGACCACTTTCCCTAGTGATTAGATCAAAGATAATCCCTCTGTGGCATGCACCCAGGTGTGTTGAACTAAGCTGAAGTGATTTTGTGACAAACACTGAAATTTTAATATTCAAAAGCAAGACCAGGAATATCTTGCAAACTGATTTAATTTGTGCCCAGTGAGAATCCATTATTTTTTACTCAACCAACCACACCTGAATTTCAGACAGCATATTTTAATAGCTTGTCAAGTGTTCCAATTTACTGGCTTTTTTATAAATTTTACTCATTACTAGAACTACTTTGTGATCTTTAAAACTCTGGTCTACCAATAAGATTTACACGGTACTTTATGTGTCCACAGAATCAGCACACTATTGGGTTGGTGGGTACACAACATTTTACTGATACAGGTATTCCAATGGTAATTCAAAGTCCCAAGTTTAGCACTCAGAAGACCAAATACCATGCTCACAATGCAACTATTGCTGTTGCCTAAACATGCTGCATATAAAAGTACATTTCATCTCATGATGCAGATATCCAACCCTGCCAACTCATCTACACAAATTTCAACTCCCTGCCTTCAGAATTTCTTTTTTTTTAACATTATACATATTAACAATCGCGAACCCAGCAGTAATAAACTTCAGCACCCAAAATATTTATCATTAAAGCATTGAGTAGAAAAGAACTATGACCCACATGTTGCAAGTGAGTAGACAGAGTGACTTCCTGCAGTCACTCGGGATGACTCTGTTCTCACCCCAAAAGTGCATCCTTTAAGTCTCAGATCTCAGACAGACAAGATATGACCATGAATCAGTTGATCTGTGTTAATACATACAAGGTCTAAGAGTCAAGTGATCAGTGTGCCTATGCACTAGAATCAAGGGTAAGCACAACCATAACAACTTGTCTCAGTACCTTGATCAACAGCTGAGCCCATAGAGTAGCACGTGGATGGGTAGGTGTTCCTTCCCTCCCTTCCACAGGGAAGCACATTGATCCACAGGGCTGTGGACATCCCTTCTGCCACGTGTAGAGCCAGTGAGCCTGGTGTTGGCTGCAGGTCTGGCATCTACATCCCTTGATCTTCGGTATTCATTAGCATTTATTTGTTGAGCTGTTTCCACATGTAGATATCTGGTTATTGCAATGGGATTTCGTACACCCCCTATTCTACCAAAACATTAGAAAGTAGCGAGTGGTCTTGCAAGAGTTTCACCTGTGCAGCAGCAGGTGGTTTCAGAATGCTGAGCAGTTTCACCTGGTGCAGCATCATGAATACTCAGGTCTGATGAGAACAGTTTCCAATGAGCGGTCACCTAAGTATTTTTATTTCAAATGTCACTGTCTCAGTTGCATGAGACAAATCAGTTGTGGTGAAACATCTCTCATCTATCTATTTGTAGGGTCAGTCTTCAGAGAGAAAGCTTCATTTGAAACAAACTAATACAAATCTTTTTTAAGTACAGCAATTTCCCCTTATTTTGCACTAATCATCAATTTGGTTTCAGTATTACACTTTGTCACTGGATTCAGCAATGGGTACACTCTCAGGAAGAACTGAAGCAAGTGAACCGACTTGTGATGCACTTTTATATACCAATAAAAACACTGAGCAATGACAAGTGGAAATTTTAGGTCCGTAAAAGAGTATATTAAAGTACCATCATAGTCATGCATTCTCCTCACTGTAGTTCAGACTTGCCAGACACAGTATTTCTTACCATAAATACCAGCTCTCTCATGTCAATGTGGAAAGACAACTAGGTCCAGAAATACATTGATGACGTCTGGGGAGAAAGCACTTCTCACTCCGGACCCCAATACTGCTACTGACCTTCCCTCTGGCTCTGCATCCTTTGAACCACTCTGAATTGTTTATCAAAATCACAAATGAGGCACAAGTCAATTACCCTCTTAGAGTATAAAGCTCAGAGTGTTGATTACGTGTGCAAGAGGAATATTTACTTTTTAATCAGGATTGACTGTGGGGTGTGGAAGTAAGGCTATTTTGAAGATTAATTAGTATTTGTACATTGCTTTGAAGATGTTAGATACTAAGTATTTTTATGGCACCCACCTAATGGCCTTAACTCTTTCAGCCATACTGATGTCAAGGCCTTGAAAAGTGGTCCTTTTGAGCCATTTTTATGTAAACCTTTGGTAGGCTATATTGACAAAATGCAAAGATGGAATTTGCAGTTTGGTCCCGAACACTCCTCCATCTCTGCCAAACCCTGCGAGGAAATGGTACATTTTTAAAACATCCGTAGAAGAGGCAGGTAGTTGCACAGCATAAACTTTTACCTCCTTTTGATTCAGTATTTGGGCTTGGCAAAGATGAGCAGTTTATATGTTACAAACATGGCACATCTGCTCTCATGACATCTTGCTAAAGAAAACCATGAGCTACCATGTTCATTTTGTAGTTGAGGTGCTCTGAAAAATGTAGGGTCATTGAAAATGTGGACCTTTCTCCTATCCAGGTGGCTAAATGCCAAAGTGGGATTGAGGTGCGTAAGTATTTTCTGGATCTCAGCCCATGTGACTTCCAAGGTCAAGCACAGACTATATCTATACAGTAAAGGGAGAAAAAAGTTCCAGGTTACTTCTCTAACCACTGCCTTAAATTCTTGTCCTAAACTAGACAGCTTAGCTCTCATGTTCTGCATTAGGACAGCCACCTTTAAATAACAGTTCAGGAGTCTAGCTTTATTTATTCTCATGAACAGTCAAATCCATGCAGAGGATCTGGGGTTGTGAGGAGACATAAACACAATCTCTTTCTTAGGCAAGCACAGACTATGAAATCACAGGGGATGTTCAAACTTTGGGATGTTCAAACTTTGGGACGTACCAACTGTATCCCTTTTGTATACCCCACAGCAGCTGGCCAGATCGCAGTATCAAACGCCAGGAGGAAAATGGCTATTTTGTCAGCCACAATGCTGGTGTGCATCTGCCACTCTGAGAAAGGGAGATTATCAAAACAGGAAAAACAATAAAGGTAGCACACTGACGCCAGTCTGATATTCCAAGATCCATCCTCAGGAAAGTTAAGAGGCCTCTTGGCATATGGCTTCAGCTGAGACGATGGGCAAGATAAAACCCTAAGGTCTCCAGCTGAAAATACAAATGACAAATATAGAGAAATTTCTGGAGGAGAGAGAATGGAGTGAGCCACCATGCATGTAACTGGCATTTAAAATCAGATAACAAATGGGAATCTTGTTATCATCAATTATGACAAAGCATAATGTCACATAAAAGCTCAAAAATGTAAAAGAGACAAGGTCCTTTGACTGAATATGCTCTAGCTGCATCCAGCACAAATTACACAGGCTGGAAAACTAAGCAGATTCTTACAGGATCAGGTATTATGCGAAGTGTTCAGGATTTGGGTTAATGAATACAACGTTCTCCCAGATGTTCCATCATTGTTCCAGAGTGGGAGGAAAGCTGGCTGCAGACCAAATCAAATTTTTATATTCCTCTTAGATAGTGCCAGACACTAAGATTTCATCAATATAACATCTGAGGCACAGAGACAACGCATCATGGTTGGATAACCCTATATTCCATCCATTTTGCTGAAGACAGGACAAATAAACTAAGAATCAGAACATTCAATGAGTCATATCAAAGGTATAAATTGAAAGTCAACACTTGTACTGCATATAATCTAGCTGAAAAAGAATTTATAGTCTGGAATTTCCCATTTAAACACTGCTGCTGCTTCTTGCAGATATACTCCAAATGCTAACTTTAAACACTGCCAGTCCTTTCAAGTTGGGTTTTCTGCTTACTTTATAATATCTTTAGGATGCACATCCTTCTCCAGGGTAATGGAGAGTTTAAGAAATTAGTTTAATGGAGAGAAAAGAAATTAATTGCTAAAAATGCCTGGTTTGCTTAGAAAAAGCTCACCATTTAGTTTTTAATAAGGACCTAAAAATCAGTTTAATTTTTTTTAAACATATCATCCTTTTTGTAAGCAGAATTAAACAAGGAAATTTCTGGGATGTGCAGAAAGAGAGATCACTAGAGACAAAAAAGGGTGGTCAGCATAACACTCTAGAAATGCCTACGGGGTGATGACAGGAATAAAGACAGTCAACATCTACACTGGCCAACAGAAACCCACCACAAGAAATAAACGAAACTTTTCAAAAAATACACAGAAATTAATAATCCTTTGCAAAAAAAAAGGCCCAAGTTCATCTTGAGTGCATGGCTGATGCTCATGCCGAGCAAGAGGCAAGCTGAAGTCAGAGAAGATCATGTACTTGGGGAATGAGTTTCAAGTTTGAGGCTTAAAAGCAGACTGGATGAGGTCCGTGATTAAAAAGCTAAGATCCAGTTCAGTTACACTAATCTGATTTGGTCCACACTCCCACTTAAACTGGTCACTTAGCCTAAAGGGTCGTGCATGTGTGTGTGCTTACTTGTGCGCACATATCTATGAGATCTAAACACCTGCACAGATTTTTTTACACCCTCTGAAAGCAGGTCAGCAGTGAGCATTCACTGGGCATGAAACAACATTAAACTATAAAAAGCTCCCTGCCTGGTGCTGGAGAGGATTTCAGTTTTGGGGGGACAAGGAAGTATCTGGAGAGTCTCTGCTGGACGCACTGTAGATATATTCACAAGTATTGGATGCACTGCTTCACAGGTGCCCTTTCTCAACAGACACGTCTGGGGTCATATAATAGGAGAGAGTCAGGACAGTAAAAATTAAAATATAGTCACACCATTGAGAATGCAGGGAAATGTATCGCATTTGAGATCAAATCTGAAATTCAGCAAGAACACAGGGCTTACAGGATCTTTTCTTATGTGGGAAAAAAACCAACCAAATCCTTTAAGCTTTAAGGGAACCAAGAAAATCTCACCTTTATTTATGTCCCATTTGAAACCTTTCACTTCACTAGTTGCAGAAACATGGCATGTAAGTGAAAGAGTATTGACTTGTTCTTAAAGAGGATAATAATTTGCATAATATAAAATAATAGTTTCATGAGCCTATTTCTGTGTGTGTAACAAGGTGACAAGTTGATAAAGAAGGAGATGTATTCTTGAAAATTCAGACTTCAGATCTTGTTGATAATAGGTGAAAAACTTGAACTGTATGTATTTATCTGAGGAATATCCTGTCTTTTTAGCATGAAACATGTTCTCTTCAGCCTGCATTTGCCTAAATATATCTTGAATTTCCACTCAGCTTTGGCTTGTTGGGTTTTTTTCTTTTTAAGTAATTATTTACAAATTAGATTTCTTGAGAGTAAACTATCAGAGGAGGCACACTCCACCTCTCTTCAAATGTATGCAATAGATCTAATTATTTTTCTGTAAAACTACAAACAACCTTCTAAATAATGACAATCATTAGAAAACATTAGGGTCTGTCACTTATAATCTCTGCCAACTGCCGATAACATTTTATTACTGCTTAGAAAGGTTGATTAAAGCTTGTAATAGATTTAGTGAGGGTGAAAGATTAACAAAAAGGTATTTATGATAGAGACACTAAAACATAATATGTTCTCAGTAAACAGTCGAAAAGCCCCAGCTCTGTGACATTTATAGATGTTGCTCAAGACGTAGCTTTTCAGCTGCACAATGAAACTGATAACAAGTTTCTACATCCTGGGAAAAAAAAAAAAAAAAAGAGAGAAAGGGAAAGGAGCACACTACCTCTGCATGTCTCATGTCAGAGCAAGTGAGAAAGTGCATTTCAAAAACAAATCAGCTGAAACCCTTGTATAAATTCCTGGGACTGCTCTTGTTTGACCACATGGACAATCTCCCCCTTTGAAATTACAGCAATGGAAAATTAAAAGACAGGTTGGATCAGAAGGCAGTGACTAAGGGGCATCAACTTATGCCTGGCCTTGGAGGAAGGTGTTACTCACCCCTCAGCCTACCCACCCACATCCCCACAGACACCGTCTGAGGCTGGGCACTGCAGAGCACAGCAGCCGAGTGCGTCACAGCCGGCACTCCGTGACGGGCTGGCAGGATGGGCATCCACACTTTCCTCCCGCTGAGCTTCCCCTGGGGGAAGGTGCAGCCAACAACAGGCTAGCAGCTCTGAAGAGCATGTTCCAGTACGGAACTGTTACAAAGGATGGAGAGAACTGCAAGAGCATGTAGAAGCACCCACATCCCTCACGAGTGGTGAGGTCCATTGTCCTCTGGAGATGCCAACCTTGCAGCACATTGCAAAGGCTTCTTTGGGAGCTGCACTGAACCCTGGTGCCTCAGGTGAGAACATGCATTCCTGTGGCACAGTACAGACTCCCTGAAATGTTTGATTATTTATCCAGTCACAGGGGCCACTTGCAGGTACTAATTTAAGGGTCAGCTTGCTTCTCGCTTCAGAACAGCCTCTGCTGAGGTAAGCTATGAAAGACCTGGTGCAGCTGAGAAGCAGGTGCCCAAACTCAGCAGTTATAAGCTCAAGCTGAGGATGTGAATGCATGTGCCGTGGCAGAGAGCTTCAGCTGTCCTAGCTCAGTCCTGACCTTCAGTTGTCTGCTCTGCCCCTCTCCACCCTCCTAGTCAAGGAGATGGAGCAGGAGGGTTCGTCTGGCTTCCACAGCCTGTGGCTTGCCTTAGTAAAATAAAATGAGGTCTATTCCAATAAGCTGTGGTGAGTCAGAAGACGCTGAGCATTCCCACTCAGACATCAGGACAAGTCTCCACAGTGGGCTGGAGCAGACAGTGGAGGGGCTAACTAGTTCAGAGTGTCTACCTTAAGCCAACACAGCAGGACTAGATCACCTCTCAAGGTCTTTTCCGACCTCATTCTGTATCATCCCCACAAATTACATTCTCTGGGTTTTTTTTTTAAATGATGAGCCAATATTTAACAGCACTCCACAACACTGACCAACTGACACCACAAAAATAATTTACCAGGAATAAGTGACCAGCAAGATCACAACCAAAAACACACATTTTAAAATAAAAATGACTGTGTGCATGCCTTGACAAATCTATAGCCAGATATACATACACAGTTTGTACACACATTAATGTGTGGCTCAGCAGAGAGGTCAAACTGTGGTGAAGCAGAATGAGCTTGTGGTTAATCCAAGCAGAGAGCCACCGTCTACAGCCTGTGAAAATGTTTGTAAATTAAAGTACTGCAAAGTGGATGACAGATTACAGAACCTGTGAATGCAAGTCAGCCTGCCCCAAACCGTTCCTCAAATGCACTACACAGGCGATGCTCACTTCAAGGATGACTCACAGCTTTCATGTTGAAAAGTGGAAAAATTTTTTTAATGTCAAGTGATGGTCAAAACTAAGGTTGTTAGTTATCCCGGAAGATGTAAACCCAGATCTCTACCAGGTTTAACCATAATGAACTGTGTCATAGCCACCATACAAGCCCAAACTCATCTTCTGAGATTAAGTTATACAGTGATTTCTTTCTCCCTCATTCTTTCATACCTGGGAAATGAATAAAGCCTTGAAAAAAATATATTTCCAGGCTATTTAAAGATATACAAAAAGCAATAAATGTAAACAAAAATCTCATATTTATGTGTTGATGTAGTGAGTCAGAATAAACATGACAGCTTTACCTGAGAAGTTAGAGTCTGAAAACAAACCTCGTATGTTTGGCAACATGCACAGAAGATTTTAGCAAGAAATACCAAAAATAAGCTTAGCAACATGCTTTACAACTCCCACAGGTAAGCCTCGTTCACCCAGGCAGACTCACCAGAGTCAAGAAAACAGACTCCAATAATGCTGGGTGCTGAGCATCCCTCATGCCCTGTATTCCACATACTGTCTGGAAAGCACAAAGCTGCTGGCCAAAACCTGCTCCTACAGGGCTAGCCTGCTCAGATAGCATTATTTCTGGTGGAAATAATAACATATTAAAAGCCCAGCAAAGATTGGCATAGTGAGCTAAAGCCACAGAGCGCACAGAGGAAGGAAAGAGACTGGGACGGGCACGGTTCTTTATTTCCAGCATTTACACGCTGGCTGCCAGCACAGACGGGATGTGACATGCTATACGATGGCAAGGAATTGCACCTCGTCTGGGAGTGCTGGTGTGAAGCTGACAGCCTCCTCTACCTCCCTGGTAATGCTGTTCCTGATCCTTATGGCACTTGAATACTTTCAAGATCTAAACCACACCTGATCTACATGGTCAGGGTCTCAGAGCTGATGTACACTCTCCATCCCAAGTATATATTCACAGGAGGCAACCTGGGGCCAAGAAAGGAGGCTAACTTAAAAACTCATAGAATCATTTAGGTTAGAAAAGACCTTGAAGATCATGGAGTCCAACCATTAACCTAGGACTGCCAAGTCCACCACTAAACAATGTCCCTAAACCTTACAAGCCTGTACTCCTTGTTGGAGTTTTGCTTGAAGGTTCATTCAAATTCATTTCCCCTCCTCCATTCAGGAGGTGGTTTCAGTGTCCTCTCTCTGACTATTAACTGGCCTAACTTCTTCAAATGCAAATGTCCCTTCAATAGGCCAGGTGCAGACACCCCTTATCCTTTACTGAGCTATCAGTAAATCATTAATCCACAGAGGAGCAAAACACTTCCACTTAACATGACAAACCTCAGTGTAAGGCTTTTTCAGGCTCCAAATTTCCTATTTCAAATCAACGTGTACATTGACAACCACAGCTGATACAAACACTTAAGTGTGATCTGTGCTTTTGGGGGAGAGGTCCGTGGGGTGATTGATGGACCCCAGCTTCTCCCAGAGGGTTACCATGAGTCTGATGTGAGATGGCCACCAGGTCTGGAGCAAGAGCAGAAGGAGTCCCTGTTGTCAAGTGAGTGAGGGACAAACATTTGATCGCTCTTCAGAGTTTTAGACCACTGGAATCTCTGACATCTACTACAAAGGGTTTAAATAGACATATTCTTCCACCAGATCATGCCATGTGTTTATTAACACAACATAACAAAAGGGGGGAAAGCCACAAGAAAATCTAAGCCTAAGAACATCTTAAACCTCACACCTCCAAGTCACCTATAGAAAATGCCAGAGACAGCCAGACAGGCTGCTGACTAGCAGGTGGCATCTGGGACAGCCTGAGAACACAGCTCCTGCATGAGGATGAATGAGAGGCAGGTGTGCCGAGTATCAAAAAGAAAACTCTGCTCCCCCATGCCCCGCAAGCAGCACCTCAGCCTCCACACATCACCCGGCCCCACTCCTGCGATCAGTCATCTGAAACCAGATCCTGCACAGAAGTGTGCTGAATGCAGAACTGCCGGCGCTGAGTCACTCTGTTTGGGGCTGCCCCCACACATAAAAACATTTTGGTTATTGATCTAAAGATTCTTGACTCACAGGCTTAATATAGCACTGAGTTTAAAAGACTGCTTTGTTCTTGGAAGTGACACATACGGTCTCCTCGGGGCAGCAGCCCTCCTCTGTGACACCTGCTCCCTCAGAAGAAACTCCACAAGGAGTTGAAGAGATGCCCAAAAATTAAGTAACAGGGGAAGTGGGCTGTGCAGCTCTCACTCCATCCATCCATCCATCCATCCATCCATCCATCCATCCATCCACGACCCTTTTCCAGCTCACAAGGTAAAGATAAGGCAACATCATCCATGCTGCGATGTGTCACAAAGGATTATCATAAAGGCTCTCCTTGCTTCCCAAGATGAATCTGAGATCCCCAGGACCATAAGGGATCATTCACTATGTGAAGCTCTGTTTAATCAAACAGCTTTAGACCAAAAGATCATCTCCGGTCAGAATTTTTTCACCTAAAAATGTGACCTTGACCTAAAGAAGTACTTTCCAGAGCCACAGAAATATTTAGGGGCCAAACTTCAAGGATCTCATAAAATCCATACATGAAAGCAGCAGCAGCTGCAAGTGACCTCTTATGCCACTCAATCATTTACAGAAAATACAAGAGCATACTCTTCCAGTGTACTCTACCACACTTTCCTTGCCTGGGAAAATTCATTTTGGATGTGTGATGTCTCTTTGAATTAACTGGCACCAGTTTTGTAATCAAGCACTGTTGAGCCAACAGGAAGACAAGGACTTACGGTATTTTAGTGTGGAATACACACAAAAACCAAAAAATTGGCCCAATATGCTATAAAAGACCCCAATACATGCATTCATTCATACAAAAATTAAGTATATAATCACATGATGAGCAAAGGACTTCATATGATGGTATACAAATTTAAAACACATACAACCCTATTTAAATAAACTGCACACTATGCTAGATTCCAAAAAAGATGAAGTTACAATAATTGTCACTTTCAGTTTTATATAATTTTCCAAATAAAAATGTGAGAGTTGCCATTAACTAGTACTGACAATGCGCGTACAGTACACACATTTGTCAATTTCATTAACCTTCCAAATTAGGTATTCACAGGGAGCTAATGGCAGCATAACACATCATTACAATATTCAATGCAATTTCATGGATATTATGTATAGGGAGAAATTTTAGGCTCTCTTGTCCTTACAGCTGTTAGAAAATATTATACTTTGCAAATATCCCATTAGGGATCGGCAAATGCTAAATAGCAGAATCTGAATAGCATGAATTATGTCCCACTCTCCCGCCTCTCCTCGTCAGGAACAGGGTGCCTCTATTTGTGTCATATCTGGCCATAAGTAAGGAATACAAATCATCTGCCTGGACTTTCCACCCTCCTCACTATTGCTATTACAGCCTCCACATCTAGGATTAGGATCCACGACGTCTGGACTTAATTTACCCGTTAACTTTCTTTGTGACCTTGGGCAAATCACTTAATTTCTTGCAACTACAACAATTCCTTGCTTCACAGGGCACAGTGCAGATAAAATGTATTATGGATTATGAGGGGATGAAATACCAGTAGAAGAGTTACTGTCCTCCTCATAATTCATAAGGAAAAGTTTTTTTTAAAAAGGGTTTATTACAACGAGAAGAGGAGGACCTCTAACTGGTAATGAGAGTGATAAGAAGACTCAAATGTGGGCAGATGTGGGAAGGAAAAGAAAACAACAGAAACTTTGAATTATCTAAAGCAAGATCCATTTTGTGATGAGATGGGGGAAGACACTCAGAAGAGAAGCAAAATGAAAGGATCTTAAGTAAAAGGAAGATTCTTAGGAAGTCAGAACATGGGATAAAGTAATTATGTATGTGACACACAAAACAGAGAGATGGCTAATAGCACTAAACACCTCAGAAAATAATATGTTCTTACCAGCAGAAAAGGAATATGAAAAGAAAAGATTGTCATGCAAGACCAGAAGAGGAAGGGAAGTAAGTGAATGACAGAAATCATATTTTTCAGCTTCAATGGACTTTTAAGAATTTTCTTTTCTGGACCACTTTGAATTCCTCAAATCAGTCATCTGTGAGTCAAGTGAGAAGGACCGGACCTCATGGAGATTGCTGTAGCATCAGCAGAGAATCCTTAATTCTAAGGTCACCAAAGACATTTGCCTCTCCTTTGAATGAAAAAAACTTTAGAAAAAAAATAAGCTATATTAAATTCTCAATCTTTTTGCTTCTGATGGGCAATAAAATATTTAAAAAATAAAAGCTACAAGCAGTCATATTATGGAAAAAAAGATACACACCCATACGTGATCTAGAAGAGCAACAAAGTCCCATGCAAACCATCCCCTACAGAAATGGTCAAGGTTACCTAAAGTAATTTTAATTGAGCTTTGCCTTTCTGCTTGATCCTGTTCTCCCTGCAGGTCCTAAAAGGAGCTCGGTGTAGGATCTGTTCACCCTGTCAAACAGGACTAGAGCTAAATGCCCCTATAGCTTACCAGAGAAAAAGTATGTTTTCTGTAGGTGGTGGCATGGTGAGCAGTGTTAGCAGCATCCCTTCCTCGTTCCTAACCCAGTTGGCTATGTTGCATCTTACAATATCTGAGGTTCTCTATTCATGGGAAACGCTTTGTACAGTCCAGCTTCGCAACAGCCAGCTCGTGTTAATTTGAATCACTCTGGTTTGCTTTTCTCACTGTTGCTCTCACTGCCAAGGGCTGTCAAAACACATTGTCCTGCTTTCAGAAAAGAGCCACATACTGTGTTATGGAGAGATACAAAACACAGCTGATAAAACTACACAGAGGAGTTCAGCTGTCTTCCTAGTCTATGAATTTAAATAGCATTCTCCTATAGAAATGAAGCCATTTTTACATTAATTTGTCTTTTTTCCCCGCCATATGGAGCACCTGCTTCACTTTGCCACCTCATTTTGTATTTAGTTTTTTCTTTTAGCTCTGTTTTCCATTTTGGAGGTTTGACGTCATCTAGACTACCAGAAAAGTGAGATTTTAGCCATCTTCCTTTCAGAAGAGTTTAGTTATCCTTCCAACCAATTGGGGTAGTTTAAAAAGTTAGTTATATGGGTAGCTTTTTATTGCTCTGTGTCTTAACATCCTGTTATAACATACAGCTAAAACATAGAACAAATGGGTGACTTTGCATCTCCAACAATATGTAGAAAAAAAATAATGTTCCAGACCATTTAAATTCTGGCCAGCACAAAACTGTCTGATAACTAGGAGAGAAAAAGTAAAATAAATAGAAACATTTTTTTCTTATAGTTGCAGATTTACCACAGAGAGAAAAAGAGTAATCTTTGACACAGGAGAGAGTGAGTATTTTTAATAAGGTGTTGTGCCAATGTGGCTTGTTATTCCTATACATAAAGTATCCTGGTATCCTTTAAATTAAAAAAAAAAAAAAAAGTTCAAGCTGGACAGAAGTGCCAGCAAATGTTATAAACCAGTGGATGGTGGGTGGGTGGTGTGAAAACGTTTCATAACTGCTAACAGCAACCCTGTTGTGAACCAAACAGCTGTGCGCAGAACACAGGTGTGCTAGCACAACAAGGGCTATTCATGCCTTCCCACAGGCACGGGCCAGGTTTGCAGAGCCACAGCTGACCACATAAAGCATTGGGGATGGAAAAGGCTGAGAGTGAAATGTCCACTAAAAGTGTAAACACCGGACGCCACACAGGCACACGCACCCACACAAACACAAGTACGTTTTTAGGACGTTCTGCTCACTACTGAAATGAAAAGAGGCAAAGAAAGTCAATTCTACTGCGGGAAGCAGAGAATATAATGGCATAGGAAGTTAATAGGAAGTTTATACACATAAAAAAACAGGCAAGTAAGAAGCTATTGGGATATGTCACAAGCCAAAATATTAATATATTAATTGACCCTGTCATGCCAATAAATCCTTCCAATAATGTATCCATGACATTTGCAATTAAAGAAAGTTTAGAAGAGATTCCAAATAATGCTAGAGGAAGGGTTACAGATTCTCTTTTCTTGTACAGAACCTCCAAGAGAGAAGATAAATTTCAGGAAAGTAAAATATTATGGTTAGAAAGTAAAATCATTTACCCTTCATATGCTCTGCATAAAGTGTTTTTGCAGCTTTTCTTCCACAAATATCAATGCAGTAAAAGGTTGGGAGGAAGGTTGGGTTTTGTTTCCTTTTTTTTAATAGTATTCTTATAAGATAGTTTAAAAAATAAGTGGTATGAAAAAGGAATGATAATCAGGAACCCCTGAGTTCTAATTCTGGATCTAGAAATCCTGCTTTGGGCATTCCAACTGAACACACAGGCAAACACTATGATTCAATTGAAAAGGTAGAATTCCTTTGTGGAAAAGCAAAGCACTACCTGTCTTTATAGATCCTCTCTATCTATTGTACCTACTATGAAAATGCTATTACTTGTTAAAAGCACAGTCTCTAGATACAATATTTGTATCCAGACAGTACACACCAGGAATGAAGACTTTCCAATTGTAGGTATATGAAAGCCACCTTTCATTACAAAAACACGGCAATGAAAGTACAACATAGTATAACCATGATGCTGATTAATATCTCCACACTTAAAATTTTCACCAGCCAGTCGAAGGCAAAATCCCACACACCACCAGCTTTGACACAGTAAAGCCCTGCCTGATTTCTACTAATGCAGGTATTCCTGGATTTACTTGGGCTTTCAAACCAGGGTGAAAGCTGCCGAGACCAAACAGGGTTGCTGTGCCAGCTAATAAAGCTAATGATCAAGTGACCCTATGAACCTAGAAAATCTTCCAGTTCTCCAAGTATATTTTTGCATGAACAAAGCGAAGAACCCTAGATTCTCTCTCCGATGAAAGCCCAGTTTCAAAGGCATTTAAATATTCAAGAAAAAAGTCTTGTTCCTTGTAGATGTAGGGCCTGGGTACAACAGTTAGAAATGCGCAACGGCAATGATAAAGACACATTCACCGAGTGGCTGCAGCCACACACTTTTGGCTGCCGGCAGCAGTGACCTAGATGTCTATCTGTCCAACGTTCGGAGTGTGGCTGTTCCACTGCTATTAGCAGCAGCTAGTGGTCAGCCTCCCCGAACCACGCTTCAGAAAATAGCATGTATGAGCCTTGCTGTTTACGCGTTATGGCTACTATCTGGGGTAAACTGAACATCCTCTCTCACCAACTACAAAGCTCTAGAGAAATGCTTTTATCGCAGTGTTATCATTGCTTTCTTCTAAGATGGCCCCAGCTGTCACAGGAAAAATAGGTCCCGAGATCAACCAAGATCAACAATTTGCATGTGCATTTTTGACACCGCCTGAAAAATCTGATAAAAATCCCGTGTTTATCACCATTAAAACACTTGCAACTGAAAAGTGGCCTGCAGGTCTTCACTCATCCAACGAACACAGGCAGCTGTGCTCCAGCAGGACATGCATTTCTCATTAGTCACACTTTGCCCATAACCCTCATGAGAAGGAGCCATCTCAGGGAATGGGAGCATAGTTCAACTTCTACCTCCATTCAGTGCCTGGCCCCTCTGCTGAGCTGGTCAAAAGTGCCTGGAGTAGCTGGTCAGCCAGATTTTGATTGAGGTACCCAATTTTTTACCTATAATCCAAGAAATAGTGGTCATATTCAACCAAAGGACTTAGTTTGGCTTCTTCTTACTGTTATTCCTACATGAGTCTACTGATGTTGCAGGTATTAAATAGTCACACCTTTTGTCTACAAAATATGCTGTAGTAATTTAAGCAGTACTCAGGCAAAAATAGAGTTAAGATTGGCTAGCAGCTTGTAATTATGAACATTTCATTCGTCGCAGCTTACTTAAAAGTGATTTACACTTGCCTCAAAATGTTGAGCAAACCTGAAGCACTCACTCGCAAAATTCTCAAGTTGCTTTTCGAGATTTCCCTGTAACCAACAAACCCAGCTTCTTTTCAAAAGCACCACAATTTGATGTCTTCCAACAGAACGATATCTATCATCTGCCTTGCAGCACTGCTGTTAGATGGCATCCTGTATTTAAGGAGTTGGCCGGGAATTACTGGGCCATTGGACCTGTCATCTTTCTGTAAGTACTGGTACTATAACTAGCATCAAAACTTTTGGCTTAAATACAAAGTAAATTGTTTCAAATCTGTCAACCTTGAGAAAGGTTTATAAAAGCAAGAAGAGCTGAGGATGTGGCCCATCATATTTGTCGAAAAGTTGTTTAAACCATGGCGCTGACTCTCCATTTATTCAATTGCTACAGGTTTGCACCAGCTATGGTTGTGCAAAAGCAAGACCAATTTCAGCCTAAACAGATCTAACACCTCCAACGAGAAACCTTAACATTGACATTCTCATCTTAAGCCTTCCAATCAGTCTCACAGAAACCCTATTTTTGTGCTTTTTCATGTGGAAATGAATGACTTGCTGTTCTTTTGTGTGATAATTTAGCTAAGCAACAATTATTACTTTGTGTCCTCAGCTGTGGAAAGGACAGAGTTGAGTTACTTCAGTTCATTCCCTTTTCTTTCTCTCTTTGGATTTATAAATTATATATTTTTGCCTTTGTAAGCAATTTGCAACAGGAAATAAATCGAGCTTATCTGAGTATTAAACTCACCTAAATATTACTATAGAAATTCCATTTCTAATCTCAAGCACAGACAAACCTTGCATTCCTATTTTTTCTTCTTGTTTGATCCATTTTTCAAATGCAGATGAATTTCCGCCCTTCAGCTTCTTACAGGGATCTGTACACTAGGGTTAAGGGCAAGAAATGGACAGAACTCCTGCCATGGAAAGAAGAGATACAGTGTGTGAAATATAAAATCTTCAGTCCTCACTCATAAGATATTACAAAGTTTTTAGAGAAAGCCTCCAGATAAATTAAATCATGGATTAATATAAATTTTACAAAGCTATCTTTATAACAATAGATTAGTATACTAGTAAGTCATTGATGTAATCTTCTCACTATTTATTACAGTGGTGAGCCCGGTAGCACTAGCATAGCCAGTGCCACTGCAAAAATTCAAAGCCCAGTGAAGCCTTCCACGTACAAATCACACTAATCACTTCTTAGAAGCAGATTACCTTCAAATGAGAAAATGTGAAGAAATAGCACCAACTGCAGCAAACAAAAAACCCACTATTTATTTAAAGAAAATTGCACACAGCAATGCTGCCAAGATGCCACAGTGTCTCCATCACAGCCGGAGGTGGATGGCTTCTGTAGGCTTGGGCAATTCACATTGCAGATTCTTTTCCCACTGCCCACATGTTCAATTTTACTCAACAGCAAGCCCTATTTGTCCCTTATTTACCTTCTAAAGCAAAGCCCACATTGGTGGGAATGAACACCGAAGTGACACTTAGAAAAAGCAACATCATTTGAACAGCTGTAGACAGTCTGTTATTTATCAGAAATTTTAACAAAGGCCAAAGGAAAAAAGCAGCAGTTCAGCAGAGAGCGAGTCCTGCCCTAGCACAGCTGTTACACAAGATGGGAAAATTTCAAAATGAGAAAGTAAACACCACTCTATATTCTAGCAAAGAGGGAAGAGATTTTTCTTCCCAATCCTTGGAAATGGCAAACTTAACACTAATGAAATGCAAACATCCCCCCTCATCCCCCGAATATAAAAGCTGGGATCCAGTTGTGATTCTCTCTGTGTGGTATTACTTTGCCCACACTACCCACAAGGCGAAAAGCTATAGATGCTGAGCCAGACCCCCAGCAGCAGCAAACCAGGTCTTCTTTATTGATGTTCATGTCCACTGCTCTGATGGTTTTGCTGGATAGGCACAGAGTTCACAGCCAGCTTTTGCCAACAGCTCACTTCTTGGTGTGCTGCAATTTGAGGAAACACCCGTGGGGATAAACTGTTCCTCCAATAAACAAATTTGTTAAAAACACTGCAGAGAGATCCTTTCAAGGGTCCTTTCAACAGGTATCCTGTTGAGGGCAGGAACCGATGCTCCTGTGATATCAATATTAGGAATTTAAGATCGTCCCCATTCTGCATCTGAAGCCAAACTGATGGCAGCTCTAGCATGAACCAGTTTGATTCGGCTGCTCAGTCACGTGGAGGTTCATATTCCTCAGTGCTGCTCATTTACAACTCAAATGGCAAATACACAGAAGACAAAACCCCAAAATGTCTAGTTGAATGAAGGGGCTACTTAAAAAATGCCCTCCCCACAACAAAAGAAGGCAAGCCAAGCACAGCTTTGCACTAATAGTGCAGATAATACATAGACCTGCAATATTGGAGCCTGACACATAAAAAGAGCCTTACACAGAGCAGTGTGATCCTCAAAATACCCACTCAACACTGCGGAGAGGTTAAGCGTGTCCCACTGCTCACCCACTTGGATGCAGGGCTGTAACCAATGTGTGCAGCTTCTCCTGGGGGTGAGCAGGGCACAGATGAAGGCAGATGCAGAAGGTCCCTCTCTCTGGGCATGGGCTCTCACCACAGGGTCCTCTCAGCACCTCTGTCACCATCTCTCCCAGTAGCTGCTTCCTAAAAATTAGAATGGTCCAGTTTTCCCAAGGCAAAACATGCACCCAGGAAGCCGTTCAATTATACGTCCTGATTTACCAAAGGCAACATCTCAGGCCACCAGAGGATATTAAGAAGTGGAAAGAGGAGTTGCTGTTTGCTAGCACAGGCATTCCCTGCCTTCACCCTCAGTTTATGTCCTGATCTCTGGAAAAACAGGTTTGATGTATTGGCATCCCCTACGCACTGCATACGGAGCTCAGGTGCCTGAACTAAGGCTAAATAATACCACTTTGAGAGGCAGGCACCATATTTCCACTCAAGAGGATGATGTGTGGGTCCAAATCTGCCCTATTTCACATTTCAGCCAGGCAACAGCTGATGGAGACAGAGATGGCCAAGCTTGCCACGTCAGGCACACCCACAACTAAGTGATTTTTCCAGCAAGAGTGGTGCTGGCCACCCACATAGTGCCCAGGGGTCCGCATACCTCCAAAAGCATCACAGAGGCAAACTGGGTGTTAGTCAGGAGACAACAGGAGATAAGTTACAAGGGTGCCAGAGAGGGTATTTCTTTGTTTCACGCTGTATTCTACTATTGGCAGTTCTCTTCCTATTATTATACCTGGGACAATATGGGAAACGAGGCATGGAGATTTGGGCATCTACAAGAGCAGCTGTGCTGTACAGAGGCTCATGCCCCACAGGGCTGTGACAGCAGAAACAAGGCACTAAGCAACACCGGCTCTGGGTGATTTCTGAGCACCACTGATACCCTTTGAATATTTTTCTTACAAAACAAAAGAAAAAGGCAGAGCAACACAGGAACAACTGCAACCCAGTAGTCTGAGGACATCTAGGAGATGTTAGATGCAGGTTTGGGTTTAAACCTTAATCTTCTACCTCCCATTTGAATGCCTGAGTCACTGGTACAGGGATATTTTGGACTAAGCTCTATCCAGCTCCCTTGTTGGATTAACTTCATTTTGTGTAAACAATCACATATTAACTGGAGAGGAAATCTCAGTAGTAACTTTCCACCTCCCACAGAGTCCTTCACCGCATAAAGCCCATCTTTTTCTCCCTGATTCAAGGTATATTTATTTGTACTAACAAGGACAACTTCTATTCGGGAAAGTGAGAGGGCCATGACAAAATGGCTCAGGAGTCCCTTTGGAGAAATACACTTCTTGCCCACACTTAAGCACTGGGCTGGTGGTTAGTCCGGGCTACAGGCTGGGGTAGGTGACCAGAAACTCTTCACCAGTGTTGTCACAGTTAATGCATCCCGGGATTATAGCAACCTGACATTTGCCAATGAAAAACTGTTTAGTCAGAATTTTTTCTGACCATCGTTCCCCTTGATGCCATTCTCCAGCTATTTCCCCTGGTTATTCAGTAAGCAGCAATCTGCTGCAGTGCACTGAATGCTCTGTGCCTTATATCATACCCCAAAGGTCCAAAGCAAGACGCCAAAGAAATAGCACTCTAGCTGTGTTTCTGAATTCTAGCTTAGTTATAACACCGTGGGCAATAAAAAAAATTAAGGTTCCAGTTACTAATAGAAATTTTATTAACTTCTGAAAGCAGAATTTTTAATCATTTGCTTGCAATATTTTCCTTTTTAAAACAAATATTCATGTTTCTAGGAATTGCTGACTACTGTGCTTATAAAATGGAGCCCGTTTTTGCTGTGTCTAGGGAAGGAAAAGGAAAACATGATGCACAAACCAGGAATACTGTAGAAAATATACTGTCTGGAAAGTCTGTGCTCCTGACGACAACCAAGGATAACATTTAACCAGAAACTGGTTTTGACATTCAGCTGTCAGTAGTTCCCTTAAGCACTGGAGCCTCTCAGTCTGCAAGTAAAATGCATGTACTAAACCAGTGTATGAATCCACCAAGTTTCTTCAGAAAATAAAATGAGAAATGACCCTTCAAAAACTGATTTCCAAAACTCCAAAGTCTGGTTTTATATGCATGCATATTGATATATATATATTATATATAATGCATGATTTTATACGTTTCATTTCAATTTCAGCGTAAAATCTACTTCTTATTAGGAGAGAAGGATTAGTATATACACATTAGCCAGGTGGTTATAGAACTTGCCTGTATGAAACATGATAGGTTAAATCCCATTTACACTAATTACATCCACAGCAGCACTTCCACATACAACCTCACATGTGTTTCAGCTTTGAAACTTAAAGCACATTAGCTGAAAGTTAACTTAGGGCATCAATGTCTTTATATGGAATAAGCTAAAGCATTTTTGTTTTATTTTTTCTTATCCATCAGATGTTCACTAGAGATTCAACATGTATTTTCATGTTCACAAATTATGCCAATTGAAATACACAAGCTGCAAAACAGAAGAGAGGAAAAAAAAGGCAGCAAAACTCCCACCACTGGTCAATCTGCATATAAAATTACATATCTATATGATTTATTGGAAATTACCTAATACCTCCCTCAAACTTAATAATCTTCAGTGACACTTGATATATTTTTGACTTCTGAACAAGTTTTGGTTAACAGAAAATATTGCCTATTTCTCTACTAAAATAACTACCAAGTTTTTTTCTCAAAGGATTCTCCTATCACTGGTAGGTAATTCTGCCATATATATAATGCTTCATATGCTTTCTATAGCAGAAAAGCTATATATATGTATCTTTGTCTTCATACAAAATACTGACAAAGTTCTAGGATCCGTTACTACTATTATATTATAGCATTCAAAATAGAAGACAAAAAAAAAGGTGTCTCCTTTCTGAAACCTAAAATTTAAATTTTACTAAGGTATAACTAAAGACAATCAACAGAAGAGATGAGGCAAGAAATAAAGTAAGGTTATAGCAACATCTTTGCAAGTCAGCCAGTTTAGGAAAAGGGGAAAAAAATGCCACTGTCACACTTTAAACTGATAAATAATAGAGGTCATAGAGGTTCTGAGCCAAATCCTACCTAAGGCAGTGGAAAGATATGTAATGGCTACAGTAGCGTTTTGGATCAGAACTAATATTTTTATCTAATTTAGCTAAGGACATAAAGCATTTTAGCTCACTCTGTTAAACTCAGTGAACCTTACATTTTGCAAATGCCTGATGAATGTCTTTGAATAAGCTACTCTATGAATAAAGTGAGTTTCAGGAAGACATTTAAATGGATAGCAACAGCTTTTCCTTGAAAAGCACTTTATTCATGTGAAATCCCTGAGCTGTACATTGCTGGAGGCTGGGATTGCACACTGTGTGAGGGCCCTGCTCCTGTACCATCCACGAGCATCTCCTGTCGGCATCTGTCAAAAACAGGACACCAAGCTGGGGGGCCTTTGGCTAAAATGGCCTTTTAATGTTCTTATGTACGACACAGAAAATCAGGCAGGTATCTTTGCAAAACTTCTTCCCTCTCCTCTCTTCTTCCCCACTCCCTCACAGTTACAACATTCACAGTTATCATTCCATAGATTTTCTTTTCAAAACTTTTTCATTTTAAATCACTGTCAAATTAAAATCAGACTCACAGACTCAGCTATATCTGAGTGCAACAAGCAAGTGGCTTAAGCTTATTTCTTCTGTTAACAGAGTACTGTAGTGCTCTTCCTGCCTAGCATTTTACCAGAGCATCTTTCAGAAGCATTAGCAGAAGATTACGCAGTCCTCCTTGATTATCCCAGACCTTAAATTTATTATGCCCCTATCACACACAGCTATTATAGTCAACTGCAGGTTTGTAATTGCTCTCAGTGGGAGAAGGTTCAAGCCTTTTATTTCTTCCACAGAAGGATATTGGGCCTGATTCAATTCAGGCCAGGCTCATACTGGTTTCTTCTCTAAAAATCTATTTCCTTATTTTTAGATTAATTCAAGCTACAAGATACCATCTTTCTCTCTGGCCCTTGACCTTCTAGATAACCCTTCTTTACGCCAGAAAATAAATGTGTAGGAGAACATAACATTAATTAAAAGGCAATATATTTTTGATTCAAGCATCAAATAATAATATGATAATATCACTGAAGGAAAAAAATCTTGACTATAGTTCATCACATAGACAGCAAGTAAAACCAAAGTGCAGCTGTGAGCCAGCATTAACTACGTAAGCGTACTCTCCTCTGATGCAGTCACTCAGCTGCGTCATCACTTGAACTCAGGGGTCGGATCCTTCCCCACAGCGAGTGCCTTTTGCTTACCCCAGCATCCCCCTGAGGTTCTGCCAACCACTTGCTCAAGAGAGACTCTCTGGGGGGGGCCCGTGACTTGAAAGTTGTATGAATAACATGAGACACTCACCCCTACACGTACATATATGTCACCTGTGATTGTATTCTGTGAGTTTGTGTCTGTTTTGTTAAAGCAAGGTGCATTTGTCTATCCAGTCCTTTGTGAAAAGACAAACTTTGATGTTTATTTTTTCAAGGCACATAAGAAATAACATTCATTATGAATTAATGTGCATAAGAAAAAAATGCAGCTCAAAGATTTTGTAGGAGGAGATCAAAATAAATAACTCTGTTTGTGGCAGGGGGGATGTGGAAATCATGCATTTTCTGCTACTTTTATTCTGGCTTGATGGGGGTTTGACAGTGGCTCAACACAGCAAATGGTCAACACGTAAGCTTGGCTTTCACACATTATGAGTCTAGAAAAGCTACCTCTCCCAAAAGATGCACTCACTACTCAAACTCCTCCCCTTGAGAATCCCCCACAAAAATTGCTTTCAAAGAGGAACATCAATAGAGTTCTTCTTTGGACAGAGAGATGCTATAGTCAGGTTTAGGAAGTGATTAACATGGAAAAGATGGCTGATTTAGGAATTAACATGAAGTGTCAAGTCCCCTAGCATTTGATTTTGTTCATAAACTGCACTGCAAAGGCTACTACTCTTCCCAGTTCCTCACTATTGAGTTAAAACAAGAAAAGGACTAAAACCGGCTTACAATATTTGCCAACTCCAGCTGCTGGTTTTGTCTTCTGTTTAAATGCTATTAATTTCTCCATTACTACATTCTCAGCAGAAAACAATTGACTCTACAAAACTTAGATTTGGGACCAATTCTATATTTAGAAATCTTTCAAAGCTGTAGGCTGTTGGATAAGAAATTCTCATTTAAAGATACCAGAAGGATTAGAAAGTAACAAAATATTCATGTATCTATTTTTTATAAAGTAACTAACCAAGCTAAGCTGGAATATGAATATTAAAATGCATAATTTTAATTGGTGAACTAAAATGCCTAACAGTCAAAAGCCTAGTGCATGATATACAGCACTACTGAGAAAAGTTAATATTATTTGGATGGATGTCATAATTGTGTATTTTCATAATGATTTCATTGATGTGTCATTTTAGCACTAAATTTCCTGTCTTATGTACTTGTTATAGGTTTAATTTCAATACATGTGTAATGTATGTTATCCTCATGTTACCAGAACGTACTGTCAATTTTAACTGAAATTCATTCTTTTCTAGTTTAGAGTACAAATCAATCAATGCTTTTCTCAGCCTTGCCAGCCAGCTGCATCATAAAATACCCTTAAGACGCCAAATATTGGTGTCTTTAAAAACCTTTATAATGTAAGTGCTATAATGCAATGTTTTGTTTTATAAATATCGAGATACAGCTGACTTTTTATATTTAAGGACTTCTATATTAGTGAAGCACTTAAATCTGGACAATTTATATGCTGAACTGCCAGAGTGGCTCTGGGAAGGCAACAGCTCAGCAACGATGCTGTGGATTGACACAAAGATCCAAACTGAGGATGTTTGTGAAAAGGCTTCGTTGAGCCAAAGAGATTTCATGAGACTTCAGCACAGTGTAGCATTATTATGGCAGGACTGTTAGGGCAGCTCACTGTTTACCGAGTACAATCATATTTCTGGTGTATGCAAAAAAGTGTGAAAATAAAGACTGTTTAGGTTACAAATACAAAATCTATAATCCTCAGCAGTTTAGGGAATTTTCACTGTTTCCTATAACAACCTTATCACACTTTTTAAGAACTGTCATAATAAGGAAACAGTTACAGCATTGATGTACTTAAAACTTTGCTGCTGAGAGCAGTTCATTTTACAAATTGCCAATTAGTCATGTTCAAGTAGTTACTACTACAAATTTGCTCTGGAATAAATAAATAAAATAACACTGCTTTGATTTTTTTCATTTTTAATCTTCTGGAACTTGATCTTGGGGAAATTGAGATTTAAAAAGTGTTCTACATGCTGATTTAAAATATGGAACCTGGAATTTGCCCAAAATGATGATATCCTCATAAAAAGGCAGGCTGGTCAAATTTGTTAGTATGAAGCATAGACATCCAGGCTTTAAAGACCCATGTGCTGAGAGAGTCTCACATTGACATGGCTTTAAAGGTCACATACATACTCTGCCTCAATTGAACCCCAAGGGATGCTGTGGCTAAGCGCACAAGATGTTCAGATACTACAATTAGGTTTAAATGGGCATATGGCAGAAGAAATCTGTTCCCATAGGAGGAGGAAAAGGAGAAGTAATATCACAAGCGAAATTAAGAAAAATCAGGATGACAGCATATTACTAAACTAATAGAAGGGGCGATACAAAAGGGAGGAGGTTTAGTTGCAGGGAGACACTTGAAATTAAGAAGCCAATTCTGGAAGCATGGCAATGCGTTCGGTGTTTGCACTGACCTTCAGCTAGAGAAAAATGTCATTCCTTTTGATTCATTTGGATTTTGGTATATTTCACGTTTATCTAATGTTTTCAGTACAAGGCAATTAATCTCAAAAAAAGCTTGATTTGAAAGCTTAATAAATGTGGGAGTTCACACAGGACAAAGAAGTAAATGAGTGAGTAAATGACATTTTTTTCCTTCTGTTCAAAGACAAGCCGACTTCATGTACTGGTCTCTAGACCTCGGACGCTCCCTCAGACGCTGCTGCCTCTGTCTGACAGGCCTAGCTTACAGAGCGGAGGTTCATTTTGCTAACAAGTTTGGACCCAAATCTACCTAAGATACTTTCTTCTTGGTTGTCCTTTCCTCAGGCTAATAATATAGAACTCAGCCTCAGAAAGAATGAAAACTTTGTGCAATAGTTTTCCTTCTGCCATGTCTCAGCTCAGCTCTAAAAGTGAAGTTGCAAATTGAGAAAGGTTCATTTGTCTTCCAAAATAAATACATTTTGGGATAGCTCTTAGCTCTGCAGTATCAATGAAGTGCAAGCAGCAGGTCTGTGACCTCCTCTTTGCTATTTGCACAGGAGTGTGATGGATCTTACTATTTTTTCCCTTAAGAAATAATTTAAAGAAGCATAGATATTTTTAAGACATTTTGCTTCATATTTTTACCATTCTGTGTATTTTTAAAAATAAAAAAAGCATGAAAAATTTAAAAGCCTTCCCATTTAAAAACTCCTCAGGTCTACAGAGTGCTTTCTCCACCTGCCTGGAACAACATCAATTTGGGGAGAATTTTTCCATATGGACATATGACAAACGATGCAAAAATCCTCTTCTGACACCTCCTCTATTGTGTCCAAACAAGGCAGGGAGTATTTGGTAGCCCACACCAGGCTGGGACCTGGCTGCTGCTGGAGCTGTATACAGCGTGAGAGGAAGAGTCTGAAAAAGGCATCACCAGGAGACTGAAAGAAAAGGGCAAAACCCTCCTCCTCCTCCCGGACCTGCCCCTCAGCTCGAGCTCTCATTTGGATGTGGGTTCCCTCCAAAGCACAGTGCGGACTGCAAGCGCCTTTGCAGTGACTGGGAAGGGCTGGACTGGGTCCGTCTTTGCAAGTTTCAAATTTTTGTGGTTCATTTGTTTGCTTTGTTTTCCTTAACAGTGCCTTCTAACAATATTATTTTAATTAACATTGTATCTATATACAACTGCAACTGCATCTTAATGAAGGTTTTTTTGTTGGTGGTTTGGGGTTGAGTTGTTGGGGTTTTTTTGTCTGGTATTTTTAATTTATAGTTAAAATATCTAATTACCAAAGAAAATATAATGAAATCCACTAAATGTGAAACAACAAACAGCAATTCCAATTAGCAGGGGGACTGATAAAAGAATTTACATTTCCAAAGCTGCAGCCAGATACTTTTTCTTATTATGTTACCTGCTATTCATTTCATGCTATCAAAGTTCTTTTGCACAACAGAGAAGCATTTATAAATTCCAGCCATGATTCTTCCCGTAGATAAGCAGCACTGAGGGGGAAGGAAGGAGTGGGCAGCAACAAGCGAACAAACCTGGGAAGTTTTAATGAGAGTTCGTGGAGAGAAAACTAGGAGATTTTTGCCCCCTTCCATTTTTCCAACCTGCCTAAATCCCATATACAGGTTTTATCTACAGTCAGATACTTTTGTAAATGCTGACTGTAGAGCTGGTGGAAATTGTGACAATAACGACAGCTCCTAAGACTCCTGTAAAACACCTCACCTGCACATAGGAAAAATGATGCCAGAAGACATCTGACTACTGCTGCTTTCATTGATTTTACTCCCAAGAAGACTAATCATCTACCACAATGTCACTCTGCATCACTCTGCTGCAAAGCTGCACCTCAGCTTTTGTTTACAGACTTTTTTAATTACCTAGTGCGTCTCCCACAAGTGAAGGAACTATTACGCACAAAGTAGCAACACTGTCACCACACTGCATTCAGGCAGACTCTGGAAATAATTAGCCCAACACAATTTCTTACAAGAGTGAATTGCAAGCTATCCATTGAGAAAAAAAAAAAAAAAAAAAAAAAAAACACAACAAAACAACAACAACAACAAAAAAAAAGAAAACCCAACCAACTTCTTTTCAACATAAAAATGGCAATTCAACAGAATTTAGGTGCAAATCAACAGTTGTAATGACAATAGTTGAGTGCTTATCACATAAAATCCCAGTCTCAAAACTGAGTTCTATGGCAAGCTTTAGCTTTGTCAGACAAAATTTTCAGCTGACATAAAATCAGACAGAGAGAGGGATTTTTTCATGTTTCAAATTTCAAACCTAGGGAGCCCGAGGGAAAAAAAAAAAAAAAAAAAAAAAAAGGAGTATCCATTTCTAAACTTCTTTGACTTCTTTGAGAAATTCTTTTTTAAGAAATAAAAAAATTGGATTTTGGACAACTGTTCATTTTCGATGAACTGTTTCTGTGGGAAACTCTCCTGTTTTTCTCCCTTCGTCCTTTTATTTTTGGTCCCTCCTTCCTCCTTCCCTGCTCCATCTGGCTCTGGCCGGAGCAGTGGCAGCCAGGAGAGCACTGCTGCTAACAGCAGTGGTGAGGTTTGAGTCCAACACCAGCTCTACAAGTCAGCCCTGCCATTTGATGCTGGGGTGGCTCAGAGGCGTGGAAGTGGCAAAGGAGCCAAACTCAGCCCTGTTTCAGGCACACTGAGAGTGTTCCTTGAAAGCGTCGCATCCGGCCAGGGTGTAGGTACCCCAGCGCCTTTCTACCAGAGTCCTCTTTGTGGAAGCTTGGGCACACGGGAGGAAAGGCTGCAGGGAGAAACGAAGCAGAAACACAGAGCAGTGCTGTTTCCTGCCCAGATACTCTTGCCCATGTCCTGGGAACCCTCTTAACAAATATTGTGAAGGTCAGCTATAGCTATCAAGAACAATATATAACACCGGCTCTGATGACACTATCAAAGAAAAACATGGAGCTGATTTTATCCTTTTCCCCAGTCTTCTTTGAATCTTAATTTCAATCTGTTTTATCTTTTCTTATTTTGTTATTTTGTCTCCTTTGTATTTTCTGCTTCCCATCCCGAAATGCTGGGTAATGCTGCTGTGCACTGGTAGAAAGACGTTCTGCTCCCCAGAGCTCCCTGTAATTCAGTGGTGTGGGAACTGATTCATGTAGCCACATGTAATTTGTATAGCACTTTGGGACCTTTCTGGAAGAAAGACACTATAGAACAGTCAGATCATTTGCATTATAAAGGTTCTGGTGGCTGTTTCTTGGATTAGACACTTTAGATTTGTATTATGTTTCTATGTCAGAAGAAATAGGAGCCAAAACGGAGAAAAAAGTCTTTACCCCAAAGTCAGATATGCATTCCATATATTAAGTACTGTATATTCATTAGGATTCTGATTTTCCTTTCCACTTCTATTTCATTGTTTAAAAATCAAACCTACTGAACATTCAAATTAAGGTGTTGCATTTTGAGTTTAACATAAATATTGCTCTTTCACAGCAGTAAACCCCACCTCAGAGGCAATTCCTAGCATCCCGTTTCCCAGATCATTAAATGAAATAACACAGTCACTCACTGATGGGAGAGTCCTCCTTTCGCAGGGCGGGGAGCATTCATCAGTGCCTTCTACAAACCAGTATCCAGCAAGGGCCGGTCAGGTTGTTCTCAGACAAGATGTCGGATTGCCCCTTCGTGCTGAAAATGCACCTGAGAAAAAGGGAAAAAGGTAAATGTAAAGAATCTTAGGTTTTGAATGAAGGAAACATCATAAGTAAAGAAGGGGTTAATATGAAGAGAAGCGTAAAGAAAATAATTTCTGAATCCTCTGGCCCAGTTGTACAACTGATATAATAAGATTAGCTTCACTGACTTCAAACCCCAATTTATGCCAGATAAGGATCTGGTTGACTTATTTTTTACCCCTCACTTTTTGAAACAATGAAATGACACTATCTATAGGCTTGCCTTCAGCAACAGGTGAGCAGAAAATATTCTGTACCAATGATAAGAATCCATCTTTTTTCAAATAGCTTCTCTCAATAGCTTAAAAATGGCCCACAGAGTGTTTTCTTGCCCATAATGTAGCACCAAATTCTTCTATGTACAATAGGGTTATTCCAGACTTTGTTGGAATTACTCAAGATACATTGAACAGCAAATGACAGTATAATCATTCAGTAGCCCTGTGACCAAACGTATATATACATACCATACGCTCCTCTGCCAGCATAACACTAAACTGTCACATTTTCATATCATTTCATATAAACAGTCCCTCTTTCTTTTTTAAGTGATTTTTTTATAGTGAAGAAGCTGTTTAAAGTGATACTTTTGAGTGTGGGACACAGTCAGAGATTACATCTTACTTGTACAAAAAGAGCATCCTATTTTATGACAGTCCAAAGAAGTCCTGTGGTTTATATACTTGCAATGTTAGGACTGATTTGATCTGCTTCCTTATTGCATGATGGTCTTATTGTACCGCACTTTCTCCCACTTGGAAATGGACCAAAAGTCCACTGCAGTTACCACAAATCTAGCTTTGGGTCAAGACCATATTTCATAAGAAATAGTCTGTCTGCAGCAGGACTTACTGCTGGTGCAAACAGCTATTCAGTGTGGGTACAGATGTCACAATCTGGTCTTGAGTATTTTTAAATGCATTCTTCCATAACTTATCATGCATGTTCTAAAAAGTTTGAGCAAAGCCTTTAAAAAAGATGATGCTACAGCAAGCTACCCTAAAGCATACCGCAGTAGAGAGTGTGACAATGTTATCAAATAAAACAAGATAGACATCTGTTATTTAAGTTATTACAAAGCATTTGGTGTCATACTCAATAAATAGTACTCCAGGAAGTTTAAATGTAACCCTGATGGACACTTAGCAAAAAATAATTTTTAAATGAATAGCATATGTGGAGAGTATCTGATGGTTTTGCACTCTGAAAAATGAGAGAGAACTATTTGTGCCAGAAATTGACACTCTTCCAGTTATCGCCGTGCTAGGGTAGCTGTGCTTCAATGCAGTATACCGTGTGCATAAAATATTCTCACAGTTTAATGTGGGCCAGAAGTGTAGGAGAGGAGAAAAAAAAAAGAAGAAAAAAACCCTGCCACTGATGTAGTTAGGAATTCCAGGCTGCTGGTTATTAAAGTGCCCTTCGTTCACCTGCTACATCCAAATCACAGTGCAGTGATTGGCGTTTGCTCTCGTAAGCGTGTATTGTGTGAGCAGTAGGCAGCTGGAACCCTCCGAGAATCTTCACTTGTCAGAGATGAATCAATCATCTCAAAAGATGTCAGCATCTGCCCAAACCATTTTATATTAGAATAAATGGCAGATGGTGGTGTTTTTATATTTAATCAGTTCCACCAAATGCAGTTTCATCTCTTATAAAACTAAACCATCTGCAGTGTGTAGGTGTACAAATCTAGCTAAATGCCCACTGCAGAGCCTTTCCTCTTAAAGGTAAAGCTGTACATGTTTAACATTTGTGGATGCTAAGTTCAATAAATTTTAAAAGCTTTAACAAACTGCTCTGTTTTTATAAATACTTTTATTTTTATATTTTAAATATTTGGTATCTATGGTATACTTTCACTTCTGAATTTTATTATGTAAACTGCTCATACTTGACAGTATTAAAATACTTTCTATGAAAGATCATTTCTCCCTTCTTTATATATAACTGCAAACCTCAAGTCCAGCCTTGTAAAACATGGCACAGAAAGAGACTAAGTGACTAAGCGACTTGTCCAAGGACAAAAGACCTCAATAGTGGTATAACTCAGAAAAGAAAAGGTCCTCCTGGCAGAAACAGACCTGAAGGTCTTGACCTTAGGAAGGCTTTATCTTGATTTTAGCAAGGCTTTCAATACTATCTGCTGTAACAGCCTCATAGACAAACTGATGAAGTACAGACTAGATAAATGAACACTGAGGTGGACCGAAAACTGGCTGAACTGTTGGGCTCAATGGGTTGTGATCAACAGCATGAAGTCCAGCTGGACACCAGTACAAAAGACATGGACCTACTGGTGCAAGTCCAGCAAAGAGCCACAAAGAAGGTGAAGGAACTGGAGCATATTCTGATTCCACAGAAATTAGTGTTCTTTGACTTTTCCTTGATTTTGAACCATTTTCTCTCTTTGTGGCAGGTTGGCGCTATCAGTTGCATGGAGACACCCGCGATATTAATATAAATTTCTCCAACAGCACCTGGGTGAAGTCTGACCAACAGCAGGCTGGACAGCTGATTTCCAACACAGACAGATGGGATTTGATAGGGGCAAGAGGGGCAGCAATAAAGCGTCCACACATCTTAGCACTGACTTCAGTCTTTGTGCTTTTTCCATTTTATTCAGTCAGTGCTGATACTTGTGTGCAACAACCAGCACAAATCAGAACTACTGACATATACTGGACTCTGCTCAGACTTAAATTAATAGTGAAATCTCTTGGACAGTCTAAAAGTTCCCCAACTTTCAAGAAGAAAAATAGCTAAATTCTCTATCAGAAAGAATTACAATCCAGTAATGTAAAATATTAAGCATATGTCTAACTATCTAGTATTTCTACAGCTTTGGAAACTGATCTAAAATTAAAACTTGCCATAAGTTTAGAAAAAAGATCCTTTTCTGTGCCATAAACCTGCAGCACTAAATAAACCCTTTTCCTTAGCACAGTGGTAATAAACATGGTGTGGGCCTTTGTGTATTATTAAACAACACTTACTTTTCAACCCAACAGTGGCTACACTTTAGGGAATGGCTATAGACTACAAGAAACAGGGTAGAGGGGGGAAAAAAAAAGTCCTTTGTAACTTTTCTATTTAAAAAAAAAAAATAAAAAAAAAAATGTGAAAAAGTGAAATGAGACTGAAATGCCCTTGAAAAGGTACCACCCAAGCAGCCCTTGGAAGTGTTGGCACAGAACCAGTAAATGTCAGGGAGGGCAGCAACCCGTGGCTTGCAGGGAAACGTGCTGCCCAGAGGCTGAACACCCCAACAGCATCAGCAGGATGCGGACAAGGCTGTATCAAGAGCAGATGGCAGAGAGAAGAAAGGACACAGCACAGAAGAGTTTATACCTCCTCTGTCATCCACTCTGCCCAGGAGAGGAGCAGAGTGGTTTGTGCTTGAATAATAGTTCCTTCCCGGTGTTGTATCTGGGGCAGAGCCTTTCATTCAAGGTCACCTCTTACAGCCTCGTGCTAGTCCATAGGGAGGGAGCAGAAGGAGGTACCTCAGCTGGGAAGTAGGGCACCCATCTAGGTTAACACAGTGGTTTCCGTTTACAGCGATTCATGGAAAGCCTTTCTTCAGTTTCAGCCCAAGTGCATTCACAAACACTCCACTCGGGTTTCAGTCTGAGTTTGCCTGTCAAATACGGCTCATTTGAAACCAAGTTACTCCTGAAACTCCTGTTTACTGCATGAAAGTGAAAACTGTCCCCATGCTGCATTGTCTAAGAGGGGGCTTTTTTGTAACTCGACAGCTCAACACCTTTTTCTGAGTAACTAATTTAGTTTGGGGCCTTGTAGTCCCCTAGGTCTGTTTTTTTTTTCCAAATCTTTTCAGGAGTCATCCAGGACACATCTACAAACCTTACAAAATCCTAGTTTCAGTGTAGGAATCATTTGCACTTTTATATTCATCTGTTTTCACCATACCTTGGTTCAATACAGTTTGTGTTAATAAGCAGGGAAGCAGGGCCAAAAATGATCTGTCTTTAAAAAAGTCTCTTGTAGAAGGTGTTGTCTGGGCACCAGGGCAGGGCAACAAGAAGGCTAACATCTAGGAAAAGGCAGATTGTCTGTACTGGGTGCTGGAGTTAGAGCCTGGGAATTTTCCTAAAGGCAGAAGCATGAAATGAAGCATTGATACGATCCTACAGAAGCACATACTTTGCCTTGATAAAATCTCACAGATTAAGAAGCTGGGGAGGAAAGCTGAGCAAGAAAGAAATTGAGACAAAGAGTTGGAGAAGGCATTGGGCCAAGTAAGGAAGTACGAACCAAAGAACACCGAGCTCGTGATCCAGAGGAAAAGCTGTACAACACACGAGGACTGGGGACTGCCTGGAAGGCTCTGACACAGCCAACTCCTGGGAGTGGTAGGGAAACAGAAGAAAGAAAAGGCAGTGAGGATATATATTGTTTCTTCTTTTTAGAAAGACAAACATACACATTTTTGTACATAAATACACTTTTTTGTGTTCATAAATAAATAAATGCATACATATATACACATACATGTATGTGTGTGTATGTATCGTTTCTTGTGCTATTTCAGTAGAAAAGTGACTGGTGTGCAAAGAGTGCAAAGAGTGTTTGTCTGTTTGCTATCAGCTGTCACATCCCTGAAGAATAAATTGTAAACTCATTTTTCCAGTAGGACCGATGTGTTAGGAGCTTGGTGGGGAGGCCAAAGGGGCTAATACAGCTGTGAAAGCATAACAGGCTGACAGACTGTTTATTGGAAAACTGCCAGAGAAGCCAAAAGAAGAGACCATGTTTCAAAGCACCCCGTCAAAATGGAGCTTGGGAGTTCACCAGAAACTTGAAAGCAGAGTTTAGCACCAGCTCAGAGGTGCCCTACCCATGCTCTGACACATTTTAAATAACGGTTTGCTATTTGTATAAAATTCTTACTTGATTGCTTCTAAGCTGCCGACAAATCATCATTCCAAAGGGAAAGTCTCTGAAATATTAATTTAATCAAAACCATTATTCAGAATTTCCAAACACATTTTTTTTTCTCCCAGAATCACACAAATGCATAAACACTTCATCTACAATACCTACATTTAGCTGGAAGGGACGGCTGTAATTACTTCAGCCGTGATCATGCCATGAAGTACTGGTTTCAGCCACTGTCCTCACATCATTGAAATTAAGATATATGCAGAGATTTTTATTATGGTCTACAAGGATCCTGCACACACAGCTTTCAAAAACACAATGCCACAGGAATAGTACTGATCTTAGCCCACCCAACATATAGAAATATACAGCATGCATGACAAACCAAAACAAGCTATTTCATTACTTAAAGGCCTAACGATGCTAGATGGAGAAGGCAAGAAAGGGATGGTAGGTAGGCAAAGAATTACTGACATACAGAAACAGGTCGGTATTCTGGGGAAAAACTGGGCCAGGGATAGAAAACACATAACTGAAGCACAGAGTTGTAGGCAGAGGACAGGTATGAAGCTGGTAAGCTAGTACAGGAAGATGACATGGCAGTGAAGGCAACATCTGTAAGGCCCTGAAGTTGAAGTTGGGAAGATATCATGGGATGTAGCTGAACATGAAGCCAATGAGTGGCATAAAGGGAAAGCAAAGCTACTACTACTTGATCACTTCACCTACTGTCATGCCAAGTCTCTGTGCAATTCACAGCTTACAGATTTACCAGCTAAACACATTCCTGACTGCAAATCTCTAACTGAGCCAACTGTGCAGAAAGTTTTCAATTTGGCTCTAGGAAGAACACCTTCGTCATAGCGCAGAGCAATGCAGGAGAAGAGAGCTCTCCTTTTCTGTCGTTGCCTTTGTATGATGTTTGACATACTGATGGTGGCATCCTTATTGAAATGCACCATGCTTTGTGCAACCCTGTGAGGGATCCAGATACAGAAAAAACCTCAGGGTTATGCTCTCTGGATAACGGAGACCAGGTGCATTATGGTCATGAACAACTTTGCCACTGGGGAGAGGAAAGAGGACTGTGCCAATTGCTTTTCTCCAACAATATTGCTTTCCAGCCTATTTATTGTGCAATTTTAACAGCCATGAAGGACACATTATTTGGCTGCCCAACTTGGGGAACACAACTAGCAGCGAAGGAGGGGGAGGAACAGCAGAGGTAATGGAAATCATAGCACATAGGCTACAGGATCATAAGAAGTCTCTTTTGTAATTCAGTGCAGCAAATGGGGGTAGGGAGGGTGAGTTTGGGGGTTCAGAGTATAATCAAGAGTTAGTCTTACCCAACTAAATGCAAATGAACTCCTCTGGGAGAAGTGGAGCTGTTCTGCATTTATACCAAAAATAAATGAGAGCAGAGTCTCACCCAACATGATAACTACTTCTTCTGCTGATTTCTTTTGGCTTGTTTCTTTCTCACCCCACAAAATGCTGCGTAATGGGCAAATGAACATGGAGTTCTCTTGCAATAAATTGGATGAGTGAACAGAGGGAAATCAATTTCTTTATGATGGCTCCTACTATGAACAAAACCAGAATGCCTAACAAGTGCTGGAATGATAGATGGAGTTTGAGGACGGAGTCTATTATTACATTATGTTAAACTAAAACAGCTTTGTTGACTTCAAATTTTACACAGATAGAGACTGTGACTGGAATATACACAGTCTACAAAGTTGTGAAGCAGGTTCTGGAAATTAGAGGGGTTTCTGCTTCTTCTGACACTTTGAACTGGATCAATCACCAATTATACAACACATAAAGAAAAAAATCTAACATTGCTAACAGTGGATATGACAGATGAATTAATTGGAAATTTCTCTAATTTATGAGGTTTAAAAAACAAGTTCTTACCTGTGTTGGAACTAAAGAGAGAAAAATGAAACTTTACAAGGACATTAAATAAAACATTTAAAAATAGCAAAAGGTGCTCTTTCCCATAATATGTAAGTGACCAGTAGAAGTCATGTGTGTAAGGTATTCTCTAGCTCAGAGTTTAATTGGAAATGAAAATTAATGTCATATACAATAGTTAGGACAGCTATTCTCATACTTTTTTGAAACAGTAGGTTGCTTACCCTGTTTTACACTCTTCACACCTATTAAACAATAAAACTTGTATATGTAATTACGAATAAATCCAGACTCCTGCTCCAAAACCCTACTTCCAGCAATTTATAAGGTTTGAGGTGGGCTGTCTGGTGAGATCCTTCATCCCTCTCACATCCCCTACCGGACAGCCTAACTCAAACCTTACAAATCACTGGACTATGATAACAATTTATAAAGGCAGAAATTAGCACCTGCATTAAGGCCTAATCAGGGCTTTTAAAGAATCTTTCCATTGTCAAGCTGTTACGGTGTTGCACCAGACCAGAAAGTGCTCTTATCTGGAGCACTAATTCTGTCGATGCTGTTAAAAAGCACTGTTCAACTAATCAACTTCTTTTGTAAGAGAACATCTTTCATATCAATGCCAAAAAAACCCACACAAATCCTTAAAAATTCAGGAGCCATCCACTGATGTTAGGATGGAGTACTTAAGTCACATCAGGAAGTTACCTTTTCTGGAACATTCCTCATGGGTGCATGTTTTTGAGAGCAGATAAGGATGATTGCGTTCTTCAGTTTGCCGTGGCTGGGAGATAGTGATGTTTCTGGTCTGCAGATGGCAGGGGAGGAAGTGAGATATTGCTGTTGCCAATGGCACATAGAAGCAAAAGAGGTCCCATGTTCAGACGGCAAACGTCTTTGTGGAGCAGACTTTGCAGAACTCCACTAGCAGCACAGCTGAAGATGGCATTTCTAGCATGCATCAGGGTCCAGTAACAAGGCATCCTCCAAAGCGCTGATTCTTATGTCTTTATTCCTGACAAAGAATAAAAGAAAGTCTTTATCCCTGATATTCCTGATCCCTTTATTCTGATTCCTCATGTCTTTATTGTATCCTACATGGCAATATCAGAGGAATGGTGGAGCATATCAAAACACATGTGTGGATTTATTTGTTCATTTATTTTACATTTTTACAAAAGTAGGATTTTGGAAAAATTACTTAGGGAACATCTGTCCGCAGGTGTAAGGACCCTGAGGGTTACAGATGACTTTTTTTGAATTACAAATTTTTCACTTAATTTTGAAAATGAAAAGTCAGTCTTCCAAAATTTTTTCCTTTTTTTTAATATCCGAATGTTAAAAAAACTACTTTTGCTTATTTTATACCTACTTACATGTTTAGATGTTATTTTTAAAGGGGTTCTAAAATGTTCACCAGTAGTCACTGTTTCCAGTGACACCTCCTGTGCCAGTCCCCTCCTGAGTAAAAAGGGAGAAATCTCAAACTATGAACCAAACGTTCATGACTAGTTTTCCCATCCAGAGGCTCAAAGTTGAAACTCAGTTTTGCAAAACATGTAAACCCACATTAATTTTAAGCTCTGTTCCCAGAGCATGTATTTAAAGTTAAAAATTTTGCTGAATGGAGATTGCCGTAAGCACATCATCAATGCTCTGCTGAATCAAGTCACAAATGCTGATTAAGGTGGAAAGCTAATTCTCATCACAAGGAAGTTGAATACAATCTTAGAAGACATCTACTTTTAAAGGTCAGATTCTAGGCTCTGATACACACTTTATATCTGTAACATCTCAGAAAACGTATAAACACATCCAACAAACTGGGATGCACATCTGTTGGCCACTCCCGGTTACTAGAGAGGCTATCAGATTTGCATCACACAGACGTATGTGCATTTCCTGGCTCCCCTCAGCACATGACCTACTTGAGCTTCCTATGTGGAAGGTTATGCTTTAAGAAGAAAAGTTCATGAATCACCTCTTTATACACCCTACCCACAGACAGTGTGCTTGCTTTATGTAAGCTGCTATGGAACATTTCATGCTTGAAGCAGACATTTTGAAACGGTTTGTGCATGCCCACACCTACCTGAAAGTAAAACTACACCATTAGAATAAATTCAGGACATTCCCTTTGTCAGCTAAAGAATACAAAAATTCTCCAGTGATTTTACCTCAGTGCAGTCCCCACTGGCTTAACGAGATCATACAGCGAGCAAACCACGACAAGGCTGGATTCAAGATTCAACTTATCAGAGGTATTCAACGTATGAGCCCTGCAATAGGAAAAAATATTCATCAGCTCTGCAGAGGACCTTTGTACGTAGCACAATGTCTCCTAGATCACTGAACAAGACTGTCCCATTGCCTACCGCATATATGTAAAATGCACTCTGCCTGCTGTCCTCTGAGCACAATTTGAGGAGCAAAATCACCTCTCCTTCTGTCAACCCCGACTGGGCAATGAAACCTGTTATTACCTCACTCCTCGCTCAGCCTCCTCGGAGAGCAGTGTTCAGGTTTCTTTTCTCCACGGTACTACATCAGTCACTATTACCAGCCTTCAGCCTTTGCTAGATCTATTACACATCATTCTGTAAATATGTTCACAAAAATTACTTTCCATCCCAGGTCGGGATTCAATGCATATCAAGAAGACCTATAAAAGGAATAGAGCCATCAGACGTCACGTCATTCAGAAATAACCCCAAAAAAACAATTTGGCTTTTTGGAGGAGACAATAGGCTTTGAACTCGGTAATTACCAGCTACTCCTGATGACTGTACATAGGAAAAGCCACAGCCTCTACTGTTCAAGGAGGTTGCAGATGTAAACCCTTCATTATTGTTTCTGCTATATGAATGTTCTTTTGCTTTTCCGTGTATTTAACCTTTATGATGGCAAAGAAACTCAATGTTTAAATCAGCTTTAATTATATTTTTTTCTTGAGTGTTGCAACAAGGTCCCTTGAGCGACATCTTTATTTGTGTAAAAGGCAGAAGAGTTTGCAAAAAATGGGTTTTAAAACACTACTTCTGGCCCACAAAAGTATTTGTCCCACAGGACCCAGTAGACAAAGAAATGAGACAGAGTGTTTGCGTAGAAAAAAAAAACTAAGATGGAAAAAGTTTTCAGGAATCCAGTTAAAACACAAAATGTTATAAAGATTACAGATGGCACTGCAATCTGAGAGGAATTACACAACCTGGGCAGACCTCTTTCAAGGCTATCTATCTAAATTGACTCTAGTGTCCAGGACAACATAAGATTTGTAAGGCACAAAGCCATCTTTGCTCCACTCCCACATAATGTGCTTTTTGTGGTGCATTAGATTTTACCTGTAAAATAACTGTATTTATGCTGATCCTTAATCACCCTAATCTTGGAAAAACAAAAGCCCAAATACTTTTGAAAGTCTAGCCCATTATCAGCTGGAAACCTGGTCAGATTCAAGAAACTGGTAAAAGCAATTTCAGTCATTTCTTTCTTTTCTCTGTTCATCACCAATATACCTTTTTCATATATTGGTTCAATTTAGACTGCAAGCTCTACTGAGCAGGGAACATGTTTTTACATTTATAGAATGCCCTATAAATTTATGGCACTAGATGTATTTTTATAATAATAAGAAAAAAAATCAATTATTATTTCAGTGAAATTATATTTTCCTCACACTAGCAATTGATATTAGCGCCTCCAGCAATAGCTGATGCTGGCTGTATCAATATCAGAGCCTCAGAAAGATCCTGGAAATTGTGCTCATGTGTTTCTGTAGCATTTGCGTTTTGGACTCTTGGAAAGTAATAAAGCATTGCAATACAAGATGTCTCGTAGCTCCTTGCTGACATAAAGGCACTCTGCTTATCACTGAATTAAAGGCAACTTCTTACATTCACATGGCTAAATCACTACTGATATGAGACCATTACATCAAATGACTAGGGTACGTGCAATTGTAACACAGTCAGCTTTTGTTTCATTATAAATTTCTTTAAACACTGATATCACTGCTGTACCTCCCTTTATGTAGGCCTTTTGTCCTCTCAGCTTTTTTCAGTGCTTCTCTGGCCCACATTGCAGGACACACAGTGTGGTTTTGGGTATATAGTTTGCAGTGGTATGCATGCAAAATACGCAGCCGAGATAAGCCCTGGCAGATCTGGAAAGCAGAGCAGAAGAAATCATTTTGCTTGTTACCTTTAAAATCTCTTCCATTGGATAATTATACAACCAGAGAGAGAAAAGCACTTTTCTTTGCCAGAGGTGTGTATTTTTCTGTAATCGTGAAGAACTTTCCAGGATGCCTACTCTCTATCTGAATCCTTAGGAATTAATTGTTTTATCCACCCCTTTCCACAGGACAAGGTCACTAAATAATGAGACCCACGAACCTTTATAATTAAGGAAAAATACGGATAACATAGAAACAGGCAGAGCCTTTGGTGGCATAAAAGGACACCTCTAGCTAGTTAACAGGAATAGCCAATGCATTCCTGATCATAAGTGCAATGATTTTAACAGCTGGACTCACAAAAGAGATCCCATAATTAATACATTTGAAACAAACTTGAGCTGCTAGATTAGGGCCCTCTGTTCAAGCAGTGGGAGCATTCGTTAAATTGCGCATCAGATATCTATTGTCTGAACGTGGTACTGATAGTCACATTGTAAAGCTGATTCTCTAATATTCTTGGGATGCAATGTACTGCATTTTTTTCATCATTTCCTCTACATGTAAGCTGATCTCCTGCGTTGAAGCAGTACTATTTAAAACAAAAGGGTTTGATTTATAGCCAGTCCCCAGCCTCATAAATCACACCTGCAGTGTGGTGCTCTGAGCTCCCTGTGTTCTGCCAGCATTTACCTTTTATAAATGATTTGGGTTTACCTCCCATTGTGATGGAGCCTAATACAATTGCATTCTTCTCTCCCAGCATTCACTCTTGCTGTTGCTCATTATTCCCACTGGGAATTCAGACCTAGTTTTTGCAAGCTTGTCAGGAGGGAGGGGACTGGTGGTGGTGTGTTTTTTTTAAATTAAGGAATGTTGAATTAAAAATTTATGTTCACATTCTGTAGCTTTTTCTATCACTAGACATACTATGCAGTGGACGTTTTTTCCTCCCCCTTGACTATGCTTATATTTAAGCTCCCATTTGCTAAGCTAATGATTTGGAACTTAAGCAGGACACCAGCTTGAAATGTCCAATACACAGAGTATTTGACCTTCAGAGTAGTCCAGGTATGCACATCAGTCATTGTACAAACTGCATGAGGAGCTTAAATTCTCAATTAAAAAAAAAATAAAATAAAATTACTTGAGTCCCCCAAGAGACTAAGTGCAAGGATTTTATTTTTAACTCTCAGAATCTACTGAAGTGCCCAAAAGATGTTTATACTATATTTTGCAATTGTGTCTCAAGTTCTCAACCATATAACAGTTCTAGCTGGTTAAGCACAGTTCAGACACTCAGAGATAACAAGACTTGCTCCTTAGAGCTGACAGCTTTAAGTCCTGATTCAGGGAATTATTCCTAAATCATGGCACCATTTAACTGAGATTGATGGGATTTTTGCACATGCCTTGATTTTCTCTGTACCAAAACAATCAATGATTTCATTTGTTCAATTAATGACCATCATCACTGCTATTTTTACTGTTAAAGAACACTGCTGCTACCATACCTACAGCCAACAAAGAATTAATTGTGGTTTGAGATTGGTAAAAGCCACAAAATCTAAGTTACATTTCTGTCACAAACACTCATTACGGCTTAGATCCAGTTTTGAAGTCCAGTCTTCCGAGCATTTAAAACAAGAGTCTGTTATTTGATGGGACAGTTGCAAAATTTAGACCTGAGATTTGGAAGGCTGCAATGCATGTCAACTGAGATCAGGCTCAGACCTAAAGTAGTTGGAAAAATATTTCTGAAATGAATAGCAGTTATTCAGAAAAGCTACTCCTTTTCCAACATAACTCACAGGTGGACTGGAACAAGTGGACCTGTTCCAGTTCAGTGAAGGATTAAGCTAAACACTTCTATTTTCAAAGTAGATTAAGTGAAACAAGAAGACATTTTGATTCTCGAATTAGAACTGTCCACACATGCAGTTACGCAGGAAGAGCTTTTGCACTTTAAATGCAAACCTTACTTTCATCCAAATTAACTTTGAAATGGAGGCAGCAAGCCTTGAATTACTGTGTCCATTGTATAAAAATTCATATTAAAAAAAAAAGTATTTGTATGAAAAGTAGGCCTCCCAAGTTCATAGTGTGGGCATAAAGGTAATCAGTTGTAACAGTTCTTGGTAGGTAATGACTAGCCTAATTTTTAGAACCTATTTTAGATTTATAGTGTCTGATGTGTAAAAAGTAGTGATTCCAATAAGTGCTTCCAAAAAAGAATTCAGCGAATTCAAGTGTTCTGAACAACATTTTTAATTCTCTAGCAGTTCAAAACTAGACTTTATTCTGAGGAAAAAAAAAAAAAAAAAGCATCTAATTACTTCTAATTACTGAGAAGCAAACACCAAATTTTTAATGCCAACACTTGTTACCTCAAGTTTAAATTTCTTGGATTTGCAACCCAAATTTGATAGACCCATGAGAAGAGATGGTAACTCTGAAAATATTGCCCATCTGATATTTTATCTTACTGCAGGACAAGGTAGGAAAATCACTGCATGAACCTCCTCTCTCATTGCAATTATTGTTTAATCAGCAGGTTAGTTTTACCATTGGATTTAACCACAGTAGAGTGCAGTTATTCAAATCCTGGTACACATGCACAAGGTTAAATTACATCTTGCTCTCTAGCCTTCTGCTACCCCAAAAGCAACCCTGTGAAGTACGTAACTCCAAGCACTGTTACAAGTCCTCCGTTCTGATTTGTTTTATGAAGTACCTTCATACATTCAGCCTCTCATGAGAAGAGGTCCAGGATTATGAGCTTCATTCTGCAGTATCTTCACATGCAACCGTGTCTACTGAAATATTAGAGAGTTTTATTGCGGGTTTGGTCGAGCAGTATTTCAATTTCTTTTTATCCAACTGCATGTGGGGCAGCATAGTCATGACATGTAACATATCCTTATGCATTCAAGTAACCCTAAAATTCCAATGTTTCTTCTGGAAGGCAATGTCATTATACAAGGGCCTATCAAAAATAAACCTTCAACAAAAAATGTTTATGTAAAAAAAGAGATTTTTAGTTGGATGCATAAAGCCTGCTCCTCCATCAAAGTAGTAATCTGGGTTAACTTTGAAGCTTGATTTAAATATTAGCAAATGTGCAAGATTTATTGTTGTCTTTACACAAAGCAAAAAGGCATTAAATGTGCCCCAATGTCTTCAACGAGTGAAAGTCATTTCAGAAAATGTAGATATGTTTCAGTTAATGGCTTTGTTTATAAAGTGAAGCAGCAATTATAAGCTATATCTGGAACACTGATAAACTCATCCAATCACTTCTCAGACACTGGCAAGACCAATTTAAAGGGGACTACTAAATTTACACTTGCTAAATTTCCATTTGCTCACACAACTGTGTTAGCTGGAATTGTGCAATTTGATTTGCATACACAGCTTTGACTTCTTCACAGACAGTGCTGAAGATGGGTATCTAGAACTGTACTGGAAATTCGGCCCCCTGTGATGACTTAAATGCTAGTATTCTTGACGTGGTCCAGCCAGCTGTTTTCTGATTTCACATTTATATAACAGAAAGTCTTGCAATCCATTACATTATTGGAATCTAAATGCCTGCGCCAAATGCTCCTGTAATAGATTTGATATTTTGAAAATACATTTAAATATCTAGACATAGCAAAACAGTACTGCCTGTTTCCACTTCTGCAGCTCATTTACCCCTGGGACATTCAATAAAGAAAATTTAACCGAGAAACTTGCAAAATAAATATCTGATATACCCATTAATACGTAATAATAATCAATAAGGAGGGCTTTCCTGGCAATAAATGACTAGCTGGAGGAACCATTAATTCTGAGAAATTTCCAATGTAGAGTGCTATCTGATCCTGAAAACACTTACTCATATTATCAGTGAATCACACTACAAAATAATCCTGATTTTTGAGATCTAGATTTACTCGTTAAATTAACATCCTAAGTGCCATAACTTAGGTTATAATTCTTAGGTACATTCATAAAGTACCATTTTTAGACCATTTGTTACAAAACTATTTTAAAAGAAAAAAAAAAAGAAAAAAACCAACAGTTGCTTTCTTAAGAGCTTATAATTTTAAAGTTGAGTTCTACGTTCCCATGGATACACTGCTTTGGTCCTATAATGGTCTTGCTTCAGCACAGTAAGCAATAGGGAAGCAGGACTTACTCTCAACGTTTCAATAGGCTTAGCACCTTCATTTAGCTAAGTGTTCCTCCAGTGGTGCCCAATGGGATACACTTTTTTTCCTTTTTCATTCTGAGAAAGAACTAATTCTTGTTCGTGATCCTGCAAGTTGATTTCAGCACAATAAATATGCAACTGTGTCATTTCTCCCCAATACACCCCAGGCACCTTTCTCTGGCTGCGTCACACACTGTCAGGTGGTTGCAAACTACTTATCACGATCCCAGATCATTTGTACAACCATGAATATCATCACTGACCTCCTCCCCCAGAAATGTCAAGTTTTTACTTTATACACAGAACCCTGTTTTCTAGAAGAATTCTTAGAATGATGGAATGATTATCAATGCAAAAAAAAATTCAAATGCCTTTGCTGCAAAAGAAATTACTTATTCTCAGATGTTGCAACAATCCCTTTGTATCCAATTGTACTTGTGGGGAATAATTTTCTGATGCTACAGGTTGTTGTGCTTTCTTGATCTTTGATGAAGATGATCATTATGCTCCCCAGGATAGGTCTCAAAGACATTTTTAAGGAAAGTGCTAGACAAAGAGAGAGCAATCTTGGAAGAAGAAGAACCTGTAAAGAAAAACAATTTTCTTTAGATGCAAAGGAGGCAGAGAAGCGTAATGTATTTCTCAAAGGGTCAGTAATGGAATACACAGCTTTTCATCTCCACGTCACTAGTTCAGATATGGCTGAGGTTGTCAGTGATCAGAAGTGGTAAGTCTACAAATACTAGTAGGCTGCAAAACATCCAAGAGGCGGAGTGATTATCTACAGTAGCATAGAAGATGGAAAGGAGGCAAAATAGGGTTAAATTAATGTTAGCTGTCAAAATAACATGAAAACACATCTCTAGACAGAATACAGTTCAGAGAAATCCTGTCTTCAGGGTGAGGTGGACTACTGACCTAACAGCTGTTTTCTATAAGATGTTTTCAGATCTAATAGGATCGTTGCTACACTCAGGTCAAATGAAAATTTTCCCTAGACTAACTTCTAAGATTGCTGGTGGTCTTTCTAACATTCTTCAAAACTGCTCTATCATCTGGTCAATAAAACATTAATCATCTATTTTAGCTAGGTTCAGAATGGCCAGCGAAGTTCTTTTTAATTAAAATATGATGATCAAGTTTGGTATTTAAAAAAATCATTACTACATTCACTATTTTTAAGCTATTCCAAGGGATGCTGAATCTCAATGACTGTAAGGTTAGCCTGTGTATTCTGTATCATCATCAACACCATTGGTTTTGCTTTTTACTGTCTTCTTTCAAGTTTCACGCAGCCTCTTCAGCCCTGGGGCTAAGTCATCCTGTCTACAAACTATTACATTGGATTCTGATACTGCCTGGGCTTTCAGGACACCGCTGCAGAACAAATCGCCATCATGATCAATATCTGGGGAGCTGTGACATTGCTAGATGTGAGCGTGGCTCAGTGACTCCATTAGTGCCATCAATACACATCCAATGGCCATGTGAGCAGCTATGTGGTATAGTAGCAGTCACTTCAGAAGAATCATTGACTGACTTAGGGCACAGACACAGAACTGACAATTAAATGAACTAACAGCTTCAATTTACTTGCCATGATCAATTCAAGCTACAGTGCAGTCATGCAGAGAAAACTTAGGAGCAGCATGACCAAGCCTGAACCACAGCTCCCATTTTGTGACACAGAGTCCCCCAACAGAGAGTGTTTCTGTCAAGGGCAAATAAGACATCTTAAAAATAATTTTTCACGGTTAATCTTAAAGGTGTTCTTTTAGACACACGGAAAAAGATTTTGGCTAAGAAAACTGTGGAACAATTAAGTGGAGCAGCTGCTGAGTGGGCTGCAGATCTTGTTTGCAATGAGCAGGGAAACCTCCTGCATCTAGAATGGAGTCTACTGAGTATTTGCTTATTACCCATATCTGGGTCTGATTCTTTGCTCTGTCACATAATGGGTATTTAAATCTGTGCAGAGACTGTGGAACATGGTCATTCTGAGCAGACTTTCACAGTCCCTCTGCAGCCCACAGACCAGGACAGGGGAGAGCTGGTCCCCAGCGCCAGCACAGCGGCTTTGTGCAGTATAATCTACATTTACAGTATGTTTTTCCGTGCTCCTCCTCATCCACTTATTTTCTTCATCCTGGAGACAGGAATGGTTTATTTACTTTTCATATCCCTATCCTGTCTGAAAAAGGTACAGCACTCTTTAAAAAAACTGGTAGAACACTAAGTCACACTGAAGTGGTTTTGTGAAACTCTTCCAAGTTCTTCAGTACAATTGACGTGGTTTCCTTTTAACATAGATGTGGCAGAGTTGAATAGACTCCCTGGAGACTCCACAGTTATTTTCAGTAGCGACAAGAGCCCATCCCAAACATAACTTCCAATCTGTTCATCCCTCCTTGAATACTAAGTAGAGCCTTTTCCTCTTATAATGTACTGAAACCAGCTCTGTACAACAAAAACACATCCAGCACTCCAATAACACCTGAATTACTTTCTAAGGTATGTGTCCTGATGCCACAATTGGTCCCATTGTTAGATGTAGATCAATCCAAAAGGATTGTGCACTGCCTTTTATCCAAACCCACCAGCATGGGAAGTTCCACTGGGAATTACATTTGTGTCAGGGGCAGCATATATCATCTTGAAACTTAACAGAAGGACTAGTAAAGAGAGGATGCACCCAGAGGACAACAGAGATTTAATGTATGCCACAAGGAGTTGAGAGTCCTAAAAACAAAAACAAAAAACAAAAACACAAGAACAAAAAACAAAAAAAAATTAAGTTTTAAAATGAAAAGTCAACTTAGTAGTAGTTCTATTTAATACCATCAGTCAAAAGCAACAACAGAGAGAATTTAGAGAATTTATACCTCTTTTTTTGGCCAGTGACTCATATTTTTTGCAGGCAAGTAAGAGAATTCCCCACCATTGGTCTTTTAACCCATTTGTATAGATATCAGATCTCTGCAAATGCAATGCAAATTCAGTTTTGGCAAAGCCATGGCTATTATGGAAGCAGGAACTTTGATTTTTCCAACAATTATCTGCATATAATCCCATCTAAAATTTTACTCTACAACAATAAAGTTTGGAGACTGTTTTCATGGTGTTCGTATTATTCTTTCCTGGACTGCAAGATTATTCTAAAGAAAAGAAAACAATTAAGATTCATTGTTTGATTGTGATCACTCATTCAAACAAATGCATCACTTACAGAACACATTCCTCTCACATTTCACATGCTCCAAGTTTATATAACAGTGCCCCATCTTTCCAACAATTTGCATACAAAGTCTGAAAAATTTGTCTCCTGCTAGGAAAAAATCCTACCCACGTACATGCTAGACCCCTTTTTAATGTCTTTTCGAAGGGAGATGGGTCTCAGGATAAAATGCAAGACATGAAAGGCCCGAAGACTGCATAAAATTCTCTTGTGAAACAAGAGACATGATGCTCTGACAGCGTAGCCAGCCTTTAAGCATTACTATACGTCTGCAATCCAACCTGTCTTCAGTCCCGCAGCACAGCTGCAGTCCCAGGGGGCGGTTTCCCCCAAGCCCATAACGCCAGGCTGGTTACTGGCTCTGACATCCCTGGCACCAGCCCTTTCACAATTCCCCTCCTTCTCAGCCCCTCTTCCGAGTGCACGTATCCGAGTACGGTGCCAGGGGCTGATCAGCCAGAGAGGCAGCATGACGACAGTGCACACCTAGAATGTAAAAGGGGATCTGAAGAATAACTTAGCCTGCCAGACAACAGAGCCAATTAAAAACAGTGACACGATGTATCTGCAGCTATACGGAAATCTATGGCAAAGGAAGAGAAGTACAGTGCTATCCTGCTATCTCTGCTCAGAAGAGAATTTCTACTGACTTTACTGGGCATTGTATCAGTCGAAAAATAGCAAAGACACCTTATTTTGTTGTCCTGAGAGATTTCACTTATATGACACATGCATTCAAAAGATAGCAACTTCAGTTTCCTATTACTGTGAATGCATTAGGTTGCATTCAATAAGAAGCACAGCATCATAAATATTCCTGAAAGCATTTTGTTTATTTTCTGGCATTGAATTTGATATGACTACAAACCCTTCAAAATTTATTAAAATAATTTGTAAGCCAAATATTATCGTAATGGAAGCTCACGCAAGTGCTCTTGCCCGTGTACTGGAAAAATATGAATATCACATGATATTTGGCATGGTTATTGGGTGATAGTAAAACATTGTAGAACAGGTTGTAAGAACAATTTAGAATGGTACCAAATGGTCATATTATTAAATTTCATCATATTGCTTAAGACAGCAAGTACGTGGTCTCTTCCTACTTTTTAAAATTATTATTTATATGGACTTAGCTGTCCTCTGTTAAATAATGCCATATAACCATTGACCCAAAAAAGCAATTGATCAGCTAAACAACACAGAAAGATTTAGCATCTGTATACAACACAGCAGCATTTTTGCAGTTCGTGTACCTAAGATGAAGTATTATATAACACAACCACTGCCTTTCAGAAAAATACATCTCCAGAGGAATTTAATTAGAATGACTTCAGCTGCCCGGTTCTAGGATTGCAGCCTAATGCCAAATTTTACCAGGAAACCAGACCTGATCTCTTCTTATTCCTATTGCTCACTGTGTGCAGACAGGAGGTGCAGGAGGATGGACACTTTATTTTGCATACGTTATTGACTTCTCAGTTCACAGTTTACCATCAGTTTGACTTCAATGGGAGTAGTGAACAAAAAGAAGACAAGACTTAGTGTGTGACCAGCTCAAAAGAGTTCATTCTCTGACTACTAAACGTTACATAGAATATTAAGAACCAACTTTTGCAAAACCCAGCTGGTATAGGCTTTGTTGCAAACTGCTGAAAGGTGTTGATTACCAGTGTTTACACTACCAGCCATCTACGAGTGTTTACCCTACCTCCTATACTCTTCACACGTCCTCCTTGGAGAGGAGGTCTCAATGCAATGGTCCCTCCTGCACGCTCAAAAGCTACACCCACCAAGAATCAAAACAGTTCTCCCTCCTATTCTTTACTGAAGGAACTATTTATTTTTTTCATGTGCCACACAACCCATCACTGACATCAAAAGCAAAATTTCCAAGAAAAAGATTGGGTAACAGATTTTGTTCAATGCCTTTTAGCCTTTGATCAAGAAGATGCCAACGGCCCCGATCAAGCAGTCATAGAATCACAGAGTCATAGAATGGTTAGGCTTCAAAGGGACCTCCAGACATCATCTGATCCAACCGTGTCAAGTAGAGCTACCTGAAACAGGTTGCCCAGGACTATGTCCAGATGGCTTTTGAATATCTTCACTGATGGAGACTTCACAGCCTCTCTGGGCAACCTGTGCCAGTGTTCGAATACCCTCACCATGAAGAAGTATTTCCTGATGTTCAGATGGCACCTCCTGTGTTCCAGTTTATGCTTGTTTGAGTCCATAGCCTGATAGAAAGATGACAGGGAACAACCAGCTGGGGTACCTGGTAGAGTGGCAAGACAAGCAGGCATTGCTGTATGAGAAGACAGAAACTACTCCAAACCTTCTATGCGCAATTATAGGCTCCATACACATAGGGACTAGTTTTTCACTCCTTTAGTGGTCCTGTCATGAGGTTTCTGATACAGCTTCTGTGACAAGCTCAACTTGCGCCCTTCATGCTCTCCTACCCCTATCAGAAGATCAGCCTCAATGTCTGTAGTGATGGGCATACTTAAATAAATTACAGTGAAACTTCTGCAAATCATCATCTGGAAAGGGCCAAAAAGTCTAATTTTCTTCATTACAGAAGCTTGGGGGCAGGAGTTTGAATCTTTGTTCTGGTTTTGTTTTTTTTTCTCTGTAAAATATCAGTTTAATGTTTTTGGAAAGATTTTGCCTTTTTTTTTTTTTTTGTGGGCATATCATCAAAGCCTATTAGTGTAATACTTGCTATCGTTCATTTACTGAAGAAAACTCGTTAAACACATGTCACTTCAAAACTGCGTGACATAACATGAAATTGAAATGACCTTTATTTTGGCACACTACTGCACTGAGTTAGAGTATTACTAAGTCCCAAGCGTTGTCTGTTTATGAATGCCAGTCAAGCTACTACTACGGCTCTAATGTGCTCAGAGATTGTGCAGCCTATGAGCAACTGTAACTAACTGCAAATAGTGAAGTAGCTGTGGGGGAAGATCTACAGCTTACCAAGGGAAAAAGTCACTACTTCGAAAAAATGGATTAATTTATGTTGGAAATTTGACCGAATAGAAGTGGAAACGTTGACCAATTACTCACTTTTGTCAGATGCTGTTTCAGTGTTTGGCCTCCCGTCTCGCAATCCGTGAACTTGCATCTTGAGTCTAGGTTACTTCTTCCCATCCATATGGTTCTCACACCAAGTCTGTTAGAGTGACAGCTGAATGAGTCACGGTCATGCTTAACTTCAAGCACAAAGGTGTCTAATTCTTAGTCTTAAGAATGCACATGACTATATCATAAAAAGCCACAGGCTGTAACACAGATCTTCAAAGCACTGCCACAGAGTGCACAGATGTGTACTCCAACCCTCTTGCACCCACGATCCCACTTTCAGGACTCAGGATAGTCAAACAAGAGTCAGATTTCCACTCATTTCCTGAGGTGGCTCAACAGCTTTGGACAGCATCAGATGGATGCTGTGGATCGCTAAGTTTCTGTCCCCTGGACCTTTTAACAGACATTCAGCCATCCCCCTCTCTCATCAGGGGACTCCTCCTGAAGAGGTACAGAGCTCCAAGACAAAGACATGACTGATTCTTATATCTGTTCCAACAAGGGGCTCCACGGCTATAGCAAATGCAGCATTTCACTGTGTCCAACTGAGGTCCTTCTCCTGAGGCCTAACAACACAAAAGACATTTTGTAATAGCTCCCTTTGAAATCAAATTAGTAATGTTTCAAGGCGTGACCCGTAAAGGGCTGCTGTCCAGAATCTACATGTGTTTGACAGATACATCTTCCACCTAACGGGCCTCTTCAAGAGTACAGATGGAATCAAGATGTGTGAACAGAGCTCCAAAGAGAGAGCCATGGGATATCAAGATACACAGCAAAGCACTCTATCTCAACAGATAAAAAGGAAACAATATCAGATACAGTGTGAAATAGCTCACTCCAGCTGGTAGGACAAACTCTGACACCATTATATAGGTGAGATTATTCCAGAGGAAGATGCTATTCCATATGTGAAAAAGCTAGGAAAATATAGCCCCAAAGTAAACTATATAACCTTGTGCCAACTCCTTATAAAGGTCATACAAAGTCACCTTTTCCTCTCCTTTTCGCATATGTCCATACACTGCAAAATGCTAAAAGTTACTGTGGGCTCTAGCTCTGTATACTCAGGTACCCTGATGGGCTGGAGATGAAAGCCTTTAGGGAGTAGCTTATTTTTAGCTAGCTAGCTAGCCATTTGTTAGCTGAAGGACTAAGCAGAGTAACTTATGCACAGTGTGCGCTCGGTTTCAAAGGGCTAACAAAGATCAGGGGACAATATTTTGGAGATAAACACTAGTGTACCTCACGCCACAGAAACTGTGGGTCTTGAGGGTAAAACCAAATGAACAGAAAAGTTAGAAAAGAAAGCAAGTTTACAAGTTTGCCGTGATGTTTTCCATGATATATTTGCTTATCTGCCAGAAAATTAAACACCCTGTTGTCCTTCAGGGTGAATCTCTCTGGAGCTGGAGTATGATGAGAACCCCTTCCCATAGTGTATAAAAATGGGGAAGCATTTGGTGGCTGACCTTTCCAAACACCCAAAGGTCCCATTTGACTGTATAGAGAATTAATTTAAAGCAGGGCAACTTCCTAATGCTGGCCAGGCCTCAGCTCCGTAATTCATTTTCACATGAATTCACAGACAAGAAAAAAAAAAAAAAAAAAAAATCATGCTAGTATATCAAAAACCCCTATAACAGCCAAATAAAATGAAACACTTGCTGGCAGGAACTCCACCAGCTACTTCTTGTTGCCAGTGCCTCCTGTCAAAAACAGGGACACAACTAGAGATGAACTATGTGTATTTTACAAGATGAAACAGAGTCCAAGGCTGTGCAATCTACACTACTTGTCAGGACCAGCCACTTGTGAAAAGAAACCAGGTACTTTAGCCTAAGACTAGGAGCCAAGGCTAAAAAGCCACAGAGTAATGCTTGTGATTGACAACGGCAGAGTTCACTGATGGTGTAACTCAACTTATATCTCCCAGTGGTTCATTTTTAAAATAACTTTCAAGTTCTGCCTCTTCTAACAACAGGTACAGCAATCATTTCAGGAATTGGAACAAATTTCTGCCTTCTCACGAAAAGGACAGAGGAGCATGCGACTCTTACACAGTTCTGAGATACGGTTATAGACAAGATTTGGTCCAAGTTTTTACTTATCAATATTTTCAGCTGCATTTGATTATTTAAAAATGCCATAAATCACTGACTAACACTCACGATTTTCACATTATTTTTCCAGGAATTTACTTTAGCAACCAGGGAACTGTCACAGTGATTACAAAAACATATGAGTGCCATCCTGATAAACTTGACATCCCTGTGAGATGTGCACAATATGAGATTCAAATCCTGATATTAAGGACCAACCCAAACAAGGTGGGAATTCAGCTCACTCTCCACGTTGAAGCAGATCTCCCTGCTTGGACTGCAAAGGTGGTCAGTTACCACATTGGCTTTGGTCATTAATAGCTCTCCCTCAGGAGAGGAGTGAGAACCAAATCATTGCCACTAGAATTTGATGGTGAATGACTTTGCACATGAATTCTAGTGTAGCCACAGCTCTCTCTCTTGGATTATAAACTTCGTTGGTAAACTAATGGTAACCTGATCATTCTCATCTGTGTATCTGTATCAGCACCAGAGTAACACCCACCCATTGTATCTGAAGCAGTAACTAGTGTTCTCCATGGGACTCGTAAATAAGCTTGGCCCTGGAAACTGTGCTGTTGGAGTAGTAGGTAAGAGGAAACTTTAAAATAAATAAATAAATAAAAATAATGCATTAAAACTAGGACTAAAACCCAAAGGCAATTATCAGTCTGCCTCAGAAACTGTCACTCAGGTTAGGGAACATGAGTCAATGCTTACGCACAGAGTTCCCCCCTAGAGTAGTACCTCTTTCTTTTCAGTCTATCATGACATATTTACATCTCTGTCTCTTAGCAATCCCTACTGAGACTCCAGGGATCCACACCGTCATGACTGTTATTTTTCTTGTGCTACTACTGCTTAGAACCAATAGAAGGTATTCAGCAAGGAATCAAGAGTCTGTGTTAATGTGATTTCTGTCATCCCCATATATACTGGATTAGGTTAAACATATTCTTTCTCCCCTTCCCCATTGCAGCACTGCTTCCAAAAGTATATGCTATAGAAGTAAGCTTGCATTAGCTACATCTGTACTAGAAAATTGAACAAGCCTGGGACCGTTCTTCGTGATTACAGCTGCTGGTTCCAGATAGTTCCTGTTCATACTATTTAACCCTCTTAGCCTCCAAAACAAGATGGTCAGGTACCTGTTCAGAATGGGTCCCTGGTTGGAATTAATCCCTGAATGGTGCTTGTAAATGATTTGGGAGAATCCTAGTTGGCGCAGATCTAAAGCCTGCCAGGAACTCTTCTAACACTTTAAGTGTAGACAATGCTGAGCTTGGGAATGTTACCTCACAGTTTTTTAGTAGCATAGACAATGCTGTAGACAACAGAAAAAGAAACTCCAAAGTCATACAGAATACAATTCATAGTGCTTTGGTTTTACAGTTGCCTTCTTTTGTTTTCATTTAAACTCCTGGTCAAAACCGCCTTACAGCCCACCAATATCTTATCCTGCTGGTTTACGGAACTATTCAATGCTACGAACACCTTGATTAGCTGTAAATGTACTATCAAACCAAACGCAATATATTAGACACAGGAAACACTGTGGGTATGTAAATTATACAATCATCACACCCATAAACGATACAACCCTTTCAGACTAGAAGGCGTCTAACTGTCTTTCAGACCTCCATGGAGAAAGAAGAGACCGAGCCTCTCCTAAGTGGGTACCCAAGCTGTATCATTCAGCAGATCTAAACCAGAAACTGAGTCATATTAGAGAGCAAGCAAGCATTCACAGGTCTCTACTCTAGGACAGAGTTCCCCAGCTCTGGTCTGAGTGTGACAGGTCCCACGCTAAGGTCATTGGTTATTGGGTTATTCAAGCAGAGTCGATCTGTTCCTGCTCAGTTACACAACTAGACCACATCACCCCTCAGTTTCACCGTCCTTTCTCCAATAGATATGCAGACACAAGGACAGTGGTTTCACATCCTTACAGAGTGGAGAAGATCTGCTCAGAGACAAAAATCCCCATCCCTCCCTGGTATCATTACTTAGTGGCAATAACTCCAAGGTGTTGAGACCACATTTAGCTTTACGGAATAAAACATAACAAGCTGTCAGAATGTGCATAAATAAATTAGAGTCATTATTCCAGCTTAAGGTTCTGGGGACATAAACAATCCTCTTGAAGTTTGCTGTGACATATTTTGCAGAGGGAGCCAGGCATTAAAATTACGTCCTGTATACAGAGAGCTGTAAATGCATTCTGTCTTAGGGCCTGGCAGTGCAGTGCAGAAATCAACAGACCTGCCTTGGAATAGAAAATAAAGCAGTCCAGGGCCAATTTTCTGCCCCTGAGCACAAGTTTTATGGCACAGCCCATGTCCATATGGCTAAACTCTGTCCTTCTGCTCATTCCCCAAAGAAGAGTCCTCATCCATATCTGCCTGCTTGGCATAGTCCCTGGCTCATTATTCTGCCCTAACCCATATCCAGGCACCACGGGGGAGAGTGCTGGCTGGCACAGGCAAAACCACGCAATGGAGTGTGCTAACAGTTGAACATCACATGCCACCACTCCTGGCCCTGTCCAGGTTACTAACACAGATACAGTCTGGGAGTTCTGCTAGGATATTACCCTAAAATATGTTTACCTTTCCATAAGTAACTTCCAGTTGCATAATAAGAAATGCAGTAAGGAAGATCCAAAAAAAGGCATGAGGAATGAAGGCATGCATACATTTTGTGTGTATAGGGACATAAATGAGCTGTACCAGGTGAAAGCACAGATCCATCGTGTGTCCACCACTAACCAACGGCACAAACTTAGGAAAAAAGTATGAGGTCAGGGTAAGGGTGCAGTGATACTTCCTCAGTACACCCTCCTACAGTACTTGTGACTCAGGGACTTCCTGAACCAAAAGTGGTATCTTGGCTTTTAACAGCCCCCTGAGGATTCTTCTGAGGGAAAATGAACTCTGGATTTAGATGATGCATAATTAAAAAGTCAGTGAAAATAGGCTTTAGTAATTTGAATTATAAACATGGAGCAAACCTATTCATTCAGAAAATGCATTTTACATCCAAAGAATATCAAAACAAGGATGAACAAGAATAGTGTCATTACAAGACAGCATCAAGCTGAAACCTACAATCTCTAAGAGCAAAATGGCACTGACATTCTCACAGAAGGCTTTTGCTTGGGCTCAGTGCACGTTAAACAAAACCAAAACAAATTTCATAGCACATTCAAGGCAGAACCTGCTGTGGCAGAAATCAAAACAAATGGCTAAAAACTCAGTGGCAAAATGCAGGATCTTTTCTATGTTGCAACCAACAATTCTTGTAGCAAGTTTTTTCCTGACATTTTTGTTATGCCCCTTTAAGGTTTTGAAAAACCACCACAGCAGCTGTGTCTCTGAGTCCTGATGGGTATTTTTGAGCTATTTGCTAAATCCATATTAGGGGCTGAGGCGGCCGTGGCAGGATGAAGAACTATTCCATTCCTGAGTGGGAAATTCCATGAGATAAAACATTCTTGCATTTTGTCCAGCAGAAATACTGTATTTCCACTGAAAATGCCATACTAATAAGCTCACTAGTGATGTTTTTCTAGAAATAAATAAGACAGAAAAACTTCTGATGCATTCCGTCTCCCCTTTTTTTCTCCCCCTCTTCCTTTCTCCTCCTCTTCAAAGTGGGAGCAAGTTGGTCAAAACTAATATCTAAATGCATTTTCCCCCTAATAATAAAGAAATGCATATTCCTTTACTTTTGCCTTGATATATCAAAAACATATCAAAGGAAAACCGTCCTGCTTTCCAAAAGTTGACGTTTACCACTGAGAGGAAACACGCCGAGCACAGAAGGGTTCTCGCTTACTCATAGCTCAGCCACAGTCACGCAGGTGCAAGTTGTAACATCCATGATCTGACTCCTCCAAGTCTTCCCCTCACCTCTATGTAGTTTGCAAACACGACACAAAAGTTGTTCCAGTATTTTTATTTGGCAAATTAGGGAAAGCCTACAAAAATTAATTTGGAGCAGATGACAGAGCAATTCTGACTAGGACAGAAATCAAGAAGAATGCAAAGTCTTCAGCCAAACTTGGGAAGGAGCTATAAGGTGCTGCAATGAAGAATTCCCACATTCTATATATCACCATCTGATATACATATTAGAGGAATGCTGGTTATGTCATTTGATTCTGTTCTGCCAAAGATTTCCTCATCTACAAAATGGTGACAGCAGTACTGCCAACCTCACAGGGATTCTGTGAGGACAATGAACTACTTTGCAGTGCTCTTACATCAGGCAAACATTAAATGAAGAATAAGGGTGTCCATCACCACCCTATGACCTCCTCACATGTCAGAGAAGCATTAAGGGCTTCTGGCATGAAAACCAGCCCTATTCATTCTTGCTTGTAAATACTATTGTTATTGATTATCAGCTACTCAAAGGAGCAAAAGAGAAGCCCAAGGTTTTGCCAGCAAAGGCTGTGAAGCAACAGCAAATGACGCTGTGATCACTAGATACTGGCCAGGGCAACACAAGAAATACAATATCCAAAGGTACACAGGAGTAGGATGGGATCAATTTATCAGCCAACAAACTCAATATAATTACCACTAGCTATAAACATGCTGATTGCAGTACTATATAAACCTAGTAAATTAGATTTCCTTTCACCAGGAGGAACAATCTTTGCTCTGGTGCTCTAGTCTGGATTGACAGGAAGGTAGGGAACCATGCATGCCACCGGGGAAAGAGCTGTGATCGTTTTACCTAAGCCAGATTGATCTGGCTTCCTCAGATCACTAATCAGCTTCAGATCAGAACATAACCACTATACTGATGTTTACAGTTATATGTGTAAAATCAAATTAAATAAGGAAAGGGGAGGAGGGAAGCACAGGACAAATGAATCTAATAAAAATCAGATCGGAATACATTTGGCTTGAAAAGCATTTAAGTAAAAAATCTAGAAAAAAAAATGTAAAATAATCCTTCAATCTAACCAATAACTCTATTAAGTCAGCCATACAGCAAGGGCTCGATGTTCAATACTAGGTTTATAGGGAAGAAAAGTGTTTTTATGATGTGGAAACTATAGTGAGGGTAGCAGGTGACACAAGCCCCTCAAAAACACTGCATTTTCAAAGCAGTTTCAAACATCCTCTCAGAAGGAACAGTTTTATACAACAGTGTCTCCAAGGCTCTTACACCCTGTAAGCAATCTCCATGTCTTGGTACATACATGGAAAAAACAGAGGCATCTCTACTAGGTAACCCTGGAAACAGGCTAATACACAGGAGGGGGAGCTTTACAGAAAGACACCATGAGGTTCCCCACTTCTTTTCCCCTCAACCTATGTCATGGCAGGAGGAAAGGAAGACATAATAAATATGAGAATCCCCCAAAAGACTAAGAAAGGCTTTTCTGAAAATGCTGAGTGTACATTATATCCTACTCCTTTCCCCTCTGGTGGTTACAGTCCAGATTACATAGGCATGCCTTATCACTGAAGACAGACAATTAAATATGGGAACGGCTGTCAAGTAAATGGTCTGCATTCTTGTGAAACCATTTCACCATTCTTCCACAAACAGGAAAATATTTAGCAAGAGGTGTGCAAACTGAGCACAGATGCAAGAGCGCGATTGAAAGGTGGGTGTCATCTGCTGAAAGCAGATCTAGACAGAAGGATTCAGCATGAGAAATATTTCCTTTGTACTAAAGACTGAGAATTTTCTTCCTCTGGCCTGAAAACGTTTGTTACTTTTATTCTGAAATTTCAAACGTTTTCTAATCACACTTCCAACAACAAACTGTCATCTGCAGTCCCATATAAGTATTTCTCAGAAAATCCTATTGATCACAGCAAAATATTCCCCTGCTTGCTCACATAGACCAAAGCATTTGAGCCATTGGAAAATGCAGCAGAGAATAAAACATTCAGCCGTTAAAAGCCACTTACTCAATTAGCTTCTCTCTAACATCCCTTCAGAGCTTCAGTTCAGTAACATGAAAAACTCCCAAATCTGTAAAATGGTCAGTCTGCAGAGAAAGTACTTTCCAACGGCTTTCATGTGTTCTGGTGAGACTCTACATTGCTCCAAAAGCCCCGGGGACAGACACTGTAGTAATATAAGGGCTGAAATTTGTCCCTGTATTTTTGCACCACTAAAATCCTGCATAATCCTCATTTTGAAGACTTAAGTGAGACTTAAGCAGTACATAGCCTCATACCAGGTCTTCTTTGTGTTGGCACAAATTTCACCCAGGCAAGACAATATTTGCTCAGGTGCAGTACCTTGGGTGAGAGTTAATCCCTTTCATTTCTGACACAATAGTTATTATGTACAATAACTAATAAAAGCCACTCTTGAGATCGACAACCTACACATTTTCAATTTCCTCTCATGTACTCTAGTCTTTCATAAGCTCCTTTGATCCTGTATAGGTGTCAATCTTTGCGTGCATATAGGTCACAAGAAAGTTCATCTCATGTTAATAGCCCAGTAACCTTCAGATGCATTGATTTTAAGCAATTTTCATTTCCACATTTCAATTTATCATCTTATTTCAGTCACTCTATTATTCTCAAAGACAGCAAGCTACAGGGACTGTGATTTTGCTTGGACTCCATATTAAAGAGGAAAAAGTCAAGTCAAATATCAAAGCTTCCGTCTTGCCTGGCTGGTTGGAGACGCACGTGCACACAGTATCCTCCCCCGTCAAGAGAAAGGTGGGCCATCTAAAGCAGGATTTGCTGGGGCTCCTAACACAGGAGCAATGTTCCTGAGACAGTGATTGGACAGAAAGCACACAAAACACAGAACTGAATCACGCAGGCTCGGGATGCCTCATGAAATCTGCACCAAGGACTGAATTTGGGGAAAAGAGAGGGCTGCCTGACGCAGGCACCCCTGGAAGAGCTCTGCTGAAGGCAGGGTGCTGCCTTGGGTTTCTGTGCAGAGCACAACCATCCCCTCTTCTCCCTTCAGCCCCAGAGGCTGAGCACAGCCCTTCACAAGTGTACAAGCTGGACCCTGCCACAGCCTAGACCCCGCTTCCCAAAGAAAGACATCCTCCATAGGTTTTCCCCTTTTTCCACAAATCAGTGTTACCAGATGAATGCACTGAAAGTCCTGCCTTCTTTGCTGTTTCAAACAGGACCAGATGCTGCCAGCAACAGCGTGCAAGGCGAAAGGGACTGGACTTAATCTTTTCTGGGAAGGCAAACCTTATAGAAATGTTTGTTTTCACTCTGCTGTTCGACATTCCAGCTAGTGAGAAGCTTCAGGAACTTGTTCCAATGGCTTGTTTCTCCTGCTCCCTCCCATGGCAAATTGAAATCAATATTTTTAGATTCTTCTCATTCTCTTAAAGACTCTCTCTCTCTTCCTCTCTCCCTTTCTGAGGTCACACAAACTTTGCTTTGGACTCCAAACTATTAATTTTTCACATTACTCATTTTAGGTGTCTGAAAAGCTTCTTACTCATCAGCCTGTAGAATTAAGTATTCCTTTTTATTTTTTTTTTTCTTTTTTAAGACAAGGAAGAGATACATATCTCAGCCACAGAAGTTTCCTCCATGTCATCGCAACAAGGTGTCTCCAAGCCTGATTTCCAGCCCCCCCCACCTTGGCACACACTTGCTGGCTTTGCTACACGCTCACTCAGAGCCCTTTATTTCTGTAGGCACAGCCAGTGGAGGAAATCTGCGGTGCCCTTTTATCCAGATAAAGTAACTGCAGGGAATTGTACTGAAGTTGAATTCACCAGCCACCGAACACTGTGCCACACATTAATGACTTTTGGTAGCCACTAGTTTAAGCTACACTCTTAACTAGAACTTAAAAGCTGTGTAGCCCAGTGTTGGCCTCCAGAGCTCAGCAAGGACTCCTGTCAGCAATGCCTGGAGAAAAGATGCACATGTAACACAGGAAGTGGCTTGTGAAGCAAGACACAGCGTTCCTCATTTACCAAAAGTTCCCCTTTCTGCTCAGCTCCTTTCCCGGACTCATTTGGACTAGCAGAGGAATACACCAGTGCAGCCCTACCTGTCATCAGGGAAGAATGTTTGTGCATCCGATTCCTCTATCTCTCTACCAGAGCTTTGCTTTTGGATCTCCCCGTGCTCCTGATAACCTCCTGATGTTACCACAGCTGTTTGTTTAACATAAACCCATAAAATTCTTGAGGTTGCCACATCGCCCTTTTCTCCTATCCGCACCCAGGACCTCCTCATCTTCTTACATACAGTAAACAATTCCCTGCAGGGTCCACATTTATTGTGATAACTAACAAGCCCATTAAAACCTCAGCTCTGACGCACACTATACAGCAAGCTTCAGTGCACTGCTGCCAGGTAAGACTTTGCTGATGCATTCTGACTTTACCAATAAAATAATATTTGTGTTCTCAATCATCTACTGAAGTCTCCCAGAATGCCATAGCAAGGGCTATGAAGTATTTTTAAGACAGAAAAAAAAAAAAAAAAATAAAAAAAAAAGAGAGAGAAAATATTTTTCCCCATAGAGACTTCAGCAAGTCTAAGCTTATGTAGACAGAGCAGAAAACATTTTGCAAAGGCAAAAGGAGATATCACAACGCCAGTTTTGTCCAGCTCACCAATACAATTCCTTTGGTTCAGAACAAATCGGATGCACATAGCACCATAATCAAGTATTTCTGGTTTGGCCCCTGGGTGGACAGAATACAGCTGAAATCCAGATGATCCACATTTTTTACATCAGGTAGGCCAGGATCACATACAGGGCAAAACAAAGCAATTTGCAAATGCCCCTATCTAGATTTCAGGTCTGAAAAATATGCTGAGCTGCTTGTGCTTGTTCGGAAACACTCTTAAGTCTAAGTCAGCAAGAAGGTCTTTACTTGCCGCATTGCTTCATGCCTACCTGAGACAACGTCTTCTGCAATTGTTTGTACAGCTGGATAGAGCATTCAGGATATCTGTTTGAGGTGTGAGACCTAATTCCCCTCCCCTACGGACACTTGAGAATATATTCTGTGACAGATTAAATTATGCACAGTTTCTTCACTCAGTTTCCTCTCAAGATAAGACTAACTTTTGGATAAATACGTACATTTACACAAATGCATAGGCATACACAGCAAAAAGAGAGAGAATGAAAATACTTGTCAATCTGTATTAACAACCTTTATTTTAATAATACAAATATCTGAAAGCATTTCTTTGTACATACCTTTCACCTTTCTGTAAGTCCACAGCTTATTTCCCAATCAGACAACATGCAGCCCATGCAACAGCAATAAAGCTGCCATACCGCCTTCGCCAGTAACTTGCAATCTGTCCGTATCCAGTACGTCACTGAAAAAGAATAGGTGCAGGCCCTAAATCTGGATGAATTGACTGGCAAAGGGCTGTGCTACCTAAAGTTCAGCTCACTTTCTCCTTCGCAAAAGCATTTAAATCCTCTAATGTAGATTTATGTCATTTTGTCTGGGTGCCTTCCCCACAGAGGCTGCAGAAATTAATCATGCTTCCTCTGCAATCATGGAAACATGAATTAGCATGAAATTACTTTTCAGGGGTTTTTTGCCTCATTTTTTCTACCTCTTCCCCAAAATACCTGCCCTGGCTGAAAATATCGCATACTATATTTTACTCATATAGAGAATTTTTTTTGTGATAGTTAACAAGATCCTGCAAGTGATTAAGACTGTAACACCTTCAACATTTCTTACATTGTTTTACAGACTTTGCTGCTGTTTGGTTAGGCTCGTGGACACCTGAAAATTCAGTATCTTTAGAGATATTTTCCTATTTCACAATTTCAAAAAGTTCCAGACTTGTAATTCATTTTAGATAAATGGCCAGCAATAAACTACTCCCCCCAGGTTTTTTTTTGCTATGTTTCATGTTCCATTAGAAGATGCAAAACACCCTGACAAACAGGAACTGAAAAAGAAAATATTGGAGCAGGGAGCTGTGTTTGTAAAGATGTCAGTTTAATATATGCAAAATGAAAGATACTTTATAAAACCTATTAATAAAAAATATTCCCAAGCTAAACCAAAGTCAACTGCAGTATTTCTGCTCTACTTTAAACAATATTAGTTTCATAACTAATTATCTCACAATTACTAATATTTTTCCTTGATGAACTCTGCGCTGCCTCATCCTAATGAAAGTGCTGCAAGGTAATACAGCAGTTACATGACAATGCAAATAGGACCCATTCAATTTGCACAAAAAAAAAGGTTGCAAGGAGCAATTAACACTTCATTAATATGATATAAAATGCTAATTTGCCATATATCCCAAGTGACTGAAAACTCCTTTCCATCCATATGTGCAAATAATAGTTAATATGGTGCAGTGTGTGTGAACCAGGTTCATGGTGCATTAGCTAGAATCCCTGTGTCAGTTTTCTGTATAATAGCTATTAGTTAATATGAACAGTAGTTCATATTTAACCTATGACAGCAGTGTTAAATGATAAAAGGATCTGTTGGCAGCAATATCTCATAATTCCACCCCTGTAAAGTTCTCCCTTCCTTGCTATCCAGGATGAAGTATTGGAAACTGACTTCTAATCTAATTTATAAAGCAGATTGAAATGAAGTGCTGGTAGCACTCAGCTCGGCTGCTCAGCATTTTGAGAGGCAAGATCATTCCTGGTGAATCGCACAGCTCAGGCATTCAAGCGCTCACTGGCAGCTTCTAATGATCAAAGTATTTGACTTAAATAATTGATTTATTTATACCAGTAAAGAAGCTCCAGGGGGTTGTGAATATTATGAGATATAATCACACCACTAGGGAATTAGAGACACTCAGATGTGCCTTGTGCCTGCTAATGCCCTGCGGGTGTGATTAGGATATCACACATCAAAGGAATTTGCTCTAAAATTTTTCATATAATAAATTAATAAAAATAATTTATTTAAATAATTCCACTGATTTAACAGGACAGATCTGATGCAAGTTGCAGTACGCAGAGAACTACAATGAAGTGTGTTGATCTAGGACAGTACAGAAGCCCCGACCATCTCCAGTTAATGCCTAAGTACCAGAAGGATCCTCAGGGTCCCTTACGAGGTATCAGTATCCTCTCAAAGCTTACTGTCTGTGATGAGCAATCCCAGAGATGTTAGCCAACCTGCATTGTCTGAGATGGAGTAAAACGGTGCTCATTCAACAAATCCTTTCAGGAAGGGAAATGTTGATTAACAGTGACATACAAGGCAGTACAGCATGCTGGCACAGGCAGGCTCAGCAATGGCTGGAATACCTCATGGAGAACTCGGGCTCTTCGGGCCATATTGTTTATTCAGGTATTTTAACAGCTAAATTAATGGTTTATATGGCTTGACCATTGCAGACGACAAGTATTTTACAGTCCTTAATGCACTTCTCACCCCAGCATTCAAATACAACAGGGAAGTGTACTTGTTTTAATTGTACTCATAAGAAATCGAGTTACACAGAGACCAATGAACTTGCTCAAGGGCACACTGACAGTCTGTGGCAGACCAGGGGATTAAACTTTTACTGACTTTTTGCAGTATGCTTCTATTCCAGAAATACACCAGCTTTTCCACAAGGACATTGCAGCAACAGGCAATTAACATCATGTTATCTTTAACCTAGAGTGCTGCAAGGGAAGTATATAGATGTTCCACATCCAGAAGTACAATCCTTTCCTATAACCCAGAACCCACAGGGAAGCATTTATGGCAGTGACAAAAAAAACAAAGGCATTCTTTTAGAGATGTGCATAACCTCTGTAGATCCTTTCAGAGATTTTCATGCCATGGAAAGGCATGAGGATGGAAAGCAATAACCACGGGCACAACGTGTGCCTTGGACAAACTCCGAATGCAGAACATGATGGCTGTCCTTGGGTTGCAGAAAGGATGAGTGAATAAGACTTTTTGAACCCATGTCTCAACTCCCACAGGGTCAGGCCTGTCATACTGCTTTAATGCCCTCCAAAGATGTTGCAAAAGAACTGCAGAACTGCAATGCTGTTTAAACAAGTCACACAAGTTCTATGTAAAGAAATCATCTGCAATTATAAGTTCCTGCAAAAGCACCATTTCTATCACTAAAATTAGAAAGGGAGAGGCTTCAAGGGATTTGTTCATGCCTATGGGAAAAGCCTGAGACTGTGTTTAACTTTTCCACACTTAAGCTTCATTCCCACCCTTGCATATCTGTTTTGATTTTGGCCCAAGAAGCATTGTGTGTGCCGGCTGGGTGCATTATCAACTTACGCTACAGAATAAGGTAACCAGGGGCATATCACAAATCAGATATACGCCATACCCTGGTGCTTTTATCACAAGGGTCAGATCTGAAATCAGCTTCAAATGCATCCAAAATTCAGTCTGCCTCACTCAGCAAGTTCAAAAGAAGACCTCCTGTCTTGGAATTTCAGGATTTAAACTGAGCTCGGAGTCATGCAGTCCACTACCAATTAGCCTGACCGTGCTATATGTAGCATGCTGTGTTGAAAACAAATGTGCATGTTTCTTTATGTTTATAACCTCTTTCCTTCTCCTTGCTTCGTTTTTCCAACATGCACATAATAAATACAGCCTGTCCTAGAGACGCAGCTTCACTAGGGTGCACAACAAGAGGACTTTTTTCTCCCCAGCCGTAGGACTTGACAGGACATGGCAGAGGCCGTCAGGGTGCACCCCTCACATTTAGGTAGGGCTAAGTCAGCCCATATGGTCTTGCAACAGGATGTGTATTTGCTTTGTCCTACTTACATTTCTCTTCTGCTCGAGTTCTCCCATGCCAATTTATCCTAGCAGAATTGAGTTGAATACAATTACAGCGAGAAATCAGGAAAACTCAGAAATAGTCTTCATATCTAGGCCCACCTTTAAAAAATAAGCACAAAAAGTCAGTAAATTCCTGACATATCTATCATCATTACAGACAGTCATGTCACAAATTCCAACCCCAATTTCAAATTCTTCCTGTTTTCTGAAGCTCAAATTGAGCTTCAACAGCTACCTGATCTGAGGGAGTCCCATGTTGACTGGGAAATCTCAGGTGTGATCTCAGGTTAGATTGTAACACAGTTCAGTAATCCTGATCCTAATGATATCCCAACATGTATCCCCCAGCACAGCTCCCTGTTATTTAAAACTGCAAATACCAACAGTCTACCCTTGGAGCACACTGTCAAGTTTGCAAGCAGCCAGTGAAGATCAAGGATTATTAACAACATCGGCTCTCAGAACTGAGGGCTTTTTTTTTTAAACAGTGTCTGTTTTGTTATCTATATCAGCCATGACCTGTGTGTTACTCTCAAGGATAACAACAGCTACAACACCTTGAGCAAACCAACTACTTAGAAGCCCAGAGAAGTGAATTACCAAGAGAGAGCTCACACCAGAATGCAGCCCCTGAACATCTCAGCAGTGAAAATACCTACTCTTGTTTGGACAAAACTTGAGTGTCAAGACACATAACAGTATTAAAAGCTGAGGCTTATCAATATTCTAGAATTTTCTATGTTTATTTATGACAGAAAATATTATTTATATCTATACATGCAGGTCTATAAGAGACTATAAAATTCTCTCTTTGAATGCAACACTGCCCTTTGCTTTAGCTGAAGTGGGAGGTGGATAGCATTTCTCAAAACCAAACTCAGCAGAACAATAAGCAATACTGAGGAGCCCAGCGTCTACTATTAATGTAAGAACAGCATGCTGACTGGCAAGCCACAGCTGAGCTCAGAGGCAGGAATGTAATTGCATGCCAATACAGGTGTTTGAATCACAGGACAAAGGTGACTAAAGGGGAGTTTTCACGAGCATGACCTGACCTAGAACTCTTGGCTGTAGTGAATCAAGATGGTAGAAACTAGCACATGGCTCTGATGAGCCAGACCACAGCCAATAGCCTTGGAGCCAGGAGGAACATCAAGGCTTGGGGTGGTAGTGGCTCGTCTTCCCAAGTTTACAAAGGTGTCATACTTGTACAAGCTGAGTCTCCAATTTGCCTCCATCCTCATCCTCCATTGCAGGAACTCAGTCTGAAGGTAAGAATGAAGACAAGAATCACCATGCCAAATCTTGAAGACAAGAATCACCATGCCAAATCACACCCAAGTGGAAGATGCAAAGTCAAAAAATATCCAGAGTTGGGAAAGAAACATTTCAGGGCATAACAAACCAACAACAGACTCGGCAAGGGCAGTGGGCTCTGTAAATGAAAAGCAGGGAGCAGCTCTCCTCCGATGATCAGCTTTCCCTTCTGCAGAAAGCCACCCTTCCTTAGAGCCTCTCGCTCTGCCCAAATTCAGTTAGAAGCCACCCTCCTTCATCCCAGTGGTTGTCTCATGCATTGTGAAATCTTACTGCTGGCAGCGTTTGCAGCTGTAGGAAGTCAGATATAAGCCCTAGTGCCACCAGTAAGCTGCTGGCAATGGCGTCTGGCAGCCCTATCACCAGCTAGGGCCTTCAGCATACAGAAAAACAGTTGAATAAACCACAGACTTGGTGATCAGCAACAGACCTGCCTGCTCATTCTGCCTGGAAAGGAAATTCCCTCCTTTTGAGCTGGCTGTTAAAGCGCTGCTCTTCTCTGAAAAATACCTGTTGTAACATGGCATCCTTTGCCTGAACCAGCCAAGCTCCTCAGCACAAGTTTCAAATCTGGGACTTAAATTAGATGATTGAATCCACCCTGAAATCCACTCCCCTGAAAAAGAGAAAAGGATTTTTAGGGGCACTGACGGCTTGTTGGCCCTGAAAAATGAGCGGTATGAGAGATGTAAGTACCAACGCGAGGCACTGCAGCTCCAAAGTGTTACTTTGGCTACCGATCTCCCGGTCCAGCCACTCTCTACTCATGGAGGGAGACACCCTACCTCACATGGCTGCCTGCTCTACCCTCCTCCTCCCCACTTCATAGGCCAGTTAGGCCTTCATTTTGAGCAAATGTTCTGTGAATTGAATAAACAAAATGTTAACTATGGGGCTAAATTCAGTCCTTGGTGTATGCTTGTAAAGATATAGCCAATACTATCCAGGGAGGAACCCCACGACACACTTCCACATGAGGTAGAAAGAACATTATTTATCTTTTTAGGGCTTTATACTGCTCCTGATAAAAATCAGTAGGAAATTTGTCTTTGGTTTCAAAGAGAGTAGAAAGCTGCACTATAAATTTTAAACAGTTTGCAAGGTGTTTTTTTTAAATCTTGCCTTTTTCAATAAACTTACAAAATGAAAAAAGCTTCTTTGCAACCAATAAAAAGACAGCAAACGTAGAACTCGTTACTGCTTAGCAGCCATTGTACATGACAGAAGCACTGTTTTTTTACAGGGCACCCCCCCTTTTGATGAAGACCTGCAATGATTTCTAGTAAAATGTTTAAATCTAACTCCTCATTACTCGAAGTTCCCCACCCCCCTGACAGGGTGACAGCCTTGGAGCCTGTGAAAGGAGGAATGTAATGAGTATACATTAATGTTATATACTTTCCACAGTTCTTGTTCTGGTGTGACCAGATTTATGTATGGAGTAGCTTGAATGTAATCCATCACGATTATACATAGCATTGGCTTCAACATTTCTGCAGGTAGCACCGTCTCCAAACTCTCTTAGCTGCGGTTGTATGAAAGGAACTGAGATGTGGTGACACAATGTTCATTTGTTTTGGTGGCAAGACTCAATTAAAACAACATAACGGGGTTTAAAAAAAATACTAATCTGTGAAAAAATGTGAAAGTGAGTTAAGTAAAACCTTCAAATATTCCCTTGTTCAAGACAAGCTGTGTGGGCTGACAGCTTCTCCCAAGGGAGCAAGAGGTCTTAGAAAAAGCCCTGCTACGAAAGGACTGGCTGTTAAGGCAAATCCCCACCAGTTGGAGCCCCGAGGAGGGTGAAGCCCAGCCATTGATGCCCAAACACAGAGAAGACATTGTAAAGGAAATATGGGGGATGAGAATGGCAGTGGAGGAAACAAAATAGGGACTGCCTCCCACAGAGGGGGACAACAAACCTGTGAAAATAAGAAACTGCTTTTTCACTGGACAGATTTTTAAGAAAGACATGTCCTATGGTTTTCAAAATGCCACCTGGGCTGTTAGGGAACTCCATGCTATCACTGCTTGAGGCATGGAGGGAGACAAGAAGACAGGTTATTAAAGGTAAAACAGAAATAGAAGGAGGCTTCTTTGCAAGAAAGAATCATTTCAGTTGCTGCTGTCTTCAGTGGGGACCAAAAAAAAAAAGTGACCTCAAGTATTGCTGACTCCCCATTTTTATCCCAAGTTTTGCAATAGCCGGTGTTGTTCCCAAAACCCCAGGATCCTCAGGTCTGGTCATCAGAGCTCTCATTTTTCAAAAAGGATTGCAGTCCAATCAAGTCATATTTTAAAGCCTTTTCTTTTTAAAGCCTTTCTTTTCACACACAAGGTATAATCATGAATGTGCTGCAGACTGTTAGAAATAAAGTCATTTTAGACAGTATCAATTGGGAGTGGGTGAGAGAGAGGAAGAGCCATGTAAGGAGCTGAGTAGCTTCACAGAGACAGGACTGCCGCAGCAAAGAAAAGCCCTCTTGTTGGTATACATTGTCCAAACCCATAAATAGATTGAAATTTAAGGCATTAATAATTTATATTTAGAGCATGTTTTTGATTGAACAACTTACAGGTAATTTTACACATCTGCAGCTCTCATACGCCATTATGCTGCTCTATATAGTTACTCCTATAGCTGTTTCATAGCATACTGTACAGGAGCCCAGAAAGCTAAAATGCTATGCCCTAGGACACAAAGCCAGAGCAGCTAGCAGGATTACAAAAGTTCTCCCAGATCCCAGGTCTCACCAAAAGGCCCCAACAGATCTGTACATTCAATGCTGGTAAGTGACGTGATTATAATAACCAAAGACAAAAGAAAACACTTAAGAAGGCCTCAACACTAAAGAAGGACAAGGAGTTCCTTATTTAGAACTGTAATGCTGTACCTTTAAAGTCTCTTGTATACTGCTCCTAAGTTCTAATACTTGAGCTATGGGAGAGCAGAACAAATTGCTGGAGTCCTGCATGTGAAAGAACGTGTCCCACGTGTGAGGTTGGATTTACTTCTCCAGAACTTTACTCCCTCAGAACCTTTTCCCATTAAATAAATCCACTAAGGGAGAGAAATCTATTTGCAACCTCCATTCTTCAGAGTGAATTGCCTAAGATGGAGGTTGTTCCCACAAAGCAAGCAGGGTATTCGGCTGTGGAAATATAATTAAATCTGTACAGTTCTTGGAGTCCTCAAAGAGAAGATGTGGCCAACAAGACCCAGGACAGCCCATTAGCAGCCTGGTTTTCTCATGACATGAACTTTCTTGCATAGCCCATGGCAGTTTCCATAAAGAGCAGTGTTGCATTTGTTTAAATTTGCATTAAGAACAGTAATGTTTTGTTTCTTAGAAGGCAAAATCATCCCAGCAATTACTTTACAAGACGATCATCTCTGCTTTCATTTTAAAAAATAAAAGGAGCTGTCTCTTTCTTGCGTGCATGGAGAGCTGCAGGAACTACATGGAGTTGACAACACTGAATCTACCAAAGAAGCTGAAGGCAGCCCACAGCCCTAAGACAATGCTAGCCAGGCACTCATAGGAAGGTGACAACAGGACAACCCCATGGCCCTGCAGTATCCCAGACAGCCCTGCCATGACCCTCTGGTGGCCTCCAGAGAGTCTGTGAGAAGGGGTGTGTGCCCAATGAGCACTGCTCTTTACCTTTCCCATTTTCTACAGCTCCTCTCTAGACCCAGTAATGCTGAAGTTCAGGTCTCTGTGCACAGTTAAGCAGAATGAAATGTTAGATTTAGTATCAATAACACCAATAAAAGCACTGCGGGCACTCCATGGGCTGTAATAAGCAGGGCAGAACAGACATTAGCTACTGGACTTATGACATATCATTTCTTGTAGAAGAAGTATGTTTTTGTGTAAAAAATGGGTCTTCTGCTTTTGAACCAATCACACGGAGACAGCCAGCAGCATTTCTGTTTGCAAAGGCCTCACACAACAAACTAACACAATTTCCAAACAACTACCCTAGCTGACCCTGCAGCAGCAAGTACCTCTGTTGATGCTGATACTAACAAAAGTACATTAACATAGGAAGACTTTGGGAATCCCAGAGTCTTTTTTTCCCAGGTCCCGGTTGTTATTTTATTACTATTACCACCTCAAAAACCCAGAGAAAGAGCTAGGGATTTAAAACAGATTATCAACATTACAGCAACATTTGTGGAACTTGGATGTAAGTAGAAAAGTTGTAAGAGGGAAGACTTAGGAGGAATTACAGGAAAGTCGGTCTGTGTGCACTGCTGGAATGCTTAACGCTTCTCCAACAAAAGTTTCAGTTCAGTTTTACAAGCATGGCATCCTTTTCACATTAGCACATGGTATGTGAAACATCACCCTGCTTTCCCAAAATAGCAGCTCTAATGAGTTTCATGGTAGATGTCCTGCTGATCAAACATGGGTTTATGAGCAATACAAAGAATCAATAGGATGCTTGCACTCCATGCATCAGCCCAAGTACAAGCACACTGCAGAATGCCTGCCTTCTGCCCACACAAGCGCTGTTTGCTGGCTAATGAACAAGGAGACACAAATACAGTCATACCGCAGCTTATGAATAAGTTCAGCTGAAGTAGTAACATACATTTGAAATTGTCCAAGAAAATATTTCAAAATGCAGTAGGCTAGATACAACTTTCTATTAGAAAAAGGAAGCTAAGACCCAGAGGTACATGGATCTCAAAGGTTTAGGCTCTCTCCTCTCCTCCAGTGGACACACAAGACAGGGAAGGAAAGAGACAAAAAGGTAGCATCCTTTCCACTCTCTCCTTTCCCCCATTAAATGTACACAAGCCCCTTCACAAGCCAGCAGTAAGCTTGGGCTCCAGCTGAGGGCATCATCTTGACACAGGGACACACATCAGGTTTATATGTAGCATTGAATCCCTAAGTGGGAATATTAATACTTATCCTCCATGCTTCAAAGCTTCTATAACAGGCAAAGCAAAACAGGTCATGAAGAGATATCAATCGCTAGTATAACTGGAACTTCAAGAGCACTGAAGATAAATTTCTCTGTCAAGGTGGACCACATTACTTCTTATGGAAGTATGAAAAAGCAGTCCACATACTGTGGTCCCCATTCCTAATATATGATGTCATCCCAGTCTTCTATTCAAAATATTGCTATCTTGCCACATGACAAGAAACACACGCAACCAGAGAGAACTGGAAAGACAAAAAACTCACTTTGGTCCATGGCCAGGGTGAAGGTGCATGGCCATAGCCCCATCATGCAACTTCGAGAGGTCCTGATAACATGACTAGAGCAGAAGCATCCCAAGCACACAGCTAGAAGACCACAAGTTATTATACCAGAGCCCAACATACTGCCATCGTACAAGGAAAGTTTTTCACATATGACAATTACACGAGAGGAAGCGCCCCATCAGAAAACCCAGGCAGCCTGCAAACCATTCCCTGCCTCCAGCTGCAGGGACTGTGAGGCAGCAGGGAGCTGGCCTCAAACTGGATGAATTATGCAGCCCAGATTGGATATGACTTGCAAGACCTTAAATTGGGCAAACCTACTGCAGAGGGACAAATGAGAAGTATTGCATAGTTTCTAAGCAATCCCCACCACCAAAGAAGTTGAGCAAGGTGAACTGCTGCATTCCCAGCACTTTTCCCCTACGATATCTATTTCCCAGGAGGCAGGGACTAGGCCTAGTTAGAATAATCAGCTCCTGGCTCATAACATCTTGCCCTCCTTCCTGCACTGGGAGCACCATTAAGCTGGTATGCATTGCTCAGCCTCTCACTATCACATCTACAATTAAGTTCAGCTTCTAAAAGCCCTACCTGTAATTGGAGCCAGCTGCAACCTTTCTGACACATACTAATTGCCAGTAATGATTTAAGTGCAGTAAATTCACATGCTGCAATTGTTTTAAATAAAGGAATCTCTCGTAGCTTTTCCCTGAGAAAAATCTGTTAATCTTTGCTGCTGACTTATCAAATCCTCCAGTCACCTGTTTGCCATCATTTTCATGAGCTGATAACGTGTTTATTAGAGCCATAATATGCAGGTGGAAGCGTAAAGGTCTAATTTGGTGGAGTATGAATTCTTTCTCATATATCTGTACGGAAAAAGCTTGGTTTCACCATTCAGCTGTGTCTCAGAAAAGAATAAGATCCAAAATAGGATCTTTTATTCTTTTCAAATGGAACATTAGTTCTTTTAAGCTCAGTACGCATCTCAAAACACCATTTGGATGAGCACGACAGGTTGGTTTTTGTTAAGCCCCAGATGTCATCACTTCCTATGCTGAATTTATCCAGCCTTAGTTAATTTCAGCTTAATTGTATTCCCCTTTTAGTTATTTTTCATATATAAAAGCAAGTTCAACAAAACAATAAAATGTCATGTTGATTCTACAAGGCTGGTTTAAGAGTTCTTCCCACAAACTATTTTACTTCCCTGCAGAAGACCTTACCTGAAATATTGCAGACAATACATTTCTGGCAGAATGAACCCAGCATCTCCCTGTAAGTTTTGCTTTACCTTCTACAGAATTTGGGGTTTATGGTTCAGTTTTGGAGGGTTGTTTGATTTTGGTGTTGGTGGGGGATTCTTTTTTGGGGGGAGAGGAGGTGGTGGTTGTTTTTTAAGGCACGCTAGTGAAATACTACCATTTGGAAATCAGTGCACAGGGTTTATCAGTCTACTTTTTCCACCAGTGAGTTACTCAGAGTGGGCAATTATATAGCAAATGGCTATTCTGCTGCAGCTGAGTTCACTGGCTCTTCAGCTGGTTTATGTGCGATGTACTGAATGCCCCCAGCTCCTGAGGCAGTGTGTACTAAAACCCAGCCTTAAACAGGGCCCTACCCCAGGTATCTGCCATCTCCAGAAAGATGTTCATAACCCTTGCCTCCCCTGTGAGATGGTAGGAGAAAGGGAAAAAAACGTATGGACCAGAATGTGAAGTGAGGATGCTCAACAAAATATCTTTAACTATATGAAAGAGAAGAGAAATAAATACCAAAAGAAAAAGTACTGACGAGCCACTCAAATAATTAAGGCAGATTTTTCATGTGAAAGAGCAAGCCTGAAACCAAAGAGAAAATATATGAGAAAGAAAAGAAACTGTAAACAAGAAGCCAAGTGAAAACCTAAATTACGTTTGGGAGAGCCAAACTTTCCAACGGCAAGAGGAATTTCATCTGAGTTAGGAGTCCTTGACTTGGCTCCTGAGAATGTAAAGTAGGGGCCTAATTCTAGGACAGTATGTGGTTTACTATAAAACAAATCTAGCATATAATAATTTCCTTCCACAATTCCCATGACTTGTGGCACAGACCCAAAACCTCTTCCATGATTCACGTCCAAACCTCCCAGGAGTGCTGTGATGGCCAAATTGTTAGTTTTAGTGCATGAGTAGTTTGGGTGAAATGACAAATACTAACACTCAGTCATACTGTGGAGAAGAGATGACCACAGTTATGAGCAGACGGCACAGCTCCACTGACAGTTTATTATTAGCATCTTGAATGTGCGTAAAAATCGTTGGGTGGTTTTTTGTTTTTTTTTTTTAAGGTAAATAACATTTTCCTACCTAACTGGCCAGTCCTCAGGGACAATTTGTTAGTCATTCCATAACATGGGCCAGCTCCTCTTTTCCAGAGAGGAGAACAGAACGTCTCAGCAGATTCAATAGTCCAACAGGCTGATGTTCTGAGGTGCCTTACAACTCCTAAAGTCTGCTTCTGTGCCCAGTAATCTCCTGAATCTGCATTTTATACAAACTCTGAGCCAGTGCTGACCATGCCCAGACTAACACCTCCTGGAATAGCTTTCCCTACTGCTGAAAACCTTGCCAGAGTAAATAATGTACCAGTTTGCTGATGCAGCCTATTCCAGAACTCCTCCTAGCTTTAACCTTTCCAAATAGTCTCTGAATCTGAAAAAACAGCTAATCTGCGGCTTCAACTGATCAAATTATGCATTCCAAATTTCATGTTTGTTGTTAATTATCCCCTTTTTCTTCCTGTTTGCAGATTAATCATGGGTCAATCCATCAAATCATGCAGAGAAACAAGTCCCAACCTCATGGTCTCTGCTCACTACTCTTTGCTCTTGATAGAACAGTGATCACTTAGACCACATATTATTTCCTCCTTGTCCCTGACTACATGGCTGAAACTCTTGACTTGAGGAGAATACCGAGAAGTATTAAATTATGTATGAACTTTTGGCACAGCTTTGCAGGGAAAAAAAGAAAAAAAAAGGCATTTCTTCTAAAATTTGTGAGCATCCTGGATTCTCCAGTCTTTCTAAAAATACATTTCCCATCATTAGCAAACAAAAAAAAATTAGATAATACAAAGAGGAAAAAGATGAAGAAAGAAATGGAAAAACTTTGCAATGTTTGACTGTAAAAGCTATCACTGGAGAGATCATATTATACAGTTAACTCCATCTAACCACCTCACCTAAAACTTGTGGCAGTTAGAGATAATTCAACAGTGGAAAGCAGAAAGGCAGAGGTATGCCTCAGAGGACCAGCAACATCCTTTTTTTTCCTCTCAGAGCAGTTCCTACTTCACATGTGGTGTCCCACCAGCTCTGAGCAGGAGCAGCAAGCCAGTTATTCCTGTTTTTGAAGGGGAAGCGAGGGCAGAGACAGGAGGAGGCAAGAACTGTGGTGACCACTGGAGAAGCAGAATTTGAAGAGCAAGATTTCCTGATTGAGGTTAGAAGAAAAGATGACTAAAGATAGAACTATGTCTCCTTGGCTATTTTCCGACACCTCCCAAAAACGTATCTAAACAGCACCGGTCTTATCAGATAGAGGCACTGAGAAGTGGAGGTGAGCCAGCGGGCAGCCACGTGAGCAAAGGAGGGCAGGGAACAGGCAACGCAGAAAGCTCACGCTACTGCGGACCAGGGGAACAACTACGGTTCTTACTGGCCAGGCAGCCCCTTAGGCATGGAGAAAGGAGAGGAATACCACAGAGACAAAGATGGGCCATACCTGAAACCCTGGGTGCTAAACATTCAAGGATATGACGGAAAGGAGTTGCTTTGAGCTATTGCAAACCCAGCAGTGCTGACAGGAGTCAGAGTTCAGTCCAGGCCAAGGCACTCCAGCCCAGCTTGCCAAACTTGGAAGTGGCTCCATACAAACCTAAGCAGCCTCTTACCTTCCTATCTGATGGGCTCTTACTGCAGTTCCCCCATCTCCCACGTGTGAATAGACAGTTGTAATATTATGTTCTTACTTGCTATAGAATACCAGAGCTGTAATAGCAGCTGGAGAGAATTCAGGACAAGAACACAGGATTTAAGATAAATGCCTGGTTAATTGTCATTAATAAAAAAACCTTCACAGAGCGGCAAGATTCTGTATGCTATTTATCACTCGAACTTCACTTGAAAACACACAACCGCTAGCCCCCTGAGGACTTTTCCAACAGTCACAGAAGATATCTAATGAGGCAATGTTTAAGAGACCTAATTATAAGAAAAAATAAACCTTGATAACCATCTTATCCCACATGCAGCTCAAATATGACTCAGAGTTTATTTTAATAATTCTCATAGGTTAACACAGCACAGTCTAAGCTGCACTGCAGCAACGCAGCTACTGAGAGATCATGAAGAGGAGCTGGGAACTCACCCACAACAGGATGCCTGACCAAACGGAGGTGAAAGAACAGAGACGTGCTATGGAGGGCTGAAAATAGCAGCCTTGAGAAAGCAGGGCTTTGCATTGCAAACTAATATCATTATATCAATTTTGGCCACTTTTCTCTGATCACCTGTGTCAACAAGGCATTTCCTCTGTTCTGTACCTTGAGCCACATTGCTGCACCTGCCCTTGAGGGAGGAGTTATTGGATTAACCCAGCTTCCTCTTATCTGTGTTTACTCACCAAAACTACTCTGCAGAGAAAACTCCCTGAATCAGTCCCGGAGCTGCAGTTTCACTCATATGCAAAAACCCAGATGTAGCATTAAACATGCAGAGCTAAAAAAAAAAAAAGAAAAGAAAAAAAATATGACCTCATTGTGAGTAACCACCACAAGCCAAGCTGGGTGAAGTCACTGGGGATTTTTCTTTCCAGCACGCCCACAGCGCTGGGACTCTTTCAGAAGGACAGACACCTGCAGTGCTGCTGGGCACAGGCAAACCTTTCTTCGCAACTTTCCCTGAACTGGGGGAGAAGAAAGTGGGTAGCCAACAGAACAGACAAGGAAACAGGTTCAGACACGCTGCTTTTGCTGCCTGCACTGGGCCAATAGCAGAAAAAAAAATTAAAAAATGTAGTGGAATCATAAGGAATTCTGCTTCCTAACACCACTTCTGGCTCTGCTCCAAGCCCATGACCCTTACAACATGTCACTGTAGGATTGCTGGGCAAGCTGCTAGAGTCACTGAAGCAAGAGAGAGAAGTCCCCAGATTTCCTACTGTGTGTAATTTTGTATATGGTGAGCTAACCATAAACCCCCCTGAGATACCTCTTGGTTTTAATCTCAAAATGGGCCCAAAAAAAAGAAACAGAAGAAAAAAAAAATTAAGAAAAAATGAAAACCACACAACCTTTCGCTTTAAAGCAAGTAAGTTCTGATGGCCAAAGTTACCAGGCTTCAGCAACGTTTTGTTACGCAAAGCAGCCAGAACTGGGAATAAAACCTCAGGGCTGACTGCCCAACTGCTGAGACGGAGCAAGATGCAGTTCCTAATGAGTCTTCTCACTGAACAATCGGCTGCTTCAAGGTGAGCAGAGATTTCAACTGAAGGATAAACAGGAAACTGTTAATGACAATTTTAAAAGGTTAGATAAGAAAACAGGTGCCAAAGTACCTTATATTTATCTACTTGGCTTTCACCTGCAGATACTTGTCACCACTTACTGCCTCCTCTGTGGACCTTTAATGACCCACCATATTGCTTACAGAAGCCTTCACCTAAGTCGTTTGTGTTCAAGAACTGTAAACGCGTATCTACTTGTGAAAAATCTGAATATGTTCCCCCCTTAAAGGAAAAGGAAGCTGATCATTTTTCTCACCTGTAAATGGTATTTTGCCTCTGCTGAGACCATTCACTAATAATATAAGCCTGTATTTATGTCAAAAACAGTGACTTGCATCTGAAACCCAAGAATCCAAAAGTTAGTCATTCGATACATCTGCTGAACCTTTAACATACTGATTTCTAAGGGGCAGGGTTCCCTTCACAGTATCCTGAACCTCAGGAAGCTCTCATTGTGACATAAGGGTCAATTCAAAATTCACCAAAGACCAGGCATACTGGTGCAATTGATGCAAGTTTAAAGTTGCATCTTGCAGGCCCTCATGCCCTTTCTGTGACAGCTGAGTAAACCCTGGTCAAAACCAGCCCACACCCACTGGTATGCCAAACTGCAGTTTCAGAGAAATATATCACCATTTTCCAAAAGCAGGCAGGACAGTAGGGTATCAGCACACTGAAACATTTTCTCACCCTATATTTCGAAGTACTTATAGCAGTGCTTCTGAAGCCCCCTTCTTCTATCAAGTGGAAAATTTCTGAGATTCCAGAGGCTCACACGTGACTTGGCTGGAAAAATGCAAGGCCCAACCTTTTAGCACACAGGCCACCCGCATGAAGAGATCACTCACAGGACCTGGGGATAAGAAGTCTGAACTCACAAACAAGTCAAGAGCTTGAACTTGGACAGGTTTAGCAAAGCTTAGAGTAACATTTAGGGAGTCATACAGATGTGATTAGAATACTCTGGCCATTTGCTGCTAAAGCTTTGTGATAGAAGACAATGAACAATATTGAAGAGTAACTCAGTAATGGGAATGTAGAGTGGTGGCAGACATACACTGGAATACTAGACATTTTGAGTTGTATGGGAAGAGGGGATGGGAAAACATACTTTCTCACCAAGGGAAGGAAAATTGGGACAGAAGCAAAACAGAGTAGTTGACAAGCAAACAGCACTCTCAAATACTACCTGCTCAATTGAGACATTCTCCATACCTAGAACATGGATTATATCTAAGGTGTTGTGATGCTTTGGTAACACATCATTTTCTAGTTGTTTGTAAGTTTACATAGCTGTAAGGCAACAGTTTTCCCTGATAAAATCATTCAGCAAGCAGGTTTCTAGTGATTCACTCAACTTCTAAAATAAACACTATCACAGCTGATTATAAGCACTTACCCATGCTGTAACTGCTGTCATGTTCAGATACACAGGAGTATAACACTACCTTCAATAACAACACCGGGAAAATTACATTAGTTTTCTGAGTCAAGCAAGGTCTTACTTTCAGCTTGAGGGCATTCATCTGTCTGCCTGTAATATGGGAACTTTTGAATGTCATCTCCAGGCAAGCCCGATGTTCAGGAGAAGTTCTACAAATCAAAGCACAGACCATATGATTTTGATGACAACCCGTTCACCCAAAGAGAAAAGTGCAGGATGCATGCAATCCCTCTCCTCTCCCTAGCCAAACCAACACCTTTATTTCCCCCTGCAATGGCTTATGTACTGAAAAGAAAAATAACAGTTGCTATTAACCATCTGCTTCTCACCCCATTACAGCTAAAATGTGGGCAACTGAATAATTTACTACTACTTTCTGCTCTGTCTGAGAGAGAAGACTGGCAGGAAGGAAAAGTATATTCCCAGCTCTTAGCCCAGGAACAAATAAGGGACCTTCAGCAAATGAGAAGGAGATGAGAGGGAGAGACAAGGAAGCCCTTATTTCCTGGTAGAGATGAAAATGGGAATATTCCAAGCACAAGAGGGCAAAACTGTAGCCAGCAGGAACACCTGAAGAAGCAGTAGATGGGAGAGGAGCCTGGAGAAAGCCCACGAGAAGAAAAGTATGCTGCAAAAAGCCCTCAGTGCCTACAGTGCATTTGGGGCTGCAGAATACACACCACGCGGTGATTTCCAGTGATATTACATCTTTCCGAAAGTAGTTAAAAGGACCCCTCTGACAGACTGCAAATTTTGTACAAGCCAGGTTTGTTGAAAGAAGTAGGTTGAAATTCATGAGGGATGTTGGACTTGCCTTCTGTCATGGAGTGCACTGGAAAGGTGAAAAGAGATGGGGTAGGCAAAGGTACAGGCTGAGTGTGACACCTGGGGATGGCCAGGGACAACAGTGTTGGCCTGCACGTACATGTCCAAGGGCTGGTGGTTGCTGATAAAGAGGTGGCATTTTTACCTCAGGGTGCCTAACACGCAGTCAGCTACCTTTAGGTAAAAAAATAGTGACAATGAGGCACCATCAGGTGACTCGCCAAGATGAGTGTTGGCCCCCTGCCTGGGGTTGACCTGAGGGAGTCTACCTCATGGTAAAACTAATGTGTGTTGCCTTCACTGAGCTTTCATATTCAGACAGTTGACATATACCTTTGTTACCCTGAGGAAAAACTACTCAGGTTTTTCTGACAGGGAAAATATGATGATTCACATCTAGGTGCCCCATTCAAGAAACTGAAACCATTTTGCACTGGCTCTGGGTCTCATTAGTATTTTTTCTTCACTTACTTTCACTTAAAAGCAAATAATTTCACTAATACGGAGATACATATGCGCACCAGATAAACTTCTGCAAATTCTGCAAAGAATTTTTCCATACACCACAAATTTACTTCACAAAGATCTGCAGGTACCAAGCAGTAGTGCAGTTTTGATTTCTGCACACAAGCTAAACATTTCACCGTGTCACTGAGGAAATTAATACAACCCAAAATAAATTTTTTATCACCGTCACTCTGAAGGAATATAACTTAGAATAAACCTTATTGTTCAGCATTTTTAAAAAAGAATTAAAAGTCAACACGCAGGTGAAAACGCTTTCATGCATACACAATCCCTTATTATTCTGCTCATGTGCCAATATCGCAACACAGTCAATAAATACATATTAAACCTTTCACAAGCATTAATTATTGAGAAGAAAGCTAAATTTTTGTATAAAAACCATATTATTAAAACATTATCAGAAGCTTTCACACTAACCTAATTGGGGATAATTTTCATATTCCCTGCATCACCCAATACATATGCTGGGCAATAACTAAGCACTTCAGGGTAGGGACTGGCCTTCCCTTATTTAAGAAATGGCCAGTACCATACATCTTTTTGCTCCTCGTTCACTGTGAACAACAATCAGTGACAATTAGTAACAATCTTAATGATTTGTAAATGCTCCTTTACAAAGGATTTTAGAGAGAGGTCTTTTAACAAAAATTTTTTCATTAAAATCTTGGCCTTTCTGTAGAAATACAGCAAAGGAAGTTGAGTGCTTTTAATGTGCCAGGCAAGATAGAACAGGCTGGTCAAGTTTCCTCTGACCCTCTTTCACACTCTCCTGGCCCCCGTAAAATGACCATGAGCAACTGGCCAATGGATATAACTGGTGGCTGCTCCCAGTACAAAACTCAAAGAGGTTGTGTATCTGTACACAGCAGTCAGAAACACACGGTGTGTCTGCTACAGCACTTTATACTCAGTGGTAGATGAGCTCTCAGCTGATGCCCCCGGCATTTCCCACCAGGGTAACGGAATACATCTGCAGGCACAGCCTGGCCAAGACCCAATACCTCACGTCTGGCCTGCCACCGTGAGCCACCATTTCAGATGCCTGTCCCCTTTGCTTGACCACGTTAGGACTTCAAGAATGTGGGAGATCTAAGCAGCAACTTAGCAAGTCTCCAGGAAGCTGGGTCATATAACGGGTAGGAGTTACACAGGCAAACACAAACATCTTGCTTTGGGCCTAGATTCTCCTCTCACCATCCCAAAAGAGTACAGCTTTCCAGGCTTCCAGCTACATGAACACTGAATGTTTCAGTAGAAGTAGTTTTGCAGTAACAACTAGTGCAGCCATGAAGAACATGCAGGCACAAAACCCACCTTCTTATCCATCTCTCAGGGCACTTCAAACGCAAATGACAATCTAAAGGAAGATCAAATCTGCCATGCCACATCAGGCCAACCACTCAAGTCCAGCATCCCGCTCCTAGCAGAGCCATTTAATCACTGCCTCCAATTTAGAGAAAGACAATAACCCCATAATGCACCTGGCCAATTATGAAATGCTGTATATGGATAAGGGAAAATCCTTCCTGATCCCTATAGAGACTAGCCAATGTCCTGAAATACGAGATTTAATTAAGCCTGTCTTATTACTTCAAATGTTACAACTGTTCATAACATTTTCTAGGCTCTTTTCAATCCAGCACAGCATTCATATTTACAACCTCCCGTGGCATGGAAGTCCACCAGCTCAACCTCATGCTGTGAGGCACCTTCTGTGGATGAATGAAATTTACTGGCTCTTTTGCCTCATTTTCTTTATACAAAGCCATACCAGCCAGAAACGTATGGCTTTTCTGATGACGTCACCTACCTCAGAGTCAGTCCCAAGTCCACACAGCTGTTGGCCTGGTGATAGAGCAGGGAGGGTGACAGAAGGAAAGGAGGCCAATTTAGACAATGCACCAAGACTAGCAACACAGCCCCTTCTCCTAGCTTGCCTAGGACATTATGAGTTTGCCTGCATGGGAAAACATAGGATTATATCTATAACAGAACAGGTATTAATAAAAAACAATAATGAATTATATTTCTGTTCCTTTAACATCCACTCTGGAACATCCTCTGCTTTCTGCCTATGCAACCCCACAAAAATTCACTATTAACATGTTGAAAGCAGCAGATAAGAGAGAAATGCAAAACCTTAGGTCCAACTATAAAGAGAAAAGGAAGGAAGGAAGAGGGAAGGCTACAAGTTAATAATTGTTCAGAATCTGAAGTCTACAATAAAGAAGGAAAGAGTTTATTCTGTTTACAATAAAGAAGGAAAGAGTTTATTCTGTTAAACAAACACTTTACTAATGACAGGTTCTCCTGCTCATTTCTCACAAACGTCTAGGTAAATTAAAATAAAAGGATTTGCAGGTCCAGCCTGCGCCTTACACAAAGTCAATTCTGAAGAAAATTACTTCGGGGGGGGGGAGTAGGGAGGGGGAAGGGGAACTGAAGGAGAAGTCAATTCGGAGAAGCAAGTGTTGCAGTTTTGGAAATTCTCCTCCCTGAAATTACACAGTACCTCATTCTGGAAACTCCAGAGTAATGTTTCAGCAGTCCTGGAACTGAGTGAGACCCTTGGCAATGCCAGTTGACAATCTGCCCCAAGCACGCTGCAACACTGCAGAGCCAGTGAGGCCAGAAGCCCTGCAGCCCCTCAGCTGGCTGCATGGGCCGCATTTGAACTGGAAACGGATTTGTACAGGGAAAACTGAAATTTCCCACGGAAATTTTTTATTTTAAAGGAATTAGGTTTCTTCCTGTAAATCTGTGTGACAGAGAAGCAGCATATCAACAAAACAGAGTGAGTTCAGCAGAAGGCCACCAGGGCTGGAGCACTTGCCCAATGAACAGAGGCTGAGGGAGGAGGGCTTGTTCAGCCTGGAGAAGAGATAGCATTGGGGGGACTAACAGCAGCCCCCCAGTGCTTATGAGGAGGTTATCAAGGAGATGAAGCCAGGTTCCTCACAGTGGTACATAGTGGGAGGACAATAAGCATAAGTTGCAAGAAAAGGGGTTCAGGCTGGATCTGAGAAAAAAAAACGAAAACGTTTTTTTCACAACGAAAGCAGTAGAAATCAAGCAGGGGAACAGATTGCCCAAAGAGGTTGTGCAACCTGCATTCTTGGGGGTTTTCAATACCTGACTGGGCAAAGCCCTGAGCAACGTGGTCTGATCTTTTAGCTGACCTCACTTTGAGTAGAAGGTTTGACAAGGTCCCTTGTAACCCGAATGATCCTATGACCTCAAAACTTCCAACCTGCTCCACCAAACAGATTTAAGAACTGAACCATTTGGAGCAGATGAACTCACTCAGGTGCAAAGCACATCATCCCTTTCCATCTCCTCCAAATCATGTTAGAAATCATTCAGCTTCTCATCATTGGTGCCTCCGGATCTGCATGCAGTCTGTGTGACTAGAGAGCTCATCAAGTACTTCTTCTGTTATCTGACACTTGTTTATAAACATTTCTACAGCATTCACAAATGCTGTGCAAACAGTGCGCTAACGATAATGAATCAAGGTTCCTGGAACATCCAGAACACAGCCTGCAGCCACCGACTCCCTGCAAGGCTTGGAGAGGATCCATCCCCTCCTTTTAGTTGTCTTGTCCTATGAAAGATATCACCTGTGACACCGAGGGCTCTGTTTGCCCTCCTGTAATGCAGCGTGATATCAGTAGGCTTTACCTTACTATCGTTAGCTGTCTAAAAGTTTTGAAGAGCAAGTGGTGCAAATGGAGCAATCTTTTTTTAGGTACTAAATGCTTTCCTTCCCGTTAGCGTCATGCTTGTGAAATTTGTGGATATCAAACAAGCACATAGTGTCTAATGAAATGTAGACTTTGACAAGCTCTCAGCAGTCTTCAGATCAGCTTCTGAAACGTGAGGACGGTCAGCACACAAAAATAAATACGTTGGTCCATACAGGTCCTGAGGTCATTAAAGTCCAACACAAAGTATCTGTCCAACACAAAGAAGTCACTGCAAAGATTCTAATAAAACTTTACAGGGTTTGGAGCATGCAAACAGATGAGGAACAGCAGACTGCTATGATTTTAAAGAAATTTGTGATTTTCCCGGTTCAGCAAAGCAAAATGTCAAGAATAGGAACCCAGGGAACAACAAATGTACAGCCTTCAAATTTTTCACTGTCCTATACAACCACAGTAGAGCACATCACACTCTTCAATGTACTGATCTCCACAACACCTCTGCAAGGTAAACACAACATCCCTGTTTTACAGATGCTGAAGTGAGACACTGGAAAACTAAGTGATATGTTGAAAACCATACCATGAACATTGAATCCAGGTCTCTCAAATAGAGTTCAATTTGTCAAAATTTAGACAAAAATTTGACTGAAATGTAACCCACTAAATGTTCAACTAGATCACTTCTGAACACTGGGAAATGGAATTGCCTTGGAAATTTTGAATTGCATGTGCTTTTCCTACCTTTTTATTTCCATTTTTGTACAGCAAGAATAAACCTCAGCTGGTTGAATAAATGCAGAGACTGGGGTGGTGGTGTCTAGAAACTACAAGATTAGACAAGTAAAACTACCGCAACACCTGCTGCTCTTCTAGATGCCCCGCACGCAGCATTTTTAGCAAGAATTACTGAGTCAAGAGATATCTAATTAACACTTAGTCCTTGTGCTTTCTGAGCCTGACCCAGGTGCAGCAGTGAATATGCTAGCTGAAGTTTCAGTTTCCTAGCTTTCCGTTTTTAATGAAAAAACTATTTTTCTGTCAAACAACGGTTTTAATGGAAGTTTTTTTGAGCAGTCCCATTGCCAAGTGCTCTCAAGCCCCATTAATTCACCGAGCAAGGGCATTTAGTATCTCTAAGTGCTCAATACTTTTGTACTTGACCCTCTGGGATCAACATAACATGATACTTAGAGCCAGAAAAGTAGTTCCAAGTAGCACAAAACCTAAAAGTGTCGATTCACATTCGCTGGCAGATTTAACTGGGATGGATGAAGCATTTACCGTTGCCAGCTGTCGCCTCTGTCCCTCTGTTGGAAGCTACCATCCCGGGGACAGTTTAGCAGAACAAGTATCCCCTCTTGAGTCAGCAGGGTTTACAGCCTGAAATCGGCAGCAGCTCACATGAGTACAGCCGGCAATAAGCTCCCCTGGCCGGGGTGCAGGAACACACTCACACTCAGCCAGCCCTGTGGCAAGGCAGCATCCCCAGCAGAGGGTGGGGAAGATAGATGGGAGCCGTTTCCACCTCGGCTATCTCTGACTGAACTCTCACCAAGCATGAGTCAACACCCAAAGCCGGTTAGCTGGCTGCTAGCATATAGTGCTGCTGGTTTATAAAATAAAAAAAAAAAAGACCTTATAAAAATAGTTAGGGCTTAAACTTACAGTGTGCACATCTGTTCTTGGACACGGACTCTAAGGTCACTTTGAATCACAGAATGAAATATATGGCTAGTGAAATCCAAGAAAAATGACTGCCTTTCCCTCTATGTCTGAACTTTTATCTGCTCATCTGAACATTTTGCAAAAACCAACAGAAAACCTATTACAAAGATTGCTGGTGCATGAAATGATTGAGAAATATTTGCAGTTTGAAAGCAGTTTCACTTCCTGCCTGATACCACAAAGAAGCTTTTTAATAAAGTTAACATCATTGTTATTTGTTTTACATCTATGTCCTTATTTTGTCTATTTTAGATTTTTTTGAATACTTACATTAAAACAACAACAAAAAAATCCCAAACCTGGCTCCTAAAGCCAGAAGTTCATGGTTTTTCATTGTAAGCCACACTGCTGATAATGTAATAATGTTTCTAATAATAATACTTTGTGCTTACACTGTAAAGCAGCTTTCATCTAAATATTTCAATGCATGCTACCAATTTTAGTTAAGCTACGTAAATATATGCATACCATTTTACAGCTGGGCAGACTGAAAGATTTTGTGACCCTCTTTCCACAAGCATAGAGGCTGAAAAACTAGGTTGTGGAGTCCTGAGTTAAAATACCGCAGGAACCATTAAACTATACTGCCTGTGCAACACCTATTCACAGTAGTTAAGCTCCAGAGCTGGTAGAATACTAATTAAATTAATTTTGCGAATGCTTCTGTGCTGCTACTTGTGAGGTTGTGTTCCAATATGCAGACAAGCTGTTAGATAGTCATAAAATATATTTGTGAGTCCTGAAAGTAATGAATTTCGGCATGAATAACTAGCTAAAGACTGTCCTATGAAATAAAAATCATAACAAAAAGCTATCGTATGTTCCCTACCATTATTTTTGGTTACTTAAAATGTTTCACCTACCCACTCAAAAAAACACGTGACCAGTATCATAATCTTGCAGGCTGTGTCTCTTTCTAGAAACTACTTGCACTGTGACCAGAATAAAAGGGCTAAATTTGCTCATTACTGTTTTGACCAATACAGTTAAATACAAAACCAAATACCGTTCTGACCCACAAGGGAATTGCCACAGGGATGGCTGACCAATAGTTCTTGCTTTTAGTTCAAAAGGAGGTTTCTATGACAGCCTCTTCCAAGGTTGTGTCGTTGGCAGTGGTAGCGTGACAATTACCCGATCAAAATCACATGGCAGCCCTTTGCTACCACAGTGATTCTTCAGCCCATGCTCTGCACTGCATTGAAGGTGATGTTTCTCGCACCTTCTTCTAAAGCCATCTGGGGGCACCTGATGGCTGTTGGACTTGCTGGACCCTGGGTCACTTCTTGCAGGATACTGGCCATTCCTACAAAACTAAGTAACATGACACATATATGTTAAAAGTCCTTTTTTTCACCATTTTTTTTTTTTTTCAGAAAGGGAAAGATAGACATACATATTTAAACTCACGGCTTTTATTCCTATGTGGCTAAATGAGTTTCAAGCCCCACACCAAAACACGATTCTGGTCAGTGACAATGTGGGAAAAATGCTGTAAGATAGGGTGTGAAGGGCAGGAAGCAAAGATGGTATCTGGGCGATTCATGTGTGTCTCTTTCTTTCATAGAAAAATTTCATTGCCCAGGGATAATCCCAGAGTGAGCTGAAGGGTGTGAAACCATAATAATGATTATATTCCTACTGCATAGGTAGACTTGTGTAATTTAGAACCTTTCGGTGTAGCACACTGGACCGTTTATGCACCAGGACCTGAAACAACTGGCAATAGCAGAAATTCTAGAGAAAAGCTTTTTCTGATGTGCAGAGATTTCCTTCCCCTTCGGGGAGCCCTCAGAGCAGGCTGAGGCTTTTGCTGCAGCTCTCATATTGCCCACTGCCCACCGTGCAGCAGGGAAAGGCTGCACCACAGCACACGTTTCCAGACAGGAAGTGCCACTATGGGAGCTGAAGAATCCTTGATGCTTTGAAATTCTGCTTTTATCCTTCTTTCTTTCTTTATGCATACCATTTCTGTTTTCTTCCCTGATCTTGACCATGCACTCAAAGACACAGAGATTGTAAGGTCACTGGAGGCAGGGCACGCAGACGTGTGTATGCACACACCCGGCAGGATGACCATGTTTGAAACTGGAAAGCAAGACACCAACAGTAGATGACCACTCAAGTGGAATATATGAGAGGAAACTTGGAAATCAGAGGTCAACCTTTCCCTGTTTCAGCAGGAAAAACAGGGTCAATTTATAACAAGGGACAAAGTTTTATAAAGTTGGAATTATCCTTGTATGATTCCCAACATTTCCAGTGTCTATGCCAGGACATCTATACCCATACCCCTCACCCCTGCGTTGCAACCCACCAACCTTACTCTTTCCACAGTACCTTCATATCCACCGCTTCAGCTTCTTATAACTCTAAAAACTCCATACAGACCTATATATATAGAACATATAGAACATACGTACCTGTGCTCCTTTTCACGCATATGAGGAATCTTTAGGCAACAGTCCCCACTGTTCTGAACTGCCTTTGGATTCTCCAAATCCTCTTCTCTGCATTACCCAAGATTTAGGACCAAACTTCGTATTTCCTTTTAGGAATAGACATAGGCACAGATTGCAATGTTAAGAGTACTGGGAATTGCATCTCTTCATACCTACTTTCCACTAGACCTGAGCACTTGTCATTCAGGGTATTAGCTTGGCTACTCACCTCTCTGGAGCCAAGAGCTCCGGAGAAGTCAGCCTGTATTTGTTTATGCTGTTTGGCTAACATATATAAAATATATTTGCACCCATCATGTGAAGAATGGATGTTACTATGTTGATGGGCACTGTAATAAATAACAGGTTACATAATAAAACGAAACCCATGCCATAGGAATAACAGTTGGCAAACATGCCGGCTCCCTTTTTATGGAGCATTTCAGATTTTGTCTGGGTTTTACTGCACTGCAAGCAACATTTGCTTTGTGTTAGGTTACTCTTTTCTTTTATTCTCTTCTAAAAGCAATGGAGATTTGTTCTATAGTTACTGAATTTTTATTCTTATCTTATATACCACTGCGCTATCCATATAAATGCAGCAAGATTAACCATTCATGTGTGACTAAAGCAATCTTGGAAATAACAGGAATAAAGTGATATATTCCCCAACCCCCACTTCAGCACACAAACAGAAAGTTGCTAAACAGTACAAGCCAGCCAACATAGAAATCTCCAGCATTGTTCCCTTCTTGATCTTGATTTAAAAGGCAGAAAAATTGGAAAATGTGGGAGGAAAAAAAAGGCAGAGACAAGTACAGTTATGAGGACAAAGAGTAATTCTCACATAGTGCATTGTATCTAATTTCCAAAGCTTTTTCTAGTGTATACCAAACACCTCTGCATCGATTCAACTAACAGAGGAAATCAGTCTATTGATCCAGTTAGCATAGCTGCAAGTTGTACACAGACACATATTAAATGCATTTTGGAAACAAAAAGTAGTTTTTAGTACATCACCCCTCTCAACATGGCTGTAGCAACGCTGCCAATTGTGCTGTAGTTTAATATAGATTTCCTATGGAAATTAATTCCACATGCTGATGGCTTACTAGTTAATGCCTACGAGTCACTCATTTATCTGTTTTGCATTTATCGACTGTCAATTTCATAGAATACCCCCCACCTTCTCATGTTATGAGACAGTGAATAGTAGCTCCTCATGTTTCCTCTACTCAGTAGTTTCCAATAACTGTCTTATGCTTCTCAAGGAAATTTTACAGTGTTTTAAATGTCTTTTTATATAGGCCTCTTAACTAGGATCACTGCACTCTTACTTAGTCTATTCTGTTTCATATGAAGATTGTGAGGCGATCAAATAGCTTTAGTATAATTGGTAAGCTCCTAAATGATAAAATATATTGTTAATATTTTATTTTCCTTATCAATCTGTTTCTTTGCAGATAAAAGGTAGTTGTTAGATGAAGATATGTAAATATTGTTGTTAAAGTAAGAGAGAACAAGTTGTGTATTCACTTTCTCCATGTGATCTGATGTATTTCTGTAGGACTGACTGAGTGTGTTAAGGCTGTAATTGGATTTAAGGTCTAGTTTTGCAAGGAAAGCATTGTTAACCAAAGCTGGATCCTCTTACTCTGCTTTTTATTCTACTTTATTCTACTCCCGCAAGACTTCACCTGGGAGATTTGCAGCTCAGAAACAGCCTGAAGCCATTGTCTCACTTTAAGGAAACATATCTAGGGAGACCAATTTCCCTTCTGTATTATCAGTGCTCTTCATGTATGTGATAATTATAGGTCGGGGCCTGATTCTCAGCTTATCACAACAATAGTGAAACTCTGTTAATGTCCACTGAGTTACTCCCAATACTATAGAGATTTCCAAACCCTACAATCAGTTAAGATAAATATTACTATTTTGTGAATGACTTTGTGTGGATCTTGGTGACCATGTGTTTGAACTCTAACATGCATGCTGGACATAAACATCAGCACATTTTTTCAAAGAAATTGTGAAAGTGGTTTTGTTAAAAGCAACATTTGGTAAAAAGTCCTTTAGTGGATGAATTTCTGCACTTAACAGAAAGCAAGAAAACAATTGTTTCCTGTAATTGGACAGTTTGATTAGAGGCAGGTGGTGCAGAGCTGAGAAAACTGGAGCCATGAAGCCAATTTTAGCGTCAAGCACATTTCCTTTTGCTTTAGGATCCAGAAGCATAACATGTAAATTGCTTCCAAAAAAAAAAAAAAAGAAAAGAAAAAAAAAAAGAAGAATGTAAATTTAGTTCCTATTTATTATCCCTACTGGTACTCTATCCATAGTAGAATTTTGCAGCTCGGAAAGCTGTACACAATGTACACAGAATCGCAGGTATAAAAAGAACATAGACTTAAGAAAAAAAAAAGTCTTTAAGATTTCCTTGAAAAGGCAGACAAGAGATGTGGTGAGGGTCTGCTCTTGTAAACCACAATTCAAATAACACACCCTCACCAAACTATTATAAACTGTAGCTTTATTACTTATTTTTATTACCAGTGCACTGAGGAGTCTCAGCGATGGACTGCTGTGCAGGGCACCATACAAAGCAGCACCTTTGACTGCGATAGAATTAAATTTCATTCAACTCTTGCTGAGAATTCAGTGGGTATCACTCTCAATTACTGCACAAGTAAATACAATAACTAGGTCTACTCAACCAGTCTCAGCCCACATTAAGGCAGACACCATATCTAATCAAAGAGAAACTAAAGGCCTGCCACAGGATGAGAAATAGGTTGACCATTTTACATACACCTGATTTAAAGTATACAGAATACCTAACATCCAACTGAGATAGAATTCATTTTCTTCTTCATACCCCACTTCACATTGATCATAAGAGTATGGTTTAAATAACTGAAGGATGAAGACTCCAGGGACAAATTTGCTGCTGGTGTAGACCAACATGTAACTTCGGTCAGTATTCAGTGTGAGAAATAAGTCTCAACAAAGGGAACTTGCTCCTCAGAGGATAACAACACACCAAGAACTGTTAGTGCCACCAGACCTCTCTGGAAGCTGACTCCTCATGCACTGAGATGGGAGATGCTAGTCACTCCCATTCTGACATGGTACAGAGGACGTGACCTCATCCCACCCGCTCCGACCGAGAGCCCGCTGCACATCTTGACAGCAAGTGAGAACAGGAAAAAAAACCCTCAGCTGGGCCCTGCGCGTGGGCGGAGGAAGCCGTCTTGGTTAGCTGTCACCCAGCGCGACTGCGAGCGATCGCACACTCCCACTCCCACCACCTGCATCCTACTCATGCGAGCTACACCTCTGATCTGGACTTAGATGCTGTGTGAGCACAAACTCTCCCCCTCAGTGCTGCTGGGAAGGGGACGGGGAAGGCCCGTGCACATGGTGGCACTAAACCACTAAGTGCTGTGAGCAACACAGAGGCAGGAGCTGAGCTTCTTTCATATGTGATGGGGCAGAATGAATTTCCCCAGCTGGTGCTTGCATGAGAGACGATTGACACACATAGATACACTGGTACTATTACAATAGTAATATTTTCACAAGAACAGTAAGTGCTGAACAATATCTTTACTTTATTGGGCACAAACATAGCTTCAATCAACATCAGCCACACATGACCTCTTCTCCACCTATTCTTTCCCTCAAACACATACTTATTGTGGGCAACACCAGGCATACTTGCAGGGCAAGTGACTTTTTGCATCAGTGCTTGCACCTTTTAGATGATGCTAACATGCTGTATATCATGCCCTCAATATTTCTAAGTTAGGTTTCATAATAACATAAGAGTAAGGGACAACAGACATTCCAAGTCATTTCTTAATGTCAGAAAAAATTCCTTTTGTTAAAGAAAATTACAGAGAGATAGAATTGAGGCTATATGAAATCCTGGAGTGCCTATGACAGTTCAGTGGTTAGCATTAGTAACTTGGTAGTTCCAGCTCAAAATATTCTGTTTTTCTCTAGTTGTTAAAAAATTTTTCTTTTGTCCAGTCCAACCAGGATCCAGCAAGACGATTGTCCAGCCCATCATCAGTTCAGTTGTGACCAGACAAAAGGATTTGACATAAGAAAAACAGTCATTACCAACAACATGGGAAATGAAGCACTTTTTGAGCATCTCCTAGAGCTCATGCCTCCCTTGGCAAGGCTCTGTGACATCCACTAAGAAGACAGAGAAAGGATCAATAATTCTGATCCTAACACTTTTGACATTGGTCTGGAAGAGGCTCCCTAAAACTAGGAACCTGCTCCTCAGCACTGAATAAGCTTGATCACCCTGTGTTACATTTATAATATCCAGTTGTTCCAAAAGGTCCAAAAATTAAATTCTAATCACAATGTCAATCCACTGGAATTCTTTGCATTTCCTCAGTGAAGTCAAAACTAAACAGATTCTCTTTGGTAGACACAGTATTTCTCATGCAATCATGCTGACTATGAATAACTACATCACAGTATTTAAGCTGTCTCACTATATTCCTCTTCAGGTTTTCCAGCACGCTCCCCATGGCTATTGTCTCTTTTCATACTACAGTATTTACCTAAATGATGCAAAAGCACAGGGACACTTTATACACTTGTGCAATTGCTAGATGGACAAAATTGGAATAAAGTCAACACAGATTTTCAAGATGTTTAGGCATTTGGCTCCCACGGCATTAAGAACAAGACATCTCACAAAATCTGGTTGTTAGGCTGGGACTGGAACAGAATTGCATTCCTCTGTACAGCTGGAGTCTGATGGTCATGTCTGAAAAGGGTCTTTATCCCTAAAGCAGAGAGAAAGCAGGCACAAATCAACTGGAGATAAGGTCAACAGCTACGGGGAGAGAGGAGGAACTCCTGTCCTTAGTTTGCTAAATCTCCAGCTAAATCTTCCAGTCCAACCAGACCTTGTCCAGGAGCAACTGATACTGTGAAATTCATTCTCCTCCCTAACCTACAACCTTCCAGCTCAGGCACATGATGCATTTCTCAGCCCATCCTATTGCAACAAATATTCTACAATAGACATACTAATAACAACAAAAAATGCTCCTGAAACAAGGCCCTCCAAGACACACTACTCCCAGGAGGAGAGGCTGAGAGAGCTAAGACCACATGGCTGATGTTATTGAATGTGCTCAGAAACTCCAGTGATGAGTGTGGTGCAGAAAGCATACATAAAATAGAAACCACCCAGCTGACAATACCCTGATGTACTTTGATTTTCTCTAGGTCATCACTGATACTACACTGTTACCAGTCCTCCAGCACCTCCCAGTTTTCTCATTTTGTCCCATTCGCCTCAGAATTCAGAGAGGCTGCTTACTAGGCATGGGCTATATCGACCTTGAGAAATTGAGTTTTCAGGCATTTCGATTTCATGATCACCTGTGCAGGTCTGATCCTGATCTTCCCTAGTAATTCTCTTTTCTCCCTTGGGAAATTTCTGCCATCTGTCCTCTTATTCCTTCCTGAAAATGGAGGCAAAAATATAGCTTTTAGCAACATCCTCAGTAAATGCTTTCACTTTTTCTCATAGGCCCCATCATCCCTTTCAGTAGCCTGTTATTCCAAATGCACTGCAAGCAAATACATTTAATTCTCTTTAAAAGTGAGCAAAGGTTTCAATTACCAGCTTCATTCTTGCCCACTGCATATATTTATTTCAAACACTTATGCACGTTTCCTTTCATTCTCCATCTGTCTTTTTTTATTTCCATTCTTTCTATTGTGGATTGTCATCTAATGTAGAGCATTATAATGGAAGTCAGGTCTTCTAATTCAGCTGCTAATCCCTCAAACTTGTGGTGTGACCCTCTGTGTGTCATTAAGCCTCAATAAGCCTCAGTTTTCTACCTTTAAAAAGGATGTTGTCTATTTGAACCATTATATTAAAATTGTTTTGTTTAATCAGAATAATAATACTTTACAAATGCTAAGTACTATTTCTATTTCATGCCAATCATTCCACCCACATTAATAAACTCCTTTGTGTTTACCTCTGGGCTGATACATTTGCCATAACCAATTGTCAGGCTCTGGGTGATAGTGAATAGATGAATTTCACTTCATGGAGATATCACATGCTCCTGAACACTCTTGCCTCCTGCACAACTTTCCTCCAAAAGTGTTTCATGAAAACACACAGAAAACCTGTTAAAGAGAAACTGATTTTTAAGCTGAACAACAGACAATGTAAATAGTATGGTCCCTTACACTGCTAATTGGTCTCGTTATTTACAGGTTTCGGTAAAGAGTATCTGAATGCATGCGTTTGCCCAAAGAATTTTCAACACGATGTAATCACATTGAAACAAGAACCTAGTACAGATAATTAGGGGATGGATCCCATCTATTTATTTGCGGCTCAGAGAGCTGTAGAAAGCACATAACACTCAAATAATGTTAACAAATTAAAATTGATACACTGTGTTTTGCTTTGGTTTGTTTGAGGTTTTGGTTTGGGGTATTTTTTTAACTTCAGTGCAGAATCATAGAACCATAGATTCGTTTATGCTGGAAAAGACCTTTAAGATGATCAAGTCCAACCATTAACCTAGGACTGCCAAGCCCACCACTAAACCATGTCCCTCAGCACCACATCAACACGTCTTTTAAATACCTCCAGGGATGGTGACTCAACCACTTCCCTGGCCAGCCTGTTGCAATGCTTGACAACTCTTTCAGTGAAGAATGATACTATTCAAATTAAATGACAGAGATAGGCTACCCTTATTTTAATTTTGAATAGTCTCATTAACATTCAATTTCACGAATTCTGCTGTTTCTTTTAGCAAAGCAGAAACGCCCTTCCTACTCAGAATAACTCAACAAAATTTCATTGTGCCACTGGAACCTTTGTAGACACAAGTCCAGGTGGCCTTCATGCTTCATGCAATCATTTGCTAATACCTTTTACTTGTTGAGCCTTAGCTGTATTCTCCACATGCCCCAAACTCTTCTCAACATTATTTGCACATTAGAATATTCAAGAAATGCAGGATCAAACCCAAGGACAGCAGAGTACATGTTGTACAATCTATTGGGATAGAGACATCTCAGTCATCATTTGTCCTCGCTTATAGGAGGTTATATTACCTCTTCAGCTCTGGTTGCTCTAGCAGACAGAATTGCCTATCAGTTGCTTTCTATTACAATGTCAGATAGTGTCTGCTCAGGGCACCTTCAGTAACATACATCTCTGGGAGACAGCGCATAAGGGGAAGAGTGGGAGGATTTTCATTATTTCTTTGAAATATGAAGGCTTGATCGATGACTTGATCGTATCCATTGAGAGGACTGGAGCAGAGCTGAGCATGTGTTTCATGTCCGGTATTTCTCTCCTCTGACCAGATAAAAAGGGATAGGGAGAAAACACAGCCATGATGCTCTGCCTCAGTAAACCTGTCAGGCAAAGTGACCCTCTGCAGGAGTGCTCCAGGAAACTTTGAAGTTCCGCAAACCACAACTTTTTCTCTAAGATGCTCCTCACCTCGTTATTTTTTTAGTGATTCCTGACTAGGCTGCTACAAAGCTCAGCACACGTTCGTAGTTTCCATATATGTCTCCACAAGGATGCTGCTACTTTTGTGCCCTAGCCCCTTAGACATTTCCCCTACCCAACATTACAATTTTTCTCTTGGAGTTTGTTTTTTAAAACTTTTCTTCTCCATCCAGCATCAAAGTTATCTATTCTTCAGGTAATCTTGTGTCTCAAGTGCTCACCACTAGTTTTTCCCTGTCTGTCTGGTTGTCTAAACCTCCTGCAGAGATCTCTGCCTGTCCCTTCCCACTAACCAGTATTAAAGAGCAGGTAGGGGCTGCAGAAGATGCTGATTTCTCACCAACTACTTTGTTCTCTAAGACTGAGTGACTACCATTTTTCATTCATCGCCCAAAGATAATCATATACATTTACCAGCAAGAAGAGTATAGCTACTCAAATAAAATTGTTAATGTTAAACAGACTCATATCTACCCAAAATGGATACCATTTCCCTGTTGCCTTCTGCAACTCTCTTTCTTTGACTTCAGGCCTTATTTTTCCCTTCTTCCCTACATGAGGATATTTCCCCCTGTGCTCTGTTTCACAACAATGCAGCACTTTCCAAGAGATTAAGGACTGCTTTGGCAACATCAGGCTCTTCCACCCCATCCTCCCCACCGGTTCCTCACCCTTAGAGCTCAGTTCTCAGCCAACGGCCTGCTGAGACTTCCGCCCCGCAGGCTGCTCCATCTCCAGCCCACTTAGCTGGCTTCTGCTCCCCGTATGTCTACCTGAGAAGTGCTGAGTAGCACAACTTGCTCGAATCTCTCACCTTTGCATTCACACAGCTTTGGAGGCCTGGTCCCGAGGCACATCCTCCTGTGGTGCAATACTCACCTCCTCTAGACTCTCACCTTGCAGACCTCCCTCTGGGGAAAAAAGGGAAAGGGCTTGTCTCACCCACAGACCTTACAGGCTCACATGATCCTCTGGTGGAGGAAAATATTTAGAATATATACTGCTGCCATAAATTGTAGATAGTTAAAAGAAAAGGAACCCTGTGGAGATATCTGAAATCTAAACTCAGACAGGCAGCAATCTAAAATAAACTACAGCTGGTGTTTCAGCTTTGATTCTGCTGCCACCAAAGGCAAATGGCACAATTCCCATTGATTCCAATTAAATCATAGACTAGGTCCTCTTCTTACTCATCTTTCTTTTTTAGATGTCTCTGCTTTCCAGTAGTAAATTTTCCCACAATACTGTGTGACTCTCAGGACCATTAAAATTTTTCAGAGAAATCCACAGAAGTGCAAATGTTGGTATTATTTTTTTTTATAAAGAAAGTAGGTAAGAGTTTTAACTCCGCCTAATCAGCGGCATGGAAGAAAAAGCAGCATGGTTTTGTGCTCATGGTTCAGTTGGTTTCAGTTTGCTCTACAATCCATCCTAAAATCCAACATACTTTCTGCGTATCTCTACCTAAGAAAAAAATACCCACTCTCTTATGACAGTAAGTAGTGACATAGCATAAATGCTAAAATGCAACTGTCACCCACTTTGCAGTGAGCTGTGTGTTTAACCCTTACGCATCTAGCTTGACCTTGACATGCCTTATCACAAAACAGAACCTGCAAATGCACATTTTTAGGCCGCGCTTTGCACAGATGGGTATGAAGGAAGCCGTGCTGATGGGCGACACCCCTGCGTTGCTGCTGCCATTCTCGTGGGAGCACAAGAATGCTTCACTCTGCTTCACTCTTTGCTTCACTCTCTATTCTTACAAGGACAGCAAGAGGGTCTCCTGGTTTACACTTCAACAGTGACACAGAGCGTGACACTGACTGTGCTGTGAGCAGTTCAGTTGCAGCTGTTTTGAGACCTTCAGAGGTAAAGTTTCAGGGTTGTCCACTCCAGCACTCTGCTGGACTCACAGTCCTCTTTCCTGGAGGTTGATACCTGCTGTCCTTGAAACTCTGCCCTTCCTGGTTGCAGAGAAAAGCCTGAAAACATGGAATCTTACGGTATTTTGAAGTGTGACTCATGAGTTTTTTACCATGAAGGGCACATACTATTGCCTCCTTTCGACTTCCCTTTGTCTCTTTGCATGCAGCCGCACCTGCAGATGTTCAGGGAGGAGTGCTTGCACCCATGCACCCTAAAAGCAGCTTCTGTGTATGCAAAAGCCAGCACCCGCGTGCACAGGTGTCTCTATTCCCAACGGGCGGGTGCCGGGGTTCTGCTTGACCGGGCCGCATCTGTATAAGCAGTTGCCCCCTTTGGGCAAGCTGGTCTCTAAATATCACATTTTAGCAAAGTAGCCCAGCCTCTTCCATGTGTTCCTTCCACAGCACATTTTTGAAAGTAGTTTTATAGTGTTAGATATACAGATGTCTATCTTGGACCTTTTTTTCTTTTTCCACTTGTACTGGCGCTACTATGCAGAGCTTATAGTTTTATACCATTGATGGATCCTGGGATGAATTTGCTCTCTTTTACTCATCAGAGTTCTTAAAATAGTCAATGCAAGTTGAGAATTTTTAGGACAAGATTTCCTGCATGTGTACCCAAGCAGGGCACAGGGTACAGAGGGCCTCCCTGAAACAAATTACAGTCTATCAGGCACAGAAAAAGATATAAATATCAAAACATCATTGTCTACCACCCCCTCAAGATCCTAACTTCTCCCCTTAGTTCATTTCTGCCTCTTTTTTGTGGGTGCATTATTGTATTTCTCACATCCCACCCTCCGTGATCAGGCCAGCCGCTATCTTCCCACATTTCCTTCTCTTTTGTATCTTCCGCCGGTCTCCCCAATACACAGCTTTCCCCTGAAGAAGAGGATGGGAGGGAGGATGACCTCTGACTCTGTGAATGCAACTCTGATAACAAAGGGAAACACGGACCGCGAGACAAGCCAGCCTCCTCGCTGTATCCTGCCTGAGCGGCTGGGCCACAGCGAGTGGCCATCTTGGGGCAGGAAACGCCTCGGTGTTTTTGTTCCACACAGCACCATCAGCACCAGATCTCAAAAAAAAAAACCCAAAATTGTGATACAATTCTGAGATTGCTGCAGGGAGGAGGAGGATAGTGGATGCCACGGTGAGCTGGCACAGGATCCTAACAGCACGGGGCAGGCAGCCCTCGCTTGGCTCCTTGGGGAGCTGCTGCCACAAGCCCTGGTCAAGGAGTCCCTTCCCTCCCTCCGCATCTCCCCCTGCACACCTACCCCGGAGTGCACCTCAGGAAATGACAACCTTAATTGGTGCTGGGGCTATCTATCAGATGTAAACAATGCTGTTGATGAGGGTAATTTTCAGATGAGTTGAGATAAGTATGTTGTGTTTTACTCTGACCTTCGCAGGTATTTCACACAAAGCCCGGAGCTCAGTTAACTGTTTCTAATGTCTGCTGCTGAGAGCGCTCAGCCCACAGGGGAAGAACCAGCCCAAACAAACGGCCAGGGCGGAAGGGCTTAGAAGTCCCCGTGCCCATTACCACCAGTCCTCCCCAGCTTCCTCCGGGGCTGGGGAGATGCACGGTCTTGCCCCATAACTGATGTGGCTGGGATGCTGGTGGGCCAGGTGGGGACCAGCCTCTCTGCCATGCAGCCCCCTCCCAAAGGAACAGCCCTCCTGACTTCACAGCATGCCAGGGTCATGTAGCAACACACAACCAAAACCCTTCTTAACTTAAATTAATCTTAAAACAAATTTTTAAAAGATGTACCAGGGAAGCTGTGGATGCCCCATCTCTGGAGGTGTATAAGACCAGGTTGGACGGGGCTTTGAGCAACCTGGTCTAGTGGGAGGTGTCCCTGCCCATGGCAGGGGGGTGGAACTCGATGATCTTTAAGGTCCCTTCCAACCTAAACCATTCTATGATTCAAAAATTTCAACAAGCTCTGTCATTTTGCCTCAGAAACAGCAGAATGGGCTTGCTCCTCCAAATCTAAAGGTAGGAGCTCTGTCCCTCTAGCAGAGTCCCATCCTCACCTTCTGCCAGCTGGCAACAAGTTTTTTACATCAGGCGGATCACTCACAACACCGCTGCTGCTTTCAGAACAGTACAGAGGGAGCACAGATCCTAATTTCTCTTTATACTCCCTGGATCATTTCATCAAGAAATGACACTAGACAATGGCATCGACACCACGGCCCCAGGGGAAGCTGCCCAGAATGGCCTCAGCCACCTTCAGCATGAAGCTGCCCAAAGAAATCATCACTCCAGATACCTTTAATAACAACCCCTATGACTCAGATAGCACTTCTCATCAGTAAACGTCGAAGGTAGCTAAGCATCATTACCCCATACAGATGGGGAAAACCAGACCCGCTGGGCTAAGTGATTTGCCTGCAGCCCCGCAGCACCTGGCAGACCTCAGAGCAGAAACCAGGGCCAGGGCCATGTCATACCAATTCACGGCAGAGAGCCAGTGCATCCCACCTGCCTCAGAGAGGTTACAGCCCGCTTGCTCCACTGCATGCACGAGCTGAGTGTGACCCCACAAATTCTTTTGCCTGGAGACAAGATGAAATATAAATTCAACTGGTTATTTTTGCTACTAAATGCGTTCCACCAGCCTAGTCCCACTCTACTGTATACACGAATACAAAGCAAAACAGAATATTAAAAATTAAAGTTTAAGTGGCTGAATTCAGTAAAGCCAATAGATGTATTCAGTAAAGTATCATATTTGTGATTATGGAGTTTTGTTAGACACATTTTTAAGATAACATCTTATTTGTACAATGTAGTTAAAATGAATGGCTAGGCTAATCAGTGCAAGGGTTTAAATAGTCTTAAGTACATTAGCATAATCACTCATGAAGCACATGTAGTTTATAAATGAATTAACAGCTACAAATTAAAGAAGAAATGTCTGCTTTTTAAAGCATCTGCCCAAATTAAAGGGAAAAAAAATAAAGAAAGTTGGACAGTCTGAGTTTCAAACACTCTCAGCTGTGCGCTGTGGAAACGCCTGCTTGCACCCTCTGCTCCTCATCCTGCCCAGCCTCCCACAGGGCTCCAGGGGCAGCTCATACCAGGTAGGACTCTGTGCATGAATGAAGCTTTTCATACCCCACTCCTGTGGGGTCCTACCTCGCTCAACTTCAAGATTTTTTATGTTATGTTGTGTTGGGGTTAAACTGTTCTAGGTTTTCAAAGTGCTTGTACCTTCCCAGAATTTATAAAAAGTGTAATTTTTATTAATAGGATGATCTTACAGACCTGTTGAGTCTTCTAAAGTGAGCAGGATACATAGTTCCCATTCTGCACTGCCTCATCCCTGCACCTCTTTCACATGCATTAAGAAAACGAGGATGACTTCTTCACTGCTCCCTGAAGACAGACACACCTCGGCCAATGTGACTGCCCCATGCCCTTGGAGTTCAGGAAGACAAGTGTCTATATGGCTGCTCTGCAGTCAAGGAAGGAGTCACCTTAAGCCTATACTGAAGAAATCCCTGCTGGAAAGACCCTCTGCAGTCCCATATCACAGCCTTCATTGAGCATGCAAAGGTGCACACATGATGGGGGTTCAGATGTTTCATTTTCTGGAATAGAAAATTAAGGGGTATGATTCTTGCAAAAAGAGTGACATAGAAAAGGTGTGTAAGAAATGTTCACTGAGAATGAGGGACACAAAATAGAAGTCAGGTGACAGAGCCAAAACAAGGAGAGGTACTTCTCGACAGAACCAGCAGTTAAATGGAGGAGCTCCTTGCCGAAGGATATTGTGAACAGCACATGGTCTCAAGATACAGTTACACAAATTCACAAGACAGACATCCATTGGGGTACTAGGCATAGACTTCTGTGGCTTGGGAAGGAAGGATATTTATAAGGAAATATTCCTACATTTGTCCTGCATACACTTTGCTAGGCATCTGGTTGGCCATTATTGAAAGACAGAACTGGACCAGACATTTTATGTTCTTGTATTTTTTACTCCAAACCAGCACAATTGGGAGTTAAGAACTGCATTTTCCAAAAGGGAAAGCAAGGGGGAATGTTTTACCCCAAGGAGGCAGGATGTTCCCTTAGCAGTTTGCTGCACAAGATCGCTTGAACAAGCTCGTTAACCTTCCCTTCCTTAACATCCACCCCACCCACAAAACGCACTGGCAGTGGGTGTGTTGGGGCTGTGGTAAACACCTCTTGTTCCCTCCCTGCCTGTAGCCCTGGCAGAGGAGACCAACAGGTTCAGTAGTCCTGCTCCTGCTACAGTTTCATTGTGGGCAATTGGCAACCACTGCGTGTAGGGCAAAAATTTAGTAAAGACGTTGCCCTTTTGGCTATACTAATACTACCTTTTTTTTTTTTTTTCTATTAATAAAGATACAACTAGAGCATATTTAGCCCGTCACACACACTAAGTCATCAAAGGTGAATTTGCCTTGTATTTTGGATGGATACCTTTGTTTTCTTTATCTTCCTGATTGGGAACCACCATGAGGCAGTAATCAGGAGCCTTGCACTGGAAGTTCTGGCTGAACTCCCTAGTAAATTTACTGCTATTTTCATCTAAAGGCAGCCCAGTCACCACTCACACTGAGAGGTATTAAAAATACTTCCCCCAGTTCTCAGAAAGAGAATAATCTAAAGTCTTAAACTAACTGAACTGAAAAAGAAAAAAAAAAAAAAAAAAAAGAAAAAAAAGAGGAAGCCTTAACGTGAAGAGCTATTATTATGTCTTCTCACATTTTGCTGTAGCTAAAAGCATGAGTTGTATATATAACTAATGCACCACCCACCCAAGCAAAAAATACTTGCTTGAAAAAGTAAAGGCATGCCTGTCAGAACTCATCCTCTTCCATTCAGTCTCCATTGTGTATTTTTGTTCCTGTGATAAATTAGCCCACTACTTCTCAGGTGATTCTATCATTTCAAATTTTAACACTGAACTCGCTCAAGTAAAATCGTCAGTGCTTTCTTGAATTCACTAGCAGGCTGAAATCACAGGGCATCTAGTACTCGGCAAAGCAAAGCAAAACCGAAATGTGAAGGTAATGGGGTGAAAGTTTGAGGCCTGCCCTCCACTTGCACTCACTCACACATATAAATGTTTCCATCCTGGCAGCTATAAACACTGTTTACCATCAAACACCTGCAAGAGATTTCCAATACTCTCATGCTTGCAGTCTAGGTTAGGATGTAATCTGTTTTGTATGCTAGTACATAGCAGAAACCTGAGATTGCCCTGGAGGGTTACAGTTTGTAGGTGGAGCTGCCTGGTCACATCTTTCTTCTTACTATTCTCATTTCTTTCTCCTTCAAGATCCTAAACGTTCTTCTCAGTGTCAGCACTGACTTAAATTCTTTTTCATTAAGCATAGCTAACCTCTACTTCAGCCTAAACTGTAATCATTTTCTGGTCTACACAGGCAGACTTTCTAGCCAGTGAAAAGGAACACAAAAAGATACACAGACACCTCTCAGTCAGCAAAATAGCATCTTTGCACCAGCATCTTACAATTTTAGCTCTAGAACCATGCTTACAAATACAGAGCTCAAAACAAGGAAATTTTGCTATATCTTTTCATGGAAAGATGGCACAGTCTGTGAACAACTATACTTTTGGAAGACAGTGGTGACAAATTCTTGGAATTTCTATGAATTGTAAAACAACATTGAGAATTTCTAGACAAGACCAGAGATTCAAAATATTTACCAACGTCACAGGTGGTTTTACAAAGATACTCCAGTAGATCTTGGACCTCTGCTGTGTACCATTACTAACACTGGGATAGAGGACAGCTCTTCTCACTAGTTCTGCTGCTTTCGGAATCTCAGAATGAACTCAAGTTCAACATAGTTGGCCCAGCTTCTAACTTTCATGCAAAAGAAAACTATGATCCTGTAAGATAATGTCCAGGGAAAACCATAATGTCATGCACTACTCCATGTCCAAGGAAAACCATAATGTCATGCACTACTCCTGGACCAGGTCACCTCCCCAGTCCATCGTATGCTTCTCCATCATGCCCTTATGATGCACCCTAATTCCTCCTTAACAACCCACCCCAGGAATCTGGGTGGAGTGGGCTGAGAAGCAATTCCATCATTTCTAGGGCAACTGTTCCTCCAGTACATCTGACATAGACAGCAAAGCTGCATGGGCTCCCAGCGAGTTAATAAATATCTGGACTGAGTTAGAAAAGGTATAAAGTTTGGGAGCAAGATGCTGCAGCAAGCACCATTATGTACATATTTTGCAGCTTGTAGCCGAGGTCAGCATTACCATGTTGACATACATTAACTGCTGGCATGCAAGGACAGAATAAAACATTCCAGAAGATCTCTGGTAAGATGAAGTATTTGAATCGGCTCTCTAGCACTGCAAGGTATAATCACATTCAGGTATTTATGAAGTTCATGAAGTTCAAAGCCATTCCAAGCCTTTGCTGGGTCACAAGCAGTGATGGATGTTATCATACAATAGTAGAAAACTCTGGTCCAAGACTTGTGTACTGGTTTTGTCCGAAACCACAGACATAGCTCTGCTCAACATAGGAAGAGTCCCTGGGATTATTCCCTATGTATATTTTTTCCATACAGAGCCTATGTTTCCTAGGCTTGGGGTGCACAGGAAGGCCTATGTGCTACTGAGCCCTTCAGAAAAGTGGGGTTTTGTCTCCCTATGCTGATTTTTCTACCTTTGTTATGATATAAGTTTAACGCTTGAAATCATGCAAATGTGTCTAGAAATTGAGATGGGTGTGTGTTTGAGAAATCCAAAAATAAAATAATGTAATGCAGCCAAATACTTAATTACCAACATGTGCATCTGTTGTCAAACCATACGCTAAGTGAGTGGCACTGCTCATTAGTTCTGCTTTCAGGAGCTACCAGGCGTTCGTGTCATCACTACCAAGAGTCTTCTGAGTCTGAATCATCTCCGGAAGGGACAGATTCTGTCACTCATGCAGTCACTGTTAACAAGACTGCTGATGGCATAGCAGGTGTTTCCTCCACTTCTCTAAACCTGGAAAGGTTCTGGCACAGCTTCCCTCCAATTTTCCCTCTTCAGAAAGGAAAAACAATCTTTCTCTCCTGGCTCACATGAACAGGCAGGCATGTTCCAATAACTCAGGTATGGGATACAATTGCTCCTATTCTTTCTGTTGCCTACAACGCTGTGCGATTATCGTGCTGTGCTAGGTCCTCAGGAAAGACTGCTGACTAATCCAGTCCAATCCCTTTTCATCCAATAAAACTCTAGGCCCAGTGAAACAGAAGGGGGCCTGTGACCCACAACAGTAAAAAAGATCCGCTCATTGTTTACCTGACCCATTAATTCTGCAGCGCGTCTGAAATGCTTTTGCAAAGTCACTGACTGATAAGCCCTTTCAAAACTTTAAGGGCATCTGATGTTCTGAAACAGACTTGGAGAACTTCCTGCACTGTCCACATCAAGCCAATACCAGCTGGGATCCAAAGAAAAGAGCAGAGCGTCACTACCAACAAAACACTTGAGCCCCAAAGAACAGTAGTGGGGGAGAAAGGACCTGAGCACTCCCAAAAACGGGTCACAGCCTGATGAAAAGTTACAGTAAAAGCTCTACAAAACTGTCTGCTCCTTACAGCCTGAAAACCCCACGGCTTTGGATAAGGAGCAAAGGCATTAATGAGCAGTAGAGACTGAATGTAGCTCCTGCTTAGCTCCTGCGGTTCTGAGGGATTAGGGTTCACCCATTCTCTTCTGGGGATTGCTCAGAGATGGGGCTGACCCCCACGGCTTTTGCAGTCAGTGTAGACTCCTGTGACTTAGGGTGGGCCTGCAGAAGGGCGCTGCTTGCCTCACACCTCATTTTGGCTACTCTCCTTTGGCAGCTAGCCGTCTACCAGCCCATTCTGGGGATGCAGCAGAGAACCCAGGAGCCATAGCTGGGCTTCACCCCGGACAGGGCTTTGCTAGATGCCAGTTAAATCCCAGTCCAGTTCTACTCAGCGATCCCACACTGCCTCGAGCCAGCAAGGCACAACTTAGGTCTCCTCCCTCATTCATGAAATGCCTCGTGGCCACACAGGGCTCTTTACACAGGTAAAAACTCAGCAGTTGGCCAACACTGAACGTGGCCAAGCCTGGGCTCAGGTTGTGGCATTTGTGTGGGCACAGCAATTCCAGGTTGCATCCGGGTTGTTACTGCGGAGCTGGAGGGGGCAGGGATTCTCCCTCCCTCCCTCCCTGTGCCCCACTTTTCTGTGCAACAAAAAGGCCAAACCAAATCCTTTTTTTCAAATTGCTGAAGATGGCTCAGGCACTCCTTTTCACTCATAATCAAATACACATTTTCTTTTCAGTACAGTGGCTCCCAAGAGCCAAAGTTCAAGCTGGAACATGGAAACTCACATGGCTTAAATCACCAGTGGGACACCTCTGGTGCTGACGCTGATGTACCCAGCTTGGACCTGTTCAAGGCTTGGACACTACTGGGCCCTTGAGCTCCAGAGCTCTCCTCTGCAAGCTTTCCTGTCCCTGCCAGCTGCAGCAACCAACACTGCCTACAGCAAATGTGTCACATGTAGGTAGGTCACTAAATATCATGCCCAAATGCAACACAGGACCAGATGCCATTATAAAAAAAAAAAAAAATAAAAAATCCTGTTGATGTAAGCACTATGCTTTTACTTCCCCAAGTCTGACAAGCCTCCTACACAGCCAGCAGCAAGCAGCTATTTCCCTTGTAATATCATCAGCCTCCAGTAATGTTCACTTGCCTGTTTTTAATCCCCTTTGCAGCCCTTCCTACCATCCCGTGATAAATCCCTTCCCCTCTACCATTTCAAGACTGCCCAGATCTTTTCCTCTCTCTCTCTGCCACGTCTGGTTTCTAGACTGTTCTTTCTGTTAACATTTTCAAAGTTTATCTAGGGCTCGACAGAATTTTTTTCCATTCTTGGTGGTGGAGGGAGGAGGGGGAACCTGCTGCTCAGCTGGCTTTGGCAAGCCTGGGCAGCTCTAGCTGAACTCCCCAGCCCTCTGCCAAGAACAGTCTAAATAGGAGCACCAGAAACATCTTTTAATGTCATTTGTATTAATATTTTTGGAATCTTCACATGTACACTTGAAATGGCTTTAAAAACATGAAAAAATAGAGGGAAAGGGTTGGCAATCATGTGAAGTTCAGACTGTATCACACCCAGTACCATCATAGGGAAGTGGCTACAGCAGGATGAGCATCTACACTGTTTGTATCAAAGGCCTATTTTTCCATCACTTTATTTAATAAAGTTGTTCTTAAACCAACAAGACTGCTCTTAGCCTTTGGATAAAAGAAACCATTCCTATCTTTGCTCATCCTAAGCAAGGTCCATCAACAGTGTACATGTTCTTGAGGAGAACATGTCCTGTCCCCTCGAGGTATGTCCCACAAGGAAAAAAAGGCAGACCAGGATGAAAGGGACCTATGTGTCTTTTTCCTCTCCAGCTGCTTTCCTTACTTCTTGATTCATTCTGCCAAGGAAGCAGGGTGGGTCTCTGGGAGGTCCTTGTCTTGCTACTTATTCACATCATCAGGCCCAAAGAGCTCCTCAGAATTTCACTCTGTGTGCCTTAACCTTGGTTCTGTAATCATCAGAGATTTCCTGAGTACTCACTGGACCACCAACTTTAACATCTTACAGGATCTGGTAAAGGAGCACTCAGCCAGTGTTTTTAACGAGAGTTAAAGCCACGCAGATTCCTGGAGCCTTCCTTCCTCCTCAACCTGTGGTTTCAGAGGGGTGGTAGAGCCAGCACTATGGGATAGATTCAAAAGATCACCTTTCAAGGAGCACAATCTGGGTTTCAGGCTGTTTTTCTGATGTTCAAAGCAGGGTACAAAGCAGGCCATGAAAATTTCTCGTATGAGGGATCTGAAGACGCTTCTCACGCTAGAGGTGGGGCCAGACAGGGAGAGGGGTTGTTAAGCCTTGGACGTAGAGCACTGCATAGTTCACAAGTTCATGCCACCTTCCCCTCCTTCCTCCCACACACGAGGCAGCAGGAAGGCTTCAGCCAGTGCTGCATGGGTGTCACATAAGAGCCCCAATGAGATAAACTAAGATCACAGAGCTCTGCCAGTGACTATCCTCAGCTTGGGTCTGTGTCTCCAATACCATGATCACACCCACCTCCATGCCTGAACTCCAGTCCAGATACAGCCAGCAGGTCTAGTTTGGGACGGTCTCCACAGCAACTTGCAGCCACAAGTGAAAAGCCCCCTTACAATAGCAAAACATAGGTTTTGAAGCATGGAAGGAAGCAAAATAATCTGTATGAGTAATCTAGATATATATGCACACTTCAGGAGGGAAAACAGATAAGAATCTTTCAGGTGAATTAGAGGGCATATACTTGCAGAGAAATAATGCTTCTCAAGTCTACAATCATTTCATGATTACATCTGCTTCCCTAGCCAAGGAATGCTGGTTTCTATTTTTCCATAGCCCAACCCTTGTTCCTAGCTTCTAGATGGGCTTTTGCATTTTAGTTGTCCCAGTAGGAGACATCACACTTATCCCAGCTCAGTTTGCATTTAACAAATTTCTCAGGCTCTTACTTGTCCCCTTAAATTTATTCTCTCTCAATTAAAGATTACAAACAATTAAAAATTGCTAGATTTCTGCTAGGCTTCTGATCATCTGTCTCTCAGTTGCTATTATCAGCATGGATCACAGAACAATTTATGTGGTCGCAGGCAGAAGAGAAAGAGTCTATGAATTTCACAATTATTTACAAGTTCCCCAAAGCTTGAGAGAGAACTTGTCAAAGCCTTTTAAATGTTTTGGCCTCATCTTGTGATTTCTCCTTTCTGAGGAAAACCTTCCTGAGGTCCTTGCAAGACTGAAAAGTTCCTTTTTCTTTCGTCAAGGAGAACACCTTTCTCCTAGTCAAAAACAAAAGTTGCCACACAACAGGTGGTGTTATTTGAAGGTTGGTTTGTGATAATGTAAAACTTGCCTTTGGCTTCTGTGGCAAAAGGCAGCCCAGTTCAGGACATCAGTTAAGCGTGTGCCTCATTTACGCACGTGACCTAATAATCTGTAGCACTGAAAGGCTTTTCTTGCTAAGAGGACAAGAAGGTTGTACACTCCGGCCTCCCCCCGATACTTCATGGGAACTGGGAGAGCTTAAACATGAATGACACAATCTGCACTCTTCTACAAAGCAATGGGGTTTGGTGGTGGGTTTTTTTCATTTCTTTCTGCTGTATGCTAAAAGTGACTATCATTTTACATTTATTATAATGTTTTGAGATGTTTTTATGTGCTGTGCGTTCTTCCTTCTTTAAAACGAGATCTGTGCAGGAAATTTGATAAAGTCATTTTATGTCTTCTATTCATTGCTACTAATTTCACTCACTGACAAATTAAATTCGTCATCTGAGTCAGCCTCTAATTTCAGATCATCATCCCATTTTCCCAGAGTTTTGTCAGATAAATACACTTGTATGTGTAACGACACACAGAAACCTACAAACGATCTACATAACACTCTCTAGCTTTGCAAATTAGAAGAAATTAGTTCTTCTAGTATAAGTTATTTAGGTTTCATAATCACTTTCCATCCCACTTTCCAAAGCCATAGCATTACCAAACTTCTATCTCCTTCTGCATACAGAAGGCATTTCATTAGCTGAGACCCACTTCCTTTCTTCAGAGTTATTACAGCCTAAGAGCTTGGCTGTGACTGGGAAATGGCAGCTTGGAGAATTGCCCTGTGAATGCATCCGCATCGTGGTCCATACCTTCTCTCATCTGTTAAGGCAGGGCACTGACCCTTTTACTCTTCACGCACCACCCAGCCAAGCATCCAGCCCCACGCTTCCCACCGTGCCGAAGGACTGCGCGTCTCCCTCTGCTCGTTAAGCAGCCGGCAATGGGTTGGGTGATCTGACCCGCTCCAGAAGGCAGTTCAGATCCTGGCAATGCTGTTCTGAGACAAACAAATAAAACAAGAATTCAAGCCAAGAACTCAAGGAAGGGCTGAAGGAACAGTAGGATGTGGCCCAGAGTCAGAGACATATGGGCTATCTGCACTAGGCAACCAAGGAGGGCCAGGGCACGGGCCCAAGTACTGGCACAGCGTCACCCCACTGCTCGACTGTCAGTGCAGTCCTTGGCACGGACTTGTCCCACGGCAACCCGCTCTCTCAAACAATGCCTGGACACATTTCAGCAATAGCCAGGGACCATTCCCAATACACCGTTCGGATGGGCCACCTTGTTGGGGTAGGAGGGGAAGAGAATTTATGGTCAAAAGCCATGATACTCCAGCTGGCCTTAGGCCAGCAAAGAGTTCCCTGGCCTATTTCATTTACTAGTGTAGAAGTAATTTTGAATACCACAATTCATTCAGCACAGAGAAGTTCCCAGAACAGGCACTGCCTCTTACTAGGACTGCCCCGACTGCTCCAACATAGCAGACTCAGCTTCTTTGTATCTTTTGTTCTCTGAGATATTTCTCTAGATTCTATTTAATCTCCTCAGTCTTCATGCATTGTCTGGGCTGATTTCTAATTGACCAGAAAATTAGATGAATGCATCTATTAGGCCAGAGCACTATTTCACCTTGATCTGGCCTCAAACTGAGGTTGTAGATTGCATCTCCAAGCAGCAATCTACTATCTTACAAAACCTTCCTCCTCTCTCATGGTCATTCTGTCCCTGAATCTAAGCTTCTCCTGTTGGATTAAATTCCAAATACATTAAGTACAAGCTGAGATCAGCAAAGGCAAGTTATAGGAAAGATAAAGATCCTGTTCAACAGAAAAACAATTTCTGATTGAGTTAATGCTACTTAGCAATTTCTATTTTCAAAGTGCATTACAAACATGAATTAATCTTTGCAATATCCACGGGAGTTAGGTATATAAGCATTGTTATGCATCTTTTACAGATGAGGAAAACGAAGACAAAATCACTTGCTAACTTAGGGTTCCTTGTTTTTGAACACTCCCATTCCAAACAAAACCAAAGTGTAACACAATATAGACCACGCAAAAAACACGGCTTTCTTGTCACTTTTCCACAACACTGCAACACCACTGTCCTAACAAAAGTTTCCACTGCTTGACAGATGCAGAAAATAGAGAACTAGTTAGGAAAGGAACCAGGAAAATAAACCATGGGGAGTTGCTGGCACCCAGCCTACAGCTGCAGCCACTGGACAGCATTGCCTCTCAGGGCTAAAGAGATTCACAGCTCCAGGGGGAGAGAGGGCGAGCGCGCACTAGAGCAGAAATCTGCCTGCTACGGAGCATACGGTACATCTGCGTAAGGTAAAAGAATAGATATGTATAAACACTGGAAAAAGCAAGTGGCTGTACAAACACTGACTAATAAAGATGAGATATGTTTCTGTGAACGCTGCCCAGGTGTTCTTTGCAAATCTGATCTCATAGGGACTTTCTTATAAAGTATCAAGGTGAAACAATATTCAGCTTAGAATGTTTTCCTGCTTGGGTGCTTACCATTTTCCCTCTCTGTAGTTGTGGCGGTTTCTTCCACCACTCTGCTACCCTGTCCCACCTCAGCCCCACAGTCCTGCTTAACTGTGCTGCTGCCCTTACTAGTCCTGACACAAGAAGGTGATTATAACTAAATGAAGGTAACCAACACAACCTTTCTGCAGATCTTCCTTCTCTCCCAGACCTTCAACCTTTCCGTGCTGCAGTCTCTTGCCCGCCTATGGCATGAAATCATTATGCACTGGTTGCAAACAAACATGAATAAATTAGAGTAATATTCAAATAAGGGGAAGAAAAAGAGGAGTTAGAGGGAGGGGGACTAGGAAACCAAGAAAGAAATGCTAATTAATTCAAATAGATTGATTTGCCCTGTTTGCTCAAAAAATTAATTACAAAAAAAAATTGTAAATTAAGAATTAAAAGCTCCCAATAAGAGGAGCCAAAAGGTTTTCCTCTGGAATCTATTACGAGTATCTGAAGAGGGATTGTGTCTAATTAGACATTATTTTGCATCAAGATGACCTCATATTATAATTAGTGATATGCTAAATTACTTGGAAATAATTGTAATGATTGGATATCCTCCATGACTGCCAGTTTGGGAGCTTTCATGTTCACATTGATTCTACCCACCTCAGTTTCTTTTGGTCAGGAATTGGATCTTTAGCAGGTATCTGAAAAAAAAAAAAAAAAGGCATTCTTCAGAACCTCCATCAGCTGTCACTTTTTTTAGACACTTAAAGACACAAGAGAGACATGCAAATTTTCATGTAATAAAACCACGACCTAAACATGTGGCAGGTACCCAGGCATAGTTATTTGCACTCCATTCCCTAAGCAGGGCACTTGCAATGCAAACAGATGTTATTAATTTTTATCTTTACAATGAATATATCCACAAACACGCCGAGCTTCTAAAACATACTGCTCTTGGATCAAGTTTAATTTTCACCTACATATTGCAAAAATGTTAGCCCAAGCTCTAACAAGTGTCAGTTGCTATTTCAGTCCTACGGTCTGTCTCGGTGAATCGACTGAACTCCAACTACTGGCTACGGAAAGGGAGGCAAGACAAGTCTAGCACATTGGGCTGCAGACATGCTGGGTTGTGTGATGTGGTAAGCAAATGCTAGTCATGCTAGAAAACATTCACAAAGAAGCTGGGTCAGAAAGTCAGGTCAATGGCAATGTGGGAAACTGGAATAAGGCAAGGAATAACTACAGGAGATCCTCCTGTATTTCAGCATCTTTCTGATCCACACAGAGAGCCGGATGGATCAAGCTGCAGTGAGCAAAAGACATTGAGATAAAAGTGAGCCTGCATACCCTGAAGTGCCACCTGAGGAAGGGAAGAGCTTCAAAGTTGCCCACAATGCTTTGAAAGGCACAAAGGATAAGGGCTTGCACAGCTACCTCAGCCCCTGCATGGGGCCAGCAAATGAGTCCAGCTGCAAATCTGGCCAGACAGAACAAATACAAAGTCTCCTTGAGGGGAAAAGAAAGAAAATGACTGCATCAGCCTTCACATCAGTGTGGCAGCAAAGTGGACAAAATGGGCAACTTCATTTTTGTGGGAACAGCTAGGGATGTCATAGAGTGGGTACAGCTGGTATAACTGGTCTCAGGAAACGTGATTACAGCATACCTCCCTGTCTGGTTTGAAGCCCGTTTCACAAGGCATGGATATGGATCTTCCTGAGGGCCAGCACACAAAGATGGCTGGCTTTGAAAGGAAGGCTTAGGGACCCTGGCTGTGGTCAGCTGGAGAGAAAGCAGACAAACAGAAACAAGATCCGTGTGAAACAGCCACCTACTGATGTGGCAATGGGGAGGACACACATCTCCACACTGAAGGACTGTGCTCTTCTGTCTGAGGGGTGGCAGTAGACATGGAGAGAGGGAATTACTGAAGCTGTAGGGTAAAGCACGACTGAGAGTTAAAAGTAGAGTCCACCACCAGTTCCCATAATCGTTGGCACAAAGGGTGGGAGGGAGGACAGCAGGACCCTGAAAAGCTCCAGCAGACTCGCACCACCCAAATACTCAGCAGAAGTACAAGTCCACATAACTCAGACCTGCGGAGGCATCTGAGCACCCCAACATCTGCGTTGTTCTGTGCCTCGCAATTCAAGTACACAGAGTAAAAGGTGAAGTGATTTGTGCAGCTGTAAAACAGGCCAGCATCTGAGCTGGGCACAGAAGGTACATTTCCCACATCCAGGCCCAGTGCCCCCATCCACCAGACCTGAGGCTCTAAGTCTAGGAAACCAAGCAAGCACAGACCAGCCACAACTGCCACATTCATTCCTAGCACGGTTCCATACAGCTCTGCAGAGGTTCAGAAACAACACTTTTAATGTTTTGTGGTATTGACTTACCCATTCATTGTGTAGTGACATTAGCACCCATGAATAATCATAAAATAAAAAAAAAGATAATTAATATTTAACTTTGCCAGAGGGATGTACTTAAGGGAGAAAGAGCAGCTGATATTTGTCAGCTGGAGAACAGGACTAATTAGATGCATCAGGCAGTGGTGACATGAAGTTGAAAAACAGCTTGTCAACTCTGAGATGACTTATAGCAAATGATTATATATAAAGATGCTTTGTTATACACTCACACACAGGTGTGTTCCTCATTTTCCAAATACTTCCTGCACCTTTTGTTCCTGTGATAAAACAGGTGCAAAACAGATTTTCTGCTCACAGATACACCGTAATTGTATTTTAGGTACAGCAGATATGTGGTTCAGTTCTTGCGCCCAAACCAACAAAGTGTTGAACACCAAAGCACCCCCCATTCTCACAGATTTCAGTGGAAGACGGTCAACAACTTATAGGATCAAAGGCTTGATGTCTGAATCACATAAGGAAAGTGATGTTGTAGGGGATGAAGCAATGAACCAGGAGGCCAAATTCATGTCTGCTGTAATGTTGGTTGACTGCAGCCAGACAGTTCATTGATCATAGCAAAGGATTTGCCCCAGGGTGTTTTAATTTAAAACAGATTGACATTAATCTGAAGAACAAATCACCCAAATCCTAAACTCTGATCTGATGCAAGTCAGATGCAATATGACAGCAACTCAATCTCCTGGGCAGCAGAGCTGTAGCTTCAACTTCATACTCATTTCCGAACAGTGTCTGGAAGTTCTTGAATGCTGCTGGAATAGGCCCAGCAAGGACTAATTTATCCCAGGTAGAGGCGTACATCCTTCAAGCCACACGAGAGCTACCAGGAAAGCGAAGCTTTGAGAGGGATCGGAGTACAGGTACTGAGAAGGGGAAGGGGTCGCTTTAGGAAATAAGTGCTTGTCTAGTGAATGAGCTATACGAATGCCGAACAGGCAAAACAAGCATAAATTCTGAGACAATGGTTAAATGGTAATCATGAAGTACTCTAAAAAGCTTATTAACTTACCTAGGAAGTTGAACGCAAACTAATTGTTTGGATTGGGCTGCTCAGAAAACAAAAACATTTGAGATTTCCTGGGAGTAATTTGTTTAACACGGCATTTGAGCTGTCACAAAAAGACAAGACAGTATTTCTCTCCGTCCATAACAAAATCACACCAATACACACACTTTGGCACCAGAGAAGAATATTTAAAGCTGTACGGAGCACCTGTTATACATTGCTTATATTTATAGTCCCGGTATGATTGGTTTCTAAAGAAAAATTATGTCCACAGACAGCATGTTTTGTTCCTCCTCGTTACTCATATGCAAGAATGAAAGATCTATTACAACATACTCTTCCTTCCACCTGCTTTGATGAACTGCCTCAAAGCTCTCTGGGGAGACTGCTGCGAAGCCTGTGACTTAAAGCTTAGGCTCAGAAAACAGATACTGGATTGCAAGAGCAGACTCAAAGGTCAGTTCGGAGCAGCACGGGCAGCAGATTGCAGTTCCATTTCTAAAAGCAAAGGATACCGCTGTGGTACAGGTGATTCCCCTCAAGCCTATACCCTCACAAAGTAAAAACTTAACAGATCTGCCTTTAGGGACAAACGTAAAAAGTTCAACTTCAAGCTCTAACACCTGTTTTACAGAGACTCCTCCAGATTGCATATTATTTAAAAATTGCAGTTCACCTCAGCACCATTTCTCACTAAGTCAGTTAACGATTTCTACGTCTGCTCAGTTTTCCAACCAGCGTATTTTGTTCTGCTCAGGTTTGTATAGCATGCCCATCGTTGTGATATCTCAACACCTCCCTGCAGTGTGACAACCCACTTCCCTGATGCGCATCTGTCACATGTTGATCTTTCTTTTTTTTTTCTCTTCTCCTCCCAGGAAGAAATTTTCACAGATGAAAATAAATATGAGTATATGCAGTTCACTTTTCAAATATAGCTATATAATGCATTTATATTTTCATACGTTATATATAACTTCTTTAAAACAAGGTTACTGATGTCTACTATTATCTGCGCTTTCAGTATTGAAGGCAGAGTTGAAGAAATGCATCTTAGCAAAGTATCTAGGTTTCTGGTAGGTCATACATCTTACTGAAATTTATTCCACAGACTTGTAGAGGAGCTGGAGAAATTTTAGACTCCTGCAGAAGCAAAAAAGGGACATATTTGTTATAGAGCCTCAGACAATCTACCAGGTGTTCAGGCAACGCGCTTTGCAGATAAGCTCTGAGATCTCAAACTGGACACAGCAGATAGATACCCAAATTTAACAGCGAGGAAGATAATACTGTGACTAACACTGAGCTTTGTACTTGGCATCCTGATAGCACTTTTAACACTGCAGCACTGGGTGATTCACACGGACGTGTGGTCACTCTGCTTTGTGGTGGCACTGACCTGGTGAAGTTGAACACTTTGTCTTTTGTCACATGCCAGGCCACTGCAGGGTCACAAACAGAAATTAGGGCATTGGGACACAGCCCCGTGCTCTAATTATGTGGCAACCAGCATCTTGCTTACACAGACTTACATGCATCTGCAAAGAGAGGAGATTGACACACTTCCCATTGGGTTTTTTTTGCAAGCATGCATGCAACTGCATCTCTGAATGTGCGGCACCTACACATTACTCTGAATATTTCCTCAAACCTATTTTTCTTTAACCCTTTCAAGCACGCTGCTGACTGGTTAACTACAGCTTTAGAGAAAAACCTATCAAAACACAGAGACACAGAGGTTTCAATACACACATCTGCTCAGCACTCATCGTTTTCCTGAACAGTCCTGTACAAAACAACGTTTCTGTCGTTACACTTTTAATATAACAATTCCCACGGGAAACTGTTGATGAGGACTGGGATACAGATGAACAGAACGCAGAAAGAGTGCAATATGAAGGGCTGTTCTCAGCTCACAGATGAGTGATGGCTCTTGTAGGGGCCTATCATTAAATACAGACGAATGGTACATTCTGCCATTTTTGTAAAAAAAATACTAAACCAACAGAAAGACTGGATTTGATGGCAGTGGTTTTTAAATGAAGAACTTCCTTGAGTATAAGAAAATTATTTCAAGTGTGAAAATCATCAAAATACATGGATATTACTGAGAACAACCAGAGCCAAACTGTCTCTTTTAGCTACTTTCCCATGCCTGGATCTGCAGAGCAGATCTCTGAACCCCTACTGATCACACCACAGGAGGGAGGACTTTGATACAGGGACATGGGACCACCAGCTATCAAGATGCTGTGGTGGCCTAGGAAATCAGCTGAGCCATGGTGAGGCTACCCTAAGGCACTACAAATGCTAAGTTTCATGGCAGTTTGTACTCTCATGTACATCACTTGTGACTCGGAGCACGTATCCTGTGAGTTTTCCACAGTTCAGCTCACCACCGGTAACTCATTAACTCAAATGCTTGCAACTGTCTGTCCATAACATTATAGTTTGACCTTGGGAAAGCCACTCACACCTGATTCTGTTAATCTATTAATTATTCCCTGGCAGGTGCTGATCTTCCTTGTCTTTTTCTGAAACGGAGACATGGTGGATTCCGGCTTTACACAGCATTGTGCCTCAGGTTGCCCATCAGAAAAGTGGAGATAGTAACATTTACCTACTTCAGCAGGTAGTCTGGATGCTTAATTAGTCCTTTCAAAGCTTCTTAAAATATAGATAAGAAGTAAAAAAATTAACTTTTAATATAATTTTCACTGTGTAATTAAAAAAGCACCAAAAGCTGTTTTCCCAATCAATAAATAGCCTGTTGAAAACAATTCAAAACTTATCAAACTATTCATTACTTTAAGACCTGGTAAAAAAGCAAGACCCCTTGAGTAGTTAATCTGACCTGGTGTTTAATTAGAACAAATTCAAAAGCAACAACTCACTTTTGATTAAAATAACATGGTTTCTGCCATTTCTTTTAATCAAGTTCAGCCAAACGTCATATTTTGTAGCGGATAACTCAGTTGAGGGCTGTTCAATCCTCTGAATACAATTTAACAAGAGCCAGCTTGATGACAGCTTGGGCAAAAGATGGCTGCACCAGGCACTGTGTCACTGAGACACCGCTGCTAACGCTACCAGCGTTCCCATACACTGTGCAAGACGCAACATGCACCCCGGTGGGTGGTCATGTGAGTGATCAGGTCAATCACTTGGATAGTCAATGTTATACGAATCGACACAAATGAAATCAGAGGAAGGACTTACATATGCACAGGGGGAGGATTACTGGCTGTCCGTACATGGGAAAGGCCGTCATTCAGGTCCACATCTGATCTTCAGTGCAATACCTTCCATCCAAGAAGTCTTGACCATGGTAGGAAGGTCCTTTGTGCCAGGAAAAGTAAGAGGGTACGGTGTAGGGGAGCACAAGGACAGAGGCCATAATCAGGAGCATGTGCCCTTCGATAACGATAACTTATATGAGGTGTTTGTTGTTAATTATTAATATTTAAATATTATTTAATACACTTTAACAGTAACACTTCTGTAGGTATAGAGGTAGGACACAGCTAAGATATGAAAACCTTGATTAAAAACTTTGATAAAAGTTTGCTTTTATCACACACCAGCACAAGGTATGGCTGTGTAGAATTGTAAATATAAGACACACCGTAAAGGTTTTGCTTTAAGAGAAAAGATGGCAGGTGACTGCTGTTGGAGTTACAAGGGGTTTTAACCTCCTAGTGCCTTAATGCATCGGTCTGAAGTGTTTGCAAACAAGATAAGAGGATGTTTTACTACTGTGTCTCCTAAAAGACACACAGAAGGTCATGCTATGTTTTTCAGTGTATTTGTACTGTCAATGTTTGAGTGTCCAGCAACTCTGGTGACATTACAATATGACAGAACTGCAGATGTGATGTTCACTAATAGACTAAGTTTGTCAAAGTAGCACGGGAAACAGCTAAGTGATGGTTATAGCACAACAACGCTTACAATGTTAATGCATTAGGAAGCTCACTTGGTTTCAGAAATATTGCTGTTTCTCCCATGGGACCAGTCAGTTTTGTCCACAATAACTTCTACATGACTTGGCAAAGAATTTCAAGCCTGTATTTAACTGACCTACCTTTGGTTCACATTCTACATTGGCTTCACAGTATCTGTCAGTGTGAGAAATCACGAATGCTGAGGCAGAGAGAGAGGACAAGGACTGGAGAGAACCTTCTCCTGCTCCAGGCAACCATCTCATATAATCCCATTTCTCCAGCCAGGTAGCTAGATTACAGAATCCATTTTACTTTGGTTTTAAATCAATTGTATTTCAGCTCGGAATGCCCATGAATGTCTGGAAGAACCGATAATACAACAGGTAAGTGATTAAAGCATCCGTGTATGTGGAAATAAAAGCCCAACCTTAGCTGCGGTAGGAGGGACATGATGCTAATGTGACCTGAGAAATCCATAACCCACCCAGTAAATGACCTTTTAGTCATTTACACTTGTGGAAAGAAGATATAAAAACCTCCTGCTTTTCCTTGATGAAGTTTTACATCTACTTTTCATAGGTATAAATGATTCCACAAGGCTTGCAGCATTGAATACTCATAGCCTATATATTTCTTATTAGCTATTATAATAAATAAAAAATATTTTACTAATTTGACAGACTTTATTAGTACAGAGGTTAATTGCCTTTCTCTGACACATTTTCCCTGCCTACATCTGTGTCATAACATTATTTGCTTCATTAGTTTTTAAAGTGGAACAGCTAAAACTCAGGTTATTGAAATAATAACACGTCTATGACTGTGCTTCTGCACCACACTATCTGCCTGCAATTCAATTGATGAATCACCTATATTTCAAGCAAAGCTGGCCTTGCATTTGGAGGAATGCCAGGAAAACAGGTCAGTGTTATCAGCTGTAGGCACTGCTACCGCTTTTTGGTTTCCCTTGCCATCTTCCAAAAACAGTTCTTTCCTGCAAGAAGGTATTAAGATGACAGCAGCTGAAATATTCCTTTCTCTTTATTGGGAAGTTTTATTTCTTATTTCACCAATTTTTCAAAGTTTGATTTGTGGTTTTAGCAAAATGCAAGATTTGGCTAGGAGTTCTGGTCTTTAGGCCATTACTCAGAGGCGCACATTGGTGCCGACTGAATGATTAAGTAGAAAAAGGATTAGTTGTTTGTGCTGAAAAATCACCAGGAACTTCAGACACACACCAGCACCTACTGATCAAAGGACAAAACAGAAACATGGGTTTCCCGCTGTGAAAATGCAGCTGTCCCAATGGAACAGCTCTATCTTGCAGCCCATGTCCAAAAAATGTCAGTGGATGTGTCTGAAGTGCCGATGCGATAGTCTGCGTGATACTGGTCCACTGCAGCAAATGATGAGAGGACAAGAAGAGCACTGCTGCCCCAAGCAGCTAACAACCCAATTAAGGCCAGTAACAGAAAGCAGACATACAGAGAGCATAAGGAAACGATGAAACAACATGGGCACAACACTGCTTTTTTATTTTTGAAGATCGTGCTTGATCAGGAGTTACAGGGTGCGATAGCAGAGATTGAGCGTGCTGTCCCAGGAGGCTGCTTCCTGCCCTGTCGTGTGGGGCGCAGCAGCTGCCCGGCTATGGCTGCCTCTCCTACGGAAGGGATAACTCTCAGGCTATGGATGGGTGCATGAGTCAGCCGCAGCGTGTCCTTTCACTTTCTGTCCTAAATGTGCCTTTGTGCACAGCTCGCTACCTAATGCAGACATGCTCATTTGGCATCATGTCCCTTCAGCACTGATGATAAAATGCACTTTAGCACTCCTGACTTCACCCCCTTAATGGCTTCCCTGTTACAGCCCACCTTCCACCGGTGATTTTTTCTCTCCCTCACTGTCTTCCCTGTTTAACGTAAGAAGGATGCTAGGAACATTTCCTGACTTTTTGTGCCTTCAGTAATATGAGAATACAGAAGCAAAACAGCTGGAGGAAAGCCCAGAAGCAACAGCCTCAAAAAGGTGCCTCCACACGATCCGCGTGGCTTGCCCTGCTTGGCTCCTGGATGCGCACAACAGGGATGCTGCGCTGCTCTGCTCACTCCGGGCTCTGGCCTCAGGCCAGCGTCTGGCAGGAGAACCAAGCACAGCCCAGAAGGACAAGTCCCCCAACTCGTACATCCATTCTGCACAGACACGGCTCACTCCAGAGCATGCAGTGCGGACGCAGCAAAGCCGTCCCAGAGCGACTTTGCTCCCAACAGCACAGACACGAGCTGGCCTGTGACAACTTGCCAACAGGATAGGGTTTACTCCCCACTGCTGGTCACAAATGTGATACAGGCAACCTTGAAACGCCACTAGGCAGAATGTCAGTGCTCTCATCCCAGGCTACACCGCAGCTTGCATGGGCAGCCTCGAGCTGGTTTTGTACAAGCTCTCAGTGGCGCAGCCTGGGAGCATCCCAGGAGAGCAGCACAGAGCTCGCTGCCACCACCTGCCCAGCTGTTTGTCCCCAGCTCCGAGCAGCTGAAACACAACTAGGCATTGCTGTGGCTACACCAGGTTTGATACCCAGCTTAGCACCGGCTCAGGCACAGCAAAAAGTGCACCTTCAGAGCGCAGGGTAAACCCAGCACCAGCAGCTATTCCCCTGCACGCCCCTTCCTCCCCCTTCCACTCGCCGCAGAATAAAATCACCGACTACAGTGCACACGGGCAAGAAAATAATTACACACACACACACTATCTTGAGCCCTTCATAATTACATTTTAAATTGGTTTACTCAGAATCCTTTCAGCTAATCATTTTCACCGAACTCTAATCAACCCTAAGCACCAAAATAAATATAACAGTATCTTTACCTGGTGTTGCCCCTCTCTTCTGCCTTAAGCCCCCATACTCCAGTTTGTTGGGCATTGGGAATTTGAATATGGCCAGTTTTAGGTTCAACTTTCATTATGAGCAAGCACCAGACTTTTATTCTAAGCCACCAAAATGTACTGGCAAAATTCACACGTGCAAACCAGTGGCAGCTTCCGTCTCTGTGGAATCCCACAAATATTTTCTTCAGTTTCAGTTCTCGCGCCTCTGGATAGCTCATAAATGTACAGCTGAAACAGAATGCAAAAACTCAATGCAAACGGACGCCTGATTCTCATTCAGAATCAGTAATTAGCTTACTTTCCCTTAAAACTGAGCATGAACTGAAGACGACTAAGCTCAGTCTGCATCAAGGGAAGCAGTTCACAGCTTCTTACTTGCTATGCGAATGTTCTTACACACACACAACTGTAAAATCTGCATTTTCATGAGCAAGTCAGCATTTCTTCGAGTTGTCTATGGCCTGTACTTGCCTGCCTGCAGCTTGCATTCACAGTTTAGGAAAGGAGGTTTGAAAATTCAACCCCAATTTTCTTCATCTTGACTCACCAGAGCTACGCATTTCCCATATCCTTCTGGCGCCCTTCATGACACGACCAGTCTCTCTCCCCTATACCTTTCTGGGTGAGTCCTGCGCCGGCTGGAGCCAGGCTGCTGGTGTAAAACCTTCAGGGCTGCTAAGGAGAAGGGCAGTCATTTTCCCTCTGTTTACACGCACCCTTAATAACTCTCAGCAACGCAGCAGTGTGAATCCAGCTCTCGGCAAAGCTTTAATAGCAAAGCTGAAGGTGTGAAGCTTCATTACTTTTAAAATATACTACACAGTTCTGCATATTCACTGGTATACATAATGCTCCATCTTACAGCACAAAGTGCTTTCCAGCCACCGAGCTCATGCTGTATCCATACTAAGGAATTAAGTTTCCCAGAACTCTGTAAGACCAGCTACTATTTTTAGCTTTTCTTTGTGAGCGGTGAAGGAGAAACCAAGAAGTGAACTGCCTCACTGGAGGGCTGGGCATGGGCACTGTCATCTACCCCAACACGGCTGTCCAGGACCAAACCCAGCAGGGGTGTCCTAATCCTTAATGCCAGTTTCTGAGGTTTCACTGGCCTGGGGGAGGTGGGAGGAGAGGTGGATTTCTGTGCTCCAGAGATAGAAAAACATGTCAGTATTTTAATCACTGGACAGAAAAACAAGTAAGGAGGAAATTAAGTTTCCAAAAGACATTTTTTCTTTCCACATCACGAGGCACCTCATCCGCTACCAGTTGGTTCACAGGGATCATTTGCCCTTGGGCTTTGCCTTGTCTTGCCACATGCCCTCCTTAAGCAGCTGCGACCACATCACGCTCCCCCCAGCACTGACTCTCACTCCCTGCCTCCCCACAGGACCTGAGCAAGCTATTTGCCCTCAGTCAACTCTTGTTTATGGGTTCCGATACAAAAGACAAGTGTTCATATGGCATACTGTATCTAGGAAAATGTCATGCTTCATACATTCAGTTATCAACCACTATGCCAAGTGCTTTATGTTATCTACAAAAAGCAGACTTCAGAGGGAAATGAACTACGGCAAATCAAAGTCTATTACTGGGAAAGAGAGGAGAGTTGTAAGCCAGGCTTGCAGCGTTCTTCCAGCTGCATAACTTTCTAAATAACTTTACCCAGCAGAAGAGCCAATAAATGGTCACCCAGTTGCAATCAAAAAAACCAACTCACCTGCTGTTACCCAGAAAGGCTTTTCTAAGCCCCTGGGGCACAACATCGTGTGCACAACTGCAGCGGACGGCAGTGCACTGGTTCAGAGACAAAAGGGTGGAAAACAACTCACACCTCCCACAGCAACTGGGAGGAAGCAAAGAGAAATCCCCACTCAATCCATCCAAATGCCTCCAGATGCCATGGCCACCCACCTCCAAACTCAAAAGCTGGGCAGCACTTAGGCTTACCCTCCTACCCACGCACCCAGGGCTGAGCACTGCTGCGAGTGACTGCCCAACAGGACAGGGAGGTAACATGCACAGCTTCAGCCCTGATTCCTTACAATGAGTTAACTACTCCCCACTCTCCCGTTATTTCCCATCTTGCCTTATTTATACACACCGCAGCAGCACCTGAACCAAAATGGAAGGGACTCAGCTTCCGTACTCAATAGTTGCTCCCTACGTGCAGAAATCCTTTCATCTCTGCAGCCAGTTCTGCAGCAGGTTTGAGCCCTGCATGGGAGCAGAGGACGAGCAGCCCCATCCACAAGTTACCTCTATAGCCGGGGCTGTACTTGCCACCCAAAAAATAACCCAGATATTTTTGTTGTAGTACAAACCAGTTTATTCCAACTCTAAACATTCTATGCTTGAGTGATTCTGTGATTCTAGGATTCTACTCCTGGCTCACAGGAATTAAACAAATGGGATTTATTTTTTTTCCTAATCTTGATGCTAAAAGACTGAGAGCCACTGAGTAAGAGGTGGCTTTGAAACATGCCAACTCTTCTGAATTCAGGGGAAAGGGATATGAAATTCAGAAATTAAACCTCAATCCAAGCTTTATAACTGCTTGTTTGTAACGGGTCGAGACAAAAACAGGGGCCCGGATTCATTAAAACTTCGGTGGTTTGGACTTTGGATTTGCATCTGGATTTGACGATTTGACAGTGGGGGTGTACATATATCAGCAGTGAGGAAATTACCATAGGAAATTAAAGGCACCAACACACAAATCTGCAGCCAGTAAGAACAATAAAGAGGAACTGTTTAAATGTATTAGGAACAAACAAAATCCTAACAATGGGATAGCTCCACAGCTAGATAGGCATCTCAAAATTGTCAGTCATGATTCATAAAAGCAGAAGTATTCAATAAATATTTCAGGTTTGTATTTGGAAAGTAGCAGGATGATGTATTCTTATCTCACAGCGATAAGGAAACGCTTTCTATTCCATCAGTTACTTAGGGGAAAGTTAAACAGCAGCTATCAAAACCGAACATTTTTCAATCAGCAGCACTTGGTAAGTTGCACCCCAGCATATTAAAGAGGTGTGCCAAAGAGGCCTCCAAAATCCCAGTGCTGATTTTTCACACATCCTGGACCACTGCAGAACTTCCAGGACACTGGCAAAAAGCTCAAGCAGCCTGGGCAATCACAGGCTGGTCAGCCTAACACTGATCAAGGAATCAAGTGGATTGATGGGAAGGGTTAACAAGGTAACAGTCTTTTTTTCCCCATCCTTTCTCGACTAGTACTACCCGGTGCAGCTCCTGGCCTGAAGATGACATGGCTCAGCAAGTCCCCTCTGCCCCCATGTCTCATTTGCATTGCAGCTTCATCCCGCTCAGACAGGCTCATGTGGGTCAGAGTTGAAAAAGGCTTAAAAGATGGCAGCGTAATTAATAGTCATCAGCACGGCTTTGCGGACAAGTCTTGTCAAATGAGCCTGGTGTTGCTTTTTAGTGAAATTACAAGTTTAGCTGATAAAGGTAGCTGTGTCTACGTCATGGCTTTCAACATCTGTGAGGTATTTAACGCAGCCCCACATGGCATTCTGATTACAATAATTAGCACTATCCAGCATGAATGTACCTCATAATAAATCAATTAAAAGATGGTGAGCCAATAGTGCTCAAAAGGGCAATCCTAACTGAATCACCCCCCTCTTCTGAAGATGTCTAATGAGATCCCACAGAAAACTCTCCTTAGCCCAGTGTGCTCACTATCCTTAGCAATTATCTAGAGAAAATGAAAAAATGTAGCTACTGAAAGCTAGATCTGATTAAAAAAATTGCTGGAGTGGTAAATAATGGAGAGAAGAATAGTTATACTGGCAGATCTGCATCAGTGGGTCAAGTGGATTCACTGGAAACAAATGCATCAATGCCTTAAAATCAATAACTCCCTCAGTACATGGCAGGAGCCCCACAGCAGGCACAGAAAGATCTAACAAGAAATTGCCATCTTAGCATTCTATGGTGCTCAGTTGGAGTGGATTTTTCCTAGGTATGTCTAGTAAAGTGGCCAGAAGAGAAGCGGGCATCAATGCTGAACATTGAACACAAAGTATTCACACATGTTGGCTCTAGGACAGTGAGACAAACCTCTCCAGGCATCCTCAACGTATTGCTGAGATTGACAGGCTCCCCCAAAAGGTGTTTCAGAACAAGAACACAACCCTCGCCCCCAGCTATCATCACCAGGTTTCAGAATGAATGCTGAATCTCTCCTACCATTTGGATGGCAGGAGGACATCTCTGCTTTCCTTTTCATTTCAGAAACCATGCCGTGAACGTTGAGTCCCCCAGCAGTGAACTCCGCTGCGTAAGCGCAATTTCTTCTTATTTTTGATTTTCCATGTGGTCTGCCTCAGCCTTTGGCCTAAGCACTCCTGCTTCCAGGCGTGCAGTTAGACTGCATGGTTGAACAGGACACGGCCATGGCCTTATCCATGCCTTCCCTACGCTTAATCACAGAGGACACAGCTACTGATGGTACGTGTCAGGACTTAGCAAAGAGCATACAAGAAGTCATAGGAACTTCTACAGAGCCCCGTGACCCAGTATAAGGATCTATTACATGCTGAGTCATAAACCTCATAAAGGTTTAATATGATTTCTTTTTTCTTTTAAAGAAAAGAAAAGATAAAAGGAAATTCTCTGGGCAAGGCTTTGAGCTCTTCTCCTTTCACTGTTTCAAAGCCATTATTTTTGGCAGTCTGGAGCCCCAGAGCCTGAGGAGCTGATTTTTGCCCCAATGAACACCCATCTCATCCCGGGAAGGGAGCTCCCACCCAGGGGAAGTCTGGGTGGAGAGAAAACCCTCACTTAATACACTTGGCTCCCCCAGAGCCAGTGCTTCCCAAAATAACCCCAACAGTAAACCTAAAACCTGACCTGACAGGACCAACAGAAGCAAGGGACACGTCCACTGATAACTGACCCTCCACAGTTTCTGTGCCCTGCTGCAGCAACGGGGACGCCTCCAAGCTGAGTTCAGCACGTGAGCCACGTTTCAGTGCCGTCAGTTTGGTCCCAGCTGGGAGAAGTAGCGATTTTCCAAATGGCTTAGGCAGAGGAATTACCATCCTGTAAAATACCCAATTCTGGATCCAGGGCAGTGACTTGTGCTCTCAGCTGCTTTAACGTCTCTGAGGGACAACTCAGCAAAGGAGGGAAGAAGGTTACCAAATGCTGGGATCCTTGTGCTGAGGCAATGAGTTATAATTGTTGCTAGAAACAATTTTGTGTGCATCAAGCCTCAACCAAAACACTGCAACAATGCAAGAACTGAAATAAAATTAATACCGTGTCATAAACAGGAGGCGTATTTCTTAGACTGGCATTCTTTAATTGCCATGACACTACAAAGGAAGAAATGCTGTATATAAAACAGCAGAGCAGCCTTTGCAAAGCCTACATCCATGAAATAAGGCATCGAAAGGCTCAGAAAGCTCACCATTGCTGTATGCCTGGCGGAGCTGACTAAAAGACCAGTAGCAGCTGGCAGGAAATGGGTAAGAAAGCTGACCACAGATAAACTGTAGGATGCTAAAGAGTAGCAGAAGATATACTCTGGGAGAGGAAGCCAGGCTGTCAGGTCACACTGTAGTCTAGTGCATACAGTACATACAGTCCGCTATTGAAGTATGCGGCCACCAGATAATGGTCAGGGGACACAGCTGTCAGGCGACGATGAAGTAACTCCAAGGAACCCGAAGCAGAGTGTGGTACAGCTGCGGATGTTTCTGTTGAGCAGGATAAAGCCTGCCTGTCTCAAGGGTACCGTAGCAAATTCAGTGTCATGACTGCACTAAATAATTAGGTTCACGATGCTTATTTAAATCAGCATTGATCGAAACAGGATACCAGCGAAAGCTCCTCGGAGCCAGGCTTGATCTGTGCATAAGTGGAAGCGCACAAATACTTACCGCGTAGCCTAAACAAAACAGCATTCAGGTTTTGTACTCATTTTGCAGGTAAGGCTGCCAGCAGCGCCAGGGAGGGTTTTTCCTCCGTGCGGCAGTCGGCGGCTCTGCGGAGGCGGTGGGGGATTTACCGCCGCCTCAGTGGGAGCAGGACAGGGCCTCAGGTATCATTTAACATTGGAAGGCTGTGCCCGGGCTGGATGCTGGCATATCCGCAGCGGAGATATTGAGCTTTCCTCATTATATGAAGAAGGTAATTATGGATCATTAACCTGCTGGGTGGCAAACGGTGCGGCGTGCTAAGTGGATCCAGGAGAAATGTGATGACAGAGCAGGGCACGTTTTGCCAGTTTTGCCAAACGGCCAGAAAGTGGCTGCTGGATCATACAGGGATCAAAGAGCAGGAGTTTAAAATACACCAAGTAATGGCTTATAAACACCGGTTCTTAGTCATGCAGCTCTCCGGGAGGGTATCTCAGAAGATCCATTGGCTGAAACCTTATTTCAGGCTCAGGAAGCTCCTAGGGTGGAGGAAGAGAGCCTCATCCAGATCCACAGATGTGTGTTTAACAACATTCACTCAATGAGAGAAGGCACGGGACACTGACAGACGACCCCCGCCTTCAGATGGCTCCAGGAGATGCCTACGCTCACCCCCAACATGCAAAGGAGAAATGAACCACACTCCAGCTGTGGAAAGACCATTTCAGCAGGAGGGAGAGCCGCTGCCTCGGCAGCACAGCCACAGCTAAAGGCAAGAGATGGGCTACGAGCCCACCAGTCAGCCGAGGGCAGAAACTGCCCGTCAGCCTTGAAGCAACAGCCAAAGGGACGAGCTGCTGTGTGGTAACCATCAGCTTTTCCCTCCTCACTCTGCAGAATGAGAGGAGTCGATGCACTAATGAATGTGACATTTGCTTTGATGTTGGTTTGTTGGGTTTTTTTAAATTCCAAGTGTCCTCTAACTAATGGAAACGACAGGGCTTTGCACCTGGGAAGGCCGTTGTGCATTTCTCTCCGATAGGCAGGATATCAGGGTTAGCTAAATATGAGTTCAGCTGTGGGACTGACTCACCGCTTGTTCCTGGAACTGTCTGAAGGAGGGGAGGATGCTGTGGGCAGGCTCTAACTGTATCATCTGGGTTAGGGCCGGTAGCAGATGGTCCTAAAAACATACTTCCATGTGGGTTTAAAATAGCGCAGCACCCACAATCAGCTGAATGGGGAAATGTGAAAAAGGCTTGTCACACAAGGAATGCTGCTGTGAAGATCTGCAGTCAGGAGGGGATCCAAAGCTTCCCCAGCCCTCGCAGTGTGGAAGTGCCCAAGGACCAGCTCTCCTCATTCACACTGGCTCACTACCACTTGCCCCATCCCACCAGCCCTGGCAGGGGGATCCCATCATATTTCATGCAAGAGAATGATCTTTATTTCCCCCTATTATGAAACAAAACGAGGAAACTTTCTCTTAAAGCAGCTTTTCTAGTTAAGCAGCACTCCGTGTCCACAGCGGTGCAAAACCTTGAACCTGAAAAACTACATTTAAAAAAAGAACCCCTTCTCCTTTGTGAGCCAACCTGCTGTACGTGTTGGCCAGCAGCAATGACAGCCCTAAATAGTCCGAGTCTATAGTTACATCCTGCTGGCTGCTCTGATGCCACACACAGAGTAAAAGAGGTGGTGACAGGGGAGGAATCACAGTCGGCTCCAAGGCGCCGGGCGGCTGGCTCTGCTGAGGAGCCAGCTGAACCACCCGGGGGTCGGCAGGGAGCATCCCTGAGGAGTGCCCGAAAGATCTCCTGAGGAGTGGGAGCTGCACAGCCAGTTCCCGAAAGATCTCCCAAGGAGCAGGAGCCATACGGCAAGTTTTCACAGCGCACAGCAGCCTGAGCAGAGGGGCTCTCTGGCAGCACGGGAGGCACAGCAGCGCAGGGAGCACCGCAGGGCTGCCCCCTCCCTTGCCCCAAGATCGACCCAGTGTAACCAGCAATGGCTAACTTCACCTTGGAGGTGCCCATCTCCCCCACAGACAGCACAGAGACCCCATCCCAGTGTACATCCAAGGATCCCGCCACCCAACATCCTCTGCTTGAAGAGAGTCAGGGTGACTTGCTTCTCAAGGCTTAGGTTAACCCCCAAAGCTTCCAGCACCTGAGGGAATGGGCTGAAGTGAAAACAAAGGAAGAGCATTGCTGTTTGTGCGCCCGGCTTCCCTGGGCCAATGGGTACAGAGACATGGAAAAGATAAGAACTGTTCTCCCAGCCTTTCCCCTATCCTCGGTGTTGCAAGGGATGCTACTGAAAAAAGCCTGAGTGCTCCTCAGGCCCCATATTTGTGCGTCAGTAGATATGCAAACACATCAGCAAAGGTTTCTTGCTCCTTCCCCTCTCCCCCGCCTCCTGCCTTTCTGCCATGCAAGCACCAAGAGCGATCTGGGCTGTAACCTTTAGAGGAAGAGAAATATCACAGGCACATCTGTTTTTACAGCTAATTGGCCGCAGTTTTTGAAATGGGCAGAAGTGGCTCAGATGAACAAAAAGAGATCCCTGAGAAGCCCTGGCCACTGTGGGGGCCTGGCTCTAGCTCCTAGTGCAGCTCGTGGCAAATGTCCCACTGACGCCAGACAGATGCGCCGAGGTTAGCTTGAGATCGCACCGACTGCTGGTGCAAACGGGTCCAGCCCCCATTTGCTCCGCTGACGTTTAAAGCAGGTTTCAAAAGCAAAGATTTTTCCTAGGCATTACCCCAGCCTTAAAAAGCAAACACATGATATCTACATCTTGCACTTTGTTTTCAGCATCTCCTGTAAACTGCTTTTAGCACTGCAAGAAAGAATTTTTAAAAACTGATTTTCTGTGTTTGGCTCAACCAGGATTTTATCGGTACAAAACTATTAGTAGAGCACCAGCTTGTTACGCACTTTCTGCCAATACAATAAAGGCTGTAACAAGAGATGTTTTAGATGAACATTATTTATTACTTCCAATGGTTGCAGAGAAAGTGCTCATTTGGGCAGAGTGGGCTGAGGGAAGGAAAGGCTGTCCTGATGCTCACCGCAGCCTTCCCTCATTACCTTTTCCAGGGAGCGTGAAGCTTCCCACCTGCACTTGCAGTACATATCCCACAATTCTATCAGGAGACAGTCTCCAAAATCTGGACTCAGAGATTTTTAGAGATGGGAAAGCTATCTGAGTTCACACGAGGCTGCCCTTTCCACCCGTGTTTTCACATTTTGGTCCTTGCCAGCCGCAGCAAAGGAGCTTTCCTCCTCTTTCCCCACCTGCTAGACCCCACTGAACAGACAACACTTGGTCACTCCTCTCTGTTCAAACTGCAGTTGCACAAATTGGGCAGGAAGCTTTGTAGATGCAGAGGAATGCACAAAGGTACAGTCTTAAAAGATCTGAATAGCACTTCTGTTTCTGCCTCCAAGCTTGCAGAGAGGAAATTCTCCAAAATCTCTAAGATAATCTCTTTCCTTGTTGCCTATGCAAACTATATGCTCCTTTAACTGGAAATGATCACCTCCCCAGGACCTTACTTATTTTTACTGCCTCTCTCATCTCCCCCCAAGAATTCAACATACAATAGTGAAATAGCAAGCCTAACATATGCCACAGTATGAGTACATAATATCTTGCAATAAATGTAAATTATATCTATATTTAAACAGAAAGGGCATAACTGTGAGAAAGAATGACCTTACCTACTTCCCATTCGTGTTATGCAAACACCTTTCACGTGTGTCTTTGCTCACTGAATGCAAACAGTGAGTATATGTGCAGCCATGCCCACAAAGCACACATTCCTCATTAAAATCCATGCAATAAATTTGTATCTGATTGACTTTTAAATCCTTCACCTTCCCACAACTCCATCTTCCCCAGATCTAGCGATCCAAATCCTGTTCACTTCTTCAGGCAGCCTGTCACAATCGGGGTCTTCTGTCTCCACTAGTGGAGAACATCCTCCCATCCCTGTCACTGGCTTGAACCCCAGAATTGGTCACATCCAGTCTCGCACCATCGGCAGCAAGGTGAAGAGGTGACACACAGAGTTTGGTATTGTGCAAAGGGAACAGACTGCACTTTCCAACAAGGCGTTATTTTTTTGGAAAATCAAGGCACATGAGGACATTAACATGCTTCATTTTTACATAGGGGAAAGTTTTTCTCAGGTTATTTTTAGAAAGATTTACTGGTTTTAATTTTGGTAGTTGGATCCTAAAAAAGGAAGCGTGGCACATGGCCTCTTAAAGAGTTGCAAAACCCACTCTCAATAAAATTTAATATGCCTTGCCTTGCCTTTTCTTTAATGTGCACTGTGTGGAGTGCAGCGGTGCAACATTTTTAGCATCAATCATTTCGGCACACTCCTGAGTAATGCGACTACCTCACACCTCTGCAGATAGAGCGTTTATTCAACAGTACCGCTTATTTTCTCTGTGCTATGCACACGTGTCCGTACCCACAAACACACGTACCCCCAGCAGCTTTTCCTTGCTCTCAGATGTTACTCTCCAGCGTAGGAGTCACTAGGTGCACGGAGATCAAGAGAACTGTGCTGACACAAACTCACTCGAACAGACCAGATCATCATCCCAGCAGAACAGGAGCTCTGATAAGTGCATACGGGTATGTACTCTGGGTGTGCGCTGCTGCGTGTCTGTGTGTAGGTCCAGGTAAATTTCCCATCTGCTAATTCCTGATGGAACAAGGGCGGCCAAATCTGCTGCTGCAATGAACTGATGGTGTCCTGTGTAATTTGAGAGAGCTGTAACAGGTTACAACAGCTAAATGGTTGGCTCAGATGCTCTGGAAAGCTGCTTCAGGAAAGAATTTTTCTGCCATATCTATGATATGAAAGCAGTACTGCTATAGAATGTATTATTTATTGCATATATTGTGTCACTGGTGTAATCAGGAGAGTGCAATATACCATGAAGAGGAGCAGAACTACCTCACTCACTAAGTGCAGTCCCTCCAAGATCACATTAATAGATGTTCTGCCCAGAATGGCCTCTGAATATTTTTTCCATAACACACACAAACATATACACTCATACTAAAGCACAGACCACAAAACACTCCTGAGAAGCTGAGAACTAAAATTGTTACGATACAATACTAAAATAGGCAAAAACCATAGCATGCCCTGGAAGCATGAGAGATCAAAGTGTTACCAGTATCCTAGGTCCCAGAAGTAATACAGAATTTGCTCCCATTCCCTAAAAAAGTAGTCCATTTGGGTACCATCATTTATCCTGGATGCCACCTGGAGCTTTGGCTTCATGAAGTTAAAATGTGCACAACAGGGGAGTGCACCCATCATGGATGATCACTTATTCAAGTAGATACTGACTGCTAACACTCTGGCTGACAACACAGACCTCCTTAAACTGCAAGCCCAACTTTCTACAGGGTGGGTTAAATACGAAGGCTGTGCAGAAGAGGACTTCAAGAAGAAGCCCTTGTTAGTCAGTATGGCCCTTGTTAGCCTTGTTAGTCAGTATGTCATTGCAGAACTCTATAAAAAAGCCAATATTCCCCCCTAGGTGAGGTTATAAAGCGGCAATGTGAAAAGTACTACTGATTTAAAGCAAGCATCCCCACTTTCCTGAAGCTAGTTTTCCTCTAGGAAAATTTCTCATAAAACATGAGATCCATAACATTTGGGGTTTTAGTAGAGACAGATCGGTACAGCTTTGAACCTCCCAAATGAGATATTCACAAAGCTTTTCAAAGGAACAGGTGGATTTGAAAGCAGAATTAGACACTTCATATTTAATCACCCAGAGTTATCACCTACGACTGATTTTCAAACAATTGGATGCGAATTGGCCACAGGACATGGTTAAAAGGAAGTTCATAGAAAACAGATCACGTGAAATCTGGAGCCAAAATACATACGGCCTAATTTAAAGACAGGATTAAAGGAAATCCACAAAGTCATTTTGCTGTCAGATTTAATTAGTACGTTTAATATGTGAGTGAGATCACCTGAATCTACTTTTACTTGTTTTGTGTCCCATTAGGAGTTTCACAGGAGCTGTAATATGATTGAGTGGTCCTTGTGAGGGATGAAGCTTAGGCGGCTTTGAAACAAATCGAATTAATTTGAAATGATTCTTTCCAGGTATGACATTCTTGGAATCAGATGTGGGGATAAGGAGGGAGGGCATCAAAAGTACAGATAGACAGACCTATAACCATACCCAATTTTTTGTGTACACCTGGGCACCTTTTTAAATATTTGCAAAAATATTGTAACCCTAGAAAGCCTATTCCCGTAAGATTACAATTGATGGTACGCAGAATTAAGTTAGCATTTCAGATACTTCAGTGGCAAGGGCCTTCACACAATTTTTTCCGGTTTCCTAAAATGTGAAAGTTGTGGGGACTGGGTTGTGGGGCTTCTTTTGGTAGATGTTAGAGAGTAAATTTGCACACAAAGGCTTTACAGTGAGTGAAATAGGCCAGATTGTAGGTCACTGGCTGAGTTAGATCCATGGTGGAGGAAAGGGGGCCTTATTTTGAGTGACATTCACAGCCTTTCCGCTTGATTTCACTGTTGTTGATTGATTTTACATGGAAGTCACTGAGGGGTTCACACTGCTGAGTAGCAGTGTAAACCCCTAAATTGGATAGACAGAGCAGATTTTATACTGTTTCCCAAACAAACGGTATCATAAATGGTTTAAATAGTACAGTTTCAGAGCTAAAATACAATATAACAGCAGAGATGGAGGCAAGGGCGATAAGGATAGTATCGGGGGAAAAAAAAAAAGTTCTAAGACTGATTTCTGGAGACTCAGAATATCTAAAAACTTGCACCCAGCTCTGCAAGCTACAAGTGCTCAGCTCGCCTGAAAACAAGCCCATGCATATGCATTCTCATTTTAACCTACAAAAATATTTCAAAATCCAGGCCCTGATCTGGCAAGATGCTGAATGTTTTCCCTTTTCATCAGACAAGCCTCTAAAGAGATACTGAAGCGTGCGTACTGTAGAAGCCGGAGCGCAGCCACAAAGGCTAATTTACCGAGCCAAAAAGCAGTCACTGCTGCAACTGCCACACAGACATACCCACTGCCTTCAGCAGAACTTCACTGAAGACTGAGGGCACTTGTCACTTCACAGGGGGCACTCAGTGTCCCCCAGGCTCACGTTGGGTCTACATATGGATGAACGGAATATTTTTCGCTACAAACACTCTTCCCCTTCCAGGCCTCCTTCGCTTTCAGTTCTGAAGGGTGAATTCATTGAAAACATCTGCACTACTAGAAACATTCTGTGCTTTTTCCAAACCTCATCCCCGTGGTGGCTGTGTAGTAACGGAGAATAGACAGAGCTGCATAACACGAGCCTGCAAGCAATGAACTGTAGTAGAGAGAGGATGCCGAACGCTGGAGCTTTGCCTCCTACACCTAGGTGCTACCGAGGCTCCCCTCACCTTCCGCGCCGTGTTGGGCTCTTGGCCATAAAGCCAAGAGGTTTCCACAGCAACTGCCACATCACACCGCACCGCTCTTACCTCGGCGATACACAACACCTCTTAAACGAATGTCGCTCAGCAGTCTGTCATGTTAACTTCTGCGCACCTACGAGTTGCCACACGTTCCCCTTGGTACGAAGGCCAACTCTGGAATTGTTTTCGGGGGATCTTACCTAATAAGTATTTCTCCTCCTTTTGTACTTTTTCCCCCTTTCCACATTGCAGACTTGCAGCAGTAAGGCAAGGGCTCCATAACGGTGTCACAACAGCATGGCAGAGGCACAAATGGGACCGATCCTGTGTTATTCACAAGCGGCGGTGACGTACCCGGGCAAAGACTGCAAGAGCATGTTTATGGCAGTAAACTTTAATGAGCCACATGAATTCTTCAAACAAGGGAAGGGAAAAGATTTATTTTTGTTTGGGGAATAAGGGATGTGGACCAGCCTCCAGCAGGCCTACCAGGAAGGCGTGTGTAAGGGCTTGCGTGGCCATCTGTTTCTCCTCCTTATCAGCGCTCCGGTGCCAGCTGCCTCTGCGGCTCAGCCGTCCCACGTGCGGGCTCCCCTGCCCAGTCCTGCGCTGCCGTCTGTCTGCTCCTCACTAATCCCACCTCACCGTATGTGCCTGCTTCCCACCGACCCTGTTTGGCCACACCCCACCGTAAACCCCATATAAATCACGGGAGGGGAAGCTGGCCGTCTCCTGGATGGTGCCGGTTAGCCCTTGAGCGGCCGCTGAGGCACGCAGGCGGATGCCGGGCTCGCCCGTCTTCCCCCATCCCCTGTCCCCGCCGCTCTCCGGCACACCGAACCATTTCCCGCAACACCGTCAAACTGCGGTCCGAGCCAGAACAACTCCGGGACTTATGTTTGCTGACACAGCACCCGCATCCCAGCGCTGCCGTGCCCAAACCGCAAGGAAAGCTGCAAAGGCAGCCCCGGAGTCGATACCCCGGATAGCCAGGGGAGATACAAACCTAATACCAGATAGCCGGGCTGATAGGCGAGTTTTAAAGCTGCAGCCACCTGGGAGACATGCACGGTGATGCAATCCAGCAGTGGCAGTTGCCAAAGTCGTTCTGACAGCGGAGGCCAAAGGCGGGCAGAGTGCCTGCAGGGGCGCCGGGGAGGGGAGCGGGGTCCATGGCCTCCATCTGCAGAGAGGTGTGAAAACAGGCAGAGCCGCGGCCAAACTCCCTTTGGGGTGTCTCGCAGCGCTGGCAGCGTAGCTCTCCGCTAAGCCCTGTGCTCAGAGACCATGAACAACCAGGATTGAAAAAATATGTATAACCTGGCTAAAGGACAGCAAGCTGCTGGGGGAAGGGAAGGGGGAGGCAGAAGATTGCGGTAGGCTGCGGGTATCTGAAGGATGCTGACCCTGGAGAGGGCGTGGAGGCCTAGTAAGAGGGTGAGAAATCATCTAGGATGCTGTTTCACATTACTGCTCCCTGAATGAATTACAGCATGAAATTAAGAGAAGAACAATGAAGCCCAGCCAGGCAGGACAGGCTGGCAGACACAGTGGCGTTTCTTCTCATTCTCATTCCAGTACCTCCATAAGGAGGGTAACGGGAAACAAGGCATGGGGGTTGCTCCCATGGCTCACCCAAGGAGCAGCAGCCAGATCTGGTCTTCTCAGGTCACTTGCAGAGGTGAAGAGGATCCATCCGTATCATTATAATATCTTTGAGCCTAGGAGGCACGGCCACGGATCAAGCATGGACACAATTCAGAACAAAACGATGATGCTGTTCCTCAAAGAATTTACCAGCAGTAGGAGAAGTAACAACAATTGGATTTAGCCTCTCTGCCAGGGATTTAGAAGTTTACAGTGAGTTGCCACAGCAATTTCAATAGCATTTCAGCCTCCTCTTTAGCTTTACTGCTTTCCAGACAACAAATTAGTCTGTACAAAAACCAATATTGAATGTCATTTTCACTTTAACCTACACGTTGAACTTCACTGTCTTCAGTGAACCCAAGGTTAGAGATGAACGGATGCACTTTTCAGGATGGGTTTACAAACTCACATCTGGCCCAGATTATTACAGACTAAAATCCATTACAGACTAATAACAGCTTCATAATTTAACTGTTTGTCTGCAAAATGCACTTCACAAAGGCTATTTCCTACCAGTTCCCTACTTTTTCTACCACCACAGCAGGCTGTGGCTTTCTGACTGACCTCCACAGCAAGACTAAGGACTGAGCTGGAGTGACAACTGAGTTACAGGACCCTGCTAGAAACACTTGCTGTTATTCCAGTGTTGAAAGATCTGGCAAAGCAATGCAGCAAAGGTCACACCATTATCACCAACACTGGTTTCCAGAAAAGAGAGCTTCTCTTTCCTGGGGTATCAACTGAACCAGCTACTACAAACCTGTAACTACCTCCTGGGGAGGAGTCAGTACTCCGACCAACTGAATTCCCATTGTAACTTGTAAGTGGTGATTTGTAGTACAGAACAAGTCATGATCCCAACCTCCTTGTACTAGGCACTGCACAAAGTTTTTTGAGGAATTTTTTTGCGAAGGGAACCTGGAAACTAATAAAAAAAAAAAAGAAAAAAAAAGATAAAACTTTAGGAAGAAATGGAGGGGAGAGGAGGGGAGAGGAGGGGAGGGGAGATGTTCTATCACTCTATCAAACCTAAATTCATGTCGAAGAATACATTCTCACCTGAAGAAGTGCTTGCAAAGCCTATTAGAGTCCCTGGGGATTTTACTGAGACTGAGCACTAGAAATATGAATTATTTGAAACAGACAGGCTAAAACTTCCTGAACAAACACCCTGAACAATGTACAAATGTGGATTTGAGTGAGATATGAATTCAGGCTGGATCCAGTCCCACATGGGTCAAGCCCATGTCATATAGTACAAAGCATAACTTCGAGATTAAAGAGAACTGAAAATAAATCCTTGTTCTGCTTTGGTAACTTTCATTTACAGAGATGCAAAGCACAAATATTTATAAACAATATTCTTACAGGACTCGGAGGGTATTCTTCCCTTTCAAATAACTACTATTTAAAGAAATTCTGACCTCACTTAAAATGAGATGCAGCATGTAAGTATGCAGAGCTTTGTTGGAGAAAATAAATACTATTAAAAATAAAATTAGCATCTGAAAACCTCAGGCAATAATCCCAACCAATCAGCCTGGCAGGCTTGAAGGCAGACATGCAGGAAAGGCTCAGATAATGCAGTGATGCAAGATGCAAAAGAATCTGCTTGCTTGGGTAAGATAGAAGATCACTATTTAACACCACCAAGACAACACCTCCAGGCTCTTTTATTTAAGTACTGAGCTAACCTGGCTCTGTTTAGCTCACAAAGTCTGTTGCGACCAAATGATGATGAAGTCAGAGGCAAGATAACTGGAGATAAACCTTTACAGATATTTCTGTTCCTGAAATCACTTCCCTTTCTAAGCTCTGCTACTGGCTCTGACTCACAAGTTTCTTATTCCCTCTTAATGTTAATAAAGTTAAAAACAATTCACCCAGCTGAGGATTGGGCCCTGAATTTTTGTTGCCCTTGACGCTGGTCTATTAGAAGCAAGTAAAATTAATGGTGCTCATAAAGCCTCCAGAAGGTCAGTGAGAGGGGCATGGAACACCCTGTGACTTGGTATTAAAAGGATGAAATTCCAGTCCCAGTTTCTCAGCCACTTTAACTTCCAAGATACATGAGGCATCATATATATGCAAAATGCAAACAAGGAAGGGGATGTATGTGATGGACTGGAGGGGGTAGGTGGTTACTCAACAGTACAAATAATAAGTAGGAAGAAGAGCTTATGAGTACAGCAGTGGAAGAGGTGCTTTAGAAGTGCAAGGAGGAAATGCAGCTACAAACCCATTGAAATACTGGTGTTGTCTGTGCAGCTCTATGGTGAGTGTTATTCTGAGGAGGCGAGGAATGCGAGGCAGGGGGTCTGCGGTCTATGGTTTGTTTTTCCATCAATACATATGTCTGACTCTGAGTAAAAGATTAACGAGACAGCTAGCAAATGTCCTAGGAGACAAATGGATAAAATGCTGTTTGTACTTGTCAGATGAGGGAGGGCTCATTCTCGTGTCTCAGTCTCTGAATGAATCTGCTAGGATGCACACCTGCACCAGGAAGAGTTCCTTGACAAGGTAACCCTTTCCACTGCAGAACTCATGAGCACGTCAGCATACAGCTTACCTGACACGTAAATTCTTTCGGTCAATGTGGTTTGGAAAGAACCTTCCACCTACTTTTTTTCTGCATGTGACGTACATTGCTGCACGTTACAGAAAAGCCCCAGGTAAAGTAAATGGAAACTCTAACCAGCAGCTATGCACCTGGTGTTTTTGCATTTCCCAACAGATATTACAGTTGCTGGAATGATGTGTGAATCTTCTACAACACCTCCTATTGACAATTTAGTTTAGGTGTGGCATGAGAGAGATCTGTGTTATTGATACTAATGACCCACAGCCTGTTGCTAAAGAGAAGGAAGAAAGGAACTGAGGGAATTTACAGGTTAAAAAAAAAAAAAGAAACAAACAAAAGCAAAACCAACACAAAACCATAAACCCCAACAAATATTTACATTCTATTACATTTGACAGCAATCACTCTGTTACAGGCTGAAAAGATTGCAGCCGGGCATGCTGACACTTTCCTTTTCCAGGGATGGTCATGGCGGTGGACAGAACAGCTGGACTGTCACTAAAGCTCATCCTTCCTAGTTAGCAAAACCTCTGTTGTGTTTTCCTCTCCTGTTGGCAACCTGTGCTGCTGGTGATCCCTCAGAGTTGATGGTGTAATGCCATTGGCCTGAGTCCTGCTGCAAGGAATGCAGTGGCGCCCAGTCAACCACCAGCACTAACCACAATCTCCCTGCAGATCTTACTAACCTGGCAGCTGAGCTCTGTGGAGTAACACCACAAAAAATGGGAGCACCTTTTCCTTTCCTCACTGGCCTCCTCTTTTTTTTGTTCTTTTCTCCTCTTTTCTGGAAAAATCTGAGGGAGTTAATCAGATTACCTAAGGAGAAAAGCAGCCCATCGCTTATAACACTGTCATAACCTTCAACATCTCTCATGTTCTGATTTCTGCTCTACCTGAAACCTGTGAAGTGTGAGTCACATCCATTCTCCTTATGCCATAACGGGGAGGAATGCTGATATGTGGGAACTGACAAAGAAGCGTGAGGGAACTGATGTTCACCCCTTCATCCCGACAAAATCTGCTGGTGAATCATAGGGTAAGAACTTGACCTCACCCATGAAGTTGCGTGAAGATTAAAAGAACTTCCTTGTGTCTCTTTGCTGTGTCTCTGACTACCAGGTTTATTGGCTAGAGATGAGCAGTGAAATCATCCCACTAAGCTCAGGGAGAATGAGTTCAAGTTTTGTCAAGGGCCACCCTTGACAAATCAGCTCTAAAAAACATAAGCTATCTCTTTCAGTGAGTCAAGAGCAACCGGTCCTGCTCCTGGACATATCAGACAGATGCAGCTGGCTGAGGAAAGGGGCATACTCAAGCATCCAAGACCCTTTCATATTAGTGACATCAGATATATGTTTCTGAGAAAACTTTGGGGCCCTGATTGAGAAGGTGATGTTGCAGGAAGTTAGCCCTCAAGTAATATTTCTATCTCACTTAAGTCTGCCAGCCCACAAGGAAGCATGGGATAAGTTTGTCCAAAAAAGCTGGAGAACATTTAGAAAATTCTAAGACCACCTACAGCCACCTCTGAAAAGCAGGAAAAGGGAACACCATGAAATGAATGTGAATTGTTATGAGCTGAACAGCCTTCTGTATTCCAGGCTGTTTGTCACCTAGGGATTAAAATGGTCTTAATACTTTAGCTCTCTTTCCAAACCCGAGTGCAGCTCTTGAACTCTTGAGGATTTGGCCCATAGTCACCCAGGGTGCTGTGTCCCTCCTCCCTAAGAGTGCTGCCAGAACGCAGGAAATAAGACACATGCTGGCCACCCTGTACTGTACTCTTACTTCTATTTTTTTCCTTCTTTGCAGCTGCAAAATACAACTGAGCAAGTTAAATTCCACTTCCCTTGAACACGGAAGCTAACAGTGCATTTTGTCACATGGTCACATCAGCAGACCGCGACAACAAGCGCAGTCACCTGGTGAAACAACCCGCTTGGAGATTTGGAAGGAAAATTTCCTTAGGGCAGGTGACACTGGACATCTGGCAGCCCTCTACTTTTGTTCTGAGACTAATACCTACGTAGTAGGGCATGTTGCCAGAAGCTGCACCCACCTGGGATGTGGCCAGCCCAAGATGAAAGGGAACACCAAATCCAGAAGGGATGGTTAGTTTTTACTGATGTTGTCCAGGACACAGGTACCTGGGAACCTGCTCGATCCCCTTAGGTGTTCAGTACGGCTTGGTAAAGTCAGGGAACTAAGTAAGTTAATCAGGTCAGAGCCAGCCTTGCATATGCTTTCTCCACGGGGAATATGAACTACTTGCCAAATATTCAGATTGGGTAATTGCTACCTGGATTACCAAGGGTATGCAGCCCAAAAGAAAAGAATTGCTTAGAGCTTCTGATAGATTGCATCACCCCCTGCCAAAGTATACGGCAGAATGAGAATCATCAACACATGATGTAAGGATACAAGCCTGCGCGTAATTCAGATGGTAGAGCTGAACCCATGGTGGCTGACTGAAGCAGAAGAAACATTAACCCCCACACTCGTTTATAGGAAAGCAATCGGTTGATTCTGAACTTCAGAAGCATTTGTGGAATCCAGAGATTCCCCGAAATAACCTTCCCTTTCTTAGGACACAGGGGACAAGGATTCATCCCTGCTCTAAAATGTAAATTTGACCACAGCTAATTTTACCCCAGCGTCTAGCTATGAGATCATTGTTCTACTAGCATACAAGTTTAGCCTCATGCTGCCACATATTTTATGACCAAGTGCAACTTGGAGCAGAGCCTGCAGAGCCTGTACTGTCCGTCAGGAGTGCTGCTACGTGATAAAAAAAACCATCATTTGTTGTATTTAACTATAAAACTCTGATGAAACTCAGGTTTTGTCTAACAAAAATGGTTAGGTGCTACCAAGATATACGGGAAAATTAGGCATCCAGAATATTACAATGTAATTGTATGTGAGAGTATGAGATCCCTAAAGCATTTTCTCCTCTGCAACCAAACAGCAGTACAATTCAGGGAAGAGAACAGAAATTATTCAAATTTTCACTCTATTCCAGTCAGCCATGCATACAGTGCTGACTCAGGAGCAAACATTAAAAAGCAAGAGCTGTGCGGGAACTTACAAATCCAATTGTACATCTCCCAAGGGGGGTCATTACAACAGTGTCAAACAGGCCTTAAGCAGGAGAAATGAATAGGTGGGGGGAGATTTGACAGCAGGGGAAAAACAGTGCTGGCAGAAAAGGCCCTGATAACAACAGGTCCAGTCGACACGCGCAGCCTTCGAACTGAACTGTGATCCTGAGGTTTTTAAGGAGGAAAGCGATAGCCCATATCAAAAGTTAATAAGGAAGACATGGTGCAACAATAATAAGGGCAGAGAGAGTGTTAAAATACCCAGTGCAGGGCCCACTTCCATGTGCCATTAGAAGATTACACTCCTCCTTGGTTTGTTAGGTTTAAAACTAAAACAGTTAATTTTAGACACGATTGCAAACAAGCAAACAGACTCAAAACTACAAGTCGAAAAAAGTTTAGAGACAGCAATATTATTAGGGCTTATTCAAGGGACTAAACCTGGCCATAGATGAGATATTAATTAAAGGTTGCGTTCAGTGCCTCCAGAAAATGATTATTCAACACAGCCATGATGTTTTGCCTAATTGTGTAATAAAGTTTTATCTTACCATGCAGTAAAGCTTAGACCAAAATGTTAGTGGAAAAAGAAGATCACAGAGCTTTAATGATAGGCTGAAGCTCGGGAAAGGCAAGTGTGTATTAATATTTGACTTCAGAAAGTATGCAAATCACTTCAATAACACTGTGCTTGTCTTCTATATGAGATAATTCATAAATAATCAACAGCCTTTATTTCATTGTTGGGTAGATCATCAAATTAGTGCCTAAATTAAAGATCCAATTAATCTCTATTAAATTATTCTCTATTAAATATTTTGTCAATACGAATAAAATCATTGCAATTTAAGATAATCATGTTTGCAGGGTTTTTTTCCCCTCTGTTTACCACTAAGAACAGGGGGTTTTAATCAATGACCAAATCACAGCTCCTTTAAACTGGGAGGTACCCAAAATTCAGATAGTGTAGCAGGCCTCCCTCTCCTACATATGCATAAAAATGCTTCTTTATCTTCTGTGAAAATATCTTTTTTCTTGAGATGGGAACTACAAATTCCACTCCTCCCATTCACACTGAGGAGAACATTACTCCCTAAACAGTGCCACTTAATCCAAAACAAACAGCAAGATATCTAAAATATCCCTTAGCTTGCTAAGGGATGTAAGACTCGGACAGAGAATACCTTCTTCTTGGGACAAAGGAGGGAGCGTAGCTGGATTCATAAGGACTGTATTCAAGCACGTCTATCTCATCTCCAAGTACCACGGTCAAATTTATGAGTGCTTCCACAGAAAAAAAAAAAAGCGTCAGAAGGACATCACGGGTTGGAATGCATCAGAACTGATTCCCACAAGCCTGGGAATGTTGCTGGTTCTCATGATAGAGCTGTTAATCTTATAATAAAGTAACTTTTGAATGTATTTTGCACTCGGCAATGAGCTCTCCTAGCAGTGACCTCAATGTGAGCAGCCCTCCCTAGTAATAGGGCTGTGGAAATATTGCTGGAGGCAGGTCTTGCACTGCTTCCTTTTGTCTCTCCATTTAGTCTTTGCAGAAAGATACTACCAGAAGCAGAGAAAGGCCATAAAACTGAAGACATCATTTAAATCAAAAGGCTTTTAGTGGTTGTGTTAAAGGAGCTATCTGTGTTCCCAATAGTGACTACAGCAATTACGTGGTGAAAACATCTAAGCAGGTGCATAATTTAAAAAGAAAAAGGACGTCCTCCCCCTTCCTTAGGAGAGGTCAGGCTTTATATTTCAGTAGGTCTGTTTGACTAAAGGAGAAAAACGAGGGCAGAATGAAAGCAGGAGTTGTGGGGTAAGATAGAAAAAAAGACGAGAGAAAAGAATGGGTAGGGGGGAAAAAGCAGGGAAGGAAGATGAAAGAGAGAGGTGACATCTGACTTGGACAAGGGGTGAACCACAAACCTAGTCATTGCCAGTGTCCGGGAACAGAAATAACTCTTTTGTCCACCAGCAGCAGGGCAGCTGCCAGTGCGGTGGGACAGTGTCGTCCCCGCGCTGCTCTGCACGGCCCAGCCCCAGCCCACTCCCAAATCTGCCCCTTTCGCTGAGCTGCGCGACAAAACTCGGGGTGTTCTCGCAGTCCCTGTGGTTGTGGTTAGGAAACTGCCGCATGTTGGGTCTCAATAGAAAAAGTATTTTAATACAAGAAAAACAGGAAACTCAAGCACGTTTTGACTCTAATTCAATTTCAGTTCCCTGATTCCTTTATTTTCTATGGACAAAAGGCATGTAACAAAATTATGAACTGGGACGTGAAGAAAGCAGAACTGTGCACATGACAGATAAAGCTGGCTCATTATGTGAAAACTGAAGCCATGCAAAATATAAATTCAGAGCAGATTAAAACACCTCTCATCCAAAAACCAGTTAGGACCAGTCAAGCAAATCCCAACACCTGGACAGAGTTTGAGCAGAATGTATATGAACTGGCGCAGGTCATGGTTTCACAAGAGTAGACCAGATTATGAAGAAATGCAAATATTCTTTCTTCACTTTAAGCTGAAAGCAACCTCTGGCTTAGGAATCTCCAGGGACAAGGGACAAGGTACCAGTTCAATGTCAGCTGCCCTACACTCTCTTTGCAAGAGCATCAGTGCATTTTAGTGCTAATGTACTAAAGCATGACACTAGCTCAAGATAACCACATTCTATTGAGAAACATAACAATAGAAATAATGGAATAAGCACTTCATGCAATTTGCTAGGAATGTAGTTTGGACACCAACAGCCAAAACAAACTAAAATGGCAAATGCAAGGACTCTATTTTGAAATGATCTGCAAACAGACTCAGCAGCTTTACAGGGGGTCATATTTTCCACAAGGATAAACTGTCCTTGAACAATATTTTCAATGTTCTGGGTACTAAAATGCTTTCTTTTCATATGGATTGTTCTCATCTCCTCTCCTTTTCCTTGAGCAAATATTTGCTGTGACCAATAAAATTTTTCTCTCCATTTATGAGTTAAATAGCATTGCATTCCCACACGCTGTTTTATACACCCATACATAGAGCATATGTGCCCACAGAAAATGACAACTCTAAACTACGTCTGGTAGAATTATTTTTAAACAATCATATTCACTGTAGATTTCATTCCTGATTCATCAATACATTGAATTCACTGTGGTATTAGATCTGCGAGTGAGAGGAACGAAGCATTCAGCTCAAGAAAGGAGGTGACACATTTCACCAGGGATAAAGCGCTTCTGTGAGTATGTGGAAGAGTGATGCCTGATGCAGTGCCCATAAGCATGGGAGTAAACGCTTCATCTTCACAGGGAACTACTGACATGTTTAATTTTAAGAAAGCAACCAAAAATATTTTTAGTGAAATTATTCATACACTTCTAAATGTGTTCAAGGGTTTTACCAGGTCAGACCTTAAGTGGGGAAATTACAGCCCGCAAGATGCCAGCAGACTATTAGTGATAAGCATGCTGGACTACTCTCTGTTATTCATTCATTATTCACCTATTGTTATTTTCTGCTCATCATCTTGAAAGTTTCAGGATAAAGTCAGGAATGGAAAGCATCCTTACATGTGAACATAGGATGACCAGCACTAACTATGTATGAAAAAAAAGGGTAAAAATTTCACAGGTTAATATACATAAACAGATCACATCATCTAAATCTCTTTTCTTTTTTACACCAGGGTCCGCCGGTGTTTCTGTTGTGTTTATATAGCTTTGGGGAAGTCAGGGACCGTGCTCCACACACAGGTCCTTTTTGCTGAATTCCCCTCCAGGAGTGCAGGGGCAAAGAGGAACACATCTCTCGTGAACACCTGCAACCAGCAGTTCCTTCCTCAGGCACTTAAATAGATTTTCCTCATGCTACAGTAAAACAAGATACCGGCTGTTCCCCTTCATACACCCCAAAATATAAACCGTGGTACTAGCAAGAAAGAAGGTGAGTGTGCCAGCAGGTTCCTCTAGGATACAAAAGCAGAGCTACTTAAAGCATTAATGTCTACTTCTGGCCCCTAGAAGAGGCTGAGGCTTGGGCTGCCTAGCATGCCTGAGGTCTACCACACGCACACTCATACTCAAAATGCCTGGTTTAGAGTTGTTCCTAGTCTTACAGATCTTTCTCAAGTCTTCTGGTCTTTACAAGGGAGACTCAGCAGCCACAGACCATCTGAGACAGCCTGTTGGATGGTCCCTTGGAGGAAGAGGTGCACCCACACAGACAGATTGAAGTGATTAGCATAGACATGCTTTATATTCTAATTTACACTTATGTTGGTTGTGGACAAGCTTTGGTTTTAGTTAAGACAACCAGACTTCAGGACAAGGTGATGGCCGTCATCATTCTCTAAGCAATCCTGCTCATTCTCTAAGCAATCCTGCTTCAGCAGGGGAGTTGGACTAGATGATCTATATGGTCCCTTCCAACTCTAAAAATTCAGTGAAATTCAGTGAAATTCAGTGAAACCAAGCCGAGCCCGATGGTGAGGGAAGTGCCAACTTCCCTGTGAGTGAAAGGAGGAGAAGCGTAGCAGCACAGGCCCTTGGTCAAAGCAGAAGGGGGTGGGAATTCCCTTCCAAAAAAGAGACATTCATCCAGCTTGAGCAATGACATGTTAAACAGCCCGTGCTACCCGCTCTATGCTAGGAGATGAACACCGTATGGCAAAGCCCTCAGTGTCCAATGCCAGTGAAGTGTTAAGCAGCGAGAAAATAGTCTCAACCACCAGCATGCTGGAAACAGAAAAAACTATTGGCTTTGGCACATGTGCAAAGCATATATGCCTGGGTTGCCTGGAATGGCAAGAGATACAAAATGCAGGACTGCCAGAAGTGTTGGTGAGTGGCACTGGGGAGATGCTGCACTGCTCGGCAGAAAAAAGGATATAATCCCATGTGCTGAGCTCAAAGGAAATCCAGATGGTTTCCTGATAATCTTGAGAGTGAGAATTTCAGATCCATCAGGCCAAGAAAGGGGAACTACATGAGACAGAGTCGTATCACAGCATTTAGGAGACTTTCTTGTTCACTGGGTTGCTAGGTTGTAAGGTGTTTTTTGTACTTAGCAGCAAGTGTTTTCAATACTAACACCTGTATGACAAACAATTTGATATTTGACAGCTGTGTCATCTGAAACCTGATCTGTCTCATTTGAGCAAATTTACCTCCTGTCAAACACCAAAGATCTTTGCTTTTACATTACATTGGCTTTATTTCCCAACTTGTACACCCTGCTTTATAGAGAAAACATCTTTGCATCTGTTATTTGGCCACTATCAAGCAATTAACAACAGCATAGTACAAGTCACACTTGTCTGCACACCATGCAATACATACAAAAACGCCTCTTTCTTAACTAGCCCCTAATCAAGTCACAGTACTGGTTTCAGGGGCTTTTCAGGCTCTTCTGAGAAGAGGCAGTAGTCTGAGTTAGACAGCAGTGGCAAGCAGACAGCATGCAGGTGAGAGAAGAAAGGGACCCCTACCTTCGTCTCTGCCCAACATCCCCACATGCCTGACCCCTTTCAGCCTGTATGAATAAGATTTGATTGATTTTCACAAAAGAGATTCTATTGAACAACTACTAGGAAGTCACTAAGCATTGTAAACAACTAAAATAGATATACGGTTGTCAAAATAAACTGAATAATTGCAATTTGTGACACATGAACTTTGCTGTGCCAGGTATGTTAACTTACAAAATTGCAAAATTAATACAGCCACAAAGGGTCTCCCAGTCAACCGTGCAAATTAGCATGGTTCTGTTGCAGTGCTTTATATTTCAGTACTGCCTTTAATCAAAGGATCTCAAAACATATCTGTGATCCATAATCAATAAGACATACTATATTTCCTTGAGATATATAAGTATGATTATAGCATACACTGCACTCTGTACCACTGTAAAGTGGGCTCATGCAAGAGCAGTGAGCTCTGTTGCCTTATTACTAATTTACAAATGTGCCAGCTGTGTGAATATGCATATATACGTGTGTCTCCACTGTTACTCATTCCCTACAAAGCAGGTACAAAAGATGCAAGTTGGTGGGAGGATATAAAACTTGCAACAACCTTTTCCCAGATGCCTAATTCTTGCAGTTTTCCAGTGGGATCCTCCAAAGGAGGAGCAGAAATGGAAATGTGTTGCTGAAACGTGTGTTTGTGTACACACGTGGACGCATGAGCTACAAATCAGTACATCACACCACAGAATCATGTAACATCTGAGAAGCAGAGAGGTAAGCCTAATATGTACCAATTAACAATGACTGCATACCTAACTTGTCCTGCCAATCACACAGAAGATTATTCATGGTGAAAGAGATGTAAAAATCCAATTTAGTTTTAACCATGTATTCTTATTTAAAGGCTAGAAGGAAAGTATTATTTTACAGATAGTGATCAGAGACACCAGGAGACTTACTTTCCCACAGTTGCATTGTAAGTCTGTGGCCACATTGGCAATTGCATCCACTGAAATTACTGTTAATTCTACTTACATCATCAGTGCCTAAGGACTACTGAGAATGGAGCGCCTTCGGTCTCGCTAGGCTCTGTACACACAGAGCTGCAGCCAGGCCCTGCCTGGAGCTCTCAAAGCCAAAACAAAGAACGATGGAGGAAAGGCAGTAACACAACCAGCAAATTGTGTGATAGCAACAGCTTCAGAGGAGGTCCAGTCGTGTTTTTTTTTCTTAACAGGCTTTAGATAAAGTGGGGTGTGTGGAACTAAAAGTAGCAAGGGACTGATGGGGAAAGACGTAAGGAGAAATAGGTCAGGAGAGTTGAATGCAAAACAGAGAAGACATGGTGCAAACATGAAGTGAAAGGACTGCAGGGAGTGGGAAGATGCAGAGAGGAGAGAGCTGGAGCTCCAGCGAAAGAGGATGGGGTGCAGAAAATCCTCCAGAAGTGCAGCTAGCTCTCACAGCATCTAACAGTCCCTATTTCAGCAACTCTAGTAGCTGTTCCTCTCTGTGGTTCAGTGGAGGCACCACTTGTGTCCTAACATCCTCTGAGCAAAAGAGCTCCCTGCACAACTCTGCTTTGAGGGAAGGGGGAGGGATGGGCACTGGCCAGAGCCCATCTACTTCCCCATCTCCTCACAGCCAACTCGGCCCCGGCTGCCTCTGCAGCTGCTCCGGCAGCCAGAGAGCTCGGCCACAAGGCCAACCACAAGCCCAGACTTCTTCTCTTGCTAGTTGGTTCACCACTAGTATCTCACACAACAGGCCTGTTGTGAGCACACTGCAAACACGTTGAACACTCCTGCTTCTCTTCCATGTCCATACCGTTTCCCTTTCTGGTGCAGATGAGCAGAAATGCATGCAACAAATCAGGGAAGAAGAGAGGAAAGAGGAGAAAAGATGCATCTTTCTGCCTCATCACCTAGATGGTCTTTTATGCTGGCAAACATGCAAGCTGCTCCGATTAAACCCAACTGAATTTGAAGGACAGGCTGCTGTCTTTATTATTTTTTTCATGAAAGCTTTCAAAAAACCAAAATTACTAAGTCTACTCTACCAGAGCGTTATGTTGTGCACCTTTTTTCTGCAGACAAAGGACAAAGGCATACAGCAAATCATGGTTTATATCTGGAAGCAGAAGATGGAGGCACTGCCACTTACCCTGATATCCCTGTCCCCTGTGGAAGGTCATGGAGTTCAAGGCAATGGATGTACAACCATTTCTTGTGGTATCTTGCCAATCCTCTGCCCCTGGGTCTATTATGATTAATGCTGATCCACCACCTGGAGTCTGTGTTGGCTGTTCGTACTGTTTTTCATGGCGAGTAACCATAGTAAGCATGTGTAATGGATCTCCACCCACATTTTTGAAGAGTTCTGGGACTGCTGGAAAGATGAAGTTAAACTGGGCCCCAGACTGCACCATGCAACTGCATCCCCGTGGATCCGCTCTCTGCTGAAGGGCTTGTAGCAAAGGTTTCCTCTCCCTTGCGGGTATATTAGGAGTAGCAGCAAGAAAGGAGTTACAGCAGGGTCACTTCTCAACAGGCGGCAGGTAAGAGAAGATATTTTCTGTTCCTAACCCATTCCGAGTCCTGTTCAGCAGCAAGTTTTCTGGATCCTTCAGACAGTACGACACAGCTCACTGCCTCTAAAAGCGTGACCTTCAAACAAGAATATCAAAGTTAGGGCAGCAGGTTTCTGAAACATTTCAAACAGTTTCTTGCAAGTCATCATTAAAATGGCCATTTGTAGGTAAGAACAAAACCCTGAGTAAAGGTTAGCCCTCAATGCTTTTGAAAAGCCATGTGCTTTATTAAACAAAACCATTACAACACAAGCAGCAATCTATTTCCAACATCCAGAGCCAGAGATCATATAAAACTATCAGATTAGATTTGTATTGTAAAGTTTCTACTAAAATAAAGTCACGCCTGATAACACTGATATAGTACACACTATACGTAGGTAAATCAATATTATCATTACCCCCCTGAGTGCAATACTCAAGCAAGGTTTGGTAATCAAAGCAGACCGCATTTAACAGAATATCAGAAATATTTATGACATCTTTAAACAATTGCAAGCCTAACAGCTCGAGCCCCAATGATTCAAAGTACAAAAGCAGGATTTTGACAGCACTCTGTGGAAAGAGAATTTTCTTTCTTTCTCCTCTTGGCACACCACCATCAGATCCCGTGCATGCAATCCAGCCCTACAATAAATATCCAAGGCACATACAACACACATATGCACCCCCAGGCACCCAAAGCTTCAACTGTTGCAAACTACCATCACTTGCTTGACTTCAACAACTGTACATGCCATCTGATGATCTGGACTATGCATATTCCATCAGAATATTCCATCAGAATATATTCCATCAACATATTCCATCAGAAACAGAAATGCACCAGTTTTAAGGTAGTTTTTGACAGATTAACAGAGTTGGTGTTGTTTTTCAAACTAACATCCTTTAGTCCATGACAGGTCCTCAGCATTTTTATATAGCAACAACCATTTAAGCTCATTTGCAAGGTGTTCAGGCCAATGCCAATACACAGTACTGCCAGGCCCCTGGTGTCCAGGGCTTATAAATTATTACATTTCATTCAACAAACTAAAGGCCTAGAAACTTGGTTGAGATTTTAAACTTCACAACATAGAAGTGCAGATTATGAGCTGGGGCTGAGACTGGGGCGGTGACTGAGAGGGCCTGGCTTCACAACCAGTCCCACCAATTCTCACACCTCCCTCCTCACCTCACTTTCTCAGGTAGATGCTTTGCTTCCATGCTGACACTGCTGTGAATGTGATGAACAGGCTCTGGTTTAACAGCAGGGTTTTCTTGTCTTTCTGTCCAGTTGCTGAAATGGGTAGGTCAGTGGGATCAGAAGTTTAGTAAAGTTTACAAGGTAAAATCTGCTATTAATACAGTCTGGGTGGGTTTTGGTTTTTTTTACTAAACCGGTTCATAAGAAGACTCGTCTACTCATCTGTTCATTCTCAAGAAATGTAAACTTCTTAATTCAATGCATATTTAATTGGAGAACCCATGGCCTTGTGATGTATCTAGAGCCCTACCACCCAGAAAAGCACTGTATTTTGATGACACATTAAACAGCGTCATTAGTGGGAGCAACTTCTAGGGATAAACACTGAAAATCTTTACAAGCAGTGGTCAATTGCTCGTTGAAGATACCGCTGTTAGAGGGTCCCCCCTTCAGTTGGTTGCTACCATCCCTATGAAAGAGGTAGCTGCTCCCACCACAGAGCTCTCCTTTATTCCTATTACAAAGGCTAGCAGGTTAATTTAACCCAATGAAAGCTCTTTACTTTAAGCTGGCTGACACCGCCCTGAAGCAGATTCTCACTGTCTCTTTCCAAACGGCTCTGCTGGGGCAACAGCACTATAAAAAAAAAAAAAGAAAAAAAAAGATATTGGTAACCAGCAACAAAAAGGAAAGAACATCTGAAACCAGTGTGCTGTTCAACAGTGGATGTCCACCACATCCTAAAACACAAAACATCATTCAAAGATGAAATCTGCAGGCAAAAGCAATCTTTGCCTGCAAGTGCCTTTCCTTTCAAAGAGATTAAAGAAAAAGTAATTGCAGTGAAAAACCACTCCTCCTTTACCTAAACAAAACCTGGGGAAATTCTAGGAATACATACCTTGGAGAAAACAAATCATAGAATCATAGAATCATAGAATCATAGAATGGCTAGAGTTGGAAAGGACCTTAAAGATCATCTAGTTCCAACCCCCCTGCCATGGGCAGGGACACCTCTCACTAGAGCAGGTTGCTTAAAGCCCCATCCAGCCTGGCCTTGAACACTTCCAGGGATGGGGCATCCACAACTTCCCTGGGCAACCTGTTCCAGTGCCTCACCACCCTCACTGTAAAGAATTTCTTCCTTATATCTAATCTAAATCTCTTCTCTTCCAATTTAAAACCATTGCCCCTTGTCCTGTCACCACTCTTCCTGACAAAGAGTCCCTCTTCAGCTCTTCTGTAGGCTCCCTTCAGGTATTGATAGGCTGTTATAAGGTCTCCCCGGAGCCTTCTCTTCTCCAGGCTGAACAACCCCAGCTCTCTCAGTCTGTCTTCATAGGAGAGGTGCTCCATCCCTCTGATCATCCTCGTGGCCCTCCGCTGGACCCGTTCCAACAGCGGAGGGCCACGAGGATGATCAGAGGGATGGAGCACCTCTCCTATGAAGACAGACTGAGAGAGCTGGGGTTGTTCAGCCTGGAGAAGAGAAGGCTCCGGGGAGACCTTATAACATACTTTCTGGAAATAAAATAAAATACTTTCTGGAAATAAGGTTCTGGAAATTATTAACAACTAGTCAACTTCTGTTATGGTAATCTTAGAATTTGAAGCTAAAGAAAAGGACAGTAAATTCTGGCAGACAGATCTGAATTACAATTCTCTAGCGCTCAGACCTGAATGGTAACTTGATAGCAGAGTTTGGCCACTGCAAGATTTTTGTCTTGGTTTTTGTTTCTTTCCTGTGAAATTCTGAAGGTGTTTTTTCTTTTTTAATTTCAGGCTGGTTTATGTTTTTCAAATTTTATTTTTCTGTGTAACTGCCCAAAATGCTGAGTGTTCTGTTCACATACACGAATTTCAAATTCACTTTCCAAGGCTTTATTCTGGAAAATTCCAATTTCCTCTAAAACACTCCTTTTTAATGGGAAAAATAAATTAATTTCTGAGCTTCTTCCCTTTTCTCAGGATGGATCTTATTTAAACTTGCAGTAATTTTTGCACCTTTTATTCCAAATCTTGGAATAGCTAGTCAAGATGGTTTTCCAATTAGCCAGATCTTGAAATAAAGAAGAGGTGGCACTTCCATGGAGTTTGCATTGGTCTGTGGGTTCCCACTGTAGCTGTTGATGAAAATCACCTCTTGATGATGTCAGTGTGGGACTTTGCAGGAAAAGAGGCTTGAAAGAGAGGCAATAACCAGTAGAGAAGAAAAACCTTTTCAAAGACTTCACTCTGTCAGGCCCTTACTGTCAGCAAATCTCAACACAAATCTAAATTGTGCTGTTCAATGCTAGTATAATTCTTTGTGTTCCCCTCATCCTTTTTCTTTCAAGATTAGTCCTACAGAACATGAAACCAGATAACTTCTCTTCAACCTAGGCATAGAAACCCACGCTGCATTATGCGGACAAACAAGGATCTCCCTGATGTCAAATGGGAGTCTGCAAAGCCAAGCAAGACCAGTCCAACCCCGTCAGTCCCCAGATGATGTTCCCCACTCGCCTTCGCAGACGTCCCTCAGGCAGGACCTGCCCCTTCCCTGCTGCTGAAACCCCGGGTCTTTTCACACCAGAAAACAGCACTTACGCCAAATTGTGAAGTGGTTTTACGAGGTGGAAAGGCACCGGCTAGGGGCTAAAGAAAGGCCAATAAAGTCCTCCGACTTGTAACAAAATAACAGATTTAAACCCAGGTCAACTGAGGTGAAGGGCAAGTGCATTAATCGCCTGTATTAACGAGGCTCTGTGTGCCTGCGGCAGCACTCGACTGAAAAAGACAGTACGTCTTGCTGTAAATAAGACAAATAAACAGCAGCTACAACAACAAATCTTCCCCCAATTTCTTTTACTTTTCATTAAACAAGTAATCTGACTTTTATTAAGTCCTCTTCGAAGTCCGTACGTCATGGCCTTTGTAACTGCGCCTGTTTACACTGCCTGTATGCTCTCACACATACATTACAGCCTGATGAATGCCTGGAAAGGAACTTCAGCCAGTTTTGTTCTTAAGTGATAATCGAAGAAATCCTCCGTCACGTGTTGCGGCAGTGTGAGTTGGCCGTACCAGGACGAAGAGTCATGCAGATGTTACCCAAATGCTTCCATTAACTTAATCTTCCTCAGAAGAGCCCTTCTGCTGCCAAGTACTTAAGAGTGTCACTTGGGATTTAGATGCCATTTTTGTTCACTACTGAAGACTGGTCATGTGTAGGAATCTGCAGCCCTGATAATAGGGTTTACAGAACACCATGAAAATAGATTACTGTCTGCTGAAAACATTTAAAAAAGACAATGTTACCTTTTACTAGTCTTAAAGTGCTTTCTGGCATGGAAACCTTAATGGTTGTTTATTCCAGTATGCTTTCTAGAACACTGGCTTAGAACAAAATAAGGTTCATTTTAATAATTACCTGAGATGCTAACAACATGATACAGGAGTCTAGAACACTAAATGTTTTCCTTCACATCATTTAAAAAAATAAAACGATATTTTGTGATCAGAAAATGCATCAGACGTTTTCAATTGTCCCAGCATATGCTGTTATCTCAGTAATGAAACCAGTTTTACTTTTTTCCTTTTTTAACTCAGTTGTTATGTGGGAAGATGTAGTAGTATAAAATAGCAGGGAATAGTATGAGTAAATTGAACTTGAAAAGTTTAGTATGTGTTTTAGAGAAAAGATTAACAAGTCCTTTTTTATTTTTAAACTGTCTTTTTATCTCCATTTTTTTCATCTTGCATTTGCTTCAGCCAAGCAATTCCAACAGTTCAGAAGGACAGATGTTCCATCTCATTCTATTCCCAGACAAGTCACTCTGTAAAATTACATTTCTTTTGAAACATTAGTACAACAGTTTAAAGACCATCAGAAGTTTTAAAGGAGAATTGCAGAGGAATAATCAGCAATGTGTTTGGATATAGTTTCTATACTGGATTTTTAGTTGCAGTACCACTCCTCAGCAAGATAGAGTTTCAGATTTATTTTCCACCTTGTGGTTCTTCCTGGTTTGCATCTACGTAAGTACCACAAGCCTCATTGCAATCCATGCAGGGTACGTGTATTTGTGATATTCAAGGGTGATGTGCTATGGGATGTGTTCAGTGAACCAAGACATACCAATACACCTCACAAGGAGAAAAAATGATTTAAAATACACTACGGTGCTGACTGGCTAATCAAAGCCTACTCAGTAAGGACATTCGGATCACACAGCTGCATTCCATATCATCACTGCTAATACACTCATGCTGATACACTTCTACAACAAGGCCAGAGAGGTAGAAAACTTTGGGTGATGCTCTCAGGAACCACATACCTGCGTTGGCTCTTCCTGAACAGGTTACTGATGACAGAAGAATTAAATACAAAGTGTCAAGAAAAGCAAATTAAGATTTAAAAGTGGTCACTTAATGAAGCGAGCAGCTCTAACGCACAAATCGCTCTGTGCGAGTGCATCTATATTACTGCTTTAGCTGGGATCACAAGGACCCTTTTGAGTCGAACCTCCCGATCATCCCCATTTACCACACTTGAGCTCACGTTGCAGGGTGGTCTCAGAGCTCAACCAGAGAGATGCGTTCCCAGAGCACTAATTTACTCACTCAGATTACTGACGTTCAGTCCGCAGGACTAGACTAGCATCAGCCTGAAGTACCCTCCTGAAATGTGCACAGCGTGGGCACCCAGCCTGGAGCACCCACAGTTCCCTTCTGCTGATGCGCTGCTGTAGGTCTGCGCTGCTCATCAATGGGAACACACCACCTGTATTGCGTCAGATACAAGGCACATCACATAAATTTCCAGGCTCTTCATAACATACGAACACTGATACTTGCGTAAAATGGAAATAACGCCTCACATGCATCTTACACAGTTTAAGTCGGGCCACACAAGTTTCAGGAAAGTACAGAATTAAGCCCAGTACCTCAGATCTTAATAATAACTGATCAAATCAATTAACTATAACTCCTATGATCTATTAAATACGTATCTGAATCTGCATATAAAAATAAATTTCAAATTAGGCTTTCAGAATCCTATTCAATATGTCTTCCTAGGCCAATTATTTCTCAGAAAACACAGACTTAAGTTTACTGACGCTGGCAGTGTGAATTTGTTTCTTAAGCTGCAAAATCTTACACACAATCAAAAAACTCTTCACACAAGCATTTGATGTAACCCCAGTGTTGCCTGCACATACTAAACCTTGATGCGTATTTCATCATGTCAAGATCAAGAATGGGAATCAAGGACTTCACACAGAAAGGCTCATGCCTCCTCTTGTTCTGTTACCAAGATTCACCATATGAAATGGTGGTAGATGAGTTCAGGCCAAAAAAAGATCAGCTTAAGCTAGTTCGTGTAGCCTCAGAGAGACGGCGGCTTTATCCACCTTCCCAGGACGCAGCTTGTTCAAGGCACACTGAAGAATTTGACTCCTCGCTTTTGAACTTCAAAGACACCACTAGAGATAGTGGCAAGGTACTTTAACATTTAACTTGGGCACTTTTTTCCCCTCTAATTGTAGCTATTTTGGAGTTAATCACCTAAGATTCCTCTACTGTCAATGGAAAGAAACAGGACCCTTCAGGGTATCACCTTTATGCGAGCTGAACCCCACTTTTACAGAAGGACAGTTGACTGTGAAAATAACCAGATGCAACAGTGGCAAAATTCCTGCCATCCTAATGTCACTAGGGATTTTACCATTGCTTGCAACATAAACTAACGATGTGAGGTTTCCAGGCAATTGCGGATACCCTTTAGTTATTTAGCACTATTTACTGCCGTACTTTTTCTTCGCTCCTTTCTCTATCAGGAATATCAGGAATAAAAAGAAAAAGAAAAAAAAAAAGAAAGGATGCTGATGTTTGAGTGCAGAAATAGCAAATGGTTATTGTTTTAACCTCCCTGAAAAGCAACACAGCACACAGTGAAAAATGTAATAGGCTCAAATCCAATTATTTAGTAACTCCAAAGAGGTCAATGGAATTGCAGCACAGATGACTTTGGTTCAGTGTTGCAAATTAAGAAAATTGAGCTAAATTCTGACCAAGGTATGTACACTGAAGTAAGACTACACATTTAGAAGAGAGAAAAAAAATAAGTTTACGCTACACAGGATCAAGTCATGCTTGCTCTGGCAGTGTAAATCTCTTACCAAATGCAGTGGACCTACTCCTCTAATTTGGAGAAGTAAGATTCGAATTTTTCTTTATACAGTTACATATAAGAATGTGATCACATTAGGAAGATTTTCTGTCATCACTTTTCCTTCAATTACAAAACAGAATACGGAGGGTAGGGGATATTAGGAAATCACAGTATTGGACTGTATCCCAAAACAAGGATTATATTAAACAAAAAGGGAAATACAAACTTGTTTCATGACTGTGGTGCTTCAGTTTTACTTAGATAACTCTAAAAAAAGTAATCACTCATGCCTGATTTACAAATGTGCACATACTGAATATGGGATGGAAGATCTTAGTAGCCTTCCAGGAAAAATATGGAAAATACATGTTCCCTAATAAAAGCAAGAATTGGTTTTATTATTACATGACTAATCTTACTCATCTGATATCAGTACAAGAATGGACTAAGATAACCTGTAGCTCCAAAACACAGAAATAGCCCCTTTCTTCGCTCATCTCTGTGCATTAGACTTTCCTCTCTACAAAACCTATTGCTCAGCTAGAAAGCAAACTTTTTTCTAATATTATCTTGTACTAGTTACAGCTAATGCTCTTCACTTTTAGAAATTGCAAAACTACTTCCTTTACCATTAAATGTAACAGAGCTTATGAACTTTCAAAATCCTGCAGGTATTCTTAGGACTTTGCATAATTGGAAATGCAAACTGGGGATCCTTATAGCTATCCAGCTGCCCGGTTCTTCTTGAATTGCATCGAACGTGGTACGTACTTACCTATTTTTGAGCATGTGGGCTCCAAAATAATCCATCAATACTCACAGAAAGAGGACACCAATGTGTGTTTTTCAGGCTGAGCCCTGAATGAAAAACATAGAAAAATCTTAAGGGAAAAACTTCCTGCGTGATGATAGCAATTTATTTTCAAGTATCATCTGCTTTTTGAATTTTCAGACACTAGAAGGACTAAAATATCGCATAAGTGTTACATTTTAAAAAAGGAAAGTCCTGGAAGTATCAGAAATAAATGGAGTTCTCAGGGGCAAATTCTGCACCTTTTCAGTGGGAGTCAGCCTGAGGGAGTGGGAGTGGAGTCACACTAATTGGTAACAAAGTCATTCAGTTCACTCCTAGACTGGTACTAATTTCATTATTACACTATAAAGAAAAGTGCAATTATTTACAAATAATTTCACAAATAAATTGTCTGAATTTACACATGAATAATTCAGCCCAAAGTTAAATTTTGCTCTGCAAGAAGCATTTTTTCAGTCGCTTATAAAGGCCCAGACTTTAAAAAGAGGGGCCGATGCAAACGTTGCCTCTGTATGTTCTGTTGATGTTATGTGAGAAATGGTTTAACATTAACAATATACACTGCACAAAAACTCATATGGGCTGAACATTGCAAGGCTGCCAATTTAATTTGAAATGACTTGACAGAAAATCTCTAGGCCACCAAATGCTATTATAAAGCACTGTATTCTCATTAAAGGTCTGAGCCCTTTTTTTTCTCCCCGAGGGCAGACTCCTCGTGAGGCTGTCCCTCTGGCATAACATGTGATAGAGCTAATCTGTCTTCACTTGGACAGCATTGCGGATATGCAAACCCAGGTGGCACTAATAGGTTTACAGTAATAACTATGGAATTGGATACAGTATGTTACACTGTGAGAAATTCCCACAGATCAATTTTTGTGGTGAAGGTTAACCAACAGACATACAGCCGTAATATTCTTTTTTCATGGGTCTGTTAACAATTTTATGGCTTTAAAAATAAAAGAAGAAAGGCTCTCCTATATTTGGACAGAATATAAATATTTAACTTTTCAAACGTATCTACAATATATGTGCATAAAAATGCTCTCTTGGAAAGACAACTTCTGTTAGTTATTCCAGCGCAAATCTGGAGGAATTCCATTGGCTTCAAAGAAAGAGACCAATATAAATGAGAGCAGAATATGCCCCAAAAATGCATTTAACATAATATCGTGTCGTACCATTTTGTTCATACATTTTAGTGGCACTTTTGTAACTTTATTATTGGAAATTACAATGAGAATAAAATTAGCTGCATAATTGTAATGAATGCACTATACAATTGAAAATACCCTTGTTGTAGTAAAGCATTATAGGCAGAGACATAAAATTGTGATCTGACCATTTGTGGTCATTAGAGATCCCATGGTACTCTTTGTAAGATTAGGGGTTTTAATCTCAGTGTGCTGGCCAAATTCCAGCATGGGTAATTACGTTCCCTCTACCTAAATTCTCTGCATTTTACCCAAGGTGGTTGCATTTCCATGGTGCATGAAGTGTTCCTTGCACATGGATTTTAAAATTCTGTAATACCCGTTAGCATGAAAGGTGTTATACAAGATGTGATATCCTTGTTACAATTAAGTTAGAGTACGTTCATTCCAGAAAACAGAAAAAGCCATCTGTCAATCAACTACAACATTTAATGTACTGATTAAAAACATCATTTCAGCTAAAGAGGCACTCCTGTATTGTGGTATGTTATAGTCTTTGCAGTCATAAATTCCATACCCACGTTAGCTACCACAGATGGAACATATTGAGAAGTTAAACACACAGCACTGGTGACTGAAGAGGATGTATACAACCACACTGCAAATTCACCCAGCTTGTCAGCCCCCAACACAGCACTATTACCAGCTCAAGCCAAAGCATCTGTCTTGCTTGAGACTAACAAAGAGATCTCCTCGAAGGAGTGTAATCATCTAGGAGACAGAGTTCTGAAATATTGAAAACAAAGTCAGACAATAGAAATACATATCTCAACACACAGCACTGCAAAAGCAAGATACCTGTCTACCTGCAGGTAGGATGATGGGCGATTGCCTACCCAAGCAATTTCTTTCTCCCTGAGATGATTCAGGTGGTGCCTCCTACTTCAACACCTACTCATCCTCACTAGTAAGCAAAGACATATGGAAAGAGGGATGATGTACTGTGCAGCACTGCAAGATGGTTTTCCAGCCCAGAATACCACCTCATGTATGCCTTGTGCCTATGATTTTGTCAGCCATTTTGGTTCATCTTTCACAAAAAGAAATAGACTGGAAGCAAAATAATGCAACATTACAAGAAAAAAAAGCAGTCATGAAAAATACTTCCAACCCTTCCTTTCACCAACATCTCTTTGCCACATTTTGGACAGTCAGCATTTCCAGTAAGAGGCTTGATATTCCTCTAGCACAGAATGAAATCATTAAAGTAGATTTGAGTTTCATACGCTTAATTCATCTACCAAGGAGTGAAAAAACCTTTCCGGGTTGCTCTAATCATTGATCCAATAAGTCAAGGGCCAGGTCTGGAGATGCTCACTCTAGTAGAATGGCATCTTCATTTGGACTGAGACTATTGCACTGAGACTAGTCATGTACAATTCAACATAAGGAATGTCTCAGAGTCTAGCCTGATGAAACCAGCCTTTTATATGTATATATGCTAAGTGGTTAATAGACAAATCGCTTGTGTTGAGCTGTGCTATGTGCAATAATTAACAATAAGTGCAGTTGGAAGCAGGAAATCACTGATTTTCAATTGATATTTAAGCAGGAAATCATTTACTATTGTTATTAGGCAGACACAGTTGTACTGAACTAGTGCAAAATTATCTGATACATGAAAAAACCTATCATTAATCAAGGTAATATTAAGTGAATTTAACTGCATACTTTAAACTGCTCTTCTCATTTGTTTAAAACTTCCACATCAATCTACACAGCCTACTTACACAAGATGCAGTTTACTGCTAAGATTAATGTTGTTTTCTATATTTACAAAAAGTCTCATGTGTAGGCACTCACATCAGAAAAAGACTTTATACAGCAGTTTCTGCTAAAAGGTCGTTTCACAACTGATACCATGCAACTGACACAGCCAACCCTTTTTCTCTCTAGAGAAAAGTGTATTTCAGACACAACATCTGATAACGATTTCAATAGCCTGTCTTTTTAATTTTGAATCTTCAGATTACCATACTATATCAGTATGATTTTTGTTTTGATGTGGGATCATATTCAACTTGTATATGGCTAACCTAAATATCACAGTGTAGTGTACACGTTCAAGAGAATAGCATCCCCTTCAGATCACCCATAAGTCAGAGCTTTCAGACCTGACTCCATATGCAGGCAATGCATTGCAGAAGTTAAATTAAGGTTTGTGGAACTTAAACACTCCAAGACTGTATTCCCATTTATGCTTTGTATTGCTCAGACACATTAAGATCTGAGCCTATACAATGGAGAAATATCTGTGAGGTATCCAGTTGGAATACAGGCACCCTTTGATCCCTGTCTTGCCAATAAGGATGGAAAGACACCTCAACAGCATCACTCCAATTGCTTGAGATATAGATCAAGCCTGGAGCTGCCAATCTTGATGAGGTAAGACAAATCCAAGACAAAAGTTTCCCAGGGCTCATATCCTGAACACATTAAAAGAGGAATGAAATTGGTAATAAACTATTATGTCCATTGAGTATGAAGAAATGAGACACACAAATGGTGACTTGTACAAGCCCCCAACAGACACCTCAGAAAGAGCAGAAATGGTTCTCAGTTCTATCGAGCTCAGGTCTGGTATCTTTCTTTTAAGATGCCTTCTTACCACATGTACCTGCAAAGGTGTGGGATCCTCAATGTCTTATTGATCTGGGGCTTCAATTTTAGCAACATCTTTGAGCAGTAGAGGAAAAAAATAAGTTCCATCAAGAATTTTGAATAAAAAAAAAATTAAGTAGGAGATCTTGGCCACTTCTGAGGAAAAGGCCTGGCTGGATTTTCCAGCTTCAGAGAAAGGTCTGACTGAGTTTAAAGCCAACTAATAAATTAGTTAATTAACGAATTGGCAGCTCCTGAAATGGTTGCCACATTTTCAGTTAGCCGCATCCAAACCCAGCCTTTTATCTCAGTTCTTCTTCCCCTTTCAGTGAAATTTCACATCACCTGTTTCTACAATATCACAACATCAACATCTGAATTTCCTTTATCTCAAAGTTCTCTTTTCTCAAAAAGGATATCCAATCTCCTGTATTACACAAACTCTTGAAACTACACCTTATGCAGTTTTATTCTTCACCAACTCCTCTTCACCTCTCCATCTTTTCTCCATCCCCAGATGTCAGTAGTCATCATTTCCCCCAGTTATGCAACCCACTAATCTCTGGACATTTCCCAATACAAATCACAATCCTAAAATCACTGCTCTGCTTTGCTCTGTACCCGCTTATCTTCCTTTACAACTCCCTTCCCTCCCTCTATCATATCTGTCAAACAGCACAAGTTTCCCAACCTCTCCTCCCTCCTTCCAAGCTATCTCTAAAATGCACCACGTGAATCCTCCTCCCATTCTCATCTTTCTGCCCTCCTCTTTTAAGCTTTGCTCTCCCTTGTTATTCGCCAAGTTACTTCTCTCCTCATTTGTCATTCGCTTGCAGTGCGTTTCTCCCACAAAGCACCTTAATCGTAGTGCTACAGAGAGATTTTTAGATCTCGGTTAATAAGAAATGTGAATATTAAACCCATGTATTTCTCACAGCTCAGTATCTCACTCAGCCAAGTCTATTGTAGGCTCCACGGGGCAGCAGTATTTTCTCCCTGTATTTCTGTACAGTACCAAGTCCTCTCCTGGAGCTCAGCAAATAACAAAGCAGTTGCGTATCTTAAAGGAACAAGATAACACAGTAATAATGACCATACCCATATGCAGTAACTTCTCTCCAGATGGATCCCAAAGCACTCTATACCATTTGCCAATTAACGATACAAAATGAAGTATTTACATAGGAATCATTTCACCCATGAACAATGGCATAACGCCAGCCATGCCTTAATTGCATGGAGTTACACAATACAAATTTAAGACAGGAAGTGAAGACCCACGTCATATTTCCAGGGAGAATTAAGGCTGGCGTATTATAATTACCAGGACTGGTTGTAAAATGCAAATAAATTCTCAATTTAAAAAAATGACAATTTTGCTCAGAATTTTGGAAACTTCTGAACCATTTTTATCTGGTCAATGAAGAGAACAGTTAAACACACCCCAAACTCTGAACGCTTTCAAAGATTGCTGCAATTTTTTAAAAAATGCAAAAACTGCTGTACTCCCAAATAGCTTTAATAATACTCAAAACTGGAAACTAGCCAGGACCTGAGCCCTCTTCAACAATTGTCGTAGGATTTTACTCATAAACTGGGACTTCAGATGACAGGAAACATCATGTTGTGGAAATCTAAAAAAAGCAATTTAACTGTGCATTCACATATCCAGATTCAAATTATAACTTAAATGAATTATATTAATAAGAGTTGAAGTAATTCCTGCTCATTTTTTTCTACACATTAACAAATTCACAGGCAAGTTTGCCACTAATATTTAAACCGAAGTTCCATAACTAAAAGTAATGCCTAGTTCTCAAAAGACTTTTAATTGGGTCAAGTCCTGCCATCGGTCAAGTAACCCAGAACTTTTTCACTAAATTTAACATAATCAGATTTTCACCCCCGGTCCATTGGATGGAGGACTGAATAATGAAAAAATATTTTGAATAAATTATTCACTGATTGCTCAAAATTTATGAATAATTTATTTGGAGAAGAGTATTCAACCACACATAAAGCTGGCCAAAGAGGGGCAAATGTCTTTCTGAGTCATTTATTCAACAATTAATGGAAAAAAACTATTCACAAATGTCATTCAAATAGCTCTAGACTATAGTAACTTGGTTTCCAGTTGACTCAGTATGTCTTTTAGAAAAGTGCCAGGTTTTCATGCACACTAAGCTTTATTTCATTATTTGAGATCCTCTTGTTTCTATTTTTCCCTTTACTCAAGCAAAAGAACCTCTTTTTTCCAGCACCACCGCCACTGTTGCAGGCCTGACTTGCTTTGACTGCCAGCCCAGTATGCAACTGCGGTACTGGGCTTTAAATGATCCCTCCCTTCGCCAAGGACCCTGAAGCAAAGAAAAACGAGGCTATATACATTTGAACTTCCAAATATATTCTAGGTGGGGAGCAGAGAGGAAATCCACCTCAAAACAAGGGCATGAGTCAGAGGAAACGCAGAAGAGGTGAGACAAGAGTAGGTTGCCACATTCCTCCAAAGCCCCTCTTCCACCCACCTCTGCGCTGGGACCCGCCTGCCTGGAGGGACCCGGGAGCACCCGCGCACAAGCCCCAGCGAGTTTCCATTCTCAAACCACAATGTGATTTATCACAACCACGGGCCAACTAGGTTGCTGTTGAAAAGAAATCCTGGCATTTGTTGCAATTACGCTTTCTTAACTATATTGATGTTAAATGCAGGAAATTCGTTTTGCTATCATTGTTTTTCCAATATGCATTTAAAACGTAGCATTGTAAACACTGGCTGGTGTGACTGCCTCGGCAGGATTTTCTCAGTGCCTTGAGCACAGCATAATGGAGCGCACTCATCTTTCAACAACTTGACACTTTTCTTTTTTTCAAATGCAACTTAAACAATAAAGGTCAGATTTAAAGACACAGCAAGACAAACAGCTCTACTTTTTTTCTTTTTTTTTTTTTTTTTTTAAAGTTATTCACAAGCATTTAATGAGGATTTCCAGGGTACTGTAAACCATCAAGGTTACAGAGAAATTAACTGCTGAGTAGAATCTACCTGAAAAGGAGGGAGAGGTGGAAGAAGGGCTGTATGGCACTGATAAATATAGAATCGGTCCTCTTTGTATGCAAGGTGTGCAAAAACTGGTGACTTATTTCTTGTGTTCTGAGTAAGAACAAAGGCAAAGTGGAAGAAGCAGAAAAGATGAGAGCACAAGGCTGTATAATAGCTATTCTAAAGCAAAAAATACCACGGTATTTTTCATCCAGATCTGCTTTATAATAATGGCACACAGAACTAGGTACAATATTTTCTTAATTTAGATTTTTATAATACAATCTGATTTGGCATCTAGAATATATAATCATCACCAGAATGTAAATGCTATAATCCTCGTGACAACATCTATTCTACCTACTCCTTTGGCTGCTATTTTGGCTCGATTCTAAGAAATCATACCACACCAAGTATTACTTTTATTAATAAAGCTTAAGCATAGCTGAGTACTGCTTAGCAAAATCTTATTTACCTGAATGAATAAGTCCCTAGCAATGATGAATACACACAGTATGTGCATGCTTTCATTTCCACATAATGTACATCCATTAACACCCACCGTGCCATATAAGTTGTCAAGAGCTACACACCCTGTATCAATCAAAAGAGATTTATTTAGCAGAGCATGATTTTAAAGGTAAGTACTTTTTGAATCCGTGGACTGTTTGTTGGCCTCTACCAGAGAAGTGAGGTCTGGAGCTGGAAAGTAGATAAAAAGTGTGTGGTGTAGTCTACAGCGCAGGTCACTCCTTCAGTGGCATTTATCCACCTGAGTCACACCTGAAGCTGCACAGTGCCAAAGACAAGACACCGCCAGAGGTGCTGCCTTTTGGAGGATTTGTACAGCCCAGTGTCAACCTACATGAAACCAGCAGAAGGATGAGGTCACGGCTGGGAACAAAAGATGGCAATTTGGGGAACCCACTGATCACTGAACAGCCCCGGGGTTTAGCACAGGCTTGGCGGGATCTCCAATTGTCTGACGTCCTTGATTAGCAAGATGGGAGAAGGGAGGAGATGGAAGAGGTTTGTGAGGAAGATGAAAGAGCAACTGAATCCTGACAAAAACAACCTTCCCAAGACCCCTGTGTCTAACGTCAGCAGTTAATTTGTATTTTCACATTTAATTTGGACACCGCCAGACCAAAGTCTCCCAGGCACAACCTGTCACCAGGCTGATTTCAACAGTGTTAAAGTGGGATACATTTGTCCTGTTGATTACATTTTAAATTGCCATCATCTCCTCTTTATGCTTGTAGCATTAGACTTAGATTTCTTCCCAGCATTTATTTCAGGCAGCAGCCTTGCCACGCATTAGAGCATTCAAGCTACTGACCATTTAACCACCCAACCCCCTGAAAGAAAAGAAGCCTCTTTCTTTTTCCTTCCCCTCCCCAGCAGATCAATGTTCAGGTCCCATCCATTCCCTATGGAAATGACCCCTCTGTAAATATCCCATTACCTAATATTTACCACATTGGTGCAGAGTCCGAAAGGTAAATTTGAAAAGAGGTGATTTCAGCCCTCATAAACAACTAACCAAGACAGGCCTGGGGAACAGCAGGCACGTAGGATTCGTTAGCTGTGCAGGGCTACAAAAGCCATTCATAGCACCCTTGTTGACACTGCTTTACTTCTTAGGGACTCCGCTTGCTAATAAAACTGCAAAAGGATTAACCACGGAGTTTCACAGAAATCGCCACAAAATGCCTTAGCATTTATAACCCTGTTCTTGCTGCCCTGACGCAGTCAAGCTCCTATTCATATCACCAGCTATTTGGAGCACACAAAGTTTCTTCCTAAAAAAGAAGAAAGGTGCAGAAGGCATAGCAAATTCATGGCAACAAACAAATTGATAACAAGGAACTGAATTCAAAACTTCCATAGAAAAATTACAAAGGAATGGTGGAAATTAATATCCACATAAGTAAAATAAATCATCCCTCCCAGGTCAGAAATTCCTGATGCCCCCTTGCCCTTTTAAGCACAGAGCAGGATGGCGCAGCTACCAATTGGTAGGTGACGTATCAAAATGCTTCTGGAATAGCAGTTTCGCTATCATGACATCTGCTGCAGCCTTCTACATTCAAGTAGCAAAGTAAAACCAGCTCTACTAAAATATAGTTTGTATTTATCCTCCAGTGGTAATGCTTTAAACTACATTTCTTCCAAAAGGCAGCAGATGTAGGGGTAATTGCTCTAAACAGGACACTTTGCTAGAACTGAACAGAGAAGAACCTTTGCAATGGGTGGCCATGCCCTGTAAACTGCAAGTGCCAGGGATGAGCCTTCATTCCCAACTTTCAGAGAGTTCCCCTTTTTCAGGCTAGGGGTTATTCAGCACATCGTTGCAGTAACGCCAAGGCATTTTGTAAAAGTCGCCTACGCATGCAGAGTTTGCCTGAGTGAGGAGGCCAGGATTGGGCTCCTCTTTACATCCTCTGTTCCTGCTTCAAGCAAGCATTTTAGTGCATGATCCTACTACATTACACACCTCATTAAAAAAAAAACAAACTCTGTTTCATTTTGCTTTCATGAGCAATTTACATTTCATTTGTGATTTTTAAGCAGAAAACCCTTGGCACCGATTTTACAGATGACATACTGAAAAGGTTGGGGGGTTTTGTTGCTTTTTTTTTCTCTTAAAGAAAATAGGATTAGAGGTAGAGGCTTTTATATTCCACCACTTCTGAGACATATGTTCTGCTCTCCCACCAGTTATGAAGTGATTACTGGAGTGGCACAAACAGATTTTTTTTAACAAAGTGAAGGTGTGATTTTCTCAGGTTCTGTGAGAACATGCACGCTTATTTTTACCAACCCAATCTGTTTTCCAGTAGTTTAATGTCCGTAGGGTTTATAAGGCTATCTTAGGTGTCGGATTCAACGCAGCTTGTAGGGTGCTACCTGACTATGGAAGTTTAATGAAAAAGACACAGAGAAAGCAGAAATGATATAAGATTCAAAGTAATTTGGAGACTGATTTAAATATAAAAAAAGATTGACCTTTTTTGCCGCTTGCCCATATATGGTTCTCTTAAAAGCTTGAAGGCCTTCATATCATAAATACTTGCTTCATTTTTGAAACCACACTGAAGATCTATCCCTAAATAATTCACATATACAGGCTGACTTTTTAAAGTATTATTTTTACTCCAGAAAAAGGAATTTGATCTTCTAAACACTTACTGCCAGTAACAGCGATTCCAATGGGGGAAACGGGACTGGATTTCTTGCACTTTGCCTATTTAACCTGGCCACAAAAAGGTCATCAAAGGAACAAGTGAAGAGATCTGATTTTATAACAATTCACACCCATTTCTCAGGTATATAAAAAACTGAGACAAGGAGATTTCATTACAAGGCAGGGTAGGGGAAGGGTTCACACCTGAATTTGACTGCTAATCCATTCCAGATTCTCAGCCAAAAATCTACAAACGCACTGACAATGCTCCTCCAAGAGACTCATAAAGCTAAATTTTGGTCTGTTACACTGGGACAAATTTAGAATAACCACTTCAAATGCAGTGAAGTTACTCAGGACCAGAGGAAGTGAGACCAAAATTTGGCAAGGACCATACAGGGAAGTAGTCAGTTAACATTTAATCCTTGGTCAAAATCCTCAAGTCTAGTGTCTGTACAAAGAATTTACACTGGTTTAAAAAACAGTTTATCTGAAAAACCCTTCATGGATATATTTCAAACTACCGATATATCAGTTTAGCTCATAATCTAGCTACACAAGCTAAACTGTAGATTTCCAGCCTGGTTGAAATCTATACATTTGAGTTTCTGCAAAGTTTTGAAGCAATTTTAAGTACAGTACTTCTGAAAAAAAAATAATGCCTTTTGTTAAGTCACTGAAACTTTATAGGTAGACAAAAGTCTTACACAGGGCAATATGCCTTAAATGTGTTTGTGCTCAATGGTTCGGTGCTATTAAGACAGAGGGTTTGTAGGGCATTTTGTTGACATAGGACAGTTCAGCTCTCCTAACCAAGATTTTTCCCAAGAGCAATCTTCATACTTATCTCTTCTCTGAGGGATTGGACAGTGAGGTCAAAGTCCTTAGTCCCTGACAAAAGCCTTAGCAGGTCCCACTAAGCATGCTTGGTAGGATTTGTTGTTGTTCTTGCTTGTTATTTTGGATGAACAGTACCCCCTCCTTGCAAACTGAGATTTTCAGTGCAACCTCATACAGTTAATCTGGCCACACTCTAAGGAGCAGCGAGGTCTCATGTTCAGCAGCAGAGGTGGTGAAAACCCTTTGGTACAGGGGTATAGGCGCTTTGGACCCACTTGAAATGCAGCTTTCATGAAATCAGAAATTTAACTGTAAAGTTGGAAGGAAAATGGGCACTGGGAAAAATTCTACACATCAAAATTTAGAGAACAGATAATCCTTTTGTAGGAAGTATCCAGAGATAGCCTTGGTCATTTCATCTATAGACCTCTTACAATGCCAAAGGCACTTCTGACTTCAGAGTTGTTCTTACAGCTTTGTTTCTCCCTGCTTGCCTGTTGCAGCATTTCCTACTACTGAAACAGCTCCTCAGTGATGGAATCAGTGATGTTTCACTTGCTTTTTTCACAGAAGCTCCCCATCCCCTCTCATCCCACTCCTTTCTTTCCCATCGGCTCTACCAAATTTGTATCAGACAGAGCTATGAACAAATAAACATTCTCCTTTTAAAATTTACTACGTATAATGTCTTAGCCCGCAACTATATGATGGTCATCTCAAACATCTTGCATGAACTATAACAATTTATTTTTGTTAATTTTTACTATCTGCTTATTACCATAATTAAAAAAAAACCAACCCACAATAGAAATTAAAGTGCAATAATCTATGGCAATGCAAAATGTTAAGTATCTGCTTTAGATCCACAGAGGCAAGGAAATTAAAAGAGGCTTAAACTCTGAGCTAATGCTTCATCCTTAATTCATTCTCTTGTGCCCATATATTGAGGTCTCAGCACAATGAATCTATGAAAGGACACATTAATGTGTTGTGGAACTGGTGTACAGTAAATTGATAGGGAATTTAATGTAACTCAGATCAGAGACTGGGCCAGAGATTTCAGTGATGAGTAATACCAGGCAAAAAATTTACATTTTAATTCAGGCCTTCCTTGAATCTTTGGCTTTAATTCATACTCCAAATACTTTTGGGAAAGAAGGCTTCTGCTGAGGCATCCTATACAAGGCAATGATGTCTGACAGCAGTTAGTACTTTGTGATTTAATTGCATTGGTATTTCTTAAAAATAAGAGGTCATATGTCACAAAGCAACAGCAGGGTCTGAACCTCTTTTCTTAAAGACTACTAAAAATTATTAAGGCCCATTTACAACAGGAGGAGCACACTGCTCCTAATATTGCAGAGTATATTTGTGCTCACAAAGGGCTCACAAGATCTCATAATCCTATATTCTAACGAAGCAAAAATATCTTGCATGGTATTAACATCAAATCAAACAGAAACTCATGCTCTGTGATAGAATTTTACAAGAAGAAAAGCTTGCTTTTCAAAGTTCTTTCTGCCCCAAGCTTGCTTTTTAGATTTGATATGAAATGAAACAAGATTTTAAAGAGTGGAGATTCAGAAAAAATACAGAACCAGCGTAATCTTTCCGCTGTAAATATCCATGTTGAAATGACAAAGGCAAGTAGAAGGTGTATGCAAAATCACTGCAAATAAATTGCTAGATGTGCCCTATCTCATAGAACTGCTGAACAGTTTTTATTACATTTTTGTTCATTGGAGATTGCTATAGAGATCTCTGCATTGCAAGTAGCCACACCATTTCAGTGCTTTGCTGTTTCAGAAGAGCAGATTTTCTTGATTAATAACAAAAGGTTTTGTTGGGATCAGAGCTGTTTCCCACCATCTCTATGCAAACCCGGCAACACAAACTGTGTACATTAGCATTTCAAGGAGCCTCCTATTAATGATGGCAAGAAAAGCTCCTCTCGGTGGGTAAAATCCATTTTGTCCTCTCTTGTGACATCTGTTCTAACTTTTAAAGCCAGAAAGGAAACTAGATAATGCCAGAGAGTCTTTTGATTTACTGTATTGGCACTTGTGATGATGCTTCAGACTATAAAAGCATGTAACCCTAGTGGACATACATGACTGTGTAAATGTGAACATCTGCATATTCCCACAACATAGGGTGAATTGAAGAAGTAATTCCAAAGTTCTTTGTTAAACTTTTAACTAGCTTTTTTTTTTTTTCAGGATTTCATAATTATGCTTTCAATTACTTCTATACCATACAAAATTCAACATTTTAAATTGTATTTTTATGTAAATGTTTACTGCTACATATGCTTTTTGATTTCATTTCATTTCCCGAAAGCTTTTTTTTTTTTCACATTTTTTGGTGAGTAAAGACATTTAAGCAAATAGAATTGGAGAAACTGAAATATGGTTAAAAAAATAAAACTCCAAACAGTGTAGGATAAGAGAAAGTAAACTAAACCCTGCAGATTTCTTACCTCTTTACACCATCTGTGCAGTATTGCTCTTAGGCCTTTTACATTGGTCATCCTGGGAACAAAGCTGAAGGCAGATTCCAGCAGTTTTTCCATTCACTATTCATTCAGAGGTTCATCAGCTCCATATGGATCCAGCCAACTGCTGTGTTAAATCAGAGCCTTTTCCCAGAATTGACATGGTAATGAAGTCATGGTATTGCTCACAGAAAAGGCCTCCATAGGTATTTTCCTCTCTAACAAATCCAGCCTTTTCACCCCATTCACTCCCTAAAATTATCTCATAACGTTACAACATCTGTGAACTGGGTTTTTGCCTTTTAATGTCTAGCATGTTTTATTACATGACTATGCATTACATATTGGTTAACAAGACTCCTACACAACCAAGGAAATAAAATAAACTTGCACTCTTCTCTTTCTAGCTCAGGTTATTTTGTCCCCTTTTCTTTTAATTTAGATCTGCTATATTTGTTTTTCTGCAGATAGAGCTGTCCAAAGTAGTCACTTCAATTTTTCTGATTTCTATCAGAAAGTGGTTTTAAACATATTCCAGGATGAAAAATTGTTTAACCACAAAATGGTAAATCCATCAATAAAGAAATTGCTAAAGAGAGACTGTGTTAATGGCAACTATGTTCTAAGAGTTTCCTTCGGTTCATAAGATGTATGGGTCTGAACTTTGCTTTAACGGCAATGGTTCAATATTTTTTAAAGAATAAATATGAGAAAGTTTATTTCTGTAATACGCCATCTGCAGTGAATATGTAGATACCGCCTTGATATGACAATGGTAGCTTTATTGGAAAACTATATCTTTCTCATAATAATAATAATAATGTACTTGAACAAATATAACCTATAAAACCAGGTATCATTATAGATGCGTATGGCCAAGGTTAGCCATATACTGACTAAAGAGAAGATAACAGTTGGTCACTTACGGTCAATGTAGGTTTTTGAGATAGTTTGTCAATATCTATTCCACTTCTTGTTTGCATGCATCCCGATACTTTTTTCTGTGTGAGTCAACATTGTGTCCTCGTAGACTCTGGCATTTTGGCCTGGAAAGCAGAAAGATATGGCACACATGATCCCCCTCCTGCACCCTTCCATAACATCCTCCCTAACCTAGAGGGAAGAGGTATGGCTGACAAATGGACAATGCCTCAGGATCAGAGTTACAGTGGATTTATGGGGCGAGTGGCTTAAGAGTCTTCTGAGAGAAACTGCCAGTGGTATCCCTCTCAAATCTTGAGTACTCTTCACAGTGCTAGTCCCGACATCTCAAGATGGATGTAGCAGAGTCATTGCATGGCCAGAGAATGGCAACCAAAAGAATCCGAGGGATAGGGCAGTTGCTCTAAGAAGGAACAAGTGACTTAAAATTATTAAGGCTCCGATATGCAGAGGAGGTAGCTGAAAGAGGGAATATAAGTAAGGTTTCTAGAATCACACAGCTGGCAGAAAAGCTGAAAGCAGAACTCTGCAACAACTTTTGCAACACTACAACTAGGGGTCATTTGATGAAACCAGCAGGAGATTGATTTAAAAGAGGTAAAAATACTTCTTTACACAGCACCTAGTGAACTTCTGGAACTTGCTGATGCAGAAGGCTGTGGAGGGAGAATGGATCTGTAGAACCGTTAAAAAAAAAAAAAGAGATAACTTGATGGACCAAGAGTCCTTCAGCAGATACTGAAAATGCTAAGCAGAGCTACAGTCTAACATTCCTAATAAAACTGTTCTGGGTGCTAGGGAAGTCAAGGGGGATGGAATACAGAAAGTGGCCAGGCTAGTGTGGCCTTCCTAAATAACATCTCCTGTTTCTGCTTTTGGAGACAGAACACCTGGGCGGCTGGACATTGGTCTGACACAGATAGTGCCATTCCCAAGTTTCTTTTCACATCTGTGAATGTCACTCAGATCCTAGAGCTCAGTGTTCATTCTAAACTATGACTGCAGGACTGCTCTGCCAAAACTGGCATCAAACATGGACCTGCTATGAAAGTAAAGCTGTCTAGAAGTAGATGGAGCATAAGACCATGTCATAAAGAGTCAGGAACAGTTTTGGAGCAGAAACTGTGAGATTTCTTATTCTCATCTGACACAAATATTTCATAGTGTCCTCAGTAATAGAAGACACACTGTACTAGTGAGCAACAGTTTATGGTTGTCTTCCAGGGGTGCTCTAGCCAGGCATAAGACAATCCCCTGGGAGATGTGAGGCCACATATAGTCACTAATACCTCAACTAGATGCTGCAGTAAAACTAGGTGACAGTACTTGTGCTGGAGTAGGGAAAAAGTGTTCTTGTCCGTGCTTAGTGCCATAAGGTGCGTCATCATGATTCTCATGATGTATTTGTTACTCATTTGAAAAAGGAGCAACGAAAAACACCAGTAAGACACGTGCTTCTCATGGGTGAATTAACTCAGAAGTATCCATTATTGGTGGGACTAGCCAAACAAACTCATCTTTAATCCTGACATCTTTAACCCTGTCATATTTCAGAATAAAATGTCCAAGTTTGAGGATATTCCTTCTATACTTTTAATTCCGGAGGGCTGGACAGCTGTAAGGCACAGTGACAGCTCCACCAGCAGAGTTATTCAGAAACATTACCCTGGGTGCATCCAAACCTGTCCTGGGATGCGTGACAATAGTCCCATGAAGAATAATGAAGCACTTGAGAAGCATATACAACATCCTTAAAATACAGCAATTTAGGGGAAAAAATCTTTCTGTTTGTATAGAAATAGAAAGAAATGCAAGAAGAAATAACATCTGCAAAGAAACATTGCAAAGTAAAAAACATCTGGAACTTTTATAGCAGATTATGCAAAAGAATACCCTTCCCGCAATGACTTTGTTTTACCTATCCATGAAAAACAGCTGCTGAGACAGTCAGAATCAGCCCGCTCTGTTTGTCCATGCTTTAGCTTTCAAGTTAACTAAAGTTTCTACCACCCAGCACAATGTTAACTGTTTGAGCGGGACATACCGAGCAAAGACAAATACCACGCTACCGACGGGCCTCCCTGGTCCCTCTGAATTCAGAGAGGACTCCATCCTGTGAAGTGATACTGGGCCTTGACGCAACAACTGCTGCAGCAAAAATGTGGAACTGAGAGGAAAGCCCAAGCGAGTTTCAAGTCCTGGTTAGTAAGCCCTGCTGTGGCAGCCTCACACACCAAGTGGATGGTTCTACCAAGGTTTTCTGCATGCCCTTCAGCACCAGGCACTTATGAAGAGGAAATGTGATCAGCGTCCTCAAGAAATCACACATGCCCTCTCCACAGTACAGTATGTCTCCTCCTCTCCAGGCAGCAGAGTTTCCAAGTTGGTTATGAAGCCAAACTCTCCTCCACAGCAAAGAGCAGAGATGTTGAGTCGCCCCTGAGAGAGCAGCAGAGGGCAGGGAGGAGGGGACACAAATCCTCAGTGCTGGTGAGGAAGATGCACTTGCTCCAGAGTCTCTGAGGACAGATGCTAAAGAACTTGGGCATTCTCTGTGTCTGGGACACCTACTAACAACTGATCTCATCCTTTCTTGGAAAGAGCTTTTCAACTATTCAATGCATTTTAGACCTCTTTATTCCTGACTCAGGCAGAACAGCAGTTGAAATGCAGCCTGGAGCGTGGATGTACGGCATTGTGTTGCAATTGCTTCCCCAATATTTGTAAAGAGATTGCTTATCTATTATCTAGGTATTATGCATCTCCCCTGCTTGCTTGTTCCTATAGGCTACTATGAAGAACAATGCAGTTGTGCTCAAAAGTCTTTTAACCCAGTACACAAACATTCACCTCCCTGAACAGCTCATACAAAGTATTTACAAAATCATTAGACCTAATATTCTGAGATTGCAAGGTAGCATCTCCCTGACTACCATCTAGCTATAAACCCTCAGAGATGTATGCCAAAGGTAAAGCTGATGGAGGGAAAAGACTGCTGGTTTGAAATGAGATGCTGGCATCTCATCAGCACGGTGTTTATTCTTTGGTCAGAGCAGCTCAGCCCTGCCCGCACGTAGCACTGCTCTAATCACGAGAGCATGAGGAGGAACAAAAGAGGTAAATCTGTCTCCTCAGCCAACCAGACCTATACTTGCAGGTGGAAACCTGCATTCCAGCTTCTTCTTGCATTCCTGCAAGTAACAGTGCTTCCACTGCAACTTCCGTACTTGGGATATGGGCTGTTTGATATATAGTGACATTCATATAATGTCCAGAAAAAAATTCCCTCCTCCTTCTCCCAGGAGTTAGAGACACTTTGCTCCTCTATTACACTTATTAGAGTTGTAATGAATGAAAACAAGTGAAAAGACAATTTTGGTTGCAATCAGACTCCCAATAGTTTGTAAAGGCAGGCAGATTCCTTTACAGCCTTACTGAGGACATCCCACCCTGGGTGAAACAGCATCTACTTCATATCTACTGTGAGATTTGGTGCAGCAAATGACTCAGTTAATTCCAGTTTTACTAATGAACTGGAAAAAAAGTTCCAAAGTGAAGAACAGCTTTTCTAGCCCCTCAGAAGAGGACACGAATAACAGACATAGAGGCTAGAACATTTTCCCAGCTAGAAGTGGCTGGGGTTTGAGGCACAAAAGCACAAGGTATGGAGGAGACTATGCTGCTGCGAAGGAACAAGGAAAGACATTGCTGGGTCTCCAGTCCTGAAAATCTTCCCAAGTATAAACACTCAATTTACAGAATGTAAAAGATCATATGAATCACGTGTAAATTTAGGACCACAAGATAAAAACATTGATTTTTTTTCTCTGCAGCTCACAGAGGAGCTCAATTCTGCTCTAATGAAACCAGCAGAAATCTTTGTCTTTCAAAGGGCAGACACATTCTTTTACTCTCCCGTCAAAGAGTCCTCCGACTTTTCACCTCCCTTGCTTTTAGTTCAGCTTTCGACAGCAGTCACTTCTTGGAAATCAGCAGTAAATGTACAGCATTTCTATTTTCTATCTCACTTCTTTTAATCCTTCCTGCCTACTGCTGGAAGGCAAGGGTTTTCAGCTTACCCTCATCTGTTCCATTCTGGAGATGCTGTCCTTGCCACTTCTTTACATTCTTGCCTTCCACTTGACGTTTGTGTTTAGGTGCACTTCACCCACATCTTTGCTTCTAATCAAACCACTACCTGCACCTTTTGTTTGTATTGACCAACAGCTCCCTAATACTTGCTGCCTCTACATTTAATCCATCGCAAGCCACAGGTGACCTATTTTTCCCTCAGTTGTCTAGCCCTTGAAATGAAGATTGCAGATAATTTGTAGAATTATAATCAACTGATATATAAATCAATAAAGAAATTTAGTTCAATTAATGACCACCCATACTTTCTAAACTGAAAAAAAAACAAAGTAGTGAAATATTTCACTGGTTACTTCAGTGTTTATCTTTTAGGTGTCTTTTTTGGCCCTCCATAAGAGCACAAACAGTTCAGATAAGCATTAGTGCACAGAACAAGAACACATCCATAAAATAAGGTACTCATTAACAGTAAATTTCAGCGCCCAGATTCCTTACCAATGTGCCAAGAAAATCGAGATGAAGGACTGGCAGGAATTTCAGGCCTGCTGTATATATTCTTTTGTAATTTCTTTAAAGATGAGGTGGGAGAAAATATGCTTAGTTGTTTGTAAGACTCTTTAGAAAGAAGCAAAGTTTGCTTTGAAGTTCACAAACTTGCAAATATTTTAGCTTGTGGCTGTTATATTGAAATGCTTGTTAAGAGCAGCAGGAACAATCTGTTGCCCTATTAAATTAAGAGATCTATATACCTGTACTACTAATGATGCTGTCATTAAGAGAAGAAGGAGTGCTTCCTCTAAAAGACCTGATCCTGCAGTGATCTTCACGTTGGCAGGTTATGCATCACTCTGGAAATCACAGCTGGATCAGGTACCAAACCTCTACCTTCTCTTCTTTACACTTTGTTTACATATTTTGCAACTTGCTTAATTTCATGTCACCTTAGACACTTTAGCAGGTCTCAGCTAATAGTCAAGTGTGTAAATGAGGAGACAGTTGAGTTCACTCCCATTTAGCTGATTTAGCCATGTTAACTGCAACCATAGCAGAGCCCAGCTACCTGTGCCAGGGCTGCTTACAAATGGCAGCAACACCAGAAGCCGATAAACAGACAACATGTTCCAAATAAGCAAAACATCTGAGAACCAGCAGGATGTCACACAGCTGAGCGTGCACTCCTCTGTCTGCAGACCAACATAACAGATCTTCGATTCAGTTCAGCACTTTCTCCCAGTGCTGGGTGCGCAGGCCATTCCAGAAAGAGATGGTATAGCAGTCAAATGACATGTAGGGTGGAAATTAGCTCCTGGAATAAAAGAAGTAATTTTAGTGTCTATCTGTAGGTGTCAGTTCGGGAGTTGGTGGTCAAAGGCCACAGAGCCGTTCAACTCACTCAGAAGGTGACATATACGTTTGGGCAGCTGGCTGGACACTCCCTGGAGAGTCCTTTGAGTGTATTGATTAGGTGTCCACTGACTATAATCAGTGGGATTTGAGGTGCAATTGGGTGTCCAAGAAATCCATGCAGGGCTGGCAAGGATGGCACACCACCTATGGGACTTCTTTACCAATACAGAGCAGCAGCTGGAGTACAGGTGGGATACTTGAATACTTCAAATGGTGCTGGACTCCTAGATGCGGGCAACTAAATCAAGCCTCTGAACGTTGGTGTCTTAATCTGCGAGGTGAATCCCACACTAAAGTACAATAAAGCTGCACACAAATATGTAAGAAGATTTTAGGGGGCATCTTTCTCAATAAGTTTCATGGGACAGGGTAGACCTCTGAGATACAGCAGAAGAGTCACCATAGTTTTTGAGGGGGGAGAATGTCCAATGCAGAATTAACCTTCATAACTGTTTTATATTTTCAAGGGGTGCCTTAGAAGGAAAGGACTAAAAAAATCTTTGTAAGAGAAATCTAGAAAGCTTAAGCATTTTGAGAAGCACACAAACACAGGGAGTCATCACATCTGTGTGAAGGGTCTCATCTGAACTCCAAAAGTATTGCTTCTGAACAAGTAATTCTGGAAGACTCCATTATACTCATTTGGACTTTGTGAGAGACTGAAATACAGAAACATCTTTCCTATAACTGACAAAGAGACACCCTGTGTGATTGCATTGCAGGGGATGTTGCTGGGGAAGGTCTTATGGAAGTTCATGGGGAATACAAAGGTGCATTCTGCAAAATCAGATAAAAGCTGCAAACCAAACTTGTTGGGCTATAAAGCCTACAACCCTGCCAAAGATATTCAAATGTAAAGGCAGCCTTTGAACTGTATGTTATATGCAGCAGGTTGTTGCTGATGAGCCTCAAATGGGAAAGCAGTGACAGTTCAGGCAGCTTCTCTTCTAGCTAGAAAGGTACCTCAACGGCTTTTGGGCAAAAGAGATCCCCAGCTCTGTTCCTCATTGGAACTGATTCCTTACAATTAAGGCTAATCCTTCATTTGATGTTTACTCAGTTTACTGCCTTTCTGCATTCTGTACTGTCCACATCTGGCATTACACTTTGTATTTATTCTAGCCAATATACATTTATTCATCAGCTGTGTTTGTTCTAGCTATGGTTGAGATGGCAATTTCATTCTAAGTCTCTGCATGCATTGATGGATACATTACCTTTCAGCTGAACTTTCTCATGCTTGTTCTCAGGCTAGAACTCACTTTTTTCCCCCTGAAAATGAGAAGAAAATGTGTAGTCCTTTTCAAACCTCTTAAATCCACGTGAGAATGCAGCATTTTAACAAAAACGCTTTTTGATACACAGTGGTTTTTATTTCTGTTTTTGAGTCCTTCCATTTAAAAGCAACTCTGAAATTATAGGCATAAGTATTTCTTCAAATGTTATCATAAATGTGAAAAAGGCTCAAGATTTTCTTTCAGAAAGGTAGGGTTTGTAAGGAGAAGGAACACCACCACTCCTGTTTGTGCATGAACTCCAATGGGAGGGTAAGGTGTGTGACTGTGGGAATGTTTAATGAGTCACATTTGCATACAAATAGTTACAGAGCACTCAAATGAGTCATGAAAATGCACATAGTTTCTAAAAATGAGTGGATATGTTAATGCAATGGTAAGGTGGAGATTTCAATTGAAGATAAGCAAAAATATTTACTGTTCTGATTTCAAAAGAGACTTTAACTTCTGCTCATCATTCCTACTTACTGCAACAGCCTATGTAACACACATTCAATTCAGATCTTTCCAGTATTTATCTATACAGAGATTTGAATATTTTAATTTTTTTTGGAGGGAGGGTGGATTTTTTTTCATGCAAGCCAATGTTCTTTTTCTTGCATTAATGGTGAAGTGTATTATATCTCTATCACTTTCTATTTTGTGGCCACATTATCTGCTGACTTTCTTATCCTCCCTTCTAAAGAAAACGCTTAAAAACAGCACCATGCAAAATCTTGAAGGTCATCAGAAGTAGGGCACAGAGCAGTGCTAACCCACTGACTGCAGAAGACACTGCAGAGACAAGACCATTCTCCTGAAGCTTTACTCCTAACCTGCAGGAACCACTAAGGTGATAAACCTCTCCATTAGAAGCACATAGGCAGCCTGAAACTAGCATTCCGAGTGGGTAACGGCGTCAGCTGAAGGAGTAACTGGACAAGATTTCTGGAAGTAAAAAAAAATCAGATGAGCAAAGAGAAAGCTGGGGCAGTCTGGGGCCTGGAGTAGACAGGATATATATTTATGAAGGACATCCGGCAAAGGGGTAATAGTGATAGCTTATCAACGAGTCATAAATAAACTTAAATTCTGTGTCCTGGTAAAAACAGGCACTTGGGCTAGGATGGCCAAATGTGCTGTTCGGGAAAGTAAGGAAGGTGTCGGAGAGCTGGGGCTTTGTGCGAAGAGAAAGACAAGAAGAGGAAATAGCTACCACTATTTGGAAGAAGGTTTGGGTGCTTACTTGCAGAGCTGTGTCACGCGGTATTAGAGGATGATTGAAAATAAGTTAGGACAAATACAGTCTTCTGTTGCTATAATGACAAAAATTTAAAAAAAAAATATTAAAAAAACTTGAGTGCTGTTGATGTCCAGGACCCAGGAGCCAAAGCAGCAGGCTTAACACAGCTTGAAGAACTCACTCTCCATTACAAGGGCTTATAAAAGCTAAGGTAATGTAAGAAACAGCGGAAAGAACAAAGGATTTTTCTCTCTCCAGTACTAAATGCAACAGCTAACCAGCTCAGAAAGATGACTCTCATTGATAAGTCTGCTCCCATACCAGCTATCATGAGCACCTATCCATGCCACGGGTAACACTTTTATTGCTCTAGGAGAAGACATCACGTGAGGACTAGAGGAACTAAGTACCGCCTGACTTTTGCATCTGTCATCCTCGCAAGCTGCCTGATTTTAAAACATTAGCAAAAATGGCAAGGTAACAGCTTGTGTTTGTTCTGTCATCCCCCCACTTCAAGACCCCTGACGCATTGAGAGACAGACTGCGGGTCAGGTTCTGCTCTGCCCCGTTCTTTCTGTAGTCATTTACACCTGTACAAACTGAGCGGAAAACATGCAAAATGGTACCATTTTGTTTTGATAGTGTTTTACCCTCACTTCACAGGGGTGAGAATGAATAGACAGGGTGCAAGGCAGTGGAGAATCAGGGATTCTGCATATTAAAAAACAGTGCAGACAGCCGCAGAAAGTGTCAAACACCATACAAAAGGACTGTTCGTGCATTCATGCTCAGCATCTGTGATCCGGACAGTATAAACAGAAGTTAGTATCTTTGTGCTATGTGGGGCTTATAGGGTTTTGTTTATATAATTTAAAAATCAGCAGACCCGCAAGGCTGAATGTTGCAGGGTGCTTTGCAAACAGCAATCTCACCCGTTCGCAGCATTTCAGAAGCCTTCGGAGCATACGCTGAGGAATTCCCTTATTGTTGGTAGACGGTGAAGGCTATTGTCAGATGACTGATACTGGCGCTCTGCCACATGATGCCGGAGCCTACAGCTTTAATTAAAAACCCTAAAACAATTTGAAGAATTGCCTGTCTGAAGCTCTGATTAGCCAGGATGCCTGCCCCTTCCACACGCAGTTAGGCAAGTAATAGCAACTGGGAAGGAAGCCTTCCTTCCACTCTGAAGCGTGGCCCTGTGGCTCCAAAAGCAAAAAAGCCACCCCCCCAAAACAGACCTTTGATGTTTGAAGCCAAGATGTGTCAACATATTCTGAAAGGGTGGACTCTGCATCAGCCCCTCACAAGGTGAGGGAAATAAATTCACAGATGTTCAAGAGTCATGAAGAATGAAAGAAGCATGGTGGGTAAAAGCAAACTGGTAGAGTCGTGGCTGAAGGAGAGAGAAGGCAACAACCAGCAGAGCTGAGAGTTGCTCTTATCTACATCAGCTTCCAATGACAGCTGGTGATTACTAAAATGACATTATGGCCTTGTCCTCCCCAGCAGGAAAAGGGTTGATAGTAAAACCACAGTAGAAATCATGTGAGTGTGTTTTCACACAGGCTGCCTAGAAAACAATTTAACTTCCACTCTGCCTAGCTATTATCAGCAGTGCCCCATAGGCATCAGGGTCGAAGTGCATCTTAAGGAGTGATTGGAAGGAGAACAGCTGGAGAGAATTTTCCAGACCTTTGTTCCACGCATGGAGGATAGGATGCAGGAAAGCATGAAGATATCTGGGTGGGAAAAGGACTAACGCATGGTAAAGGCCAGCATCACTCGCAGAGCAAAGGTCATGTTCAGCAATGCGCTAAGTTAATAGAGCTGGAAAGAATAGATAGAGTCCTAAAAAAGAGAAAGGTTGGATTTCGCCTGGAGCACAGAGGATGTAATGTGAGGTTAGTGGGTAGGTGTAGGTTTTCCTCTTTAACTATCTGGTTTGTGAATTTATGGCATTTTTTTGTTGTCTGGAAGAAAATCTCACGCATCCTGGGATTTTGTTTTGGTCTCCCTATACTGTAAGTATGCTTGAGAGCTATTAAATTGAACAGCCACTAGTTAAGCAGTTAAAGCTGGGCTCTGACAGGTTTCCCAAGCTGCTTCTGAATGTATTTGGCAAATAAATTCCTCCTCATCTGCTAATTTCAGACTTTTAAAATAATTTAGCTCTCAAGTACATAACATAAAGTGATTATCTTGTTCTTTACAGTCTGAGGGCAGAATCTATTTAGAACCTGAGCAGGCTGGCTACGTGCAAGTGGAAGGCTTCAGATAAAATTCACTTGCCAACCCAGAGCAGTGAAAAAAATTCCCTTTCCGCTCTCATGGACAACTGCTATAGTAGCCAAATACCAGCTACATCCCTCATATACCTTCACAAACACACCTGAAGCTGGATCCAAAGCTGTGAAGCTAACAGGGAGAGTATTCCTGGGTTTCACTGGATTTGCATCAGGCCCCATGCACGTAAAGCATCAAGACTACTGAGTCTCCATCAAAGGAGTTTCCATGGCCTGTTTCATGTCTTACCCACAGCCACCCCCATAACAGCTGATCCATGCAGACAGCCTGCTTATTCTATACGGGAATGTACATTTGCAGCTTATAGAAATGCGCTTAACTCCACAAAGCACTACCAAAATAGCAGAGAAGAGAGCAATTGGTATACCACAGATTGCTCCCTAAAACAATTCTGCAAGGTGTGTTGCTGCTCTCAGTACAGAGCAGAGAGTATCATCTCCCCAGATGGCAATGCTTTTACGGATTTAAAAAAGGAACATCTGCATTAGAGCAAAAAACACCCAAACAATAAAAAAATTACCTAAAACTTTCCCATGACATTTGCTTTTCCTTGATAGAATCTACATAAACACTATAGAAAACAAAGCAGAAGCTCACATTAAAAAAAAAAAAAAAAAGAAAAAAAGAAAGACAAAACCATTGAAGTAAATATGGTCGCTCTGGACTAAACGATTTCTGATATATAGTCAAATATGCCCAAATATTCACCAGAATTTTAACATCAGATATGTCCTTAAGGTGATGTTGGATCCTACAGAAAGATCCTGTACCTCAAATGATGCTGAATGGATACAGAAGAATCATTTCTCCCACCTTGTGAAACTTTTCAGGATTTCAGCAGTCTTACTATCATGCTTCAGAAGAAAACCAAGAGTATTCTCCCGAATATTTTCTCAGGAAATTCTCAGAGAAGTGGTTTTGATGTTTAAAAGGCCTGTTGAAAACCAAAGCTTCATAACCCATTCTTCCCAGTTCAGACTGCCACTCGGAATTTCCATTGCACCAAGTGCACCCAATTCACCATTTCTGGAATGTCTCTTATGTGAGGGTTATAAGGACTTCATCGGATCAGTCTTGAACCTATATCTCCCATAAGCTAGGAAATATATCTAGCTAGGTCTAAAATCACTGCAGTTCAGAAGTTGTCCTGTCTATAACAGGAGACAGAAATACAGGAAACTTTTTCAGAAGCACTCACTTTCTGTATAGTTTTGCTTATTTTGGCTGGTCATTTCAAATGAAAGAAACCTAAAGCAATGAAGAGAGATCTGAAACTTGAATTCTCCCTCTCCCCTGTTCCCCTTTAGTCCTTAGACTTCCTTGTTCCAGCTCCAAGTCCTCATCCAGCTGTGACCGGTACTTTCCCTGGTCCTCCAGCCCCATCAAGCTCAAGCCAACCAAGCCAGCATTGGCCGCCTTCTCCCCCTCTCTGTCAGCATCACCTGGTCCCCGACAGTCACCTTACTGGCTCTGCACCACCTTGTGAGTTCCCAGCTGGCGAGCAGGACCTAAAAGCTTACTGGAAAGAAGACTGGAATGTCCCTTATTACAATGAACTTCTGCCACCCAGAATCATTTCCCACACTTACTAGAATATATTCTGTCCTACCGTCAAAGGGGATATTCCCTTTTCAAGGAGAAAAAAGAAATTATAAGCTGTTAACTTTAAACCAATGGTCATTTGTGAAGCAGCTGACCAGAAAATGTACTGGTTAATAACTCTAGTTTTGGCTGCCAAGCTTGTGATAGATGGGACCTGTTAATTCAGAGTGCTTGGCATTTTCATTCCACTTTAGATATTTAAGAACAACTCCCATTGACTTCCCATGTGGTAAACAGTCTCCTGACAGAAGTCTGCTTTAAATGACTTGTCCATCATCTCACAAAAAAACTTTGTGGCAGAGGCATGGATTGAATTAAGTCCTCCACAGCAGAATTCAGCTGTTTTATGGGAGCGTCTTGCCTCTTTCACAACCCGTTGCATACCTTCTACAATAACTGAGGCAAGGCTCCCACAGAAAGCAACCTCCCTCGCTATGCGAGTTGCATCTTTGCCGCAAATTTATAAGCAGTCCTGCAATTGGAGATTACCACAGTTAACAAGAGGCTGAACTATGGCGCAGAAATGCAAAAAGCTTACAACTACGAGCATCTAGCCTAGAGGTTACATGCTGTGGCCTGTAAATCCCCAGTGCTCCACAAGACCACAGCCAGAACAACTTCTTAGTGAAAGTATATTAGTCACTGCTTATTTTTTCGCTGCTGTCAAGTGTTATAATTAAAACGTGTCAAGTCACACACAAAAAATGTGGAGAATTGTCAAGAAAGACTGAGAACCAACCCTGACATAGACCATCCACATCAAGACCAGGGTGTCCCGTTAAACCACATGCTGGCTGGGCTAAGGACAGCTGGACTCAGAAGTCAAGGGGGTATTGGGGTAGAGTTAGAGTCTTTTAGACTTCTGTATTAGGAAGAGATAAGTCACCACAGCAGCAATGATTTTCTCAACTGTCTGTAAAGACCGGCTTAGATGTAGACATCAACCAGACACGTGCCTTAAGTCAAGTGAGGTGAATCCCATCGCCAGAGCCAAGAGACCCGTAGAGCTGTAAAAGAGAATAAGGAGCACAAAACTATTGCTACTGAAGTGATAACAAAGCAGAGTGAGAAGGCAGGAAATTAAGAAACTGCAAAAAATTCAAATTCTGACTGTTCAGCTGAGAACAGCTGAGATCTTCAGCCAGGTATAAACCAGCTGTTTTGTTCTGGCCCAAAATATTCTAAGAAGTTTGCACATCCTTTTAATGTTTTCAGACCTCTTGTCTCTGCTAGGAACAATAGCTTCAGGCCTTCAGTAATTTAATTTTGAGTCCATTCCCAATTACTTTTATGTTGCCAAATTTAAACATCTTGGGTGCACACATAGTTTCAGTATTTTGGTAAAAGAAGTAGAAGGGTTTCTCAAGCATGTGTTTTGTAACAGTTGAAGGCATTCAGCCTTAAGGAGTGATTGACATGAACAATGTGGAGGAATCATCTCCAACTATACTTGCAGCTAAAAACCCATCAGGAGAACGTATAGCTTTAATTTCACCAAACTGGACACTTACTGTCCACCACCGCTTCTGCAGTCTAAATTTTGCAAAATAACTGGACATAACCCATTGATGACCTTTGACAAATATTACATTATAAAACCACATAGCTTGTATTTTCCTGCAATCATCCATTTGCAAAGAATATATGTGCACCAAACTTAGACCAGCACAAAAAAACCCTTGCACTCTGAAATCTGGTAAGAAGCCTGGGTGACCTTTTGCTGATCTCTGATGAAACAATGAGGTACATATTTGGGATTTATCCTATAGCACACCTCAGTATTACTCCACATTAAGAAAAACGAAAAACTATAGGTTTTCGAAACTGAAAATTACGTGCTCATCTCTTCAGGGCTAGGATTAAAGGTAACATTTCTTAAAGGCATACAACCTCCAGTTTCAGAAGTTAGAGACAGATTTCTCTGGGTATGCGAGTCCATAAAATGCAGTATACACTTAGTGATATTTTCCATAGCAGTCAGCTTTCTTTGATTTAAATAAGGAGACTTTCAGCTTTCTGAAAGTCCCAGTTGAAGCCTCTTTGTATCTTCAGTCATTTTTTTACTCATGTTTTTATGCAACTGGCTCCTCTCTTAAAAATAGTATGTAGTGCCTCTGGTCACTTAGACCATCCACAAAAGAAGTTTGCACGATGACATTTAGTAGTTCCACACTTAACTTTCAGACACTTGGCGCCAGGATTCAGGAGTGCAAACTAAGGACACACATGAACCTTTAGGCTCTCCAGGCTCAGAGAAAGACACACATCATCCAACGACAATTCACTCCAGCTATCCGTCTCAAGCCTCCCAAGGAAGGAATTCCTCCTCTGGAAGAAATGACCATGGTACAGAGAACTCAAATGACTATCTTTGATTACATATCCAGTTTTTAAAGGCTAAAATGAATGATAAATGAGAAAAATTAGTCATCTGCAGTGGAATTCACCTCACTTGGCATCTGTAAGTCAGGCTTCTGGTTGAAATTGGTTGTCAAGCTTCTGCCGAGAATTGATGGGGAGCGATGGCCCCCCGCGAGGAGATTCATTCCATCCAGAGAGAGGTGTCGAACAGGCACAGAATGAATCACTCTCTGCAGGTGTCTCTTTGCTCTCTCTTCCCACTGACTACAGAGAGACAAGACACCAAACCTCTAAACAGCTAAGATAAGGTGAGATGAACCTCACCCTCAAGAATGGGTGAGTCTGCCAGGCCAGGCCCAGCGTTCAGGCTTCTTGCCATCCAGGAGATGCCTTTACCCCTGAGCTACAGTGTCAGGCTCCCTCTTGTTTATAATCCCTCTGGCCCTTTGAAATTTGCATCTGTTTCTTTACCCTGGCAAGCTTCAACAGGATGGGTGGGTGTCCTCCACCTTAGTCTTATCTTGACTCTGGTCGTTAGGGGTGCTTTGCGAGCAGGAGGGAGTTTATATCACCTCTGATGAGGAGAACATTGAATGTGAGTCTCTCGCTTCCAGGGCAAGTGCTCTCATGAGAAAAATGGCTTATAAAAAAAGCAGCAGTTCTTTTCCTTCTCTCCCCCTCAACTTTCCAGCAGCTACAGCTGCTGCGCTTTGTGCTAAGCTCCATGCTGTCAATGTGCATTTAAGCATGATCTGAGCACACCTCCTGGACCAGGCCTCTCAAGAGATTTAAACACGTACCTATTTTGTGATTCCCAGATGGGTTTATGCCGGCGACAGTCACTAAGAAAGTCGGCTTAACCTAGATAACGCTCAGCCTGGGCCTATAAAGAAGAAAAGTTTTAAAAGTCTATGAAACTTGCCTGGAACTCGTGTGGTTCAGCAGGACTTGCGAGGGTGCACTTGCTGCACGTATTTTGCTAAACTGCGCTTCCAGTATCCAAACCCAAAGTGGAATTATGCTCTCCAGACCACAGAAAATTTTGCTCTATACATTAGTTAACAGGGACTGCGAGCGCTGTGGGTCTTGTCCTAATATAACCGGTAACGATAGCTGTAATAAAGCACTAGATGAGTACTGCCCACTTAATACTAGAAGGTTTTCCATCACGTAACTGAGGTTTTCTGGCTGAAGTGAACAGGCGAGATTATAGATTCACCAACAATTAGATGACAGTTGCAGTACAGACTCCACTTCTCCTCCGTGTTCACGAAACATTATTACTGAGCAAACACACAGAGTATACTATATAAGCACATCTATACTTGAAATTATCATCATTTTATAATTTGAAGGGGGAAGGGGTGTTTAAAACCATACCTGGAACAGATTTTCAAAATCTTCTCCCACCAGTCCAATTGCCAATTCCCCCTCTTTGCAGCGGAATTACGCCAAGCATTTTGCGATCATATTCCCACAGGCCTCTACCTTAAATTCAAAGTTAGGCCAAAGTGAGAGGCTGAAGGGAGCCGGACCAGCCAGCCACATAACTAACAAAAGAAAGAACAAGCCCGTTGTTTGTTCCTTGGTCTATTCCTTACCGTATGCAAGGTATTGTCAGTAACCTCCTGCCTGGCCCCTCTCCCTTTTCTATTCTAAATGGATTTTCCAGAGAATTGTTGGGGAGTGCAAAATTTGCAACATCGTAGACCTATGCTAATTTAAAGGTATCACTAGAAAAGCTATGGTAGATGAAAACCATCTGCTACTTAAGAGCCATGCGCTAAGAAGGGAACTTGTTTGATCCCAGATTTTAGCACAACCACCTATAGCTAGAGAGCCACCTAACTGGTTCACTATACGCATTTCTAGCAGACTTGCTACGTAACCTAATTAAAACACAGACATTATATTAGTAGGAATTATCCCATAGTTAAAGATTTTTTTTAAAAAAAAGAAAACAAATGTATTTGCATTTGAGCAAAGAGGTAAGAGTGAATCCATGGATTTAATACACCTCACACCGGTAACACTTACTATGCCAGAGAGATGCAGCTTTCGGAAAGCTTTCGGGCAGCATTCTTCAAGTAGCATCACGTAAGCAACAGCTCTTTGCAGGTGGCAGTTTACGAAGAAATGCCTACTTGTAGAAATGAGAAACCCTACAAAACAGAAGAAAACATTAGAACTTAAGTGTCTGAATTTGGGCTTGATATAAATGTTCAGGCAAAACCACACAATTCGTATCAAAACACCCCTCTTTGCCGAGTGGTGCTAGAAAATACAGTTTGAGTAAAAGGCATTCCTGCACAAAAGCAGAGTTTGAGAGTGCAATCACAAAACGATAAGCATGTCAAAACTGAATCAGAGCAAAGGCTTGTCCATCCTAGAGTCTGACACTTTTGGCCAAAAAGCAGATGTCTAGAAAAAATGAGAAAACCTGTATGTTTCATCACAATACTTCCCAAGCCTCCAACAACACGCAGCTTGGGAATGTAACAGCACCAGAGGAGGGATGTTTAGAAGTGGGGATGAAGGGAATGATACCGTACAAAAGCAATGTCATTCAAAAGCATAGTGGGGGGAGAGGAAAAGAGATCTTTCAGTCGGTAGATCCGTGGTATTTGCAAATATGGACCAGAAAAGAATGGAGTCTGGAATTGGGACTCAGAGTAGGTGCATCTGTGCATTCCTTGAAGAAGAACACAGAGGGGTTGAGAGAGGGGTGGGCGGAAGCGATGTGCCACGCACCCCCATGCCCAAGTGAGGTAGCTGGAAGCGCGGGGGAGCGGCGATGCCAGCCCTGCTGCCCTGAGAGGTGCTGCAGGCAGGGACAACGTGAAGAGCCCTGCCACGGACACCATGGGGGTGCCAGGAAGCAGGACCCACGCTCCCAGCAGTTCCCAAATAGCCCGGGGAACAGGGAGATGTCACCCTGCCGCTGCTCCGGGGCTGCCCACGCAGACGGGGTGCGCCAGGGACCCGCTTCCAGGCTGGTGGTACCCAGCAGTGGTGTCCCACTGGCAGCTCCACCGGGACCGGGCCGAGTCACCGGCAGCGTTCACGCACGGCAGCACGCGACGGGCGCGTGGCGGAGGGCTTGTGGCTGCCGCTGCGCCCCTGCAAGCGTGGGGGACAAGGAGGACAAGGATGGGATGGCACGGAGCCGAGCGCTGAAGCGCCGGGGAAAGCAGAAATAAAATTATATAGAAAAAAGATATTAAAAATCCCTTCCCCCAAGGCAGCTGCATAGTGCGATGAAACCCCCTTTTAGGCACAATCAGCCCTGAGCATCTGGGCAAGGATGAGGTGGGTGCAAAGTGCACGGGGAGGAAATGTGTCAGCTGCAGCATCTGAGAGCAGCAGAGCAAACTCAGACGGGAAATGAGCTTGCAAAGTGCACCCAACAAGATGATCGCGGGGATAAGTTGCTTCTATGGAAACTGCAGCCCGATGAACCAAAAAAACAGTTTGATGGCAAAGTTTTAGCAGGAGCCGGCTCTCGCCTGGTTTCAGCTACATTCCCCGCCCCCTAAAGAAAAAAAAAAAAAAGAGAGAGAGAAAAAGCTGCACAATGTGTTTCTTGTTATGGACAAAAAAAAAAAAAAAAAAAAAAGGAAAAAAAAGAAATGGGGACACAGGTTTTTTCCTGTATGGGCTACATCATATTAAGCTGTAAGTTTAGTTCTGGACAAACAATCTCTTGTTGCATCTCTGGGATGGAGGTTAATGAATTCCCACAGATGATGTTGGCCAAACAGTGGTCGGCTTGTGACTTGATTTCCAGCATCATGATGTGAGGGGATCAGTATAGAAAAGCACTTTGAAGGGAAGAGGCTGCCTACAGCAGGATTGTTTCTACAAGCTAATTGTACTGAGTGCAGCTGCACAAAGCTGGATCAACAGTAATAGAAGGCGGCGCAGACTTCCTGACGCCAGCCCCGCAGAGCTCCCACCAACAGCCTGGCAATTCCAGATTGTTTTCCAGACCTTATCTCTCCCCCCAAGTTTTTTTTTTTTTTCGGGTTTTTTTTTCTTTCGCCTTTTTTTTTTTTTTTTTTAATTTTGTGACCGGAACAAAAGTAACAGGAAAAATCCTTTGTGAAAGTAGAAAATGCTGATACAGACCGGTGCCTTTCGCAGAAGTTGTAACTAAATATTTAGCGTTACTCTCCCTCCCGCTCACAACGGGGAAGGGGGGGGGGGGGGGGGGGGAAGGGAAGGCAAACCCTAAAAGTTCTAAAACTTCTTTCTTTGAAGGGATTGGAAGCGTGAGGCAAACAAAAAGGGACCGGGTAGTTAAAAGCGACCGGTTTTAGCGAGATATTTCACCTGAAAACTCCCTGTGTGCGGACACCCGGCTCGGGTAAGTTGGACGGTGTCAATGACTTGAAAACGGGCCAATTTTGACAGATTTTTTTTTTTTTTTAAGTCTGGTTTGATGGGTTAAACCCGCAGCAATTAAACCCATTTTCCATTATTACGAGATGTTTCAGATAAATAGCATTTCATTAGAGGCACGGGGCAGGACTTGCCGGTTCCCGATGAGGCGGGAGGGGGGGGGGGGATCGGTGGCCGCGCAGGCCCACGGGCTCCACCGGGGACACACACAACCGCCCCCCCGCCCCGGTTCTCCCCGCCACCGGGAGCCCCCCTCTTTTCCCGCTCGCAGGTGCGCCCGGGAGGGGGAAGCCTGGCCTGGCCTGGGCCCGCCGCCGCCGCGGGCGCAGCCCCGGTCGCCATGGCAGCCGCCTCAGCGGCGCCGCCGGGCCCGGGCGGCGCGGGGGGAGCGGCGGCGAGGGGCTGATGTCACGGGGCTGGCGCCGCGCAGTCCCGGGAGCGGGGCGGGGCGCGGCGCCCGGGGCGCGGGAGGGGGGGGGGGGGGCGCCCCGTCCGGCTCCCCCCCCCCCTTCCCCGGCGCCGCGCCCCGCCCCCAACCCCGTTTTTACGTTGTTTCACCCCAAAAAAATAAGGCGCCCGGCCGCCCACTATTTACTCCCTCAGCTGTGCGGCGCGGCCACGCCCCCCTCCCCTGCGATTGGCTCTCCCGGCGGAAGGGCCCCACGCTGCCCAATGGTAGCGAGCGCGGGCTGGGCTCGGCGGAGCGGGGGTATAAAAGGAGGCGGCGCGGGTGCTCTGCGCTCAGTGCGAGGTGCAGCAGCGTGCAGGCAGGGAGGGCAGAGCTCCCCAGACTTCCCCCGCAACCCGGCTTCTCCTCCGTCCCGCCTTCCAGCATGAAAGCCTTCAGCCCGGTGCGGTCCGTCAGGAAAAACGGCGGTCTCTCGGAGCACAACCTGGGCATCTCCCGCAGCAAAACCCCGGTGGACGACCCCATGAGCCTGCTGTACAACATGAACGACTGCTACTCCAAGCTGAAGGAGCTGGTGCCCAGCATCCCGCAGAACAAGAAAGTGAGCAAGATGGAAATCTTGCAGCACGTTATCGACTACATCCTGGACCTGCAGATCGCCTTGGACTCGCACCCCAGCATCGTCAGCCTCCACCACCAGAGACCCGGGCAAAACCCGTCCTCCAGGACTCCTCTCACCACCCTCAACACAGACATCAGCATCCTCTCTCTACAGGTAAGCGCCGCCTTGTCCCGAGCCCCCCCGCCGACCTAGATCGGGGAGTTCAAGCCGGTGTTGGAGGTGCCCGTAACACGGAGCGCGGTGGGGACGGGGCTGTAGGCGACACGGCCACTGTCCGTGCTGGTCACCGGGGGGACTGGGCTGGGGGGTACGACCGCCGTCCGCGCTAGTCACCGAAGGAACGGCGCTATAGGCGACACGGTCTCTGTCCCCGCCGGTTGGTGAAGGGCTTCGTGACCCGGGACGGTTTTTCTCCTGCCCCCTTACCCTTGTGTGGTGTTTTCTTCTCGCAGGCGTCCGAGTTCCCCTCAGAGCTCACGTCAGGCGACAGCAAAGCACTTTGTGGCTGAATCAAACGGTGAGTGCAGCGCATCTTATTTCCAAACTTCAGGTAAAAAGCGCTTCCCACGGGAGGCGTGATGTTTATTCCTGAAAACCGGTCCTAAAAGTTGATTAGGAGATGCCTTTAGTATCGTCAGTAAGAAAATAAGACTAACAGCCGAGTCTTGCAGTCCGAAGTGTATTTTGTTGCTGGGTTCATTAAGCTGTGATACTACTCGCTGCTTAATGCAAATTCCCTCGTTATCTGTTCTTGGAGTCTCAACTTCCTGGGCCAAAGTGACTGATTAAGTTGGGAATCTTGGCACAATTTCTTAAATTCTGTGATGTGGGATTGTCTGCGCTATCAGTTAAATAAGTGACTGCTTTTAATCAAGTAATTGCTGTAAGAGGCAGACTGGCGCCTCTGAGCATTGCCTTTACAGAGATCTAAGTAGAGATTGGACTGAGAATCCTCTTTCTGCCCTTTCCCTTGAGTGTATGTTATTTTAATGTTCAATTTGTGCTCTTGAGAAGCGAGTGTGTGAGCGTGTATGTGTTGCATCTGGACGCCAGGGTTTGCCCAATCTCTGAGTGTTTGGTTAAATGTTCAAACTGTGGCTTCCTCTCTGGCGCCAGTCTGTCCGGATCTCTGCCCTGTTAGCATTCTCCTAAATATGCCTCTCTTCAATCTCTTGCAGGTGTTCCACTGATGAGATTTTTTTTTTTTTTTGCACAAGAAAACGTCTACAGGATTCTTTTTTTTTTTTTTGCGGTGCTGAACTTATTTTTCAGCTGTATCTGGAGGGGAAAATCCACATCCTAACTAAAAGGACCTTTTAAAATTAATAAAGAAGAAAAAAAAAAAATCAAGATTGATCTTTATCCCCACCCCATTCTTCAACTTGGACTGAACCTAGTTATTTATGAAGAGACTCTTTAATACCCTTTCCCTAGTTGGAAGGCTTCCTTTATATACTATTCCCAACGTGGGGAGTGAAACAAAATCTCACAAGGAGTTGCCCATTTTAAAGCAGACTTTGCCTTTTTTTTCCAAAGGTGGAGCGTGAGTACCAGAAGGATCCAGTGTTCAGTTTTTTAGGAAAGTGTGTGGTCAGAAATTACCTTTTTGACACAAACCTAGGACTGAATGCTGTGTATATATTTATATATAAATATATATATGAGTGAAACCTTGTGAACTCTTTAATTAGAGTTTTCTTGTATAGTGGCAGAAATTTACATTTCTGCAAAAAGTGTAATGATGTACTTAATCATGCTAAACTTTTTATAAAAGTTTAGTTGTAAACTTAACCCTTTTTATACAAAATAAATCAAGTGTGTTTATTGAACTGCTTGCTTGCTTTATTCTTTGGGGACCAACTGTTTGCTGGCTTTGATTTGTGTTGTGGTATTTTTTTTAAAATACTTAAACATTCTGTTATGACTTTACCCAGTAAAAATTCAAATATGTAGAGAATACAAAGAATAAAATTACCTGAAGTGAATAATAATTCTTGTAACTTGGAAAATCTTATTTGAGTGTAATATTCCATACTTGTAAATGATCTGCCTGTGAACAGTGTGAAAGGAACAAGAAAAGTGATTTATTAGAGGGGATGCTATTGACAAAGTGTTTGGAAACATAAACAAAAGCAGTTAATCCTGAGACAGTCCCAGGGAGTGCTGCTGCCTTTTTTTTTTTTCCTCCTTTTCCCTCCCACCCCTATGGAGGATGATTCAGTTCTCAGTAGTAATGGCCCAGATCTGTTAATTTGTGTTTAGAATAATCACTCAGAATTAAGGGTTGTGGGTGGTTATTAGTCCCCCAACTATTAAATTTCTCTAAAAAGGCTTTGAATGTGAGAGTTGGTGATGCGTTAACATGGGATCTAGAATGATGAAGTGACTGTTGCCTTTCCACACTGGAATTTTCATGCTTCTATGCAATATTTCAATGAAATGGGGTTTCTAATCAGTTGCAGCAGCTTCTGCGTATGACTAAGATACTGAGAATTGAGCTAAATCGCTGTTGTGTTACTGATTAAACTTTGGCTGCTCCTAAAGGGGACTCTTTCTCCATAAGAATTAAATTAAGTTTGAAATTGGAGTCTAAATTCCTGAAAGCCAGTAACAGTTTATTTCTTCTTTCTCGTTTGCCCTCAGAAGCGATGGAATACCCCATCCGTATTCAGGGGACACTCACTGTACCCTGTGAATCCACTGTAACTATCGCTGTTTGTTCATTAGATCTGTTTAGTTGTCCTAAAACAGGGGATGCAGGAACTGTTCCTTATCGGATGACATTCTAATTTAAGCTCGCTTATAAACTTGCCTAAAATGGGAAGTTGAGTTTTGAGTCCATATGAATTGAATCGTTTGTGATAGGAACGAAGGGAACTTCACTGATGCCCGGGTAAGTAGGGCTCTGGCAGGCACTGCACTTTTGGGCCCAAAGGAGCATATTTGGGGTTTCTGTGCTCCGGGAACTCTTAAGAGTGAAAGGCAGGAGAGCCTCACCTGGGGCCAGTGACACTTTCACCAGCAGGCAGGTGGGTGGTGGGGCTCCAGGGCAGCAGCCACTGCCTTTCCTTGCCCTTGACACCAAATCCATCCACGTAGGCTGGGAGAAAGCCAGCTCTGATCTCTTAATGCAGAAGCTGCCCTGCCCAAGGAGAAGCACACCCTCTCAGAGGATCAGTGCCATCAGAAGACAAGAAGGGTTAGTAAGAGCCGGGACCGGGAGAGGGGGGTGACACAGACACGGGACCAGCTGATCTACTGCTTCCCTCCATGCCCCCCCAGCCCAGCGGAGATTCGGGAGATCTCTCCGGGCAGCACAGGCTGGCTGTGCCTCCTGTGGCCAAGCCTGGCTACTGTCTCCACACCCGGAGAGGAGAGCGCTGCTCCTTCCAGCTTCGTGCAATGAACGTTTAACCCTGACGGCCCAGTAGTAAAACATTTCATTGCTGCAAACCAGCACGCCTCAGTCCCAAAAATACTCCTTTTCCTATATATTTTTCCTAACTCTGAACAGTAGTAGATGTGGGGGTTTAATCGCAGTACTGAGATCTGCGTCCTTCCAAACCAGTAACAATCTAACGTAATCGCCACCCAATTTCTCCCGCAAAACCAATTTTCCACCCTATTGTTCATTTTAGGGTGAGACCACAGTGAGCATCACTTTAATTTCACAAACTGAACCGTGGGTTTAAAGAGCTGCAACAGTCAGAGCATTGTAATTATTTTAAGATCAACCCCTTTAGAAAGTAAGGCGTTTGCACTCTGATATTTTTAAGCTACAGGATGATTACCACACTTGTAGAATGAAACCAATTTCCTTATCATGCGTAGCCAAAAGAGAAATTCACAATTTACAAGGCGTGGGGAGCCGAGCAGGAAAACAAACAAACATGTTTTTAAAAATGTAAATTAAGAAAGGAAAAAAAAATTTTTCTCTTTCAGGATTAACTAATTCATCGTCTCCACAATACATTGCTGGGATCAGAACGGGGGGCTCAGGCTAGGTGCTCTGCTCAGGGAGCTACTCTGGGGCTTTGCCCTTACGATTCTGTCGTTCAAAGATAAACAAGGTCAAAGCCGTGTGCCCAAAGCCTTAACGTTATTTCTTGCTGTTTCCTTGAAGATGTGGGATTTCTTTATTCCATAGCATTGTCTCTCCAGAATACATTAGAAAAATTTGTGAAATTTTCACCTTTTTCCCTGGCCCGTGTCCTCTGTCTCTGAACACTGCTGCTGCCAGCAGTCCCCTTAACTGACAGTAGATGGAGAGGACCCATACTCAACTACGCGACAGCAAAATCCTTTCGGCAGCAATCATGTTAAAACACGGTCAAATCTTTTCAAGTAGACCATGCAATGGAAGCTGCAAATGCACCTAGAGACACTTCCCCATGGGGGAAAAAAAAAAAACAACCCAAAAAAAGGATCCAACAAAAGACTGAAGAGGACTGTCCCCTCTAGAAGAGAGAGAAGTTTCCAAGCCTGGCTTTGCTGGTGTATTGCCCTTAACGACACATGGAGCAGCCCAAGCCATGAATGTGCACTGAAACACCTTTTCAGGGAACACCTTTGTATTATAAAGCAGGTGATGCACCGCTGGTGATACGTGTTACAGCAGTTCAGGAATCACCCGTCTCACACACGTGGGTGGTAGGACTCCCCCCGGTCCATCACCAGGTAAGGGAAATGCAGAGAGCAGACCTCTGGGTTTTGTTTAATCTCTCCTGGGAAAACAGCATTGTGTCTATCGCACCAAAAATACTCATAAGCCACTTAAAGAATCAGTGCCAATATTTAGACAAAAATACTACTCAGAACGCTGGCTCCGAGCAAACGCGTTCGGTACCTCTGAGCTGCCTCCTCGGCGGCCGGTCCTCCTCGGCGGGGCCGGGGCTGCGCGGGCGGAGGGATGGAAGGATGGATGGATGGAAGGATGGATGGATGGCCACTGCCACCCGCCGGCGCCGGCCGGGACAGCAGCAGCCGCCGCTCGCTCTTGCCTGCACGCAAAGTCGGGTTTTTAAAAGGGTAAACCCGCTCGATTCTTTACATGTTATGAACAATCATCACAGCATATGTCTTCCGTGGAATATTTCAAACCGCATTTTACAGTTGCACCTGGGAAAGGATGTTCTATCTGATTCAGCTCTGTTAGCTGGGAATTTCACTCCTAGGAAGCAAAGTGGTTTGTAAAAATCTGAAGAAAAAGTTGCATTAGAATAATAAATACTGTGCTTGTACTGTTACGGGAAAAGCCCCATTCGATTAGCACTAGTTTGTATTTGACTCTGGAAAATAAAACATGTTCTCTAAACAATCTTGTATGTGTTAAGGATTCTCCTAGATAGCTGTTTGCAGGCTGAATCAATTCATGCAAAATGGAAAAGATATAATTTACTAATGAGAATTATCGTACCTGTGAGTAAGCATCTCTTTCTCTTTCCCATTGTCCTTGCTTTACTTACATGCAACAAGAAATGATTTACACAGCTTTTACTGGAAGCTGTAAGGAAGAGAGATAACAGAATGCAACTGTCAGATAAAAGACTGAGTAAACTACATAAACACTGATATTTAATTTTGTTCAGAGAAAGATTTTCACAAACGTACTGTTTTAAACCACTGTTTTGCCAAACGATCGGTATTTTCTGTTTCTACAGAGAAATGAAAATGCTTGATCTTTGAAATCCAATTTGTTTTAACCCCATTACCATTTTCCTCTCTAGACCAACCATCTAAGTTATCAACATTCTAAAGTGTAAGAGCCAAATGCAAACACTATTTCAATAAAACAAAGCTTATATTGCACAGCAATAGTCACTGATTGTGTGAGCCGCTTGCTAAAGTAAATTGAAGGAGGAAACAAAAGAAGAAACAAACAAATTCAATTACTTTTGGAGTCAATCATAGTAACTGAGAGAAATTCATATTTCAGTTGGTTCCTTGCCCTGGTAAGCCATTAAAAATGGGGGGGAACAGGGCAAAGATTGTTAAGCAGGGCCAGACTGAGAAAAATTAATTACACAGAAAGTCCTGGAATGGACTTAGAGCTGCCCTAGAAGACAGCTCTTTACTTGCTGCCTGTCCTCACAAGAATGTGATGAATTAATAGATAATATGACATTATATGAAGTTACAGGACCTATCCAGATTTGAAACAATTAAACTACATTACTGGAAATTATAATGACATACTCTTTTTGGCAACTAAATATCCCCACAAATTACACCATGTCTGTGGCGAACAGTTTTATGAATAGATCAGGTATTTCTACTTAAAACTAAGAGCTTGAGCCAGCTCTTAAGTTTCACTACTGATGGCAGAACTTCAAAAGCTCACACAAAGCTTTTTTTTTTTTTTAACAGAACCGGATTGTAAATCTGTTGAATTTCTCTTTCATTTGGAAGAGAGCAAATTATTTTGATACTTACCGTCTTGCATCCGAGCAGACACAGGACCAGCAGCATCGCCTCAATGAAGCCCACCTCATGGAGCCCTCTCTCTGACAGCTGCAGCAGCCCATGCCCTGGGAAGGGCCATAAGACCAGCGTCAGGTGATACTTCCTCCAGGTACTCTCAGCATCTCCAAGTGTTCTCCAAGAGCAGCCTTCCTGATATATTTGGCACGTAGAACTTGAATATCCTACCTGAGTTATACCTGTCATCTTATTTTTTCCCATCCAGAGAAGAGGTGTAGTGCTCTGAAGGGGGAGAGAGAGAGGGCAGGAAGAAAAGGACAGGACAGAGATAATGTAAGACTAAGTATCTCCCACATATTAGACTGGCAAAGATCAGAAGTAGCATATCATGCCTTTAAAAAGCATTGAGGTTGAAGTTTGAGCTGTGTTTTCAGTCTTGGGGAAGCTTCTTTCACCTGGAGCAGAGCACCCAGCCTCCTGCCCAGACCGACCACCTCACTCAAGCAGAAAGTTTCTTACGCCCCACAGAACTGAGCTGGTTTAGCACCCAGCACCCCAGGGAAACAGAGTGTAATAGACAACCTCTGGAAGTGTCCTTCAGCCATACTTTCTGTAAACCTCATGCCCACCCACAAGCTCTATGTGATCTTCTAGAAATTTGCGCAATGCTCAAAGAGAAGGAATGCGATTAACTCCACAAGTCTACTGGAAACCAATGCAGAGAGCAGGGAATACAGGAGAGCTTGTGCTCACAGGAGACACTGGTGCTGAGATTTCTGCCATGTTCAGACCAGTAGCTTCAAGCCCAGCTGTAACATATTAATGCACTCTAGAAAAGACAAACTTGTAACAGTACCAGAAAGGTATACAGAGACTTAGCTCTTCCTACAGGAGGTTAACTACAAGAGATGTGGAAGATGTCAGAAGACACTCATCTACAATCTGTTCAATTCTACAATCATACAATTCTATGATTGAACAGATTGTAGACGAGTATCTTCTGTCATTTTCCACATCTCTTGTAGGGTAGGAGAGATCTGCTCCCAGGGCAAGAGTATGTGAAAAGAGATCAAGAATATGATCATGCAAATATTTTTCTAAGTTCAGATTCATTTTCAACATGAGTTAATACACATGAATAAAGTTGGTTATTTCAGAATTATTAGATTATTTAAGAAAAAAAAACGGTTAAGCTACATTTCATAACTTCTTGGAAAAGTCTCTCCCTTGTGCTTCTGTATTTCTGCTTGTAAGAATATGAAAAAAACTGTGCCACTGCTAGAGGTTTGCTTTTTTTTTAATTAAAAAGTTTGTGTAAAACACATTAAGTAAACCTCCTATTAGTACTTTTCAAACGATGTAACAGTTAGAAGCCTGAGTAAAATACATGCCAAATCTATAAACTCAGTCCAGCTCTTGTTAAAAAAAGCTGTTTTACTGCACATTGATGTTTCCACCCAGCAGATAGGAAGTAAGGTGCTACACATGTGGACACATGCTGTTTACTAATCCTTATTGATTCTCATTTTGCTCAGATTATCCCATCGCTGCTTTTACCACTCTTACAGAAAAAGCTGGAAGTAATTGTTGGACCTCATCCTGTAAGTATTAAAACTTCATAGTACCTATAAAATTAAATTTCTAAATTCCACTGTAAACCTGCTTCTTCATTCAAAAATTTTAAGAGTTCCTCGGAGATTGAACTTTTTGACTGAATTTGTTTGATTCATGCACCTACCTACAGATCTTTCTATCCCTCCAATCAAAGTCTAATTTAGAAAAAATGCCATGCTTAGAGGAAAAAGAACTTTAGTTGTTTACAAGTTTGGCCCTTTTTAATATATATGTATATTTATGTATATAAATATATACATAAAAACTGTGTATGTTACGTACACACCACATCCAACACGCAATTAGCAGTTTACTGACAGCATGATGAAAATTCTCATAATCCGAAAATCTGAACCAGATTGTCACAAACATTGAATGGTATGTTATTTTTTTGGCAGCTTTAAGTACTTACTATTATTTTTATTACTATTTCAGGGTGCTCTGAGGTCAGCAATATTGTCCAAAAAGATGGTGGATGAAGAGGACTTGCCAGGAGAAAGGAAGTACTTACAGAGAGATATCCAAAGGCAGAAACACATCCATGGACCATGACAGACCTCGAGCAAAGCAGATTTGCGAGTTATAAGCCTAAAAATAACTGAAATTTTTAAAATGGAAAAAGAAACTCAGAAGCCAGGCATAAGAGTGAGAAAATGAAGCAAGTACTTTAAGATTTACTGGAGTTCCACTGGAAAATGTGAAGTGGCAACAACTCATCACAAAACAATGGAAATGTGACTTGAAGTGGAAGCAAGAGACATGGTGCGTAAACAGGACAGAAAGAATGAGTGATACTGTATTCCCCCTGCCCCCCAAGAAAATCACCATGATTTCACCAGGGGAAGAGAAGAAAAGCAGGTTTTATGCAAAGAATCATAGGTAATGAAAAAGTGGAAAATACAATGAATGAGACAGAGAAGAACTGTCCAGGTAAGAAAGAAGCAGAACAGAAGAAAGTATTTTTACAATGTAGAAAGTGAGAGCAGTCACAAAGTCCACAAGAAAAGAATAGGAGGTATTAGGACAAAGGTATGGAAAACTTACTTGTTCTGTGAACAAGGAAGGGGATGGACAGATTTATCCTTCAGCCTCACTGAAGAGTTTTAACAAAGAGCTAAAAAACCCTATCGTAATTCCATGGTACTCACAAACATAGAACACTAGTTCCTTGAACCTCAATCCGAACGTAAAGGATTTTTTTATTTTTTCTTTTCCATTTTGTAGATTATTCACACTGCATAACCTATGGAAGATAAACTGGGATATTAACCCCTGATTCTTATGCCTGCTATAATTGACCAAATTCAACATTTTTTAAAAGGCAAAATAAGAAACAGTTTTACAGGTAATTATCTTTAAAACTTCCTTTTGCAGGTTCATTTGCTAGGAAAATTATGAATGAATCATCTTCAGTAACTCAATTCCTGCCAAGCATACTGTAATAATAAAATACTATCATAGAAAGCATGTAATTCACTGAAAACAGGGAGAGGAAAAAATAGGTCAACTTTTTTTTTTTAGATCCCATACTCGTTTTCATTGAATAGTCTTATTTCTGATGAAATCCTACGTATTTATAACATCCATGACCTCACATACGATTTCAGGAGCTTACCAATAAACATGTAAATAAGTAAGTAATCAGAAGAGTTTTTTCCTTCAGATGTATATGCAGCAAAGGGTAAAAAGGACTAGTATTATATCAGAAATAATATACATGATGAGCAGAGCTCAGTAAATGACAGAGGAAAGGACTGACACTAAACCCAAGAGGTCTGTGTTCTAAATTTCTCTATCAATCAGATTTGCCAATGGAAGTCATTCACTAAGAAACAATAATAGCAGCTTCTTTTGATATACAATTTTCAGGTTTGCAAAGGAAAAACAACTCTATAAATGCTATTTTGGAGGGCACTAACTCATGCAGCAACCCAAAGGTTAGAGAGAAAGTGGATGTGAAGATGCAGTATTTTTCCAAACCTGAGAAAGGATTAATCCGCAGTACAACTGGGAGGCCTGACTGCGGTGTGTGAAGATGAGCCTACGCAAGCTTTCATCCTGTCAGCCTGGGTACCAGCACCAGAGAAGATTGTCCAGTACAGACTTCAGTGGAGGAGACAGCCATGGAAAACGTACTAGGCTGTACTGACACCGAGATCTTCACAACCCGGCTGCTCTGGATGCTTCAGACAGGTGGTTTGGCCATACTCAGCTGCGTGAGCCCACCTAACACCATCGACTACAGCACAGACGTACCCAAAAAGCAAATGCCAGAGGGCTCCAGTGGAGGCGTACTTGGAACTAATGCTTCACATAATCAATTACTGGGTATCTCTCCTGGTCTTTGAGACACTGTCACATTGCAATGGAGGACGTAACGGTAAATGTAAGGTAACTGTGTGGCAATTTGATGTGAGTCATAACCGAAAAAGGTCTCAGAAAAAAACACTTGCAAAGAGACCTTCAGATAGAGATGCCTCCAAGTAAGAGTATTTCACCGAGCAGGCATTTATAGACATTCTTCAGTTTCCTGGAGAGAAAAAAAAAGCTTTATAAGTGTAATAAATTTCAAGTTTAAAAAGTACTAGTTTACTATCCCTTAGTCTCTAAGCTATTGCTGAAATCTATTTTTAAGTTTTTTATCAACTGATCACTTCCACACATTTCTTAAGTACTTAATTACAAGTTAGGAAAGAAAGTCCATTTCATTTGATGCCTATAAAGTTGGTGAATGATTTAAGGCGTCCACGAAAACACTTAAAAGCTACAAACACTTCTTACCTTTCCCTTCAAAGTTCTGGTGTTTAAGCAGCTCAAACAATTTATCAGCTGTTGAAGGTGATGAAACAGGGCTCCACTGATGTGGGGGAAAATAACGATCTCGTTTGAACTGGGAGTTATGAGACATAGCCCTTAGCCCCCAATTCCCACAGGCTTTGTATGTGACCTCTGCAAGTCACCCCACTCCTTCGTGTTTCTATGCATCTGTAAAAATGGGAAATTTATTTATCTCTTCTAGGAATTCTAATGAACCAGCATGTCCAAAATGGTACAATACTGGGCTACCTTGGAATACTAAACAGTGGCAGCAACATTCTTGGGCATTAAAATTGGTCATTTATCAGGTGAAACCGTACCTGCCACATGCTCAAACAGTTGCCAGTCATGACTTGGGAGTTACATGGCATAGAAGCCCTCCCAGAGTAGCCCCTGCTTTTAGTGTTATGTTTTAAAGAGAGGGTATCAGTATCAATAGGAGATATTCCATCACAATAGGCTGAAGAATGTTGCTTACCCTGTTGGGATTTTAATATAGATTGAAGCCCTAGTTTTGCTTATGTTAGGTAAGTAAAAAAGAGCCAGGAAGAAAGCATAAGCACTAAGCACCAACACATCTCTGTGTAAGGAAAAGCCATTTCTTGGGCAGCCACTGTATCCCATACAACTGGAATGGTCGGGGCGTTCCCCCTGTTAATGTTGCTGCTGCCTCCAACCAGCTTTGTGTCCCCTGGCACTTTCTATTTCACAGCATAAAGTGCGACACTCTGCATTTGAACTTCTATTTCCACCCTTCTGAGGGGGAATTCTGCAACTCTAGCTCTTTCACGGGTATTTGCACCCAGGCCTGCTCCATCAGTGAATTTCCCAGGAAAATAAATGGTTTGGCACATGCCGTTTTTCATTTGGGAGTCCCACTGATGGCAAAAGCAGTGACAGCCGCTGCTTGAAAAAAATTTCTGTGCATTTTGCTTTGTAAAGCGAAAAAGTGAAGACCAGAGTGGCAGAAGGTCATCTTATGATTCTTCTTGTTCACTTCTATTACTCTCAAGCACTCCCAGTGAATGAAATTCCACAACTTCCCTGGATAACACTGACACTAATTTATTAGAAAGCTTTTATTTTCAGAATATTGGCTTTTTCCACCATAAATTTGAAGCTGATTGCTTTGTGCTCCACTCATGGAGCTTCTTATAGTATTTCTGTAACAGTACTTTACATATCAAGAGATTATGACCATTCAGCCTTCCTTCTTTTAAACTCAACAAATCCAACTCTTTCAATATTACTTACCTGTAAGTCACATTTTCTAAATGTTTCTGCTGATCTTCTCCAGTTGCTTATTAAAGGTACTCAGGTCTGAAAGCAGTACACCTTCAGCAGCAGAACATACCTCTCCTGGACTGTATGATACTAATCCATTAATACACCCCTCAGAGCTTTCCTTTTCTTCCCTCTACTTTCAACAGTGTCACTTATCTCATTAGTTTAGTACTGGTTTACTAGTTACGCTAAAACCCCATTGTCTTCTGCAGTGTTTCAGTGGGTTATACTCCATTTTATAGTTGTGCATTTGATTTCACTTTTGAACGTATAATACTTTATACTTGCCTTTACCAAATGACATTGTGTTAATTTACAGTCCTCCATGCATCAAGTAATTCTCTCCTTTGGGATAAGGTAGGTTCAGACAAGAGTAAACTTTGGAATTCCACCGATAAGGTTGCTAATAAAAAATGGACCAAACAGGTTGGTAATAAAATTACTGAGTAAAAATGGGCCCCCATGTGACACTAATTTGACATGAGAGAATTGGTAATCACTCCAAGCTTACCTTTTCCAGCAGTCTTTCTCTTCACTGCATGATTTGCTTAAGTTTCAATGATAAAAGTCTTACTGAAGTCAAACGTATCACATCTGCTGTATCCACCTTCTGCAGGCCAGTTACTCGGCCAAAGGAGGAAGCTCGAGCTATTTCATAAGGATCATTCTTGAAAACTCCATATTGGCTTTCACAGTTGAAGTTTAAACACCTGATGAGTAATAAGAGCTTGATGAATAAAGTTCTTGCAGATATCAAAGTAAAGATGACTTGGAATTCCCCAGGCCCTCCCTTTTTCCCTTAAATATGGTTCCAGGTAGTCCTCTCCTATCCTCTAATAGCTGTATCTCCATGATACAGCGGTCTTTCCTTTTATCCAAGAAAACCGATCGTGGTTTTACAGATTGTTTTTACTGGCTCCTTCACTTCAACAGGAAGCAGAGCTGGGCCATACTGACACGAGCCAGTCATTGAAAGAAAAACAAATACACTTAAATTTCTATCTAGACAAAAACCTATTGGTATGCTGGGCAGGTCTGTCTTCAGAACCTCCTGTTTCTGATCTGAGAAGTTTTCTTCTTATTTAGTAATTATTTTTTTCTCAGGATTGCACAATTCCCTGCATAGTTCAGCTTTGTAAGATAATTGGAGAGAAGAAAAATGTATTCAAAGGTAACCCCCGGCGCTGTCCTTAAACAACCCAAACATTTATGTGGAGTCAACTGATCTCAAATTACTTTTCTGTTTCTGTTTGGTTTTCTTCAGAGAGCATTAAACAGAAAACCTTACAACAGTTAAACGTGAATGCATTTTGATGATGTTTTTTAAGAGTATTTTCAAATCCAAATGATTTTAAGATATCTGAATCGCATAAATTCCAGTGCTACATAGCATCAATTTGGAAGATTTTAATGGCTACCTTCTGTAATATTCTTCTGAAATCTCTTTTCTTTAGCAGTGAATTACTTTCTTAGAAGTGGTATTCATTTACATATTTATATTGTAATTGCACATGTGTCCGGGCAGTTAAGAATTTTCAACCTTTGCACTATCCATGGCCTGTGTTCACACCACATCCTCAGCTCATACTTGAGATACAGGTGCTGTGTCATCTCAGCCCTGGCTCCACTACACAATTCCAGAGTTTCCAGAAAGACTTACCCTTCTGGATAACCTATGAATAGGGGTTTTTTCCCTCCATTTAAGAATGTGTATTTAAACATCTCCATGCATTACTCTCTGTGACCTGGAAAGGGGTGTCCAAGTCCTCACACTAGGACTGACAGATCAATCTTACAAGCTTAGTGTTAGCTCCTGGACACCGGTCTGATGGCATAACTCTTGCTGGATGTCAGCTCAAAGTCTGTTGGCTTCTGGCCATGGAAGAATGACCTAGGTATTGGAGGCTAAATAGAAGTTACATTCCCTAGTTAAAACAGAATCACTTGGGAAGAGGGGAAGCTACAGGACTTCATGGATGCTCTATCCAAAAAAGTGGAAGTGGCAGAGAGAGCCCCAAGTGTGGATTTCACCTGCTCTCCTGAACAATGTTACAACCTGAAAGGAAATGTGGTCATGACCAGCAATGTTGTAAACTCCATCGAGGTCCTGTCTTGCAGTCCTAGTCCTGATCGTTACCCAGTTTGTTTCCATTGGTCTTCCACACTGCAAACAATTTAATTAAATTTAGAGAACCTTTGAGAACACTGAATGTGCGGCTGGTGCACCAAGATAACTTTCCCAAGTGAATGTGGAGCAAACTATGGGATGGCTGAGCTTCTTTAGCTCCAACAGAAAGCCTAAAGACTGGACCTTCAGCCAAGAGAGCGAACAGACAGATGGCTTTGTAGATAACTCTCTTATACAGCCCTTTATGCTCTTGATAAGTATCATCTCCCCCGTAGCACAGGAACATCAGTACTCCAACACTGACAGACATCCGGTATTCACATTGAAACAGGAAGGCTCAGTGGACTAGGACAGAAAGAATTTTTCATCCAATCAGAGCAGAAAGAGACGTTATTTTGAGATTTGTTACTGACATCTGACAATGTGATGTAAGAAATCCCAGAAATGTGCATACTTGAATTTCTGACCATTTGCCTGGGAACATATTGGACAGGGATTAAGGTTAAGGACACCTCAGGAACAGAAAGCTCTGCTTCTTACATTAAAGACAAAAAGCATGTCTTGAAATAAATCAGGATATATATATGTGCATACACAAAATCAGGACAGAAAAATTAGGGTTCTGTTCCCAATCATGACTCAAGTCACCCAGCACATATTTAAAGCACTCAGGAGAGGAACGGGAAGATGAATATGGTGCTTGACATATCAAAACCAAGGACTACTTGACTGTGAGGAGTAGACCTCCTACCACTCTATACATTGATACAATACATCAGTTTGGTGTTGTCAGTTGTCACTTGAACATGCCGTCTCTGAATGTGAAAGAGAAATGCCCAGAATGTGTTTCAGACATAAGCTTTAAGATACTGATGAGCAGAATTTCCTCCTCTTCAGTCTCAGCATGTCTCCAAGAAGTGACATGTTATGGTCTTGTAATGAAAATATGTAGAAAGAGACATCTTTTGGCATGAAGTGGCTGAGTTCCAGTATCATAGTCAGGGATTTCTCAACTTCTAGAAGTATGCCATGGGATTACACAGTTCACAGCTAGACCTCAAAATAGGTGCTGATAGGTATAAAACCAAACCAAAACAAAAAAGCCCTAAGGGCGTTTTTCCAGGTATTACAGAAAGACTAGAAAGGAGCTCATCATAGTAGGACAATGAGCGTCCAACTATTTTATCCAACTTTTCACAGGCTGAAATGAATCCCGAGGAGAAAAAAAACTCTGATAGGTTTCTTCCCTCCCTGCCTTCCCTTGAACTCCAGGGACTGTTAAAGTACAGGTGTTTGGATTTTTATTTTCCTACTGGCCCTTAAATTAAAAAAAAAAAATTGAAGAACCATAAAGTAGTTTATAGAACCTGAGCAAACTGGTCTTATAATATGGTTTTAGAAGCCAGTCATGCAGGCAAAGGAGTCCTGGTCCATCTCAGACGAGCTATCATCGCTGTCAGGTCTTTGCTAAAAGACAACTAGTGCAAACAGAAGTAATTAGCCTTTTTCTCTCAAAGTCAAAAAATTTTCAAGGCTGAGAATAAAATAACAGTCCTCTTCCTATGCTGGAAAATAGCAGAAGTGGGACTAGTTTCCTGAATTTGAATTTTGAGCATAAATGCCTTCTCTTGCAAAGCTAGGATGCATCACTATTGTACTTTCTGCTTGGAAGTAAAGTGTGAGTACTGTAAATGCAGAAAAATGAGTTCTGTGGGTCCCAGTATTGCAAAGAACCTGCCAGGTGCTTAAAGAAATTACTGCACAGAGAGGCCTGAAAGTTGAAGTGAAGACTGTGGGACAGGACAGGAAAAAAGAAAAAAAAGATAAAAGATAATTATTGAACACTGTAGCCATGGACTACAAAATTAAAGATTCCGGTTCATATTAGCATATAAAAAGATCTGATGAAGCTGAGCTAGTCTATCATCAGATGGAAGAGAGGCAGAAGGTAGCACAGATGGTGAAAACAGAGGAAATTATTCATGGTTCCTCATCACACCTTGAAAGGAACTACTGACAAGATGATGTTGAAAATTAAGACCAGAAGGCATCTAGGAAGAACAAAACCTCTAAACCCTCCTTCGTATTCCAAAGGCGTAAATATGTCCTGAGGTTAAATAGGCTTATGGTTTGAGGATTTGTCTTTTATAGAAAATGAAAAAAACAAGATTTCTTTTTATATTTCAGAGTAAAAATACCTGAACACCAAAGGTTGGCTCTTGAGTCTTTAAACAAATGCAGAACTTCATAAATCCTGGCACTCCAGATCAACACTCATAAACATAAGTCCTTTAAGTTTGTCTTTCTTTGGATTACTTCAAAGCAAGAGCTAAAATGTATTGTACTTTACATTATTTGCAGTGCCACTCAGACCTGCAGCATCAAGCATAACTTACAGAAGTGCATGAGGAAAATTACGCCTCAGTGCAGCCCTAAATCTCTTTTAGAATCTTAACAGACTACTTACAAAGATAAGCTGACAACTGTGCTTATCTTATGAGCAAGCATTGCCTAGTTATGTATCAGGAATAGCTGTAAGGAAACCAAGAAGCAGATTTTTCCCCTACTAAATAAAGTTTGAAGGTTCTTTCCACTGGCAGAGATAAACCAGTGCACTTTTTTTAGATGTGACCATTACTGTCCACAACAAATGTATCAGATAAAATGTATTTTAAAACTAGTTTGGTGGGTGGTGGATATGCATATCCTGTGAATTTTCCGGGACACGAGGAAGAAGATGGAAAGAAGTGAGGAAAAAATTGATTGTAGAACCTAGGTAGTAAAACCAGGAAGGTTTACCCCAGAAAGGGCAAAAAACCCCACCAAACAAAAATCCCCATCCAAGCAAAAACCATCACCGCAGTAGAACAGCATTTTCTGCCGATGCTGAAGTGGGAAAAATTGCAGTGTACGGCAGTTCCAAGGTTATGATGAAAAAGCTGAAGAGGAGGTAAGTTACACTGTCAGTAACCAGAGCCCGAACTCCCAGTCAGATGGTGAGGCAGAACCGAAACAATTCCAAGTATTCTACATGATGTACTACTCCTCGCTGAACATGGCACGTGGGGGCAAGGCAGAACATCAGCATGTCCAGTAAGAACAAGGGAATGCAAATATACTTAGTCCCAAATGACTGACATGCCAAAGACATTCAAAATTAAAATCTCCACTTTCTGCCAAAAGGAGAGGACCACAAACAGGCTACAAGGTTTTCAGTCAAAGAGGAAACAAAGAGGATGGGAAACAAAAATGCTGAGTGATGATAGGAAGTAATTTCCAGTTTAGATTTCAGGACTTCTCATTGTTTAAATGAACATAAAATAAAAGGGGCCTCTGATATCAATGAAAGTCCCATTTGACTAGCAGATAAAAGCTCGGGACTCAATTCTTGACTCTCCTAGAAAATATGTATAATTCTGTATTCTACCATTGCTGAGGCGGGAAAGGATTTTTTTCTGGTGCCCAAAATGAGGCTAGTAAAATTTTGCTGCCTCTCAAAAGCACTATGGCGAATTCAGAAAGATTTGAAGGTGCTGCTATATGTAAACGGATTCAAGAATATGTATTGCCTTTAGCCAAGCACAAACCTTCACACTATTTCAGAAGAGAGAAATATTAAAAAACAACCAAAAAAAAGTTAAATCTCTGCTGATTGCTTCCCTGTAGTTTAATTAGCAAGGAGAGGCAGTAAGGCATCACAGAATTTCCATTTTAGTTTTACCGTTCCCCACAGTCAGTATTTTATGCCTGAGTTTTTATTTCTAGGTTCCAGGGACACATACAAACCATCCAAACTTCGTTCTTTTCTTTTCTGTCATGAGAAATCCTGGACACAAATAAAATCTTATAATGGATGACTATTACTCCTCTCCTCCCCTTCTCTTCCATAGGCAATAAACACGTACTGAAGCAAGGACACACAGACACTCGGGTTTACTTACAAAGACAACTGTGCAATCTACATTACTTTTGTGAGAAGCAATGAGGATATGTGATATTAGTACTCAGAGAGGAGACTTGAATCATGAGAGAACCCTCTACACTGTGCTATGTAGTGGCAACACTAAGAACTCACGCAACAAAAAGTATGCCCTGTTGCTAGAATCCCATTTTTAAAAGAAATGCACACTAACTCTCAAATCCAACCTTTCATTACATAAAATCTCACACAACCTCTCACCTATTTTTTTTTTCTTTTTTTTTGTCCAAAAGACCAAGTTCCTCTAAAATATTCCAGGGGATTTTTTTTGACTTCCACTTCAGAAGAAGGTGACCTCTAAGATATGATAAACTAAGAGGAGGAAATTACCCAACAGCATTTCTTTTAGAAGTTTATCCAGTGTCACTATCATAACAGAACATGCTCTGGGGGAAAAAGAACACTTTTTAATGCTTTTTAAGGCCCAAATATTTGGTGTTGCGAGTATCGGTCTTATTAAGGAACTACAATCACTTACGGCTGAGAAAACATTGCTGAAAAACCTGTAGCTCTGAGTCCTTCCGGAAGACAGGGCATAAATTTCTGAAACAAAACTTAACTAAAATACTAAGTGCATCACAGAGTCAGACCCATAATGAAAATACAAATATTAGACTCAAAGCTGAATAAAAGAAGAAAACCTCCTCTGCCATTAGTCCTGTGTTTTACCAAAAAAAGTGAATCATTTCAGTGCCAGAAGCTATGCTAAGCTGCAAGGATACACGCCTCTATTACAGAATTCCACGTGAAGACTACAAAGCCATCATAAGCAACGTAAGCATAACATCAATGAAATAAAACAAGAAACTCTGCAGCCAAAAAAAAATATACCAGCTTTTCATCAGCTTTAAATTGCATTTTGGCTCCTCTAACCCGCTTCTGCATTTGTTAATCAAAGGGCGGAACATACTGCATACTCAGCTTGCACGACAGTTGTCTTTAATGAAAAAGTTATCTGGACGTTACACAGTTAAATAATCTTTTTAACAGTTTGATAGGCCTCCATGTGTCAATTAGTCTTTAGAAAATCCTTGTTCTGTTGGAAACATGGTTTGATATTATTTATATACTATTAAAAATTTTGAGCACCCATTTCCCTATTTTTTTCTCCTTTTTGTTGAAATTCAGAAATCTGAGAACATGACAAACTCATGAAACTGTTCTGTATCCCCATGGAGAAAGATTCTAAGTAAAATTATCCCTACCCCACCTTTATATGGATGAAATGGGCCTTAATAAAGATAATAAAAATCCAGAAAAGATAATACACAAGGCTAACAGAAAACAGTGTGTAAGGTTAGCACAGTCTTTCCAGTCTTCTCTGCTTAACTGGAATTTGAATTTTGCTCCAAGTTTTCCCCACTATAGCTATTATTTGGCACAGAAAAGACCAAAATCCTAACAGCAGGCTTTATCTTACACTAATTAGCACGTTGTATTTCTCTTACATGTCTGAAAATTCACTACTGGGTATTAACACTTCTACTTTACCACAACTGTGGCTTTCAGTTTAGAGACCTCAAATACTAAGTATTATTTTCTTTGGCAATTTCTTAGTAATGTATTTAGAAAATTAAATAAACCTGCCACAGATGATAAAGCTATCTAGGATCAAGGCCATGGAGTGCAACATGCTGGACTATGGATAACGGATGCCATTGAGATCTTCTGCCTGCGGGTCTCGTGGCTATACAAAGAACTTCCCATATTCTTACCGTGAGGTCCAGAAAGCTTCCCACGAGAGCTGCAGAGGGAAAAAACAGGCTTCAAAGATTCTGTGGACAGAAGTGAACAGCTGAACCCCAGACCACAAACAACACCACCGATTTTCAGCATACTGTATAAACCCATGCAAAATGTGTCCCAGCGAAGTTTTGCAAAGATTATATAAAGAAAAAAATAAAAGCAGAAAAAAAATTTAACACTACTTGAAAAGAAAACTTAAGAAAGCGAAGAACTGAAAACTTACACCACATATATACTCTGCTGCATGGGCAAAGTCATACGGGGTGATCAGATATCCCAGGCTGAGCAGGACAGGCACAAAATGGAAACCTTTTTCCAGAATCTCCAAGAATTTTACTAGATCGTTATTATGTTGCAAGTTTTACAAGTGGGATGTAATAATTTCCCTCTCTCCCTTCCTCATAAACTGCAACCCTGGAAAGGGCTGGCAAATAGCCCTAAGGGTCTCACATAAATCCTGGAATGTTACTTGCATCCAATTTTTCCTTTCAAAACTGATTTATTTTCAACCTACCATGCAAATATATGCAGGCATCAGAACAAGAGGACAAGCCAAACTGTGCTCTTCAGATTCAGTTAGGCAAAGAAGTCATGGTTTCAAGTTCCTGTAGTGTTCAGTCACCCAAAACTATAGTGGATACATAAACTATCATTACAAGAGTTCTGGAAAGTGGCAAGTACCAGAAAGAAGTTTGCAGTTGTCTTATTGTTTTATGCTCTTCATTCATTTCCACTCTCCATGGAACTCTTGGGTTCCATGATTCCCACAAGTCACAGAGCTAACATTTAATATTTCAGCACTGGAAATTGTTTATGGTTTCTTGACTCCAAGAATTGTGCAACAAACTAAGCAAGTTAGTAACCATGGCAACTGTGGTAGAGAAAAAACAAATTTCAGCTATGAAACTGCAGCGTATTTTTAATTCCTGCAAATGCTATTCTTTCGTATTCTATATGTGAAAAATTCATTAAATGTATGGTAACTAATGTATATATCTACTATGTACTAAAAGACTTCTTACTACTGTGCTGTTTCAAGTACTCCATTTCCCTCTCCTCTCTCTTTTCCTGAGTACTACGCTTCCTTCTGTTTGCTTATGAAAACCTGTATGAAAAAATTAAAAAGATGCTTCAGTGGAGAAGAAAAATGCACACTCTCTAGTTATTTTTATGCAAGTAGATTTTAAGTGTTAGTTGTATTTACTGTCCTATTAACAAACAGCTTTTGTAGCATACTGTCCTGGCTATGACGCACTCATATTTTGCTGATTCTAGGACCTTTGCTAAGAAGGCATTAAATAACAAGCCCGTGAACACATCTGATTACATGAACTACACCGTGCATTACTACATCATGCAGGGAAGGAACGGAAGCAGAACTGAACCACTGTTTGGAACTGAAATGATTTTAGGTACTCGCATCCCATGCGGGGCACGGATCTATGTACCCAAAGAGTACTATATCAAGCCCTGTACAATCTTACAAAGACACTTTGCTTGTAACTATTGTTTCTTAGTGATGGTAAGCAATTACACTGCTATAAATGAATACCAGATAGAAACACTGACATTTTTTCCACACAACTACCTATTTCATCCCAATTTTGGTTTTTTATGAGGACTTGAGTGATAAAACTTTCAGGAAGAAAAAAATCTCAAAAACCATATGAAGATTTAAAATTCATCCATTTGGATTGAGGACTTTAACACACAAAACAATTTGAAACAGTGGTATCTTTCATCAATACTGTGAATATGCCTAAATGAAGGCGGCTACACTTCTTGTCCTCTCTTACAAAACAGCACTTATAACTATCTTTCTCTAAAAAGCTTTTACATCTCAAAAATTTCAGAAAGCAGTGATGTACTTTTTTTTTTTAATAGGAAGAATCTAAATCAAAAACTTGTTCCCAAAGATTCAGCAGAATATCATGAAGCTACACAGGCTATGGGGGCTTCTTATTTTGTTTTGTTTGGGAGGCTTTTTAGTTAACTAATAATCTTTCCAAATAGATACAGATACGTGCATAGAATTTTCCAGTACTTCTGTAACACTCTGATGAGTAAATTTTAATTTAGTCAAATAATGCACCAGCTTAACAGAATCCAAACATGTACAGATCACATCTCCAGTCTGTAAGTATGAGACATCAAGGGAATGAAAAAGTAAAGAGCCTAGATAAAGCCAGTTTTTCTCTGTTGACTCTGGTACAGAAAAGCATCCTATTGATTTGGATAACAAAGGCCATGACCACACGGTCCTGCTGGAGGCATCTGGCTGGAGATGCACTGGGAGAGACACAAAGCTGCGCAGAACCACCAGCACATGTTAACGGCCCCACACAGCAGGATTACTGCGGGAGATGGCCACATCTCTGCAGCTCACAGCACTTCCTTTAGAAACATCTCCTTGGGCAACTCCATTTATCAAATGTATTTTTATACTTGACGCTTATTTTGTATTGTATTAATAACAATATTGGTTTAATGCATTCTTTTCAATTAAATCCGTGAAGTACTTTAACCAAAACAACATGGACGTAACATTTTTATCAAGTGGAGAAACAAAATACCACAATAGAAACCTGGACACAAACCCAACATGCTGGTTTATTTTTTTATTCTCTTTGTACTACCAAATCTGGTTTGAACAATTCTTCCTCAAAAACATGCAGATTTCACTGGACAGTACAAGTATTTGCTACAATAACATTCAGGTACATTACGCAGGTGATGTAAAAATCTTCCAACGCTGTACTGCAGAATTAAAGAAGCTGGCATACAGCTCTGACGAGATTCCAAAAAGTACGCATCATTTTAAAAATGGCAAACCCTGCGTATTCTTCTTTCCATAACCAAATGATAAACACTGTACCAAGGAAAGATCACGCACAGCAACAGATATTCCATAAGTTCAGACATCACATTCATACTTTATCCTTACAATATTTTAATGTAGCTCAGGTGGTTGCACCTATTTAGACCAGCGACTGTAAAATTATGTACCTATAATAAATAATGGATCCACTAAATCAATGATAAGGTATTACCTTATAAATAACTGCCAATTCCAATGACACATCAAGACAACGTTCCTTACAAACCTTATCACCACTCTACCCAAAGTTCACAAAGTCAACAGCAATTACTGAACATACAGAGAGTAAAAGCGTACATCTAGCCAAACAGGTATCTTAACACTCAAATTTCAACATATGTAATATATGTTGCACACATTAATCCACTAATTAACACAAAGTTTGATAAGGGTGTCACAGGTTGTGATATTTAATCTTCTGGCATCTCTTATATCAAATGGCAAAGATGTACAGTCTTAACTTTACTTGCAAGTATGCAGACTTAACTGGAATGTTTGGAAGGGATAAGTAATACATATCCCAACAGAAAAGGAAAATCATGTCATAATTTTAATAATTAAACCATACTTACTTCCGTAACATCTGCCCCTGACCAAACCTTTGCACAGTGTCTTAACAAAGAACTGGTTTTCCACGCTGACAAGTACTGCTTTTATGCGTGGAGAAGCTCTGAAGTAATCTGCTTCTTGTACAAATTATTTCTTGTCTCCAGGAAAATGACTGAAAATAATCTAGGCCTTCTACTACAATACTGAAAGCTTAAACTACAGAGCTTAGTGTAACCACACACTGGCAAAGAATTCCAAGCAAGCTACAATTCATGGACACACTCTGTTTTAACCTGGCTGCTTTTTACAGGATACTCTCTCTCTCTTCTCCAAAACCAGCCCCTTCTGAGGCCGTAACCGTGTGGAGCTCTGAGGAATCTTTCGAAAGCCTGGTATAATTTGAACGCTGGCTCCGCTTGTGAGCAACGGTCTTCAGGTTCTCATTCTGAACTGCAGCTGAATTGGAACCTGAGCCAGGGTGCAGGATAATTTGAGGTGAATCTCCTATACCTTGTGTTTCTTCAAAATTTTGATTAGCTCGATTGTTTGGAGCACTGTTGTTATTTAAGGTTACTGTACTCGGGGTTCTATTTAAATTATAGACTTTCTGGCAAGCTGGCCAGTTCTCTTCTGGGCTACTTGCTATCAAGCTGCTTTCAGAAGGGCTTTTTTTATCTTCTGAGCAAATAGACATGCGAACCACAGCTGGATCTTGAAGGCCGCTAAGGCTGTGTGGAATTCCTCTTTTTCCACTGCGACTGTCATCTTCAAGCTCAATAAGATTTGCCTTTTCAAGCTGTGAATCATCTGCTCCTTCATTATGGAGGGAATGATTTGGAGAACTTTCGCTGGATCTTACACCAGAGTCAGACGAATCTTTTTTATCCAAAAGGGCATCTGTCAAATACTCCTTTGCTTTGATGAAGGTTCTAATAGGTTCAGATCCATGTTCTGGAGATTTGGGCTGCTTCTCTATTTTGCCATCTGTTTTCTTATCTTTACCTTCCTTAAGAAGTGGAGTATTATCCGATTCCTCAGTTCCTGATTCATCTTCATCACTTGGAAGCTTCTGATACCGCAGAGTAACTCCCTTAAGCTTTAAATCCGCAGCCTGGAAAATACTTGTTCTTTCCGAAGACTTCTTTCCTGGGAGAAGCTTGGAACCAGACTGATCAGATTTTTCATCTTCTTCAGTAATAGGATCCAAAGGAGATGCATCATTAGTAGAAACACCTGAAGTACTGTAATCAACAACATCATTTCTCTTCAGCAAAAAGGACTTTCTTCCATCGTCTTGTTTCTGTTCACCATCTTTTCCTTTTTCCTGTTCTGAACTGGAATGCAAGGAGCCCCCTGATGTACTCTGCCCCATATAGAAAGCGCTTGAGCTATGAGGGGAGGACCTACCACTTACTGTAGTAGAATTGGCACCTCCTTCTAACTGTGACATTTGAGCAATATACTCTCTATATGCATCCCTGTATTCTGCCTGTACCTTGTCGGTAAGCTTTGATATTTCAATACTAGAGTCTTGAGAGTTAAGACTTGAAAGACTTGGAGTTCTACGAGTTTGTGACTGGAAAAAGAAAAAAAAAAGAAAAAAAGAGAGATAACAGTTAAATTAACTATTTATTTTTACTTTTACCGATCTTTTTAAATTAAGTAACTCAAAGCATCAAGTATGTGCTTAAAGGATTTTTTTTTCTTGCTGTGAATAGACTATGCAAGTGAAATTGTCAATGCTATAATTAAACATGCTTACTATAATCATATATATGCAATCACACACACATTCACCAAACTCACAAAGTATTCTTATTGTTGGTCCCCATAACAGAAGAATTCCACAAAACAAGCATTTTATCCAGTGCATTTGAGGCTAACTCTTTTGAGTATATAATTATAACAATTGAATTTGTGTGTCAAGATGGGCTTTTGTAATACATCTTTGAACATTTACGAAATTAGCATTTTCTATTAGAAAGACCGCAAGAGTTCATCTAAATGCTGAGCACCTCTCAAAAACATTTTAAAAAACCCCCATCCTAACATAATTCAATATATCCTAGCAAAATTCCATTGCATATAGCTCATTTCAGAAAAATCAGATCTCAGACAAAGCAGACAAAGATGCTGCTCTTTGCCCCCCCCCCGCTCTCTGGTAGTGTGCACACAGAGAAGCCCATAGACATAGGATGCTATGTCACCTATTAAATGTTAGAACTGAGGTCTAGCACAGAGTTGAACAAAGTAAAGGAGTGGATTGTGGCTGCCCATATGGCTTCATGCCATGCATATAAAAGGCTGCTTGCTACCGCCAAGTAAAAGGTGTACAGCGCCCAGTGCACTGGAGCTGAGACGCTGACTTAAGCAGCCAGTACCTTAGGAAACCAACTAAACTTTGCAGTGCACAAGAGATGAGACTTCGAAAGACTGTTGAGGTATTATGTCTTATTTGGGGCAACAATGAAAATAAACCACATTTCAAAAACCTACCTTCCACTAAAAAACACTATTAAAAAAACCTAAAAGGATTTGGGTAATTTTAACGAGCTAAAAGTAAACAGGAAAATTAATGTGTGGATTCAAACACTGTGAATGAATTTAAGATTTAGAACAGAATTACTTAATCATATAGATATACCCTCTTGGTCCATCCTTCTCTTTCTCACCCTCTCTTTTTCTTTCCTCCTTCCCCCAACCTTTTTCCTGCTTTTATATTTATCTTTCTTGTTTCTCTCCACCATCTTTTTTTTTTTTCTCATAATTGCTGCAGCAAGCAACATACACAAGATCTGCAGGTTCCCATTCAATTATTCCTTCTCTATTACTAAAAAAGTACTACTGAGAGCTTTTCATAAGATCAATAATGTTGTATATATACTAGAATATTGGGGAACAGCTAAACATAATTAACTGAAAGAAAATGGTGTTTAAATGACTTCTATCTGCCATGACTCCTAAGCAATTCAATACCTAAAGCAAAACGCACGAATCTCACAGATATTAACACTTGATTATTTATGCATAATCAATACTATTTATCCCTACTCACAGCTGCTATGGTTCCTCACCAAGAGAAATATTTGATTTTGTTGTGCATTTCCAGTAGTACTCCTTCTTGTTACAAAGAAGCAGCAATATTCTTTTATCGGTATCAACTTAAAAAATTCCAACAGGCGAATTCTAATGTTTCCTTAAGGAAACACTACCTTTCTCATTCTTTTGATTCAAATTCAGACAACAATATGGGCATGACAAACTCCATTTATTTAAACTTGCATTTTAAAGAGCCTTTTTAAAAAGATTTTCTTGTACTTCTTTCTGTGCTTTTGACACAAAAACAACATAAGAAGTCCGAGTGATGCCACTTTGGTTTGGAAAAACATACATTGATCCTCTGTTGCTGGAAATAGGCAGTAAGGGTACAAACGCACACAAGCGTGCACGCACACACACAAAGGTATATGGGATAGGAATCTATCTCTGGGATATATATCCCCAATGTCTTTTCAGTGATAATTCTGAATAATAAAAATATCACTTATAGCTAGTAGTTTTGGGTGCCTTCTTATTTTGATGCACCTTCAAGATTTTCTAATTTAAACTTCCAGAGATGAAAAAGCTGCTATATGTTTGGGGGGGGTTGTTTAGTTTTTTAATTCTTTTTAGGTAACAACTGATTTGCCTTATTTCTTAAAAAGGACAGAAGAAAAATCACACACTTTGGGTGATTTTGTAAGATACAGGAGAAAACTGATCATAACCTATGGCAGAAACCATAGTTAGAAAAGGATGTCAGCTCTGGAGTCCACAAATAGATTATGCATTATCAGGTCAAGGTGCTGTCACGGAGAGCTCTAGTTGTCTGTTTAAAAAAATCTAATAAATGTACCTGCAATCCTTTGAATAGTGTAACACCTGGCTAGGGTATAGCTAGAAACTTTCATACACAAAGTCTGAATATTACGTTAAACAGAAATCTTGCAGGATGTTGCTCTAAGCTAGATGAGAAAAGCACTGTAGCTTTGTTTTTTTTTTCTCTTGAAGAGTGGTTACTCAAACAGATGACTAGTTTTCAGATGGTAAAGACTAAAGACTTTGACTCGGAGAGCGTGGTTAGAGTTTACATCTCTGCAAAACCTGTCTTTGCCAAGACTGAGAACTGAAAGTACCCAAACTGGCACAGCAGACTTATTTCTTGACCTGTCTGTATCCAAGAACACTTGAATAAAACCCTTTACTATATAGGTAAGCAAGCAGAATACATTTCTCTATTAAATACCTGCCAACTTAAGTTACTATGGCGCGGAGGAGCTTCATCAAGACCAATTGTGTTGAGTTCTTCAAAGCTGAAGTTAAGTGTGTAGGGAGCTTGACCAGAAAGACCTGTAAGCTCAGTGTGAGGCAACTCAGTGTTATGCCCAGGCCGACGAGTAAGTTCACTATGAGGAATCGCAGCGTTAACATGCTCAGTTGTTCCACGAGGATCTTCCTGAACAGCCTGATTTTCTGAATTTCTCATTTCAAGTATCTTAACACACAAAAAGAGACAGTGTAAATGTAATTATATAAATAGAAGACGTTCTTAAAATTGTTAAAGAAGAATTCTATTAAAAATAGGAACACGGAATTCACAACTGTTGAAGCGTAGTTGCACATGTGGTTGTGATCATGGAAAAGCATTAAGAAAAATTTGCTCACAGATCTAGTGCATTCATCTTTACTGCAAATCACATGTTAATATTTAAGAATTTTTTTGTATCAACAAATTATTCTTATTACTGCTCAGACCCTTACAAGAACTCATATGCCACAAAACACTTACATTCTTGTAAAACTAGAGAAGTGATAATTCACAGATTTAAAAGCAAAACCAAACACTTCAGTTTTATAGCTTAATCAACCTGAAACTAACAATAAATCTCATCTCGTAATTCTCAGCGCTTTCAAGACTGATTTAGCAGTTGAGACACATACTGTTATCTTCAGAAAGAAAACTGGCAATACACTAAAAATACTTAAGAGAAAACACAGTTCTCTGATGCATAACCCTCACTGTAAAACTGGCATTTACTCTCAAACTGGAAAGACGGAAATGGAGCAAATGAGATACCTCTATATGTGCTTCAATAATAGTAAGCAATGCAGCATTCTCGCATTATACAAGTATGTGTCAATCTAACATTATACATTTATCTCATTGGCTTGATTTTTAGCTTAAGTTTCCTTAAAAATTATGCTTATGCAATTGTGTGCCATGCATCTCCAACAGCCTGGCTGCCCACTTCCTCACACTAACATGCTTTGAACTCCCTCACTACCTTTTAACAAAAGGACAGAGACTTCAAAGAGAATTAAGTTCTGACAATTTCATTAAAATAAGCAAATTTTAAAAGGGAAAAGGGAACCCATTCAGGAAAAACAGATCTTACAAAAAGAGGAGGCAAGACTTCAGAGTTTACAATCAATTAAGATGCAAATCCGTAGGCAACCAGTTCTTCATTAACGTGCTCAAGACAAAAAGAAAGTAACAAAACAATAAATGCATTCATGTTTTAAGACGATACTTATCATCTTAGAGATGATGATAACAATGAAGCAACAGGAAAGAAAAAAAGGTAAGGTTCATAATGAAAAAGACTAATTTATGATGACCTGAATACTGAAGAGAGAGTCTTACCATGCTCCTGAACAGGTGCCAGTCACCAAAGTTCATATTCATTTCTTTTTTCAGTTCATCAATGTTGCACTGAGCCAAGACACGGCCATTTATATTTGCCTAAAACAATAAAACTAAATAATGTAAATTACTGATACAAAACTTATGGCGTGGCAGTAACAGACTAAAAAGGTAATTAAAATCAGATATATTGTGGGGACTACTAGTGAAATTCCCCAACATCACTCTTGAGTCCAATCCTATATAATAAATGTGTTTTTATAAAAGACTATTTATTGATGATTGCCGATAGACCAAGAACCTATGCATCATGAAAAAAAATTAAAATATTAAACCTATCCAAAAATGTGTGTATGAAAGGCAATATGATTGTGTTCTATGAACAGACATAAGGAAACAACACATCAGTGGCAGAAAATTTCACAGACAATAAACCACATTTGTCTGCCTAGATTTCTCAAACTCAAAACAAAAGGACTGCAGACGCCCAAGTAGCTGAAGAAAATCAATTAAGTCCCAGGCATCATCTGACCCCTGGTTTGAGGCATCTAAGTTCAAGTGCTACCTCCATCAACACAGGCTTACATTCCCCCCATCACCAGAAATACCCGGGGAGAGAAGACTAGGCTTCTTTCTAGTTTTCATCATCATTCAGAGACGTAACACAGAAGTGCCTAAACACCATCTACATTCCAGGAAGGTGATTCCTTACATTAGGAATGTTATATAGTACTTAACTTCCAACAGCACCAAATTCAATGCAGAACCGTTTTCATTATGTAACAATGAGAGGGATTTCTCTTTATACCATGTCCCAGTGGATGGACAGAATGTAAAAGAGGAACCACGTCTTCAGAGAGTGGCCACAAAATGGAAGACCCAAGTTGAGAGCTCTGCTCAGTCTGAGGGATCTCACTGGGTTTGTTCCCATATCCCAGCAGATGCTCTTAATCAAACGAGGAAAAAAGATCAGGCTGAGCCATTTTCATTCTTCCTTTTTACATGATATCACTTGCAGTAAGAAATGCAAGAACGTAAATAGGGAATCTCATTAAAGATAACCAATGAGCACATTCTTTTAGCACTCAAGCCACTGAAGCAACTGGAATTTTTTGCAGCTACACTTAATGAGCTGCAATCTGACATCCTACTTCTTGCTTTAAGCAACATCGCTGAAGTTTTCTATGGTAAACCTATCTCTTAATCCTCCCTGTGTTTTTTAAGATATTACAGGTACTGGGACAAAGTGAGCTCAGCAAAATCATTCATTAATGACAACCTTTATACTTTTCCCTTCTTTCTTTAAAAAGGAGTACACCAAATAGTGGAAAAAAAAAGTAATTAGCACAGAATCATTTTTGTCTTTATGTCTCAGAGAAAAGCGCAGTAACAAAAACATATTAGACATGGAACGTGATAAGAGAGAAACAGAACCATCTTTACCACCCACTTAAAACAGAAGAGATGTGTCAACTTCTCGGGGGGGAGGGGGGGGGATGTTACTACCTGGTTATAGAACACTTTTGCAACTCTCTCTACACATGGCAATTTTGAAACGTTTTTCTTGCCTTTTTTTTCCCCCTCAAAATAACCAGTGTCATCAGCATTTATATTTCCGAGTCTGGTTTTGCTTTTTGAGAGAGAGCATTTCCCTGAAAAACATATGCTTGTATTAAAATGTCCTCCAAACTTAGCACGCATAGAAGTGAAGATGTTGTTTTGACATTTGATGTGTTCCCATAAATATTTTCAAGAAAAGAGCTCAGCTGATACCTTTCTTATAGTTGCAGAATACTGAGGTAGCATGCTCTGGTCCAGACCATCTATCTGCTTTAGCTTCTCACACACGGCTTCCACACTCATCGTGCTCAGGGACACGTGTGACGCTCCTGTGGTCGATCCTGTGCCTGCTCCCTGTAAGAAGTGAGAAAACATGCACGTAAGATTCGTTCAAATACACAGTGCACTCAGAATTTCACTATATGCAGTAACACAAATCAAGCTGCGTTCCACTACATTTTAAAATTAAGAGATGAGAATAAGAATGCACAGGCATTTTCAATTATTATCAGAACATCTATATATTGGGAAACATTTATTATAGGTATTTTTATAAGAAAAAACACAGCATCTTGAATCCTGCCTGCATGAGAAAATGTCTCTTAAATAATGTTATGTAAGAAAAACAACACAAAAATCAGAAATATTAAGTAAGCAGTTAATTGAAGTTAATTAACTTCAAATGCACCTGTAGTCAGAGCTTCCCCCTGACTTTAATAGTTAGTTTAGGGTTTGGTTTTTTGGTTTTGGAAGCTGGGGGGATGCGTTTGTTTTGGGTGTTTTGGTTTTGGGTTTTTTTTTTTGGGGGGGGGGGGGGGGGGAGAGAAGGGAGGTTGTGGGGTGTTTTTTTACATAATGCAGACACACAGAAATTTAGATTTTCCTGTCTTAAAAACTGATGGTTTAGTATCAGACTAAGATGACCTAAAACATAACTCCTCAATTACTTGGATTCATGGGGTAATTTTAGCAACACCTGTCCATTTTCCAGAGGTTCCTTCAGCTCCATTTATGCAAGATCCGCAAAGGGGCTGTGTACCACAGTACAGAAATACAGGGCAGCACTGCCACTGCCCTTCCAAGATCCTATGAGGATGCTTCATGTATCTCAAACTTTGGCAAGGTTTATGTAGAAATTATTCACAACTCAGATCTGTAACGCAGACGTCATCCTGTTAATGTTGCCAGCTTCTGGGAATTTCACAGAAACTGTGGAAAACCAAAACAAATGCATCTGCAGGTGGTCAGGATGCTAAGAGAGTATGTCCTCAAAAACCCCCACATTCTCCCTGGCTGGGGACCTGTGCATTAAGTAGGAGCAAAGTGCAAAGCTCTACACAGTGCCACTAGTGATTCCAAATTTCTAAGCACAAAATCAGAACCAGTTTGATCAGCTATGAAATGCTTGTACGCCCTCCTCCTGGGAGGGAGGTTGCACCCTCCCCTTTTTCTGAACGTGAAGTTTCGGTTTCAGCACTGTAGACCATGCACCAAACGAAGGTCATTTTGGGAGGATGAAAAAGAGCTTCTAAAGCTTCAGAGCTCATGATCACATAAAGTAAACCCTGGGATGTGAAAGTGCATTTTGACTACCCAGAGTTCAGTTAATCAAGTTTGACTATATTCCTCAACTTACCAATGAAGACTGTTTTTACGTATAGTCAAAATACTTTTCCCCCTTTTTTATTTAATTACTTCAGAGTTATTTAATCTTTCAGAATTAATATAAATTAATAGATCCAAATATATGGCTTATGAAAACCAAGCATTATCACACAGAATGGCATTAACCATATCAGAATTATCTAAACCAGGATATTTAAGAAGAATTTATTCAACTATTAATTCCAAGGCAGCAATCTAAAAACCCGTTATCTACTACCCTTTAACCTCAGAGTTATTTCTAACTTACTTTATCAGAGATATCCTGATCTGGGGACGCAGGCACGCTCCCCACCTTAGCTACTCTGAGTTTCAAAGTTTAGATGCTATTACATGTAATTCCCCTGAAGTTTTCTGCCAGATGCACTTGAAATGGACTTAAAATTGGCAAACTGTCAACTTCACTCCAGAACACTATGGGAGGTTGTGGGGAATCTAAGCCTCGCAGTTCACACACCTGCCTGAAAACAGAGCTGGGGCGCTAATCTTTGTTCCTTTGACCATTTATATTTTTTTAATGTGATGTCAACTGGACACTAAACAAACAAAGGATATACCCCATTTTCTGAGTAGGCAATAAATTACCTAAATTATTGCATGAAAATTAAGCATTTTAATTCCGCTACAGTCTAGACACCTAACTTAGGGCTTGGTATTCCTTCTGAGGATAAAACAGTTACTTTTCAGATTCTGCAATGTCTCCCTAATTAGGCGCCTAGAATACCTAATTAGTTATCATATTAGGCATCTAAAGGAAGAAATTTAGCCTTAATCTAGCCTGATTTTTAGCACAACTAAATCATTTTAAGGATATAAGCCAACCATCAAACTGATGAATATGACAGGATAAAGCTTCATCCATAAACTATTTATTTTACACTTCTTTTATGTCCATCTCTATTATTTAAAAAAAAAAAAAAATCACTTTAAGATTTTCTTCAGAATACCAGTTTTATTTATTTTTTCCCCCATAAACACACTATTTACTATTGGTATGAGTTAGATAATACATGAATAAAGAAAAGGTATTAAGTTAATTCAAATCTTAATTATTTTTTGAAAGAAAGCTTATCAATTAAAATAATAGAAACTGTTATAGCCAAAATTACATTGTGGCACTACGAAAATTAATGATCCTCGAGCAATGTGTGTAAGCAATTGCCTTTGTTCTATGAATCTAGTAAATACATTATCATTTATCTACAAATAAATGAACAAAACTTTTAAACACTTCTAATTTAACAGTTCTTCAGATCAAAATATTTTTTGAACAATCAAGAACAAGTCATTCTTTCTGCATGCATTAAGAGTTAGTTTAGAAACTCTTCTTTCTGTGTATTAAAAAAATACAGAAAAGCACTAAAATATTTAGACTATTTTTGTTAAAGCGTGAACTGTTTGAAATAGATGCACATTAATCCAAATCATTCTTTATAAAAAGCACTCTCCGAAGAATAAGTAATGTAATAGCTTTAGGGATATTGTCATCATGTAAGTGAATTAAAACTGTACTTAAACTGACACATTTTTCAGCCTTAGTGCTTCTGTTAAGAGATGCTTAGAGAACATTAGTCTGAAAAGTATTTGCCATGCAAAAGCTAAAAGCAGCTTGTCAAAACAAACCTCAAGGCTAGTAATGAGCATTAGTTTACAGACAGCCCAGCATGAAGCGCCAGTATGATAGCTTCTGAAATGACTCTGAAACAAGTGAATGATAATTCACAGAAAGTGGTTGTACCTGTCTGTTTTTGTTTAACCCAGACTTACACGGCTTAGAGAAAAGGACAAAACAGAATGAAAAGAAACAACAGCTTAAAGCGACATCAGAAAGGTCAAACATACAGATGACATGCTTTGAAGTAAACAGAGGACATCAGTGTTAGGACAGAAACAGGATATTTTCATAATGTGATGAAACTTTTAACATATACCCTCAGAACACACATATGCTACACAAATACTATTTTCCTATGAGATACCACCAACGCATCTCAAGTAACTGAAACCTCCTAAGCACACGCACCCCCGCCCCCCCAAAAACAAACCACCACCACCCCCCAGAACTGAAAAGGAATTTCTTTTAAGAACAAATATTCAAAGCACAAAAATGCTACATAAAAGCACCTGGAAAATCCATACACAAAAACTCCCGTGCCACACACTTTCATTCATGCTCGAACTTTTGAAAAGCACTTCCAGTTTCTTAATGAGTATTGTATGTTTATCTACACTACACGCTCTGGGCCATGTTAGTTCTCACTCAAAGCATACATACTACAACTTCAGCTATTATACATTCAGTGCAGTATGAAAAAATTTATTTAAACAAAGTTAATGATATTGCAACAAGCTGCATCCCAGTAAATCACAATTAACAATGCAAACTAAAGCACGTGATTAAATTTATGACAGATAACCACTGCTTATGATTTCTAACATAATAGGGCATGCTATGAACAGATACTGGTAACACTACAATCCAAGGAGCACTCTATAAGTTTTTGCAGTTCCTGTCAGAAATAGCCACTTGTACAGTAAAGTCAGCAGAAATGCTTGTTTGCCTCCACCACAGATGTGCAAAGGCTGACATCTTAAGTCTATTTTCATTAGTGATTTAAGCCAATACCCTAAAATTCGCATCACACCTTCACGTTGACACAACTAAACAGATGTACCAGTAAACTTACTGCTCTGACATCTGTTTTGATCCGTTTAGTAAAGAACAGTAAACTACAGTCTGAGATAGACAAGTTTTATCATCAGCAACAGAGTTCAAATCTAGAAGGTGACAGAAGAAAAATCATTGATACAGGATGACTGCTCTCAAAATATTTTTGGTATCTACTGAGCTAACCTAGACTTACACTGATTTTACAAGAGTAACGATTAGGATCTGAAATTTCAGACTTTGGTCAACTTCAACGTCAGACTGACAACAACAGCAGGGCCTTAACCAGACCATGTAACATCCTCAGCACAGCTCTGCCAACTCGGGCAATGAGTAGCAACGATGACCTGTGTAAAACAAATTGATAGTCCCAAAGAGACCGGGTTTTGCCCTGTAAAACTTAAAACATTCTAAATGATGATTCTTCTCTACTGTACACAGAAGTAAAGTTGCAACATTTCTTGCTCCTTGCCAGATTTGCATGAAAGAATTTTGATTCTACAGCCTCCTCTTGTTTTCAGTCATCAAACCCGTTACACATCTTGGTGTTCATTACCTACTTTGAACAGTTTTTTAGCTTATTATTTTGCATGTGCCAATCCATTACATAAAACCTGTATCATCTATACAGTGGCAACAATGCGATTAAGAGCTATGTAATAGCTGGATGAAATTATTGCATCCATCACCTCTGGATAACTGCAGTACCTAAACCAAGCATAACAATGCTTCCTTTCAAAGACATTTCAGTACAGTCTACAAGAGCAGTGTTTGTAGAACAGATGAGACCCTAATGAGGCATTCTGCCAGGCACACAGAATACAGCACCCTGACTAACATCATCCTCGTAACCTACCCAAGAAATTTTCAAAAATTCAAAATTTTAGATTTATGCTCTAGGTTAAATATTGCTAAGTCTTTGAAAAGTGTATGATTTGATGTGCTGTACTATATATATTTACAGCAGTATAAATTAAACTCAAAAATGGATCTAATAAAATCCTCCACTATCATTATTGCAAACAAAGTTTCTTACTAATGTTCTAACTCCTGCATTTTCTTACTTACAAGCCAATAGACTACATATATAGAATCTTTTAAATTGCTGCTTGAAACTGCAGCCTACGGGTGCTTAACATACACACACTGAGCAGCAGGCAGAAGAGCAACCAGGTCCAGGTCTGCTGCTGGAGCTCATTCACTACTTTGCCCTGAGAGTAAATCCCACTTTTCCAGTCCTGCGCCCCTTCTCACACTCTCGGATACACATGTACTTCAGCCATCACGCCACTATTTTCTCGAAAGTCTTTACTTTTTCTCCTTGCACTGACAAGCTGCAAAGGACTGGGAAGAGAATGGGATACTGAGATATCAAATCAAACACAGGAAAGGCATCAGCATCTCCAAATCTATTCTACCAGAAAAACTTACCCAAAAGTCATCCCTTCACAAAAGGTAACTAATCACCTGGAAGAGAGAACTTTAGGGTATATTTTCCTTTGCATCGCCCATACACGGGTGCTCAGTGAAGGTTATGTGCAGTTAAATACAGTTCTGGAATTTGTGTAGGGTTTTTTTTGTTTTTTTCATTGCTCAAAAATGGAAAGACATTTTTGCAACAATTTACTAGAAGAAAAAATATCCGAGATCAAACCGTAACTGTTGCCAACAACTATCGGCAGTAAGTATTAAGAGAATTATGACAATCATATTAACCTCTTTGCTTTAGTAATAAATCTTGATTTTCCATCAATTCCTACAGCTAGAGTTAAAACAGATATTCATAAAGACAACATCTTTGTGTGAATACTTAAGATAAAACAAGAAGTTGCGGAAGAGGTAGATGTTAGCATTCTGACTCAAGAATAAGCTTATGATCAACGATTTAATTTTTTGTTGTGGTTTTTTTTGTTTCTGTTTTTCTTTTTTTGTTGTTTTTTGGTTGGGGTTTTTTTTTTTAGATTTCCATGGGCAGTTGCTTTATACTGTGTTAACTGCAATAGTTTTATGCCACCAACTAAAGTAGTACAGTTCAGATGAGACAGCTAACTCAAGCAGGAAAAACACAGTTTGTTCTAAAATCTAAGCACTGAATGACCAGCTGTCATTCTTCACTCTGTTTAGCTACCACAATGCTCTTTTTACGGAAAGCTCACTGCAGCTACTGAGAAAGGTAAGGGGAAAAACTACAGGGAAAAATAAAATACATCTTTTAAGTGATATATTAGCTCTTAAATCCATTCACGAACTACATTAGTTTTCAACTACTCTATTTGCCCACCAAAGCCACTGATGCAGTGTTAGTGAACTGCAGTTATGATTAATGCAGACTCATTACTGCTGAAAAAGCAATGAGATGCTAAAATTTCCACACCACATGACTACTCATTTACCATTGAGGGGTCTGTGGGTGAAGGAAGCCCCTCATCAGCATCCTCCTTGATAACATCCTAACAACAACAAAATATTACGGTTTGGGTAAAATGATCAAGGGCTCAACAAAAAATATGAAGTAAACAGTGAATGAGAGAATGAGCTCGTAATAATACATAATTCAACAGAAACTCATTTGTTTTCCTGAAGTGATCATAGATTTTACCACCTTATAATAGCTTTGCTCATTGTATCAATAATCTAGAAATAAACTGATTGATAAGCGAGGCTTACACTTTTTTAGCTTTCCTTAGTTCTTAATTCCATTTGAACAGCCATCTGTCAGTAAAATAAATACTGTTAAATAGGAATTTTATTATTCCATAGGAAGCTAGAAAAGTCTGCTCGTTTTTCCTTTTCAGTGGGTAAATAATGCTGAATTATAAGTACTTACAAAACCAAGCTATAACTGATGCATACTTAAAATGTATTTTGTTTTACTTATATATTTTAAAAATTCCTTTAAACTTTTTACTTTGACCTTCCAATTTCTAGTATTCTCTACAATGTTAAAGAATGTAATTTTATCTTATAAAATTTGAATATAAATTTATGAGTTGTACTCTCTTACAGTGTTACACTATATCAATTTCTTTACTGTAGTACAGTGGGCATTTTCATTAAAATATTTTCCTGCCAATATTACAGGTCATTCTCCTCTAATCTTGATACTCAGATGTTAGAATTGATTTCCTCTCTAAGTAATTTCTGAAGTTAAAACAAAATACATTTTACATTACATGTTAATAAGATCTTTGCTTAAATTATTTGTATGAGGGCTATAGAAAATTAACTCCATCTCGGCCAGACCCAATACAAATATAGAGCTTGTACTTGTCTAATAATGAATCATCATTAATAACCTTAATTTTCATTACTCACTATATTTATTGTCTAGGTTAGTATTTGAATTATCCTTCAAAATACTTACTAGGCCATTGTTCTGATCTCTGGACAAACTCGTTTTTAGTGGTGGACGTGAGATGAGATGAGAACTGCCAGGGTAATACCTTGGCATGTAAACATATGGGGCAAAGAATGGCTATGGAAAAAAAAAACGTAACAAAAAAGGGACAAACAATTACACAAATCAAAATGTAATAATAAAATAAAACTTATTTAAACAAAACACATCATCTAGTCGAGTTTAATAAAGTGTAAAATAGCAATTACTAGTAGCTATATTTACTTTTTGCATTGAACAGAATTCAATCAAAAGCTCTGGAGTGAGTTCTTTAATCCCTCAGAGCCAATGCTGCTCTGGTGTGGTTTTCTGGAAGAACAGAGTTGGAGTGGGTTTGGTAGTTACACTCTAACATCTGTTCTGAGCATGGGAAAAGGATCATTTAAGGACAATTCTGATAATTGCACTCTCTCAGACCTGCTAAACTCAAAATTAGATGCTCAGTAAATCGTATAGTGTTTCATAATAGTGAAGACAACGGTACCAAAAGAAAAAAAGTGTGATACACAATAGTATTGCTAGAACTTTCCGTATTTGTGGTAACCAATCTGAAGGCTTCCACAAATGCTAGATTTCATAAATCTATAAATAGGTTTTTAGAGCAAACAATATTTGAGCTTTGTTTTGCTGGAAATATGTCAATGCACGTTGTTCAATACAAACACCATTTTAAAGGACAATGTTAATTATTATAAAACAAATATAAAAATTTTTAAAAACAGAAATACGGTTTTTCCCCACAAATATCAGTTAACTCTAATCACAATTTTTATAACCAGGCTCCTTTTTATCCCCTTTTACTAATGAATTTCAAGAAAACAAACACTAGCCAAATTTCCAAAAGTCTTATCAGCACATCAGTGTAAAGCGTCCACATGAGAACTCAGGCTTTTAATAAAGTAACTTCTAAAAGATACAGAGATCTCAAAATTACAAATACGCTTCCATTATAACAGATGACTCCATAGGCTCTCATCTTTCGAGTGCTAAAATCAAATGTATAAAGAAGTTTCCTGAAATTCACATGCTACAAAACTTGTCTGTGTGTACGCGAGTGTGCATTTGAGTCATGAACCTTACAATGCAGTTAAGAACTACAAACTGCTTTTCCAACATTGTGAAATTTTGTTTTGACCTGTCTGTGAATGTGAGTTAGGTTTTGAAATAGAGATTTCCATTTCTTTATCAATTACCTTTGAAGGCAACGTAATGGAAAACAACAGAGCCTTTAGCCTTTAGGAAAAGCAGAATTATAGCACTCATTGCTTTCAACTCATTATTCAGTTCTCCAAAAAAACCAAACCTACAAATCTCAATGTCTCTATTACAGATTTCTGATATTTCTAGACGTAGTATTTTCAAAATTGTACTACCCAGCTATTTAACAAAACAAAACATATTATTTGGTTTGTGTTTCTGCACATGACAAGATTCTGAGTAGTCTACTGCACCAAGTTCAGTAGAGAATAGATAATTTTATGACTCAAGGGCTAATCTATGAGAGAGGAGTAAAATTTGTTGAAATATTCCACTTTGGACTTGTCAATAAAAACTAAAAACCCTCTGCGTTCAGAAGTAGCTGTAAATGAACTGAGAAATTAAAGTTTAATACCTGCGTACATCAATTACTTAGATGGTACAACACTACAACTTTGAGTGATTTATGGAGAATACAAATGGTTCCGTATTCTTAGCTGCTAGAGGGTGTCTCTGCATAGTCTTTCACACAATTACCTCAAAAATTTCATATGCTCTTCCAACATAGGAAGTTACATGATATGCAGTGTAACCATTAGTCTAAATGGGGAAGTTGCCTTTGCCTTACATTTATTGGTTAGTGTAAGATGATTCAGAAAATTCACTGATTTAAAATTGTTTCACTGTCATAAGGCAGAGATTCTATGGCATTTTTTGGAAATGAAAATCTCTTCAAAAAAAGTTCATGTTATTTCTAGAACAATTAAATGCCTCTGTTTTCCACTAACAGCTTAAACCACGTGGAAAACCCCGAAGCATGAAATGCTTAATGATCATACCACATTCAAGTGCCCAGCTCTCACTACTGCAAAGACTATCCTCTGAAACACACAGTGAGCACATTTGTTGGTTGCGAGTCATCAAACGACAAAGCAATGAAAAAAAATTTGTCCAATAAGGCAATTATCCCACAATTCTTTCATAATTTCTAATTATACCTGGAGCCCGCTTCAGCTACTCCACTGCTTCCTAACTGTGGAATTAATTTTCCATTATAGGTTTGAACTCTACAGACTCAATCTTCAAGTACAGTAATAGAGATACTGTGAAAACATGAGCTCAATATAAATACATGTTGGGCGTAAACCAGCGTAGAGCTGTTCTCCAAGTTTGCAAATATCCTATAAAGCATAAGTGTGATGTTTGTTATTTAGGATATCTAAGATTTTGCTGATACATTGCAAAAAAAAGTCTTCACATACTACAGTTTCTAGTTCCCACCCGGGAAATCCCAATTAGACTTGCCTACCGCTCTGCCCTTCCCCATAAGAAACACAAATCTCCACAATGATCCATGATAGCGATTTTGGGAAGCTGAATTTGAATCCAACTTGTACCCAGGCCATTCGACAGTGCTAAAGTGTACTTGTCCAGCATAGTCCTATACAGGGAGCCAAAGTGCCAAGTTGAAGAGTTGCTAAACGGGACTATAATATTTCCTTTATAGCTATACAGAGAGAGAATGGAGTTTAAAACCAAAATGAATAGATTACGTCACTGGAAGTTCAAGGTCTATAACATAGGAACATCTTAAGAACAAAGCAGAAACATATATAATAAAATATTGCATTTCCTAAAAATAAATAGCCTGAGTTTTTTTCCCCAACAGCTCAAAGGCTTTTTTCTCAAGCACAAATGGATGCTTAAAGACAACAGTACAGGAAATGTTTACTGGTCAGAATAAGGCATGTATCTCCAGAACTTTTTGCATAAAATTCAGGTATTTCCATAGAAGTATTTGACCTATTGCGTTGTCTCATACAGATACTCAAGATCTCTCTCTCAAACTTCTACTGGGGAGAGCCTATTCTTCTACTGCTGTTCTTTTTTTTAAACACCATTATTACAAAAAAACCTGAGAAGTCAAAAATGATTGAAACTGCTGAAGGAAACAGCCTTTCAGTCTAAATTTTCTACTATTATAAGGTCCTCATCACTTATCTCAGTATGTGGTGTTCATGACAGCTCCTTTATGAGTCCATAGAGGAAAGTCAATATTTGAGAGTGTGGAACACTAAAAACAATGATACCTTAGAAGAGCAGTGTAAAATTCCAGCGAGAAAGGCCAAAACAGAAGTACCTTAGTCTTCAGCAGGCAAAAAGGAAAAAATAAGGATGGCTATAAGTCTGTGTATGCACAGAATACAAATGAACAAATAAAGTGATTGTTAAAAATAGCTTATGACTCACCAGTAATTGCTTTTGTAATGCTTTTTAGAGCCACAAAAATATACAAGTTTCAACTGGGTATCACCCCACACTTAAACCTTGTCATGTACAGTAACACAGACACAAAACCAGGGCTTCCAATTAAACTCCCACTTTAACAAAGCTGAGCTAGTCTCAGCATGAAGGTTCATGTGACAAGCATTTAACGGTCTTGGACGACTTCAAAGTATATGTCACTAAGTTATTTTCAACAAAACATTACATTGTTCCTGTATTGAGGGTATACGAGAATAATTTTAGAACAGATAACTTAAAGTTCTGTGCTTCGTGTACTCTTTTCTGCCTTGGTTAACAAACACCAATTTAGGAATAACTCAATTTTCTTTCCAGCTAATTAGTTTGAACATTTACCTACTGTCAAATCTACTTAAAGCTGAGAAGTTTCTTGTACAGAGAAGTAAGCTATGACATATCAGCTTTCTACTCTTTTTTTCATGACAGAAAAAAAAAAAGGTAAAAAATAAAGTTTAAAAATACTGAATATATCCCACAAAAATAGAAAGCTTAGACTTGATCCAACTATACAGTAAAGTACTTCATTCAATTTTTAAGTGAGCCATGCCCAGGACTGTTTTCTGAGGCCTACAAATAGCTCAAAAATATACATTTTATGCAATTTATGTTAATTCCTTTAAACTAGTACAACACCGGTTTAGGGAAAAGATCCCAGAATAACTGAGACAAAGGGCAAGACGGACGTCTACATAGATTCTTGTGATGTAGCTCTTCAACTGAGTTTCTGTATCTTTTAACCAAAGTCAGCAAAAAAAAAAAAGCCAGGATTCCCTTCTAGTGTCTGTAAGCAAGTATGTGAGTGATGGTGCAGAGTTTACCCTGCAACTGAACAGTGTCCCAAAATGATTTGACCTTTTTCCTCTTGTGTAATTTTTTTTTTTCTGATGCAATTTACCACATTTCTGAGACAACAGCGATTGAACATTAATGTGAAATTTAGCAACTTCTGGACTTGTCTTCATTTCTAAATAAAACTTGCATAGGTCTCTTAATATTTTGTAGAAGACATCTGCAGTATTACCAGACTGAATCAGAAGAATGTTAATTGGTTCTTGATTATTTACCCGATTGTAGAATGGATGCTGAGGTCCTGTCATACCACTATAGTAACTGCTGTGAGGTTGTGGTGATAAAACTCCGCTATTGAAAGGTCCATTGAAAGATGTTGTGGAAGAGCAAGCTGATGAAGGCTGACTGAAGAGAGATGTTGCTCTAGCAGGTGCCTCATGCAAAGGCAACGTGGGATAAGGAAGTCCTCCAATATTCATTTGATCTCTTGCAGCACGAACATCTGAAAAATAAAGAGGTAAAAAAGAATGAGATTTTGCTCGAAATTTTGAAAAAGTTTTGATTTGTTTGCCATTTCATTACAGTACATTGTCATGTACTAAACTCCAATCAGAACTCATCAAGTAGAATGTCAAATGTCACTTTCAGCTGCATTTGATTGATTTCTCTTGAGGATCACATATACACAGGAGTCTTTAGGAGAGTTAGGACAATTTATTGCATAAATTTTCATAGCACATTAAATGCCTCTAAACATTCTCTCTCAGAGAGAACAAATTACAAATCCCAAATCAAATGGGAAGAAATGCAGGAATACATCACGTCAAGTATGTCTCTGATGACAAGTGTATTGGATGTGATAGTCTGAAGAGATTAACGGGACTGTTTGTGAAGAAAGTTAGGCCATCCCACTCCAGCTACCAAGTGCAGAGAAGAAAGTTGGAAAAAAGCAAGAACAAAAAGAATTCCAGTTGAGGACTGAAGAAAAGTGTCACAACAGAAAAGACAGGCAAAAGAGAACTATTAATACCTGAATTCAGTTCCCACCTAAAATACTGACTGCCATACCAAAGACTCATAAATTCTGGTTTTCTTCAAAGCTTTAGCATGTCTTAACAGGTGGAAATGTTAGGATGCCGTAGCCTTACTCCAAAGCCAATAGCCATCCCTAAGACTGGACAAGAAGAGCCATACCATGTGTAACACCAGCCCATACCACGCGTCACCTCAGTCCACAGCAGCAGTGAGCAGTCAGAACATTTAATGCCAAGTGGAGTGTTTTTGCAGAACAGAACATAACCTGAACCTGACTGCATTTTTTGAGACTAGAAATAAGTAAAGGTAACTGCTTAACCACCACTGCACAATAAACAACAATCGCCCTAGGATGAATTTAAGTATCATACTATAGCAAATTAAAAAGTAACTTACGGGATCAGCCACACAGTTATCTAGTGAGGTATACGTGAAATGGAGAGGTTCCACTCCGTTTCAATGGTTTCAGTTCTATGGGCTCTTACTGACACTATTCAAAATTGTTAACAAAGCTCTAGAAGTCAACTGGCACCTCTACTACTAAAATACCATTGCGTGTATTGGGTTCCTCCATTTGCTATAGCAGTCTTCAAATCAAGAACAGTGGATTCCCCCCTTCAGAAGAGATGCTTTAGTCTTGTATGATCTTGCCTTTACCACAAAGCTACTAAGTGAAACTGAGTGGCCTGTTACTAATCAAACAAAGCTTGATTTGATGAACAAACGATTGTGCATAACATGCAAAGTAGTTCTACCTAAAATGAAAAGAAATAATACATTTGTCATTTTCCATTTCTTTGAAAGCATACTCACCTGCAATGATTTCTCGTAGCTTGGGATCTAAGTTTACAGTACATGGCAAAAAGGTTCTTACATCACGTGCAACAAGAACAGGTGTTCGTGAAGATAAGAATACTTCAAAGTTCCGTATATCTCCATCAATTTCAAGTAGAGGTTCAACATCTTTAGTTGTTGGAATATTCTTCGAAATTCTAGAGGGGAAACAAATTAGACAAATCATAAACCATATTTATTAGAGTATGACTTCCATTTGTGATATTTTAGGGTGAAATACTAGTACACTTGCATCCATTTTCCTGTTCTCCGGAAAATGAAAAGAACCCATAAAGAGCTGCACTGTCCGCAGAAAGAACAATTTAACATTTTCCAATATGCAAAAATTCTCAAACTGCTAAGTAATCTGATCTAATCATATGCTTCAGAGAAATCTCAAAGAAGCCACACAGAAGACTAAAATCAGGTCAGAAATTTACAGATCAGTAACATCAAATCCAAAGTAAGGGGAACTTAACACTTGTCAACATTAACCTCAAACATCCATTCAGATTCTGATACCCCAAATCAGAAATTCCATGCTTAAAAATCTCATTTTAAAACTAACATTTCTTGTAACAGGAGCACTCAGGCATCTAAGACAATGATAAAAACCCAACCGTGCATGACTTCCATGGTAGAAAATGGAGAAATTTCCCGCTTTCAAGTAATCCACCGTCTTAAGAAGCCACACACAAAAAAACAATGAGACATGATCAATGTGAGGGACTGTTGATGCATTACGACTATTACCAAGCAATGGTGGGGTTTTTTTGTAAGACCTAGTATAAAGGAGAGTTTTAGGAAGGAACACAGAGAAGAATTAAATGTTAGCCTTGCGGAAAGTTTAGGAAAAGCTCCACCAAATGTAAGCAAGTGATGGAGGCTGACGTGATGGGTCAGATGGATCTATTTTATTTGACATCTCATCTCATAGTATCATGACTGGTATCTCATCTGATATCAAATGAGAAATGAAAATCTAAATTAAAGATTACCAAAATGAAAAAATGTTTCACACATCCAGGATAATAAAAATGGAAATAGTGAAAGAATGCGCCGAGAATGGTTGACATGGTTATAGTAATGACTATAAAGTGACTGTGACGGCACTCTATATGGATACCAGCGAAGTAACCACACTGTACTTAAAGTAAAAATGGAAAAAAGTTATGAGGAAAAATAAAAAATAAAAAAACTTTATACAAATACAAAATGAATGATGCACTCCAGTAGGTAATGGCTTTTCCCAAAGACATATTATGATCGCAGTTCCATGAAAAGGGATGACTTAGCACAGACATGTTGACTGCCTTGTGAGCTGCTGTAACTTCCTAAAAAGAAGTTAGCAAAGCACAAAGAGTTTTCTCTGATTTCTGGACAGTTAAAGCAGCTGAGGCAACTGCCAGTGCTGCTGTGGAGGAAAGGAGTGCACAGATGAATGGACAGAAAGGGAGGAAGGAGCCCTCATGTACACTCAGTAACCTATCAAAGTGCAACCAAGAATCTCTTACATTAAATAAATACACACTCGTGTCTGTGAAAAGACATTAACACTTTTAAAAAAATCTGGCTGCAACTGAATTGTATCTTTAATTCAGCTAAGGAACTAAATCTATCATTAGCTGAATGATTGTACCTTATTTCACAATTTGTTAGCTTTTTAAAAGCAATGACCTTTTTATCTTTATTTTTAAATCCTCCATAAAAAGTAGAATTTTATATACCATGGGATTATTCCAAACACAAAAGTGACAGATTTACACAGAACATTTAGCCTTTAATGTTAAAAGAAATAAAAGAATTGAGGATTAATGCTAGATGCTTGAAGTAACTGCAACTCTTTTACATTAAAAAGGTATTTTAAGTGTGTGTTAATCTTTCAATCTGATCTTTTAGGACAGTCTTGCCCCATACTAAAAGTAGAATTCCTATAAATTTTACCAGACAATTCTACATGGGCCATTCAGATGTGTACCTAACAGATAGAGGCTACTGCCATACCATGCTGTCATAAGCGTATCTACGAATAATTTCATTCACAGTGAGATGTTACTTCTACAACATAGGAAAATGTAACAAATATAAAGCATAAAAACAAGTGTAGCCTATTCTAACAAAGGTTCTCATCCTGTAAGTCATTACGAGCAGTTGTCCAGCTGGCAGTGGGATTATCCACTTTAGGGAAGCTCAGCGCATGTTAAGGCTTCACAGGCTTCAGCCTTGAGAGAATAAAAGGTGGTGCTTCTGTCAGAAGAGAAACTTGACATCCAGAAGTAGGTTATAGTTTCAAAAGATGGAAACAGTTCACTCTCCAACAGCATTTAAAGAAATCTAATAAGAGCTAAAAATGGTCCTCACCTCTAGGAGTGAGTGGTCAAAAGAAAAAAAAAATAACATTGGCAGTATCAAAGTAAAACTTGTATACTCCACAGAATCTGAAAAGTGTACATTTTACACTAATATTTAGCTACTACCTTAAGTTCTTCTATTTTGCCTTATATAAAACTATGACTAAACTGACTGTAAATGTGTATGGTTTTATTCAAACCAGAAATGTAAAAAAACCAAACCCACTAAGGCGCTTTAGTTATATATATTTACTGTGAGTATTCTAGGCGAGTTCAACAGTGGCAAAACGCAAATTCAGTCACTTTTTAAGTCAGGGATTGAAGAGTTAAAGAGTGGCCTACTTCAACATTTAAATCTACAAAATAAAAAGCCAAAAGAGAATGTGACATAGATTTAAATAAAACACACAGCTGATGAATCACATGAAACAAATTAGCCGAATTTTAATGCCAGCTCTACTTAAGTCTGAATGCGAACAGTGTTCTGAATACGATGAACAAAGCTACTGTTCAGAAGCCAATAGCCCACTGCTGGTGCGCAGATTGAAGTCTCTATTCCAACCTCCTGAGCTCAATGTCTTAAACTACGCCTTTGAAAGAAATATTTATGTAAATTATAATCTTCTGGCAAAGAGCCACAGGAATCGCATGTGCCTGTACTTCTCAGATAAAAATTAAAAGGTTAGCACGTAAAGCACTTCTTCTAAAATATAAGCACACAGATCTAAAAATAGAGCACTGTGAACACCCTATTCTCTTTTGGGGACTAGATTTTCCTGAGGCAGAAGAATTATTCTTTAAATCAGAAACATCAAAACCTGTCAGTGTTACGGAGTATCTGTTTCCATGAGAAACTACTTGAATTTAAAAGGAACGAGCCCAAAACAGAACATTACATTGACAGAAGAGAACCTAAAAAATTCATTCCACTATTCCACACGTGCCCTTTCCATGTACACCTAAAATTAAAAACTACTTTCAGTGTGGATTAAGTTATATTCCAAAAATGATGTATTATTTATGTTTTTTTCCTCAAATAAAAATAATTTACTACAAGTACACACAGATACATCACCTTCAAGCTCAGGCTTTGCCCTTGGTCCTTGCCTGAGCTACATTTATATACCTTACCGGTCATTACCTTGTCTCACTGACTTGACTTCCTGGAATGACCTAAGACATGCCTCGTGGCTACAGAACACTCGTCCGTTTTTTTTTTTGAATAACCAAAATTCAAGTCAACCAGGACCAAAGACACATTGCTTCCTTTACAGAGCATTTGGATTACCTCATCTGTTCCTTATCCTGCCCCTCTGAAGCAGTTTCTTATGACAGAATTGATCTAACAAGGCAAATTTATTGCATGGGCATATGAGCAAGTTGTTGCAAGGAATACTAGAGCAACAGCTTCCAAAGAACTTCATATTCCATGCTACCGCTCAGTGGTAGGCTTTAACAGCAATATGAGACACAAGTCTTTTCTGAATATGAAGCAAGTATTTTATCTCCTCTTTTACCCTGAGAGAAAGGTTACATCACATTTATTGCGGGGTAAGAGCCCGGATACGGGCCGCTAGCAGTATTTAGCCAAGAGTTGCATTTCCAGCCTATCATCTTATCTCACAACATTTTCCCATACTCTCAGGTTTTGAATAAACACTCCACTTTTGACAAAGAAGTTCAGCAGACACAAAGAGCCATAATCTCCAATTTTGTTTCTCAACTTGTTATCTCAATTCCCCAAAAAGTACAAAAGTCTCATGAATAGACTTACACAGGTAAAAAATAAAAATTTTCTTTCCTGAAATTTTTTAGCATTGTTAAAATTAAGACTCCTACATTCTACCTTGAATTAGTAGCAATCAGTGGTGCTTGGAGGGACTTGAAATACACACAGGAGCAATTTTGAGAGATGTCATTAACGCACATTAACTATACTGTAAGCATTTACAATTACCTGGTAAGTATTTTAGAAATATTACTTATTATTCTGTATTACAAAGGTAACCAAAAAAGCCAAAAATACTCCTCTGTCTTGGAGCTTTTGCTCCAATCCTTTTTCTCTCCCTATTTCCTTCTCATCTGAACTTCCTTCTTATTTGTCATGCCCTCTGGTACTCTCTACTTCTCTCTTACACCCTGTCTCATGTCAGTCTATTTAAGCAGACAGCCTGGGCAACAGCCACCTACTCCTCTGCTGGTGTACAGCCTTTTAACATTGAGATCACACTATTAGCACAGTAAGAAACAGTAACTTTACGTGTCCTGCGTTTGAAGTAAGAGGCAATAAAAGGAAACTGAAAAACAAAAAGCAGGTTAAATATTTAGAAATAATGAATCACTGTGAGGTCTACAAGAATATTAAATTGTCTACTTAAAGGAAGTGATTTATTTAAACCTGGCCTGGGCAAAAGATGATTGCAGAGAATATTATAGCCGGAGTGATGAATGTGGCACCTTCCATAGCTTTTTAATTTTTAATTTCTATAATCACTAAAAAGCTACACTTCTTAAATTAATACATCAATAGATTTTAGACAACTCACAAATCCCTCAAAAGTTAATTTCACCCTCTTTATTAAAAGGTATTTAAACAGTGTCAAAACTGGAATTAACATAATAACCTTCCAGAGAAGTTACATTTCAAATGATCTTGCTCAATTTTAACATTGGTAGAGATTTGCTGAAAACACGTAACACACTTTTTTAAAAGAGTAATTTAATAGATACTTGTCTAAAGCACTGTAATGAAAAAGTAGACAGATAATGCTTATCTTCAGTTTTTATTTTACTTCTTTTCTTCTTACTTATGTATATTAACAAAAAACCCTCAAATGATTTAGACAAAAGCTTTTAGCTCAACACATAATTGCAACAAAATTACAATAATTGTACCAATTAAAATAATCCTGAATGAACAGTTTGTCATCTTAATGTTCCAATGGTTTATAGAAGGATCTACTTAATTAGCTGAAATTGCTTTCCAATGTTAGTATCAAATGTCATTTGTTAAAAGTTGAACGATTTCGAAAATAATTTAACAAAGCAATTTTACAAAACACCAAGAACCAACATTTTCTTTTCAGCTGAATAAAGCAAGCAGATGTGTCATCAAATTGCTATAAAAATAAATGAGCCTTTATATGGGGAAAAATAAATTTTACTACTAGTGCTACAGAATACTATTTTCTGATATTTTTATGAAATCGATTTCTTTAATAATATAATTTCATATCATTTATATCTTGGTGGTATTTTTAGTATGCTGTAAATACACTTTCTTAAATTGAAGCAGTAAACAAGTAGAAACATTCAACTGGATGTGAAACAGAAAAATGTTTTAACCTGCCTAAGTGATCTTCTGATTTGATTCACATGGACATATCAAACAAAAGATCTGAACTTACCAGTAAAACATAGCACCAATGAAACCATGCTATAGAACTTCAAAACCTACGGTAATCAACTACTGCTCCACTTACAACTAAATTAGTTTTTACCATTTAATCTGAAGAAAAAAGAAAAAAAAAACGAACCGAGAAACAGAGGATGAGTTGTCTACTACCCTGAAATTAAGTATTTCTCTGATGACCATTACTAGAGATAACTGTTTCTGCGGCTGCCTCCAAAAAGGGGTAACTTCAGTAAAAAGACTGGGGATAAAAGCAAAATCACATACCAGTGCCGAAACTGGAAAACATCACCTAGAACTGAAGAAATGAAGAAACATCAACACTTTCCATTATTGATAAATCAGAGCAGATGTCTTCTACAAATTATTCTTTAGAAAAGGTGTAAGAGTTGCAAGAGCATTAAAAAAAGTAATACATGAACTATGGCTGGCTTAGATCTTTCAGTCCCACACACAAAAAGGAATCCTGAATAGAAGAATGCTATTATGTTATTCTTCTAAATTTGGTGTGTTCTGCTTTGGTACCTCATTTTGCCATCCAATTTGCCATCCATCATAGGTAAGCATGCATACGTATGTGCACAAATACTTTACTGCAGAGGTTAAATTAAACCCAAGTGATGGATGAATTATACGTTGCTAAGTTTTAAATAATGGTTACTTACAACTCTGAGGAAAGCACAACCGCTTTTTCATCCTGGAAGATATATTTCTCTTTTTTCAAAATCAAAGATGTAAGATTCTTGATTTCCATAGTTTCCTTCAGCTTCCCAAAAAGCATGTTTGCAAGCAGATTAAATAAGTGTGGAGATCCTAATCTGAACACAGGGCTCATGAGAGTTTCTTCTACCCTGAGCCAAGCTCTCATGTTCTAGTATTTCTAACGAATACATAAGAATAGCCACATCACACAAATTCAGGACCAGCAACTATTTGCTGATATGATCATACAGAATTGATAAACCCTGTCTTAGTATTCTAGTTTTAGCAAAGCCTGTGCAAAGAATGACAGGCAGGACTGTCCCTCATGACATCAAGCACAACAATCATTCAGGTTGGAAAAGACCTTTAAGATCACTCAGTCCAACCGTTAACCCAGCACTGACAAGTCCAGCACTGCGAAGTCCACCACTAAACTGTGTCCCTAAGCACCACATCTACATGTCTTTTAAATACCTCCAGGGATGGCAACACAACCACTTCCCTGGGCAGCCTGTTCCAATGTTTGACAACCCTTTTGGTGAAGAAACCTTTCCCAATATCCAATCTAAACCTTCCCTGGTGCAACTTGAGGACTAAAGAACTCCAGTTCCCTCAGCTGTTCCTCATAAGATTTGTTCTCTAGAACTTTCACCAGCTTCATTGCCATTCTCTGGACATGTTCCAGTATCTCAAAGTCTTTGTTTTAGTAAGGGGCCCAATCTGCTCAGCAGATTATCTCATTTAGTGAGTAAACTTAATGAGAAAACAGACTGAGAAGACATTCCCTTCCATACAATCAGCTTTAATAGCATGACTTTTAATCAACAAGGTGGCAATATCAAATCACTGCCATCTACAGCCTTAGGCAGTAGAAAATATCAACAAAGAAAGATGACTAAAACTCAGATTGAAATGAAAAACTAAGGTCTTGGGGGGAAAAGAAATAAATGACTCAAACATCTGAGACTGAGGAAGACTTGAGAATCCAAAAAAGAGAGGAGAAAGTGTTCAAGCAAAACTGGGAAATCAGACAGTGATGATGCTCACAGCAAAATCTGAAGTGAGACTAGGACTCTCCTCATCCTCTTTAGTATCTATTCTACTTTGGTACAACCTTTTTGAAAAGCGATGACTGCAATGTCAGAGCGTTTAGAATTCAGATACACCACAGTTTTGTATAATACAGTACCTTCCTTCTTTCCATTGCTTTGCTAATAACTCCTAAAAACATTGTTTCATTTTCTGACTGTTGCTGAGCACTGAATATATTTTTTCAGAGAAATCAGTAATGATTTGTGAATTTCTTTCCTCAATTCAGATTTACAGCCCGTTACTATATCAGCAGGATTACAGGTGGGGTTATTTTCCCAACTCTGATATGATTCCTATATCAACAATGACTTTGATCTGCAACTTACTCATATCTACTTCCACAACCCTCTGCGAAACACCTGTCCTGGTTATATCCCCACATTCTATCTTCTCCTTCTATCAGATCATGTACAGGTATGTCAAAGAGCATAAGTGTTATCTTGGGAAACTACCATCGAGTTTCTCACAAGACTCTTATCTTTCACTTCCTTCATTTTCCTAAGGCAATCTTGCCTGTTATTACCTTAAATTTTAATACATTTAAATGTTCTTAGATCGAGATCTTGCTTAAAATGTCTTAAATTTCAAAATATCACGTTGCCTTCTTCACGTGTTCATTGACTCTGTTGAGAACTCTCTTTCTTGAAACACATCTTCTCTCTACAAAAGCCACAGTGACTTTTAGGTCTGGGCACTGACATTCATTCTGGTGTCATGGATGTTCATTTAGTCTTCACAAGGGCACATTCCCATAGCTGGCTAATTTACAAGTCTGTGAAGTATCAGTTGCAAATATTCAACAGCAACTTGCTTTAATCTGACAACTTAATTCTCTTACAACTTCATTTACAGAAAGCCCACGTATTTTATTTTATTTTATTCCACTTGAGGGCTTTAAAACTTTGCTTTTTGCAACTTCTGCAAACCATTTTGGCATTACACAAAACTGACACAGGGAAGACTCTTTACAGCAACACAGAAGGGAACACAGCACAACATAAATATAGAGGAGTATTAACTTTATGTCACAATTATAAAAGAAAGTAGAGTAGGATGGAGAAGAGGTAGGTAATGACAATAGTGGGCTTGACCACAGAAAAACCTAAACACAAAAGGGCAAGGAGAACACAACAGATGAGAAATCAGAATTAGAAGCTTAACCTGGGAAAGAGAGAGACTACATGAAAATCCTGATGATGAGAGATGACTTGAAAAGGCAACACATAAACCCAAAGGAGTAAATACTGGCACTACTTAGTATACCAACTGGAAAGGTAAACCAAGCAAAGATCCAGACCGGCAAAGAGAGAGGCTGGAAGACAAAGAATAGAGGTGAGATGATACAGCAAGTCATTTTAAAGAAGTAAAAAGAATAAAGACATTTTTGTCCTACATTCGGTGAGTTTTCCCATCTCTGCATAGTATGATACGGCAAAGATACACTACTCCTGACAAAAATGGTTTCATACTCATCAATGTAGTCTTCCATATTCATGATGGTATCTATAGAAAAACACTCACAAATTTACTTTCCCTAGCAATCCTTCACAATAGGAATATCATAGAATCATAGAATGGTTAGAGTTGGAAGGGACCTTAAAGATCATCGAGTTCCAACCCCCCTGCCATGGGCAGGGACACCTCCACATTTGCCTTTTTTCTAAAAAAAAAAAAAAAAACAAAACAAAAAACAAACAAACAAAGAAACAAAAAACAAATTGAAGGACAGAGATACATTTATTTAGTAACCAAATTGAGATATGCAGGTTTTTTCAGAGTACTCCACCAACTGAAAGCAGAGGTCCCACTACTTTCAGATATAGCTCTGAACACTGCACACTTACTAATATCAGCCTACAGAACCATAAGCTGTACACCACCTCCCAGAGGCACAAATACTGTCCAAGTGAAAAGCATGGTAGAGGTGACTAGTGCAGCATCACACAGACTCTGACAGATAGTTGTAGAGCACCTTTCAGTTGTCTAATTTTTACTATTGCATTCTTTTCAACTACAACAGATAGCACCAAGATGCAACAGAAAACGGTCGTTCCCTTTACTATATCGCCTGCCTACACAGCTTGGAAAATTAAATTCTGGGCCTTACAAGACAAGAATCTTATGGGGGCAAAATATTTACCCATGATCACATAAATCTTGTATCATAATACATATATAGAGGGGAATTAACTGCAGACTATTCTTATTATTTCATTTCTTAATGCTTGACTGCTTGATTTTTAATTTCACTATACTTTTTTTACGTTGTGAAAGTATTGCTTTCATAAAAACAAAGCACCTAGTGAAAAAGATCACTAATGTTAAATATGAATACAGAACATGCCAAGACAAACAAGGGAGCAAAAGCTGTCAGAGCTACGCAGGACAGCCAGCCATTCTGCTAGTGCCACCTGCCGGCACAGCACCACCATACACACAGGTACCACGGTTCACTTGCACTGAATCACGCTTCCACAGCATCAGCTGTAGTTGTTGTGAAGAGCTGGTTATAATCTGTCTCCAAAGACACAGCAGTAAAACAACAAAGGCTTTATTACCACTTGTCATACCCTCAAGTGCACACACAAAATATCTACTGTAACTCTTCAGCTGAAGGTACCTGTAACAGATCAATCCGTTGTGTCAACCCTCTGCCCCCCACAATCAGGAGCTAAGAGAAAGCCAACGGAGAGATCTCACTGCAAGGGAATCCTGGTGATTCACAAGCTTTTTAGACGCATTATATTTTATAAGTTGAAAAAGTAGCTATAATATCAAAGCGTTCTCCTGACATGGAGAACGCGACTCAGTGTAGAACTATACTTAACACAGAACCTACAAGGCTCCTTCATCGAAGGGAGATGTCCAAGCAGACCCCTCTCCCTACACCCTCAGGAGTTCAGAAATGCAGCAAAACCAAAAGAGAATTTGCACGATAAAAATTAGTTTGACACAAACTATTCAATACTAGGAAAATTATATTCTTGTTCCTCTTCTGAAGCACAAAAATATTTAAAAAAAATATCCTTGCAGGATAAAAGGCAGGGGAGAAGTAACAGAAGCTCAGTACTGAACAGAAACTATAAAAGTATCAAAATCTGGTATCTATTCATGAGACTCCAAAAGGGAAAGCTGCTCTATAAACTAAAAAACAGAAACTGAAGTTTTAAAAGAGGAACTAAAGTAAATACTCTACTTTGAACTGATACAGAAACAGATATTCAAGCCAAGTGACTTCAAACAGTTGTAGATAAAAAGAATAACAATGACACAGAAAGGATTATGTTGGATAAAAAAGGACTTTTTAGAATATTAGATAATACCAGAGATGACTTCGCAGACCTTTTCATATTTAGCATACAGTAAAGATGATCACCCAAATCACCAGACAGATGAGATCTCAGCTTTGTCACAACATCAGTAAAGTTATACATTTTAGTTTCTAACAGGGGTTCAACAGAAGTGGCTGACACAGACAGCAACTCTCTTCCTGAGCACGCAGCAATGTTATTATTATGAAACTTGGTTTTTTTATATGGTTAAGTAGTCAAAAAAACCTCAGTCTTGTAGCTTTATCATTTTCGTATCAAATAATCCTTTTGCAAAAGGATTTGTATTTTTTGCAAAAGAGAATTCTCAATGTTGGTCCCCTTTTTCTTTTCCTTGTTCTCCTGGTATTGAAGGTAGAACACAAACAGTTTTACTTAAAAGATCTTTTCCAATATATAGTACAAGGTTCTTCACTGTTTCTTCACGTTATAGATCCTAGTTTTATCTACTATGCATTTATTTATATGTACATAACTGTCAATTATGAATTGGCACTCTACTGAAGTGGCTGTATCACTTCCAAACACAACCTGCATAGCAAGAGGCAAAACTGCATAGCAGGAGTCATGAATCTCCTCCACACCTGAACTAATAAACCCTGACACGCTCCAGTTGGCACTGAGTATCAACAGCTCGAGTGTCTGTACTAACAACAAATAACCCAGAGCCCACATAAATCATTCACATCCAATTGCGACTGTGCTTTCCATCTCCTCATGTTGATTTACTACATTGAACATTAGTTTATACTGGAATTATTAGTACCCCTTTATAAGAACAATTCAGGTCTTTAATACCTCCTTTGGTTTATCAGAAAAACATTGTTATGTCTTGAAGATAGCTTTGGACTTTGATCACTCCAAAGCGATTTATTACTGTCAATGCTAGCCATCAAAAGACTGTAATGAGTTTGTTGGATAAATAGTGAAAATATAAAATGATGAAACCTGCCATACGGCAAATCTAAATAACGATGAGTTAGAAATATCTACAGCAAGAGCACTGGGAAGCATGACAAGAGAGGAAATCCCTAATAATTCTGAATTATTGTAATTTTCTGTTCACATAAACACTTGTGACAGTAGCGACGCGAATCCACAATGGAAAGGAAGGTTCCCATTACTTGTGAAATCACAGGTATAGTATCTTACACTCACAGAGGAAATGCAAAATCCAGAAAATGGATCCATTCTCTAGAGGAAAGTGTTTTATAATCACGCACTCTTTTACTGCTGAAGTTTGATATTTCAATTCCCAACTTGAAGCAACTCCAGTCTACTGCTTGCCCTCTCTGCCTATCTTCAATCCTCAGCCTTGTCATTCCCAGTCCACCCTTTTCCCTCCATCTTCTGGGTTCTCTGTGTTCAAATCTTAATCCCACGTCAACTTTCCTTTCCTAATACAACCCAATCCAATCATCTTTCCCAATCAATCCTAATTCCATTCTCAATACTTCAGCCATTTCCAGCCCATCCCAGACCCTCATCCAGGTCATCTTCTCCCATTCCTTGACTCATAGTGCAGGACATCTTCCCAAAATTTCCTGTCCAAGTTCATTCTCCTCTCCATTCTTTCCCTGGACTCTGCAAAGTTTCTAGACCTGCTGGCAACTTGATCAATCAATCCCAGTCTTTCCTCTTTACCTCAGCTGTTCTTTTCATCTGATCTCAGTTATTTCTTAAACAAGTCAAACCCTTCTTTTCTCTCACTGACTTTGAGTCTTAGATTCTGCTTTTTTCCTACAGGCTCAACTCCCAGTCACATTTTTTCTCTTCCATTCCTCCCACTGTCATCGGGTCACTTGTCACAATCCCCAAGTCCTTTCTTACAAGCAGTCAGGTTCCGGAGAGGCATGTTCACTGGCAACACAGGGACCGTTTGCTCTCCATTGCAATACTCAGACAGCTCTGTTGGAGAGCAACTTTTATCAGCAAAAGATCAGGAGAAAGTCGTGCTTCGCTTTCACGTTGCTTACCTGCAGCACAAGGCACTGCCATAGCCTCAAACACACTTGCTAAGCACCAAACCTTCATAGGTCTTTACCAGTAAAGGCAGTTTTTGCAGAGCTTAGTTCAGATTTCTAACTAGGATCAAAATAAGCCTTCTAGCTTGGCCAAGGTAGAGATGAAAATTGTATCAAGAGACAGGAACACAGCTAGCTGTCTGCAAAAAAATTCCAGTATAATTCTCCTTGTTTTTAATACAGAGCACACATTTGTACATGGTGCACTAAATAGCAATGAAAGGCATTTAAAAGTTTGCAAAAGTTAACAGAAGAGAGTAAGCTCGTGGGAGTTTTAGATTATAACTTGGTAGCTGTTTGAAATCATAGAATCATAGAATAGAATCATAGAATCGTCTAGGTTGGAAGAGACCCTTGGGATCATCGAGTCCAACCATCTGAATTTCACTGAATGTCACTGAATTTTTTGGAGTTGGAAGGGACCATAAAGATCATCTAGTCCAACTCCCCTGCCGAAGCAGGATTGCCCAGAGCATGTCAGAGCATGTTACTCAGGACTGCACCCAGGCGGGTCTTGAAAATCTCCAAAGAAGGGGACTCCACAACCTCCCTGGGCAGCCTGTTCCAGTGCTCTGTCACCCTCACCGTAAAGAAGTTTCTTCTCATATTTGAGCGGAACCTCCTATGTTCTAGCTTGTGCCCGTTGCCCCTCGTCCTCTCACTGGCAACCACTGAAAAGAGTCTGGCTCCCTCCTCCTTCAACCCACCCTTCAGATACTTGTAAGCATTGATAAGCATTGATAAGGTTTGAAAGCCGTGTTATTCTAATCATCATTAATAATGACCACTATTTTAATCACTGAAAGTGCATACCATTACCAGAATAACACCTACCTCTCATAGATGGTTTTTAAAGTCAGCTGATCAGGAACACCTTCAGTCTCTTCAAGATGCAGTATGAGCCACGATGTTCTATACGGCCACTGCTCTGTGAGATTGATCCAACTGGCCAGTCTATCCCAATTGAATGTGATCTGATTAGCTCTCAATAAACGACCTAATAGAGCAGCGAAGGAGGGAAAAGACACAGGGGATTTTTTTTCCCTTTTGAACAATATCTGTTTTTCCCTCAAAGTAACAGCTATGTAAGTCTTTTAACCTCATCTGTGAACTTTCTGGTATTATATTTTAGCTCAGTAAGTTCAAAATTATCTCAAGTCCCATCTAAAAATATCATTTGACAACCTAATAAAACTTCTTGCAAATACTGGTCAGAACGTGAGACTCTCCAGAACTGTCAACTCCAGTTCCAGGTTAAAAACTAATTACTAGCATCCTGTTACAGGTCAGTCTTAAGCTTCTTTAACAAAACCCAATAGAGAATTTCACACAGCATTAATTTCTCAATCTAAACACAAAAATCATGCTAATACTGTGAAAGATCATCTGTGCACTGGCATATGAAATATGGTCAAAACAAGCGTAGAACTGCCACTTTCAATAGCCAACAAAGTAAAATTCAAAGCTATAAACAAAAGACTGTTTTACTTTAATAAGGCAAGGTATGAATTACAAATAAAGTTAATTTCAAACAACATAAAAAGTTAATGCCACAGTTTACGCATTTCAAGTTTTAGCCAGTTTTCTAGAACTGCATTATTAATATTGGTGATGATGTATAACTTACAGCCTGAAGGCTCTGCTCATGAAGCTGTTCATCAAATCATCATATATAACCCCAGATTATAGTACACTAAAAGTATTCTTGCAGGGTGTGTGTTTGTTTGTTTTTACAGCTCACAGTTTGTGATTTTGTTACACTTACACATTTGCACTATAATTTGCCAAAACCAGACATTTTGTGCTACAAATTGTAACAATGCTAACAGACGGCACATTTATTTAAAAGATTTGCTCAGAATTTTAGGTCTGTTGTCACATATGAATGATCGCTAAAAAAGGGGAAAAAAGCAGGGGCAAATGGGGAAAATGACATATTAACCCTCTTCTATTAATTACACTAGCATTAAGTTAATGGAATGGAAAATAAGCCACAGGTAATTTTACTTAATTTAGAAAAGCATTTACATTTAATTCTTCATAACCTGAGTAAAGGTAAATTAGGACAATCCAAACTATGCAAGCACTGGGAATGGAACTGCAGAGAGACAGCCAACCCCTTGGTGTTACCCAGGCTGGTTCGAGAGAGGTGAACCTCAGCTCAAGAGACATATAACTGTGTCCTCGGTATCGTAATTCCTACTGAGACGATCACTTTGGCACTGCACCAGACCTGAACCAAACTCCACCTACTTGTGACATGCTGGGAATAAGTACTCACAAATGCAGTGTTAAGTTGGGCAGTGGATGCAGCATTGATACTGCTGCAGCAGGTTTCCACAACCAAGCGGATCAGCAGTAATCAGTTCAGTTTTGGCCTGTGTTATTACTCTGTGCATCTATTCATAAAGCAAACACCTGAAGTGAGACTTGAGATGGTTGCAGCAAGTTTCTTAGCTCCAGCCATGTGCTGTGCAGTAGAGACAGGCTGATTTCTGAACTGCACCCAGCGCAGGCAATATGGCTACAATCACCCAACACAGAACTCAATGCCACATCTGTTGAATCCATCCTTGACACAGCTGCAGGCAACTGTGATATTTCTGTATCTGTGAAAGTTTCCTTCCTAAAATTCTATCAAATGATCCAGCTCTCATTAGAAAATTAAGAAGATTTTTTACTAAAGCATTAAATGTTATCATAGAAAGACATGGGGCGTATTTCTAGAAATGACAAAGATCATTTCACATAATCTGTTATCGCTTGTATTACTGGTAGCATTGTACTGTAGTCTTCCTAGCAATCAAATGTTATTAGGCGTACTGAAATCAGAAGTTTTAGAGATTCTATTTTCATTAACATAATCCAGAGCTTCTGATAATTTGATGAATGTTGAAATAACTAAGAAACAAGAGCAGAACTCTTTTTCTTCAAAACACAGTAATATTCACTCTGTTCTCCACTTGCACAGTGTAGTACTTCTCGTAATTTAGTGAGATCCTTTATCATAAAACCAGGAACTCAGACTAAAAGAGTTGAAGTGGCATAAAAACAAGTAATCCATTTTTTTCAGGGGAAGAGTTCTACAGCACAGGAGCTATAAAGAATAGAATTGATGTCATCCTCCAAGACCCTCCCTAAAGTGTAATGTAGGAAGCTGTAACTAGGACCAATTTGTAAAGGAAGAGCTCAGAGGTGCATTACTTCTTTAAGACATCACTGATATCTAATGGGTCAACAGAAAAGCTACAATTGCATGCAAGATTAGATAGACAAGAAACAAAACAAAAGCAGAAATATCTGTGTAGTAAACGCAAGGTTTTTTCAAGTAGCTATTTCAAATTTTAAAAGCACTATTTGTCCTTTCCTCAACTCAGCCATAGGTAGAAGAACTGTTTACTGTCTCTTCAATCATTACGCTACTCAGTATTTTATGAGCCAATAAACTTGCTTACCAGTGGCAAGAAGTTCTCCTGAATTAACCTGCCTGTTTGTATCCTGTCTTATATAACAAGCCTAACTTAATATACTAAATATGCATGCTAAATAGCACTAAAATATTTTTAAGTATTAAAGACAATACATTTGGCATATCTGTGAATCCCTTACATTTTCCAGGTTTTGTCTTGTAGTTTACTTTTTAAGGTAACAGCACTATGAGCTTTGTTCACATTAGAGTATTAGAAATTGAAAAATGTATTTTACTATCCCACTTCAAAATTAGAAACTGTAAAACTTCTTAAAAATGTAGTCTAGAATCATTTGCCTCCCAACTGAAGTCAGTGAAACTACAAGTGTATTTAACTCTATGTAGAAGAGTCTATAATCTTTGCTTGTGCTCTAAAAGAGTTTTTCAGAAGGATTTTCAAAATCAACACATGGACCGACTTGTTAAATTTAGTTTACTACAAGCAATCAAAACACAATGCTGTTTACCGTACACAAACGTGCCACACTTACCTGTCACTGAAACAATATTTAGCAATCTTCTCATGGTCTGAGGACTGATATCACTGAACCAATCCTCTGTAACCAACAGCTTGGTCAAATCAAAAGACATCTGGCGGGTAATGGTACGCTGCATCTGGCGTCTTCGGTAAGTATCCTGATAATGGTACAAAGGAAGCAAGGAGTACTGATTGGTATCAAAAACTTTTATGTATTTGAAACACTTCAGTTTTACTTGATTATAAAGTTAGAACCTTTGTAGATATGTCTGTGAGGTTGACATGAGATACCACAAAAATATTAACAGAATTTAATTCTGATTTAGCTGCGTAACAGTTGAACATGATTTCCATATAACCCAAGAACTGGCAAGAGTCAGACATTTTACTTCCATGCCAATTCTGAGGGGGCAAAATACGGACACAGTGACGTATTTTGTAAAAAGGTTACTAATTTCAGCATTGCCATCGTTGTTTCCTTCTGTCTCTACAAAAAGTTAATGCCATCCATTTACTAATTACATTTTAAAATGAAAGTGAAATTAAAGAGTGGTTCCTCTCCCACAAAACTTCCCAAGTCTCCTCCTATGGCAGCTCAAAACCCTCAGAGACAGTCTGATGGCTTTCTAGATAACTTTTATTCAACCACTTTATGATTTTATGAAAGATAGGGAAACAGAACGCAGGAAAGAAAGTGTGGTGGACACATTGCAGTAAAAGTCTAGTACTAGAATAATCTAAATTCCTTGATTGCTCGGTTACTGCCCCTCGTTGCAAGATCCTCTGATAAAGTGATACTGGGCATATGCACAAAAATCCAAAATATGCACACATACATAGATCATAGCTACTACCAGTATCCTGTAACATCTCAGCATTCAGAGAGAGCTGAATTTAAGTATTTGTGGAAAAGAACACTTTGGTGACCAAGGAAACTTTTTACTTTTTGATAGAGCATCAGTCTACTGATTTAAGAATGTACCTTTCCTACATGGATCATTTATATTAATGTCATAAGAATGGTCTGATAAATCTTCCACATTGACATCATTAAAAATGTGAAAGAAAAAAAGAAAAGACTAGAAGACAAAAAAGGTATTACCAGTATCTCCACTTAGTCTAAAAATCTTTCTCACCCGCCTATTGAGAGCAGTTTTGCTACCAAGCTTGGTCATGTCTCCAAGACTGTTCTGTGAAACTCTCCTGTCAACCTCTTCATGCAATCCTGTGGAAAGGAAAACAAAAGGCAGGTATTTTCTCCATTCATATACATTTGACTGATCTATAAAATAACACTAATGATCTACAAATTATTTAAATAGCTTGTTCCAAAAATCAGATTTTTGGAACATTGGTTTTGTAACTTTCATATCATTCTCCTGCATAACCTTACCTGCATTATCTGTGTAAGGAATATCCCCATTAGTTGTCGAAGCTACCATCAGTTTTTTGGCATTACTAAGTCCTCGGCTATTCAGAAAAACAGGCAAATGGACTATGTTTCGCATGTAATCATGTCCATTTATGTTTGAATCACGTAGAACACTGTTGAGATTCTGGTTAATAGCCTTTATAATAATGTGTGGGTCACTTGCAAAAATAGCAATAAACGGGCCTTTTGAAAACAAGACTCGCACCTGTAAAAAAAAGTAGACAGTACACCTTGTTAATAATAATTAATAGTAACTGTGGATCATTTAAATGTTTGACTCAACTTTTTATATTCATTCAGTTTGAGTTATAAACTTCAGAGGGCAAGAGATGTATAGAGATATCAGTTTCTTCAGTACGAAATATCTAATGTTTGCAACTTACCTACAATTAGAAATAACCATACTTGAAAAATTAGCTGTAGTAGTTACAGTGGAAGTCACCACCAAGAAGATACCATGCAGTAATGTCCTAGCTCCCTCCCAAATATCTAGCATTTAAGTATTTTTCATCTAAAGTACTTCAAAAGTAAGTATGAAAAACTCTCCAAACATTCCAAATTTGTTTCAACAGGGTATTAATTTTCAGTAATTTATATCTGATTATTTCAAAACGTTTCACAAGTATTAAAATGTACAGTCCCTATTGGGATTTAATTTTCAACTTCTAAAACCCATTGCTCTTAGTATTGGAATTATGCCAACGTACACAAACGTTAGAAGACTACAAGACAGACTCTGTATATATGCCTTCTTTCTACAGAAAATACACAGTAACTGTATGTATCTGAGATCATCTATGGAAGAGTTCATCCAGATAATCCAGAGATCATCTTTACAAAATGGTCCAACTCACCGTATCAAGCATCTGTAAAACTTTGTCCTGTTCACAAGCATCCAATCCATCAATAATTACAACAAGCCTTGTCTGGTTCTGAGTGAAGCTGTCAATGGTTTTTGCCATTTTGGCCATTAGTTCCACTTCACATTTCAAAACCTACAAAAATGAAAAGAAGGAAAAGACATCACTATAATACTTAAAACTCACAAAAATCCATATAATTCCTTTTGCAGATTGCTACCTGTCCCAAAAATACTTCAATAAGATAACAAAAATAAACGTTTATAAATACCCAAAGTCCTAAAACGTCACTTCCAAAAATTTCTTATTTGCACAAAAACGTACAGCAGAACCACATATTCCACTTTAACATAACAAACTATCCTTATTTAAATTCTATTACAATGTTATTTAAAAAGCAAGTAATATTTATGCACTGTAAATCAGTATTTCAAAAGTAAACAAAAAAAGTATTTGTAGCTTCAGCTAATCCTCAAAAAATTGCTTGCACCATAAATACCAATCAAAAACCAACTGGCAAGAACCACAGCAGCCAGACACAGATAAGGCCTTCTGTGCTACAAAAATATTTGCACAAAATATTGTTAGCCAACGTATTAGCCATAATCTATGGAGTTAACCATCACGATGCTAAAATTTATTTCCAGATAGGAGCATATAGGATATTTGATGACAGCCTGATGAGTACATTTTTTATCAGTTTAAATACAATCCAGCAAAACAATAGTATTTTCTATCATTTTTCATTAAATACACGAACTGTTCTGGAATGTTCTTCAAGTGCTATTATTCCCGTCTTAGTAAAGAGGCCTTGCAGACAACCAAAGTTAGGCTTGTTTTTTCACCTTCGGAGTATTTTAAAGGTTATTCTTTCTAATTTTATGATCTAAAGTAAGCTTTTACTAAATATTGATAGTTTAGAACATATGTTTTCCTTCCTCACAGCAAAAACAAAATTAGAAACTGAAAACTTAATCCACATTTAACATTCCTGTTTGGGCAGACAGATCTCATACACTAAGCATTAACAACCAGTGAAACAGAAGTGCTCCCTTTAGTAAAGACTCACCAACTTTCATTCTAATATTGTGAGACTTGGCCTGATTAAATAAATGCTGCCGCATCTTAGAAGGCTACAGGTTTGGGGTTTTGTTTCAATTTTTTTAATGGCCAATTCATGTAAACGCTTACCTTCATGAACCCCTCACTTTTCAACTTGTGAAGCTTGGAAGCAGCATTGTGAAGACGTTTTCTTTGAGAATTCAAAACGGAATCCATCACTTGCCACCACGTGCGACAATTCAAGATAAAGGCCAAACCAACAACACAGGTAACTGATATGAGAATAACATTCACTGTCATGTTGGCTGGCTCCACATTAAAAATCGCCAGCAGGGCAATTGCAGAAACAACGCAAGACAGTATGAACAGGAAAATCACAAAGGATGGGAGGCAGCAAGTTTTCTTCCATTTCTTTTTACCTAGGAAACAAGTATTTGTTGTTAAAATCAATGTAAAATGTAATTACAGGTGAGTACAAAATCTATTAACTTGCATACTTCTCATAAAACACTAGCTTGCACAAAAGGTTACTGCAGTGTTACCATCCAGTCACAAACGTGAAAAAAAAATCATCTAAATTTGCCAAAATTCTTGGAAATTATGAAGTGGAGATATTCCTTTAATCTTCAGTTTATTTCCATTGTTTCAAGAAATCTACGCTGGATGGAAATGATCTTTACTAAATAGATTTTCGTTTCAGTGGTATCATCTCTTTTGTGACATCTCTAAGTGTATTTATATACGTAAATCTTAGGAAAACAGTACGGTTACTAATTGGTTTTAAACAGAAACATGATACTTAAATTATCTAATAGTAATGGTGCCACTGGAGAAATAAATGAAAATCGCAAGCAACAGCCTGAAACTATCACTTCTTATGTGCTAAAACATACACAAACAAGGGAGGACTCGGTATGGAAGGTATGGACAGATCACAAGGGCCTCAGTAAAGAATACAGACCTCCTGACTTTAACTGGATTGATAAGGAAGAGACAAAGAAATATTGCAGCTGGAAGTTAGCACAGCTAAAATAGCAATCAAAGAAACAGCTTTTTTGCCAAAGCAGCAGCCTCTGCCTTGAGGATCTGGACACACCTAGTGATGTGCACATCTAGAAGATTCACATCTTCTGTACACGTTTGTTGATAACAAAGAACGGAAATAGCAATAATCTAATGCAAAACGATGACTGCTAAAAATCCATATTTGAACTGGAACAGAAAAAAATCAAATTTTAAACATGCTACGTGGAATGAATATTCCAGGTTTATACACAGCCCACGTATGATATTCTAGACTAGGGTATGAGCAGGAAAGGCCTTTCACATTACCGACTTATGTGACAGATAGGATTGTGATGCAGGACAAAGCAACAGAAATGCATAATGACAGGAGCGAGGGGCAAGAAGAGAAAAATAACAGCTCAGTTATAATTACAGTCAGTTCTAGACATCTTGAATTAGGGATATAAGCTTCCTCTAGCTAGAAAGAGACAGAACTGGATTAGAGAGAGACTTAGGAATCATCAACAATGAAATGGCAATTGCATAGGCTTGGCTGTGAGTTTACAGACGTAGCAAAAATTAAAGATACAGGAGACTAAAAGGAAACCGATATGGAATTTTTACGAACACCTAGAGACAAGAAACCTATGACCCTAGACCTATAAACATCTTGAGACAAGGAGAAGACGTGCAAGATGATCAAAGAGATAAAATAAAAAATATCAGTTAGATAATTTGGTAGAGCACAGGAAGGCAACAGAGCCAAGGAATGTGAGAGAAATATAAGATTACAATGAAAGCACTACACTGCCATTCTCAAGTCAATTTTGGGAGAAATTACAGCATCATGAAAGCTGTTTCACAGAGGTTAACGAGAAGAACTGCAGAATGTTTATTAATATGGAAATAAGGGTGAAAAACTCCACGTCTCACTTTCTTAAAGAATATTTAGTGAATTTGAGAAAGAACATTGACGAGTGAGTTGTGTTCAGCACAACTTTGTTAAGAGGAGACAGCATCTAATAGATTCCTCAATTTGTGGTCAAGGTCAAAATGAACTGAGAAGTAACTGAACTCAATGTAGAAAGAAGTCCTCTATGAACTGAAAGTTACCCTCAAGAACTCCCTTTTCTTCACAATATCATACTCTGTTCTGCATATTTTTTTCAGAAATCTGCAGGTGTACAGAAGAAAAACGTTTGTTCCATTTGGATCAAGCAGGAATATTTCATCTCACCTTACCAGCACTGATCACAGCAATATAAATTGGTGATAGGTAGAAAGCTTTGGAACAACATGTTCTACACGTTTACTATTTCCAAGAATAAGTAGTGGTCACTCATAACAGCTCTGAATTAAAAATCTAATAAACTAAATAGAAACTTCTCTTAGCAATACACAAAAGTAAACTCTTCCCTTTATCTAACTTGGCCACAATGACTTAATTGCTAAGGAAAAATGCCATGCTGCATCTAAAAGGATGTAATAAAAATATACATTTCCACTGATGCTTCTGAAAACTATACTTCACAGAATATATTATATTAATAAAATCAAGGTAAGCAAAGAAAACAGGGCATTTTTCTCCCCAAAACAATGCAAAGAGTTTCCCCTTCTGTATGAATTTCTGCATGGCTAAAACAAGTTTCTAAAAAGAGCTTATGTGGAAAACAGAACCCTGATAATGGTGCATTGAAATGGAATAATCGGATATGTCATTCAGGTAATAAAAACCTTGTGTATCTTCTGTCTTGAAAACTCGAAATAGCCTTGTTGCTAAGAAACCAAATTCCCTTTCACACGCATCAGAGAGGGTAGCAATCATCTCCGCCAGTGACGTTTCTCCACCTACACTGGACAGTCTATTGTAGTCTGTAAATAGAAATCTGAAAGAGAAAAAAAACATGTATTTTGTATACTTTAGAAAGCTCTAGGTATTTTCTGGCAACCAAAACAAAAATCTTCCTGCATCTCTGCAGCTAAAAGTCTTTTCAAGTGGCACAAAATGTAAAATACTTAAATACTTATTTATTTTTTTTTAAACTCTACATGACATTGAAGTATTTATTTATTTCTTCTCCTGTTATCAACCTCTTCTAGCCCCACTTCCTATTCTAAAACTTGATTTCTTAAGAATATGAAAATGATAACATCACTAATGGTACATCAGACGGCAGTAAAAACATAAAGTTATCTTTATGATGCAAAACATAATATTGACAAGTGTTTCTAAAATTGCATTCCAAACTATCTGCAAATATTTATGGAGGATTAAAAAAACCAAACCAAACCAAAACACCAACAGAACAATATCATATAAAAGCACCATGAAGCTAAAACACAAGTCTCTGAACAATAAGAGTAAACAAAACTATAAAATACATGGCATAAACCTCCTTCCTTTCAGGTAAACTAGAAGTTTTGAGCAGTCTGATGCTCTAATACACAGTAAGCTGTACCAGAACACTAAATTCTTACTTTGTCTTCTACAAATTTTTCTTAGTATGATAGTCAAAACCCCTAAAACTAAAAAGCAGTAACTTTCACTGACTTTGGCAGAGAGGTTTTTTTGGAAACACTACTATATTCTTCACAATGAAGAATTTAACTATGTGGTCTTCTAGGGCTACCATTTTTCAAACAGAAATCTCAACAGCTTTTCATAGGAAGATAAACATGCACATTAATACACACAGTTTGAAAAGTATCAGAATGAACCTGAATTATTAATTGAAGACTAAATAAATGAAATAACTAACCTGACAGGTAAAGCTTTAGTGGTTTGCTCTGGTAATTCTGGGGGGTTCACAAACATGAGTTTGAGAAGTAACTCTAAATATCCAATGTGTCTTGCCAATCTTGCACTTAACACCCAGGCCCAGTTCCAGCTCTCGCCTTCTCTTCGGCCACCAAAGTAAATTACAGCTATTATATTAAAAATTAAAAAGAAAAAAAAAAAAAGAAAAGATGTTACGGCTATATTTTAGTCAATGTTCACAACTGAAAGAACCATGAAGTTTGAACAAGTAAGGCATGAAATTGCGTAAAAGGAGTTGAATTTTTAACAGTTATGGCTAAAAATGACAGTGTTAAGAGTAAAATAATGAAGTTAATATACAAAATGCTTCTTTGTTTTCAAGAATGCCTGTTCACAAATTACATGCAAAACACAAGGAAAGGGTCTGAAGGGGTCCTATTTTCTGCAAAAACATTTAGTATTTTTTCTGAACCACAGAGCACATCTACAAAACAATAGTGAATTCCAAAAACAGATGAAAACCTTCACAAATTTCATATAAAATAAGACTTACTAAAGAAAATGTAGAGAACTGCTAATAAGCTGAGAGACACTGCTATTCCAAGCTTTGCATCCACTGTGAAAGCAAGCAATAAACCCAAACCTCCGCACAGCAAAAGTGTGAGGAATACAATAAGCCAGGAGAACTGAAACAGAGGTTCAATCTGCTGTCCTGCAAAAGTCTTCATTTCATCTAAAACAAAAAGACAAAGACATATTAACGTGTTAAATTATTCTAGAACAGAAGGCAAAGGCAACATCATAATGGTCATCTTTGAAAACAAACACTTTTTCACTAGACTATATAACTTTTTTTTTAATCAATAATAAGGAAAAGACAATGATGCTTGAATTCTTCTTCAAATGTTAGTGGCAAAACCCTAAGTTTTCATCCACGCAATGAATGAAACCATTTAAATAATAATACTTGCAGTGTTTGCTGCAGATTTTATACTTTTAAAGGCATATTAAAAGCCATGCCATCTCCTGTCCTCCTTCAAAAGTTTAAAACATATTTTATGACACCAAGAAAAATAAATCCACCTTATCTGTCAAAAAAGCCAAAGCAATCCACCCCCCCAACAACCTCCATCACTGAAATCTGGAGGCCTCAGTATTTATTTGTTTGTTGATTCATATTTACTAAAACAGGAATTCCTGAAGAAACTTATTTAGGATCTATTGAATAAGAAACACCAAATACGCAATCCAGAAGATGAAAGAGGAACAGGAAGAAAATACCGAAGAAGCATTTTAAAAATATAAGAGCTCATCAACAATAAACGTCAGAGTCAAATATGTACACCGCTTTGTTTATGACATGGGGCAAGAGGTGAACAAAATGAATGCAGAGACCCCGTTGGTCTGTATTAGCCAAATAGTCTATATTTGACTAATATAGAAGCTTTTAAAAACACAGAAATCACAGAAAGTAAGAAACATCAAGACTAGTAAAAGTATTTTGAATTATACTGACACATCTCAGAAAAACATCCTTTGTTAGAAAAAACCAAAACTATAAATAAGATGCCTGTTTCCACTGAGAAAAATATTGACACTCTTCATACACTGCATTTGCTTTCCTCTGTCATTTCGGAAAGTTCAGAAAGCTCAAAGCAAATAAAGGAAAGGGGAAGAAAACTAGATGCAGAGAAAATATACTACAGAGAAACAATATTAATAGTCTGTTAATAGTCTATTAATAATATTTGTTCTTAAAAAAAAAAAAAGACACACAGGAGGCACAATAAATAAATCCTGCAGCAAAAGAAGTCTGAACTCAATTTGACACACAAACACCCTCTAGCAAGGCATATTTCAGCAGCCACATTTTCAGCAGTACCTATAGGGTAGATTCACTGCCTCAGGAAACCCAGGGGACAATAGACAGCAACACTTAAAAGACTGTCTTGACATTGTATAAATGAACAAAGCAACCTTTGGATGAACTGATCACACTAAAATTTAACTCCTGTCATCACAGAAACAGAGACTGGATACAATATTAAATGGACCAAGAGCTGTCGCAAAAACTGGTAACTCCCATGTGATGCTTTTCATGGATAGATTCGAACATACGAAAAGAACCCAAAACCTAAATCAACTTTTACCTTCCAGTTTCTTGAGCAGAAAAGATTTTCCACTTCCCCACTGTGCATATAAGCCTACACAGATAGGAGGCTGCATGGTTGGTTCACTCAGAATATCAGCCAAAGCGCTGCTGTACAGATCGTAACCCAGCATGTCACCGTCAGATTCCGTGGGAGATAAGTGTCCTGTAATACAAACGCTATGTTACAGAACTTTGCTTTAAGAAATCTGTTCAATATGACAATTTTCACACATGAAATTATGACAGGTTTACCTATATTGTATATATACTCCTCCCACATAATAGCTGTTATTATTAGTACATTCTTGTTCAAAGGAATTTTAATTAGGTCACATTTATGTGGACGATTTATCAAAATCATTACAGCTTACCACAAGAGACTCAAACAAAATCCCAGATCACAGAAAATAAAATAAAATAATTCCTACCCAAGCAAGATCTAAGTAAAAACAAAAAGATCAAGAGAAATCACACCGTATCCAATGTCAAAACTCAAAAATAAAAGGTACATTTGACCTCTGTTAGGCTTTTAGAATGATGAACTTCTTGCCAACTGATTTTTTTAAAAGCTCTCCCATTAGTTGCAATATTAAAAAAACTAAATGTTTTTTTCAAAACAACTGAATAAACTTGATTCTCAATATACAAGTGATTAAAAAAATATAAAATGAAACACTTAAACTTACTTGCTCCAAATATCTGTGTTAAAATACTCTTCTGGTGGCTACAGTCAATATTGTAAGGTGTTTCTCCTGTTTTGTTGGGTCTATAAAGCAATCTACCATCTTTTGGATTTCTTAAGAGTAATTCAGCAAGTTTACGGCTCCTTCCACGTATGGCAATATGAAGTGGAGTATCTCCTTTCTGCAATTAAATGAATAAAACAGTAATACCTAACATGAATTCCTAAGAGTATGAACAGACCATATGTTCCACAGTGTTTCAGAGGCGTTATTTACTTGAAATACATCTTAAGGTATTCTCAACACCATTAACACCTTACAGCAAGCATTTCTTTCCCTCTTGAAAAAGCATTCAAAAAGTTTTAGGAAAGACATGCGAAAAGGCAGTTCTAAATATAAGGCACTATCTTCTTTCTTGACAGTTTATAACAATAGCTTAAGGTTCATGAAAACTGTCATCTGTTTAGAAACAAGTGTCTACTAGTGAATTCAGAGACTGATTTGGAACAAGAGATACTCCTTGTTAGAATTACTTCAACGTTTGTTCAGAATTCTCCAAAAAAACTTTCCGGTGAAAGTTTCCTCACATTACATCAAATCAACATTACTACTTATTTGCCCTAAAGATAATACTAAGAGGTTAAAAATCTATCAAACAAATGTTCCTGTATTTAAAAGGTTTACAGTCAAAGTAGTTAATGATAAGAGGACAGCAACAAACCACTGTATTTGTCCTTGGCATTGCTTAATTTAACATCTATTAATCAAAAACAAGTATCAGTGACAAATAACCACTCTCTACGCTCTTTTTCAAGTGTATTAAGAATCAGTATTCTGATTTTTATTGTGAAATAAAAGTGAAGTGGATTTAAGAGAAATTTTTATTCCTGACCTGGTATTTTTTCTTTTCATATTACTAAAAGGACTCTAATACAAACAAAAATTCAATATATCAGTGGTGGGAATTCATTTACATTTAAGTATTCTGATCTATTTAATTATTAAACATATGGGAGACTAAGTATTTAAGTATTATGGTCAATTTAATTAAGCAGCATATGGGAAGCTGCATTTCTGTAGTAGCCTTGACAGCTCACTACAAAATTCTGCTTCAAAACTAAAATGATTAAAAATAGTTAAATAAACAAATATTCTTTACCTTGTCTACAGCAGAGACCTTAGCTCCTTTATCCAGAAGAAGTTCTACTATTTCAATATTTCTCATCTTGGTTGCCTTTATAAGCGGTGTTTCTCCGTCCTAAAAGGGAAAAGTAGACCTAATAAACAGATTTTCTCTACACCCAAAACCAAGCAAAAACTAGTGATAGCGTAACAAATTAAATCCCAAACTTTTAAGATAATTTTTTATTTAAATACGTTACTGTGCAAGTAACAACACCTCAGTACATATGTTACTGAAAAATTATTACAGACCCTGTATTCTAGACTGGTTAGAACCACAGAACAAAACACATTTCTGTTAATAACAGGCTCAAACAAAGACAAGATTCAGATATAATACAAGATATTTGAAAAGAGACTCATGGAAGAGGTAATTCGCTGCTGTACATACTACTTTCTCTTTTTTTTTCACTCCTGCACACGCAAGAAACAGCAGTCTGAACTTTTATGCTTAGTAATATCAGAAACCTCTTTTCCTCAGTTTCCCGTAGCATCTGCTCTCTACTCCCTATTGCTGGTCATGTCAATGGTGCGGAGGTAAAGTATCCACACTTTCCCTGCTATTGACTTTTAGTAGTAGGTGATACTTATCAAAGGGGACATTACCATCATTGAAAATAAATTCCGCATTTCAGAAAATTTATTTATTTATTTATTTTTATTTTCAGCATGCAAGTTACCAACACTTCACAAAAACTCAATTTGGTATTATGGTCTTAACACCACATAGGGGTTAAGAAAAGTAGAGATGTTAAACAAAGCGATTAAATTAAAATTCTAATCATTACCTTTGTACATGTTTCAGTATCAGGGTTGCATTGCAAGATATCCCTCACCATTGTAGCATTTCCTTTCTCAACTGCCCAATATAATGCAGTTTTATTATCCTGCAAAAAGAGGATATTGAATGTTAACAGTACTTTCATTCAGTTGGATTAATTTCAAAAACTATATACAAAGTACAAGCACTACATTGAAAACAGCACATAATACAGCAAATTTTAGCACAGCTCAAAGGGAAACGCTACCCAATCTAACTGGCACACCAGTAGAATTTTGGAGCACAAGTGGAAATCTGGCTAGAAAACACAAATCTATTTTAAAAACCTGTGCAAAATATATTAAGAGCTTTAATAATCCAAGGAGATTCAGCCTGTCTTGAAACGATTTCCAAAACTACATATGAGTATTCGGTTCTAACTCAAAAATACAAGTTTTCTAATGAAATAAAACAACTTTTTCCCAGAGTGTTGTCATCTTTACCCCTATTGTGGAACTGATGTTCCTCTGCAGCCTTTTTTTTTTTTTAAAAAAAAGAAAAAAAAATATTTCTCTCCTGTTAGAACATGGAAGTGCTAACCACTTCCAGGCCTTTAAAAAAAATTTCAATTTTATTCTCAATTTTACAGCATAGCCTAATAAAACCGTTGAAGTGGTTGGCTGGCCTAAAAACAGGCCATGCAAGCTGAAAAGCTATAGAAATAGATAAAATCAACACAAAGTACCGGAATGCAGATCAGCCATACACTGTATCACTGAAACAGGGGGAATGGTTGATAATTGCAAATCTGCTTGTGTCATTTTTTTATTTTTATTTTTTCCCTGTCAATGTGGGCTATGCCAGGAAGTGTCCACACCTGCACCTTTCGTAGCTAAGTGACTGCACCGTGACTCTTTCCATTTCACACACATTTGTGCAAATTTGTGTAAAGGCATTTAAGAAAAGCCTCTGAACATGCACCAGCTTCTAAGCAGGAATGTCAAAGTCCCCCTTGCAGCCTTCTCCCTTGTTTGCTTCTCTCATTTGCAGCTCTTCCTCTCCCACTCATGGGCTTCACAGCAAACTGAGTTTAAAGCCTTTCTGGAGAGTTTCACAGGCCTGATCAGTAAGATTTCTTTCCTTTCTGCTCACCTGGGCTTGGTGTTCAGTCAGATGGCTTCCAACAAGACACCAGCCTAAGGAAGCTGACTCCTCGCTAGCAACATCAGCTGCATAGCCAGGCACTGGTCTCCCACATGCTCTCAGCTGGGCCCTTCCCTCTTACCAGAAGGGCTGAGGACACCACCTGAGCCCCACGCTGCCCCAACGCTCCCTCACAGAGCCCTGTAGTCATGCTTTATCTGCTCAAGGTCTTCCCTGCCTAGTGTCCATACGAATGACTGAGCAGCAAGGCTGCAGTAAAGCTGGACAAGAACTCAGCAAGCTTTCCAGAACATCATGGATTTGGGCACACAGCAAATCTCCCCAGAACAGGTCTGCCTGGCAGAGAGGTGCTGCGGGCCCAACAGCAGGAGGGTTGCTAAACACTAGCACTCATCACTGATTTTGATACTGCTGGTCCGAATCTGGAGATATGAAGCACACAGCCAGAATTTTCCCCTGATCGTTCTCACTGCTGCTGTGTCAACAGGGCCACAAATGCATTCTTTAGATGAACCCCCGCAAATGGCCATATCACCAGCCTCCCACCACCAGAAGTCACAAGCTTCCCCATCCCTGAGGAGGCTGGGTCCTCTTGCTGCTTCTGTATTGCCTCGGTCACATCCAGACACTGAAAAATCCCCAATTTTCAGACCCATGTCAGCAAGGAACTGAGACACAAAATTCCCAGTTTCCAGTAGCAGGTTAGGGGAAGAGATCCAAATGCTACTACTACTCCAAACTAACAGCTTTTTGGCTTCTCAAAGAGGCTCTGTCTGCATCAACAGTAGGCACTGAATCCTTGCAGCTCACAGTGACTAGTTAGTTTTGTGTTCAAACTTGGCAGAACATATGTGCCTGCAAGCAGAGTGATCTGAATAGCTTCAAGCGAAAGAAAGCAAGTTGAATGTAACGATAAAAACAAGTACCATGCTGAGTAAGAGAGCTCTCAGTGGAAGAATAAAACCAATACCTTAATCAAAGGACAAAAAACAAAAGAAGGGGTAGGCAGAAAACATGGAAGTCACTGCCAACACTGCTTAACGTGAAAAAGGAAGTTACTGAAAGAGACAACAACCAACCAAGCATAGTGACAGAACTGCACTAACATGTAATCTAAGGTGTAGTGGATTTTAATATATTGATATTACATTTAAAATATTAATTATTAAAATAGCAATAAGGGGGGCTTTAAGTACTTAATTATTTCAAATTTGTTCAGTAGTGCAGAAGTAGTAAGTTCAATTTACATCTTCTGCTTTTCGACCATTATATAAATTAACTGAAAAAAATGTTGCTTGACAAGTCATTACAATAACATATGTCTTCTGTCTTAAAAACTGCAGAGCAACTTGATGTATTTTTAATGTTTGATGGGAATCTGAGTTTCCTACAGAGCAGACTGAGCAAGTTTTTAAAGACCTGTTTTTAGACACACAGTATAATTGTTTGGCATTCAGACTACTTTTTACATTGTTGTACTTACCTGACCTCTGATATCTATATCAGCATATTTATGGAGCAGGGCCCTCACAATCTCAACATGACCTCCTCTAACAGCCCCAATCAGCACCGTATCTCCACTCTAGAAAAATTGTGAAAAAATATTGAAGATGAATTAATAATGTTTAGCAAAAAGAAATGCAACACAGAGTAAGTTACAGCCTCAAAATATACATTATGCCTATTTACATTAAGAAATCTGCACTCATTTAAAAGATATAAAAAATAGTTCTACCTCTGCAAAAAACAGGTACATAGAAGAAAAAATTCTGGACTCCTTTCTTATATATATTTTTTTTTTTTTTGCAAAGAGATGAAACGTTATATATATTTATTGCAAAAAAACCACCCCAAAAATAGGTCCAGCTTAAACCACTATCCTAAAAATTAACAGCACAAATTAATAAGGAATATGAAAAAAATCCAGCTGTTTGCTATGTTCCTAGGAAGATCAACCACTCACAGTTAATAACCTCTTTACAATCAGACAAGTAATTACTCACAGTAATAACCTCTTTACAATCAGACAAGAATGTTGGCTGTCTCCTTTAGATGTTTCACAGCTGACAAAAGTTCTTCAAGAATTTTAAAGAATTTTATCTCTTTTTTTTTTTGGGGGGGGGGGGGGGGCGGGGCAGATTTGACTGCTATCCTGTTAACATACACTATGCTGTTATAAAGAAAAGAAGCAAAAGGCTGATTTTATCTCAAATTTATTGAAAGAAATAAATATTTTACTGTGATAAAGGGAGTTGTGTATATGTAAAATAGTTACAAGTCTGCTTAAGGCTTCTGGTTTTAACACACTTGGGGATATGTCAGAATTTCAGAAAATGAAATCCTGAAATTACCTAATAAATTTTTAATGATGAAACAGGAAAAATATGTATCACAGGTGTGGAATCCAGTAAAGCTCAGAGCAGTAGTAGATCCCCTATCAATCACATTCGTTATATTCCTGGCTGCAAACCAAGAAATTTTCCTAATGAAAACCTACTCTAGCATCTGAAACTAAGGCTAGCCATTGTTTGACATGTTTTTGGAATACAGTCAGCTGGACTGAAAGCCATAATTTATCCTTCCTAAAAGCACAGGAATGCAGACAGTTGTAGAATTCTGTGACAGAAGGGGTGGGAAGGGAGACTGCAATGTATCTTCTTAAATATTTAAAGTTTTGCTTTGATATGTGCCCGAGATCAAATTTGTTGTCACATGCAACACCAGCTCAGTACATAACCACCTAAGAAAAGCACTAAGTTGACACTTGAAATACAGGAAAATACATCCAAAAATCCTTTTAAAACTATGAGGCAAATATTAGGTTTTCCTCTCTTCTCTGCAACACCAAGCAATTCAATTTAGGGATTGGGAATTCAGCCTCCAAACCATATCGCTGCTCTGAACTAAGATACTGATCTTGACAGAGGCGTTAAGTATCTCACCACCTATAGCCCCAAGGATGCAGTGCTTGGTCTGCCTCTGACACTTTAGAAAAAACTGACCACCAAGAGGACACCGCAGACAGTCCAAGGCACATGCATAAGCAACCAAATAAATCCCAGAGTGGCTAGCAAGCAGATTCGCACTCTGGTCACTGCCTTTCCTGCACACCTCTACTGAAAAATGCAATCGCAGCTCAGGTACACAGCACAACTTTCAACAATTACATTTACATTTCTTAACCCCAAGATGAAGTCTTCCTTTAATATACACAAAATTCCTAGTAAAAAGTTTTACTGTAAAAGATAAAGGTAGATGCTGAATGAAATAGGTCTTTTTTTATAATATCGCTTTACAATTTTAACAGCACTACCATATGTATTAACGCACAGAACACCCACCCCAAACCTGTAAGTTAACTCAGTATTAGTCTTATGTTAGAGATACAACAAATACACAACCATAAATCATTTCCACGTCCTATGGAAACTCACAATTCAAGAATCTCAAAGAAAAAGAGTAGTTTCTGTAGTTTACCTTCACACAGCAACATTTGCCACTTAACATAGTTGGAAAATAGCAATACATAAAAATACCCCTAGGTGGCAGAAAAATTAGAAAGTCAGAAGAATCACATACTCACAAATTTGCATACACTGGTATTTAAATATATATTATTATTACATATCTATAAAATCACAATTACAATGAAAATTTACTCACTCTATCAGGAATGTTCACATAAGTTCCAGCATCAAGAAGATCCTGCACAATTTCAGTATGGCCCTCTTTTGATGCAATCATCAAAGCTGTATTTCCATCTTTATCTGTTAAGTTTACATTTGGGTTCCTTTTCAGTATTTCTTTTACTGAGTCAGTATAGCCACCCTTCACTGCTACAATAAGTGCAGTCATAGAATTCTTTAAACAGAAACAACAGATTTTATCGTACAGTGGACATACAAATCATCATTATATCAGCAGTTTAAGTAACAAAAAACACTCCCTGACATTACTTTCTCATCCATCCAAATGTTACTTCAGTTTCATATTTTAGAGTGCGCTTGCTATGTTTTTTTAAAAAGAGAAAGTACTATAATAGAGAACACTTCAAATGCAAACAGTGAAGCTAAGGTCAGTTTATTCTAACTCCTCTATGTCGCACGGTAAAGTAATTTTCTTGTCATATGGGAACATAGTATTATCAAAGCACCCAGTTCTGCCAATACCAATCACAAAGAGGTTTTCTGAAGAGCTTCAGAAATAACCATATAAACACCAGGAAGTTGTCTTAATTTTCTACTTAACTTTTACTGAGTATTTTTTTTTGACAAGCATTTTAAGTGTCTTACACAACAAAAAATTAAAATCTGCTTCATTTAAAAACAATATACAGCTGGAACCTTCTAAAAATTTCCGGCTTCTGAAAAGGCACAACAGCCATTATTATTTTCAAAAGATGCCTTGTATTTGACTTACTTTTCAAATAGCAATGAGGACTAAGCTGTTTGACTTAGGCTTGGGTACAGAATTAATTTTGATAGTGTTAACCTTCAGAGAACAATAACCTGAATTCATTTATGTTCATTAAAATTTACACTTTACATAACAGTTTGTCAACTGGCAATGCGACTCCCCAGTTACATAGCATTTTTATTACAAGGCACAACGAACTTTAAATAATCTTCACATGTAATTTGCAAATAGTTGGAAAGTAATACACTTCAACATCAACATTTCATCTTGTTTCCTGTAGTTCTTGCTATTTGTATTATAAAACACAACAGGACACAGAGATGTATGTACCCACACCTTATCACCAGAAAATGAACAGTTACTTACAGCTCCTTCTTGATCAACATCAGCTCCCATTTGCAGCAAGTATTTCACACACTCCAAATGACCCTTCCTCGCCGCCCAAACCAGTGGGGTGGTTCCATACTGAAAAAACATTTATAACATTTTTATCATATCGCTCTCTGTATTTAGTATCCCCTACAACCTAGTATTCATCTTTATTGCTTTAGTTTTTACAAAGATATAATTTGGTCTTGTGAATTAATACAAGCATTTGAAAAGGCATTTTAATTTTTCTATGTAGAAGTCAGCTGTAAGAATAATTTTTCTATGTAACCTAAGATAACAAGATTTCCAATAGCTAGGAAAACAGAAATATGCTCCACTGAAATAACCATCTTCAGCATACCATGGAAAAACCTCTTGCAAGTATAATGACCTACTGTAGCATACTAATTCTAAACTCATGGGCAAAATATAACAGGGGGTGTTTTTCCAGTCAAAAACCCAAGACCCTTTTTTTAACAAAATTTAGTTTTACAAGAAATGTATCAAGCATTAAAGACATTACATATTATATAAACATAACTTACTTTGTCAGAGCAGTTCACTTTAGCTCCATATTGCAGTAAGAGATGTACTATATCTGAGTGGCCCCGTCCTGCTGCCCAAATAATTGGATAAACACTATATTGCTTAGAATTAAAAAAAAAAAAAAAAGGAAATAAAGTCATAGTGTTAATTATTTTTCATGAACAATATAGATCACAATGCTCCAAGAGACAATAAACCCATAGAAGAAGGAATATACAGAAATAAATCTAACTACATATCAATAACTGTTGCCTAGTACTTTGTCTGGATGTTATCTAGTAAGACGTCTACCGTTTTGAATCCATTTTGGTTTTTAACTCCTTAAACAAGGTTTAAAAATTCACATCATTATCTTAATATAATCATTTGTAATGTAAGAGAGAATCAACAGACAGCTATACAATATCCCTAAGTAACCAGGGCTGCAGATAGTCAGGTCATACGTGCAGAAGCTGCATCTGCAAACCAGATGAAATCCACCCCCAGAAAGGTAAGTCATCAGGGTTCTTCCCTGATTCTTCACTGTTGCCTCAAACACCAGAGCGCTGACAGTATAAACAAACTGTTCATTTCACTTTCAACATGCCTATGGAACTGGGAACTACCGACCTGTCAGCCTCACCTCTGTGCCTGGGAAGATCATGGAGCAGATCCTTCTGGACACCATGCTTGGGCACATGGAGGACAGGGGGACGATTCAGGACAGCCAACATGGCTTTACTAGGGGCAAGTCCTGCCTGACTAACCTAGCGGCCTTCTATGATGAACTGACTAGGTCAGTAGACAAGGGGCGACCTATGGATGTGATCTATCTGGACTTCAGTAAGGCCTTTGACACAGTTCCTCACAACATCCGGCTTGCCAAATTGGAGGGATACGGATTGATGGGTGGACAGTTCGGTGGATAAGGAATTGGCTGAATGGTCGCACCCAGAGGGTGGTACTCAATGGCTTTAAGTCCAGATGGAAAGCAGTGACAAGTGGTGTCCCTCAAGGGTCCGTCCTGGGACCAGTACTGTTTAACATTTTTATCAAAGACATAGACAGAGGGATTGAGAGCACCATCAGCAAGTTTGCAGATGACACCAAGCTGTGTGGTGTTGTCGATACACCAGAGGGATGGGATGTCATTCAGAGGGACCTGGACAGGCTGGAGAGGTGGGCCCAGTTGAACCTCATGAGGTTCAACAAAAGCAAGTGCAGGATTCTGCACCTGGGCCGAAACAATCCTCGGTATAAATACAGACTGGGGGATGAGGTATTAGAAAGCAGCCCTGAGGAAAGGGACTTGGGGGTGCTGATGGATGAGAAGCTGGACATGAGCAGGCAATGTGCTCTCGCGGCCCAGAAGGCCAATCACATCCTGGGCTGCATCAAAAGAAGTGTTGCCAGCAGATCCAGAGAGGTGATTCTGCCACTTTGCTCTGGTGAGACCTCACCTGGAGCACTGTGTGCAGGTCTGGAGCCCTCAATATAGAAAGGACATGGACTTGATGGAGCGGGTCCAGAGGAGGGCCACCAAAATGATCAGGGGGTTGGAGCACCTCCGCTACGAGGACAGGCTGAGGGAGCTGGGGTTGTTCAGCTTGGAGAAAAGGAGGCTCCGGGGAGACCTCATAGCGGCCTTCCAGTACCTGAGGGGGGCCTACAGGAAGGCTGGGGAGGGTCTGTTTACAAAGGCCTGCAGTGACAGGACGAGGGGCAATGGCTTTAAGCTGGAGAAGGGAAGATTTAGATTGGATATTCGGAAAAAGTTCTTTACCATGAGGGTGGTGGAACACTGGAACAGGTTGCCCAGGGAGGTGGTTGAGGCCCCTTCCCTTGAGATATTCAAGGTGAAGCTCGACGAGGCCCTGGGCAACCTGGTCTAGTTGGGGGTGTCCCTGCTGACTGCGGGGAGGTCGCACTAGATGACCTTTGGAGGTCCCTTCCGGCCTGGACCAATCTATGAATCTATACTTTTATAGAAAATGCTTATAAAATAAAATAAATCTCAGTATCGTAGTTTAATTCTCTCTCAAATGTGTGGTACACATTTATATGATCTAGTCCATTTGGTAACTATTATGAAACAATTTGTTTTAATTGTTGTTTCCAAATTGCACATATTAGTTATTCCATTAACTTAGACACAGAAAAATAACAACTGTTATACAAGTAGCATTAGATACACCACTTATCTTTTCTATTATTTCCTCTCCTGCTAATTTGAATCTCATTAAAAGCTACACATTCAATTATCTTAACTAAAAAAATTAAAATCAATTAAAAACAGTGGCTGTCATGCAGATTGTTAAAGCAATCCCTTTATTAATAAAGTACAGTGATTAACATTATATTGCAAAAAATGCGAAACGTTTAATCAAGATAATAAGATGAGTGTACAATTCAGGCCTTTAACGTTTGGGAAGAGGGGATATTTAAGACTAAAACTTACCATTCCCGTGATGTTTGGATTTGCTCCTTTCTCAAGCAGCAGTTTAGCTACTTCAGTACGGCCTTTATATGATGCCCACATCAGGGCAGTCCACCCTCCCTGGCAAGCAGAATTCAAATAAACGTAAAAACCAAAAAATACTCTTCAGAAACCTAATCAGTGACTTTTATTTCATTTTGTATTTGTCCTAAGACTGTTTTTCAAGTCCAAAATATAACAAGGACTGACCACAAAACCATTTTAACAGCACTGAGTACATAATTTAAGAATAAAAGAGCTTTGGTTTGTTTTACAGAACAGAAAATCTCCAACTCCCAAAATTGTTAATATTACTAAAAAGATGGAAACTACTTTATTTTTACACTAGGACAACACATACCAAATCCCGATGCTCCAAACTGACATTATAATTGAGTAGCTCTGCTACAATAGCTGCATGTCCTTCTTTAGCTGCTGAAATAAGAGCTGTCCAGTTATCCTAGAAAAAAGAAGCAGCATTTTTAAGTGATATGCAATATTCTCTCTCCACTCCTCAGTTCACTGCAGGTTAACTTAAAAATTTTATGCAGGAAGCAACACCTACAAAGGATCAGAGAATGAGGTCAAGAGATCAGGAACTGCTGGGTGAGGAGAAGATGGCAACCAAGACCACAGAAAATGCTGGTGGTCTGTCTCCATATACAGTGAGTAACACCACCCAAGGGGCTAATACACAGGGGAATTTGGACCGCAGCTTCTTAGATTTATGACCACTTCAGAACATACATTTCCTCTTGCATTACAACTTACCTTATATCCACTATTCAAATCATGTCCAGGTGCGGACTACTGTTTTATGTGCTACACACATATAAATATAGCAACGGTTTATACAATAAATGTTCTTCAGATAAGTATAGAAACTGTAACATTAACAGCAGATGAAATGAAGTATTTCCAAAAATAGAGATATTTGCTGGGTTTTTTTTGTTTGTTTGTTTTTTAATTTTATTTTTAAAAAACAGGTTTCATACCAGACCCTTCCTGGGTATCTGCATGGCTACAAATAAACTAAGTGCAGAGTGAAAAGAACAAGAGCAACAACCTTTTCCTGTTTATCACTCTTCATTAGAATACACAGACCTTTCAAAACTTTTTAACAACACCTCTGTCCTATTTCTGGGAATCTTTCACCTAAAGTCAACCCCTTTCGCAAAGGCAGGAAGGCAATATATAAATTTGAAACCCTTCTCTGTCACTGTTCTGGCTTTCACCTGAAATAATCTTTTAACCTAAATTCTCCCTCAATATTTATTGAAAACACCAAAATCAAGAAAAAACAAAACCAACATACTACAACATCACTTTGACCCATCTTTGATGCTTTATTTCTCTATTCTGCCTACCTTTTTATGTCACAACTACTGACAATCCTATTACAGCTTCCTAATACTCATTTCCAGAAGAAAGAGCAGCAGCATTTAGCAGAGACGCTCAAACATTTACATCATCTGAAACATCCCTATTCTTTACAAGGCATCTTAACAGAGGAATAGAGTCAAGTAATTTTGGGTTAAATTTCTCTTATATATCATCATTTTCCACCTTTTTTTCTCCTCAACACTCACCTAAATACCTTCTCTTTGCCTGCTTCTTAAAATTTCTTTTTCCTCTGTTCTTAAGTACCATCATATAAAGCACTAATACTTACTGCATCTTCCAAGTTGCAATTAGCTCCCTTCTTGAGAAGCTCCTGGACAATTTCTAAATTGCCTTGCTCAGCAGCCAACATGAGTGGAGTCTGGCCATTCTGAAATGAAAATGATAGGAAAGTGATCCATTAAGAAGTGATGCAAATGATGCACATTCACCAATAAAAGGCCAAAAACTACAGAGAAACATTGTTTCCGGTTTTTAATTGCCAGTGAGATGCACTGGGTTTCAAACCAGGCAGTGATCTTGCAGTAAAAATGGGTAACATGATATTAAACCCTGTCCCACAAGAGATAAAAATACCCAAACCAACCAACCAAAAGTTTCAGATATTAGAAATGGTTCAAAAAAAAGAGTTACGTTGTTAAATATTTATCTGAATCATTTATCTACTGCAGATATCTCTAATAAAGCCTGTTAACGCTTTTACATCTTGAAGTAACACAGTCAGAGTTTATAAATGAATAAATAAACAAACAAATCTAGCCCAGGAACCACAATGGCCATTAAAACACGCCCACTGATTCAAAGGAACAGTAAGATTTCTTGCTAAAGGCTTGGAAAAAATAGCCAAGTTCTATACCACACTTTGGGAAATCATGCCTGACCAACCTGACTGCCTTCTGTGATGACATCATTGGCTCAGAGGATGAAGAGCCAAGATGTTGTTTATCCCATCTCTAGCCAGGCTTTCAACACCGTCTGCCTTAACATCCACACAGACAAACCAAAGTACAGGCTAGATAAATGGACAGTGAGGTAGACTGAAACTGGCTGAACTGCTGGGCTCAGAGGATTGTGATCAGTGGCACAAAGTCCAGCTGGAGGCCAGTCACCAGTGCAGTAACACAGGGTCGATACTGGGGCCAGTACTGTTTAACCCCTGTATTAAGGACACAGTGCACCCTCAACAACTTTGCAGCCAACATGAAGTTGGGAGGAGTGGCTGATGCACCAGATACTTGTGCTGCCATCCAGAGGGACCTGTAGAAACGGGTGGACAGGAACCTCATTGATCTGGGTGCAGGTGTTCACGGTTCTGCATCAGGGGAGCTGCCCAGGGTGTCTGTGAAGAGAGGCTAGAACTGCTCCATGCCGACACAGCCAATTCCAGCCAGCTCCAACCAACCTACCTCAGGACACAGGACTAGGCAACGTCCAGAGGTCCCTTCCAAGCTGTGCTTTAGCAGTACACATGAAAATCCCTGGTTTAGCATGAGCATTCCTCTTATCTCCTTCTGAATAGTTAATAACATCACTGGGATCGCCTTCCACAGGTGCATAACATAAATGGGTAATAACCTGAACTGATCTCTGAGCAAGAGGGGTTGTGGATGGGAAAATGATCCCCCTCCTGTAAGAAATGTCATAGAGTTGTTGAGTGGCTCTGGTATTCTTAGACAGATGTAAAACTTTTCTGTTAGGGTACTGAAAACATCCTTCCCCTTTTGCTAGGACATTCTCAAACATAGCTTCAACTATTTAGCAGATCACAAAGATTTCACCAACAAAGAAACAAAAGATAATCACTACACCTGTGGCGTTCAGATTAACTCTCAGAAGTTGTCCAAGAGTCTAGACATGCCACAACAACTAAATGCCCATATTTTTCACAAGCACATCAAATACTGTATATCTGTACATCACAGCTAAATAAGTATCGGAATATCCAAATTATGAAGGGGCACACCTGTACCTTTTTAGAGAAGTCATTCAGTGGTGATACCTTACAGATTAGCTCTCTTGCAGTCCATGAGAACAAAAGATTCTGAACTGAAGATACAGAAGGTACTTCAGTATCAAGAACAGAAGGAACGGCACAAAGGAAACTGCAGGTTTTTAGGATCAAAGTGTATCACACAAGTCAAGCATTTATCATTAGCTGTTAAGTAATCAAAGTATCCAGTATTAGAGAGAGAAGCACATGGGGAAAAGAACACACAGGGAAGAGCCAGAGACTGAGACTTGCTCCACTTAACTGAAACTCCTGGTGCTACTCCAACAAAACCATCTCTACAGAAACTGACTGGAACATCCCAGCTTTTCTGGCAACCGATCACAGTCAAGATATAAAGGGTTGGTAACAATGTGGGTGATCCCACCATTGGGCAAGTCACTGCAGCCTGGGAGGTCCTGGCACTAGCAAACCCTGGCTTGCCAGCAATTTTTTTTAGACATACTCTGCTGGCACTGACATTCCCGTTTTGGTATCTTTTCTTCTTGGGTAAAAACAAGAAGTCTTGGCAGGTCCAAAACTGGAAACAAAATTGAGCTCAATACCACTGAATTCCAATGAAGAGCTAACACTTAAACAAAACTCCTATTATTGATAAATATAAATAGCCTCAGCCCATCATGGGCTTAAAAGTGACACAAACCATACATGTCTCCAGAAATTACCTTCTCCAATACAATGTATCAGAAGACTGAAAAAATCAGTTACTAGGGAAGTGATCTCTACAAAAAAGGCAGTTACTGAAACCCAGGAGCGCACTTAGTCCCATCAAGACAAGAAGATTGAATTAGAAAAGAAGGTGAAGGCAGTGACACTGTTGACAGAGTTAACACAGACTATTTGTCTGATTTTAACCATGTTGTTGAGAGGAATTACCAGCAGAGGGAACAGATTATTCCTCTTCTCAGATATACTGCATGCCAGGCGGTGAGGTTCGTGTGTATGCTTTGAAACTTAAAAATTCTCCCATCTCAAATACATACGCGCATACACAGCACAAAATTAATGTGCTGACATGGGAAGAAAACTGTTTTAACTGAAAACAGATCTAATAACTACAGCAAGGCTAAATTCTGTACATTGTTTTCACATTTGCATGATATTTTCTGGTTTTGAGTAATATATGCTGCTTTTTTTTTGCCAAAAATGCTCTTTCCATCTTATGCAGCTATAAAAAAATAATGCAACAGAACATGCATTTTCTAAGATTTACTTTTGAAAAATAATTTTAAAAAAGTAATTGCAAAGCCAGCCTTCCATACACTACAAGACAAAAAACTCCCTGGACTGTTAGACTCAACAGGTAATGGTCAACTGTTCACAGTAACTGGTGCCCAGTTGAGGGGGTTTGACTCGGGGCTAACATCTCAGCATCTTCATCAACACCCAGAACCACGAAACAGAATGTGCCCTCAAGCAAGCTGACAGACTGCTCTAAGCTAGGGATAGTGGTCCATATGCCAGAGGACAGGGATGCTGTTTAGAGGGAATTCAATAGGCTGGAGAAACGGGCTGACAACCCCACTGCGTTTCAACAAAGGCAAACACAGATACTAGAACAGACCGACCCTCGGCAACAGTACTGGTTAGGGCCCACCTGCCTGTGGAGCCATGCTGCAGAAATGGGCACGGGGTTCTGATGGACAAAGAGGGTCAGCAGCACACCCCTGCAGCAACAAAGGCAAATCAAATACTGAGCTGCATTAGGAAGAGCACAGCTAGCTCTCTACTCAACACTGGTGAGGCTGAATCCAGAATACAGTGCCCCATTTTGGGCTGCCAACAAAGAGACTCCCAACAACAGAGAGATCGACAAAGCGCAGAGTCCAGCAACGGGGTCACTCGGATGGTTACGAGACTGGAGCGTAAAACATGCAAGCAGTAAACAAGAGCTGGACTTGTTCAGCCTGGAAAATGGAAGAGTAAGAGGGGAATTGACATCAGCCTTGCACTACCTAGAGGGAAGGGGAATCTTAGAAGCCAAAGGAGTGGTTAAGCACTGGAGCATTGTTTAAAGAGGCTGCAGGATCTCCACCTTTGAAGACTTTCAAATCTTGCTTGGGTAAGCTCCTGAGCAACGTGATGTAACTCTGAAGTTAGCTTTGCAATTAGGAGGAGACTGAACCTACTGACCTCCAGAGGTCCCTTCTTTCCTGAATTTTCCTATGAATCTGATTCTCTGAAAAGGCTATGTAAATCAACAAGGTTCCAGTTCTACAACACTGTTTAGGAAATCAGAACTAAAAAAAAAAAAAAACACATAAAAACTGATGATACAAGCTGTGAGTTCAGATGAAAGAAAAGTCATCACGCTTACAAACCAGAAAATCTACTACAGAAAACAAAATCAGTTAAATTACCTGAGCTTATTGGTAAAATACACAAAAGACATAATAGCTCACCAAGATAACCTGAATTTTAAACATCATGCAAAACAATGTAAACAGTTACTAGCAACAAATATTTGTATGAATCAAACCTCCCAAGAAACTCTCAGGAATCTTTAGTGCAGTATAATGAAACCACAGCACATTTGCCTAAATTGCTGGTGGTGATGTGCTCAAATCAGACTAAATTAGATGACAAAGCAGCAGCTAACAATTATCACACTATCCCAGGATTCCCAATAATCCACATTCCAACTCCCTGCTGCGTATCAAGACTTCCTGTGTAAAAGTTATTTAATACTGGTAAAGTATTAAATACAGGTGAAGTCATTTAATACTCCTTGTTACATCTAGACTTACTTTGCAGATATATATATTTTCATCCAGATGAGCATCTGCTCAGAGTAAATTGCAATATACCCTACTCTACGGATCATATAACAAAGCTTCTCTTGGCTGGAAACCAGGATGTGGGGCAAGAGTTGTTATCATCCCAGGTTTCACTTCAAAATGGACAGGGCAAGAATGCACATGCAGCTGGATCTCTGAACTAAGAAACAATTCCTAGTTGCAGAAATACAAGTATAACCTCCATCTACAAAGTAAGAATGGAGCTGCATTTTCCAGCTCAGAACGCTCAGAAAACAAATACAATGAAAGACGCTGATGTCATGACAGAGACTGAATACTTTGTGTCCAGTCAGGGCAAAGGTAAGCAGTCAGTTGAAAATAAAACTGAAATTTATTAAATAACCGCAGTGAGATCTCACTAATTATTCATTCTGTAAATAATAAGCTGCACTATGAAATTGACCTTTCAAGAAAAAAACATCTTACCTCATTTCTCTCATCTACATCCCTGCATTTCTCAAGAAGCGCTTTCAGAGCAGGAACGTTTCCTTCTTCTACGTAGGTCAACAGACTCTGACTCATAAGACTTGCCATCTTCGCACAGTATTTAAAATGCTTCTATAACAAAGCTTATCTGTATTTCAGGAAAGGGAAAAAAAAGAAAAGCAAAGCATAAGTAAAGACTGAGAGTTAACTGTGACATTAGAAAGTATGAATTGTACATGCCAATAAGTTATTGGTTGGGTACAAATACCCGCTATTCTCTTCAACATAGCGCTGGGGAGACGTGTGTTGAAATGCCCTACACTTCCATGAAACATCAATTGCTTAATCCTTCTAGGTATTAGAAAATTACAGAAATTACTCTAATTCCTAGGTGTTTTCTAAATATGTGTTTTGAATGGAATGTATAGTAGTCTCCATTTGCATAAAATTTTGCTGCATATATAACGCATGTTACATACTTTATATATTTTATTTACAGTATAACCCTTATCTTTTATGTACATCAGCAGAACACGCGAGACTATTCAGCGTTATGAAACACAATGATAATATCTAAATTGCAGCCATATGGAACTCTGAGAAACACCATTTATTAAATCAGTAATCATCAACTTCATCCAGACATGTTTGCATGTGATGGCACGTTGTTAACTTGCTAGTCAAACTTAACGTAGCTTCTGTCGACTGATTAGATGTTTTTAACCTCTAATATGTAAGACAGGACTTTCTTGGTTAAGGCAGACCATTAAGAACTATTTAAGACCTCCTAAAAAGCTGTGGGCTAGTACCAGTAGCATTAGTGCACCAGTATGGCTTCAGAAACTGAATTATTCATTGCACCTAAATTAAGTTTCACCAGGTGCAGAACATGTTGTGGGGCTAAACACAAGAACCACCCACCTCACCTTTCTCCTCACCAGTGGATAGCGACTGCTCTCTTTCTGGATTTTCCTTGCATGATACCAATGTAACAGCAGAGGAAAAACTCAGTTTAGTGTTAGCTAAAGCCTACTGGTTAGGCTATTCTCTAGCAGGCACTAGTGGCTTTCCCAGCCAAATGTTCTAACTCTTATCCTCACATATGAGCAGCCAGTGATTCTTTCTGGACTCCCAACTGAAGTGAAACATTAGCCAAAAAGAGATGAAAGGAAGCCAGCAGGAACTTCACTATGCTTAGCACACAGAAGTTAGTTTTGATTTAGAGATTTCAATCAAACAAACTAGCTCTGCTTTAAATTGTTTGCACAGACTATAACGCTAGCGCACCACCCTTTCTCCTTTACCGAGTAAGTATATATAGACAAATACACCATTGTCAGGATATATTAGACACAACCTGAGCTCACCTACAGCATCACAGCCACCACAGGACCTAGGTATAGAAATAACTTGTTCATAAAAATACCAGCAAAACAGCCAACACATCCAGTTCAGGTAAGGGGACATGAGCTCTGGGTACAAGAACTTTAGGCACACATGAACATCTAGTGACAAAAGAAACTATACACTAGGTACATTGTAGGTATGTAAACAGAAGAACACAAGAGGGAGGAGAGAGGAAAAGGAAGGACTGTGACTCCCGCTGTTAAATTTGGGCTTAAAATTCAGGTTGCAGTTTAAGAGACAGATTCCAAAGACGACTTAGACATCTCCATACTCTGAAAGTCCACATACCATGTAAAAAATACACAAATCAAATGGTATCAGACATTGTTTAAAATCCAAATCTAAAATCAGTTTAAAAAAAAAAAAAAAAAAAGTCTGACATACAAAGCCCAGCAACAGTTTTACAAGGCACTGCACAAACAGCCAGCCTCTCCCACAAGAAAATTATAAATAAACTAAGAACACAAAAGGTCCATCACATTTACCGTACAGCTAGAGTACCATTGTGGAAAGGCGGGTGAGCAGTACAACAGTGGTTTCATATAATTGTCTTTATTTTTTTTCAGTAGAAGGAAGAGCTAATTGAGAGGTTCCGAACTTAAAAAAAACTAAACCACACCAAAACAGAAAAGCTGAAAAGAAACAGTGATTGTAGTGACTCAGTGCCCACACAGAGGCTGCTACTGCCATTTCAGATACAAAAATACCAGAAAAGTCAACATCTTGCCTGGCATCCAGCTGCCAGTCCGTAACAGTCCGCCTCCCTTACAGCCTGCACCAGTATCTTACAGCCATATGCAGATGTCTCGGATATTTTTGGGCACCTACAATGACATTAGATAGTCACATGAAGGCACCTCCCATAACTTTTTACATATTTCAACAGAAATTCATGAAACATGACTTGCTACTAGCTCCACTGCTACCATAGACATTTTCCAATTTCCCTGTGCAGTGTCCCAGCTTCTCTCCTCTAGCTGCACCTTAAACCCTGTGCTGTTTTCCATACCAAATACTAAATTGAAAACTATATTAAAAATCATCACCAAAACATGACTACAATGTCTCACCAAGTGAATTATACTCTGCAGTTGCTATCAAAATTTTGCCAATTAATTCTTAGCTCAGAAAAAAGCATTCAGCATTGCTTCCTCCTCAAAGGAAGATTCCTCCCTTGATGTTCCCTACTGCCATATTTCAAAAAGGCAACGGCAGCCCTGCTGCACTGCAGATAAGTATCCTGCTTCAGAAATTACTCCTTGAACTCCAGTTATCAAGACAGCACACTTTCTTCCTTAAAGTAGATCTGCATCCTTAAAGGCAACTTAAACGTTTGACTAAGAGCAAAATAAATTTAGTGCTGCATTTACAAACCCCATGTTAATATATTACTCTTTTAAAATGGTAAGAGCTTTGTAAGGGTGAAGCATCACCAAGTATATTAATATTCTTTGTCACCTACACTTCACTGTCACACAATATCCCTATCTAAGAATTAGTAACAGTCGATTTTATAAAAACAAAAACAACAAAATAAAATATTACAATTATGAATTTTATATCCTCATGCTTTCATTTGCCACTTCTCAGACAAGCTTCTTGGAGCGTCCCAAAGATTAACATAACTGGAGCAAAATAAAGAAAAAAAGGGGCAAAAAAAAACCCAAACAAAAAGAAAAATGAAAACAAAACAAACCTACCATCCTGCTAACAAATACATATAAGAAAGGTGGGTGTTAAGATTTTTGGAAGCTTTATTTCTCCCCCTGCCCCCAAGAACAATAAACACGCCTGAAATTAGGCTGAAGTTTGTTCACGATATTTTCACTCATGACAGCAAAGCAATGTAAACTGAGCACAGCCACAGACCACCTTTTTGTTAAATAAGATTTATGCTATTATGTTATGAAAATTAAGTGTCAACCACCGTATGGGTGCTGGACACTACAGTGTGATTTCTTCCAATGCTTAAGACTTCTTTTAAATTATCATAAATGCTTCGAACAGAGACTCTGAGGTACAGTCTCTAGCTGGGCAAGTAACTTAATTCTGCACACACACACACCCTCCCGCAGTAGAAAAAGCTCCCAAAATATATATTCATGCTTTTCAAAACCAACAACCCTAGAACAAAAAAAAACCCAATAGCTTATCCTTTGCAACAATAAAGGATGAGAACTTAATGCCTGCCAAATTTCATAAATCTAATCTAGTGAAAAACCAGTACCATTCAAGAGCATCCAACACATATACGGTCCTTAGTTGCTCAATTAACAGTATTTACTTTGTTCTTTGACACAGCAGAAGTATTTTCACAGTCTATTACAAAACCTCAAATTAAAACCAGGAGCCCATTTGGAAATTGATCCCCTTTCCAATAAGGACTAATGCTGTTATTTTTTTCCTCCCACCAAAGCAAGCCGATTCCCTGTCCATGAACCAGCTCTTCATTCCCAATCCAACCTTCCAAGCTTGGAAATCTCACAATGCCCTCAGGTAGCAAATGCTGGTATTTTAGAAAACTAAGAACACAACACGAACTATGAAAAGTTATATTAAGAGCACAAACGCTTGGGTGAAGGTAATGTTTGCACAAGAATTAACCTGTTTTTGTAAGGCGCTCACATCCCGAGCTGAAGCAGATGTTATCACTGTTTTGGAAAGACTGCAAAAATTTGCTGATTTACAAAAACGTACCAATACTGACTGCAGAGGTCCTGATAACTCAAAGCTGCAGGTATTTAATGTACTCTCAGAATCCAGTTTCTAACTACATAAAAAAAAAATTACTACACACTAAGTTTTCCAAGTATCACCATAATTGTCACAGGTCTCCTCTGTACTTTTTGTGTTAGCTGCGATCATTCATGAATAAATATCAAAACTGGTGAACAACACTAGCATTAGTAAGACTTTCTTTCCTTGCTTTGTTTTCAATAGGTAAAATTTGTAGTGACTTACATAAAATTCATATTTTTCATCATAAAATGAAAAAAAAAACCTGCTGCCTTCTTTTTAAGATGTTTTCTTCTATTTCCAGATACAAAAGCTACCTTCCCAACATGCAATACTGTGACAGATCTTTCAGTTAACTGAAATTATTAAAGGAAATAATTACAGTGCTGCTGAAATCTGGGCATGTACATGAAAGACAGGGACACATGCAGTATTTTTCCCTTAAGAACTGGAAATGCCATCTTTCCGGATTATAATTTAAAGAAGTGTAAAATACAGAAGAATTGTACCTATAAAATTTATTAGTAAGTCAGTTTCATATTCTCACACATTTTCATACTTTATGATGGCATAAAAAATGAAAAACGTGTTGGAACATCACCTTTACTCATGCTGCAGAGAATCTTGCTAACACAAGCATTACCCATCCTTTACAACACTTTACTGTAATCACTTGCTAAATGGACATATTTCATAAACATTAAGAGATCACAAGTCAGGCATTACATGAAGCGGTAAATATTTTTAACTATTCTTTCTATAGGGACTGAGTCAACAAGGATTCTGTTTAATAAACAAATTTTCAACAGCTGAAATGAGCCTCTAAAATATTTATTTCTCATATTCAGAGGCAGAAGGAAATAACAAATCTTAAGTTTCCATAAGTAGTCTACACCCACACCTCTTCTCCACTGCCTGAAGTTCCGCTATGACTAATGACCTTATGCTGATTTTCAGCTTTTCCTTATTTATCTGGGAACATTTATTCTATTTCTGTTAGCCACACTCCTGTTATCCAGACAAGAAATATTTTAATAGATTACCTTATTTTTTTGTTACTCTGTAACAAAGAACAAATAGTGTAATTAGAAAATATTAAAAGACACAAAAAGATAACTAGAGATGCGGACATTCTCATTTTGAAACCCATAACCAATAGAACTAAAAAAACTTGGCACAAAATGAGGTGCCTATAGTTGTAACCATTATTTGAGTACACAGGAAAAATACAGGAAACTGGAGACACACAAGTGATTCTTTTCCACCTTAGGTACTCAACGCAATGGCCTTTCCAAATAGTGTAGTGATGGATATTGTTATTTTATTTTAAATAAAACAAACGAGACTGGGAATTACATCCAAAAGACTGGAAAGATGCAAAAATGTATTTAAACAAGAAGTCACCATTGTCATCTGATAGCAAATATCAGACATGTCTATGGTCTATCCTGGTTAAAAAGATGAGTGAAAGAAAGGGTTTGTGAAGTATCTGATAACAGAATTTAAACCTTATCAGAAAAACTCTACCTTTAAGACAGAATTTAAACACAGTCAATGAAGAATAAGGTATTGCTAAGAATATCTGAAGGTATTGTTAAGAACATCTGAATTCTACGGGAAAATTCAATTCCTGTACAAAACACAAAATGCTTAGTCCTGTCAGAACACTACTAACTATTTAAAACACAGGTTTTAAATACTTCATGTAAAAGAAAGGAAATAGCAACAGGTACCAATGTTAAGTTTTTTAAAAAAAATATACCAACCAATATAAATAAATTCTGTCAAAACCCATATAAAACACGGAAGCGCAGCAAGGAAGTCTACAATATCACCTTATACAGTCTCATAAAGCCAATATATTTCTCTGTAACATAAAAATCAAGGGTTTGTTAGTCACAAATTCTATGACAAAAATCTAATTTTTAGAGTATTTTCATGTAAGGAAAAAAATCAGTTGTGTGACAGAGATCAAAAAAGATGTTTAAAAAAATATGGCCACATTTCACAAGCTATGGTCACACAGGATTTCAAGTAGATTTGAATTTCTTAGTAACAAAGCTACTTTAAATAACCACTATTGCAGAACAAAGAACAAATGCCTATCCAATAGACAAATACATGTGTTTTTTTTACACATTCTGATCTGATAAAAACCCCTCCTTTTTATCTTACCCTTTCTTTACTATTTGACAGGGGGTGGTGGTGTCAGGCAATTAATCCCATGATTCAAACACTTTTCCAGCAAAAGATGAATTACTGTATTATTTCCCCCACCAATCCTTTTTCAAAAGCTATAGATAGGAAATCACTTTTTCCCAGCCATTTTTTAAGTATATATGAGAAGCGGCAAAGCCCCACCTCCTTAACAGATTTTGCTACTCAACTTCTTCAGCAGTGCCCAGTGACAGGACCAGAGGCAATGGACACAGACTGAAACACCGAAGATGCCACAGCAACATCAGGAGACACTTTTTCTCTGAGAGGGTGACCCAGCACTGTCACGGGTTGCCCATGGCAGTGGTGGAGTCTCCATCCTTGGAGATACACAAAAGCTATCTAGAGACTATCCTGGGCAACCAGCTCTTGGTGGCCCTGCTGGAGCAGGGGGTTTGAACCAGATAACCTGCTGAGGTCCCTCCCAACCTCAACCTTTCTGAAGTCTTTACCTTGGAAATCAGACGCCAGACTGCGCTGACGGGTCCAGCCCACATCTACCTTTCCGAGTTAACAAAAGGAGAGAAAAACGGTCCAAGAGGCTCCCCCGCCCCCGGCAGCGGAGCTGACAGCGATACCCAGCCGCGCCTGCGGCACCCCACGGCCCTGTTTATCCCCAGTAAGATGTCCCCGCCGCCCACCCCGGAGGGCCCTCTCCGCCCCTCGCACAGGGCGCTGCCGGAGCCCCAGGGCGGAGCGGCCCGACCGCCGCCGTTCGCTCCCGGCCCCGCGGCCCTCAGCCCGGTACGGGGCGGTAGGGGGCCGGGCCCCCTCCCTAGCGATCCCCCAGGTCCCCGCCGCTGTGAGGGGGCGCCAGGGAGGTGGGGGGAGACGGGGAGGGGCCCCGCCGGCGCCCTTTGTTTGGCAGCCCGTGCCCTTCCCCTGTCCTTCCCCGCCCGGCCCGCGCTGTTCCCCGCTCCCCGCCTGTCTCTCGCCACTCACCTCACAGCCGGCGGGACTCGGCCCCTGCGGGCGGCTCCCCAGGCCCAGCCGGAGACTGACAGGGAAGCAGAGACCCCGAGCGCTCCTCACTTCCCCACGGCAGCGGCCGCCATCTTACCTCCCTCTGCCCGCCCCCCCCAACACTGGGATGGTCACGTGGGCGGGGGGGGCGGCACCGCCCACCGCCCTGAGGGTGGGAGGCCGCTGCCTGGCTCCTCTCGGGGCCGGCCCGGGGAGCTTCCTTTCCGATAGTCCCGCAGGGCTGCCGCGCTAATAGCTCTGTGGAAGCCGCTAATGACGGGGGACCCAGGAAAACCCTGCCCGGGAGGCCTGGCGGCAGCGAGTCGCCCCGCGGTAATGGCGGGAGGAGATGCTGTCGGGGTTGAGCGCCAGCTCTGCGCCCCTCCGGACGGGCAGCCCCGAGAGCCGTGGGTCCTACCTGGAGCGCAGCCACCGCCTCGGCCGCCAGCCCCGGGCTGCCTTCTGAAAGAAAAGTTTATGTTAACAATTGCCATCTGACAGATAAAGCCAACGAAAGTGTGGTTTTCAGTCTGACCGTGAGGACTGCCACTGGTAAATATGAAAAAAATAATAATTCTCACCTCAGGACACACCTTGGTGTTCACCAGCTTCTCCCAGAGCTCCACCCACACACCTTCGCAGGTATTTTGAACAAAATTCTCCTCACAACGCATGGCTGTGGGCTTCCTAGGCCATTTCCAAAGTGTTTACAACCACACAGATGACAATTCTTCGATCTGCGATGATAAAACGCATCCGTTGACTGTAAAAGGTCACCTCTGTGGAGGATGAATGAATCCTCGCTCTGCTACCTGAAGGTATGCATACAGGCCACTACTCAAGAATGAGTGGTCCTGATGTCTCCAGCATCCATATAACAGTATGTACATAAGAGAAACTTGTCTGATTAGACCATTTATTATTAACCTCCTGAGATTTATGGATTTTCAAATATTTTCAAATTTTTTTTTTTTCAGCATTTATACCAAAAATGCATAGTAATCTCTCATTTCATGACCTCCTCAGCAAACAAATCCTTATTCCAGTATCACAGCTTTCCACTCATCCGGTGTCAGCTGTGTTCTTCACCCCGTGCCTATGAATTTATCAGGCAGAGACCATAGCTCCTTCCCTCCTGTGTACGAGGGAACTGTACACACACTGGGAATACGGAGGCAGGGAAAGCACGGTTTTCTGCATTGTTCTTCACTTTCTTCCCCTTTTGCCACAGATCGATCCAACTTCTGACATTCTCATGCCATCTGATCTGATTAGGGAAAGACAAGGCACTGTTAGGATCGCTGTTAGGATTTCACACAAAGCTTTCCACTTCTCATCAAAAACTTTGTTGGTAAGGCGTATAAATAATCTCTTAACAGTTGTCCCCAAAAAGCTTTTGTCATATCATTAACAGAGTTGAAGTGACACTTAACTCAGAGTAGAATTTTTCCGGAGTCTGTGAAGTACAGAAATACTTGATTTTTATGATGCTTTTTAACAAGGTAATAAGTGCTGATGTTTGTGAGCTGCTGCAGTAGAGCATATAATCCTACAAAATAAAAATTTTTTTCCAAGCCATTTTCTTTTTTCTTTCCAGCTTTTCCATCTCCTACAGGATTTCACAGAATCACAGAATGGTTGAGGTTGGAAGGGATCTCTGGAGGTCCCTTCTTAGCAGCAAGGGCACATTGCTGGCTCATGTTCAACTTGGTGTCCACCAGGACCCCCACATTCTTCTCCGCAAGGCTGCTTTCCAGCTGGGTGGCCACCAGCACATAACTGGTGTATCGGGTTACCCCGGCACTTCTCCTTGTAGAACTTCATGAGGTTCCTGTCAGCCCATTTCTCCAGCCTATTGTTAGCCTCATGAACCTCTGGTATATCAGCCACTCCTCCCAGCTTAGTGTCATCAGCAAACTTGCTGAGGGGTACACTCTGCCCCATCATCCAGATCACCAATGAAGATGTTAAAGAGGATTGGTTCCAGTATCCACTGCTAGTTACTGACCTCTTACTCAACTTTGTGCTACTGGCCACCACCTTCTGTGCCCAGCCATTCAGTCTGTTTTCAATCCACTTCGCTGTCTGCTCATCCAGCCCATGTGTCATCAGCTTGTCTATGGAGATCTTATGGGAGGCAGTGCCAAAAGCTCTTCTGAAGTCCAGGTAGATAATATCCACTGCTCTCCCTTCATCGATCAAGACAAACATTTCATCATAGAAATATATCAAGTTGGTCAAGCACGACTTCCCCTCAGTGAATCCATGCCGACTACTTCCAATTGCCTTCTTGTCCTTCAAGTGCCTGAAAATTGTTTCCAGGATTAGCTAATATTCAATACTCTGAAATCGTGGATGAAATTTAGACAAGACTCACAAAAAAAAAAAAACCCACCCAAAACATTAAGTGCATTTTTCAAGTAATTCTTAACCTTTTTGTTTGGCTTCCATTATAACATGCATAATTTTTAATCTTTTAATTTTTAAAAAAAACAAAAAGTTTAACTGCCACAGTAACCAAGCTTGTCTCAGGCACAAAATTACCCCACTGTTTCAAGATTTCAACATCTACCTAATAAAAATATAAATTAAAAATTACTGCTGTGCTTTAATGATTAATATGCTTATTATCCTACTGAGTATAATTACCATAATACTTAAAACTGTTTTCTTTCCTTGTCCTGTTTCCTTAACTTAAATTGATCGAAATCATGACCAGTCATTAATTATCAAGCAAGTAATTTAGGTATCCCATCAGGAAATCACTGGGAAAGCATTGCTTTAAGCATGTCTAATACAGGAACGTTTTGGTTTTTATCCCATGCTTGATTTGTATTTAAATGGTTATAACAGCAGAGTAACTAGAATAAAAGTGTGGAGAGTCCTTTTACAGCTACAGCTTATTAAATTTGGAAATATAATTAATAACTCCCACAGAGAAATAACTCTTACGCTCCTGTGTATGACCATCCTAGGAAGACCTGCAGGATGAACTGGCAAACCTTGCCGAGGGTACAGGTCTCCAACTCTAATCTAGTCAGTCAGTTGAAGACATCCTTCCCCCAGAACTACTTCTGTATTCTATATTGAAACATCCTGTATCTCATCAGGAAGTTACTCAGATGGAATTAAGTTAATTATAGGCACAGGAAGGTATCTGCTGGCTCCGGGATGTTCTTAATCAGGACTCTTTCTGTGCAGTACCTTAAAAACGCAGAGTTAAAAATTTTTATCATAGGAATAATTAGATTCACCAACAAGCCTTAGCATCCTGAAGTAGCAACAGAAAACTGTTATCTCAATCTGTTGAAGTAAGTTTTTCAGTAAATGCAGTAACAAGTGTTTAGTACATTAAGATACTTTCCATATTCCTGACCAACTCCATTGTGAATGCGTATTTGAGAAGGCAATTTCCATTGCTGTCTCTAACTTCCGGCTGAAATGACAAACATCACCAGAGCTTCTAAAATGGCATCTGCAGTCCTTTATGTTGAAATATTTTTATCTCCCATGATACAGCTTGCTAAAAGAGAATTCTAAACACACAAGGCTTAAAAATACCATTAATACAGTAGGGCCTTTCAAGAGCCCAACACGCACATTCTAGTATTCCTCTACAGTGGGACCATCTGCAGAAAGATCTTTGTAAAGATGTCAAAGAAGTTACACTGGCTTTACAAAGTTTGTACTGAAGCAGAATTAATACCAGATCCAAGAGAAGAGAGAAAGTGGTTGCGCACGAGACAAAGTGATGGAAACAGCCCCTGTTTAGTAGTGACATGTAATATCCCTTCTTTTCTATAACAATTTAAATGCACATGGTACAGAACCTGTAGGTCAAGGCGTCTCAGCCTGCTTTACTGTCACCAGCCAACAGAAACCTTCTGTCGTGGTTTTGGCTGAATTTACCAAAACCGGACCGGCAGATGGCCCTTCCCCCCCCTTCCCCCCCCTAAAAGAGGAGAGAGGAGGAGAAAGAGATAAGGAGATTCAGAAGTTTAGAATGAACTAAACTACTTTAATGAAGAATTAATATTAAAATAAAAATAAAGAAGAAAATAATGAAATAGATACAATATATACAAAACCGTATCAAGCTCCCAGGATGTCAGTTACATCACCGGCAGGCACTGGGGAAGTCCCAGACTGGACTCAGTGATGAATGGGAACTGGATTCCAGCTCTGGAGTCAGGAACACCCGGATCGGGATCAAAGGCAGATGAACAGACAGAGTCCTCTCTGGACGTCGGCCATCGCAGGAAAGGGGCTGACCCTTTGATCCCTCAGCTTTTATACTGAGCATGGGGCAGATGGGATGGAATACCCTAGTTGGTCAGGTTTGGGTCACCTGTCCTGTCCACTCCTCCCCACTGATGTGACCCCTCTACGTTTTTTCCGTTTCCGACCCTCTAAGGGGGCAAATAACGAAATTGGCTGACCTTGGTTGTTATAGCAATAAGTATAAGCAAGGGCCTCCCTGCATACCATTCCTTGGCATGGAGCACAAACATTGGGCTTATCACTCTGAGAACGAGCAGTTTTCTCCACAATATGCCGTTAATTTCAGAGAGTTAGAGGAGGCCTAGCTAGGATGTAAAGTTACAGAACAGAAAATTGGTTCGGTTTTACTTCAAACCGGGACATTCCACCCCTTATTCCATACCATTTGCATCATGCTTAAATTACAACTACTATCATCTATAAAATCTATACATACATACATATATAGATAGATATATGTAAATCACTCAGTTATAATTTATCTCTATATACAAAAGCTTAAGTCCATTTCACAGCAGATCAGGTTCTCAGGGTAGGAAAGACAGTGTGAAATTCATTGTGGTTCGTGCCCATGGGTAACATGTCCATCATCAGAGAAGTTTTACTAGACGCCACTTGATCAATCCGGCTAGGTTTCAACCTGAAAAACACTTATAGAACACTGTTAGTATTGTAAACAACTAACATCATACTCGGAATTAAGTATTCTCACCCAGGGTCAAATTCCCTTGAGGTACACATTGAAATTCTCCATTCTTCAGCATCACCCACCAAGTACATCCAGGTCCTTGAGCAAAAACAGTCCCACGAATGGGTTTGCCTTTGCCCGAGGCAGGAAAAACCCATACAGTTTTCCCTAGCATATTCCTTTCATGCACCACAGGGACTTTATCCCCTTCTACAATATGTGAAAGGTCTGATTGAGCAGGACCACCTCGATTGATGGATCCCCTGGTATTAACTAACCAAGTAGCGTGAGCTAAATGCTTGTCCCAATTTTTAAAGGATCCACCACCCATCGCTTTTAGGGTAGTTTTTAACAATCCATTGTATCGTTCAATTTTTCCAGAAGCTGGTGCATGATAGGGAATATGATATATCCACTCAATACCATGTTCTTTTGCCCAGCTACTTATAAGATTGTTTTTGAAATGAGTTCCATTGTCAGACTCAATTCTTTCTGGAGTACCATGTCGCCACAAGACTTGCTTTTCAAGGCCCAGGATGGTATTCCGGGCAGTGGCATGAGGCACGGCATAGGTTTCCAACCATCCGGTGCTTCCTTCCACCATTGTAAGCACGTAACGCTTACCCTGGCGGGTTTGAGGGAGTGTGATATAGTCGATTTGCCAAGCCTCCCCATACTTGTATTTCAACCACCGACCTCCATGCCACAAAGGTTTTAACCTTTTAGCTTGCTTGATTTCGGCGCATGTTTCACAGTCGTGGATAACCTGCGCAATAGCATCCATGGTTAAATCCACCCCTCGGTCACGAGCCCATTTGTACGTTGCATCTCTTCCTTGATGACCTGAAGTGTCATGGGCCCATCGAGCTAAGAACAATTCACCTTTGTGTTCCCAGTCTAAATCTGTCTGGAAAATCTTAGCTGCTCGGTCCACTTGCTGATTGTTTCGATGTTCCTCAGTGGCTCGACTCATAGGTACGTGGGCATCTACATGGCGTACTTTCACGACTAGTTTCTCTAGCCGGTCAGCAATATCTTGCCATAATTCAGCAGCCCAAATGGGTTTACCCTTGCGCTGCCAGTTGCTCTGCTTCCATTGTTTTAACCATCCCCACAGAGCATTTGCCACCATCCATGAGTCAGTATAAAGATAGAGCATTGGCCACTTTTCTCGCTCAGCAATGTCTAGGGCCAGCTGGATAGCTTTTACCTCTGCAAATTGACTTGATTCACCTTCTCCTTCAGTAGCTTCTGCAACTCGTCGTGTAGGACTCCATACAGCAGCTTTCCATCTTCGATGCTTTCCTACAATACGACAAGATCCATCAGTGAACAAAACATACTGTTTCTCATTATCTGAGAGTTCATTATATGGTGGGGCTTCCTCAGCACGTGTTACCACCTCCTCTGGTGGCATTGTGAAATCTCCGCCTTCAGGCCAGTTTGTGATCACTTCTACAATTCCTGGACGATTTGGATTTCCTATTCGAGCTCGCTGTGTGATTAAGGCAATCCACTTACTCCAGGTAGCATCGGTGGCATGATGAGTAGAAGGAACTTTACCTTTGAACATCCAACCTAACACTGGCAATCGGGGCGCCAGGAGGAGCTGTACTTCAGTACCAATTACTTCTGAAGCAGCTCTAACTCCTTCATACGCTGCCAAGATTTCTTTCTCAGTCGGAGTATAGTTGGCCTCGGAGCCTTTATAGCCTCGACTCCAAAATCCCAGGGGTCGACCTCGAGTCTCCCCTGGTCCTTTCTGCCATAGGCTCCAGGTAGGGCCATTATCTCCAGCTGCAGTATACAGCACATTTTTAATGTCCTGTCCTCTTCGGACTGGTCCAAGTGCTACTGCACGCACAATCTCCTGTTTAATTTGTTCAAAGGCTTGTCGTTGCTCAGGACCCCACACAAACTCATTTTTCTTTCGAGTCACTTCATAGAGAGGTTTCACAATCTGACTATAACCTGGAATATGCATTCTCCAGAATCCCACAACGCCTAAGAAGGCTTGTGTTTCCTTTTTGTTAGTAGGTGGGGACATAGCTGTTAAAGGGTGAGCGAGTCTTGCTGATCACTCCTTGAGTCTCCAGCCGACGAATCAGGTTCTGAATGGGAATCAAAGAATCTCGGTTAGTGCGATACTGTCGTCGATGCACCGTGGAAGTAGCAAGTGGTACCTGCTGTTCTTCAACCTTCAGCAATCCTACCACAGAAGGGTCGTCTGAAAGGCCAGGTAAGGTAGACAGCTGTGTAACACCCTCAGTCTCTACAGCTGCTATACCAAAAGCCCACCGATACCCTTTCGGGTCTTTGAAATACCCTCTCTTGAGGTAGTCTATGCCAAGGATGCACGGAGCATCTGGGCCAGTCACAATAGGATGCTTTTCCCATTTATTCTTATTCAAGCTCACTTCGGCCTCCAGTACAGTCAGTTCTTGAGATCCTCCTGTCACTCCTGCAATAGTGACTGATTCTGTCCCTCTATGATTCGATGGCATTAGGGTACACTGTGCACCAGTGTCCACCAGGGCTCTATACTTTCGTGGCTCTAATGTGCCAGGCCATCGAATCCACACAGTCCAATAAACTCGGTTATCCCTCTCCTCCTCCTGGCTGGAGGCAGGGCAACCCTAATGCTGAGGACAGCATCTCCAATTGCAAGGTGAGTTCCTGTCTGGACAGGGGCAGTGCATATTCTGAACTGGAGCAGCCATATTCATGTAACCATCCTTTCTTCTGTTTGCTTTACCTTGCAACTCAAGCACTCGTGCCTGCAGGGCTGAAGTAGGTTTTTTATCCCATCTCCTCATGTCCTCTCCATTATTGCAGAGGCAAAGCCACAGGAAACCTCGGAATGAGTCCTGTTTCCCTTTGGTTGGTCTCATAGGAGGGCGTTTTTTCTTAATGGCTGCAACTCTGCTCTTAACTGCAGCTTGGGTCTGAGCAGGCACCTCAGTCTGAGCTGCAACTTGGATCTGAGCAGGAGCTTGAGCCTGAGCTGCAACTTGAGCCTGAGCTGGAGAAGAGTAAGATTCTCTCCCAATCTCAGCAAGTTTTTCAAGCAGTTTGTGAAAAATTGTCTCGTTTTGCTCAACTATTGCCTTGGTCATTTTCTCTATTGTCTCATTCTGTGTCTTATTCTGTTCAGCCATCTTCTCAGTTTGTTCAGCCACTTTCTCAGTCAGGTTTTCTATTGCTGCAATACCGATGGGACGAGAGAGACTATCTTCATACTGTCGCACCCTATCAGCGACCTCATTTACAGTTGGTGTATCAGTATCAGACGCTCCCCAGACCATTGTTGACAAAGTGTGGGAATACACTGATGGTGCACTCTGCACAAACTTTTTCAACAAAGGTCGTTGACATGGCATTTCATCAGGATTTATAGTCACTTGCCAATCACCATAAATCACTTCTCGAATAGCCAGTTCTCTCAGGTATTTAATACCTTTCTCCATGCTGGTCCATTGCCTTGGACGGCTTTGGATATCATCCTTAAAGGGATATCTGCTCTTTACAGCTGATAACAGTCGCCTCCAGAGACTGAGAATCTCTGCCTTATTCCCAATCGCTTTATCAATACCTCCCTCTTTGGCCAGATTTCCCAGCTGGCTGGCTTCTCTACCATCTAAGTCTATGGAGTTAGCTCCACTGTCCCAGCATCGGAGCAACCAAGAGAGAAGTGGCTCCCCATCATGACGAGTAAAATCCTTCCTTAGATTTCGCAAATCCTTTAAAGACAAAGAGTTAATAATTACATCTACATCTGAGGCATCATCCTGTATCGAGGCTGGTTGAGAAGGACCCTCTCCCCTATCTACCTGAGAAGGGGCTGTTGACTGTGTTGTAAGAGGGTGCTTTCCTTTATCTACACCAGACGGACCCTGTCCTGCATCTTCATCAGAGGAACCCTCTCCCGAGCTCTCTAGCTTGGGCATGTCCTTGTCGTAAGGGGCAGGGGACGGAGCCAACCTCTTTTTCTGCTTCCTGGTCACCGGAGCAACTTGTGCCGGTTCTGCTGGCGCTGGGGGAGCGGCAGTGCTCGGTTTGGGAGCTGGAGCAGTGACAGCGCTGGCTGTCGGGGCCGGAGCAGCTGGTGCAGCTGCGGGCGGAGGAGGGGCTGGCGACGGAGATGCGGGGGGTGCGGGCGGCGGAGCCACTTTTACCGCCGGCTGCGGAGTGACCGGGGCCGGGACGGGCTGGGGCGTGGCTTTCGCCGGGGCCGGAGCCTTGGCTTGTGCCGGTGGCTGTGGGGGAGCAGCCGATGCCGTTGGCACCGGTGTCGGCGTGGCCTATGGCCGGTGCCGCTGGCTTGGCTTGGGCCGGGGCCGGGGCTTGGGCTGGTTCTGTTTGTGTCTGCACTGAGACTCTCGCTGGGGCAGCAACTGTTTGCGTCCCTGCTGTGACTGTCGCTGGGGCTGGAGGGGCAACGGTTTGCGTCCCTGCTGTGACTGTCGCTGGGGCTGGGGAAGTAACTGTTTGTGTCCCTGCTGTGGCTGTCACCGGGGCTGGGGGAGCAACTGTTTGCGTCCCTGCTGTGACTCTCGCTGGGGCTGGAGGGGCAACTGTTTGTGTTCCTGCTACGATTGTCACTGGGGCTGGGGGAGCAACTGTTTGTGTCTCTGTTGTTTGAGTAGCAAGGTTGCCTGTCACACGATGCTCATTCTGATACTCCTCTAGTCTAATAAGATCTAACGCCTGCAGCACATTCAGTGTCATAAGTATCAAAATCAGGCCCACATGACAGAGACAATCATAACAATCATTCTCTGTCCAGCCCGTAGGTTTTTCATCCCCTAATTCCGTTGGTATCACTTTGGGATAATCACTAAGAGGCAAGGTAAACTTTCCCCAGCGAAAATCGAAAGTGAGATTAGCAACAGAATCCATTATGCGATGCCCGAAACATGAAGATACCCTACCAAATGCAAATCTCAGATTATACACCTGAGCACCAGCCCACACCAACATAGCACGCCTATACCACCGCATCCAAACACAGAACAAATATAAACCTACCTCAATACAACAAGTCAATATGTCCACCCAGTTAAGGGTTGGTTCGGTTTTACTTCAAACCGGGACACCTTCATAGCAGAGTCCTAGTAGTCAAGTTTCAGAAAGAAAAAAATGCATATATGGGGTGCACATTTAGTCCTGCTTCTCTGGAATCGTCAATTAAATAAGCAGCTTGTTCAAAACATCGCTTTTCATTTGTTAGTTACATTGTTTCAATGTATCAAGCTAAAAACACCCAAGTTGTCATATTCAGAAATAGTGCACGAGGTAGCAATATGCTTCGAGGTGGATATTTTGAAGTTGCTTAAGTCCCTTTCCCAAGTAACAAGACGCTACACTTGAAATGCTATTTACCAGCTCTACTGGAAAATGATTATATAAATATATTTCTATAAAAGCTGTAGGCAACAAATGGGATAAAAGCAATTTTGAAATAGAATATTCCAAATAACATAGTGTAAGTGCATGCGTTGTAACGTTTAGTAATCTATACAGTAAAGGAGAAACCGCATTAAAATAATGTTGTTCTTTAGTGCTCATTAAAGACAGACAGACACCAAAGAATTTACAAAAACAAGGTCACTTTTTTTAAACTACAGTTTAATCAGATTTAAAGACACAAATTAGAAAAAAACATTTATAGGCAAGTTAAAAACACCTTTAAAACATAACAGCATGCTGCTTCTGCAGCACTGCTGAGACAAATTAGAAATAAGTAATTATTAAAATATCACAATCACAGTGTAACTAACAGTGGTATTTGCATTTTACCATACACCAACACTTAGTTTATGGATCTGTTGAAAAATAACACTTTTTAAAAAATATATATTTTGGAATAATAAAAATTAAATTCACCGACAATGCATTATATTCTGAACCAGGAAAGGCAAATTTAGGAATACTGTAGCTATCCACTTTTAGGGGTGTCTTCTCACCTTAAACATATGGGTAGTCGGAGGCGTAACTACTTCTGCATTGAGGTAAAACTATTCCCTTGAATGCGTAACCAAGGCAGGAAAGTTCCATGTTTTAAATTCTTAAATGGAATAACTTATTACAACATCTTTGAATAATGCTATATTTACCCATCTTACACTATTTTTCATTCAATACATTTCAAATGTTCTCTTCTAACTGATCTAGAACACATCTGAGGTCTGGGATTTAAGAGTAACTACCTAATTACTATTTTATCATTTTGACACCTTTGTCACAGTAAGACACATCAGCAGATTCTTCATAGAAATAGTCAACACCACTGGACAAAAGAAGGTACAAAGAAAAGATGTAAAGAGAACTGATAAACACATAGAAAGGCAAAATACGCGTAGGCAAATACTGCTTAACTTATTGTGACAAAAGATTGTTGCACCTTTAATACGTAGTGTTGCGCTCTTCTGATTACCTGTCTCTAGGCACCCTGTTCCTCTCTTATTTTGTTTCAGGTAACATCTTCCCAGTTTGGAAGCCTCATCCAACTACAGCGTGGACCACAGCTACCTGTTCATATGACATACTGTAGTGAAACCTAAATGAAAATCCAGCTTGGGGTATTCCTCCCTCAGAGAATGAAAGGATAAGGATTGTGCAGAGGTCTTTTGCCAAGAGGTTTGTTTGGAATAAGGTGTTGGACTGAATCACTATTATAAAAAGTTTCCTCCAAAAGTGGCCCTAATGCAGATTCCAGTCGTGTATCTGAAGTCAAATTTTGTATTCATAGCCTGCAGCAGAATATCCTCTAAGGGTTGGTTTTGCAACAGAGCGAAAGAAGCTCTTTCCACTTAAAGTCTAACCAAAGATTCTATTTTCACTTTAAGAAGCAGAAAGCTTAGTACTCTTGAGAATGGAGCCCAACAAGCCTTCAGCAGAGGTTGCATACAACTGGAGGGCTCAACACTAGTTTCATGGAAATATTGATATGGCCTATTTTAAGTATATTTATGCACACTATATGTAACTACAGTTTGTCAGTTCATAAAGTTTACACAATGTTTATATGGATATGTACATGGATTTAGACAATCTAAAAGTGTCTAAAACCAAAACCAGGCCAATGTCACTGGACACACAGCTAATGCACAGAAGAAAATGAAGTGGCAAAATTTACTTTTGCACATTTATATACCTAAAGTGAACAAAATTATGTTTTAAATATATAATGGGATGAAAATGGTTAAAGTTGATGGTTAGGTTTTGTAAAAAACATACAACAAGCTCACCTCAAAACAAGTTTTTAAGAAATTAAGTACTTCAGTACTTTTTTTTTTTTTCATTTAGTTTTGACCATAATAAGCAACTGTTGCAATATTTGCAGTTGTAACCTTGCAGGGTGACTTTGTGGATGCCTGGATTTCATGGTATTTGCAAAACGTCTAGGTTAAGACAGCAAACACATCAAAAATCCAGGCAGAGCGAGCACAGAGCAGCCTGGGTTGCAAGCAAGTAGACCCTCTGTCAAGCTCTGGATGTAAGGTTAAATCCCCCCAGAAACTCTGTGGCAAACCCTCTGGGCCACTGAAGCGACATGTTCTTACCAGAACCTGCTTCACCACCAGCTTTCCCACCATGACTGTGACGAGGATCAAGACCAACAGCACCAACTAGCTTAGATCCAAACAGATCTGGTAATCTAATGAGTAGGCTCAATTCACTATAGCATCTGCTTAGATTCTTATTCAGCATCGCATATAAATACTTGTTTAAGTACTTATAGCCAACTGATTTTTTAACAGGAAATTAAAAAATTTCTCCCAAGTGCTATTCTGAGTATTACTGGACCTAAATAAATACATAATGGTTAACGATGTAATGAAATCTTGTGATGAATCAGCACAGAACCAATGTATGTTTTTTATGCATAAAGTCTGCATCATATTTAAATCCTTAAATTTATTTCCATCTGTTTTTCTAAAACTGATCACTTTTCAACATAAATGGCAATATTTCCAAAGTTTCATTGAAAACAAAAAACTCTCAAACCTGATTTCAGAATTCAATGAGAATTACAAAGTGAAAGACTTAAGGGAAACGAAAGCCTAAATTCTTGTAACTTGTGCTTTTAAATTTCTTTATCATTCAAGGCCAACTTATAAAGTTGAGCATGTACAAGTTTACATGTAAGCAACAGTGAAACATTTGCAGGCAAACGTGAGGACACATTTGACCCTGTATTTAAACAAATTGTCAACAATTTGTTTGCAAAGCTTCTGAGAGAAAAATCCAGGCTCTGTTAAAATTACTTCTGATATGAATTTGACAGGTGGTGAGGATCTCATAAAGATCTCCTCTGCACCAGAGGACATTCTACCACTAATCAACACCATCAATAGAGGCACAACTTCTAGCGTGCATCCTGTCATACAAGCACAGCATCTATATTCACATTACTTGTTCCCATAGGGGAAGCAGAACAAGTCATTAAAGTGTAAAATTCTTCCAATAAATAATATACTATACTGGTAAAACTCATACCACAAGTCAGTGTAGAGCAGGGAATATACAAAGATCTCTTCATAAAGTCTTCTCGCTAAAGCGTGATTTGTTATCAAGAGCATACTGAAATGCATACTGATATTTTTACAGGGTAATGTATTCTAAAATGTCACCTATTACTGAAATCTTGTCTACATGTCAACTTAAGGAATGGCCATGGAAGAATAAGCTTCCTGGATAAGAAGGGCGTATCTGTAACTGTAAAGCTAACAAAGCCTTCCCAATCACAACAGTAGTAGGCACCACTGAAAGTACTCTTTAAATATATATTATATCTCTTTCATTAATACAGAATCATGAAGCTTTAAAAAAAAAAAAAAGTTACGCAAGCAAATAGTTACCATCAGGGTGACATTTACTAATTATCATTAACTTATTAAGTGCCTGAATGAATTGTTCACAATAGGCAAATATCTGAAAAGCACCGTAAAATTCTGAATGATATGTTGTATTTACTTTTCATAATGTGCTGCTCTGCAATACAGAAAACTGTTTTACCTTTTGGATACTCATTAGTTAATAAGGGAAAGAAGACTTAAATCCATGATTCCTTCACGCCCAAAATATTTCTAGGAAATTTATTTTCTACTCTTTCTCAGCAAGAGCAATAGTAAATCATCACCATCCTGTCAAATTCAGTATTATAAAATGATGTGTGTAACACCTGAAAATTACCTAAAGTGTCGGGACTGGCTGCTCTTGACTTTCTGACCGAATGGATAAAAAGGATCCAGTGCGATAGCAAGGCAGGCAACTAGTAAAGCAGAGGTAAAGCAACAACAACAAAACCCCAGTTTGACTAAAAACTTGAGGGTTTTTTTTGACTAAAAACTTGGGAGTGCTGCAATTAAAACATAAAACCTCTTTCCATAATTCATTTGCATAAAAAGCAGATTTTGGTTCAAAGTACTTTTATATTCAGCAATGACATTTAAAGGGCAAATTCTAGGACACTACACTTAAAAAATAAATTCTGTGCAGAACTAATTAATTGTCATGATTTTCTTGTATTGCAATTATTTAAGGGGTTCAGATCATGAAGACAAAAAGTAATTGTATTGCACGCAGACAGCAGTCACATCCAGTTTTGAAACCTGTATCTTGCCACTTGGGCCTGACTGAAGCATGTATATATTTTCTTAGCTGTTTTAACTTCCCCATATACAAACGTTCTGAAGAAAACTGTACTTGTGAATTCACCCACACTGAAGTATCAGCCTTTGCTATCCTAAACCTCCTTATTTTCTGGGAGTGCTTACACCTCTTTTTGTATTCCAAAACAAAGAATCAGTAAGCCTCCATCGCACACACAGGCCCGCATGCAAAACAAGAAAACAAGAGTAGCAAAACATTAAGAGGAAAAATGGCACATTAGATGTTGCACTGGCATCTAAAAGTGCTCGGTTGGGTAGATACGTAGATGGCACCACCAAGATGAACTTAAGTTCAACAGGAACAAAAGCTGAAAGAATCAACCCTAACTCTACTCACCCACCCAGAAATGTGCAATTCTCTTCGTTATTTTATGCAAACGTCTCTTCAAGAACAGAAAGTGGAAAAGTGTCTTTTCTGATTCTGTATCTACAGAGGGTAACCAAACATGAAGAAACTAGCTTGCCCTTACTTATAAACAACAGAAAAAAACATAATGCCATTTCAGACATATGACAACCACAAACCCACGTAAGGGGAGGTCTACTTGGGTAATCGAAGTAAGGACTTAGAAGTCAGATTATTTTCTTTTAAAGATAAAACAGCCGTCACTGAAACAACTCATCTAAACGGACTCATCCACTCTCATTCCATATTTAGTTCCCCCTTTTTAACTGTAGCTTAATTAATGCTAACCTACGTATACGGAACAGGTACGTTATCCTCATGGAGTTTTCAGCAAAGAGCCAAAGGCCAGAGACAGAACTATCAGACCAAGGAAACAACTCTGACCTGACTTGGGATCTGGTTTTTTAAGAGTAAACCAGCAGTGCTGTGACTATTTTTGCACGGTAGGATCCCCAAAGCTGAGGACCCTCATCGCACTTCTGGTACTAAGAATATTCACCCCACTAGTGCCAGATATTTGATTAAAAATGTAATGGTCAAAATATTGTGACAAATTTTTTCTCATTCATTTGTAGGTTATTAATCAACAAGCTGCATTATTTTTCTCCAGTAGTATTTTGTGTCAGTTTTAAAGCTAAAAAAACCCCCACGTGGATAAACAGTTTTGTGTTACTTAAAAAAATTATAAGAAAATACAGAATATAAGCAATTAAAACATAGCCCTTTAACAGTAGTACTCTAGCAGGGACCATCATCACAATAAATGGTCTGGAATAGATAAAATCACTGCATTATTCCCTTGACACACTTCCATAGTTCAGTCAGTCAGAAGGATTTCTTTCTTTCATTATGTTACCCACAAATATGACATGAATTTTGCATCTACAATTCTAGTTTAAAGAAAAAGCTTTCCCTCAAATTCATATACTTCTTTGGATAAAGGGCCATCAATTATCAAGCACACAGAAACTGGCAATGATAGCCATTTCACGTTTGACTACCTGTGCATTAGAGCTCAAGGTAATTTTGCTATTTTGTACTGAAAGCATCATCAACTAACTACTGTATGCCTGAAAACTCAAAACAGCTTTAAGCATCAAAAATCATTTTTGGTAAAATGGTTCTATTCTAGAACAAATATTTCTGGTATTTAAGGGTAAAAAACACGCTTTCATTGACATCCTAGTGCTTTCACATTGTCTTTTGTGTCCTATGGCTGCCTTTCCTTCTCTAGCTGCAAAGCCCACTTGGCAGTGTTTTTATTAATTGGTTTTAGGTACTTTAAAGTAAAAGAAACCTAGATTAGAGCTATTAAGCCCTGAAAAAAGGTGAATCTTCTGGTTGTTTATTTATTTTTTTTTAATGCATTCAGAAGGGCTATGTGTAATTATACTCTTTATTAAAGAAACCTAACTACAATTTGGCATCAGTAATGTTTACAGTTCTGTAATGTACTGTAATAGTTTGAGATACTTTAAGAAAACCCTCCAAATACTGAGATGCTTATTGCAATTCCCTTTTAAAGATTCAAAAGCCTTCTAATGACTTTGCATTTCCTAGTTTTATCTTCTTTATAGCATATGCTATTATATATTTGAAATATGCTTTCCACATAAAATCAAACTTGAAAATACCCACTTAGAAACAATATTTCAGTAAATAGAGGGTTTAAGGCAAGTCATTCATTTGGAAAAATTCATTTCCATTTGTTAATCCTAGATTGACACAATTTGATTCCACCCCATCAGTGCCTTGGGATACACAACGTACATTCAGCAAAGGGCACACATATGACCCTATGGACATACGTTGCAAGTCCTGAGTGCCCATTGAAATAATGGTAACATCTTCATATAAGGCGTGACCCACAGGGACATGGCATGGGAGGGGTTAATTTGTTTTGTTTCCAGTCTTGCTATTGTATGTGATTTTCCTAGGTAATGCATTCTTTTCTTACTAAACATCTTTGCAAACAAATACAAACCCCTTTAAAAGGTGCTAAAAATGGGTTTCTGAAAACATACAAAATATATTCATCATAGTATTTCCTCAATCACTGTTTTAATGCTTGATATCTGCAGGTTACTTCTTCTTTCTGACTGAAACTATTATTTGTTGTGGAATAACTGTTCTTTTGCAAAAGATTTTCATCTTCTAGTTTTTTGGACCACACAGGCTGGATGCTTTCGTGCTTTTTACTTCCTTTTTGAGTTCTTTTCAATGGAAATACCAACAACACCAGGATGCTGGCAATATGAAGACAGAAATAGCAGGAGCTAAAAAACAAACAAAAAGAAGAATTCAGTAAAACTCTGTCCAGTCTTACAGGATGCTTAAGGAATAAACTATCAAAACCTACTCACAGTAGTACATAAGACTTTTAAGTCAGGAAAACATTAATTTTTCCTTTTTAAGAAAAGTAATAAAGGGGAAATTAGAAATGAAGTCTTCCCCCAGAGTACTCAGTGCTGTAACAGAGATGTAACGTGAAGAGAAGTCTGCTTTCAACTATTTTTCACAAAAGTTACTTCGGGCAAGTCATTATCTTATATAGCATTACTTGCTATAAAATAGTTCAAGTGCATTTAGTAATCTCAAAGATACCCTCTGGTTTTGTTGTTGTTTTTTTTTTTTCCCCCTGCCCCAGGAAAAAGAATTCTATTACAACAGGAAAACGAGATCCCTTTATGGTTTCTCATACACAACAGAAACTATGTTCAAGCACTAGAGTAGAAATACAGTTTGCCCAGCTAACAAATAAATCTTATAATTATCACTAAAATAGTCTGAGAAATCTTATGCCACAGAAAAATACTTCTATTCCAAGTTAAAGACAAGAAAAAGGGGACAGGTAGAACGTGCTTACCTGTAAAAGGTGACAGAGGGTTTTACGGAGAGCAGTACAAATGGCACGACTGTGTAACTTATTGCTATTTGAGTTGCCATCCATGTTATAATATCATAACATAGTTTAACAGCAGGAGATTCAACAAAATAGTGTCTGATATTGTTTCTTATCTGAAAAAGCAGATGATAGCAAGTTATCTTAGGAATAAACTTTGAGAGCTATCTTACAGTATGGAGTTTGTTGCACTTCCACAAAATTCATAGGATGTATTTAAAAGCTACAGTTTGGTTAAGTATCTTTGAACTATTCAAAATACCCATCAACTTCAACAGGAGTCAGTTCAAGTTCCCTGCTTTTTAGGGCAGTGTGCTTCAACCAGCAAGGGAATGAAAGCATTTAAAAACTTAAGCAGAATTTAAGTAAATGAATCCCCCTCTAAACCCAATGTGACGTTGGACTACTTGTCTGATTGAGGCAGACATTCTATTCTATCAAGCTATTCTGTAAACAGAGTCTTGGAGTAAATGAAAACCAGAATGCTTCTGTTGAAAGCTTCTATATGGTGAGCTGTTTTCATATACTTGCTAGTAAGATGTATTTTAGGACAAGAAGGATATAAACCAGAATACACAAAGTATCAGTTCCAGTAAGATATTTCAGGAGTCTTAATAACAGCTACTTTGAAGCAGGACTGTTATCAAAGGGCTCAGTTTTCTATGCTGAGTCTTCTTTTGCTTGTAAAATTCTGTTCAAACAATGCAATACCAAAGGTATTTAAATAAGTCCAAACCCCACACAGGTTTGGGTTCAGTTTTACAAATCTATAATTAAAGACACCAGTAGATCTTCTCCCCTCCGTCCTCTGACTGAACTGTCATGCTTGCTCACACTCTTATTTGCTGACAAGGGCTCGATTCAGCCCCTGTGTAGCTCAGTATTGCGTTTGCCACCTTCCAATCACCCGCACTGAGGTAGTCCTCTCTGAAAAGCTGCACACCAAAGGACAGTTTAGCTTCTTCATCCTTCAGTTCCCTTACAACTCCTGCTTCTACAGAACGCATGGAGGGCTAACTTGTGCTGATTTCATTCTTTACGTTAAAAACCATTCTTTACCTTTCTTGTCCTTCTTACCCAAACTCCCCTGTAGGTATCACATTCCCATTCAGCCTTTGCTTAGTCAAGCTATGTAAAACAAGTCATTCCAGCCATCTACCCTTCATCCCAGTGTCTGCCATCTCCCCGCAGTTTTCTCCTATGGTCACGTTCAATGGCTAGTTCCCGAGTTCCGTAAAACTTGGATGAGGTTTCACAGAACTTCTTGTATAGAAATCTAGCAATTTAGGACTTGAAGGACAACTTTCAAGATAAATCTATAACTGCCCCTAGTAAACACCTGATTATGAAATGTGTAATGATTAAAGGGAGTAAAACTAGTTGAATACATGCTTAGACATGACAGGAGAAGAAAGTGTGGGCCACAGCTGCCAAACTTTGTGGTCGTAATAAAGGCTAGTAGAGTTAAATAATAAACATGCTAAAGCACGTCTAACATATCTTATCAGTTAATATTAAGTAACTGTTCATAAAGAAACTAACAATACTTTTACCTTGTAGCCTATTGATTGATACATATGAAGTGTGAATACAACGCAGCTTATTAGCAAAGCCCAAAGTGCAGTGAGCACTCCGATTTACGGGACTCACCTTACTGAGAGAACACAACTTTTACCTGTGAACTGTCCCTGATCTTTGGCTTTTGCACCAGTCCCTGGCTGAGAAATGTGATAAATGTCAAAAGTTCACTGTGACACAGTCTGGAAAGGAGAAGGGAGCTATACCTATTGTAAAGAAAGGAGTCAGTTCTGTCAAACAAGGACTATACCCACATCTTTGTGAAGAAAGAGGAGCATCTGTTTTATTACTGTTAGTAACAATCTAAATCTGAAGTACCACTTTCTCCTAGCTATTACAGCAACAAAGAGCAGTCTGCTTCATTTCTCATTGTCCTGGTTCTTTCGACAGAAAAGCGGTCCGTTACGCTGCTCTGAGTTGACAGCTCATTCCCCTTGAGTAACTGATAAACCTGCCTCTGTTCTTCCTCAGTTTTCTCAAGCAGGACTGAGAGATTTCTCAGCAGATTTGCCATACGGTTCTGACAGCAGCTGTAAAAGCTTGTTAATGTGACTGCACTTCCGGCTGGCCAATTTTGAGCAGTAATAGTGATGTGTATCTGCTGGTTGACGGGGAGCATTCTTTAGTTACCATCTCTACAATAGTACTGGACAGAAATTAGGGAGGGGGACAAACTCAAATACATAGCACTGACACCCCCCCCCCCCCCAAATTTTAAGCTAATGATAATTAGTGATAAAGTTGTTTTTAAAATGGTCTTAGATAACATCATCTTGTTTAGCATGGCATGATAACACATGATCAGTTAATACAGAGGAAGGCCTTCCACAAAAGATATGCCATAAAGATGTTACAGGCTGTGTACAGTCTTGCTTGCTTCTACTGACCAACCCCCTCCTTATCAATAACCATTCCCACCGCTCTCATAACTAAAGAAGTAAACAAAAAACTGTCAGAAAGACTGGTTGTGTGTCAACTCTAAATCACATCTTTGGACTACAGAACATGATCAGTTTTCTTTTACAGAACTGCCTATTGTTTAAGAAGATGCTTGGTTGGTACTTACAGCTCTTGCTGCTAGTGTCATTAGTACTCCTGTTAGAAATGTTAAATAATATCCTGGGTAAACTCCATGCCAAATGGCAGAGAGGATGAAGGTTTGGATCATTGGGCTGAAGGTGGCTCGCTCGTAGCACACTCTAGCAAGTCAAAGACAATTCAAGATAAATAACATGAGACACAGATCACCAACAATCTACCCAGTTATCATTTATACTTTTATCAGTTTCATTTCCAACACATCATTTGCAATGCAATTGCAGTTTACTATTATTTAATAATGTTGCCACTATATCATGACTTACAGGAAATACTTAAAGCTATTCACCACTCTTGATTTAATCCCTCGGTGCTAACCTATGCTCAGTGCCACCACATACGGTACTTATCTAGAGTGAAGTGACACAGAAGCATCCGAAGACAGGCGTTGGTGTTAATAAGGGATCTCGAGCCATCCAAGAATGTGTTTGAAAAGTTAAACTGGAAGGCACAGACTATCCCACAAACTCTTGCGATGAGTCAGGTATATATTTTTCATGAGGTGAAAGCTGCTTATAGGAGAAAGAAAAAAGTAACAACTACCTTCAATTTTGAGTAATAGAGAGACTACAGTTGAAAATGTATCTGTGTATGGCAATTAAGTGAGCATGATGAAGAAATTTTAACTAATGACTCTAGGGATGCGAGAACATCAAATAAGGACAGTGCTGGACTCTGCTATTTGAAAACTGAGACTCCGAATTATTAGGCAAGGTCCTACAGTAAGGAATTCTAGAAAGAAGGGGACACTGGAATCCAAGAAAAGTAGTTTCTAGAAGACAACATTAAATGACACAGTGACAAACCATCATGATGTGGAAGAATGATAGGAAACATGGGAAGGTCCTGATATGGCTTCATCAAGAGTTCTTTAATGTCTTTAATGATCTGAAAACCAAAAGCAATAGGAAATATGGAAACAGATGCACACTAACATGAAGCAAAAATATACAGCACAAGCATGCATGAACACAAATCTAAGGCTAACATACAAAAATGAATTTTAATTAAAAAGGGCCATAGACACCAATATGTAAAGAGGTTTTATAAACACATAGCAAGTAACAGAGAAGAGAATTCAAAGAGGAAGACAAGCTAATGATAGAGGGCTGAGACGTTCACTACTAGTGTAACTGCTTTACTACAACTTCCGTATATACCAAAGATTGCCGAGACCAAATGATACAGCCGATGTTAAAGAGCAGAAGGTAAAAAAAGGCAGGATCTGAATAGTGAAAGATCAAAAATGTATTTTGCTAATTCAGTTTATTCCAGTCAAATAGATGTTGTACGTTTTATCTCATGAGGTCTTCAGTGCGGGGTACCAGCAGAGCCTCCTCCCCTTGCCAACAGGCTTCATTAACAATGCCCATTAAGATGAGAACATGGGCGTAAGGAGGGCACAGGGGCACCCATGCGTAATACACAAATCTCCCTGAGGACATTTGCCATAACAGATCACCTTAAAGAGGAAAGCAACACTGGCCAGACTGAACAGGAACCAGGGAATTTCAAAGAGACTTTTGAAACGAAGAAGGTATCCGCCTAGAAAGTAGAAAAGCACTGGGAAAATTTGGAACAAGTCAGGGAGACATCTTGGAGCAAAATACTAGTCATCACAACCTGATCTGACACTGCCAGAAGTAACCCTACCAGCATCTTGACCTCCATCTCAGCCAAGACAGAGGATACTCCCTGGTAGAAACCGAGCAGACCGCATCCAGCCAGGAGACTGTCACTGCAGTGTGCGATCCACAGGGAGCAGTACCTCAGCCCTGTCAGCTGCTTGCATGTGAACTCATTACATGCTTTCCTAATTGGCATGTCAATCAGCAGGTTCACATAGAGCTGGAGCACCCACACCTCCCACAGGTGATGTATACGGGCAGGGGGCCCACACTTCCTGAAGGAGGTGGTTTTGTAACCCACATGTCCTTGGGAGCAGAGGCACGGTTTGCATGTAGCCACGTGTGTGCATGTGCTTTTTTGAACTCTTTGGCATGAGTTCCAAAAGGGTGTTTAGAAATTTGTTTATTAAGTCACAACACTAAGCACTTAGAAAACATCATCTGTTCTAGTACTGAGATTAATTCTGAATGCATATTTCACTGACTGATGGTTAATTATGTCTTGTTAATAAATTGATAAATAGCTTAAATCTTTATTTGGTTTAAACTACTTCAGCTAAGCAGATTTTCCTCTGCAAAGCATTCAGGAGCTAACAAAACTACCTAAATTAACAAATCAAATTTCATCTATATCAATGCAAGTTAGCTAAGATACATACTAGAAAATAAATCATCAGGCTTCAATTTCAAAGAGTTAAAAGTAAGCTTAAAAAATCCTCTATGGATTTGTCAATAATAAATTGTGTTGAAATGCTTCACTTGACATTCCTAACAGCAAACCCACAAAATACGGTCATCACAACAGGCTGAGAAAATCTATTCAAATATGGGTGGTTCAGGTTATCTATGATTTGCTCTAGAAGGGGGAAGATGCGTCAGCTGTTTGGCAAGGTACTCCCCTTGCCCTGGTTCTATACTTTCATTACTAGCTTGGGTGGGAGACTGAGAAGTGTATTTTTCCATCCTGCCTTCCCTTCCTTTTTTGGAGAGCGTGCAGGGTGGGGGAAATGAAGGAGATTGGCGTTATTTTCTTAACAGATAGAGTACTAGAATCCAAAATTATCTTGACACTCGAACGGTGTTCTGAAATCAACAAGATGGAGTCCAAATTCTAAAACATCTAAGAAAAGTGGAAGACACAAAACAGCACCCGTCCCTTTAACATTGCTGAAGAAGGGCAGCTGAGCATGAAAATGAATCAACATCATGAAACACTGAGCATCAGCTGAGCATGAATCAACACTAGATTGCTGCAAAAAGAAAACCCGATGTAATACAGTGATGTATTAGCAAGAATTTTTTAAAGAAAAAAAAAAAGGTAATTAATCCACTCAATGCATTTGACTCTGCCTGCAACAAGCCAGGGGAAGACCTTGGAGGTCTTAGCAGAAGTACTGCATCCCCTGTAAGATGACAAGAAGCCAGAAGAGAGCAACAAGAACCACAGAGGTTTTGCAAACGTGACCAAAGAAAAAAGAACTGGATGTTTTCTTTGGAAAAAACATGAACAGGCTGAGGAGGAACATAACAGCTTCCCCAGTCAGGAAACATTATCATGATATATATTGTTGATATACGCTACTATGCGGATATCTACTTTAGCTTGCATGCTTGTAACAGTAATGCCTTTGAACTGCTGTATTTTGTGATCTACATTAAGCGTTTATTAAACTCCTTTATGATCTTCAGATATCGACATTGGGACTGGAACATTTTAACATCTTTGTTGGTGACATGGACAGTGGGATTGAGTGCACCCTCAGCAGGTTTGCTGACGACACCAAGCTGTGTGGTCCAGTCAACACACTGGAGGGAAGGGATGCCATCCAGAGGGACGTGGACAGGCTGGAGAGGTGGGCCCAGCTGAACCTCATGAAGTTCAACAAGGCCAAGTGCAAGGTCCTGCACATGGGTTGGCACAATCCCATGCAGAATTACAGGCTGGATGGAGAATGGATTGAAAGCAGCCCTGAGAAGGACTTGGGGGTGCTGGTGGATGAAAAGCTGGGCGTGAGCCAGCAATGTGCACTCACAGCCCAGAAAGCCAACAGTACCCTGAGCTGCATCAAAAAAAGCATGGCCAGCAGGGTGAGGGAGGTGATTATGCCCTTCTACCCTGCTCTCCTGAGTCCCCACATGGAGTACTGCATCCAGCTCTGGGGCCCTCAACATAAGAAGGACATGGACCTGTTGGAGTGAGTCCAGAGAAGGGCCACCAAGATGATCAGAGGGCTGGAGCACCTCCCCTATGAAGACAGGCTGAGAGAGTTGGGGTTGTTCTGCTTGAAGAAGAGAAGGCTCTGGGGAAACCTTATAGCAGCTTTCCAGTACCTGAAGGGCACCTACAAGGAAGCTGGAGAGGGACTTTTTACAAAGGCATGTAGTTATAGGACAAGGAGTAATGGCTTCATACTGGAAGAGGGTAGATTTAGATTAGATATTAGGAAAAAAATTTTCACTAGGAGGGTGGTGAGGCACTGGGGAAGTGCCAGTCCCCTGGGGTTGCCCAGAGAAGTTGTGGGTGCCCCATCCCTGGAAGTGTTCAAATCCAGGCTGGATGGGGCTTTAAGCAACCTGGTCTCGTGGGAGGTGTCCCTGCCACTAGAAAGTAGTTCCCTGAAAAGAACAGAATGAATGCTGGCATCTGATATTTCGGTAGTTCATGTGAGAAAAATGCCTAAGATTTTAGATGCTCCCATAAATAGTAAACAGGTGAGGTATTAAAAGTGGATGCTTAAAGCAATACATGAACTTGTCCTCTAGTCACACATTGCAACTAATCCAATTATTGGTAATATAATATACACCTGGGCCAATATTTATGCCTCATATATAAGTATTAAAACAATCTTTTACTTGCAACAGATCTTTAAAGAAAACATCCACCCTTCTCCCTTTCACTGTGGCAAAATCGACATGTATTTAGTCTACCCTCAGATTGTTCTACACTTGTTCTTAAAAAATTTAAGAGCAATTAATCATTCTTGAATTGGACTTATTTTTTTTAAGAATATTTATTAGAGGAGATGCTTTAATTTTTCTTCACATCTTCTTTTAACGTCACCCTCAACAATTGATTTCCATTGTTTTTCAATTCCTTGCAGAACTGGACTCCTCTCCAGCAAAAGGACTTTTAGTTTAACATCATTCAATTTAGAAGCTTTGAAAGTTTGTTGGAACACAACCTTCTGCTATTAAGTTTTAATACCAATATAATTTCTGTTCTTGAACTAAATTAAAATGCATTTTAAAATGGCTTATTTGCCATATTAAATGATACATTTCAATACCTGCAAGCATGCAATTCTTCTGTAATGACTGTCCTAGCAGTAGGTTCTATTGCCTATTGAGCCAACTAGAATAATCACATAAATTTCAATGTCTGTTTTAAACTGGGTCAGAAAAATATTTAGGGAAGAAATTATGGAAGAATACACTATAAAGAAATTTGATGGAAGCAACATCCTGATGCCATCCTAGAATAAGGGATAAAGTTCTCCGAGTGATCCCAAGATGAGGGGGTCTGTTATTGGTATTCATTCCATTATGCATGGTCGCACCCATTCATAAAAGATCATCTATACAGACACTGGGAGAAGGGCAACAACAGCCATGCGCTACTCAAGAACATTTTTTTACTTTCTAGTTACCACAAAGTAGTAGTAAAAGCAGTGCTTTAGTTGACTGGGCACCATACCTGCTGCCCAGACAAGGGAAAAAGCGCATCTGAGGGATACTCATTTGTAAGGTTTGGGGTTTTTTTTGCTAGCAACTTGTAGGGTTTGATATTTGCCACGCTCTCATCACAGAGGGAGTGCAGAAAGTTCTCTCATAGAACGTATGGAAGTTTGTGTATCATTATGGCATATGTGGCTAAAAAAAATAGTAAAATAAAATAGTTTAAAAAATACCCTTTTCCACAGGGTAGCCACCAAAGATGTGCGTTTTGCCTACTGCTCGCAGCAACACACGCTGCTTTGAATGCCGAGAGGGAAAGAGACACCTCCACAGACTAATTCTTTTAGGTTCCCTATGACCAGAGATAAAAAACACTTTGTCATTACCTGATACTTTACGCAGAGAGAAGTGCTACATTCAGTGGCTTTAATTCAAGTATTACAAGAAGAATGTCCCATGCAGTTGCTGAACAACCGTACTGTTTAGTGGGGTTTAGCTTTAAATGTTAAATTATCTTCAAAGACATATTTTTCTAAGAAACTTCATTGGAGAAAAGCTTTCCTTTAAGAAATAAATACCTTTTAAGCCAAAGCGCTGTTTGGATATTCCAGTTATCAAGAAACATCTTGAAACTTGTGGAAAACTATAAAGTAAAAACAAACTAATTATTTCCATAGTTGTAAAACGTTACAAAATATTTCCGAATTCTGACATATAAATCATTAAAAAAGTCCCTACTTTGTGATGAGTTGAATAACATCTTTACTGAACTACTTATAACCACAAAATATTTTGGAAGTCAGCTGACAAGTAGAACATATTCAAAACAGACTTTATTTTCCATCCTTTCCTAAAGATGTGAACACGTCGTTTCTGACTTAGAATATATTCACTGTCTCGAGGAACAAAACGTGTAGGAAGAGTTACTGAAATGACAAGCAACTACCTACATGGGCACGGATTTTATTTGAAAGAGCCATGAACAAACCTCTATTTGCTGGATTCTCAGATTTGATATTAAGTCCCAACGTGTAACTCCATTTTTGTCATAGCCTCTAAAACCAAACCCGGCTGCATTATTAATTGCATCTGCTGCAATGAAACAAAAAGAAACAAGTGAATTATCAACTGCCTGTATTACAAATTGTGCGTCACACATCATGTAGTTTGTTCAAAATATTTATCACATTTTAAAGGCTACATATTTATTGATTCATCACTGTGTTAGACACTTGAACAAACAAATTAATCCAAGCGACACACCAGCTTTCAATTAAAAACTTGTACAAAAGCAGAAGGAAAGGTAGCACTATCGACTGCACAGTACAAACGTCCCCCATCTCTCCCACCACCTACTTAGACTTGCTTGAGCAATTTGACAGAAAACCAAATTCAGTGAGATGCACCAAAACCAGGCAACAGTGGCTGGCTGTAACCATTTGAGATGGGAGCTCAGCACTCAGGTGTGCAGCAGCAGCCGCCACATTTAAAGCATAAAGATAAAATTGCACAGTTCACTCCAAGCGGGTGCACGTTCGCAGCACCACACACACTGCACTGCAAACCGAATGGAAGCAAACGGTAGTTTACTGAGCAATACAGAGTTTGTCAGATTTCCACTAATGGCACAAGGCCACGGCTAACAACACTTCTGAAAGCAAAGTGTTTACAACGCACATCGAAGGTCAGATAGTTCAAAGCAAACAGTATTTTTCTCTAGGAGAAAAAGCTGGTACCATCATCTGGACTACGTAGGAAAGTACAAGGGATCTCAGTCTGAACAGCGCCGGTCACTTGCAGTCATCACCTTTGCCTCAGCTCTATTAGCTCAGACACTACGGCCTCCTCAGCTGTGCTTCTCAAATTAGGATGGCCACTTAGAGGGAAATGAGGGGTTTTTTTCCAAATATTGCCTCTGCCAAGCCAGGTGCTTGGTTGTATGTGCCCAAACATGGACAACACATCCATGAGGCATGAACCCAACCATATACCCACTTAAGCGGACGAATAAGTGACCGTGGGGAGAAGAATGCCAGCTCCTTTCCCAGGTCTGAGGCATCCTGAAGGACTGGAAGCAAGGTAGACAAAAGGCTCTGCAGAAGCAATACAGATCTAGGTCTAGTTACAGAACACGAGCCCTCTCTGTTAGCTCACAATTCATCTAAAGCATTGTCATTAGATTGTCAACTTTCAGCAAGCAAGGCAAGAGAAATCGCTCAGTTTGTATTACCATACTTAAAAGAATTTACTTTATGCAATAGCGACATGTAAGAGAAATTCATATCTTCTGCATTTTCCTTTCCTCTTAAAAACTTTTTCAACATATTATTCCAGTGTATTTGGAAAGTAAAAGAAGCAATTGACTCAAACAGTTCCTTTCCTGAAGTTCAGTTTCTCCAGTTACCTACCAGTCTGGAAGAGGGCTTCTTGATATTTGACTTAATTATTTCATAATATTTTTATTTCCCCATCAACAACAATTTTAAAGAAAAGCTTTGAAAGCAACAAAATTTGCTGCAATACATCCAATGTCACTGATGTCGACTTCAAACATTAGACATTTATTTTATGCTCAATTAGAAACAGCTGAAGACATGAACTCCATAATCTCTTGCTAGAGTAGAAAGACTACGGCAAGAGTAAGTACACATTTTGTTAACTTGCATTTTAATAAGTATTAATTTTAAGTAATTCATTTTAGTAACAGATTTTTTTTCTTAAGTGCGAAGAATAGCACTGTACAACTCAACAGCATAATATCCAGTAAAACTTTTAAGGCCCCCTCATATTCTACTCATACCATCAGAAGTTTAGATGAGGTAAAGTGCAAGGAAGGTCCTAAAAAAAAAAGTTATTTAGCAAACTGAAAGTAGAGTTGATAGAGCTTATTTTCTTTGGTATTTTACCAAAGGAATGCTAGCTCTACACTGCTAGTAAGTGCATAAGGAGAAATCCATCTGAAGTATTAGAGGGAAAAAGAACAAGGAAGATTATTCATTTTTCAGACAACTCCTACTCTTTGCAGACAATGATACTGGTGCATAAGAGCACAATATTCTAAATTATTTCATTCCACAACAAGCCCCAGAATTACTATATCCAGACAAGCTGAAAGCACTTCATTCATTGACCAGGAATGAAACCAGCAGCTGTAAATGAGTCATGCTGCTCTGCTACACTAAGGCTTTCTTTATTGCATTGTTTCCCACAGATTCTCTCTCAAAAGAATTATGAAACAAATATGTAAAACTGGAAAAGAGGAGGAAGCTGATGAAATCTGTTTTGTGAGGCCCTTCCAAGATGTCAGCTTACACAGAACAGCAAATGCTTATCTATGTGTTGGATTTTTTGGTTTGTGTTTTTTTGTTTGTTTGTTTTTTTCCAAATAATGCAAATTGAAAAGCAAAACGTTCTATACCAACCATTCATGTGCCTTAAATCAGTGACTATAGGTGTTATCCTCTTGGTCAATTAGAACTTTTAAGTAAACAAAGACTAGAAACTCAAGTGTCAGCCATCAAACTCTGAAAACACTGCTGTGAATGCCATCTACTATCGACATCACTATGGTGCATCTGAAATTCAGTACATTTGTTTTTCCTTCCTGCTTGAATAACATCAAGCAAATTACTGATAGCTAACCACAGAAAAAGGCTTAGAATACCTTTTCAGATATGCCAGAATAAAAGTATCAAAAAAAAAAAATAATCAGGGATTGTACATCAGACTAGATTAACTGCAAATTTTAAAAAACCAAAAACGTCACTGCTTGTTAAAACATTATCACTCTCCAAAAAAACTTATGTTTCACTCAGATTTGTTCAGGAGACCATGATCTCATTTGCAACACTGTCACAACACCGTGCTTAGATTTATGGTAAGTTTTGTTTCTCAAAACAGAGACACCATTCAATATACTTTGACATTGACAATACTTTGTAATACTTAATAATGTTTTCCTAAGGCCTCAAGAGGGCACTGTCACTTTTTAATACATGCTTAGCGTGCAGCATCTCAAATGAAAGTCAATACATACGCTTTCTTTTATTTTTTTTAATATATGTACTTACCTAAAGTCCATGCAAAATAATACTTGGGTCTGGCAGCCATAAGAGACACGTATAGGTAAAAAAACCTTACAGGCCATGATGCTGTAGCTCTGAAGTTATCATCAATGTTGTATTCCACAGGCAAAGTCTTCGTAATAGTCATGTGGAAGAGTAAGGACAGTCCACAGATTAAGAGTTTCTGTGCCACAGCTATCTGAAAAGTTAAAGATGGGAGACTTTGTAAGCTTTGGTTTTTTGTTAATCTTCTGGAAACAAAGGCAAGTTATAATTGCCCTTCCCTAACAGCTGTGTATGTATGTCAAATTTTCAGTAATATATACTACCAACTGTAAAAGAGTTGGTAACATTTCATAGAGGCTCAAGGAATAATGTTATCTTGATTAAGTTGTGAGCACCACTTCTGGCAAACACAGCAAATTCAATCTGACTACAAGGAGCCTCTAAAAACCCTTCCAATAAATGGGAACATCTCTTGCAACTCCATATCCATCAACTCTTAGATTATTGCAATATCTGAATTATAAGACAACTAAAATACTGAAATAGTTTATGAATTTACAGCCAAAATACCTCAAGTTCTACATAGACCTGTTTTCCCAACTAGAGTGATCAAGCTATAAAGGTGTCAAATATTTTTACATCTCAGTGAGCAGACTATGTTGTTCAGGTTGGACATGGACTCACATTTTCTCAAAATTCATTTTGCCATAATCACCACATTAAAAAGTATGTATTTTTAGGAAAACATTTCTAAGGTTCCATTATAACACACACAGAGCAATAATGCATGACATTGAGTGCTTTAAGTCTGATCTACATCCCAAGGGCAGATACTACCTTCTATGCAAGCTCCTAAAGTACCACACTAACCAAGCACCTACAAAAGAGAAGTTTGAGAGCTCGTTTATTTAAATGTATTTTTCAAGTTTTGATTGTAAGTAATCTCGATATTTAAAGTTAAACATTACAATTTTAATTTATATTACAATTCTACAAACAAACTTGGCAAGAAAACAATCAACCTCGCTGTTTTTCCTCTGAAGCATCACAACAAAAAGATAACCAGAATCCTTTTTCTGTCCATCCTGCTTCCAGTATACCTGCCCAAACTTGCAAAGACAACGTCCTGCTTTAATCAGAGTGCAGCTTCACATACCTAGTTCCAAAATAAAGAGTAATTCTATTCCATGGTACAGAATGGAGCATTAAGCGCCTAACTGAAAATACAGATTTCTGCAAGATGCACAGTAGCAAAGATTCACCCAGTCACGCAGACGTAAGAGGCGGTTACAACCTGATAAAAAATTAAAACTTAGAAGAGTTGTAAAAAGGTGAGGGTAACTTTGGATATTGCGTATATTTCATGTGGTTCATCTCAGAAGATATTTCAGAGAGGATTAGAAAACTCAGCTAATTAAAACAAACCAGCTGGATAATTCAGGAGGCAACTACCTATTAACAGTTAAAGCTGGTGTTTAATTATTGGTTTCTACGTGCTTTCTAATAAACTTGATTTTAATACTTTATTCTACTACAAGAGTTTAAAGGGCATTAATTTTTTAAAAAGCATTCCTTTGTTTTTCTAGCAGCTATTAATCCTTCTCTCTCTTTGCCAGAGCTGAGGGAAAGTTCAGTTGGCTTAACTTCTTTAGGAATTTAAATAGAAATGAGAGTTCATTAAATGAGTTATTATTAATACTAATGAGTCTTTAAATTTGGTATGAAATACCTGATACACGCAAAACTTAGATATTTGTAAATACCAAAAGATATCACCCCAAGGTTCTGAAGACAGTTGCAAGGATTTAACTTCAAAGTCTAAGCACTAATTAAAAGTCATGTTCAATTTACCATGAGAAACAGCATTTACAGACTGGTAACATTAACAGGCAACTTGGAAATATAAGCATAAATGCATAAAATAGCTGTTTTCCATCTGAAGATCTCTACAAAGTCTCAAAATATGTATTGACAACTTATAAGTAATCTAATGTCTGTTTAAAGGCCTGGTTTTTGCCACTGCCACCAGTTTTTCCATTGGTAAATAGAAATCATTAATCTGCATATTCAACCCAAAATATGCTTAGTACCTCTTTGAAGGTTGTTAACAAAGTTCCAACTGGAATTGAAAGCCCTTTTTTTAAGGAAAAGCGTAAGAGTTTTATTAAAAATTTATCTTAAGAAAAAAATAATGAACTTATACAGGGCTCTGCCATAAACTGTACTTTTAAAAAAAGAAACTCTGCAGTTTTCAGTTTGTAGTTGTACAAAAAATATTGTAGGAGGAAGACTCTTATTTATTAAATATTTAAATGATGTATTTCTACAACTATTTTTAGCACCAACATTTAGGTGTAGGGACAAGCATAACTTGTCCGTAGCGTAGGACAAGCATACGTCCAGGAACAGCATTTCTGTTTGTTTTAATTATACTACTTCGCTTAGTAATTATAAATCTCAGAACCCCAACCAAGCTGGTATCACTTTTATGGGTTCAGTATCAGGTATATTAGTGTCCTTAGCAAACAGTGATGGAGATAATCTCCTGCCTCTACAGAGAGCGGGAGCTGCAGTTTCAGGACTGGTTTACACAGAGCTTCTGGAGGACAATCCAAACACAGGCTGCAGTGCAAAGCAGCAGCCCTGCCCTCCCTCCTCGCCTTGGCTGCAGGTTTTTGCTTTTTTCCTTCTAGTGAGTCAGATTCAAGAAGCAGATCAGGTGAAAAATCCAGCCTTTGAGGGTTTTGCCTTTTTTTTTTTTTTTTAATGATTAATTAGTTTTAAAGTGGATCGAGTGATCTGAATCAGACCACGATGCAGCACAATGCGTATCAGCACTGCTACAATAAGCAGAAGACCCAGAACCCACAGGACCTACCCTATTCAGCAAGAGTTTATACTTGGGTTGGCCTAAATTGATTATTAGATCAAAATTGTTAAATTATTAAAGTCTGAGGCATGTTTATAGTACTTAAGTTTTGAACACATTTACAGAGAAATAGAAGTCCTCACCTGAAACCAAAAAAATCTATAGTTCAATTACCTATAGAAATGCATTTGGTAAAACATTAATTCACTTCCTATTGCTTAATTAACTAGGTTATTGATATAAGCTTTTTTGCCAAGGCATAAATGGGTAATCGCTGGATTGCACATTCACAGGAGGGCTTTACAGGGATGAAGTAACTATTCAAAAATAAAAATTCAAAAGTTTGAAGTTTAATTTCATTCACTCTCTAAAGTGTACAGCGTATCAAAACAACTGTTCTGTTACAGAATTAAAAGATCATAAGCCACAGGATAACTGTGACCTCATATGAAGTAGAATATACAATTTCTTTTACAACAAAAAGGTAGAAAAGCCTGGCTCATTTAGTTTTGATGACTAAAACCTGGGCATACCTGTATAAAAATATCAAATATGGCCAACACTGGGAAGGTGAAAAGGTACTTAAGCTAAAAGTACCAGGACAAAAACAAAGCATGCTTTCATCAGATGGGAATATAATTAGTTTGAAAGCTATATTCCTAATCAGAGAATGGAATTCAGGAACAGCTTTCTAGTTGAAGCAATAAAGGTAACACACTCACTGAGCTCAGGAATTTTATAAATATATTATTGTATAAACTTGTATTATATATATAAATATATATATATATACTGAAAAGAAGAAAAGGACCTTTTAACCTTTTATTTGACTGAATCTGTTATTCTTCTTGGTTGAAAAACAATCAATAAGGCGCTCAATACAATATTGAACTATGGTAAAGCCTATTATTTTGGGGAGGTTAGCACCCCAGGTAAAAATTATAGGTAATTAGGCAAGAGCTTTATAACCTGTAGGAAGAGTCTGCATAATAAGCTAGAAAGCAGGTATCTGCTGACAGGAATCTTGTACTTTAAGGGTAGCCATAATAAAAAGAAACTTACAAAGACAGATATTAATTTCTGAGAGTTGACACCACTTTGAGCACCAACAATTGATAGCTTGCAAAAAGGCACAATAGGAGGGATGTAAGAAATAAGTTTTAATATGTTGACTTGATTCATTTAACATGCAATGAACACAGCAAAAATACTAAATCAAGTTAACATCATGCAGTCAACACGCAGTATAGAGGAGGAGGCCGGCATGAACTACTTTGGTTATATAGTTTATATTCAACAAGAAATGAAACTTACTGTAATTCAGCTGAAGGATTTTTTTCCTTTCATTTACTACATTAACATTTGCTGATCCTCATTACATTTCATTTTTTTGTTACCTAACAATTTAATCTTCTTGAAATAAGAACATAAGAATCAAGGAACAAATTTAAAGTATTAATATGAAGTTAATAGTATTTAAACTTTCTTCTGGAACAAGACAACGAATATTTTAATCGATGCAGCAAATGCAGTAAAATTCTATCATCCATATTTCTCCAAAAGCATTACTACTCGCTGGTGTTATAAAATGCAGCCAGATTTCTCTAACACCAGTTGGGAGATGAAGTATCAACAGCATAGACAGCTTCTCTTTATTTTTATTTCAAAAGCCAATGCAGCATAAATCGCAAAAAGTTCCAGGCATCTTAAGAGCAATTCATCTTAAGGAAAACTGCTTACCTGAAAGAAGAATCCATCATAGGTTTGCATTTATTTCTACTGACTGCTCAGATTGCTAGCAAGATTATGTGGTAAAAAGCCAGGAAGTCCTCCCAGGCAATCAGTAGATGCATGTCCAGAAGTACAGATTCCAGCAGATTTGGTTAGTTCCACTTATTTGCAATAATTTTTCTGCAGAAATAGAATTCTAGTACATAAGGTGTGATGCCTTTACTGAGCCAAAACGATGTTTAAAAATAAAAGAAATGTCTGCATCTCTGCCAATACAACCCACCAATGCAGACTACAGACTGAGTTGCCAGTCTAGGCAAGGAATTCTCCCGTGTCTCTTTTGCCCTTCCTAGCTACTTGCTCAAAAGCACACTTCTGTGAGTGGAGGTGCTTTGTAAAGAGTTTAAAGTGTTACCATCCTCCAGCCACCAGTTTACATTCCTGTGGTGCAAGTTACTACAACCACACAAGACGGGTAGACCAGAACGTGCGAAAGAGTCCTCATCCCCATTCAAAGGATGGAAGCGGTTGGAGATGACACAGCTGATTGGGAAGCGCTCCCTGTTAGCCCAGCTGCAGGGATGGCAACCTCTAGATGGTAGGACACGACAAGCAGCCCTGTGTGGGAATGCCTTCATCTGCTCCAGCAACAATTGGTCCACAAGATAAGCAGAAAAGAGGTAACGAGCTGGAATTAGCGAAAGCCATTTATCTGAAGTGTTCCAGTCGACTCCATGATAATTCTCCCTTGTGTGTGTGGTAATAATTATCTTAGGCACACACAAATTTAAAAGGCTGATACACTCCTATTTAAGAGAATGTGAAAAGAGTAAAAAGATAATATTCAGTACCCTGAGCATTAAACTAATTGGGTTAAATTGAAAAAGTTACAAGCTTCGGGAGCTTTTCATTTTAGTTCAGGCCATATAATCTCTCTTGTAATGTACGATCAACTGGACTTTCTTCTGTACACACTTGGTCTCTTCCACAACAGAGTAAAAGAAAAAAGAAATATGTTGTATGGATTACTAGCCATGGTGTTATGGCTAGTCCATCTTTTACTACACCTTCAGATCAAAATCCATCTTTAATAACTCTCTACGTGAATGAAAGCAAGGAAAAAAATGAAACTATTTCTATGAGTGTTTTTCAACTTGTTACATATGAATGTTTTCTACTTGCTGCAAGAAAACATTAAAAAACAGTATAATTTGAAGATGTTCATGAAACCTTGCTGGAACTTTATGTCATTTGAAAACTGATGAGACTTAAATGTGCACTTCATCCTTACCAGGACTTTTTTTGTGCAAGTATATGCTTTGAAGGAAACATGCATCAACTGTTTTAATTTATAGATGACTTTTTACCACATAAGCTTGTTAGGAAACCCCAATTTAATCTGCCTTTATCTGCAAGATCCAGACTGGAAAACACGGAGAACACCTGCCTTAAAAAAGTAAGTATTTAACTTTCTGAAGAGGGAACTATATTGTTGATGAATGACCTCCGGATACAGTTCCGAAGTTATGCCTGTAAGTGAACAGTGCAAACCAAGCTTTTCATGCAATGATTACGGAAGCACCGGCACTGCAAGAGTCATACATCTTACATTGGGAGAAGGATCCGTTTGTTCATATTTTGCGTCTTCCTTCCCATTTGCTTCAGACTGTTGCAGTTGGTATGATCTGCCTTCAATGAAAGTAATATAGTCTTTGTAAGAGCATAACGGGCCTGCCAGGATACCCATGAAATTACAGTTGTAACTTAAATACTCCAGTAGACTTGGCATGCGTCTGTAATTCAAAGACAAGCAACTCGTGAGATGGAATGTGTAGTTCTACAGAATTTCCACAGTAGGAAAAGTCATAATCCATGTCATTGCTTACTTTCTCTGCAGTAAAAACCTCATATAGAAAAGCAGTTTGTGTGTCTTTTGTAATCACAGCTTAAAACATTATACGCATAGTATTTCTTTCCAATCCATACTGAGCATTTCCAGATAGTTCTCCTGATCTCTAGTAATTTTCTCGTTGCCCAGGAGAGGTGTTTGAGCCTGGGGAAGGAGAAGGAAGGGTTTTTCCCCTACATGTTTGTACAACAGTTTACGTTTTCTTTTTTCCTTAATAACTGAGCCAGTAAACAAAGGTTTGTTTTAAGTGGTAATTTCAATCAAGGAAAATGCCTCAAGTCAAGACTGTTCTGTCCAGGATAACATTCTATTTTCAAGTCTCTTGAATAAAAAAAGGAGAAAAGGTAAGCTAAATACTGAAAAACAGAATTAATCAAGCGTGTTCCTTCAGCAGCTTCTTTGTATGTGTCCTAAATGTTAAGGAGTCTCCTGTCTCATATGGCATTAATTTGCATAGACTGCATAGAACTTAGAATGTTTTTCTTAAATAAGTATAAACCTCTTTCTAATGATATCTTCCAGGAGAATAGATCTATGAATTAAGCTACAAATATAAAAAGGATAGATCTGGTTTAGATGACTTTGTAAACTCTCTATATCTTGAGCGTGAACTGTCACAATTCCACAGAGCATTAATAAAGCACACAAAACACCAGCTTCTCCCCGGTCCCAAAACTAGACTCTCAGAGATGTCTGAAAGCCTACCTTACAGCCAAGCACCTCTGTGATGGAGTCAAATCTTCATTTTTCCGAAACATTCCTAGGGAAGACGACAGGAAAAAGGAATAAATAAAGAAAAGCCGAACTTCCACACATTAATAAGCATTTTCTTTACTCGGTAGAGCAAGCCTCATGCTGCAACATAATTTCTTAAGTCCTCATGTGAAATTTCAGAGGTATTATGTCACAAAATTTTTGCTGGAGTTGGATCAAGTGCTTTTTACTGTTGACAGAATTAAACTCTCATATCCTCAGTTATATCCAACAGCACCTAAACTTGAAATCACATGCATTTCAGGAAAGCATTAAGGTGGCTTCTAATAAGTGTTGACAAATACAATTCCCCTACATTGGTTAAGATTTCAAAGTCTGCAGGTTTTAAAATCCTTTATGTCCAGTCCTGAAAACTGGACAAGCCCCAAACCTTTTTCAACATTGCAGTAACCCAGGGACATTACACTAGTCATTGTGCTTCTGATGTATAGTATGAACACAGTCCAAGACAAATTTAAGCAATTCAAGACTTAAGGCAGACCTCAAGAGCACCTTCAGGCTGCAAGTAAAGGTTGTAAACAAGGTCCAGTGAAGCAGGCACAATAGCAAAGGGTGCTGAAATCTTTTTTTCATAAGGGCTAACAAGCAGCCCTAAGCCCTGCTAGCAGAAGGGGGCAGGCCAAGGCTAAGTTCAGCAGCAAGACTGCATTTACCTTCTTGCTACATAACACTTTCTGAAATGCTGGTGGCCTACCTCTGAAAAATAGGCTTCAAAATTTGTACTCCCATAAAAGAGAAAAGAAATAAACATGACCTTCAACACTAGATCATTATAAAATACACTAATTCAAGGGCACGGAAGCAGCAGAGCTCCTTCCTTCAAACAGCCCTGGTTTATACCAGCCAGCACCACTTGCCAAAACGACTGCTTCAGCTACTTCTGCAGCCGCTCCACTGGTTCAGGCATTAGCACATACATCCACTCCCTGCTATTCACATTTGCAAGTTTTCTTTGCCATCACAAGCACTAAAAAAAAAATATATATTATTTTTATGAGCATAGCTTCCTAACGAAAATAAAGTTTATGGAATCTCCCTTCAATTATCTTCCTCCCTAGCAGTGCCTAAACCCAACAGCCAATTTCTAACCAAGTTTGATGAGAGATTAGAGGTAATATAGATATGAAATCCTAATATGCTTTATGAAAACAGGTGATTCTGTAGAAGATCCTCCTCACAGAAAGGTTGCCTTCAAGGGTTGCCATCCCTTGATGCCAGTAAATCCACAGAGGGGAGCCCTTATATTTGATTCAAGCATAAGGAAAGTTTTAACTGGAGCCAATTTTTTTTAGATATCTAAATCAGTCAGGCTTAAAACAAAGATTGGGGAGGGCGAAGTCAAACCTCATTTAATTGTATGACTCATGGAAATATTTGCTATCTAAAGAGAAGATAACTCTGTTGTCTTCATGCAACTCCAGGAACTGTGACCTATACAAACTTACGACTTTAAAACTGCACTTTTAGTCTTCAACAAAGCAGAGAATACAGAGGGGTCTGCAACTTCCCATCTTGTCTCTTCCAATATGACCTGGAAAAATACCTTTTTCGGTCCTGATCCTTCGCAGTGGAAAGTCACCTCCATTTATATCCACCCAAGGCAAGAAACTGAAGGACAAAGCATCACCCCTAACTTAATGCACTTTCTCTTCCCCATCATTACATTTGCACATCTTCTCCTTGGTGCTACAGCAACGATTTCTATGCTGATAACTGTACTGAATAAAAAATGTGGGAGAAGCATTTTGGAAGATCCTTTAACCTTTAAGCCCATAAGATTACAGCATTCAGATAGTAAATCTTGAATTTAACACAAACTTAAATAGAAATTTAACACAAAGACTCCTACGGCTAGATGTAGATCACACACCATGACTAGTGGAGGGAAGTAGCCTTTTGAGAGCCTTCAGTCTCTCATAGCGCATACGATGCAAACTGACCGGCGCAGGAGCCTCCTTCGCTGTCATGTTTCAGATGTGTATTTACCCTTAAGTCAGAAAGTGGAAGCAGTTACCAAGTGTGTCCAAATGAGCTTGCATAAAGCTAGGTCCCTAAGCACTAAAGGTAATCAGTCAAATGAAAGATTTCACATCATTTATGTGGTAATAAAAAGGAGGAAAAACCCTCAAACCTGAAATAGAGGAATCTAACCATTGAAATATGACCTATACTTTTGTAGGGGAGAGGAAGAAAGAATTGGCATATTTAAAATGGTTCAAGTTATACTCATACATACATGAGAAGTCACTTAAGGCCTAAATAACCTGGTGAGCAATACACCTGCTGTCTCAAACACACCGCCCACAAGTAAGCCTCCATTAATTTTTCATTTCCCTATCTCCCTCCAGCCAGCAGCTTCCTTGAGGTTGGTTCAGTGGCTTTACCCGTTTGTTTGGGGTTTTTTTTTTTGTGTCTTCTCAGTGCCTTAAAGGCCCAATTATCATCTTTGCACAGCACACTAGAACAAGGAAACGATCTCTGCCTCTGTCATACTCTTGAAATCTTTCAGGAAGCTACTATTAACTTTTTAATTCACAGAAAATACATATGGATAAGGTGCTCTTACACTGATGCTTATCTGAGATGAATGAATATATATACACAGTCAGTATTTCCCAGGCAGCGTATCTGCCCATGGGAACAGAGGCCTCGCAAACCATAGCTGTTCCCTACCTACTACACATGGGAGATGAAGAAAACCCACTTGAGCAGCACGTAGCTGCCAGGGAACTCGTGAAGTTTGGTAACCTTTCTCTGGGGATTATGAGAATTGTTTTCTCCTGTCCTAAAGCAGGAGACTACTGCAATGGCTGCAGCTTTTAGTTGCTACCAAATCACACACAGTGGGGATTACAGAAAATGGGTTTTATCGAACACCTGTTAGAGAGGTGAAATCATTTGGTCACTCTAACTATAACTCAGTTTTCTCATCTGTAAAGGAAGAAATACTCCTGTGTTCCTTCCTTGCTAAAAGAATTTTGTAAATTACCAGTAACAAAATTTATCCCTAGTGGTATAAGATCATGAGGAAGTTGCATCTTTTCATTCCTTCTCAGGAGACCACATCCTAATGGTAACTAAATCAACATCTTTAGGTACACACCAATATTCTGCCATATAGGCTTTATTAAGGCATACTATGACTCTTACTGTGATAACACAATGTTTACAACGATATCATGCACCACCCCAGCTTTGGAACCTTTGTATTTGCATGAAATCCGGCTAATCAGTAACTCATTAATAATGCTTAGACATAAGATTATATTATATTAATAATACTTAACATGGAGATCATATCACAGGCTCTGTTGTAATTACCGCAAAATTTAATTTGAGGTTCTGAAATGGATCACCAGCTGAGCCCAAATGCATCTTAAACTATTTTAAGAGCTGAAGAAGACAGACAGACAATAACAGTTTCAGTTGTTACTAGCACATCATCAGCAACAAAAGCAAACAGACAGGGATGCCAGCTGAGTAAAATCACAAAGAAACTACAAAAAGCAAGGAAAAAAATCAGAAGTCTTGATATCAAGAGAGCTGCGCAAGCAAACACAGGCCCAGAACAACACTTGAAGACTTAGGAGGGAAGAAATACAATATAATTGCTTTAAACACTAATGACATGTACTGTAATCAAAGTGATTTGGTAACTGATGCTGAAACAATAATGACCATGCTGTCACTAGCACAAGAGGGAGCACTCAAAAAATAATACAGATAGATCAAGAGACAGTTGGAGAGAGAGCATTAAAAGAAACTCCCAGGCACAAGAAGAAAGCATCAAGTTACCAGAAAACTCAAATATACACACGCCCACAAACCACTACACTGTGGCAGTTTCGCTGATATAATTAACAGAGGAAATAGAAAACAACATTCCTGGTTAAACAGCTGCAACTTTTTTGCTTTCAACATTTATATAGTGGAACTGGGTCATGATGACTTATCAAAAATCCTTAAGAGTATTTAGTTCTACATACGTAAGTGCACAATTCTCCATCTCAAGAGCTGTTCAGTTTTCTCTTGCTTATACTTTCACAACTGCAAACGTCAAAATATACTTTTTGACATAATAATAATACCACCTACTTGAAATCAGAAAAGCACACTGATTTATGAGACCATTATTTTCATAAACGTAAGAACGTTCTTAACTGACCACCTCTCACTAGAACAAAAACCACAAACCAAAACCACACTTAATCACAAAAGTAATTTGCCAAAACACAGCACGTTCCCTTTTCCCATGGGGTCACATTGTGACAATCAGTAATTCAGCCTGGTAATCCCGTTCTGGTTTTGTAGGTATTTTTTTAAAATAAATTTGAAACATCACACCTAATGTACAGAAATATGTAAACTGTTCATCACTTCTGTACATCTATATTTCCACCCTTTAAGCAAAAGCAGAGCAATACTAAAGTTGTCTGCAAGCCTTTAGAAAGATGTAGTGTCTTTCTGCTGAATATGGGAATTATTTGCCTTGAGAAAACTAAAAGGCAAAGAAACTAGTTAACTGAAAATAAAGAAGAAATGTTTATATCAACTAAATCGAGAAACATTCTTCAACACTTCTGATACTGTTACATTGTTCAAGAACAGCTAACACCGCTACTATTAAGGTAAGAGCAGGAACTGCAGTTTGGAGATGGGACTGCTCATGAACTGCAAACCAACAAGAAATTTACTTTCTTATTCAAAAACAAACAAACAACATAACAAAAAGCAGCATTGTCAGAAAAACCTCCCAAGTGTTCGGTGTAGTATCACAACCAGGTAGCAATAGATAATAACGACCATAGCAACCAATACAGCGTTTGTGCATAAGTTTCTCCAACATCACCTTTATTTCTTTTTCCTCATCTCCATTTTCCATGCATTTCATCCATCCATTGAAATATCTCTCCTCTCGGGGGCCATTCTGGACAGAGACTGTACTTTCATTATTTTGCAGGGCAAAATAGACTCTAATAGCCTATTTGGAAACCTTACAACTTTGTAATGGTACAGTAACAATTTGAGGAAAAAAGCATAAAATAATTCAGCCATTGCCTAATAGCCTGCTGTTGGAGCAAAGTAAATGAGATCTAAAATACTGGTGTAAGACAAGCCTTTAACTATATTTCACTAATATAATCACTCAAACTAAAAGGCAGAGGTAAAAAAAAAATAAAATAAAATTCCTTCGAGTTGCATATTCACTGTACTCTTTATATCATTTTAGTTCTCACAGTAAATTCAGTGCCTTACCAGATCAGCATCAATGTCTACTCTATTGCTTTTAAAAATGGAGAGCTCCAGATATATAGGAAGAAGTAATAATTAAGAAAAAAAAAAAAGCCAAGCAGCATTCCAGGAAAAGCACATTTAGAAATTAGCAACTACGAGGCTGAAACCCAAGGTATAAGGGATGGGAGATGGGTACACACAGGAACAAAGTTTACTTCTTTGTGGTCAGAAAGCAAGTGAGATAAGCCCCTGGGAACCAAGCAGCAGCTGACAGAAGAGTGTTGTGGTTCTGGTTTCTTACCTGTATCTAGTCACACATTTTTATGGACAATTGCAACGTAGTAATATTAAGAAAGAATTAGATTTTGTTTAGTAGACAGTTATTACATTTTAAAAATGACTTTTTTTTTCTTTAAGTTGTAATGTATTATTTAGTTTATATTAGAGAAAAGAAATAAGAACAAGGTTGGAAGAAGCTGCAAGAATTATTTTTATTTTCCTTTAAAATATCAAATATCAAGTCTAACATTCCCTAGTTTTGCTGGCTGAATCTCTTGGAGATTTAAAAATAAATACATTGTGAGTTCCAGAACTTCAATGGGTTATGAACATAAACATTTGAAGAGACTCTTTCTTTAAGATTCACTAAGCACCAGAATTAAAAACAAGCTGCCAAAGCGCATACAAATTAGTGAGGTTAGATTTGGGTACGGGTCTTTCCTGTGAAGATCCCTGATCTCATACAGAATTGAAGTAAAACGAGTGAGGCTCTGTGGGGATGAGTGGGTTATAAGCAAAAAAAAAAAAAAATGGAGAACGCTATATGAACTCATTGCAAGATATAGAATTAAGCAGTGACAGTATTCCTCTTCCTCTCCCCTGCTTAACTTTTAGTACCTTATAAATATAATTGCAAACACTTCTCTACTTGCCACCATCTCTTATCTAGAAATTTCTCATGTAAGTACAATCCTCTATTTCACAGCCCTTCTAAACCGCACCTGTAGACAAGTCCCCTGCTTCTTGAACAACTGCAGTGCACCTTTCCTTCTCCAAAATATGCTAGCTTTAAATTTGATTATAAAAAGGTACTCCACAGTATAGGATCTGAGGTACAAAAAATTCCTTTTCTCCCTTAACTCCGTCATTAACCCAAAGTGTTGCATAAATAAATCTAAATTTTGCCATAAAGAATGAATATGGACACAAGCAGTCTCCAAATCACGTAAAAACACTTCTACCTTTAGAATATACATGTGTGATGCCAAAGGTAATCAGCAAGAAATACAAAGCAAATCTTAGCATACTGACTACTCATTTCCAGCAGTGCTCATTTGAGTAACGAGGCAAGAACTATCAAGGGCTTAAGTTCAAAATGTAAATCAGCTGTAAATTTGTGATCCATGCAACCTTCTGAAAAATCAGGGTTATACAGCAAGCTTAAGTTAATTCTATGCAGCTTGCATAGAATTTTCCTGCTTAAAAAAGCCCACACTAAGTGCACAGGGTTGTAACAGTTATAGGGGTAGTCGTTATTTATTTATGGGATTCTGTGCTCGTGTTCAACTTGGAACCAAGCATATCTGCTTAGCTAGACAGACTCTTTATAACACGTAGCATGAGTGCATGGCCTTAATGGCATGCAAGCCTCTACAGGACCTTCAAATGTAACACTGAAACCACAGCAAACAGGCTGCCAGGAAAAGATCAGGTCCAGAAGACTTGCCTTTACCACAAAACCAACCTAACTATAACTAGAGTCTTGAAGCTTACCAAGATCTTCTAACACACCAACACCTTCCTTTCAGCTATTTTCATTACCTCTCCTTGGATGTACTGGTAAAAAATGAGCTGGGAGGAATAAAGTAATTGGTGATTAAGATAGCCAAGCTGATGTGACTAGAGGCTCAGAGTGTCATTAACCAGTACAATCAGGGGGCAGTGAGGTGGATTGAGAGCTGGCTGTGTGACAGAACTCAGAGGGTTGCAATTAATGGAGCGGGGTCAATTTGGAGGCCTGTAACCAGTGGTGTCCCCCAGGGGTCAATACTCGGCCCAGTCCTGTTCAACATATTCATCAATGACCTGCACGAGGGGACAGAGTGTATTCTCAGCAAGTTCGCTGATGATACCAAACTGGGAGGGCTGGCCGACACTGCAGAGGGCTGTGCCGCCATCCAGCGTGACCTGGACAGGCTGGAGAGCTCAGCAGAGAAGAACCTAATGAGGTTCAACAAGGGCAAGTATAGGGTCCTGCACCTGGGGAGGAAGAACCCCAGGCACCAATATAGGTTAGGGGTGGATCTTCTGGAAAGCACTACTGAGGAGAAGGATCTGGGAGTCCTGGTGGATAGCAAACTTTCCATGAGCCAGCAATGTGCCCTTGTTGCCAAGAGGGCCAATGGGATCCTGGGCTGCGTAGGGAACAGCATGGCCAGTAGGTCGAGGGAGGTCATTCTCCCCCTCTACTCTGCACTGGTGAGGCCACAACTGGAATACTGCATCCAGTTCTGGGCTCCCCAGTTCAAGGGAGACAGGGAACTACTGGAGAGAGTCCAACGTAGGGCAACTAAGACGATTAAGGGATTGGAGCATCTCCCTTACGAGGAAAGGCTCAAAGAGCTGGAGCTCTTTAGCCTGGAGAAGAGAAGGCTGAGGGGAGACCTTATCTATGTTTACAAGTACCTAAAGGGTGGGTTGAAGGAGGAGGGAGCCGGAATCTTTTCAGTGGTTCCCAGCAATAGGACGAGGAGTAACAGGCACAAGCTGGAACATAGGAAGTTCCATTCAAATATAAGGCAGAACTTCTTTACGGTGAGGGTGACAGAGCACTGCAACAGGCTGCCCAGCGAAGTTGTGGAGTCCCCTTCTTTGGAGATTTTCAAGACCCGCCTTGATGCAGTCCTGAGTAATGTGCTATAGGCAATCCTGCTTCAGCAGGGGAGTTGGACTAGATGATCTCTAGAAGGTCCCTTCCAACTCTGACAATTCCGTGATTCCGTGAATTTTCAACATTATCTCCTCTCCCATCAGTATATCTCAAAGTATTTTCCAGTGAAAGCATGGACCTTTGCACAGTGAACAAGAGCCCATTGACAGCAGCCTTGTTTTCATTAATTTCTGGTGACGGACTCCTTTTAAATTGTATATGGTTAAAAAAAAAAAATCATTGCTTTAATACAATCTGTTTCCCCTGCACATCTTTTCTTAGCATCTCCTGACGCCAGACTAGCAGTTGCTCCTGAATTCACATTGGTCATATCAACTTTTGAGAGTCATGTTCACACTGTGCTCCCAGCAACAGTGATCATCCAACTCAAGTCAAGGACTCTGCTAAACTGCAAATGCCACCAGAGACAAAGTTCTCAAATATATTATCAGCTACCCGCCACGGGCTAACAAAGACTCTAAATGATCTCTTATATGATGTCAACACGGAACAAAATTTCAAGACTGATACTCAGAATTCAATGACACCTACAGACAGAAATTAAGACGGGCTTATGAGGAAAATACAAGTTTTCTGAATTAATTTAAGTAGGAAAAAGATCTGGTTTAGTTTGTGATGAAAGAATAGCGCTGACTAAACAAAACATTTGTTTCAAGATTTCCAGGAACGCTCACATGCTTGTCCCATACCACAACTCCAGTATTTGTGCAAGATGCCAGCAAATGGAGAATAGCTCTTTCCCCTAGCAAAAAGATAGTAGGAGGAAGCATTTATCTTTGATACTGGAATTATTACTTCCTTATAATAAGCTGTTTCCTCTAACTTGTGTACTCTGTACTCTAATGATATTCATGAATGTTGTTGCCTACAGGCTTCTCTAGACAGCGTAACTTAACAAGAATGGAAACCAATGCAACACCAACAGCACTAAAGCTAGGACGCATGTCAGACAAAAGCATATTGAGCTCCATACATAATGTTACTAAAGAAATTTCAGAGAAACAAGTGGCTTGATCCAGGTGTCTGGAGGGCTACACTCCCAAATCTTCAACAGACAGCTGTAGCTCCAAGTGATTCAAGGTAATTGGCTATGTTTATTGGATAATATTTTCAAACCTTAAAAATGAAAATTACTCCTTTGAATTTAAAGGTAACTTAAAATCCAGATATCCCACCCACAAAAGCCAACATTAGGATTCATTTCTGTCACAACTAGGGCCCACTTATCTGATGGATAAATCCGACAGGAGAAGAGACAGAAACATAATTAGATAATCCCCTACTTCACACTGATATGTTAGCAGCAAGTGTAATTATGATAATAAAAGAAATTAAGTGTATACAAAGGTGTTCTAAAAATCAGTATACGTGGCACAAATCAGGGGGAGATTAACAGCATTTTAAAATGAGAGTTGCTCAACAACTGAAATTACATATACTTGGTTCTGTCAGCAACAGTGATCTCTGAATTTGGGAATTACCTAGCTAACTCTCAGGATCAATACCCCAACCCCAAAAAACATCAGTGGTCTTTGGTCACTGGCCCCAGAAGTGTCATTGGTCTTCTGATAAGTAGTATCTTCTGCACAGTGTAAGCATTTTCAGAGCTTTTGCAGTGTCTGAACAACGCTTCTCGGTACTTCCGTTGGTAAGCATCAAAACAATCAACTGAGACACAAAATTATATTTTGTTTTAAAACACAAGCTGGACTAAACTAACTAATTGACTCATGAATAATCGTCCTTCAACTTATTTGGATGGAAAATTAAACACAGTTTAAAGAAATCTTACCATCATGAATCTCAAAAGCCAAACTAGTGATCTTCTGTGTGATTATCATCATTGGACTGTTACAAAAAAAAAAAAGGAAGAAAGAATAATTTAGACAAAAAGTTTAGTATTTTCTTTCACATGTAAATATCAGGGAAAGTTTACACTAAGAGTCCGGGTTAATTATTCTCAACTGGAACACATTTAGTACAATGGCAAAGCGATTAGTTTTTGGAGCTCAAACCACTACAGTCTTCAATACAATGAAAAGCATTTAATCCTTAGTTATAGTATTTGATGACCCATGCCTTTTATTGCTGCATTAGGCTCCACAAACAGTCAAAGTGTTTCACATTTATTTTCTACTAACATAGTTTTTTTGTTGCCTTTTTTTTTTTTTTACAGTCGGAAGAATAAAGAAAAAAGGGTAGTAAGAGCAATTTTGTGCATTGCAAATTACAGCAGCAGTAAGCGAAAGACAATAAAAATACACCAAAGTTGAACAGTACTATTATTTATTTAGATATGCAGACCACTTTCACTGTTTCTACTAACACCTGATCCTATGCTTAATTTTTCCATCTAGAATTATTACTTGCTTCAGGTAAACATATCAGGCAAAACAAGAACCCAGCATAATTATGTTGGCTCCAACAGAGTTTAGTTTGCTAACCCCCTAACTGCGGGGAGGGAGGGGATGGGGGAGAGCATAAAGTAGGCTGCCAGAATTTAGAAGTTTAACTTCAAAAATCAGATCTCAAAAATATATCAGGGACTGCATTTACCTAGTAGTGTCTGAGCTGGAGACAAAAATAAAAATCACAACAAAATAATCATACTATAAGTTGGACACACAGTTTTGTTTAAGTCTTTTGACTACACTTGCCTTTTTTCAACATATTTAAGTTGGCATAGAAAAACAATTCCAAGAGCCATCAAGTCCTCCTCCATTGACAGTACTACACCAGTATTTTGCCAGATGGCTCAGTCTGTCAAATTAATTTTTTTTAGGTTCTTGTTATTTCAAAGCACACAATATTTCCAGTACTTAAAATGCAACCAGGGAAAAAGTTTTTTCTACAATATCAGTGACCCAAAGTCTTGATATCAAGACTAGAGTGAGAGGCAAGAGTCAAGGAGGAAGAAAACTAAACAAGAACAGACAATCTGGGAAATCCCTCATACCTTTCTAGCATTTAATCTGTAGACCTGCCTGGTGCTGGCAGAAATCCCCAAATGAATCTGAAAATAATGGATTTTTCTTCTGTAAGTGGATATGTGACAGCATGGATCCTGCCTGGTGGAAGGATGGAGCCCAGGAGGAGCTCAGTCAGACCTTACATTAATTCTAGCTGATACATCTGTCATTGTTATCATCACAGACCCTGGTATTTTTCTCTCCCCCCCCCCCCCCCCCCCCCCCCCGCCCCCAAGTTGCTAATCCAGTATCTTCAGAGATTTGGCTGAGGAGCAACAATCTAGAGATGAGAAGAGTCCCTTCCTGGATCAGTAAGGCTGTGAACCAGGATTTTAATGATCCCTGTTAGGTGCTGGCAGAGAGGCAAAGGAGGCGGTGGAAGGCTCGCTGGCAGCTGGGATCTGTTAGTACTGAAGCCAGGACCACACAGCTCTGCACAAGCAATTGCCACTCCAGCATGAGGTTTCCTCAGCTTTCTCCACTGTCAGTACATCGATACCTTTCTTCAACACTTTTTACAGATTCCCTGGCCTTGGCTGCTTCAGATGGGCATGGCACACATAGCAGAAATATCTAGATAAACAGATATTCGAAGCTTTTTTGGGGCTAACCACTATATGAATCCATGCCAATGTCTTGGAAAGAACTAGCTGGTGCTGGTGTTCAACAGCTAGTTAGGCAAATGTTGTTATTTTCTTGAGCTTACTCTCTTCCCCTGGAACTAGAGAAAATTGACAGAAAACAGCCCCCTTTGGTGCATTATCTTTCTCCTCCTGTTTTGGAAGTAACCTGTGTCTGAGGCCTCAAGGGAGCAGATGTAGCGTATGCTGGAGATTTAATGCAAAATGCATATATCAAGCTCCCAAACAGGTACATGAAAAGGATGGTTTCAATCAGGCAGCTCAAACATACCATAAGAGAAGTTGGATCTAGTCTTTGGAACAGTTCTATCGAGGGCACAGATCTCCCCAATCTTTGGATGTATTTACACCCAGCAGATATCTCTGAGCTAACACCAAACCAACAGAGCCCCAAAGACAGCTGCTATGCGAGAGCAGAGCAGTCACATTTGTGCAATGCTCAAGCTCTATTAATAGTTTGAGAGCAACAACAAACGAGTACAATTATACTGTTTCCAGAATCATCTCAGAGCTTTGATCACTGTCAAGGTTCTACACCCTGGCCCTACAGTGAACTGGAAGGGACACCATTTGCACTACAGTTCCACTTGTAAAGGTGAAATTTAATTCAACATCAGTAAACCTAGTTTTAAAGTGTCTTTATGCATGTGTCCATGTTGCAAGCTCTCATTATAACCAGTGGGGATCTAGTCAATACAGTCAGGGGCATCTGGCAAGCGACCCAGTTCATGCTAAGGTAGATACTTTGCGGTGGGTCAGCTGAAACGTCCTCCAGGCTCTACTGTCTACTTCCATCAGATCTCCACCGACTACAATCAGAATTCCGATATCTGGCTTGAAGGCAGACACTTGGATGTAGACATAAATGTAAAAAGATGTTTCAGAAGGTAAGACCCAGCTAAAAATGACAGAAAAGATGAACTTAACCATAAAAGCTTTTGGCTTCAGCCTACAAGCCAAGTTTCTGTAATACGTGCTTGTTACCAATGAAGACTAACAAACACCAAGGCTAACAAGCACAACTCTACTACACAACACAGGGAATATTAAACTACAAAGACCACTACCAGTCATAGGATTCCAGAAAAGCATTTAATGCATTCTTTTGAGCAGACTAGGAAACGCTCCCTCGTCTCTTTCTTCCAAAATACATACTCTGCTTTAAATTAAAAAAAAAGCACCATCAGCAGCAAACTTATTTATAGGAGATGTTGTGCCTCGCTTCTGTGTCTGTAGTCCAAAGAAGAATCACCAATTTTTACTTTGCCTGTTTAATTCTGTTTTGCTCCTATAGAGCTTAAGTCAAATACAGGTTTAAGTTCATTATATAAAATGAAAACACACAGACAAAACTTTCTATTTCCGAGGGCTGTGTGACTATTCCACCACACAGGTGCCTCTATCCTTTGCTGCTTCTTCTGGAAGATTTTACATAAAACCAAAAAAGAAAGAAGCCAGAAGATAAATTCCATAAAACATTCAGATTTTCCTCAAAAAGTGATATCAGACTGTGGGAGGCTGGCAAGTACATCATATACAATTCAAGTTTCATCATGTCATCATGGATGGTAACAGAGATTTTAGGGGAAAAAGCAAAAGCAAAAAAATCCCACAGCCACCAAATCCTTTATGCCCTTCAGACAGGAACAGGAGGCAGGAGATAACTCAGTCATGGTTCTAACAGCCACAACTGTTCCTAAAATTCTCAGTTTACATGATTAAGGCATAGGTACGTATGTATTTGTACGTGTGCCAATATGCACACACATGCCCAGCTTTCTGCCAAAATTTAAAAGGTTGACACACTTAACTTGGAAAAAAAAACAACAATAACCGAAACAGTATCACTTAGGAGGAAAAGATGGAAAGATTATTTTTCTCCTTACCCAGAAAAATCAGCAGAATACTGTCCATAATCAAAGATATAGACTCTAGTAATTTGGCACACAGTGAGGTATCCCAAAGCAAAAACAAAGCAATACCTGGAAGGAAAATGGAAAAATAAAAGCTTTTCAATTAAAAGCCATAAACATTTCTCCACTGAATAAACTCCCTTATGTAGAGTTTAATCTCCAGTTATCTCTAGTGAATATTACATAATTGGAGTGTGTAATAACACCTTCATTCTGACTATTTTTTTGGTAATATTTATTCTATGCAAGCACATAGACATATGTTTTTAGAAGTGTGCAGTGCTAACTTACAAATTCTATTGTCATGAGCCAAAATATTTATTCACATTAATAGAGCACAGGATTTATAATTTCAAGCACCACTGTAGAAAACAGAAGTCCTATAAAGAGAAAATGAATCTTTTATGGTGGGTTTTTTTTTTTCACTTCAATGTTAATTTTTGTCTACATGAGTATAGAAATTTGGAAAATTATACATCAAACATAATTTCCACTGCATGTATTTCTATACATTTAAAATTCAGCACCACGAATCCCACTGTTGCTGTTTTCAAAGGAACTGGAAAAGGCAATTAATTTTCATATATACACATTAAAACATATCTGAATGAAAAGGGAACAAGATGCCTTTACACCTCCTGTTAAAGCTGGCCCTCAGCAATTGTAAGAAAAACACCGAAAAGAACCACCTTGTATAAGTATTATAAATTTAATTTCACATATAATTTTTTCAGGTCAGGGTTGGGATTTCCCCCCTCTTTTTAAGATGTACAACAGTAGAATAGTGAGAATGGATTTGCCAATGCACCTCACAAAGTCTGTCAAATATTTGTTGCAATCAAAAAGGATGTTGAATGCCAGCAGGAGCTTAACTAACCCTTCAGGACTTTACATATAAACTTCACAGTCTTGAACATTTCCACATAACTTCGGAAACACTTATGGGAATGAAATTAAGCACTTGTTTCATGTTCACAAGACTAATGTGCAACCCCTACAGCAGGTCATGTTATACATTCAAAATCCAGTTAGAATGAAAATATTCATACACCAAATTGAAAATCATGACTAGGATAGGATTTAGGTGAAACAGCGAGGGACACTACAGGAAGACCTCGCAGCATACTCTTCCTTTCTTTTCCAAATATTGTTGCAAAAAAAGTGTTAACATAATAAATTCTATAGTCTCAGAAAATATTCTTCAATCTGAAAGCGATATCTATTTTTGCCACACAGAACACTTACAGTTTAACCTTTAATTAAGAATTGTGCTAGATATAAACCATTTAATATTTTAAAACACCCAACTTCCAAATTATAGATTACCTTATGTATCAGTAGCTACATTGAACCACACTTGTTACTTTTTAAAAAAAAGGTTTAGGGCACCTGTTTTGGCAATAGTTTATTTTCTGTTTTCATGAATATTAATAATCCAGAAACAATATTATATTGCGTGGCTAATTGGTACAAAAGTGATTATAATAAGAATCAAACAAAATTATTGTATAATTGACTCATAATTATACCAAATTATTTCAGCAAGAAAAACAATTTAACACAATTAAGTAGCATGTAGTGGACTGCAGATATCAAGATTATGATATAATGTAGAACCCATTTTAAGAAGTTTGGAATTAAAATTTTCCTGAGATATTTTAAGAAAAACCACCCACCCACCCCCAAATAAACAAACATCCAGGTTTCACATGAATGAGCAGTATGTGGGTTTAGTTTGCCCATGCTGAGATCAGTCCCAGTTCTTCCATTTACTAAACAGTCAGTATGATTTTCAGCTTTAACAGCCTCTTGATTTACGTACTAAACAATCCCAAATCAAAAGTATCATACCCACCCATAGAAACTACACTAAAAAGCCACGAAAAATTACAAGACTGTAGTTTTATTTAAGAGAATCTCATCTTATCCCCACTGGCAAGATTATGTATTTATCAACAACAGTCTATTCACAGGATATTGGATAGGTCTAGCGAAACAGAATTACAAAACTGGCACTAAATACAGCTTTCATAACTTCAAATGCTCTCCATAGCAGCAATACATACTTTGTTAGGACACGAGACACAATACATTTGTGGATTAGGTACACACCCTCAGATGGAAGAAAACACACCAGTTTCTACTTCATATAGTTTATGTTGTAAAATATTTTAGCATCAGGGAATGTGATAACCAGGGCTGTCTGTAAAGCCCTGCTGCAGAGTCTCGTCTACGTACATTAATGCAAATTTATGATTGGATTATGTAAGGATTGCAAAGAATAGTAACCTGGATGTTGATCAACATTTAAGAATGTGAAAGGTGAGAAGTACTGTTGTCACCGGACACTTGTTTAAGAGACTCACAGAACGGTTGAGATGGGGAGGGACCTCTGGAGGTCACGGGATCCATCCCCCCTGCTCAAGCAGGGCCATGTCTTCGTGCATCTCCAAGGAGGGAGACTCCACAGCCTCTCTGGGCAAGCAGTGCCACTGCCCGGTCACCCTCACAGTAACCAAGTGTTTCCTGCTGTTCGGACAGTTTGATGCTGCATTAAGTGAAACTCACTGTTTCAAAATCATATTTGCTTTATGTACAGGTGAGAAATACGCCTTTCTAACATGACACAACCTGGTATTATTACGTCAAAGCTTGACGTTCAAATCTAAGTAGGATAATTATACGTTGCCATGTGGAAGATCAACGAGTCGATGTCAAACAGGAAAACACTATTATACTCTTTGCAAAGGCAGAGCAACAATTAAGTACAGCTTGACATGGCTCACAATAAAACTAGGCTTGTTTCTGGACTGAGATACAGCTGTTTTTACCACTAGCAATGTCAGTAAAATAAATCACAAGAAACATATGGCAAAACTTAGGAAGTAAGTGGCCAAAGTAAATATAAATAATTACCTAAAAGTTTACTACAACAATAAAAATTAAAATCGGCATCAGGTCAGGGTAGGAGAACCACAGCAGTATGGTAGATCAGGTGGTATTTTCAAAACAACACCAAATGAACGCAGATGTTTGTCCACCTTTAAAAAATACCAAACCCCACAGAACTTTTGCTTTCGCTTCCTTTACGCATTTTGAAAATACCCCCAGTCTACAATATGTAACGTACTATCATTTTGTAATAGGATTTTACCTGACAGTTAACTTCTGATTATTTCTAAAATATTTTATGATTTTTCATCTTATCAATGAATCAACTTTAATTCCCCTGTTAGTACTTGAGAAGAGTTTGGGGGGTGAGGGTAGGAAGTTTTAAAAGTGTTCAATCCTTTTAACAGAATAATAGATGACATCTTGTTTGGGGTGAGACAGAGCTTTCCCAACATCTTTAAAAGGAGAAAACATCATTTGCTATGACACTTGAGGAGGAGCCCACTGGCACCTTGCCTTGAGGAAAGCCAGAAACATCTATCAGATCCAGCATCTGCTATCCTTCCCAATACTCCCTTCCAAACCCAAAACTTTACTATGAAAAGTCCATTTAGAAAGAACAGCAACAAAACAAAAGACATCCTTTCTTGCCTTCATGTTTATACAGCATTTCTCTGGTTTAGGTATCTGTTGGCCAAACTGTCAGTCACCTGGGTACTTCCAGATACCCTTCAAAATAGATGTTAATCATCACGACCTAGATGAGTGGATTTCTCACAACATTCAGTTAATATCCACACTGAGGTTACAGTGCAGAAATGGAAGAAAAAACCCCACCTTAAAGTTCTTGCTGCGATTCCAGATTCCATTCTACAATCTAAACCAAAAGCTGTCTTCCCACAGAGCAGTGAAACTCACTGATATGTTGCGTTTAAACACAACTATGAATTTTAACTGTCTTCCAACTATGTCATTCACCAGCTCCAAGTTACACACAGCTTGGAAGACTTCAAATTTTTAACTGATGAGGAAAACACAGGAACTTGCGACTTCCAAGTGCATCTCTGCACATTAGCTGTGCCACATCACATTCCCTGCTGGTGAGAAACATCATTTAAGCAGGGGAAGTACAGCAGCATGTTCTCTCTGAAGGAGATTCAAAAGGTTTATGACAGCTTGCCTCATTCCTGTTGTTACTCCTGCAGGTTTGTGGTGCAACTTCTGATCATCTTGACTCTTGTACAAATCCAGATTTGCTTTAAAAAATTTGAGAGAGCTGAAAATGCTTTGAAAACTTTCTAAAAGTACTCTTACTGCATGTTTCCTACCCTCTTCAAATGCTCATTCACCAAAACACCCCTTTGATCAGAAAAATGAGTAAGATTTTACAGAGCTCAACCACATGAAGTTTTACCCAACTACAACAAAATGAGATGCAGGCTGTACGTGAATGCAACAGCTTTACCCAAGGCTAAATTTTCTCCTCCAGTAGAAAAGCAATTAGTCTTAAAAGTCAATGTTACTCTATACCTGCTACTTAGTGAATAATGTTCTTGTGAGCAGAATGACAGAAGTATTTCACACTGGACATGAACAACCAGAAGCAAGTCACAATATTGTTATTATTACAAATACCTTTAAGACAAACTGACCTGTAATGAACATTGTACTATATACAATAAAAAGACAGAAAGACATTCATTGAGAATATATTTGAGTCTAATTCACAGGATCTTTGTCAAAATGACCTTACTTTATCTATCAACAAATGCAAAGTCAGACATGTCTGGGAGACACTGCAGTAAAAAAGTAGCAGAAAGCAGAACGGATTGTCTGATGTGTCTAAATTCTGCATTAAAGTTTAAAAAAAAACAAACAAAACAAAAAACAAAAAAAACCCACACAAACAAAAAAAAAAACCAGCAAACAAAATCCAACCCAAAATAGATTTTAAGCAAACAATACTGGATAATTATACAGGAGGGCTTTTCTTGTAGAAGTCTACCATATTATGTTTCAATTCCTTACTAATTTGAACTTCCCAGAGCACTAATATTAAACATATATTCTATCCATAAAATTCTACCATTCCTTTAAAAAGAAATGCATCAAGTAAACTAACCAAAAAGTTTTTAAAAAAAAGTATATTCTAACCTATTATACATAAAATATAACATACTATACACACATATATAATATACAGAACACACTAAGTAAGCAGTCCCTCAAAGTAGTACTCTACAGAATGTGCATATCAAGAGAACTTTTGTTTAATTATATTTTAAAAAATGCAAAAGAATCTCATGTTAGCAAAGAAAATACATTGTCCTATATCATTATTTCTTGTCCAGTCATTTTTGTAAAGTAACATTAACTAAATAGGTAGGAAAACCTAACACGTCGATTAAAGCTAAAAAGCTTCCCTCTACCTGTATGTATACATATATATACGCATATACACATGTACAGACATAGAGGCTTCCGTTCCTTAACATTACATAAAGTTTCTTTTGGTTCCAAACATGTTGATGGAATTCGATATACATTTTCTGTTACACTTTCTACTGCTAAACTGGAGTAGGTACATTAAATAGACTTCTGAAGTACCATTTCTGCTAACGCAGAAAGCCATCAGTCTCATCCCTGTACTACCCCCCTTTTTTATCATCCTCACAAGTTTAGCAGAGCTAACAGAACATTCTCACCAGCGCTGCTCATCTACTTCAGTGCAAAGAACAGCTGATTTATTTTTTTCCCTACAGGCAAAGTCTCTTTATCCAGTGTTGCCTTATAAACGCATTTCACATGATACACCTACTGCTCTGCCCACCACAACATGTATATCAGAGAAGGACATAAAGGCCTCACACAAGTGGCAGCGCTACATCAGGTGAAGTCTCCATCTAGCCCAGGATCCAGGACTGTGTTCCTCCCAAAAGCAGCAACTAAAACACAGATGCCCAGGAAAGCAGATGAGCAGAACAAGCACAGAAACTACTTCCCAGCACTCCCCTCGACTCAAATCATAAGCACCTTAAAGACCTAGGTTCAAACATGGCACCCACACATTTAATAGCCCTCAGCATACTGCTCCTCTGTCAACTTTTTGCTCCAAAGCACACCCACATCTTTACCACCCTCTCTTGCTCCAAATACACTTAAGTCCTGGTAATTTCTGCATTTTCAGCATAAATTTGATATTCAGTACAAATTTGATAGCACAGAATGAACTAGCATGAGCTGTTTATATAAAGCTTCCATAGCTTTATATTCTGTGGTTGAACGGCAGAACCCCCAGCTTTTAACTGTGTCCCTCAGAAATTTTGGGATGCTGGCTAAGAAAAAGCAAGAACATCCATAGGTTAATTCTAGAGCTTTGTACCCACGGATGGCCAAGCTGAGCAGCACATAGGCCCAGGGTAACCATAACATACATTAGCTGACTGCGTTTGCATAACCAGAGGTAGGAGTTGCAATTTTGTTTGATTTTACATTTTTGGGGGGCTCAGCTTCTTAGTTATAAAATATTTGGTCAAGTACCTACCATACCTATTTCTGTTAGCACATAACACAGCAAAAATAGAACTGCGACCTTGACAAAGGCAGGCTTTGGGAGATGTCATAACAGCTTCTGTTATTTTAGGCTCTTCCCATGCAGTGGAAGGACACCACCACAGTACGCTATTTTGCTGGAAGAAAGTTAAATAAACCAATCAATGCAGGGCAATTTTTCACCAGTTAGTCGGCACATACTATGGATTTAGCCTTGAAATAAAGGTTTCATATCCAGTCAAGATTCACTCCTTCCATTATGTTAAGAAATAAGTTAAAAACAGAAATGTGTAATTATTCAGTTTCAAACAGCAGGCCTGACCACCATGTAACATTATACTGCTTTGATTTTTAGAAAAGGTGACAGAATAGCCTCCGAGTCTTCCCATGCCTTGTTCTGAAAGCTGCTGCCTGGGTTTGTTTGTTTGTTTTTCCTCCTGCTTGTGCCAACCCAAAAAAAACTAAAAAAAGAAAAATATTAAATTCTTGTTTCTAGGGTCAGAACTGAATTCTTATCAAAATGCAGCTATATTAGTTGTTTTAATTCTAATGAGCATAATTAGTTTTCACTGTTCATATGAAAAAAAATTCAACTCTATGCAGATAGAACAAACAATATTTGTTTGCAAAGCTTCAGAAGGAAAAATACATGTCAAGCAAAAAGGTCCAAAGTGCTAAAGCTAAACATCTATCTAATTCTGTAATCATCAAGTACAAGCCAATAAAAATACTGATTAGAATCAGCTTAGTTTTGACTAACAGTCACAAGGTAAGCTAGCCTGCCCCAACCTGTTGTTTAACACCAAGAAGAGATTCTTATTTACACAATTCCAGTTCAAACTATAGATGCTCTATTGATATGTATCAATATGTCAGCATGCTGAGCTGGTCAGCATGTGTTGACCACACGTCAGGCCCACACCTCCAGATGTCTATAGTGTGTTTGTTGGGTTTTGCTCAGCCAGTAGAGAAAAAGCCACCCAGGCCCATCCAGTTCCTGCATACAACCAGACACACAAAGCCATAGGACACGAGGCTTCGTTAGCTCAAGTGCACCCAGAACCACTTGTGATGGTTTTGCTAGTTTTGTTTACTAGAGATTCCCTGTAGATATTATCACTTGCCTAATGTATTTTGATGTTTTGCTACATAATGGCAACATAATGACTTGGTAAAGTAAATCTTGAAGGAAGCTAAATTAAATGATCATTCCATTTATAGCTACAGGCCATATTCCAACTGCAACATTGATATACGACAAATACAACACAAATATTCTTGTCAAGATTCGTACTAAAAACTTGGTATTTTCCACACGCTGCCTAAAGTTCATATTCTCTCCCTTTCCGACCTCTTGATTTGCTCCCTCCAAATCTGGAGCATCTCAGAATCAGAATCGTAGTGGTTGGAAGGGACCTCAGAGATCATCGAGTCCAACCAACAGTAAAAAAAAAAAAAAAAAAAAAAAACACACACCACAAACAAAACCACCACCCACCACCTGAACACACAACAACAACAACCAAACCAAAAACCATCACCCACCCACACAGCACCCCACCACAAACCAGTAATCTTGGACACTAGAGCATGCCCTGAAGAACCATGTCTACACGTTTCTTAAATACCTCCAGGGATGGTGACTCCACCACCTCCCTGGGCAGCCCATTCCAATGCCTGATAACCCTTTCAGTAAAGAAATGTTTCCTAATATCCAACCTGAACTTCCCCTGGCGCAACTTGAAGCCATTACCCCTTGTCCTATCATCTGTGACTTGGGAGAAGAGACCGACCCCCGTCTCTCTACAGCCTCCTTTCAGGTACTTGTACAGAACAATAAGGTCTCCCCTCAGTCTCCTCTTCCCCAGACTGAACAACCCCAGCTCCCTCAGCCTCTCCTCGTAAGACTTGTGCTCCAGACCCCTCACCAGCTTCGTTGCCCTTCTCTGGACCCGCTCCAGCACCTCAATGTCCCTCTTGTGGTAGGGGGCCCAAAACTGGACACAGTACTCGAGGTGGGGTCTCACCAGTGCCGAGTACAGGGGGACGATCACCTCTCGGTCCCTACTTGCCACACTGTTCTTGATACAGGCCAGGATGCTGTTGGCCTTCTTAGCCACCTGGGCACACTGCCGGCTCATGTTCAGCCGACAGTCGACCAACACCCCCAGGTCCTTTTCTGCCAGGCAGCTCTCCAGCCACTCTGCCCCCAGCCTATAGCGCTGCCTGGGGTTGTTGTGACCGAAGTGCAGGACCCGGCACTTGGCCTTGTTAAACCTCATCCCGTTGGTCTCGGCCCATCGATCCAGCCTGCCGAGATCTCTCTGCAAAGCCTCTCTACCCTCCAGCAGATCAACACTGCCACCCAGCTTGGTGTCGTCTGCGAACTTACTGAGGGTGCACTCGATCCCCTCGTCCAGATCATTGATAAAGATGTTGAAGAGAATTGGCCCCAGTACCGAGCCCTGCGGGACACCACTCGTGACTGGACGCCAGCTGGATTTAACTCCATTCACCACCACTCTCTGGGTCCGGCCCTCCAGCCAGTTTTTAACCCAGCAGAGGGTATTCCCATCCAAGCCATGGGCAGCCAGTTTCTCCAGGAGGATACTGTGGGAGACTGTATCAAAGGCTTTGCTGAAGTCCAGATAAACAACGTCCACTGCCTTTCCTTCATCTCAAGGACGAGGAGATGAGCTTTAGGCTCTCATACAAAGCAGAAACATCATCTACAGCTAAAAGGGAGGCAGGGGGGAAGGTGCTTTCATTTCTTCCACCCCAGGGAAGAAATAGGTTGTGCACTTCATTTTTCCTGTAAGTCTCCAAAGGAACATGGAACCAGGAAGGGTGGGAATAGAAAAATTGATTTTATCCCTTATCAGACTCAGAGCTGAGAGCTGAAGTTGACCCTGTCCAAAATCTTAATGTTAAACTGGGATGAGACACAAGAGGTCACCTAAATTCTCTCTCACCTGAAAAACCGTAGCATCAACCCCTATTTCTGCAATTGCTTGAAAGTATAACAGTAAACAATGCAGAAAAGAGCACCAGATCTGACCTTTTTATTTTAAGAAATAGACAATAGTACATAGCACTTAAAAACACACAAATAAGAAAGCCTAACAGCTTCGCAACACAAAATATGTAAAGGTAGAACTCCCCGATGCTGGAATCCGCCTTATGAAGCCCAGATGAAGGAAGAACATTCCTTCAAATCAGCTGCTTTACTCCACAAACACTTCTATTCTGCTGCTGTGAATTTTCATCTGTTCAGCCATTTTTCTATATATTTGCCTATCTGTATGATGTTTCAGCATCACAGCATGCAAGCAATTTTTATCCTTCCTCTTTCATGTGATACTAAGTAACCTTCTTTCAAACACTAGAACCCTGCCCAATATCTTTACTTTTGCAAACCAGCAGAAATGCATAGAGCACAGCACCAGAAAATGGGTCTCCTTTTAGGAGCTAGGCAGCAACACAACTTCTGTAGAATATTTTTAAGGAAATAAAAATACTATTACGGAACATAGACAATAATAGGATTATTGAAAGTACTATTTTGAAGTACAGCCCTACTAGCCATAATAGTTTAGCAACTGTAAACTAGAACTGCTAAATAAAAAATATTTTGCAAGAGTTTTGTTTCAGTGGACACAAGGCTTCATCCAAGAACTCACAGCCAGTAAAACAGAACAAGTTCTCTGCTGGCAAAAACCATGGTCAGATCAATCATTAAACCCGATACTGCCATAAACTCGGTACTTGGCAAGTATCATCTTGGATAAAGATAAGAGCGAGCTGTTATTTTCATTCATCCACTCATCACCCTGCTCTAGATACACACCCCCCTCATGCCCCACATCCCCAGCTGTGGCTCCTTCCTGGCTGCAGAGCAGAAGACATTCCCAGCTGTCTCAGCCCCCCAAGCTCCGCTGTGACCCCCCCATCCTTGCCTGGAGACACAACACCTGAGACAGAGAAAACAGCGCGACTGCAACACCGCCGGGAGAGGCGGGGGCCAGGGGGGGCGTGATGCCAGCTGGAATTTGTGTTCAGCCAGGCAGGAGACATTTTCTGCATGTGTTAGGGATGGCAGCAGCTGGGAAACATACGGGACGTGATTTGCTGAGAAGGTGGTTGTGCAGCCGGAATCAGCACACGGGGCAGCTAGCAGATTAATCAACAACCCAAACCCCTGCAAGGTGCAATACGCAAAGTGAAAGTCCACAGGAATCAAATTTAGTTACAGGAACGGATATTTGAATGATGCCAATATCAAAGGAAAGCCAGGAGTTTGTGTTAACAACCTAACACATCCGGCAGACAGCTGCATTTCCTTTTAAACATTTCTCCGAACGAAATGCCCTCTTTTACAGAGGTACTTAGCAGAGGGGGTGATAGTACCGTATTTCCCAATCTATTTCTTCTTTTCAAACAATTCTCTGATTTCAACTGGCCACGGAGTCGACTGCAAGACCCACAGCTTGTCTGACCTGCCCCAAAGCTGCAGCCCTATTCCTTCCCGAGCTGCTCACATCATCTTGCAATCAGACACGCAGCTCAAGTGGCACATTTGGAAACAAGCTTTTCTGAAAAAAAAATATCTGATTTTCTTAAAATATAGCTTAAACAAAATGCCTGCTTTGCTTCAACATTTAACATTCCTCTAACCTGGAAAGACCTAGCTTTTCAGATGACTTGTTCACTTCTGTCCAATTTTCTCTCCTCCTCAACTCCCCCTCCCCAAGCTAAGTTAAAGAACCACAATCACACAACAATTTCATATCTTCTACATGCTTTAATTAATGCATTGCACTTGACATTCACATGATGCATCAACTCACCACTGTCACCGTATTTGTCATATGCTCTGGCAGAATCACATGTAGAGATCCAAGTCAGCTGTTTACTGCTCCCAGCCTAGAGAAAAACTGTCGATAGCTCCATTTTCTCTGCTCCATGGCGATTCCTGACACAGGTTACTCCTGACTACAGGATGGCAACTTTTATTTTCATGCAGATTTATTTCCTTCCTCATAACAGAAACACTACCGAGTATTTCCAGGGGTGAATTTGAGATGGTCCATGAAAAGAGTGATACGCAATAGAAATGGCATGGCAAGAAACCAATTCTCAGCAAAAGTGAGCTCTCTGCTTAATGGTTATTTGTGGCATACAATAATCCTACTGTACACTCACAAGGAAGTGCTTTAGTTTGATGGTTGTGAAGAATCAGTACCTGTAGACTATTGCATGCAAGTACACAAGGAACTCATTATGAAAAAAAGCCTTGTATTCTTGTATTTATTTATGGAAATTGTTTCCTTCTTCCAGTTAACAATGGGAAACCAAATAAAGAAATTTAACTACTCAATGACAGCCCAAGTCATGGCACAATCACCTATGGAAATGTCATACATTAACCCCAGGCAAACAATAATTATTCAAAGCTGCATTTATGATCTCTAAGTTAGCAAATAACTGTATTCTCAGAGTATATATTTACATATCACACATATAATTATATAAACTGCATCTTTTTTTAGTTTCTGTTTCCTTGGATACTGTCTTGACCCTGTCTCCGTACACATATGAACTTCCCTGCACTAGCTGCTGAACTGCTTGCACTCTGCTTTGTAGTCTCCCTGCTCTTCAGTAAAGATGTACAAACGCACTGGTGTTTGTGATCTTCTAATGCCCTTGAAAATTTTCCCTCTAAATGCCTAGAGCCATCAAAAGCACTTCTGAGAAGAAGTATCTGGGAGTCCTGGTGGACAGCAAACTTTCCACGAGCCAGCAATGTGCCCTTGTTGCCAAGAGGGCCAATGGGATCCTGGGCTGCATAGGGAACAGCATGGCCAGTAGGTCGAGGGAGGTCATTCTCCCCCTCTACTCTGCACTGGTGAGGCCACAACTGGAATACTGCGTCCAGTTCTGGGCTCCCCAGTTCAAGGGAGACAGGGAACTACTGGAGAGAGTCCAACATAGGGCAACTAAGATGATTAAGGGATTGGAGTATCTCCCTTATGAGGAAAGGCTCAAAGGGCTGGGGCTCTTTTTTAGCCTGGAGAAGAGAAGGCTGAGGGGAGACCTTATTAATGCTTATAAGTATCTAAAGGGCAGTTTGCGGGAGGGGATGAAGTCGGACTCTTTTCAGTGGTTCCCAGCAATAGGACGAGGAGTAACAGGCACAAGCTGGAACATAGGAAGTTCCACTCAAATATGAGGAAGAACTTCTTCACAGTGAAGGTGACAGAGCACTGGAACAGGCTGCCCAGGGAGGTTGCGGAGTCTCCTTCTTTGGAGATCTTCAAGACCTGCCTGGATGCAGTCCTGAGTAATGTGCTCTAGGCAATCCTGCTTTGACAGGGGAGTTGGACTAGATGATCTCTAGAAGGTCCCTTCCAACTCCAACAATTCCGTGATTCCGTGAATTAACTTAAAATTTTTATTTTTTTTTTTAAAATCAGAACTGCTCAGTTTCTTCCAGCCAAAATAACCACATGACCTGTCCCAAACAACGTACTGTACAGTGAACTAGCAGACACTTTTGGGTAGGTTTAATCACAATATATGCTAGCAGAAGAGGCTACATTTCTGTATAAACACAGTTTTCGTGTCAATGCTAAGAAGCATAATGAATGTCAGGTTGTACATCAATTATCCTTTGAGATATGAAATCAAAATCATGAATTATTCACCTATACATACACCCATATTAGTGCCATTTGCCTATCACTCCTCATCAAGGCGTTCCATTACCTTCTCAAATTATCTTCTCTCTCGTATTTCCCAAAACTCACTACAGACCTCAACTTTCAATTCACTGAATTTATATAATTGAAGGAAGTCACTTAAAATTCTCTCAAGGAAATAAATAATAATCTCACTTCATCAATTTCATTCTTCCAGTATTCAAGCCCTTCTCATACAATCTGGAAGTTTCCTCATACTACTGGTTTATTGCAGTTTGTACAAATAGGGATATGACCAAACACAAGGAGCCATTCTTTATGCAAGCTAAGACCGTTTTGTTTTTTTTCTTGTCACAAACAGAGTGCCCAAGCAAATGAACTTCTTGCTCCCACTGACTTATCGATGTACAAAATCTTTTGCTGCCAGCAGGATTGTCTGAAGGCTGCAAGTGACATGCAAGGAAGGTATCTGCAATCATTTCACCAGCTCAAAGCTTCTTTTGTGAAAGTTTTAATTACTTAAATTCCTTTATCTACAGGTAACACAAAAGTCACAAGAGACAGTTCTAGAGAGACACTTAGGAATTTTAAACCTGAACTACAAAAAAAAAAAAAAGAGACTGAGAAGAGAGTTTGTCTTGATTTGTATTTTTCATACTAGTACTAGTCTGAATTAGAAAATATGCTCAAATATCTTTTTAATCAGAATTCTAGACATTATGCAGTGAAAACCTCTGGATTTAGACTATTAAAAGCCAAATATTATCACCTAGAAGTAAGTTTGTTAAACTCACAGCAACAGTCAAAAAAGCAATTTACATGAAATAGCTTATACCTATTTGTTCATAGCAGGAAGTACACCTTACATACATGTAAAAGCAGATTACTATTATTACGGTGGCAAGGGTCCCACTGCACATTAAATGGTTCACCATAACACCGCTCAACAGTCAGCACAGACAGGCAGAACGATCCTGGAAGAGAATTGAACTCTAGCAGCCCGGGAGACCCATCACAGACTCATCATACAATTACAAAAACCAAGATCCACAAATGCAAGTGTTCCTATTTATATAGTTGTTCTTTAGCCGTTCAAATTCCCATTGTATAAATCCACAGAACCCTGCTATTTAGAGCTAAATTTCCAGAGCTGTTTCAATCCTTCTGACTGCCCCATCTATAAAACATGAATAGAAACACTTACCTAGTTCACAAGAGCATTCTATGAGTAAGCGCGTTAAGGATTAGGACTCACTGAACTATTTTATGGTCACTATTACAGGAACACCTAAACACTGAACTTGCCTACTCTCCAAAACAAGTTTCATTAGAAAGCATTCAACATATGTATAAACTCTGTTCAAGTTAATTAAAATCACTATTTTTCAGATAGAAGAGAACTTTAAATTTCATTCTAAGCATGTTATACTCCACACTGTAACCCTTCAAGACTAAAAATAGCGTGATTGCCAGTCAGCCAGAAATTTAGCATGCATCCAGAAGCTCCTACACTGCACTTGCCAGGAATGTCAAGACTTTGAAAAATCACATATATTATAACAATCAAGACAAACTAATCTGTAATACAAGCACACAGTGCATGCTCTCTGATTATTCATTACTGTGATGCCTGGCAGTGTCATTGCAGTTAAGCTTCCTTCTGTGTTTTCATTATAAACAAAATTTGAAGAAAAGTTTCAGCTAAATGTGTATGCCCTGTTCCACGTGCCTTAAGAAAAACAGTTTACCATGTTTGGGGTTTATGACACTTATTAGTGATTAAAGAATGTGAGAAGTGGACTGTATCTTTTAAATGAACAGAATTTCATACTGTTTTGGCCACCAAAATCCATAGGTATCTATATAGTCGCAGACTGGAGTAATGAGAACTACCTCGTAAGGGGTCTGAATCAGTTGTATTCTATTCATGAGGAATATAAACACAATGTGTTTTATTTCAGTTTTTTTGCCTTAGTTATTTGATTATCAATTATGCTTTTGGAATGTGACTAAATGTCATTGCTTGATCTTAAGACCACCAGGCATCCCTCCAGCCAGGACTAAATTTATATTACCACTCAATACTCAAAGTCCTAGCTCTGCAACCATTTATAATGCTCTTGCTCTATTAGTAATCGCTCTCCTCCCACCTTTAGTTGTTGGAATAGCTGAGAAAGCATTATGTAAAGACAGTATTAGCCTGAAAACATATTCTGTTCAGGCCTTTTTGTTACTTAGAAAATTTAAGTGGCATTAGTTTGAGAAAAAAAAAAAGTCAAGATGGAATGTTCTTCAAACTTCTGCTAGGTGTTAGGGGCAAATATGGTTTGCTATAACACCGTTTCACATAGTCTTACACCAGCACACACATTCAAACTAGAAAGTGGCAAGAGGGGAAAAAAAAAAAACAAAAACAACAAACATTGGTGGCAGCTTTGTGAGAAGAGCAGAGAATCAAAAACAAGCAAACAGATTTTAAGATTCATATTTTGCTTTGGTGAGTTCAGCCGAATGCCAGAACCTTGTCATGCTTCATCGCTGGAGATGCAAAGATAACAAGGAAAATGGAGAATGAAAAAGGACGGGGAAAAAAGAATCAACAGAAGTTGTCATGGGAGAAAGCATTCTACTTCAAGCAGCATCGACTGTAAATGACACCTACAAGCTTTATTCAAGGTCCACTTTGATCTTTTATAGCTCTACTCCTAGCTGATTAGAAGCTTGAAGAAGAGCATGGGAATGGGGATGGTTATTCAGACCCAACAGAATAAAGTCTTGAGTAACCTCATCTGACCCCATTGCTTTAGCAGGAGGATGGATCAGAGACCTCTTGAGCTCCCTTCCACCTGCAACTTCTCATTCTATGAATTTATTCAGTTTATTTAACAGTTAATTAAACCGTTAATTTTCTAAGATGAAATGTGGTAAAGAAAATGAGCAACTTCTACTAAAGTTTGCCATCAAATAAGAACATAGCTGCATTCCAAGCATAAAATATCAGTGTCAATAGTAGCAATGAACATAAAATACTAATGTCAAAAACAAGTTAATTTTCCTTAAATAATCAAAATGCTTCATAGCACTTGTGAGAGAGGAGAGCTGCACGAGAAGAGTACCACAGGATGCAGGGTGAAGCAGACCTCACTGAAAGAAGTTGCACTGCAGTGATCAACACTGGAGCACAACCGAGATGTTGCCACATGGGATAAATGCAACAACGATAATGCTTTTGCACATAGTTTCATCTGTATAGTGTCTATACTTCACCATATAGTAAGTTATAAAATATTGCTGTATTTATGGAACTGTACTACAAGCACTGGGCTTTAAAAACCCAGTATTTTAATTTATGTAATAGTAGAAACGTGTACCTCCTATACAAACTTGTAAATTCTTAAAGTGTGAATTTAAATAGAAGATTCTATTGCACAGTAAGCATCACAGTTAAATCTCAGATTTCTCCTACTGCCCTAACTACCACACTATTTACTCCCAAATACACATTTTTAAGTTGCAGAAGTCTGTAACTATGAGAGAAAATGTGTCATTCCAACTTTTAGTATAGGTGGCAGAGATTGTAGAAATATCCACGTTTTCATTAAAGATGCCAAATATTTGTAAAGATACTTTGAAAGAAATAACTGGGGAAGTGACAGGGGAGCATCTGAGAAGCAAGGACTCAAAAAAATTGTTTACTTTAACAATCATATGTTCCACCAGTCACTATGATTTGCTGTGGGAAATTACCATTAAAGAAATCTCTGCATGTGCATGCTCCAAACAACTTTGAGAAGGACAGGAGTTATGCAAAGCACCCAGAATTAGCCACAGTTTTAAGATTACATGTCTGGATCCTCCTCCCATCCCCAACAAAAAGCTTTCCAGAAGTGCTAAAAATGTGCTTTTTATTTGGGGCGGGGGGAACACAACACACAACAAAACAAAACCAATGCACGCGCACGTATTACTAAAACAAGAACTAGAAGTTTAAATTTTAAACAGAAAAATCTGAGAGCAAGTAGGGCAGACAGAACAAAAAGCACATCCCTCCCTCTGTTCATTGTGTCCTTGGCAGACGGATCTGTACTTCCAGCCAATTCTACTATTTTCTGAACGGTGGCAGATTCTGCTCAATTACCCCAGTCCCTCAGAGGCTTTCCCTGTCCCCTCTGAGGTCCAGTCGCCCAGTCCTGGCCCCTCACTGAAGCCTCGCAATTTCTAGATGAGCCGTGGGCATCAGCAGCTCCCTCTGCAACTCTCCTTTCACCACACTTCAGCAATTTCTCAGTCCCTTAATCCCTAAGCAAGCTCTTGAAGGAAGAGGCAATTTCCCTCTCCATACAAAAGATCCACCTATCCTTCTCTTAAAAGGGAGAAACGAGTCATGATGCATTTCGTTCACTGCAATTTATTTTGGTACCTCTTAGGCAATTTTTGTTTTACATAAAGGACCAAACCAATCACTCACTTGACTCAGTATCCTTGTCAGAAGCAGATAAATCAGGAGCAGTTACAAGAACCACATGACGCAGCAGTTCAGACTAGAAAATACCTGGTTAGAAGACAAATGTTACTTTCACAGTGAAAGAATGGGAGGTCCATCAGGAGACCTATTAAAAAGGCGAAAAACAGGTGGGCATAACAAGAAATAATGCCAGGAATATATTGGCAATTTAGAATCATAGAATGGTTAGAGTTGGAAGGGACCTTAAAGATCATTGCCTTCCAACCCCCCTGCCATGGGCAGGGACACCTCCCACTAGAGCAGGTTGCTCAAACCCCCATTTCTTACGGTCTTGGCCCCCAGAACATCCCGGGAAATTAAAATATAGATTTTCACTATGGACTGAGATAGAAGCAAACCCTTGCACCTTTTGGAAGCGGAATTTTAAAAGCAATTTGGTTTTACATTCTTCATGAGAGAAAAGTCAACTTAATATCTAAGTTAAATGCAGCTTAGTCATGTTTAATAATTATCCACTGAGAAAAAAAAAATTTGCATGGATAAGATTTCCTCAAAACTGGAAAAAAAGGGCTAAGGTTCTTTAGAACCTTGTCTTTAAAAGCAGAAAGGGGAGCTCAGAAAATCATAGACCTGGGGCTAAGGTTCTTTAGAACCTTGTCTTTAAAAGCAGAAAGGGGAGCTCAGAAAATCATAGACCTGTAAACTTCATACCAGATACTATAAATGGTTTTATTGTTTTGGTTTTTTTTTTTTACCCAGTATATATTATAAACACCCAGAAGGTAAACAGTGCAGAGTCAAAGGCTCATCCAGAACTAGTACTATCAAAATAGCCTATTTCTAATGACTTGATTAGATGACTACAATTAACAGCCATGATCTGCTGTATGAGGCCACCATGCACACCCAAAGCCTAATGACTGCCGTGATCAAACGCAGCCTATTAGCGGAGGCAGCGCGAGGCAGGGCTACGCACACAGCCAGTTGCGCTGTCTTAACCCTCACCTTCGAGTCGCTGGAGACTACCTGCCAGTATCCAGATTGTACAAAAAAAAAAAAAGGTATTAATGAAACACCATCAAATTATAAGGATGTATCAGATACAGTTCTACTAACTCTAACTTATCAAAACAGCAGGAAATATTTATTATTTTGGTAACAGTAAGTGCACTAATTAAATCTGCAGGTAGACGTTAAATTATAAAAAACGCAAACACTTAGTTAATCAGAAAACCAAGTTACCTGGAAAAAAAATATTAAGAAGGGCTTAAAAGCATCAGATGGCGTTGAATTAAATTGTGTAAAGCACAATTTTGGCTGTAAATAATCAACCATACAAATCTGTAATGGAAACCAACTATTAGGTAGCATTAGAGCAGAAAAGGATCTGTGGAAAGTCACAGCATCGCAGAACAGACAGAATAAGCCTTTTACTCTGCTTCGCATTACAAATACCTCAACCTGTTTTGAAAAGCACATCTCCAAATGATATAGAACAACTGAAAGAAGTCCAAATGCAGCTACATAAAAAATGGAAAGAGGCCTTGAAAACACAACCTGAGGAGAGATTTAAATAGACCTGTTCCGGCTCTACCAGACTGAAAGGAGACAATTTAAATAGAAGACTGCTGCAAAAAGCAAGAGAATACACTTCCCTACACAGATGAATGGGCTCAAACTACAGAAGGCTTAGGCTAAATTTAGGCTAATTTCTAGGACAACCTAACCACAAGTACAGTTAAGCACCTATACAGATTGCCTAACAAGACTGGAAACTCTTTGTGGATTTTTTTTAAATTTTTATTATTATTTTTAAAAGATCTCAAACTGCCTTTGATTAAAGGTCCAGATAAACTCCCAAATCCCTTCCGGCCTCCTCTTCCAGAATGCTATTATCATGTTTTGTTTCCCAAATAAACATTTTTAGAAATGAGAAAAGGAATCTGCCTAAAATATGATCCGGTATGTAGACTTGAAAAGACAGCTGTATTTAAAGTATTTATAATTTAGAGTCTGTTAAGAGCTCAGATGCAATAAAGAGGAAAAACAGCTGTGGGAGCCAGTCAAGATGCTGATGATCTGGCAAGATAAACTGAAGAACAGGAATGAGAGAGACACACCCCTGGGAGTTGTCTGTGTCCCCTAACATATTTTAGTACTCCTCAGATTTCTTTTAAATGTTTCCAACCTTGTCAAACCAAGGTTGCCTTTGCTGCAAAGATGCCACACTTTGCATTATTAGTCACATCTCTTTTTTACCGCATATTCCATACTCTAAACGTTGTTTAAGGAGCTCAGCTGTGCTGTGAGAGCTGGCAGTCTACACCTCTTATCTCCTGATCAATGCCAACAAATATTTTCAAGTGAGAATGAGGCTTTAGCCCAAGTAATTTCAGAAACACTTGTTTGGTAAGAGGGAGGTAATCCACCACCGTTTTTTTTTTTTTTTTTATCTTCTACTCTACAGATTGTTCAAATACTTTGTGTATCAAATTTCTTTGCAATGAGCCACAGAACACATCATGAAATGCAAAAATAAGATGGAAGCAATGTAGAAAACTGAACTGAGCTGAAGTTCTTTCTCACACACTTTTTTCCTTCTATATCTACCTCATGTACTTTACATGCTTTTCTCCTGGAAAAGCCAGATGGAACACTTCTTATTAATACCTTTGGGAAAGCAAGGACTGCAAGAAAAAGGACAAAATCTCTGAAGAAATTAAGAAATCCAAATTCTATGCTTAGAATACTGGATTCCTTAATTTCCTTAAAATTAATAAAAAGGGCAGAAAATATTGAGCAAGATGCAAACATAGTAATAGAACTATGGCATTTGAGTCAATACCATCCTAAATGAGGATATAAAGCTTGTGGCCAAAGTGACATTGACCACAGTCCTCCATGAGGCAAGTTATTCCTAAAACTTTCATAAGAAAAAAAAAAAACAACAAATATGCATATTTACCTCAGGAACAGATGTAAAGAAGTTGTGGAATAAAAACTTGAAAGTTACATTCCATCAAAAACTTTGCTTCTCCTCCTTGAGCAGAGATCTTGGAGTCTGCAGCCGAACTGCACCCACACGTTGATTCTCACAAGACATGCCCTGATCAACACAGTAAGAAGGAAGCAGCCAGAGAATCCCGAAGAAAGGTGAAGGCTTCTTCCTTCAAAAATGGCACTTCCAGGAGTGTTCATCTGTTGACAAGTTTTACTGTTTTTTCTTTTTCAGCAACTGGGAGAAGACAGTGTAGGAAGAAATGAAATATTGTTTCTGGTCTACTGCTGCCTATTTCTGTCGGTCTCCACATCTTCAGACTAGATAGGGTATCCAGTCTGCCAAAGGGTATAAAAATCAAAACTACAGTAATTCACTTAAATACAGAGGCTTTCTTTGCTTTTAAGAAAAAACAAAAACAAAAACAAAAACAACAATCCAAAACAAAACAAAAAAATGAAAAAAGAAAACTCAAAACACACTAAGTTTAAAGTACTTGTAATATTCTTTAGAATATTACAGAAAAAGTAATAATATAGAAAAAGTCTTTGGTTTCCAATTAACATTTTCACAGTGACAAATCATCAAGAAGCAATCTCTTTCTAAAAGTCTAAGCTCATCTGAAAGGAAGGTTTTTACTTGTTTCTTTTAAATGGTAAGCTGCACACTAGTAGCTGGTCGGTAGACTTTCTGCACCCTGAATTTTAGTCAGCTTTGTGTCCTACTGGAATACCCAGGAATAGGACAGCCAGATGTCTGTAATCATTTCTAGGTCATCAAGGAAGTCCAGAAATGCTCTCTTGCTATCAAGAAACATTTCCTATGGATTTGGAGCTCTATATATGCCACATCTAGAAATCATATTTCATTGTATTTATCTAGTTCAAGTAGCAGGGAGATCTGAAGTTTCGTGAATGATACAATATCTTTCATTACCGCAGCCAAATAATCTCTAAAATAGCCTATGACATTTAAACGGTAAAGCTGCTGGTCTCCTTTTAGAACTTAAATCACCCCCTCCCCAAGGTTTAGCTGGAAAACATGATGCAAAGATTATTTTTTTAAAAACCCACAAAGTATATTTGTAGAAAAAAGTAACAGCTACCGAAGCCCATATGTAAACTAAGTAAGACAGAGGACCTTCTCCCAACACTCTCACCTTTCATGTTGTACCTCCCTCTTCTTAGCTTCTGCTGTGCTGAACTATGTCAGACTAAAATGACAAACACACACCCAAGGATTTGTGGGGGTTTATTTTCTTGTTGTTGTTTGTTTTGGGGTTGGTGGTGGTTTTTTTTTTGTTGGGATTTTTTTGGTTTGGTTTTTGAAGGGTTGTGAGATTTTTTTGTTTGTCTGGGTTGTAAAAAAAAAAAAGAAAACAAAAACCATAAACAACTAAGACATCCTAGCAAGGAAGATTATCTCAAAATGATCTGTTAAAAGAACTCTAAAGGGAATGAGATTCTGGTACATACTCTGATAGCATCATGTATTTGGGAGAATAGTTAATCCCTTCGAAAAGAAGAACTGGAGCACTAAAATAATCTGGAAGCAGTTGGTTCTCTAACTAATACTGTCCTACACTTATCACCACAAAAGCCTGGAAAAGACACACAATAACTTCTTTCCTGCCTGAAGCCAAAAAGGCCTTTCCTCTGCCCAAACTTAGGTCAGAGATTGACCTGCAGAAAATGTTTCTAACAGATGTGGATACAAGAAAACACAAGAGCACTAAGTACATACCAGTCAGATAAATATCATCAGTTCGAATTCAAGAAAAATGAACGCACCACACATGAACTGAAGAGCACGGAAAGGCACGGGAGTTCAACAGACAAAAGGTGGAGGCACCACACAGTGTTCTACAGAAGGAGGGGAGAGGCAGGCAGCAGGTGGAAGGAAAACAGCATGGAGCTGCGGAGGTTTACATGAATGGAATGATTAGTATTTCCATTCTGAGAACCCGCCAAAATGAGGACCTGATCCTTGGAATTCTGCAACTGTCTTAAGGTATCGCTCTAGAACTAAAAAGTTAAAACGTAAAAATTGAACATGTAATAAAATAAACCAGTATGGCCACAGATACAGTAAACAGGCAAATAAATGCTGTGGCTAGAAAGATTTGTACAAAAGCAAGTTGGGATTGTTTCAAAACTTTAAGACTTTGGTATCTTAATAGGTTTTCTTAAGTGAAAACAATCGAGCATTTGTTTTCACAAAAGAAAAGTTCCTTCTGCTTAGATAACAGCCCACTTCAGACACGAGCCAGTAGTGTGCCCTTACCACAAACGGTATCCCGGGCTGCATGAGGCACAGCACTGCCAGCAGGTCAAGGGAGGTGGCCCGTCCCCTCTGCTCAGCACTGGTGAGGCCACACCTGGGGGTGCTGAGTCCAGTGCTGGGTTTTCCAGTACAAAGGAGACATGGACATCCCGGAGAAAGTTCAACAAATGGCCATTAAGATAAGGGACTGGAGCATCCATTTTATGAGAATAGGCTGAGAGAGCTGGGACTGCTCAGCCTGGAGAAGAGAAGGCTCAGGGGACCCCACCAACATACAAAAATACCTGAAGGGAGGGTGAAAACACGACAGAGCCAAGCTCTTTCAGTGGTGCCCAGTGACAGGACCAGAGGCAATGGGCACAAACTGAAATACAGGAGGTGCTGTCTGAACCGCAGGAAACACCTTTTTACTGTGAAGGTGACCAAACACAGGTTCCCTAGGGACATTGTGGAGTGTCCCTCCTCAGAGATATTCAAAAGCTATCCACACATGGTCCTGGACAAGTGGCTGTAGGTGGCCATGCTTGAGCAGAGCAGTGACCTCCTGAATTTCCTTCCAAACTCAACCGTTCTCTGATTCTGCAAAGACTTTTCAGCCTATTACAACTAATAAAACAGATTGTTTCAGGTAAGCATCAGAAAATTAGGACTTGCTCTTGTATGAGTCAGTCGTGGAACCCCAAGCACAAAATTTTGCTGTTAGCAAATAAGATGCTGGCAGAACAGACAAAGCAACCAGTTGCTTCAGGGGAAGGTTCACTGTTGAGCCTTTAGCGAGAACTGTCTGGCTTTTGTTGAGGCTACCATTCATTTACTCCCTCTGCCTCCTCAGATCTCTTGGCATCTAAAACATCCAGCAAACAGCATCCATCTGGCAGGAGTCCCATTCTGGAATCTTTCAGGCTCCCTTTAAGAGATGGGGTACTCTGAACTTCTCCGGGAAAACTAATCAATGTTTGCATTTGTAAAAGACTCCCTTTGACAAAGAATCCATAACTGACCACACTAATAGTTCAAGGATTGTCCGCTGAAGTTACGCAATGACTCAAAGATAAGAGACCAACAGGTCAGAACAACAATAAATACACAAAGTCCATAATTCAAGTACTAATTATTCTGTTCAGATTGTTTGGTCCCCTCCTTCCCATCCCATTTTCACTCAACAGCTGAGTGAACCACAGGTTGCAGTAGTTAATCACTCCCTACTGCAACTCCTGAGCACACCTGCACACAGGGACAGGAACACTGCAAGAATCTCACTGCCAAATGACATAAGGAAAGTGACCTATACAGGTTGGTCAGGTATCTGCTCAGTGACTTGATCAGATGCCATTTCAAACATATGTCATCACTGTAAGTGTCCTGCAACATGGAAACTGAGGCAACGTACCCAAAACAAACCAGACAGAACAATTAAGACACAGGAACTTTCTCCTTCACCATCTGCAAATGCACAGGAACATTGTGGCAGACTATCTGCTCATTGCTCACATATTTTCACTTACTATGAAAAAATAAGGAAAGAAAATAAGATACGTGATTATGCAACACTAGAGAAATACACTATGGATAATCAGATAATGGTTTCATTTCACAATGAACACAAGTACGCAGCAGGTCATTACCGTTCTGATAAACAAATACTTTAAACAACTGACTCCCACTGCTGATCCGAAGAGTAAGTTTCCAAAAATCATCTTGGATAATAGCTGTTCCTACATCTGGTTTACGCTTACAGCGGCAGATTCAAAAGATTATGAATTATTTGACTTCTTCATTGATTCTGCTCATAAACACAAGAAGGCGATGCTTGTGAGGAACGGATGTATTAGCCAACACTGGTATTACTTCTACCATTGCCCATTTCACCAATTTTAGAAAGCATCGCTTCCGTCATAATCCAGTGCATTAACTGCTAAAATATGGGGTTTACTAATTCCAGCAAAATGATCTCTTCTACCATAAGAACTGGACAGGGACTATATCTAGAATTCTCGTCTAGAACAGACTAGAATTTCAGTTGAAAGGGACCTACAATGATCATCTAGCCCAACTGCCTGACCAATTCAGGGCTGACCAAAAAGTTAAATCATGTTGTTAAGAGTATTGTCCAAATGCCTCTCAAATACTGATAGGCTTGGGGCATTGACCACCTCTCTAGAAAGCCTGTTCCAGTGTTCGACCACCCTCTCAGTAAAGAAATGCTTCCTAATGTCCAGTCTAAACCTCCCCAGCACAGTTTTTAACCATTCCCATATGTCCTACCACTGGATACCAGGGAAAAGAGATCAGCACCTCGGCCTTCCCAGGAAGCCAGAGTAAGCAATGAGGTTGCCCGTCAGCCTCCTTTTGTCCGAACCAGACAAACCCAGAGTCCTTAGACACTCCTCCTAGGACATTCCTTCCAGGCCTTCAGAAGTTCTGATTTCTGTGTATGTTTTAGATGACTGATGTTGTACTTTCTATCTCAATCCTCATTCATTAGAGGATAGGGTTGAAAAGCAGAAATCATTTCATAGTCTTGAGGTACTTGCAATTCTACACTGCAAAGGGAATATCTTTGCGGGATCTTTGAAAAATGCAGAGTGGCTATAGGAATAGCAAAGCATAGCTGGCACAACAAATTAAACCCAATCTGCTTCTAGGTGCTTTAGGCTCCTTTATTTAGACCCTTCTACTGTTTATACAGATTGTGTCACATACACTAATTGCTCAAACATGAAGTGTGGAAAAATGCCAGAGAAACCAAGCAGCTTCCAAACCAACATCAGAACAAAGCTTTATTTAACTCACTTTTCAGAAGCCACCTATGAACCAAGTTTTGCTTCCACAGCCTTTTGAAAGGTTTAGAAGCTTAGCTACTTCAGTTTGGAGATACCCTGCCTGGATACAGATGTTGTTGCTTCAGATATTTATATAAAACACAGCAAAATCTGCTATTTTGCTCTCCAGAAGCTAGGAAGGACGAAGAAGCCACCAGAGCTCTGACAACAGTCCTCCCATTCTTCTGGAAAGCCCCCTCAGGCCCAGTAACATAACATACCACATGACATTCATGTAGACCCATTCTAATTTTGTTACCATATAAAGTGGTAAGAAGTTACCGTGGGGACAATTCTTAAGAAACTGCAACTACATTGCTTACATGAGTATCTGAGGCAAACCTTCCAGTGAAACTACTGCAGTCAAGACAACTGAGAAACAACACTGTCAAGATCACAGTTTTAGATGAATGTCCTCTGCCTGCAGAAGAATGTGCCCACGGCATTTACTGATCAGCCTTCCAGAGCACCAGGGTCACACAGAGAAAGCAGGACAGAGGAGCCTGAACTTGGAGACAAAAAGTGAATACTGCTCAATGAGATCTACCTCCATCTTGTAGAAAAAAAAGATGGCTCTATAGGTTTTTCTTTTGATTCATTGAAATACATTTACTAAGTTTTAGCTGGCATCTGTATACCTTATATAGGGAAATTACAGAATCTTACTAATTCTCACTATACACATACCACCTCATTCATACCTCACAAGCTATCCTTAAAGCCCTCAATAGATTGTGGGCTGCTTTGAAGATGAAAAGCTTTCTACAGAAGCAATAATACAAATCACAAAAAATTAGCACTTGATATCAAAGCCAGAAGACAGTGAGTTTCCAGGATAAGGGATTTAAAACATCACAGGCACTCCTAGAAAGGGCGGAATACCAAGAAAAAGAAAGCCAGTTACACGACTTTTGTTTAAACATAATTTGTTTAAAATTATGCGTTGCTTGTAGGCATTGTGCATTTCCATGTGATATGATCTATTAATAAAACAGATTATTCACTCTAAGTAACCATAGACTAAAATACCCAGAGCCTTCTTTTGCAAGCCTACTGACTTCACAGTTCCTGTTGTGCCTGTGATTAGTAATGACTGTGCAAACCACTTAGCACTTGGCTATACTAAGCATTTTTCGTTTCATCCCCAGTTTTGAAGATTAACACCACACTACATTGTACAAGCCACTTGCCTCTTTTTACCAGACATAGACACAGCAAACAAGTTACAGTACCATATAGCCAAAATTTCCCAGAAAAAAGAACACCAAAAGCTCCACTATCACTTAAGTCATATTTAAGATGGGAATCATAGAGTCACTTACAGCATCTTTTTTTATTTACCCACTTCTCTTTCAACATAATCAAGTGCAACTTTTAAATAGCAAAGTTTGAAATTTACTGTCATAAAACAGTAAGCTTCATTTACAAGGAAATAGGACTTCTTATACATAGCCCTCTTAAAACTTCCAGGCAATTCATCCACACTGAAGAAAGTATAAGTAAATCCCTTACATATCTTCCCATGGCATGGAAGAAAAGAATGGATTTCCTGTTTGAATACTGGAAACACGTTTGTTTTCAAATGCAATTGAGAAGTGAATTGAAAGTAAAACCAAACTTGAAGTATCAAATACTCCGTTATTTATTACTCACCTGGCTTCCACCTGTTTCTACGTAAAGACACAAGAGTTACATACTTTCTCTTGGCATAGTCTTTGTGTGTTTCACCCCTACGGCCCTTTTTATTATTGATACTATCTCTTATAAAAAAGAAGGGCAGGAAGACAGACTACTACTATTTGTTGCTACCAAAATAATTGTCTCTATTTCACTTTAACTTAAATATATTAGACTCATTTCAATTTAACATTGAAATTTGACAATACCGTGCAGTTATTGGGTGGGGAGATATTAAAGAATAATAAAAGCTTTTGTAGCAAGTCCAGATCAGAAAAATAAGCTGCATGAAGTCACCTCAAATAAATTTCAAGCTATAATAGACACTGAACCAAGACACCGAAAGGAAATGGCTAGCGTGCTTATGACAACTGGAGCTATCCAGGATCATGTTCACATTAAGGAAGACTTGGATTTCACAGAGCAACCTGCTCCGGTTGATCCTGCTTTGAACAAGGAGGGGGGTTGAACTCGGAAACGCTTCCCTCAGTTATTCTGTAATCTCATCTTTGACTTCTAGAAAAGGCATTTGACCTGCAAACCCAATCAGCTTAAAAAGCTATACAAAACTTATTAACATGTTTAACTGAGACACCGGATTTCAAACTGAAGCAGCTTGCATTTTTTAATTATCAATGCTTTTTACTTACATCCACCTTCCCTTAAAGGAAACAAAATACAAACAGATTTGTTTCTGTAACAAAAAGGGTTGTCATCTTCTACTTCAAATATCTTTTAGCTCCAACCCAGACACTTTATACACCCCCTTTCATAATTTATAGCCAACATAGAATCATAGAATGGTTAGAGTTGGAAGGGACCTTAAAGATCATCAAGTTCCAGCCCCCCTGCCGTGGGCAGGGACATCTCCCACTAGAGCAGGTTGCCCAAAGGCCCATCCAGCCTGGCCTTAAACGCTTCCAGGGATGGGGCATCCACAACTTCCCTGGGCAACCTGTTCCAGTGCTTTACCACCCTCACAGTAAAGAATTTCCTCCTAATATCTAATCTAAATCTCCCCTCTTCCAGTTTAAAACCATTATCCCTTGTCCTGTCACTACACTTCCTGACAAAGAGTCCCTGCTATGAGGTCTCCCCGGAGCCTTCTCTTCTCCAGGCTGAACAACCCCAGCTCTCTCAGCCTGTCTTCATAGGGGAGGTGCTCCATCCCTCTGATCATCTTCGTGGCCCTCCGCTGGACCAGTTCCAACAGGTCCATGTCCTTCCTGTGTTGAGGACTCCAAAGCTGGACACAGTATTCCAGGTGGGGTCTCACAAGCACAGAGTTCCATTAAGAACAATGTTTAATTAAGAACAGTTCCATTAACAACAATGAAATGATCGTTTGCCGAGCTTGTCATAATTACTCAAATGAGATTTGTCTCAAATACAAGATATTTCACCAAAGAATAAAAAAAACGGTGCAGAAGCATGCACTCAGAGAAGAAAGTTGACCATATTATACAGAATCTTTGCGTCTAATCTCTCTATCACAAACACCACTGGTTCAGTTCAGTCAAAGCCACGCAACCAGGATTTTTCATCAACTCTTATTAGCAGCAGTCTTTTCCAGGAGCTGAAGAAGAACACGGCTTTCACTGAACTCTTCTAGGTACAATTTATTCTGCCACTTCATTTTGTAGGGAGCCTGATTTATTTGACATCAATAGTTTGTTGAGGTAATAAACCATGCAGCGATGATACCAGGACTCAGAGCTCATTTGCTAGCAGTCAAGTTGCTTGGCAGCATGACAGGCAGAGTAATGTGCCTTGAAGAAATATCTATATAGATGCTACAGTTTCAGAGATTACCAAACAAATACAGAGCCCAGAAAACATGACTTTACTCTCACTATCAATTTTCTTTTGCTAGATTGATTGTGCTCAGCTTCATTTTGAGCACAGAGATTAAAAAATATTGAGATCTGTGGAAGCCAAAAAGCAATAGCTACTCAGTCCCAACAGATACCTAACACACCCAACCATTTTGCACTGCTGCTTCTTTCCCAGACAAGGTTGTCCTCTATATACTTATAGAAACCAAGTACACAGCGTGAAAAGACTACCTATCAATTTAAAGTTTAAGGAAGTAAGAGAACTCTCAGGAAAACATCAATATTCAATAACGTATAGCTACTTCATGAAACAGAAGTCCAGAAATTTTTTCACCTGAGTTCTCAAGTGTGATGATAGAGGTTTTACATGCCAACAACACTGTCAAAATGCCTGTTCTTCTGAGAAGTCCGTTCTTTGACTAACACCAGCAATCAAGTCAATAATAAAATAACATTAAAAAAAAAAAAGGAAGGAGGAAATTTGAAACCAGACTAATTTAGACTCTTCTCCCTGGAAATACAAAATATACACTCTAGTTGTATTAAGACAGCACGTCTCACCTGTACTAAAGCAACTGAAGTGGCTACACTTAAAAAAAAATCCTTATTTTGCATTACTATCAGCCTTCTCTACTTAAGTTCCAGCCTTCACAAAGCTGCAGACACTACATGATTCCTGTCCTTCCTTCTTTATCCCTTTCTTCTTTCTCCACAAGGAGGAGGGAGAGGAAAAAAGGATTAAATAAATGTATTTAACCTTTATTTTAAAATAAGGCAAAAATGAGAGGTACTAAAGATAAGAAAACTCCAGTTTTATTTTCACTCCATTTCTGTAATTACAAAAATTATGATCAGTAAAGGTCTTTAAATTCAAACATTCCAATTTTATGAAGGATAATATATCAAGTTATTTCTCAGCTTATACCTTTATTGTTTTAAGGAATGTATTGAGTTCTATCCAAACACAGCCAAGAGAGTTGCAGGAAGTTATCAAAGTGGATGAACTTACAATAGCTATCTAAAACAAATACTTTCAAAAGAAATTCATAAGGATTACTAGGAAATTCTTTCACAGCTGTTTACTTCAACAAGTGCTCACTTTTCAAGTCACTGAAGACAGCCATTCATATATGTGGCTATTTTTGTAATGGTGAAGTTTTCAGCACACAGAGAACCACTGCCTGGTGCTAGTCAGTGTTTCCATGCACAATCTTCAGTTTACAAAAGTCTGATCTCTAGGTAAGCATCAGAGAAATCAAATATGTAACAAATTATGAAGATAAATAAGTCAATAAAGCACACTGAAGAAAAAAAACCAGAAAGCCTCTAGCACTATTAATCTCAATTTTCAAGCTCCACAGAAGTAAACAGGGATATAGCGGGGTTTGTTGTTGTTTTGTTTTTTAAATTTGGTAGGTCAGTTTTAAACTATATGTGGTTTTGATGAGCAATATGATATAGAAGTGATGCAAAGAGCATGTGGGAGGCAGCTATTAAACTTCAAAGAACTATAGCTTATGCCCCATGCAAGTCCTATCCCCACACATTGCCAAGGTACCAGCAGCAAGATACAAGAATCTGAGTTACACAGAGCTCTCATCTGCACAGTTAACTCAAGACATTCAAGTAGATCATCTGATTTAACCACATAAAGAAGAAACATGGCAGTTAAGGACAAAATTAACCACCATGAGAAATTGTAATGAAAACATGAAGCCTATTTCAGATCACAAGCTTCAGTTATCTGTGATAGTTCTATATTTTAACTCTGGTTTCCCCTTTTTAATATACGTAAATAAGACAAACTACACTCTTGAAGAAAAAAAATTAATGTTCACCTCTGCAAACAAACAAGGAAAGCCTTTGTCATTACTCAAGCAAAACATCAAAAATTTTATTTAACTAGGAAGACCACCTAGCAGCTAGGCCATATGCTTTGCTATTCAAAAAAACAAACCAACTAACCAATTCAACAAGAGAGGTGAAGCACCCTTCTGCATAGAGCCATGCTAGTATTTCTGACAGCAGAAAATGCCATTAACTTTTTGTAATGCTCTGTCTGCTAAAACAGAAGTCCTCTGCACTTTTATCTCCAATATAAATACTTTACTGTCTTGCAGTTCCTTGATAACCCAATAAGGTTCCTAACAATATACTTGGTTTCAGTCCCCAAAATCACTGCTGTGGCTCTTCACATGAGATTCAGTATTTCCAAATCATTCCTCAATCCTGGCTACTAGAATGGGACAAAATTCTGCAGTGTCATCACTACTTTTAGAAATAAAAAGAACATGATGATCTTTTTTATATATTGAAGATTTGCATTAGCTATTTTAGCTACAACACTGCTCATGCTGAGGCAGATACATGTAATGACCATCTACCCTTTCTTAAAGGGAGATCAACAAGCGCAATCCCTTTTCTTTGGGAAAAGACATACCACTTCAAAATACAAAACTGATTCTGTTTAGTTGATAACTATTGAAATATGCTCCTAAATACAGCCATCCATTAGCCTTGGTGTATATTTCTAAAAGGGAAGGATGAGATTTCTATGCATACTGTAGAAATTATACTCCTTAATATGTATTTGATTCTCATCTATACAAAAATTGCTTTTTAATAAAATACAAAGTTTATAATTATACAATTTTAACAAGGGGGTGGTGGTTTGCATTTAACATACATCTGATACAACAACAAAAACTGCTTGCAGTGACAGAACAGTACTTGCTTTTTCAGTCTTTCTGTTATTTAAGGCTATAGAACCAGTAGATCTCATCTTCCTCCATCTTGAATTTATCCTTGGCTGAATGATAAAAGCACACTTAATATTTTTCAGCTCATAATTAGTTTCTTAACTTCAAAGAAGTTTTTTATTTACACTAACTGCAGAAGCAGAAACTCAGAAAAAATGTGTTTGCATATGCAGAACAGTTCACAGTTACTAATACTTCAAATTCTGAATCCAGGTATTGTCAGTGCTATGCCCACTGTCCTTTGGCAGCTACCTATGAACCAGACATTTATTCAAGTTACATAAACAAATTACAGATTTGTAACTGAGCAGTTATATCAGATAGTTTACAGTTGCCTGGATGCCCTTGCGCCTTCAAAGGACTGTAATTATACTGACAGGCTTCCAATCCTAGATTTGCTAAAAATTGTTATTAGAAATTGATAGCATTTCTTAGTCAAACTCTTGACAATTGTTAGATATTCTAATTTCAGTCTGTTGACCGGAGGATGACTAATTTTAGATGTTGCTTCAGATCCTCTTTTGCAGATTAGAAAAAAATGGTTTTTCGTCCCCATCTTGTATGCTCTTACCTTGATCGGGGGCCTCTGGAAAAGACAGAAGTTGAAAAAGCAGCCTAACCCCCATTTTGAAAAATCATTTCAGCTTATGAATGCTCTCACTTCTGAGGATACAAAGATGCTTATGAAAACCTGGCCCGTAACTCACGGGATAAGTGAGAGTAGTTTGCTTGATACACTTTTTATTTCACTGAAACCATAACTTTTAAACAATTTTCACAGCAATCTAAGTTGTAGGCTAACTAGCAGTCAAACTTGTCTATCAACAAGTCATGACATTCAGCGTTATTAAACACCTGACGGACAAATTAAGTGCCTCAATTACATGCTGTCAATTAGTTCACTCAGATGAACAAGATTTATCTGTCTCTTAATCTGAGATTTCTAAGATCAAACCATCAAGTCTCCTCTACCCCTCCTTTGCCAGATTTCCCACTGCTTGTCAAAACCACGGCAAGGAGTGAGGAAAAGGGGAGCAAAGCATTGCTCTGTCCAGGCTCTAGCTGGGACGGGGAAGGGAACTTAACAAGGATTAACATTCCCAAATCTCAAGGAAAAGGACGACCAGGAAGCATCTCCACAGGGCCCAGACCAGTTACAAACACACAAAGTTTATTTACTCAAATTCAAATATCTCTTTACACATTCAAACAGCTCCCGTGCATGACCGTAGGTACAATACAAAGAATTGTATGTGTATCAAAATAGAATAGAACCACAGAACATCTGAGGCTGGGAAGTGCCTCCAGAGATCACCTGGTCCAACCCTCCCCCTGGTTCAAGCAGGGCCATCCAGAGGCAGCTGCCCAGGACCATGTCCAGGCAGCCTTTGAATATCTCTAAGGAGGGAGACTCCACAACATCTCGCACAGTAAAAAAGTGTTTCCTGCTGTTCAGAAAGCACCTCTGTGTTTCAGTTTGTGCCCAGTGCCTCTGGTCCTGTCACCGGGCACCACTGAGAGTCTGGCTCCCTCCCTGCAGGTCTTTATATGCATTGATAAGATCCCCCAGAGCCTTCTCCAAGCTGGACAGTCCCAGCTCTCTCAGCCTCTCCTCATAGAAGACATGCTCCAGTCCCTTCATCATCTTTGTGGCCCTTGTGGCACACAGACATCAGCTCATTATGTATTTACTGCTATTAGTTATCTCAGATCTCTGGGTCCTTCATTAATTTACTTTTCATAACTTAAATATGCCAGAAAACAGTGAAGTGACTTTTTTTTTTTTCTTGTCTAAAGCCAGAAATAACCTCAAGTCTCAGTAGTTCAGCTCCAGACTTCTGGAAGAAGAAAAGTATCATCCTGCAACTTTAAGTGTAAAACAGAAGATACCAGATAGCATGGACATAGATAGCATGTCTATCACTTGATTTTACATTTGTACATTTAAGAAATTTAAGTGAACAGTTTAGAAAATAAATCTGTTATACTGACACAGCTAGGACTTCTAAATTTTGTCAGAAGTCACCGAGGAAACTACTGACTTCAGTGAAGCAGGTGTAATCCCTATAATTAACTTTCCTTTCCCCACAGGCTGAGGGACATTATTTACCAACCATAAAATCAACCATCAAGTCAAAAGAGAAAGAGTTACCTAGAAACCTTAAAAACCTTGTCATCAAATCACCCATGCAAGCACTGCTAACATCGCTCTTAGCTACCAGTAGCCATATGCTTTAAGGAAAAACCTTGTGGTGTTTGGGCTTTTGAGATAAGTAGCAATTTCACAACCATATAAGAAACAGGAACTTCCAAGGGGAAAAAAATAAATAATAAATTAGCACCACATCAGTTACCAAATGCAAATTCACTGGAATCGAGAACTTGTTTAAACACATTTTTCAGTTTCATAATTAATTGAGCCATGAAAGCATTGAATAAATATTAAGATATCTTAGTCACAAATTAAAAGATAAGAGCTTTTGAATCATTCAGGAGAGCTAGTGTTACCACGCCATCTTTCATTTAAAGTACTATCATTTAAGAAAGACTTAAGTATAAAAAAAATAATTCATCAGTTTTAGTTAAACCCAAGGCTCAGGTAACTCATTTTCTGCTAAGTAACTTTATTCTAAAAGTTGCTAAAATAAAAAGATAACATTTCTTTCCTTTTTAATATGGTCAGTTCTTCCTGCTCCCGCCCAAGTTTTACCCCTCAAGGTTTTTTATCTTTTTACCTTTTTCTTTCCCCCCTCTCCCTTAACATATCATGTATTGCCAAGACCAACCCAGAAACAACAGCTGCACAAGCTTCAGTTCCCTCAGGAAAAACACAAAGGTAGGAACCTTGTAGAGCAAAGACTTTTACTATCCAGTGGAAATACATTAAGAAACCGACGGAGGTTTAGATGAGTACCAGCATCAGGCTTGAAAGTCTGATGGAAAGTCTGCTTTGGAAAAGGTAGAAGTTTATCAAAAACCTTTGCTTGCTTCAGATGGTAAGGAAAGCCGGTATACCCAGTGCACAACAGCTGAACTGATAAGCAGCCTAAGAACTTCAGTTGCCTTTTATTTGTTTAAACAATTTTAAGAGAGGCTGAAGAGACTGAGGAACTGTATTAGGGGGTGGGGGAAGCAGGAAGGAGAAGGATAATTGTTTTCCTAATCCATACTTTTATGAAGTCTGCAGTACACCAAGCAGGGCAGAGAAAAGAAGAGGGAAACTTAATTCAGTGAATTAATTTAGATAATAGACAGAAATATTTTGTACAATACACAAGTGCTTTTCCAATACAAAAATCACTTGATTCCATATTTACATAATGTATAAGTATTTGATGTTCTATAGCCTCCAAGTTTAAGAAGCTTATGAAGAATGCAGGTAACCTCTACCTAGGACTGCCAGCCAATGGGTCCTTCTATGACATACAAAGCACATCCCAAAACCTGGGATATACAGGTATATATAAGTACTCTGATTAGCTACACACACAGCGCCTAGTAAAACGTTGATGGGGCCCTTCTCCAGTCCTGAGGCCAGTTAGTACCAGCTGCATCCTACTACACTGCACTTACCGCTAAATCTCCCCTGGGCCCCATGAGACATGTTGGTAGCCTAAAGACAAACATTTAGGTGGGGAGAGGAGTCATTCACATTTGTTTCTGTTCAGACTGCCGAACATAAAGCTGTAAGTGGCATTTTCATAGCAGAAAACTAAGAGTACGTGTGCATTCCTTCAGTAAAAGGTACAGACATACAGGGACGCCAAGAGGCATCACCACTTCTGGGATACTGTGGCAATGGAGGGAGCAAACCTTGTACAGTCTTGCCTGTATCACCCACTAGGAATGGCTCCTCAAGCTTCCCACACAGCACCCAAGCATTGTCTACAACTTGAAGTACCAAATTACTCCATTTGCTACTTTTTTCCTCCGTTGAAAGAAGAGCTTTCTATTTCTGTCCAATGGTACATTCATTCATATTGTGACAGAGCAATATAAGCCCAGTAGTCAAATCTAGGTTTTACCCTCCCACCTGCACGGTAACTAAGAGAAACAGAGAACATACATAGACAGTTGTGTACAGCACAGCGAACATTTTGGCAGATCAGTTGTTAAACCTGCTGGTATGAACTGGGAGGATCAGGAACTGGCAAGTTCCCTTGCTCCAATGCAGGAATGTTAAATACATGCATGTCAACATACCTCTCACTATTAGGAAGTAAACCGCTGCTAAATTTCCTTTTACAAGAAATCTGCATATTTTTTTAAGACCAAAGTATTCCTGCCTGGTACCTCCCTTTGCAGCATTTAACATTAATAATTCCTTTTAAAATACTAAGCCACGTAAGTTATAACTTACATTGTTACATGTCTAAAGAGAAATTGATATGGACAAGTTACTTAAAAGAACTTCTAATCAAATAAGCCATCAGAATATAAACCAGCCATCCAACCAAATGAAGTTCTTTCACATCTGCAGTAGTTTGAATAAATCAGGTTTTGTAAGAAATCCTGTAAATAAGAGCCTAAAATGGCATATTTCAAAAGACAATAAAATTATATTCAGTAACAGAGCATAAAGAAGCAGAGTGTTCTAATAGGCAGGATCGTGAAGTAAGGCCACCCTGGCTTTGCACTTTCGATGTAAAGCAATCTTCCATTTTGGTTCTTTTACCAGCATCCTTTCTGACAGCCCCACATACTTCAGGAACCTATTCAAGCAAGGATTTGCTATTTTACTGAACATTTATGCAGGAATTAACACAGTGGGAACCTAATTTGGTTCTGATGTGGAATAGTAAAACATATGCATATAGTAATAAAATAAATGTCTTTCCCGCTTTTAAGCATGATTGAAAAAGAGAAACAAGTGCCATTCTGTATGGATTCAGATACTGCTAATCTAATCATGCATTCAAGCAAACCTAAAATAATGTCCTATATATGTAATTTTACAACAGTATTTTTAACCTAAGACAGCATTCACACTGCACTATTCTTACAAAACAAACAACAAAAAAGAGGAAATGACAAACAGTACCTAAAAACATTTCTCTCTCAAATTCTGTTCCCTTCAGACACCTTCCTTCTACCAGCACTGGCTATTATCGAATTCCATTGAGTTAACTCATTTGTGAGACACACAGAATTATTTATGATTAAGTAATGACAGAAAAATCAGAACGCTGAAAACACAAAAATATTCCAAAAAGCTGGTAAAATTAGCCAAATAAGCCATTTTCTCTCCTGGAAATAAAATCATGGTTAGCAGAATTCAAATAATGAAATATTATGACACAACCAGAAACATGGCATATGCGCACAGTTACCAAAAAAACTCTAAACAGTAACATTCTTGTAAAAGCAAAAAAAAATATTTTACAATAGAAACTTACTTGTGCATATTTTCCACTCCTATTACGATCATGATATAGTAGGAAATTCCACTTTGTATAACAAAATGTAAGGCATACCTAGGAGGGGGGAAAAAAAAAAAGTAAACCCTCATGGCATTTTCATTAATGACAACAAACTGTATGCATTTAGTTATTTAACATGGATTAAATAGGTTGTCAAATTTTAACTCCATCACTGCTTCCAAAAAACCTTTTGCTCTATTTAGGTTTTCTGCAGCTCTCCCTGCTGTTGAGAGCTTCGCCCTTTAGCACAGCACAGACAGAAATAATGAACAAAAACTACAGACTTAATTAGAATTCTCCAGCTCATAAACAAGAATACAAAGAATATGTCTCATAATACTTCCACTTGGCATTATTTCATATGTAAATAACATGAGTATTTTGTGGTTCAAATTCCATATTCATCTTCTAACCTGTTTGCAACAATAGGTAACTGAGGTAAGACCCAAAATATCTTAGTATCCACAATATTAGTATATGGGAAGATTTCCCAGTCAATAGAAATGGTAACTGTGTCCAGCCAGTCTCTTTGCCCCAGGTCCTCAATAGCTGATAAAGGGATGGTGGTGATGACGGTCTCAAAAACACAAACAAAAAAAGCTACACATCAAGAACCCACAGAGTTATTTCACAAAGGTGCTCTAACCTCTTCTCCTTCCCCCCCCCCGCCCCCAACCCCAGCTCACCACCCAAGCTACCAACCCCACTGTTGGTTTGGGTTTTTTAGCATTTGTTTTGTTTTTTTAAAGGAGTTATATTTTAGTAAGGTAGTAGAGCACTGGTGGCAAAACATTGCCAGTGACTGGGGAAAAGCAGCTGATCTTCAGTAAGTTGATTCTCTTTCACTCTGGTCGTTTAAGTGCCTCAGTAGCATACTTACACGAGCTCAAATGACACACTGATCTAGTTTTGGAGTTTTTCGCATAAAAAGCAGCCTAAAAAGCAGCTACTATTTTGTTACACTGATACTGTTTTCTTTCAGCTTACCAGCAGTTTCCTAATTTCACTCCCATCTATTCATGAGGAAATGTCTTCAGAGACTGTCAAAAAGAAACCCAGTTCTATCCAGCTGAAATCCTACAAAGTCTACACGAGATCAGCTGAGGGAAAACTATTCACTTGGATATTAAATGATCTTGAAAATCTTGTCATTTTATGGAAGATCCAATCTGCACGCGCTCCCATGCTTCACCACTAGCTAGCCTCATCTAAGATACGACTACCTAAAATTCAAATGCACATTTAATATAAACAATTGCCAATTAAAAAAAATATTAACCTTTTCATATTAGTTGTGTATCAGCAACACTGTGTTGCAAAGACAGGCATTAGTGAAATGACACAAAAATTTAAGTTTAAGAGGTTTGTTTCTTAAACATACAGGGACATAATAAGATATCAAAGTCTGAAAACAATCTGGGTTGACGCAGAGTACCATATCAAGATTACAGTCTCTGAAAATATTTCTCTTTCCGAGTTGTTAACACTAGCAATATGATTGATCTCTGTTTCAAAAATTAAAAGGGATTCATTTAAATACAACCTGAAGTAGTAAATTTTAGCTACATACCAAAGGCTGTTCTAGGCCTTTTATGCTATTAATATCAAATAGCGTAAAGAGAATCCCAAGGGAATTATCCCTTCTCTTCCTGTCCCACATCATCATAAGCACTACAAAGGTGACTGACAACTAACATAACCGAAATTGAAAAGCACAACATAATGACTGATAAATATTCTTAAAAGGGTGCAGATTTTAAACTACTGCCCACATTTAGGTATGCATGAGATTTTCTGCAAATCTATAAACACTATATAAGAAAACAGGAACACACATTATAACACAACTGAAGAGTCGCTGAAGGTATGCCAGGAATCATAATCTATACATACACTTGATTCCTTGGGGAGGGGTGAGGGGTATCAAAGAAAACAAAGCCCTCAGAAAACATGCTTGTATTATACATACTTCAGCAACAGGAAAAAGAGTTGGCACAAGTGCAACAGAAGTATCAGCTTTCTGAAGAATGTGTACTTTTTAACATCTCAAATTATGTTTTTCCTTTTGGGCATTTTTAAAAAGCTCTTAGTTCCATAATTGTAAGAAAAAAACCCAAACCTTTTAGTAAAACAGAAATTCATTGCTAAAATAATTGCTTTAAGTATGATCCAAAGCAAGCTAGAATAATCCGGATTTCTACTATGGCATAAAATTTCTCTCCAATTTCTTTTCCAGGGCATATTGCCAATGAAAGGCTTCCACAAATCTTTATGCCTGTTAGGAGTGGAGGTTGTTTCTTTCTAAAGTCTCCCATCCCCAAATTTCAGATATTAATATATCGTCAACACTTCCTAATTACAAGCTACAATTAACGATTTCTGTTTCCAAAGCAATGGATACAGAATGTGCTTTTAAAGCTTACACAGCTCTCACAAAGACCACACAGAGTAGCTCCCATCTCCCCCATCCTCCTCCTCATTTGGTGCTAAGACTTGAGGCCTTTGACATCAGGTCATTCTCTCAAAGTAGAAAACCATGGCCAAAAGTTTAAGAAATACATGGGAGTTATGGAATCATAAATACAAGTGAACTGCATATGTAAATCCAATGATTAAAACTCACTGATTTACCTTTTCCTAGATTTAAGTATTACATATCAAGTAATGTCGAAAAGCCCCTGCAACATGCCAACATAGAAGCCAAACCTGTGGTTTGGAATTTGAAGATTTATTTATACACGCTCTGTGTGTGCAGACACATGCGTGCACATACAGTGTGCATCTTCCCACCTGCACAACAGCTTGATTAATTCCCCCTAGTTCAGTAATACTCTACAACAGTCAGTATAAATAAGTCTTGTATATACTTAAAGCTGAGCAAGCACTTTGTTTACCATGCAGTAAAACAAAACTTGCACTTAATTAATCTTAAACCAGCTTGGGAAGATGAGAGCCATTGAGTAAGCTAGTTTTGATGGGGAAAAAAAAAATTCACCAAACTAAATGCATACCCTTTATTAGCCCTGCTAACATTCTGGCTTGCTGCACTGTGAAAAGATCAAGATGTGAAAACAGCAGACACAGAAAACTTGTGTTTAAAAAAAAAAACAAACACACAACCCCCCCCAAAAAAACCCCTCACACACCACAAACAATCCAAAACATAAAAGAAACACCCCGCCCCACCCCCCCAAAACTCTCAAATCAAGGCCAGGTCCTTTCGAGGTGTTTTGTACTACTAGGAGCATCACCAGTACTGCAGTTCAGGCTACTCTTCCTACAAAAAGTCAGATTATATTCAATATTCAGAAAAAAGATATAGCAAGTTATCTCATGCAGCAAATATTTAAGAGAAATTATCTTAGTCATCACACCTGTGCTGTGCTCAAGAGAATACTTCTCAAGCAAGTTTACAGAAAAACTGGTAAGAGTTAAACAAACTGCACCTGCTCCATTCTCCCAAAACCACAGGAAGACAGTATGTTAGTTACCAGTTTGCCAATGGAAGGTCTTTCAAAATTTGGGCACCGCATAAGCAAATTTAAGCTGATTTCTGTACATTTGCAGCAGCTAAAAGCCACAGAATTAGGTAATAAGGTTCTTTATAACAAAACTTTGCTTCCCTGCAAACAAGAAATAAAAATCTACAAGCCCCTGAGAAGTGAATTTAAGTGCAACTTACCATCCAAAACAAAAAAGTGCAAGATAAAGGCCCAAGAGGGTTGCAACAACATGTCTTATAAATGGGCTAGTTTTGCTTGAATGAAGGTATGTTCGAAACCAAACAGCCGCAAGCAAGGCAAACAGTTGGCACACTACAAAGTTGACCTGCATAAAAAGAAAAGAAAAGAAGCTTCTTACACACTTGTGTATTAAAAATTAACATAAATATCCACACATCATTAGCAATTTACAGAACCTTTGGCTCTACTATGGCTCTTACCACGGCATCTCAGCCTCAAAGAGCTTCTCCTGGGAACTTCTCCCCTCCTAAAGCACAAAACAGTGCTCCCCCGAGCAGCTAAGAAGAAAAGATACACCAGAGTAGAGGCAATCTGTGCATCAATCTAGAAAAAACAATATTTTAAAAAAATATTTTTTCCTCTAAATTGTCTATATACCAAACCACTCTATCAATCATGGAGTCATTTATACTCTCCTAGTAATGTGAAGATCTGGGTTGGGTTTTTACTTGTTTCTTAAGTGAGCATGACTTGGAAATACGTATGAGCTACACAGATCACTGCAATGGCCTGTGCAGAAGCAGGGCTCAACAATGTGCACTTCAGTGGTGAGGATCAGATAAACAGCTTGGCTGCACACTGGATTTTCTTCTTTTACTTTCAAGTAGGATAGTTTCAGAAATTCCTTTTCCCTTCAGGTCATTTATTCTAGAAGATAGAAAAATCTCTCTCGTATATTAAATATTTAAAGACATGAGGGCACTGAAAGGAAAAGTGGAATTTAAAAAAACGGTGAGTAAAAAGAATCATTCTGACTGCGGCCTGAAAATAAATTAACAGTAAGGGCATGATAAAGAAATTTCCTCAAATACAGCAACTGATACTAAAACTGGCTTAAGCTACAAAAGGCAGATGAATTCCTTTTTTTAGAAAAGAACATTTCCCACTACATAGATTTTTTTTTTTTTCTTCCATAGAAAACTGCCAAACAATTGTCTGTGTCTAACAGCAGCATCCCAAGTCATCACAAGCAACAGCTTGGGGACCACTCCTTCAGGCCATAAGCACTCCAACACAAGAAACTTGCACTTACTGCATGCTTGACTAGTCTTTAGCACAACAGCGTTTTAGCCCGTTTGATGTCACTTAACTGAAATATATACTTAATCCTAATACCACAGGGTACAGTGACAACACTATTTTTATGTTGATGACAGCAAGCCTAATATTGATGGTTGCAGCAACACAGTGCACGCCTCCAGTACTATAATTCAGCCAGCCCATTCCTTCCTCATTTTTCAGCCAAGCTTCAGGCAACAACATGTAAGGGTGTGAGAGTATGCAAGTATGGATATATTTAAAGAAGCTAAATAACACCAATCACCTACAGAACTCTCATCTTTGTAACAATTGCGTAGATTCCCTATTTCCAAATCCAAGGATAACTCTTCTTTTTCCGAACCGCCCTAAAGCCTTCCATAACGCCAAGCTACAGAAGCATTAAGTGCCAGCAGGGAAAGAGGCTCAGAAGACAAGGCTGCTCTTTTTAACAGAAGCAGTTCCCTAAACTAAACCATCGTGTACACTTTGCCATCCATTCTCTTACTCCCACATTTACATTATGCTTTTAACAGTATTTGGAAAATCCTAAATGAATGAGGAGATACTCTTTCAGGGCATAACTTGACCTGTTTTCTCTTCCTTTTATAAGCAATGATGCAAATGAAACAGAGCGAGGTTTATAACTCAGGATGAGTCTGTGGATTTAGCGGAAAAGTTCCTACAAAACCATCAAGTTTAATGAAACACTGAAAGGGAAACAAACTGATAGTTTTTTTAAAAAGAGGGCAAGAAATAAAATTTAAAAAAGCCAAGGTAATTAACTATGAATCCAGTATCAACATTTGGTTTTAATATTTATTACAGAAACTATGCTACAAATTCATTAAGCTCCACGGAGTATAGTCCTGACACAAAGAACTCGCAGCCTTTACGGACTAGGAGGAGAGGGAGACAGGAGAAAATTGGGACAAATATGCAGTGAAGCTGAGGTGAGGAGACAGAGAGAAGAAACAGGCATGAAGTGATAGTAGACAAGTTCTCATTGCTGGTTTTACCAGATGTCCCAACACTGCTGCTGTGGCTGCACTACAGATGATTTGCCCATCGGTGCCTCATGATGCCCCTTCTTTGAGATTATCTCTCACAGCAAGCTAGCAAGACATGGGGAAGAAGAATACTCATCACTTGGTTCCTACTATTACCATGGCAAAGGGCAGAAGTGTTTGGCATCTTTGACTTGTACCATCATCTCTATAGGAGCAGACACAAGTTAAACAACAAACCTCGAATTTCACAATTCAGGATGAGCCTGCAGGTTTAGGAAAAAGCAAAAGCCTCATAAAAAACATGCAAAGAGAATCTAAGGAAGGTGCCCTCTCTTCACTCCCTACCTGCTGACTCCTTTCCTGGGTACTTGCTTTTGCTGTAGCTACTTACCTAAATGACCAAATCCATAGCTGAAAAGCAATATCCCATAAAAATAAATTAAAAAAAAAAAAACAAACATAAAAAAAACCCCACACAAAACCCCCACATCAATAAACAAAAAAAACAAACAACGACCAACCACAAACTAAAACATAAAAAAACCCACAAAACACCTTCCCCAATAAGAATATTTGGAGAACAGCAGTAAAATGCAGGTTATCATACCTTTAGACTGACCCCACAAGCAAAACTTCCAGAGATGTCAATTAATGGTACAACTAAATGACTCAAGCAACACAATCTTGTTCTGAAAGTCTTCCTCACAAGTGACTCTGAAAATACCCACTGGTAATTGTGGGCTGCTCTTGCCAAAAAGCGCACAAACGTGTGAGTACTTGGATACATAAAAGACATCACTGCAATGTTCACACACCACCCTGCATTCCTTCTCTTACCAATCCAATCCTTACCCTTGCCTCACAGTGCACCAAAATGCAGACTACAAAGCACCAACGGTTTCACAATTTGTATCACATCAAATCCTCCTAAAGCTTTAAATACATATTTGTAAAACCAAGCTCTGCAGCGGTTAAGATCTGAAAGCTGTGCACCTTCAGTTTAGCCTTTATACTTACCTACTTCTAATAATATTCTTTCTGCTGCTTTATTCCATTTTCCCCAGCAGGATTTCTGCTTCATTCAGCAAATGGACAACTGCTCAGTTTTCACCCTCATCCTTTGACCCGTTAAACGTTTACCATCTGCATCCTACACTGAATACAAAAATCTTACATTTCCCCATAGACGTGTTTATGCAGATCTTTCCATAACATGGGAAGGCTAAATAAAATAAATGTAAGCTTTGCAATAACTTTGAGATATCAGTATTCCTATTCTTGTTCTAGAGGTGGGTGACTGGCATGCAATGATGAAAGCCCAAATGCCCACTAACTTTGGTTGCCCAATTTCAGACACTCAGTGCCTGGTTTTCCAGTCAGGAAACTGACTTTTAACAGAACTTTGACTGGAGCTACACTTTGAAAATATAATTTCAGCTGCTATTTTGAATATCCAGCATGCCTATAAATTAGGCCCAAAGAATCTCAAAATGCAAGCAAAATTGAAAGCCATCACTACAACATATTTTCATTATATTGTTTCTCCAGGTCACCAAAACTCTGTTTACTAGTGATTTGTATTCTGAATAAGGGAGGGAGCTCATATCAAAGAGTTTGTGGCCATTTCTGGGCTGTGTTCAGTCACACAGGTAATCTTCATCTGACACTTCGCACTCTTGAGTGTCTGCTAAGACAGGCTATATATTCACTTAGTAAACATTTTGAATATTTCATTTCCTACATTTTAAAAAGAAATGGAAAACACAACATTTCTACTGCTAAATCAAAGGTTATCCGTTTGCAATTGCCTGTGGCTGCTTCAGCCCAAAGCACAGATTTTACCATTCCAGCTATCAGAAATATGTTCTTTCTACAAGAATTAAAATTAATCCCTTGCCGATACTACAGGAGGGAGAAACAGACTCTCTCAGCTACCAGATTCTATCCCATTCACTTCCAATTCCACCAGTGAGAAAACGCCTGTGTCTACACAGCATTTTAGTTCAGATAAGGAGAAGGCTTCTGGAGCAAGCCTCCCAGTCGTCCCCACTTCAGATGCTTTGGCGTGCATCGTACAGTGGTGTCCAGATACACAAACCTGATTTCTTTTAAGCAAAAATGAACTAGAAGATCTGTTCCAAAGCTAAGTGGACATTTAGCCCATGGACTGACCTAGGCAAAAAGCAGTATTTCCCAAAATTATTACAGCATCAATGTTGGATCCTCACTGCCAACCACTTCATTCCACAGAAACATCCTCCTGTACTGCACTACTTCCCAAAGCAAAGCCAATAAATAATATTCAGCATTTTCCTAATTGCTCTCCCATCTTTACCCACATTGACCATGTATCTCCACACACTGAGATACATGAAGAACTGAAGATACAGAACTTGCCTTAAAATAGAGCACAAAAAATATCTGGCTTCCCTAGAAGACAAACTGAACAGCCATTCAGATAGCAAGTGAGCAGGAACAAGGACAGAGCTGGACATCATCATTATGAAAGCTTCCACAAAAACCAGGCGCTTCACCAAGTGGTTATTTTGTTGGCAAATGTTATATACAGTAACTTCAACATCTGGGAGTGGTATACTTAAGTACTTTTTCAAAGCGTATGTCAAGCTCTTATAACATTGTGAGTACAGGCAAAATACAACTTTTAAACACCTCATGCCTTGGTCAGATGTGAGAACACCACCCACAAAGAACAAAGACGACACATTCCCAAAAGCAGCATGATTCATTCCTCAAACCAAATTCTAGCTTGCCTCCCCGAAGTCATAAAACCTGTTCCAATAAGCAGCTCCAGTTTTATAGAAGAAATAAAAAAAAACCAAACCCAATCCACTTAAAGCTGAGACTTCCTAGGGGAAAAAAATTCTGATGCAGATGCATGGAATGGCAAGTTTCACCCTGAATAGTTATAATTTAGCACACGTATAAGAAAACTAACACAGAATTTTTTGCCTCCTTGGGTACAGGTCATATCAACAGCTCAGCTTTTAATGAGTGTAACACCTCAAAGTCCCATATAGAGAGCAATGTGTAATGGAAAGTTATGTGCACATAAGAATAAAAAACTTAGAATGACAATGCAAATTATCAGCACTGGTTATTTAGCAATGATCAATGCAGATGTGTGTTAAATACCACTTAGACTATGCTATTACAAAACCTGCTGTATGTATTTTAGAAATTTAAAAATTAAATCCACTATTTTGGTGCAAGACCAGTCATACAGGTAGTGCAATTTACAGGCACACTTTGTGCCAAACATAACAGTAAAACATGAGCACAAATTCACAGTTTCAGAGTAGCTACATAAAATGCAAATCCATCATATCATTAACTATGTTAAGCTATCTACATAACAAATTTTCCATTGGCATGACCTGTGAAAAAGTCAATGGAAAGTTTATGACAAAACTTTTAAAAATACATTTATTTTAGACTTTTAAAAATTTAAATGTTATTTATACCATACATTTGCAAAAACAAAGTTGTTTTTTCGGGAAAAAAAAAAAGCTATTTAAGAGATCAAGTCTTTACACAAAGCAAAAGAAAAGGAGGAAAAAGGTCACAGACTGCTACAAGGATTTTCATCATCAAGAGGAAATTTTGGCAAAATATATGATTTGAACAGCTAGAAATCTCCAGTGTTCTGACACAGGCAGCATCTTTAATAAAAAAATTCTTTAATGCTTTAAGTCCATGTTAAAAAGAAATATAGAAGAAAAGACTACTTCTCCTGTGAAACAAATTTTTAATATACTGTTGTGCAATTTTATCCACTAATTCAGATTTTAGGCTAAGCTTCCTCTTCATATCATCTATATTTTAATATCAAAAGCCAATCGTTGCAGCCAAGCCCTCCAGAATCCAGCTACTTCACAGCACAGAAGGCATTTGCTTCTTTCAGTAAAGCAGCCAAAGCAGGAAGGGAATTTTGCTGATATAGATAATTCCTACCTGGATGGCAAAACTTAATCACAGTGGCCCACACAGCCTACCATCCACTGAGAAACAGCAATATTACTGTACATAGTTTTGCTTACTAGCCCTAGCAAGGCACCGAGAGGCACTTTAGAAGTACAACAGGGACAATAAATTACCTTACAAAAGAAACAGCGGTCTGGCAGGTGGAGCACCAAATTAAGATTCAGGAAAACAGTATTTTACAATCTCTTCTGCAGTGACATACACAAACTCTTTGGAAGTCACCTCCTCTTTGTGCATCTCAGTTTTAACAAACCTTCTCAGATCAGAAGACAAAAAAAGTATTCAAACCTGTTAACTGCACTGAATGCCTGTGGCCTCAATAACATGCTTTTGAGGAATGAAAGTGGGTTTGGTTTGGTTTGACTAGTTGGGTTTGTGTGGGTTTTTTGTTGGTTTCGGTTTTTTAAGTCATTCATAAAAAAAACAAAACAAACCACCACAACAAAAAACCACCTGGCATTTTAGTTCTTATTGCTGATGCAATAGGCTTTGGATAAAGGTCACCAAAATATAAGCAGAAGCACTGAAGCCTAATTGATGCACAGAGCCTAAAACAACAGTTTTAAGATGCAAGATGCTTCATATGTAACAGTCACGAACCTTTGGAGACAATCATTCTGCAGGCAGAAATTTAGTGGGTTTTCCCCATCTTGCCACACCATGGTATGTTTCCTCCATGGAATTCAATTTTTCTGAGCTGCAAGATACCAGCATTACTTGTTTCCCTGTCCACAGCTATTTTTGGTCCACCACTCTACCACAGAAATGAAGTTATCACACACGCTTCCTCCCTTCCTGACAAGGGCTAGTGAGCAAGGTGCATTGAGCAGCATTCCTATTCTCTCATCTTACGGCCCTATTTTCAACAGCTATTGTTCTTAGAGAGAAAAGACACTTTTAAAAAAAAAAAAAAAAAAGAATACGAACTGAAAAACCTCTTTGAAAAGAGCTCTTGCAAGAACTATGAGATCAAGACAAAATAATGTACATTTTTCCTTAAAAAGAAACACTGATCTTAAAGCTGAGACTTTGATATTTTTCTTCCTAAATGTATAGGGCTATTTTATTAGCAGTAACACTGTAAAAACACAAACCTCTTCAAGCATATTTGTTGACACATGCTTGTCAAAAATTGCCAAACCTTATCACAATTAATGAAGCCTCAGTTATGTGTTGTTTCTCAAACATCAGTATTTTCTTGTTCTTGATGCCAGTTAGGTCAAAACCATTTCCCTTTTCCACCAAAACAGTCAGTTGAGGAATTAAAAACATCTACAGATGTTCACAAAAAGCTGTGTATAACACAGGAAAGCTGATGCTTCTCCACAGCAACCAGAAGCAGTACAGATGGATCTTCTTCTGTCCAATTTCTAACCTCCATCCAGTACAAAAGAAAAGGAACAAACAGCTTGCAAAATTATCCAATAATTGCCTACTGCAAAACCACTTAGAACTGAAGAGTGAGAATAACTAGTATTTTAAACCAATGATCAATTTTCCAACTATTTCCTGAAGATTGCTGCACTGATATTAAAAATAATAATAATAAAAAAAACAATTTCCACACTGAAGCTGAAAAAAGCAATTCCATGACAAGAAACAAAATCAAAGTGTTTGGTAATTTTCTTCAATTTATTGGGAAATGTCAGAAAGAGGAGTCCGGAGACAGTGACACAGGTATCTGGTAAAGCTGAAGGACTCAAGAGATCAATTCAAAGAACTTTTCTTCTCCAGATGACAGGAAGAAATGGGCATTAATGTCATAAATCTCGTGGCAATGCTTTCAAATGCATTTTTGGTTCAAATAATAACATGATGAAAATGTAACTAATTAACACTCTTGCCAGGAAGTCTCAACCTCCGTTCACAGGTGAAATACGAAGAAATGAAGGATAAGCAGCAGTGGTTATTTTGGGGCAGTATCGGTATGGGAGATGTTTTTATGTTAAGGCAGTGTGCTCCTTGTAGCAACGACCATGTTACTGCATGTTTATACAGTACCTAAGCGTGAAGGGACACTTGTTTTCAGATGAGACTTCCAAGCACAGCCTCTCTAATGGCAGCCACTCCCTTGAAGTCCATACTCTAGCCATTTGTGTTAATCAGCTATAACAACAATGGCAAAAGCTTTTTAATGTTGCATGAATATACTTCATCTGTGTTTGAACTTATTGGCAACTGTAAGGACCTACTCACCAGATCCTGAATGCTTTCTTTCCAAGCTCAGTCCAAAACAAAGACAGTCATGACATACATTAATAATAGTATTTCTATTTCCAGTATTAACTTCCAATTTCTAGCTTGTAATTCTTAAGTACGCTGGAGAGAGTGAAGAACATCATGAAGAACATGATGTAGGCACTCGTAATCTGGTTTGTGCAATAAATGAGCATCAAATCCAATAAGCTTTTTCAAACAGGGCTTACAAAGTCATTACTCAGAATTACTCTACAAAAAACTGTATGACTAAAGATGTAAAATGAAACATCAATGTACACATTTTATAGTGAAAACAACCAAAACTAATTCATTAAGGACCGGAAGATGTCAGCTGAAGGGTGTTCTCCCTGATCAGCTCTTAAGGATTCAGCATTATAGATACTGAGCTGTCACACGTAACAGCTATTTTTCTCACAGGAATAGCCAAAATCTAGGAAGCAAGATTGGTTCAAAGGTAAAATTGGACTAAGAATGCTGGCTTGGGGTTTTTGCTTGTGTGTTTTGTTTTGTTTTCTTCTCTCCTCAAAAACAATAAGGACTAAAACCCTTGCTTCTGTGGAGCAAAAACTGGTTTGGCCAGTTAGGGGTTGCAGAACTCAGACTGCCAGGAAAAAAGGGTTTACAACATCAAAACACAACAGCCTGGCATTATGTTGGCAAAACACAGTTCCAAACAAAGCTCAACTCAGCTACGGCTTTGAGATGTGTGGCTTTTTATCACACACACCCAGTGCACATGCACATAGCGATTAACCTCAAAATCTCTAACTCTTCATCACATGAGTATCAGCAGCGTACAAGATGTTCAAAAGCGTATTTGAACAGCAAGTCTTTATTTTAATGCTCAGAGAACCACCACAGTGACTGAAATTTTGTACGAACTTTACAAGTTACTCACTTTGCTAGCCATTTAAAAATAAAGCAAAATAACTAACATCTTCTGAGGTATCTTTCCTCAAAGGCAATCAGGAACACTTTCTCCATTAAGATCTACCTCAGTACTATAGTACTATTGTATTCTGCTGATATGTGAGATGCTGAAATTCATCTTAAAATAAGCAACAAAACATAGGAAGTAACACTCTTGTCCATATTGCCTGCAGAAATCCAGTAACAGCAGTAGTCAATTTAATTAGTAAGTAAAACAAATATTCTCCATCTTTAAAACAGTCAGGTTCTCAGTGTTCTCCATGGAGGGGAAAAAAAAAAGAAAAAAGAAAAAGGAAATGTGAAGGATTTCACCATGCTCTCCCTTGAACGAGCTACTGTTCACCTCAGACAGTCCCTACTCCTCCATGTCTATTATCCTCCTGCTCCTCCCAATTTGGGAGCCCTCTGAATGAAATCAGCCACCTACAAAGTCTCCAAGCACCACCACAACAGCCCTGTAAACATTTGCAACACATAGCAACCTGCAGAAGTAATGGACACTACTTCAAGCTGTTAAAGCTTTTCAAATTAGTTCCATTTTCTTTTATAATATTTCAGTAACATTTAGAATTAGTCTTCTGTATTAAAATATTTTATCTAAATTTTTACATTCAATCCCATTCCAGATAATCATTTGTTAACATATTCAAAAGCTAGACCTTCTACAGATCTGGTAGCCATCACTGGGCTTCCAACAAACTCCTACAAGTTCATGGTGGCCTTAACTTCTTTCTAGCTTTTCCACTGTGAAGAGTAAAAAAAAACATTCATTATGCCTTGGACTGTCAGTGCACTTTTTGAGTGACATGTTTAGTCTTCATTGAATTTTTATATATATACATGTATGAATGATTGACAGGAAGCAGTAGAATCAAGACCACTGCTCAGCCAGAAGGCAGGTCAGAAAGATTAAGGATCTATACAGGTAGCATTACCAGTATAGAATATACCACTGTAGTTATACAACCAGTGTGCTCACAAGCCGTGTTTCAGCACAAGAGTACCTTCTTCTTCAGCTTAGGCCACTTCAACTAGAAGTAAAAGGAAACAACCCAACTACAGCAAATCACACCATTACAGCCAAACCAAAACAGCTTCTTCACTTTTGGATATATTATTCCAGAATAGAAGGTGGAGCTATGGATGCTTTCCTTTGCAAAAGATGGCTTAGATGCCGACAACATCACTTAAAACAAGCAGGCATAACTAGCATTTATCTAAATTTGCAGACAAATTGAAACTGCCAAACAGCTCTGTTCACTTGGATGAGTGCTAAAAGACTAATAACAATAACTAATGTTGAATTTAAAGTACTTCCCAAAGGAAAGAAGGAACATGAAATATCCGTACTGAAGAACTGTATCAACATTCTTTGTAAAATAAATACTGTAAAGATGCACACATTAAGTAAACACGTCTTCCCCTGGCTATGTGTAGCTTTTCTCACCTTATAGGAGAAAATAAAAGTCCACAGTCTAGTCTCCCTCTTTCAAAGACTCGGAAAACAAGAAAAAAACCCAACATCTGAGCAACTGTTACTCGGGAAAAGTGCACATTAGTCAAAATAATAAATGTGAAGACGAGGTGCCATAATCAAGGCTGCAAAGGATGTATCATAGTGCTTCATTAGGTCAACACAGGAACAGGTAAACGGGAGCTAAAGTCAACAAATATCACGGCTAATGCATGATAAAGATGACTCGTTTATTTCAGTTTTATCCGTTTTCAGAACTCTTGTTTTAAGTCAGTACTATACCCAAGAAAAAGCCCACAGAGGGAAAAGATGTACATAGCTGTGGTACAACAGATTTACAGCAGTAACACTTCAAGAGCAGAAAGCAACACAGTGGTAACCATGTACTCAGTAAACGAGTGACTCGTCATCTTCCCTATGCTTTACTGTTTTTTTTCTTTATTAGCCTGTTCTTTGGGCACCCCAGTATTTCTTTTCAACATCCCATGACTGCAGTATTTCTGTAGTAATTTATGAACCACACTTTGAATTCAGAAGTGGCTTGTACTGTGGTGAACATAGGTCAGTAAGTGTTCACACTTACACCATCCAAATGAATTGCCCAAGGATGGGAAAAACAATTTGACAAAACAAAGCTGTTTTGTATAGGCTGTTCAGGTAGACTGTTTATTTTAGATGTTTACTGCAGAAACCTTGGGCTGCAATTATATTTTGAGTTTTCCACTGCTTCACAATAACCTGAAGAAAACATACCCAGTATGAAAGTGAGAGTATCAGAATGAAAATTCACTGCCGACTCCCTAAAAATTAAAGAATTAAAGTAGCTCTATGATGTACATCCCCCCAACAATATTCATGAACCTGAATTAAATAACAGTATTTCTTTCGTGAACTAAATCTTTCTACCAGTTAATAGATGGCTCTTTTCCAACACTGTAACCAGTGTCTGCTTGTTTGTTTGTTGCTTTTTTTTTCCCTTCTCCAACTCTGTTCGTTAAAGCTTCCACACCTCTCTTTAAGACAGTCCCTTTCTCTTGCCAATTTTTTTCTCTTATCCCAACAGTTTCATCCTTTTCTACATATTTTTCATTGCAGAGTAATTTCAACAAACAATACCTGGAGAGTTAATTCAACACCTAAACACTAATACCAAAATCTGGGAAAGGTGTCACTGCAGAGACTAGGATCCTTCTGATGACAATGACCCTCCCTTCCACTAGTTCAAAGAGAAGTTAAGGAACCAGTAAAACCTTGCTAGCAAATCCAAACAATTCAAAACATCACTGAGAATAGCACATACAGAATGGAGGACTTTTTTTTCAGCTTCTTTTCACCCACTACAGTCTCCATCTATTGTCATGGGAGATCACGCTTTGCTATCCACCCTTCGTTCTTCTGGCCGCTGCTAGCAGCAGATAAGGAACACACAGGGCAAGGTAGGGGCGTAATTTTCTTATCCTACCACTCCCTTATCTTCAGTGTTTGGATTTCACACACCCATAAATTCTGCTTTTACTCACTTCTATTACTCATAAGCTTCCTGGGTCACATCAGAAAAATCAGAAACATGCTGCTCTGTATTTCCCAGCTGCACACCAGGGTCTAAGAATCAATGGTGAAAGAGAATAAAACTTGGGACACTCTTTATCCTTTTTTATAGTTTCATAATGCTTAAGACAAATATTAAGCCATCTAAATTCTGGAGAGCTATACAGGACAAACTTTTTGATTACCACTCCATGTTTAGACAAAAAGGTTTTTATCAGACTAAAACATTTTGGTCCTAAGGAAGCTACATTAGGTTGCCTGGGCAGAAAATAAGGGAGGCTAAAGCATCACTAACACCCAAAACTTCGTGAAATAACAGATCTAATCAGAAGACACATCCAAATGTTCCCTGTAGGCAAATCAGGCACATACTGCTTCTCAGCAAAATGATTCCCTACGCCACCTCCAAGCCTGGTCTTTTACTTAGGCTCCAGCTGTGGCCCATCTCCAAAGCATCAAAATAAAGTAAAAAAATTTGCAGATACATCTTGCCAGTCACATGCGTGTAAGAAGTAAACATTTCCTACATATATACGAGAAAAAAAAATCCTGCACGCTCTCCTTTAAGGCAACAAGGTGAAACATGAAGGTTCAACATAGGTCAAAGATGATTGTTTTTATGTGGAACTGAGTGCATTAAGGGCATGTTAAAAGCAACTCGGGTAACCCTCTGCACAAGGAAGCGTATGCAGAAAATTATGCAAAGATGTAGATGCAGCAGACTGGCCTGTGATCACTAAATGAAGGAAGTTCATATGGTTTATACAGCTCACGTTTAGAAGGACTTAAATTTTTGTGCCTAATCTTATTCTAAAAAGGTAGGTTTAGATTCTTTGAAGGGTGACGGCACTCATGTAGAAAATTCTATTTATTCTACACAAATGAGCAAGTTTATTCAAATAAAAGCTAAAATTAGGCTGTGAAAAAAAAAAGGTGTGGAAATAGCAAGGGTTTTTTTTTTTACTTTTGTTGAAAAAACGCTGCTTATCTTTACATCCTGGATTTTAAGTGAAGTGCATAATCATAAGCATGACATTTTATTCAGTCCAGACATCTTCATATAGCTATACTGTTAGCAGTTGGAGCCATACTCTTTCTTTTCTTATCTAGAAGATAACCACTGAAGTTATCCTAGTTGATCCAGCTGTTCAGACCATATTTCAGGATCTCAAGACCAATCTCTTCGACAATCCACGCAAAAAGTTGACTCTCACATACTGTCATAGTCAATCTTTTGTCTCCCCTGCTCATCTATTCCCCTACTACAGTTATCTGTTTCTATGGCAAATGAAGGGCAGTAATAACTCACGTAACTTTTTGCCTATTTTTGGATAAAAAATTTGCTCCCTTTTGTGGAAACAGTGAAAGCAAATATTATTCTCTGAACTCCCCATACCCCACTGAGACTTAAAGCCAAGAAGAGAGCTTTGGTCTCCTAGAACCATTCTCATCTCACAGCAAATTTAAATAGCTCCAGTCTAAAGGCAGGTAACCTGACATGTCATCAAGAGAAGTCATTTGTCAATAGATAATCAGCAAGATAGTGCCAGAACTAGAAATGGACCAAGGTCCAACACACTAATTTGTCAGGCTTCACCTCTGAGAAAGAAGAAAGTGGCAGAGACACAAATACGACATGAGTAAAGACAGAAAAAACATACAGCTATGCGAGAGACATAACTATAATAAAATCATTCAAGTTGCAACCTCGATGTATTATGCAACACACGATCCTCTAGCAGCCAAGTTTTTATGGTAATCCTTCCCATACTTGTCTTTAACTGTCAGGGCTGGGAAGGACATAACTACTTTTATTCTCTCTCTCCCCTAACAATACAGAAGGAATACTGTGGTACAGTAACATTAATTCACTCATTCATTAATTTTAAGGACCCAAGACGGCACATCTGTCAATAGGATGCTTCCCTGGCCGAGTAGCAAACTTAGGTTCTCAAAGAAGTGAAAAAATATAGTTCTTACAAGGCTTTTCACCCTGAAGGAGTGATTGTTTTTTTCTTCCCTATTATAAAATACAAAAGAAAGGTGTGAAAATTTGCTTTCCCAAATCTACAATCATAGGTTCTTGTTCAACCAAGCATCTTCCCTTGCCCCAAACAACTGAAAATAACAACAGAAAAATTGGAACAAGAAGTCTATCAAATACGCATTAGCTTTTCAAGTAGCCATTTCAGTTAACTTGGTACAAGACAAAGTAAGAATCAAAGGAAGGGTTAACATAGCAACAAGTTATCACATACTACCTTGTTGGGGGATATACACAGAGGCAGAAAACAAGTTCTTCTCCATTCCTATAGCTAACTAGCACTGTAGTATCAAGAAGAAAGATCTAGAATAGCAGTCTGCTAAAGCAACAAAGCTTTTCCCTTGTAACACAGTTAGACACATAGAGGAGATTGGTCTTGGTTATATGCTCACTGGAGATCAGTGTAAAGGATGGAGGATGACAGCTTGACCAGAGCCATTTGACAAACGTGTAAGATGAACATTCTCAAACAAATCTGTGCCTCTAGTTCTACCAAGCATCAGGTCAAAAAATAATCAATTTCTCACACTCAATCCACACACAGATGTGGATCTGATTAAATAGTTCAATCTTAGAGATAGCAGCTTCACCTTTAACAGAAATTTCCATTTCCATTCACTACCAAAAAGGCAAGGTTCTTGCATCCATTTGTTTGAACACCCAGACAGCAGAGTAACATTGATACATGCTACCTGGATTTGCCCTCCCAGAGTTACATGCCTTTGCCTTCACTAAAACTTTAGAGCAGGGTAATTAGATAGTAATGGCTTAAACGTAAATCACAATGGCAACATTTTGGATATAAGGATTAGTAACTATTCGTAGCCAAAACTGAAACACAGAAGTGGAGAAACAAACCCCATTCATCTCCATCGGCTCCGACTGCCCATTTCAAGTACCTGCTGTAGTGGTATGACTGTAGTCACAGCACAGATTTGGATCAAGTAGCAGAAACAACCTACCCATCAAAAAACTTTTATTCTTTCATTAATACAGCACTGCTATCAAGTATGCATATAGTATCTCTGAATGTCACACATACTTTTTGGTACGTGTGCTCAAAGATTATCAGCACTTCCTTTTCCTTCTCTGCCCTCCTACTCTCCTTTACTACCTTTGATTTGATTACACTGAACACATTTCACATTCCTTCTGTATTACAAACTTACTATCAAGATAGACTCTTAAGCTGAGAGGTTACAAAAATCTAAATTTATTTTTTTTTGATCAGTTATAGATGCATTCTCCTCAGTGCAGCACAATTTTCACTGAATTTCACTGAATTTTGTAGAGTTGGAAGGGACCACAGAGATTATCTAGTCCAACTCCCCTGCTGAAGCAGGATTGCTCAGAGCATGTCAGAGCATGTTACTCAGGACTGCATCCAGGCGGATCTTGAAAATCTCCAAAGAAGGGGACTCCACAACCTCCCTGGGCAGCCTGTTCCAGGGCTCTATCACCCAGAGCTCTTCAATTCATACTCCAGCCATAATCAGTGCTCTTCATACTCAACCGGACCTATATTATGGATATGGTCCACTGATATCTAAACAAAAAGTATGTATGATTTTTAACTGCTTATAACAAATCTTTTAAAGCATGTGTTTAGCCACCGTCCATTGTGATTATCCCCAAAAGCTTCAACAAAGCTCAAACAGTATTTTATAAAAACATCTTGGCTTTACAGGAACATCTGTTGCGAAACATTCAATACAGGGAAGTCTTCCAGGCTTTGATAAAAAGTAACTTTGTTATCATCAAAATGCCATACCCACAACATTTAAATAAAATAAATTTGGTAGAAGCTGCACTATGTCATAAAGCAATTAAATTTATGACTACTGTTATGAATAGATAATTACACAAGGCCAGCATCATTCCATAAAAAGATGGTCATCTCTTATTGATTTACAGTCCCCTGTAAAAGCTACACACTTTATGGAAATAAATACACAGCACCTTCCAAAAAGAGCCTACAGTCTGCATGTATGAGGTGCCGAGCCATGTGGTGCCATTGATCCCAGACACAGGTACCACTGCAAGTTGCGCGCGGTATCTATTCCATCACAGCAAGCTTAATTTAAACTTGTCTACTTTTGTCAGTTTTCTAGAAGATACTTTTACGTATGCGTCCTTAACCTAAGGTTCTGTGACTTCCATTCAAACAAACGTGTGGGGAAAGGGAGGGGAAGAGCGCGCAGTTCAGTCACTGCCAGAATTCTGTCACTGGACATGCTCCTTCCTCTGTATTTTGTTTCCAGCTACTTTTTTCACTTATTAGGTGTATTTTATAAAACCAAACCATCAAAACCTCCCTCTGCACATGCACAGACTGTTCGCCTTGATGTGTTTAATTCATTCATACGTTAATGGAGATATTAATTTTTTTTTAATAAGAACTCCTCACATGAGATTTCCTGAGTCTACAAAATGTATAGGGACTTACTTATGGTTACTCGTGTACTCATAAACAAATAAATGTTCTGTAGATTTAGGTCTAGACCACTTCCTCTATAAACAAACATTCTGTACAACTTCAGTCATTAAACTCTGCACACCTCCGTTTCCCAATCTCATTTTGTAACCCTCTGATGTTTTTGGGCAGACGACAGGATTAACAGCCTTCTTCGTATCGCTTGGACAAAAGATGCCACAGAAGCGCTCTGCCTACCAAGTACATCGGGATTCCCAACGGCATTATGCGCAGCACACATCCTTATTTAACGCCGCATTTAAAAATCCCTGGCAGAGGCGCCCAGGCACAGCGCGCTGCTACACGTTTGCGATTATTCCCCAACCTTTGCATTGCTGAGCCGACACCGGCCCCGTTCCCAGCTGTGCGGCCACATCTGCCCAAAGAGGGGGGTGAGATGCCAACAAGTTGCCCAGCCCGGAGCAGCGACGGCCCGACCCAGGCCGCCCACCGGCGGGGAGGGAGGGGTGGGGTGGGATGCGAGCGAGGCGGGCCCTGCCCGGGATGCGGCCCCGCGGCTGGACCAGGCGGCGGCGGCGGCCCGACCCCGGCCCGCCCAGCGGCCGCGCACCGGCGGGGCGAGGCGGGCCCTGCCCGGGATGCGGCCGCTCTGCTGGACCGGCCGCCGGCGGGCGGGAGGGAGGCGGCGCGAGCGCACCTGCACGCGCCGGTGCCCCCCCGCCCCCCGACTCCTCTCAGACGCCGCTGCGTGAGGGGGAACCGCTGCCGCCGCCCCGCCGGGCGCTGCCCGCCCCCGGCCCCCCGCCCGGCGGAGGCGGGGAGGATGGAGGGGCGGCGGGGGGGATTGGGGCGGGGCGGGACAGCGCGGAGCGGAGACGGGGGGCGCTCGCCCAGCGCGGCACCGCCCCTCCCCGGCGATTCTCTCCCCCCCGCCCCGGGAGGCAGCGTCGGAGCGGGCGCCTTCTCCCATCCTCACCTGGTCGACGGGCAGCCGCACGGCGTTGCTGAGGGGCTGCAGGAGCGTGGAGCCCGTGGTGCTGGTGGCCATGGCGGGGGCGCTTCCTCCCGCGCCGGGAGAGCGAGCGACGAGGCCGGGGAACCGCTCCCCGCCCGGGCTCCCGCGGCGGCGGCAACAACGGCGGCGGCGGCGGCGGCGCGAAGAGCCCCAGCCCCTCACGGCGCCGTGACAACAAGGGGCCGGGCGCGGCCCCCGCCGCTGACTGACAGCGCCAGCGGCCAACCCTCGCGCCGCGGCGCCGCGGAGTGACAGGCGGGCTCGCCCAATCCCCGCCCCCTCGGCGGGGGTGGGCGGGACGAGGCGACTCCCCTCGGCCCGGGGCGGGGGTCGGGAAGGGGGAGATGGTGCCCGGGCGGGCGGGGGTCGGTGAGGTAAATTACGGGGCGGCCTGGACGGCAGGGGGAAGGAGGCGGCCCGGCGGCGGCCGCTCCGTGCTGAGGCGGGGCAGCCGCTGCGCGCAGCGCGCAGGTTACCGCACAGGGCCCAGGCGCGGCCTCGCCCTGCGCCAGGCGGCGCTGCGGGGCTGTGGGGGCCCGCCCGCGCCGCTCCTCGCCTGGCCGCGGCGTTGAGGTGTGAGGGCGCGGGGGGAAGCGCGGATGGTGGGCACCTGGGGGAAAATGGCACCTTCCTTGGCGGGGTGGGGAGGCGGGGACAGCCTGACAGGAGAGCTCCGTGAGGCAGCGGGGTGCTGGTAGCGCTGGCGGGGTTGGTGCCGGGCAGCGGTCGGTCCAGGCCACAGCTGTGGAGGTGTCTGTCACTGAGGATGGCGCGAAACCGTGTGGGCGCAGGTAACGAAGAGGTTGAGGTAAGGAAGAGATCAGCCCCCCGTTCTGCTCATAACCATCTCCCCTCCGGCAGAACAGAGGCGTTCAGCCTACGCAAAGGTGGATGAGGGATGGATACACACAGGGCATGAGGGTGGCCCGCCACCCTGAAGAAGTCAAAAAAAAAAAGGATAAAAAACTGTTCCTCCAGCCACCCATTGACAAGGAAGTTTGTCTATCGTGGCTATAACCCATAGTTTTTAGTTTATTGATGGCCTGTTTCTTAAATACAGAAACCTGAAATGGTACAAGCGTGTGTGCTCTTTCAGTGGGTTCAGCCTAGCAGCAGTTTCCTTAAAGAAAGCAAGAAGTGATGTGGTGATGCTGATGGTAATAAACTGATAGGCAGCACAACTCTTCCACCTGCCCAGTCAACACTACCCAACGTGAAACAGAGTGGAGTCTTGAGTGAAGGCTTCACATTAGGAAGTGCAGCAAACTCTGCCAGGCGAACTTGTGCAATAGGCTACTTATTAAATCATTCTGGCTTAGTGCCCTGCCTGCCTCTTTTACGTTAGAGCTTTCTGTTGTGCTAGTTTTTTGTTTTATCTTATGAAATAAATGTAACTTTAGTTGTTCTAAATGATGCGATGAAGGAGCCCCCAAAGGAATATACTGTTCTTATCTATAAAACTGCTGGAGAATCTTGGGTCTCTTGAGAGAAAACTGCAGGTTTTTCCTTGCAGTTTAATATTTTTTTTAATAATTGTTGTATATTTACCTCTAAGCCATGCTGTGATCAGTAATTTACCCTCAACACAAAAATTTCACCATTTTAAGTATGTGAAAGATGAAGTGTCTTGTCCAATATCTTGCTAACAGTCTGAACCATGCCTGGAGTAGTGGCGAGGTATAGTGATTTACATAGCCATTTAAGTTCACGGTTAATGCTAATTGGTAGTAGCAGGGAAATGGAGGTAAGTGTAATTAGCCGAAAACATCCGTTGTTTCTCTTATTGAATTGCAGACCACACTCTGTACTTATGTTTTAGCTTGTGGTAAGGTCTTTTGTCTGCATTTAAAGAGACTGGTTAATAGGTACAAATAAGTGGTTTTAATTAGATTTCTTCACTGCATGACAGGCAATTACAATTGTGGTAGCATCTGCAGCTTCTGAAGCAATAGCATGATGTTTTTGTAGTAAAGCAGAGAGCTGCTTTCAGAAAGGGAGAAAAAAGAAACCTATTCCCAATTAATTCTGAATCAGCCCCTTAAATCTAAACCTGCAAATTACATATATATGTGAGTAACTTCATAGGAGTGCCGTGCCACTCAGCTCAGTACAGTCTGCATTACTGTATACATATGTATATATGTATAAAGAGACTAAGCTCATTTTATCTGATTTTCTTTTAGTGAGGAGACATGTACCTTCACACAAATCTTTGGGAATCTGAACCTAAACATTCTCAAATGAAGCCACAAAGGAGCTGCTTTAGAAAAGGCCAGTAGCTAATTCTGAATCATAGTCTAGTCACAAGAAATGCTTCTGGTGCATCTATATAAATCCATGGAGGTGGTGTTACTGAGACTTCCATGAAATATTCGCAGCAAATAATTGACCTACTGAAGGAACTCCTTACTTTCAGTTAACCAAATGCCCGAGAACAAGCTCATGATATCACTGTGTAAATGTCAGTTGGTTTTCGAACACAGCCCTTGATTTTCTGGTATTTTTTATTCTTTTTTTCAGTCTATGTGTTCATGCAGTGCTCAGAACGTACAAAAATATGCTTCCCCACATGGCTTCTAGGATCTTAGGAGTTCATACTTGAAAGGTACATTGATCTATAGTGTAAATCACAGTATCATTATAAATAGTTTGCAGCTATGGCATTAAGTTACATAATTACATCTTTCACAAGCTTCCATTGGAGAAATGTGGTGTTTTGGGAAGATGTTCTTGTGCTCTTATTTAGGAAGGCGTGTGTTGGGGAAGACAACATCACAGAAAGAGATCTTGAAAATAGTCACAAAATAGTAGTCCTTTTGTAGTGACAGGGGATATTAGTTACATGAAAGAACGAAAGGGGTCCTGCCCCACAGAGCTCAAAATCTATGTTCACAATTAAAACTGAAGCATACAAATGTCGGTCGAGAAGAAAGTAACTGGAAAATAAGCAATTTCTGCCAGAGAAAAAGTAGTCTGTCTTTGATGTCTGCTGTAAAATGTATGGTAAGGGCTTTCACGGGCACTGCAGTAAAACTAAGTCATCTGCTTTTCCTGTTTTTCTTTGAAAGAAGATGTCATTACATTTGTTTTCACATTTCTTCCTGCCAGTGTGAGAATACTATGTTGTGTGGGGGAAGATGAAGCATTGGCTGGCAACAGGTAGCATTTCACATCCCATGGACAGGGTAACAGTGCAATTAGTCCTGAAAGTTAAATGATACTGTGGAAAAGAAGGCTGGCGAGTGATACAAAAGAAGGTAATGTATCCGGAGTAGTGAATCTATAAAATTTCATGTAAGTGGGACAGTTTTCAATAAACATCAGTTACTTTCCTACTGCTTTTAATATTTGCATGTAAGTGAACAAGAAGTGGTACTTCCACAAGGAAATTCTTTCCACCAAAGGCTGTCAGTCAAAATGCAGGAGGACATGTTGATTTAAATAATCCCTGGAGAGTGGCTTAGCATAGCATGAACTTCTCCTGATGTTCTGCAATTAAGTTTTTATGGTCCCATAAGTGCTCATAGTTCTTAGGTATAAAAATAATCACAAAGACATCTCTCAGCCCTACAGAGATGACTTAATCTGTCAGAATGATTTAACAACCACTAGAGGTTTCCTGTGAACTTTGTTTATTTGAATGACAATTTAAGATATTCAGGTGTTTACAATACCAGTCTTCCCATATGACATTATTCAGTAAAGAATAAAAAGAGAAGAGCTGTGGCAGAGGACAGGAAGGGACAATGGGACAGAGTTACTAGATGCACCATTGTATACAGTTCTTGTTCCTCTATTTGTTTGATAAGGTTGTTTTGGGAACACATTCACAGACAGAAAATAGGAACAATTACTGAAACTTCTTTTAGCAAAATAGATGGAAAGGAAAATGGGTTTCAGTATTAGCTGTAGAGAGGTGATCACTTTTCGACAGTAAAGTTTTATTTGAGCCTTACCTTTTTTTATTTAGACTTTGCTTAGCCTAAAATATTTGTGACTTCATTCCAAAGAGAAAAAAAGCTGGTGCCAGTCAAACTGAATTACTTTCATAAAAAATCTACTATTGAAATGTTGGCATTTGTTTGTATCTTTATCTAATCCTTCCTCCAAAGCAGTCTTTTGCCATCCCTTCAAATATTCTGTACAGCACAGTAAGCCTCACATTCATCAGCTGTTTTCTGAATTAATAAAATCTTTAATTAGTCAATTCTGCTATATTAGTAATCTAGTGCCCAGTGTGATTCCTGTTTATATTAGTAGGAATTCTTCATGATGATACTGTTGATTGGCAGCTCAAGGAACATTTATTTGGTGCTCTACTTATTAGGAAAAATATAAATAACTTTCTACAGGTTCACTAGAATCTCCCTGGGCTCTTTTAGGAGAACACTTTGGCTTTAGATATTTCACTTATTCTTTTGTGTCAGTCTTAGAGCTGCTCTGAGAGCACCCAAGCTTCTCCGTTTTTAAGGCAGCAAATGATTTCTATCGTAAAACTGATTTGGACGAACTTTCTTCCCTCTAAGCACTTATAAATTCTGTGATGGGGAAATGCATTGGTGTTTCTCAGAAACATGGACTCATGTTCAGCTCAGACCACTTTTTTTTTTTCAATTATAACACAATGTTAACAAAATCAGGCAGAGCTTGTAAAGAAGGATGATTGAAAGTTCACTTTACTGTTCAGCTGTAAATATCAACTCTCAGGTACAGATCTTAGAAATGATAATTTCCTTGCTAAAGGAACTTCCTGCTTTCATGACAAGGACAAACCAACTGACTTCAACAAGAAGAAGTTACTCTTAATAAATGAGTGAGTTGGCTTTTCAAAGCAAATTCTACTCTAAAATTCTTTAAAGGAAACAGTGCAAACTGACAGTGTACAGCATTTCAAAGTGGAATAACTAGTGCCACATGCCATTGGAGTATCGCTGTCACTCTGAAAAGTTTGGGGAATAGAAGCCCTTTTTTCAGAACTGAAACAAAAGCAGTGAACTTCAAAGCTAAGTTATGAGTTTAAGAACAGTTGTTTTGAGCTTAATTATTTACCAGACTATGGGAAATACAGTGGATGGGAGAGGCTGGTGATAACCTCGCAAGGAACCTACTACTATAAAACAGTAGTAAAGAACTCTACCTTTTTATTGATTTAACTATAAAAGAAAAGCACATTCATATTAAACGCATTTGAATAAATGTACAGTGAATACATCATGTAGTTTAATCTCCTGTCATACTGTAACAGCAGGGCATGGAAATAACTGCTTTTAAGAAGTTTCTCAGGTTTCTGGGCTGTCTTTGTATTGTGTCTCCTTGGCTGAAAGGGGAGACCTGACTTTTCTCGATATCTGATGTTACAGGTTCTCAAACTGATCCTTGCCTCTTAGAGAGCTCAGTTCCCAAGGTTCCTCCCACTTGCCTTAGGTGAGTGCAACAAGATAGGACTAAGACTCTTCTTTATTTGGATTGTTTCTGAAATAATAATACGCCTTATTCATCCCAGAGTTGCTTAAGAGTTGCTTTTAATGCCAAGATAAGCTTCCAGAGTAAAGTGAGTTTATTCTAAGAGCAAAGGTTGAAGTGTAGGAGGGGGTGCAAAGTAAATAACAAAAATGCAATTTAAAATTAAGCTTCCCAAATAAGTTTTCCTTTCAGTTGCTTCAGGTTCACAGTTAACTTAAGGGAGAGAAAGGGAGGACTATGGAATTTTCTTTTTCTGTTCCCCAGGACTGGCTCGCCCTAAATAGCTTTCTCAGTCCATATGGTCATTGCTACTTAGTTTTGGATTGTTCTCCCTCTTCTTATGAATTATCGTGTTCAATCCTGATCCTTTCTGTTGAGTAAGAAGTAGGAGTTTTCCCTTTACAGGTTTCTGGAGTTAGTCTTCGTGCGTTCATTTGAGCTTAATTGCCCTCCTATTTTTGGGACATTTTGTGAGTTTTTGTCATAAGATGTCTTCAGTGCCTGTGCATCTTCTTAGCTTTATTGTCTACCTTTCATTTTAAATTCTTTATAAAAATTGCGCATACCAACACTAGAAAGGATAGGGTTGGTCGTATGACACCTCATTCCCACCCCTCTTACCATTCCCATTATCTCCTTCTCCACACACAGTTCTGAGAATCCTGTTCTTAAAATTCCTCCCTTGCTACTTCCAACTCCAACAGCATCGGTGAGCACAGCCTGAGGTACCTCCTCGCTGCCAGCCAGTAAGTCATGCCAGACCGTTTTGTGGCCAAAACTGGTGGTGTGTGTCGAGTGAATGGGGCTGAGTGTCAGGTTATGAATGGGAAGCAGGTACTTGGGATGTCAGACCTGTCAGCCGCAGCCCAGAACAGCCCAGTGCAATTGAACTTGTCACTGGGTCAGAGCCTGAACGTTTCTGCAATTGTTCCAGGACCCCCCTGCTTCCCCAGTGCCTTCCTCTGGCTTGGTATGACAAGCAAGAAACTGTTGCTGTCTGTTCTAGTGGGTAAAAAACTTCGCTTTTGTGAGCAGCAGCATAGGGGAAGCTGTGCTCAACTTGAACGTCTAGAGACCTGAGAGCAAATGGTCCTGGAGCCTCACACTGGTCAGCCACCGAGCGTAAAAGTACTTCATTGAGATGGATTTTTTTAATTGCATCTTAGCTTGATGTCCCATCTGCTAAGTCCCTCTGCAAGCATGTAAGCATTGTCCAAATACAAATTTGTGAGATAGTGTGCTGGTTTGGGCTCAGATACAGTTAATTTTCTTCATAGTAGCTAGTATGGGGCCGTGTTTTGGATCTGCACTGAAAACAGTGTTGATAATACAGGGGTGTTTTAGTTGCTGCTGAGCAGGGCTTACACAGACTCAAGGCCTTTTCTGCTCCTCACCAGCGAGTAGGCTGGGGGTGCACAAGAGGTTGGGAGGGGACACAGCTGGGACAGCTGACCCCAGCTGACCAAAGGGCTATTCCATACAATGTGAGGTCATGCTCAGCAATATACAGCTGGGGAAAGAAGGAGGAAAGGGGAGACGTGGAGTTATGGTATTTATCTTCCCAAGTAACCATTAGGCGTGATGGAGCCGTGCTTTCCTGGAGATGGCCGAACACCTGCCTGCTGAGGGGAAGCAGCGAAGGAATTCCTTATTTTGCTTTGCTTTGCTTGTGTGCGCGGCTTTTGCTTTACCTATTAAACTGTCTTTATCTCAACCCACAAGTTTTCTCGCTTTCACCTTTCCAATTCTCCCCCCCATCCCAGCAGGGGGACCGAGCGAGCAGCTGTGTGGTGCCCAGTTGCCAGCTGGGGTTAAACCACGACAGATAATAGTCATAATAACGTAATCCTCAGCACAACACGCCCAAAGCTTGAATGAGTAACATTCTGGGAACGGTAGCCAAAGATTCCTATCAGTATTCATGTTTCTGAGAGTTACTTCAAGTCATATGCAAGCTCAGATACATGTTCCATTTATGTAAGCAATGTTATTGCATAAGTAAAGCCATGAGTTTGTTCATCCGTTCAGTCAAACAGCAGTGTCTCTAAAATTGCACTATATGAACCTGAAATGCTCTAGGATATAAATTTCTTTTTTTCAGAAAACCCATCTAGGAAACTGAAGAAGCATTTCAGTAAATTGAGTATACAAATTGATACATATAAATTCAAATATTTTCCTTGTCAGTTCAGTTAAATGATTATCACATTAGATAAATTTATCCTGCTGTATTTTATATGGTGCTTCATTCTTTTGACCCCCTAAACTATACGTAAGTGCAGAGTTTGGCTATTATGGCCTCCATAATTTTTGAAATTGATATTTATGATGGTAGTAAATTTAACATGTTTCTAAACTGTACTTTAATTGGGGGGGGATATTTAGAGCCGTGAAAGATTAAACAGCCTGAAGGAATAGGCAGTATTCCATCTCTTGCTTTAAGCTGGTAACACCTTCAGCACTTCTATGAAGACGAAGATACATGTCTGCACAGAGCAAAAACTGTTCAGAACATCAACTGACTCTACTGTGTTACAGAGATCAGAATAGTCCAGTTCATAACATTTTGTCCACACGGCTTTCTTGTAGAGAGCATATCTGTCTGATGTGTTGCTGTTTGGTTTGTTTCATCCCACTCCTAGTTCGGACTTTTTTATTGACAAATTAGGATTATGTTTACTTTTAATAAGGAATTGTCAGTATTAAAGATTTCATAGGAGCACTGGCTATATCTCCTTGTCTTGTTTAAATGTGAAGTATAATTATTACAAAATTGAGAGAACAATGAAGAGCTTAACTGTTCCTGGTTTTCTTCTAAAAGTACCACATTAAAGTGAAAATCCATGAAAGAATGTAGCTCAGACAACAAATTTAGAAATACAAAGTTGCTCTGTGAAAATCACTACCAGAAAATAAAAACCATTAAAAAAAATACCAGCAGCAGTAGACATAGTTTAAAATTACAAGGGATATAAATCCTTAAGCCTTGGACTTTTAGTTATTAAGTCAAGCAATTGCTGTCTCTTCTGTGGAAGAAACTTATGTGTAGGTTATGATGTCATTGATTTCTCAGATTTTTTGCACCTTTTGTGCAGATGGGAGAGAGGAGGACAGACCACTGGTGTCATTCCCCAGCACTGTAAAGTGCCATCTCTTCCTAACTCTACCTCTTTCTATTAGAGACTTACTGTGTCGCAGTGAAGAAATACTAACTTTGGGATCCTGCAGTATATAACATTGCAGGGGACCCTTGAAGCTGAATGGAGCCCTGTTCCTGTGGTGCTCCAGTCGAGTTAGTATCATGAGCCGTGTGATTGATGTTCTCGGGGCTGCACTCCCTGCTGCTTTAAACAGGAAGCTCTACCAGTATCGCTTCAGTTCAGCGAACAAGGCCACTTCCTTAACAATACAATAACAGGAATTTGATCAGAAACTTCAAAATTCAGTTCTCGAAGGCATGAAGATGATTGCTTCCATTCTTGCATTATCTCCAGTATTTAGGTATAAAAGTTACGGGTTTTGTTTGGAAAAAAATGCTTTCCTCATATTCTTTTCACAAGGAGGAATCTGTCTTTTTTATAATTGTTAAAATATCATTCCAGTTTTGCAAGAGATTTGTCATTCTTCTTTCTTTCCCTAGACCAGATTTATGTTGCCAATATCACAATATGATTCTGCAGGAAAATGCCCTCAGCTACTTCTAACGTTTTTTTATCTTTTAATATCCATATGTGGTTCACCACTAAGAACAGTAGTTTTGGATAGATATTGTTCGGGTGCAGGTTGCTCAAGAGGCAACACGCAGTCACTGCCTCTATTCATTTGCTACTTCTTGTACAGATCGAAGAAATATTACGGCAAAATAAAACTGAATTATTTATGCTGCAGAACTAAATTATTTGCCTTGGTTTTTACTGGTGAGATTTGCTTTGAGGGATCCCAGGCCGTGGAGATCAGTGGAAAAATCTGGAGCTCTGAAGACAACCTCAGTCGAGAAGGATCGAGTTTGGAAACATTTAAACAAATAGAGCATACACAAGTCCGTAGGATTTGGTGGGATTCATCCATGCGTGCAGGGCTGCTCTCAGTGACATCATCTGGAAGGTCATGGCAATTGGATGAGATTCCTGGGGACTGTAAGAAAGCAAATATCCCATCTGCCTTCCAGAAGGACAAGAAGGAGAATTCAGGGAACAACAAGCCTGTCAGCCTCACCTCAACCCCTGAGAGGGTAATAGAGCAACTCTTCATGGAAGCTATTTTCATATATATCATGGACAAGATGATTAGGAGTTGTCAGCTTGGATATAAGCGGGGGAAATCATGCCTGACCAATCTGGTAGCCTTCTGTGCTGAAACCACTGGCTTTGCGGATGAGAGGAGAAAGTGGATGTTGTTTATCTTGACTTTAGCAAGGCTTTTGACATTGTCTCCCATATTACCCGCATCAACAAACTAATGAAGTACAGACTAGATAAATGAAGAGTGAGGTGGACTGAAAACTGGCTGAACTGTTGGGCTCAAAGGGTTGGGCTGGGCACGAAGTCCAGCTGGAGGCCAGTCCCTAGGGCAGTACCACAGGGGTTGATGCTGGGATTAGTACTGTTTAACCTCTTCATTGAGGACCTGGATGATGGGGACAGAGTGCATCCTCAGCAAGTTTGCAGACAGTACAAAGTTGAGAGGAGCAGTTGATAGACCAGATAGATGTGCTGCCATTCAGACAGACCTCAAGAGGCTGGAGAAATGGGCCAACTCCTGTTCGCGAACCTCACAAAGGGAAATGCCAAGTTCTGCAGCAGATGAGCATTAACCCCATGGACTAGTACACATTGATGCTGGAAATAGCACTGCAGAAAAGGACCCGGGGCTCCTGGTGGGTGAAAAGTTGACCATGAGCCAACAATCTTACATCAAAGAAGGCCAACAACATCCCAGGCATTGCCAGCAGGGGATTCTTTCTCTCTAGTGAAGCACTGGTGAGACTGCACCTCAAGTGCTGTGTCCAATTCTGGGCTCCCCGGAACAGGAGAGACATGCACGTACTGGAGTAAGTTCATTGAAGGGTCACAAAGATAATTAAGAGAATGGAGCGTGTGTCATACAAGGAGAGGCTGAGAGAGCTGGTATTGTTTAACCTGGAGGAGAGAAGGCTCAGAAGATCTTATCAATGTTTGTAAATACCAAAAGCGAAGTAGCGAAAGACAACAGAACCAGCATCTTTCCACTGCTGCCCAGAAAGGACAAGTGGAAATGGGTACAAATTGAAAGATGGGAAATTTCTCTTAAATACAAGAAATAATTTCTTAACAGTGAAGGGGGTCAAACACCGAAACAGGTTTCCCAGAGGCGTGGAGTCTTCAGCCTTGGAGGTCCCTGAAACCCAAGTGGATCCAGTCCTGAGCAACCTGCTGTAGTTGACCTGTCTTTGAGCAGGGTGGGGCCTGAACTAGACAATCTGATGAGGTCCCTTCGTGCCTCAACTATTACTGTTCTGTGATTCTATCAAATTAGGGTAGCCAGAAAGGTTTGAGATAAATTCCATCATTTACAAGCGGAGCATAAGAGTATGAGAAACCAGGCGGAGCTTCGAGGTACATTGTTGGCCGGGAGTTTCTATACAAGAAATCAGGATTTGTCGATATCAGGAGTGAAATACACATAAAGGGACAAATGCTTGCAGAAGAAACTTCAACAGTTCCCTTTGGCACTCTATGCTAAGTTGCAAATAGACATCCTCCAGATTGGAATTTCCAATAGTAGAGGGACCTTTGACTGAAAATGTAATTTAAACTCCTTTTCAATTTCTGTTGAAATCTGTTAATTCAAGGAACCTGCTGGGAAACCACATGATTCAATGATGCACAGACTTGTATTTTTAATGTGTGTTTGAAGAACTCGATTAAACTTCCAACTCCAAGAAATTGCATGTGGTGGCTTTTATGTATATGTGCAACAATGTCACTAAATAAAGGGGGAATGGCATAAAGATGCTTCTCTCCACCCTTTTACTGAGTCTTTGTATAGTAGCTCACGTACACTTTCTGGCTTTTGGAATTGTCTGGGCTGATGCCATGTTTTGGATAGTGCTAGGGATGGTGCTTGGGTAAATCACTCCTTTTCCCGCAGTTTATTCCTAGCTGTGGTTATACCTACTCTGAATTAAGTTCTCTTCCCTTTTATTCTTTTTTTTTGGTGTCCTTTATTTTCCCTCCCATCTCCTAGTGGGGCATGGCACAGCACGTACCTGGAGGCACACCACACTTAAGCTTGGATGAGACATTCCACAGCCGTTCTTCAACTAGGCAGACGTTTCTCTTGGATCCATGTTGTCAGCTGTGCGGGCCTTACCAGAGATTCAACAACTTCCTTTTTCTTTAATGATAGGCTCCAATAGTCTCTTTTTGGCCACCGTGTAATTAGTCCATCCAGAACAACTGCAAAGGCTTTCCCTTTTCTCTTCAATAACAGACGGGTTCTTGCATGTTTGGGAAAGAAGATAAAGTCTGGACTTGTATTTCTCAGCCGTCTCCATCCTTGACGACCTCTTTCTTTAAACTGTGTTAAGGAAGAGGACTAGCAGGGTCTCCAGCATGATGGTTCTACATAAACAAATAAAAAGACATATTTCTGCTTGAGAATTTTACTGTAAAAAGAGAGAAATTCCATAAAAATCAGTTAAAAATTATTGGGGGTTGACGTTAGCACATAAGTTTAACAGGGATAAAGCTGCATCACATAAGAGAAAGTATTCATCAGTTAAATCTTTGCAATACATATTTATCTCATGTATAAAATTCCACCCTTAGATCCTAAAAAGAAGTGCCAAAATTTCATATGTTAAATCTTGCAGCACTATAGAATAGAAGTATATGTATGTGGTTTATACCTGACATGAAAAAGCCTGTTGGCAGATGTACTCTTGTTGAGGGGATTACAAGGTCTACGCTGCTTAATTGCATCATTCTCCCACTTGTTTATGTCAATACTTGGGTTTATCCTGTAAGTTGGGAAGCGCAAAGTTCTTTTTTATTTTTTTTTATCCCACGCTGCTTTCTGAAACCTTGGTGAGATCATAATACCCATGTGCATGCTGTGCTGCTTGGAACTGTATTATTGGGCTGTATTATCCTGGGAGGAGCACTGCAGGTTTCCTACAGGACCCAATAAAACAGTCTTTTCCCTTTGGGAAATTGACTTGTGTTTCTTTATTAGCCCAAAGCTAGAGGCTGTTTTAATCATCCAGAGTCTGTACTTTACTGATCTAGACTCAGACTTCCATGCTTCCTGCTGAGGAGAAAAAAAAAGGAAAAAAAGAAAAAGCATGGATCTGAACCTGTTACCTTCTGAGATGGTCTGAAAGCAACCTCACACAATAGGGACACGCAGAACATTTTGTTCTTCGTTGCTCAAAGGTAGTAGAGTTCCACAGTCATAAAGCAGTCACGTAAGCAATGTTGATCTAGGCCAAGAGAGGCTAGTGAAATTAATGTTGAACATGTTTACTTCCCTGCTCATTACAGGTACTTTAATAAGTAATTGCCTGCAACCATGTACAGTGTTAAGTTGCAAAATACCTTGCTAGACGTCCTCATTTCTTGCAGGCTGTGTGGTCTATATTTGCTTAAGCTTCTAGTGTCTGGGGCAGTTCTTCTGCCTGGGGTGTTTTGTCACAGAGTAATTTTTGGACTTTCTTAGGCAAGCATTTAATTACTGTGGGGAACAATATGACATGTTTAAACAGAGAACCATATTAAGTTCACAAAGGGTACAAGAAGGTATTTAAGAAGCCCCGTCAGATTGCTAAGAAAAAGTAAATGTACTTTTTAACTGTGGGAATGTATGCAAACAAGCCAAAATTCAACTTCTGAAATGCTAGGACTGGGGCTCGGTTGTGATTTCTTCTGCATTTGAGGGTTTTCTTTTCCCCTCACATCTTCTTTATTTGGCATTTACTAAAGAGGTTGCCTGACCACTATGTGAGGCCACACAAGCATCTCATAAAATGCTCATCTTTGCCTTTTTTGTTCTATGGGAACCAACAGACAAAAGATTCAGAGGAGTTTGGGATGCCCGCCTTCAAACCTGGAGGGGAACTTGTGATCCATGTGTCCTTGTGTCCGTCGGAGCTGTTTCTCAGAGCCCTGGCAAAAGTGCGAGCGCTGGGACTTGCATATACTCTTGTTCCTGCATGAGTGTTTATGGACCTTCATCACTGAACCAATGCTCAAAGTGTTTGTGGTCTACCTCTACCAAAGACTTTTTCTTTCAAGAACCCAGCCAGCGTGTGCGGTTCCCACATGCCTGCAATAACTTTTGTGATGTTTTGCCTCTCAATTTGAGTATAGAGGTGCATTTTCTCCAGGCCTGACGCTCCGGTGACCATGTGCTCCTGCTCCTCTCTGTCTACAATGGGAAAAACCAGTGCCTTTAGTATTCTTTTTCAGATAGAAAGACACGGATTTTCAGTGTGAGAATTAATTACTTCTACGTTACAGGTTCGCAGTTTGCAGATTTAATTTTATTTTGTGTCATTTCACCTTTGAGCTCAGCAGTCCTCAGAGGTTTCCGGTAAAAGGTATCAAGGCGACAACAGGCCGTATTGCGAGAAGGTGGTTTTCATTTGTTGCTTCGTTTAAAGTACTTTTACAAGCTTACTGACTTCCAATGGAGAGTGATTTGCCTCTCAGCATTAATGTGGCTAAACAGATAATTAGAGCCTCAGCCTTCGGCCTGTTTGACCTTCTTAGAGCCTGGGCAACCCACTGGGGATATAAATATCTTAGAGATCCCTGAACGGGGAAAATAAGAAATCTCCGAGGCCAGCACACCCTGAGTGTTCTCCTCAGGCTGTGTAAAGTGTTTTAAAAGCCTTGTGAACACTTAATATGTAAGTAAAATGAGAAATATTGAACACAAATTGCACTATTAATTGACTAAACTCATTGGCTAAAATGCCTTCTCCCTTAAATATTGTCAATGGTTACTTCATATGTGGATCTGAAAGAGCGCTGAACTGAAGAGCCTACTTTTTGAATGATACCTGTCAGCCAGCCTTCCCCCAAGGACAGCTCATCTGCCACAGCAGAGGGAGAGTCAGCGGTTTGCAGTTTATCGTCATCAGGATCTCCCATGGTGTAGCTCTACAATTGTGAATCCTCAAAGGAACCCTTGCCAAAAAACATTGGCTGCTGCTCTGCCTGGGACGGCTTCCACCTAAACCAGACCAGCAGTACGGGCCTCTGGTGACTTTTAACATTTACAAATGTCACCCACTAAAGCAGCCTCACAACTGAAAAGCTAAATCACAACTTAACTTTGCTAAGGCTTTTCCTTAGACAAATTCATAAGCACTATGCTTAAGCAGATGATGAAGATTGTTATTATGATTAGTGAAGTACAGGTTGCAGCATTTCCCACACACCACAAACCATCTTCGCTTAGGGGACAACCCACCATCAAAACAGATGTCATTAGTGTAAGTGAACCAAGAGAAAGAAGTTGAAGGGGATGGTTGACTTAACGGTTCTGCAGCGCTGGTGCTGTTGCGTGACTTTGGGTTGGGTCGTTGAGACAGTGTTGGAGAAGCTGCTCTGCCGTTCTCATGAGTTCTGAAACAGCAGATCCATTCAAGGTTTTTCAGTGTGAAGAAATTGGCCAAAAAGTATTCAAAGTGGTTTCTTTTGGGGCAAAACCACCAAACTAGACAGTTGCTTTTGCAGATCACCGTACCACGCCTGGCTGGAGGCAGCAGCCAAACCAAGTAACGCAGCGCAAGCTGTCAGCTGCTTCTGAAGGTTATTTCCATGTGAGCTGACCATACTTGTGTATAAGTGCTGTGGCCATGACAAAACCAGCTATTTTTTTGTTTGTTATTAGAATATTTATGCACATAATTGCATATTTTAAAATATTTTAGCTTTTGTGCAGCAATTGCTGAGACGTGTTTCATTACATTTTACTTTTTAAAAAACCCAACACTATGGCAATTGGAGGTGATGTAATTGCTTAGTTTACATATATAAAAATACCTCTGGTTGGCGATCATCCAGGCAAGTACCAGGCATAAACCTATTCCTTGATTTCTTCCATAGGTCAAACCCTGTCTGTCTGTGAGGAGGAGAGAATCCTTTCTACCAGCAAGGCTCCACGTAGCTGTCTATCCAGAAATCTCCTCCCCGTTGTAGAGAAATCTTCCTCAAACAATACCGAAGGTGTAAATCAGTGCTTACCGCTTTGGGGGTCTCATTCAGAGCACAAAAGGATCTCTTCTGGTGCACCAGGTGCCCCGATAATTCTTCTAGGATCTGGGAAAATTGTTTAAGGAGGTTGCTTCAGATCATGTACTGGGAAATGTGGCCACATTTGTGTCATGGTAGCACTTAAAGGCATGCCCTTCGACTCTTCTCCCTCTTTTCTGCTCTGAGAAAGGGACTTGTGAAAAAAAAAACACAGGGTTGTGGAAACCTCAGTGCTGAAGGCAATATGAGCACTTTACTGGGCTCTACATAGCAAAGGCTTGAAGCCAGGGCATGTCCAGGCACGGTTCAGCCCCGTTGCCTTTCAGGAAGCTAGTGTCATGCGTCTGATGCTCTCCTCGGATTGCTATGCGCAACCTCCCTCAAAATGGCATCGCTGCAATCTGCTTAATGTATCAGCTGATGTCACAAGGCCTGGCGTGTCCCTGCCGGGATCTGACCAGGATTTGATTGCGCTCTTCCTACCAACCAGCTGGATGTCAGGAACGCGTATGACTTGGGCTGGCAGCCTGGAGCAGCCCACGGGAATGAGAGGCTGAAGGCCAAACACGGCGTTGTCCAATACTGCCTCAGTGAAGCAGCGGGATGGGAAAGTTTGTCCAAAGGGTAGAAGAGCAGGAGATTCGGGGATGGCGAGCAAAGGATGGACTGGCTTAAATCCCAGCAGCTCGTGGTTCTGCTGCAGCCCTGGTGCAAAGGAGTGGGATGAAGCAGGGGCAGCAGCTGAAGCAGGCGCAGGAGTGAAATCTGAGCTGCCCGAGTCAGGCTGCCCTTACGCCACGGAGCAAATATAGGAGCACGGAGGGGGCTGCTCCCCAGGCGGTACGGACGGAAGGGCGCGCGGGAGCCGGGCACGCAGTTACCCGTGTGTGCTCCAGGAGCCCAGACACAGCAACGCTTGCAGAGCTGCTGGAGCGCTCTGATTTGTGACTGAGCAGCCCTGCAACACGGCATCGCCATGGCCAGTAACAGGCCACCAGCTTTGTCTCGAGTTTGCAAGGTCTCAGGCTCTGCCTGAACTTTTCTTGACCCGCCTGCAGCTTTGTTATACTTGGTTTAGCCGCGGCAGCAATTCCTGTCACTGACCAGGTGTCTGTATCTAATGCGTTTTACTTTATCTTTGTGTGGTAGACCAATAGAATCACAGAATCATAGAATCATCTAGGTTGGAAGGGACCTTCAAGATCATCTAGTCCAACCATCAACCTAACTCTGACCAAAAAACCATCACCAAACCATGTCCCCCAGCACTACTTCAACCTGTCTTTTGAATGCCTCCAGGGATGGTGCCTCAACCACTTCCCTGGGCAGCCCATTCCAATGCTTGATAACCCTCGGTAAGATGAACAGTATCATTCAACCAAATCAATTTTTAAATGCAGGTTTAAATGCTGAGTTCTTTTAAGCAGAGACACTTGGATAGCGACCTTATTATGTGAGCTAAAGGTCACTAGGGATTTGACTAACACTTGCAAACATACAGTATTGCATTCGACATGTCTCTACACAGAATCCGCCACACCATTTGGAATCCACTTCTTTGAACCTAGGTATGTGCAGTAAATGTTTAAATAAGCTTCTTGAAGCACCTTCGCAAAACACCCAAATCTGTGATCAATATATTGGATTAAAACAACATCCAGCGAAAGGATAAACATTTTAATTACATTTTCAAACGTGGGTGTTTAAGGTTACTTTCACACCAGTAACTACCATTGGCCAGCTTTCCTCTGGGAGCAGCATCTGCTGGTCCAATTGACTTCAAGTGACCGGCAGGTGCTCGGCTGCCCAGAAGAATATGATTTATCAGCCTAGATTTATACAGACAACAGGAACAAGCAGTTGTTCTGGGTAGAAAGAGGTCTTTACAACTCTAACACGCCGATGTTGTGTAGAGCAATACAGGGCTGCTATGCTGGTGGAGGCATTGAAAAGTGGAGACACGGGGTGCAGCGTAGAGGCGTGCAGGGTGGGGTGGGTGGTTAGAGATGGGGCGCAGGCTGGCACTGGAGACCCCACAGCCATAAACAGCTCTGTAATTGTCAGTCAGAAGAACCTGCAGACCTGGAGCTGGACAAAGCTGGTTTTAGGAGTAACAAAGAAAACAAAGAAATATTGTCTAATATACATAAACGGGGCCATATATAGTAAATTCAGACGTTACCTGGACCTGCAGACCAGTTAAGAAAGACAAAGGTGTAAACGTGTGGTAGCAAACATACATACATACATGACCCTAAGTAGAAGAAGAAAGATTGCTATTACTGTAACTTTTTCCTATATATAAATATCCTACCTGCATCATTATTCTTTGTTTTTCTGTAATAATTAGATCTAGACTAGTGATGACTCCTGAATTAAACTGTGAAGATTCACATTATACTAAGTTCTTGCCTTAACTTCTATATATATGCGTGTGTGTGTATGTAAGGAAAGCTTCTTTTTTGCCCACAGGCAAGATTTGGAACGTAACAAATCTGACCACACCTTTTCGTTATTTGTACAGCTCTTGCAGTGCCCCGGGAAGAGGGGCACTATCCTGAGCGGGCTGTCTGTGGAGCAGCCCAGGTACCTTCTCAAGGTATGGCTAAGAGGGCAGCTCAGCCAATGCATGGCAGAGGGGAACCAAGTACCTACATCTTCTCGATTCGTGCAGGACATGTTTTCAGTATGTGACTACGCCCTCGTTTCCCACAGATTTTGAGCTTGAGATTTCTTAATTTAACATATGATCTAATTATGTGCTTTTGACACTACCATGAATCCATTGTCCTCAATATTATTTTTTCTCTTCTTTTCAGTGTTCTGAAGTAAACCTCTAGATTGAACACAAGATTACTCAGGAGTTCAGATTTAAATGCTATTTTTTGTTTAAAGATAAACAACAGTAATTACTATTAATTGAATGTGTAGAGTTTTTCTTACCCAGCAAGTGCATGGCACTTTACAAGTACTGATGGAGCCAGTCTTGTAGTGCCAAGAAAATGTAAGTAACCATAAATTTGGGCACTCAGCATGAAACAAATCTGGTGATAGATGCGTGTAATGAAAGCATGTAATGGTTTATGCTGATTTACTGAGCCCGTTGACTCACTGTGTAACCAAAACCCGGTTAAAGGAACTGGGGAGTGGCTGTGTAGGACAAGGGGCAAGGACTGTTCAGCCTGGGAGGGTTTGCTAGGGCGGGACACTGTAAACACAAGGCAGAGAGCTTGAATTGACATTTATTTCCTTACTTCATTTCTTTTTTTATGGTTGTCAAATTCCTGAAAGGGACAAGTTACATTGAAAGTGTCATTGAGCAGGTTGGGCTCAACATCTGTTCGTATTAGAACCGCATCTGCTTTGAGATGGGAGATTTGAGGAAAAAAGCATAAGAGGAATGCTGGAACAGCAAGAATTGCCTCAGCCGAGCCAATCTCTGGCTTTATTTGACAACCACCTCACATATTTCCTTTTATAAATTAATCAGTCCATTTATAAGCACTGTTACATTGTTTGCCCTTATAACTCCCATTGGAAAGTTTTTTTCAGAAACTCGCCAATTTGTTCTAATGTGAATAAAAATCAACTTGTGTACCTTAATGCCCACTGTGTGCTTTAATTTGAAGAGCACACTTCCCTTCATGTGCTTCCTTAGCTCAAAATTTACTTTAAAGTCCCATTCTCACTGATGGTCCTGCACTGGGAGCTGCCCTTATGGAGCACCTGGCATTGTTGCTGCTTCCAGTGGTTTAAGTCATCCATGTGTTGTTTTCTTCACTCATTGCCAGTGCCCTAAAGTAATCAAAGTAACTTGCTCTAAGTGCAACGATTTTACTACAGTGGATTGCACTTGCTGTCACTTTGCTATGTATGTTTAAGGTGTTTTCCTTAATTATTCCATTCATACATGATTTTGAGTCAGCCACTCGGTGTGCTGGATTGGACTGACAGCCCAGAACCCAGTGTTCGCTTGTCCTGCCCTGCGTTACGAGATTTGTTTCTTTTCCATTGGCAATGTTCATGGACTCCTAGCAGAAGGAATGGAGATCAAATTAACAAAGCTTTATGCTTCCTTTGCTGACATTAAATAAATCCTGTACATTTTGAGTCATTTCAGCCATTCAATCCATTTTAAGCCATTTTCAAACCACTGTCAGACAGCCAGGGGAATCTACTGCTGAGCTCTGCTATTCTTAAAAAGAAAATGTTGCACTTGCATTTGGAGTAGCTTATTAATTTTGCTTTCTAAGTAAACCTAAAAATCAAGCGTAAAATGTGATTGAAAAACAAGCCAAGAGTTTCCAGTGCCACCTGACAGAAACCACAACCTGTCACCAGCCAGTGACCAGCTCCATCCCACTAGGCAGCTAAGTCCTACACTTAACAGACTCCAAAGTCTGCCTCATGCAGTTCAGATGGTTTTTAACTATTAACACTATTATCATCTTCCAATATAGCTCCAATGCTTGAATGATTTTATTCTAGAATTTATTAATACTTTCTTTATTAAGCAAGAATGCATGTTGCGTAGTAGACAGTTTTTGCCATGCAGCAAAGTGGCCCCTTCTTAGGCTGGTGATATAGTTATGACAAATTGTTCTGAGAAAAGTGCATTGCAAGTCAGTAATTAATCTAGTAACAAATTGCCTTTAGCTGCAGTCACTAAACTTTGTTGTGGAAAAATAAGAAAAGTTGCTACAAAGAATTGGCCAAAATATTCAAGAATTTGTACTTGCAAAAATACTTAAAGAACTGTAAGTCAGTTGTGATTTTATCAAGATGTTCTGCCTGAGTGCAATTAAAGATGAACCATTTCAAGCGAAAGAGGTTTCTTATAGCAAATGATATAGTCTGTTTATAGGTTTGTTACAGCAGAGGAAAACACTCTGTCCTATGCAAGGTTTCTCCCCAGAATGGCAAGACACCAGCCACCAGTTTGGCCGCTTTAAAGTGCCACCACCGCGGGGCACTTTAATAATCTGTTGTGTGAGGCAGAGGTCAAAATCTCCAAAGCTCCTTGCTATAGAGTAAAAGCCAATGCCTCCAAGTTCTTACGTTTTTCTTCTTTCACCGACTGCTGTTTTCCAGCACATTCTCTCCTAACTGACCAGATGCTGAATTTCATCTTTGAACATATTGAGGATGAAGCTGTACAACTTTTTTTCTTGAGCTTATTAGAAAACGAGGTTATGTTTGTGGAGTAGGTCCAACGTAATAGCTTTAATGAGCGTATGAAGTTGGCAGCTTGTAGCATTCACGTTGAGTCCAAAGTCATTCTGCAGATAAATTTCCTTCAAACTTACATACTGCCGGGATATCATCGTCTTGTGCGATCAAATGTCTGCTGAGAAGCCCTATTGAGATAGACATTAAATTACATTGCTGTAGCTTCAGTTGACAAATACTCACTGGTAACTTGGAACTGGTTTTAGCACAGCCAGCAGGCTTTCCAGAACCTGCTTTCACGTCTGGTCTGGGACCTTCTGCATTTTCAATGACATTTGCTTTGTGCAGAACGAGTGCTGTGAGCCATCCCACTTCCAAGCGTCTGGTCAGTGTCTTACAAAACATTGCACATCCTTGCTTTGCAGTGCTGCCTGGGACCGTGGTGTGTCAGCAGCCTTGTCACCATCACCTGTGGTCAGGGAGAGGTGAACTCTGGTTTGGGGAGAACTGATGGGCAGGTGAAAGCCTCAGCTGCAAAAAACTCATATTTGCAACAGTTTTTATCCTGTGTTCAATAGGGCCTTGCACCATCGTGACAACTGAAGTGCTGAGGTTCCATTCAGAGGTTCTGAAGAAATTCTGGCTTTACCTGGTTTTGGCCAGATTTGTCACTGTTCTGACATTCTCTGGAAGTGCTCCAATGTGGGCAGTTGTACTGATATTTTGACCCAGAGTGCTGAGCTCTTTGTGGCCGTTAAAGTAGTGCTGCACCAGCTTTCCCCACCTTAATAAAACACCCACAGGCAACTGGCTAGTTTTCCTGATTGCTGTTATAAGCTTCCCTTTGTGTCAAGTAAAAAGACAAATAAAAGGATGGGCTGAACAAAGAAGCCTCCAGCTGTTAAGACTGTGGCTACGGAGTGATCCTATGTGTGAGTGTTACTTCTTTGTGTCGCCAGTGAGCTTGGCTGGCAGGAAAATTGGATTCTTCAGCAGGAGTAGTGTGAACCTCGGTTGTGATTTCAAAATGTATTACTGTTTTCCAAATAGAGAAAAATACCAAATTTCAGTGAAAAATAATAGAGAAACGTTGTATAATTTTATGTTCTAGCATGCCACAAAGGTGCTAGGAAGAGCCTACTGTGTTTGTAGAAGGAAAAGTAGATAATCTTTTTAAAACTTATTTGATTTAGTAACTTTAATGTCAACCTTTGTTACATGATCCGTTATGGATTAAGAGCCCGCGTTTTGTCTCACGCACACAAACAGTTCTGTCCCTGCATCTTCTGTTCTACAAGGAACAGGAAAAGGTAATGAAGGAGTCATTTCTGGAAAGAGTATACCTGGAGCATCTTGTTGATTATCAGTCCTTGATGCTGGCCAGCCTGCAGTGGTCAGTGCATGAAGGCAATGAGTGACGTAGTCAAGAGACAACCGGGAAGTTTGGGTGATAAAAACAATCTTCCCAGCAATAAGCAGAGAGCTGCAGTGACAGACCCGCCCGATGGGTCCCGTTGATGTGGAAGTGGGTGCCGATAGCACGACCCATCATGGCTGACTGCTTCTGTTGGTACTTAAGTTCCCTCATGCTAAATCAGCGGCCAGGGCGGTACGGTACAGGTTTGCAGCACAGTTTGCCTGTCACCAAACTGGGAAACCCACGGCAGGAGGCTCCTGATCGGCTGTGCTGGAAGACAGACCCAATACTGAAGTGGGAATGATATCTAAAGAACCCTGGTAACAAGTTGCATGGGAACATGGGCCCATTTACCCAAATGAGCAAGAGAGGAAAGAGCTGCTCCTTAGACTATTGGGGATGCTCATGGAATATACTCTTATTTTGAAAGATTTTCTTTAGTTCATGACAGTTGTTAGCTCATGAGAAAAGAGTTTATCCACAACCTAAGGGACTGTTGCATGTCTGCGGGATGTTATTTTGAAAAGCTGAATGAGAAATGATGTCTCTTACGACAAGAGATTGACTTTCGCCTGTGCATCGTGTGCTCCGGAGAGAAACGCCCGCTATTGTACAACATTGGGGAGAGCAAAGGATTATCTCTGGGAGGGGGGTAAACGCCAGGTACAGTCTGAACATCTCAAAACTATGCAGCCAAGGAAACAGATCCTCCCACTTGCTGCCCAAAGAAAGCCGCGGTGAAGGACTACGCTGCAAGCAAGGAAACATGCTTGTGTCTCATTTTACTAGGGATAATTGTACGGAGTCCTTATGCTGACATGCGTAGGTTAAACTGTATTTTAATAACATTTTCCAGAAACACCGTAGCAATAAATTTAAATAAGACAATGCATCTGTCATAGAAATAAAGCTATCAAAGATTGTTATAAAAGACCAATAATCATAAAGAATGGACAAAATAAAGTTCTCCTGATCCATTGGTCCTGTAGTTAGGCAGAGAGAAATTGTAGTTGTTAGCAGTGGGTTCTTTATGCATTGGGGGGGTAGAAGATGGCAGGACAACACTTCAGTCAGCTGAACAACCGATTCTGTTTGCCATTTTCGCCGTCTGCTTCATCCCCAGTTAAGGCCACCACCTCTCTGCTTCAGGTACCATGGCTAAGATGAATTCTGCCCTCACAAAACTTCTGTAGCTTTTAGAAATTTGTCAGGTTCTCTGAGAGAAGTAAAGTTCTTTCCCTCGTGATTGTAAGTGCTACGGAAAATCAGAAACTGAGGTTTCAGAAGATAAATAGCCAGGAATATATGAATTCTTCAAGATCTCAGCGGTCCAATTAAACCATTTTCTTTATGAAGACTCAGCTCATGAAAAACTGAGTGTACTAATAAAACTGTGAGTCATCGTGTCTTTCTTATTGATTCTAGTTATCTTTCTGTATCCGAGGCAACAATAAACATGATTTATATGCACTGTGTTTAATTTCCCGTGGTGGTCTAATCTCGCAGTGGTGTGGGGAAAAAGTCAATGAAGATGGATGGTGAGCAGCGTGCGAACTGGGAGGCAGGCAGCAAATGTGGCCAGGAATTGGGGGGCGCGTCATATTGCAGAGATAAGCAACACTTTTATGTCTCTAAAGCTGATGCCATTTAGAGTATATTAAAAGAAAAGGAAGATGGCCCTGTCTGTACCTACAAAAAATGCCTATTTAAATCCCCATGTGCAGATGAATCATAATGAGGTGCTTAATACTTGGGAGCGTTGCTTCCCTCCACAGCACTGCTGAGCAGGGACAAGTTTCTGTGAGGATGCCTTCCGTGAAGTCCAGATAATCTAATCTGTATTAGTCCTACTTGCTGCAGCAGTTCTCCTCACTCAGCCATGTGGACCATACGACACACACGGCATCCCAGGAACTTCCAGTGTCTTCATGTGCGTTTCCTGTGTCGCACGGGTGTTTGATGGATGACGCCTGGAAATAGGCCGTAGGCTCCTTGGTGACACCATTCACAAAAAATTAATTCGATCTTCTAAAGTATAGGCAGACTAGAGGAAAATTACTACAGGCTATTTTCTGGTTCCTTATTTCCAGATACATTGTTGGGATTTTTTTGTTTTGAAACAACGCTGAAATTGGCTCTGATAATATCCTCTTACGTGACTGCGTTCCTGTCGAAACAGTGCTATATAACTAAATGCTCTTTATCTTTGCACAAGGGACAATTAAGCCTAGAGCTTCTGGCAGAGCCGGGGCCCTCGTGCCTCCATGTGGACCTCTGTATGGAGGTACGTGATGCAGAAGAGGCACCACTGGGCGCCTGTGAGAATTTGAATGAAGACGAGATGCCAGAGCAGTTGATTGAAATGGGAATCGGTGCCGAGCACGGCTACCGGGAAAATGCTTAGGAGCGAAAGTGCAAATACATATTGACTTCTGTTCCTCATAAGTTTACTTACCATGGTTCAGGAAGCCAAGAGCATCGATTTAAAAACATGTTGGCCGTGGAGACAGAAAACTTAGAGGCAAAGTAACTGCATTTGTGGAAATGTCCTTTACCTCTGTAGAGAAAGCCTCAGAGAGAAAGAAAAATGCCTTTGCAAGGAGCAGCTATTTGTAGGGCCATGGCAGCCACTGGAGAGGGACATCCCAGGAAGCCCAGCTTTGTCTCCGGGTGTTGTTTTTGGAATAAGAAAAAGGTCACATTCTGAGGCAACAATAGTTTAAGTCTTTGTGAACAGCCCCTTCTTTGTGGTTCATTTTGTGGTCTCACAGTAAATTATATTACTTTTTCTTCCAGGGAAAGGCAGCCCCACAGTTAGAGAAAAGCCTTTTTGGGTTCTGTTCCTCAGCTCCGCTATCCCTCCCTTCTCCAGTGAACACAGAGATCCTTAACCTACTTTTCCGTCATTATGAGGCTCAGAGCCTGTGCCTGCTCCCTTTGAGGACAACTGGAATGCTGCCATTGACTTCAAAAAGAGCATGGGCAGGCCTCTCGTTAGTTAACATTCGCTAAGTGTTTGGAGGTACTTGGGCAACAGATGTTACATAAATGCGATTAATATTGGAACTTTGCTACCAGTTCGGCGATGCCACGCTGCAGCTTGGTCAGCGGGCATCTCAGTTCACACAAGCGCCGCGCGTTTGCAGGATTAGGGTTTAGTTAAATGCAGATAAAGAATCTTTCCAAATTAAAGGAAACTATTCCTCTACATAGATAAAGCTTCTACCTTAGTCTCCTTAAATAAGGAAGACTCTTGTTTGTGTGTTTCTGTTTGTGTGAAAACTCTCTTAGAAGTATGTATTAACACGAGCTCTTTATTTCTGGTACGACTATAAAACATAGCTGTTTAGATGTCGTATGCTTGAATCATCACAGATGTCCAGGGGATAGCAATATAATAATAGATACAGAAGGCAAATGCTATTTAATACTGATCATTCAACCGTTCATGTTAGCTTTTTCCAGTTAATTGTCAAAGTTTAGTTTTATCTTCCAGTGATACAGAAAATTCCACTGACACTGATGACTTACGCAGGTTACGTTAATACTCTGGTGTAGTTTTTTAATTCGCATTCCATGAGAACCAAGTTATTTCATTATCATTTTACAGAGTTTACATTAATGTTTCAGAATCTACAGGCATTTTTTGGCTATTTGAAACAGGATTCTTCAAATTAACTCTGGGCAGCATTGCTGAACTCTACCAGCTTGAGGCCACTACAGCCAGAGATTTGAAAAAGAAGTTAAGATTCTCTTGAAAAGACAGTCGGATGAATGCGAGCCCTTGAAATCACCTACCGGTGTGTAATGGCAGGCGGCGCAGGTAGCAAAAGGTGGATGGAACGTGCTCCCCTGGGAAGGATCGCCGGCAGAGAGCTGGCAGGAGCAGGCGGATTTCATGTAAGTCACAGTTCGTCACGGCAGCAATGCAATGGGCTGGACACTGAAATCCAGCGGCTGGAAGGGAGTAACAAGCACAAATCCCTGTCCTGTGTAGACATGTCCCCTACATGACGTACGCTTTATGTTGTACAAGCAAAGCCGTCATCCATTATGAAAGCTAAATATTCATTAACTGATTGATTTAATGATGTTCCATGAACCATTGACTTGTTTCCAAAAATTCAATCCTCAAGATAAAATCCAGCATCAAAAGTCTTTTGATAGGTTTTCTAATAAGATGGAAAATTCCCCTTTTGCATCGCACCCCTGCCATCCTCCATCTACATGCTTTATGCAGTTCTGTTGCTCAGAGACTAAAATGAATATTTTATAGTAGCTCCTTTGTGTATTGTAAGCACTTTGTTGTCATGTGCTGCAAGGATTAAGCAATTCGGTTAACCTTAATAAAAATAATGTAATGCAAATCATTAACATGACTATGTATCTACCATTGCAGACACTAGTTTACTTGGTTGAGATCATAATCAATGGAATTTGCAGACCATCCATGGATAATACACTTGAAGAGCAAAGCAATCTTGTAAAAATGAACATGAGTTCAATGACAAAATTAAAATATAGAGACTACAAAGGAAACCTACCCTGTATTTGAAGGGGAAAACATAACGCACCTTATCAAATCAACTATTCAGCACTTGTATTCCCACATTTCTTCCATGTCAAATACATGAAGAAAGCAGTTTTTGATATCGACAGGTGTTTTACTAATCTTTAACTGATGGAGAACCTGAGGTACATGGATAGTTAGGGCAGATACTTGCAAGCAGTGCAACTGATCTGAGTTTTTCATTTCTTAGACGCATAACGTCAGGCACTTGGAGTGTGATGTGAAGAAGTATTTAGTTCCTTCTTCCAGTCATGGCCTAGTAAATACAATGCCAGTTCATGCATTAGATACATGGGGTGTTTGAATGCTCTTGAGTCACAGTGTCTCCACCGAAGAGGATGTTCAACTGTTATGCACTGTAGCTGCTGCTTTGCAGGCACTCTCAAGATTAGCATTTTCAAGACCTCTGCTCCCTACTCTACAAGTATGACCTTTCATTCTCTTAAATTATTTGTCAACGTTAAAATGTGGGATGATGCTTTGCACTCTGCCCACCAAGGGATACAGATCTTTTCCTATAAATGTTAGGTTTGCATTCTTAATTTCCATTCCACCAGCCTTTGTGCTGCATAGGGATAGTCAAGCTAACTCTAAAGGAGCTCACTACACACTCGTGTTGCTGAACTGCTCCATGCTCCCAGCTGTCTCCAGGCTTGACCAGTTCCCTTCAGCCATGTACCAGCTCTGAAGTGCATTTCTCATCCAGTGCAATGACTGGCGAGGAGCGGATCTGGATAGAGAAGTGACATTTGGCTGCAGTTTGTGGGTCACAACCCCAGACGTGCTGTTCTGTGGGTTGGCTGAGCTGGCTGAGTCAGAGAGAGGTTGGGAAGCTTCTCACAAAACTTCATTGCACTATGTGGATATAATCTTTTTGCTTTCTCTAAAGGTTATGAGAAACTATTTTATATAGTCTTCAATGTGATTGATTTAAGTTTTATTTTAACATATAGCTGCTTAAATAATTTAAATTCTGTAGTGGAGTTAAATCGGCAAACTGAGTAATAAGGATGGGTATTTCCTCTACCCCACCTCCATTCAAATTCAGCCAACTCAGTATTTTATGCCCGTAAAATCTTTATACTGAAGTTTGGAGAGAAATGTTGCATACAGGTTCCTTGTTAAAAAATTGTCAAGTGATAAGGTCAATGATAGGCACTGGCTGATATATATAACACTCTGAACCCAAAGATCCTTCAGACTGGGCTTCCGTTTTGCAGGGGGAAGACAGGGAAAGCAGTTCCCTCATCTCTGGATGTCTAGGGAAGGGATGATTCCATTCTCCCTATGCAGCTCTAGCCTCTGTCACTTGTAGATGTCTATATTCTTCATTCACAAGGCTGGAGAGAACCATTTTGTCATGCCTGCACAAAGCACCACCAGGCTGCCCAGCATCAGCTGTTGTCTAAACTAGAGCCCAAATATCCTGTCTTGATGTTAAAATCAACAGAAACGAGCAAGGAATTGCAACCAGTGCAGTGCTCTCAGTGGTAAAAAACTGTGCCTTGTTGATAGTCAGAATATCTCTAGCATCAGTGTTAGTTACATGGAACGAATTTCTGCCCTGTGCTTAGCACAGCCATTTATTAAGGCAGACCCATTCCTGCCTAGAAGGTACCAGTCACAGTCATCCCTTGTGCAGCTCCACTGAAACAAATGGAGTTTGCCTCAGAGACTCTGCTAAATGTCATCTACTCTTTAAAATACTTCTACAATGACATTTGGATCATCCACCTGGTGCATCTTTTCTTCAGTTTTTGAAATAAGATTTGTTCCCAATTAGGTAGCTTCTTTTTCTCTTCAGTGTTTCACATGAGCGGACAATTGTTGACTAGGAAGTGGTGTGCACCTTACAACAAGGTCACTGGTTTCATACTTGGAAAAACTACATGGACTCGTCATTTAACAACTTGATTTTTTTCTTCAAATGAATATACTCATGAACTGAAGCAAGAAAAGTAGAATATCGGCCAGCACAGAGACAAAACCAGCAGCTTATTGCACAATACGGAAAGCTGTAGATCTGTTTTATGCTTTCTCTGAACATTCAGGAAATATTTTGTTATATTTGCTACTCACAGCCTTTTAATTCAAAGAGAATCTAATCTAATCAAATAAATATTGTAGCAGTGAGAGTCCTTATATCAAGCACAGGAAGTTTTGTGGTCAAACAAGAAACACAAAGAGTCACCCAACTAACACAATAGACCTGATTTATTAATGAGAATGTCTACCTGTCTATACAGACTGTTATTTGTCTTCATTTTAAGAAGGATCTTAAATACATGTAAAGTTCACCCAAATGCTGAATATTCTCTTTCTGCTCCTGCAGCCTCTCTCGCTACGGAACAACAGCTCCAGCTTGTTGAGAGAGTCCCCTGTGCTATGGTGGGCAGAGTCTGATGTGACCGCCACGGAAGACATTAAATCTTGGGGTTTTCTTCTGGGGTTGGACACCTCTCCCACAGGTGAACTAAATTGTTAGTATCGATGCTCAGGTTTTCCTTCCTTGAGCTCTTAAAACCACTTGACCTGCATCATTCTTGCTCTAGTACTAACGATCTGATTAATGATGCGCCTACCAAGATTTTTTTTATGTGAACCTTTTTTGTTCATTCTTTGCTCATTTCGAACTTAGCTGCGGTCCTGAATAAATCCATTCAGCCATAAGCAAGCTTGGAACAATACTTAGCAAATGTTGGGATTTGTGTGAATATCCATATTCATTTCAAAGCATGCCTTGTTTGGCAATCATACGGGTGCACTACTTGTAATTCACCAACATTCTGTTGTTATTCACCACATGATGCAGTTTATTGCTGAACAGTTTACTATTTCGTAGTTTATTTTTAACCAGTTCACTGTTAAACAGTTGAGCAAGGACATACGTATGTGGACACTGAGAGAAGCCTGACTCTGGGCTGTAAAAAGGAGCCAACATTTTCAATTACGTGGTCAGTTTACCATTTCTGCCCTCCAGCAGAAAGTTAGCATCCAGACTCCAAAATAAGATACTAGCATTTTATTGCTAATGCTGGGCTGGCTATGGATAATAGATTTAAACTGTTATAGCCCTAATGAGTTCACTACAGTAACTTAATTAAGCAATTGAACATGACAGGCAGTGCATTGTAGGGGGATTATTGCATGCCTTTAGTAGAGCATAAAATAAAAGGCAAGAGATTTCAGCTACCAAGAAAGCTTTGAAAACAAACCTCCTGTCCACCTTGTTGAAACACAAGAAACTAATGGAATTTTAAGAAAGCAGAGAAGAAAATAGATGAGTCTTGCATTTAGCAGTCTGAGGATATTTGTCACCACTCAGAAAAATCTGCCCAGAATACTGTGTTTATTTCTCATAACACATTGCATGGTGATTTTTACCCTGGAATGACAAAATGATGCAAGCAATGGTTTAATGTTAGGACCCTTCTCCATGTCCTCTGATCAAGAGAATGAATCATTAGGGAACTGCCCTCAAGGTGTCCTTCTGAGAAGTGAGCAGAGATGGAGACAACCTTCTTTCACGGAGGTTTGTCTCCTTTTCTGGACACAACTGCAGAGGCAGTGCAAAGAAATAGTATTACTAGTTAGGAGTTAGTGGGACGGAGCCCAGTTTACTTGAGCCAAGCCCTTATATTATTGGCAGGACTTTGCCAGACCAAAGTGATGATATGAAATGCAGCAGAGAAATTTGTACTGACTAAAGACTTGGGTCTAGATCCAGTTAGATAATATCGAAATGCTCAAATCACTTATTTCACTAAAATGATGAGAAGAGCTGAAATTCTGCCATGTTAATAAAAATAATTTTACCTGCAAAAGCCAGGTACTTATCACAAGCACCCTACTGACAGGGGCTGCCAGCAGAGTTGTACTGGGAATGCCTTCCAAGTTAAGCATTACCTTCAGGCTTTCTTACCTAAATGTACTATGTCAGGAAAGGAATTGAAAAGGTTAAGCCAGTCAGAGCCAAACCAGGAGGATATGAAGCTACTCTCCTTTTTAGAGTTTTTGAGATTAGTATGCTGCAGACTGCAAGGCAAAATAATATAGATTTTGATTAAATCTGTTTCAGTCTGGAGCAATGAAACAAAGAAAAATGTGGAGGGTACTGTGTTTCAGCCTGTCTTTGCAAAAGGGTTTGGCTTTCTTCTGATCCCTGCTTTTCTACTTGAGCTCTACTATGAGGTCTCACTGGGCTATATTCAGTTCTCAGTATTTGAAGGGCACTGATTTGTCCCTGTTGGATACCTGATCAGTGACAAGTGTAGGCAGCAGTTCGATACCAACATATTCATTTAACATAGGCTTTTTTACTGTATTGGTATTGTACTGTATTTTGAAGGCTATTCAAAAACCAAACTATGAACTTTATCTTCGGCTTTCTCCCCACATAATCCTTGGACTTACCACTGGCATCAAATATATCAAATATCCCCCTCCCGTCTTATATCTGATGTCAGTGATAAACTGTGTCTTCACAGAAGCATGTGATGTCCATTGAAGAACAGCAGATCAAAAGATGCTGCTGCTCAGCCTATCCTGGAGTTAGCAAGTGGTCAAAGTGAGGAAGATGCTGTTTCTACTTAGTTCACTAACACTTGAACAACTACTGAGTTGAGCCCCTGCTGGTGAAGGAGAAAGAGAGCTGTGAAAGTGCCTGATGCACTCCTCATCCCAGTCCTCGCCTAAATGCCACGGAGGCATTTCTGCCACTCTGGCACCAGAGCGAGGGCTGACATTCCCTTTGTTTCCCTTTCCTGTTATCTCTCTGTTATGCTCTCTTCCTTGAGCTGAGGATAATCACATTAGGAACTTACTGTGCTTTCTATGTTTAGATCTCTAATTAGTTTACTCAATAGGGTAAGTGTAATTATCCTCATTTTGAACCATCATAAGAAGATGAAACAATTTGCTCAACATCTCACCCCAAATCATTTATATATATGCTTTTATACCTATGAAAATCCTACTAATGTGCACCTTTTAGTAATAACTAGTTGCAAACTAGTTCCACGTGCTGACTGTGCCCCACATCTCACTTTCAAGCATTTATCTCCAAGCAAACTCCATACTAGACTTCTGCCCCCCTGGCACCAGGCAACTCGCTGCAGAGGCCGAGATGCGCAGCCACACAGCGACAGCAGCGAAGCAATCTGCCCCCCAGGGCACCGCATCCGCTGGAAGGGAAACAATGAAAACTTCAAAATTTTCCCTGTTTACACTGATAATCCAGGGGGGAGAAAACCCTAAAGATGTATGTTGACATTTAGTTTCTCCCAGTCAGTTATTTGTAAGCACACCACTCCTCAGAGCAAATATAAAGGGGTGCATATAGAGGTTAAGTAGTTTTAAAAAGACAGACCGTGGCTGATGAATCCCAACCCAGTGACCACTCTTTGTTATAACGAAGGACTGAAAAGTTGCATTCAATAAGCCACAGTCATTCAGAAAGCTCATGTTTCTTTTTTTGTCAGCTCTGGTTTATTTGATTTTTTTTTTTTTTTTTTAAAGAAGAGAAAGTTTAAAGGAACCTAGAAAAAAGTTTTTGGCAATGCCCTCCGCAGTGGCACATGTATTCTGTTCAGTGTGGCCATTGCGCTGGAGCATACAAAACCTCAGCTTTCATTTGTCCAGACTGACTTTTAAGAAGCCTTTTCACCAGTGCATACAATTTGGTCTGTGTGTCCTCTTTTGTAGCCATTATAAGCCCACAGGGTGGGCTATAAAACCCAAGCCTCCTCATCTGGTGCCAACTGGCATCTGTTACCACCCTCCTTATCTGCTACCTCTGTCAGTGCCCAGTGTTAAATGAGGCCAGGCCACGCCAGCGCCGGGATTAGACCTAATGCACCGAGTTCTGTCTGCCCTGTTTATTTTTACCAACTTATTTAGATTTCCAGTCTGGGCATCCGAGCTCCAGAAATGCTGGTGTTTCAATAAGCAGTAAATCCACACAGATGGAAAGCCTGGCTATTTTCTCTCGCGTTTGTCTGTGTGTTCTTAGGGAGCATGGAGGAGACGCAAAAATCCTACAGCACAGGAAGCTCTGCAAAGGTTACTCCCATGCCATTGCCATGTGTGTGTCCAGGGGCTAGAAGAGCCAGGGGACACAAAGAAGGACAGTTGCCCGCCTGTGACGGGAAGCACCTGGAGCAGATTCAGCCAATGCTCTGCAGCTATTGACCAGAGAATTGTACTCCTACTATTTCCTAAACTAGCTATGTCTTTATTAGATACCGGGAGATAAAATGGAGGAGCAGATAAATGAGTTTATAACTTCCTCTTCTAACATATAATGATGGTTAGATAAAAACATAGTATGATCCGTTTATAACCCTGGTCTGAAACTGGCGGAGCAAAGTCCAAACTAGATCAGAAGCCAAAGCACGAAGAGCAGCGACACAGACATGAGACCTACAGTTTGGTCGCCAGGTACGGAAGAAAGTAAAGGAACTCACTGCAGAGAGAGCGAGCTATTCAATGCCAGTGCAGAAGTATCCTTACTATTTCGTAAGGCTCCAGGTCCAATCCATTTCAACCAATCTCTTGTTAGATATTTCAGATAGGAATACATTGCACTGATGGAAAATATTTTCCTTCACAGTCAAAACAGAGTTCTCCTCAGTTTCCTCCCTTCATGTCTTTTCGTATTACTGCTTAAAATGTTTCAGCAACATGGGTGTTTACACCTGTTCTAATACTTAGAATAGAAAATAGACTATTTCAGTTTGAAGGGACCTACAACAATCATCTAGTCCAACTGCCTGACCACTTCAGGGCTGACCAAAAGTTAAAGCATTGACCACCTCTCTAGGGAGCCTGTTCCAGTGTTTGACCACCCTCTTGGTAACGAAATGATTCCTAATGCCCAGTCTAAACCTCCCCTGGCGCAGTTTTGAACCATTCCCACCTGGCCTACTGCTGGATACCAGGGAGAAGAGATATTATTTGCTTGTTAAATCCCTCAGTACCCTCTTTACCTTCCTTAAATTCCACACCATAACTTTTTGATTTATCAACTCTCTAGTCAGAAAGTAATAAAAACATCGGGCTTACAAATAAGAAAACAAGGCTAGTAAGGTTAAGAAGAAAATGGAAATTAAGCAAGCCTCCAAAGCAAGAAGCTGTGGAACACTTTCAGAGGATATTACATCCAAGAAGCAATTAAGACTTATGAAAGAAAAACACTTCAAGTGCTGTGAAAGAGAAAGATGTCACCTTTCAGCAAGTCAGTCAGTTGCAGATCACTGAAGGATGGGCGGTGAACTGGGGAAGAGTCACCACATGCTTTCCTCGCTTGTCCGCTGCTTCCCAAGCATCTTGTGTCAGCACTTTCAAGGCAAGACTAATGAGCTAGATGGACCTCTGGCCTGATTCGATACATCAGTTCTTACGTTTTTTTATTATCCATTTGGGATGGGTGGATTGCTTGTTTGATTGATTTAATTTATCTACTGCATCACATAGAAACCGTGCCAAGAAAACAAATTGCTATATTCATCATAATGCTGCCGGGACAGAGGTCAACAGCACAGAGTAGCACTTCTGGGCTGATAAAGGGACAGCTTGACAGCCTCGGAAAGGAGCTTCAGAAAGAGGTGCTCAAGGTGCGTGCTTGTGCAGGTAGGAGATAAGGAGTGGGCAAGTCGCACAAAATAAGAAGCAACACTCGGATTTTGCTCTTTACGCAACATAGATAAGTGAAACTCTCGTGACAGATGATAGATACATCTCTGTGCACCTTCCGTGAGAACCTGCGGGAACATGGAAACCAAGTAGCACTGCATTGACAGAGGCCACGTGAGGCCCAGGGACCATGAGGCGCTGCCCGCAGAGCCGCGAGGTGACGCTGGCGAGGAGCTGGAAGCAACAAGCATAATTCAGCTCCATCAGCGCCTGTGCCAGCAGGACGCCCTGCTTACCAAAGCCCAGGACAGTGCTCCTTACCAGCAAAACATCAGCCCCCTGCAGTGCAACACTGCTTTAAGCTGCAGAGGAATCATGTTTTCCCTGCGTGAAGTTCGTCAGGATGAGCTCCAGGTCATTGGCTGAGGTTTCACTAACTGAAACTTGTGGTTTTGGGCCATTACAGTCGCAGGACCGTGTTTTCCTATCCACAGATTCCCCCTTCCCCACTTTCTTCTTTCTTTGTTTCACTCAACGGTGATGCTTGGCTTGTATCATTCTTGGCACAAGGCAATCGAGGGGAAGTGCCCTGAGCTTAGTGACTGTACGTGGGTCAGAAGAAGGTGAGACATTTGATGGAGACTCACGGACACAAATGAGAATGGGGTTCAGGTCTCTGTTTTCTTATCACTTCATAGAAAATTACATTTATTTAGTCCAAGAAAGTGAAATTCAATATTGGAATTAATATTTTTTATTTTCCTCAGTTGAGTAATTAAAAAAATCAGACTGCTGAAGTTTCAAAAATAAATTACAGTTTACAACACTTGATTGTTCCTGTAAGCTTAAATGCAGTGATTTATTTAGGAATATTAAGCCCAAACACTTGATATACACCATGTGCTACTGGGAGAAATGTCCAAACCAGTCAACATTCAGCTTGATTCATTACCACCTGGCAAAATGGACCTCTGTCACAAGCAAGGCATTGCAATTTACAGTCCTTACCAGTCTAACGTAGCCTCTGACTACATTTTCCAATAAACAGATCTAGAAATTGCAGCCCCAATAATTATTAAATACTTGGAGTTTATTTGTTTTTATCTATGTGTCTACCAACATAAGAAAAGTAGGATTTGTAGATCAATTACTTACTGTTGTCTTGGTCATTTAATGTATTCTGTTATTGCCTAACTTGGGCTAGGATGGTGCCAATGTTTGTGGTTTTCTGTTCAGTTCAGGCTATTTTTTGTATTTGGGGAAGGGAGACAAATATTATCTCTGTATCTATCAGCTTCAGTGCTCTGATGCACCTCACTCCTGGTTTTCTGTACTTCACTTCCCTTTCCAACCTATAAAATCCTTGGGCCAGGTACCCCACTCTAAACAGATTCATACATGCTGAGGACAGTTTTCAAGAGCTCATGAATAAAAGAACCTTGTTCGTCTCTTTGTTTTCACCTTATTAAAGCAAAGCCAGATTTTATTAAATTATGTATTCAATTGTATTAGAATCATCCTGGTACGTGTGTCTGCAGTAGTCAGCAATTTCCAAACACATGTTTATATAAATAGCTTTATGCTTGAGATATTTACAGTGGTTTTGGGAGTTATTCAAGTATCGATGTCCTCGTGTGTGTGTGTATATGCAGGACCAGGGCCAAAACTTTCTGGGAAGTCATTTCTAGACAGGAACATGATACGCTTTGTTTCACACTGTGACAGATCTTGTAGCAATACTAAAATCTTCAGGAAAGATTCTCACAAGAGTGTGACTCAAACCGGCCTCGACTGTCAGCAGGAGTAAGGGATCAAATGCTCAGAAAAAAAAAAAAAAAAAGCAGCATCAGAGGAAAAAGCCAAAGCAGTGTAACTATTCTCTGGTGCAAGAAGCGGCTGATGAGCAAAACCCCGCTGCAGACTGGCTGACATAAAGATGGTGGTTGCCAATTAAAAGGAAAAATACAGATAATGAAGAATGTTAGATGGAGGACTACTTAAGGAGTTTACATAACCTGACTTTGCCTTAAACCAGATGATCAAAGATAAACTAATAAACCAGAATAACTCATGAAGAACATATCTGATGTGTTCAATCTTTGCAGAGATCAGAAAAGCCTTATTTTGGGGTTGGGTGTTTCTACTACAAGAGCATAGCTGTGATTTGCAGGGTAATATCCATAGAAAATATTTTTAATGGTAAAAACTATTGAAAGCAGATATTTTCACAAAGCAGAACTTTCTTAAAACATTTAATAATCAATACTTTTAATTTTCTATTTCCAATCCCAACTTTATAATTATTTACCAAACTGCATTCCACTTTTGTGTGTGTGTGTGTGTGTGAATGTAGCAGATTTTCTACATTATTTTGACTTGCTAATTGAAAATTCTATTTCTCTCTGAGGTGCCTTATGCTGCCTAATGTGGTTTTGTATTAGATAAATGAAAAATGTTTTTAATGGAGTCAGTGTAGCCATATGAAGTCACAAGCTCCTAATGACTGAGCAATACATTATCGGTGTACTTGCATAGTTACGTATTTATACTAGAGATACATTTTTCTACAGAAATCTCAAACAGAAGTTGGTCTGAAATTGGACGGAAGTTGGTCTGTGTGTATGCTGTAACCTCGGGGATATGCTGGTTCTTCCTATTTAGAGTGTGTTATGGCTGGCCATCTGATGCTAGACCTACTGCCTCGGTTCGGTGACCACAGAGGACTTCACATGCGGTTCATAGCCATTTGCCTTCATTCTCTCTCTTTCCCACTGAGTTTACCCTTCTATCCATTCTTGTCAGCAAGGCTCCTCTCACCAGGTGAAACAAGTGGAGCTCCCTCGACCCTTCCTTGTAGGCCATATGCTCTAGAGCCCCTGGCACCCCCTTCCACTTTCTCAGCATCCATCCTAACTGGACAACCCCCTTAACACACCTCATTGGTGACAAATGTGAACAACTACCAAATATGTTAAATTAATTCTGTCTACAGGAAAACGTAGCTACTGTTCCGTGAGATTTGATCAGCTCTTGTCCATCTCTCAGGGACTCTGAGTTTTTGTGTTGCCTCGTACAGCTCTTTGATATAGAAGAGTTGTTGGCTATGTTTATTGTCATCCTTGAGGATATTTGGTCAGGACTGTCTTTTCTGATGTTTTCTGCTCCATAATCACTGAGGTGTTACGCAGAGCTATGGTTCTGCCCAGTCAGGGCCTTCAGCACATCTGTCATGGGCAACCAACCCTCCTCAATGTCCCCTCCTACTTGTGGTCTTCAAACTGCTGCAATTTATGCCTTTATTAAGCCCATTCAGTACAAGTAGCATTCTGGACAAGATGTAGTTTTTTACCAGCTCACCCAAGGGAACAGCGTGTCAGAAACATTGTTGTAATGTATTTTCATTTAAATAGGTATAACCACACTCTGGTGAATTTAACTCCCTGAATTCAAAACACATCCATTTCTGGCTTTCCCAGGGATTTGTTCTGGTTTGTACCATCTCTCAGTGACCACAGCTGTTCCTCCATGTCTCTGTATGCTGCTTTGAGCTATGTAAAGAATTCCTAACACTCAGTAAGGTCTATATATGTAGCCTGCTAATTCAATATTGCTTTCTCATGTAATGAACGATTACTGGACCTAATGAAGGGTTCTCCAGATGAGTGGGGTTACAGGGTCTGTGAACTCTGGTTACAGCTTTTCCCACACCCAGAGGGATTAGGATGTTTTTTTCCAATTCAGATTCTCTGTCGCCACTGATTACAGGTGAACTCATGATGCAGCTGCTCCTTCAGCCACGGTATTTATAGCTTCCCTCTCCACACCCTGGCCATCTAGTTTCATGAAACTTTCAGGAATTCAGGGTGGAATTAAGGAGCTGCTTTTAGGCACTCGGGTTTAGATGGGCAGGGTCTCCCTCTGGAGGCCTTCAGCAGGAATTGCTTCCCTCCCTCGGTTCAGAGAGACCTGTAGAAGAGCTTTGGTAGAGCCAAAATGCTGCTGCAAATCAGATACCTTATGCTGGACTGAATGTCCTTGCTTTCTGATTTGCCTCACAACCCCAATCCTTCCGCCAACGTGGCTGCCATTTGCCAGCAGCTTCAAAAGCTCACGGACAGGCACCTGTACCCCCCCCATACAAACATGTAGACCCTTTGGAAAAGCATGGAGAAGAGCTGAGGGTGTTTCTGAGCGCTGGACGTGGGGCCAGGGGCTGCCAAGCAAGCAGGGGGGGCTGCTCCCTCGGTTTTGCTCAGGAGGACACAACCCCAGCTCATCTGCTGAGTAGCCCCAATGTTAGAATGGGAATAAAGAAATCTGATGGATAGAAAATTAATCTCACAAAGACAAGAAACCAGAGGAAACTCTAAATCAATCCGTAATGAAGCTTCTAATATAAATGTTTGAAACGCATAAAAGAAATCCAGAATTAACTACTTAGGTCTTCAGATATGTTGAGGATTAGTGCCACATGTATTACAGAATTATATATAGAAATATATATACTATATATAGAGACTTATCATAGTCCCCCATCTGACCCGTTGAGTCACTTTTTTTTTTCAAATACCCTTGGCATACATTATTTCTGGACATAGGAAGACAGGTACATAGACTACTGGTGTTTTTTTTCCAAAAAAATATTCTGGATGTTATAAAAGGTTTTCAGTTGTGAGCTTAAAAGTAATCAACGTCTTTTTTCTGGTAACTGGGGTAATTTGTATCAAGAACTTAGAGTCAATCTTTATTGTAGAGACCATGTTGGATTAAATGAGTTTCCACTTAGTACCTTCCACTCTTCTTGTACTCCTTTTTCTTTTTTAATTTTCACATCCAAATAACTAATTTTGTCTAAGTCTTTTGAACTCATGCTGATCAAGTATTCCACTAATTAGCTGCCTCTGTTACACTTTTAAAGAATATCATCGCACTGAAACCCAGTGAGTTGCAAAAGTTTTTAAAAAGTTATACCATAATATCAATACCTGTGAACAAATAAAAGGCTCCCATTGAATTTTAGCCAGTTTGGCTGGTATAAAATTCCCAACTAAAGAAGAATTCAATCTCTTTTGAAATTCTAGTGGTCAGGAGATGGAATGTCTCATAATCAAAAAGCATCTTTAATACATTGAAGATATTTTTTAAGCAACATAATAGATTTTTCTCAGGCTTTAAAAGTATATCTAAGCGAAAGAAATATGATAAATGCCAACCCATGAGCTGAAGGGGAGATTGCAGAGCAAGTCCACGCATAGCCATAAATGTAACAAGAACTATGGGTGGAATAGTAAGAATAATTCTCAGATATAAGTCATTGGAAGTTAAAATGTTTGTCTGCTGCGTTAGTGACTTTGGAATCAAGTGAAGGGAAAGACAAGCAAAAAGATTTCTGCTCTAACTAAACTCATGCTAACTAAACGCAGCATTTCCTTCTATCACTAAGAGGCGCTGCTGCATAAGGTCCATGGGCTACGCTTGCCCACACGCTGTCAGGTGTAGCCAAGACTAAACACCTGCAATACACAGATGTGGAGTTATTTTATACTGGAAGCTGTATGTATTATCTATCTATCTATCTATCTATCTATCTATCTATCTATCTATCTATCTATCTACCTACCTACCTACATACCTATGTCTGAATTAATATTGTTCTTTCAACGAACAAAAAAATCTTTCACCTTAAAAAATGCATTTTACTGTGTGGCTCCTGTACCTTCCTTCAGAAATATCTCATATTTTCATTCAGTTACAGCAGGTTTGGTCCTGGACTTGCAATCTCAAAAATTGTTCTGAAAGTTATGATGATACAGACAGCAAATTCTTTGTGTCTGAGGCTGCTAATTTACATTAAAGGGAATTTTAGACCTATACAGTCAACTCCATTTTCATGAGAGGATCTAGGAACAGAGTCACAGTGCTTTTACACTATGATACATGAGCACGTCAAGCAATTATTTTACTCCTGCATTTGTAAAGATGGAGTTTCAGGAAGGTGCATAGCTAAGTTAGAAAAACACATAAATACTGTTAGAATTGTTTATCCAGGTAAGGTAACTGTTACCAGCTGGTACAGCGTGTTCTAACTTGGCAAGGAGGTTTCTCAGCAGAGTTCACAGCAAGCTGGATGTGGACTGGGATGGAGCAGGGTAGGAATCTCAGAGGGGCTTTGCAGGTGAGGAGAGTGAATGCACCTTCAAAACTCATTTTCAGTTCAAGAGTAGAACAACCATGACTTTATTGCCTTTTCACTAAATTTCAAGACCCTTCTCTTCAATCTGTTTTTAGCAGACCAGCCGTTGCTTTTGTAAAGAAACAATTAAATCAATAGCAGGTAGAAAAAGAAAAGGGACCTAACCTTCAACCATTTGATACTTAGGAGAAAAGAAAGAATCCTACCCACCACTGACTTCACGTAACAGGGTAAAGGGTGCATATTTTGCAGCCCTAAACAGAGGATTAAGTCAGTAGTTTCAAAACACTGTCACTAAAGAAAGCTGCTGCCCCCATTTTATTTTACTTCTTTTTTTTTTTTACCTAGCTGGGATTAACATCATTAGAAGATAAATATCTTTCCTAAACAACTTTTTTTCAAATTAAAAAACACCCTAATTTCCACAGTCATTTGGTGATTAAGAGAACTGCTCAAGAGAACTAGTTGATCATAAATGGGAGGCGGGAATGGTGCTCACACATCAAATCCATTAGGAGGGCGCTTCTGAGGCTTTGACACTTGTGTCAGGTAAAATTCACCTTAGATGAGTATTTTTGAAGGCATTGATTCCTACAGGATACCCCAGCTAAAAGGTAAATTTTTTCACAATGAGGGTGGTGAAACACTGGAACAGGTTGCCCCAAGAGGCTGTAGATGCCCCATCTACAATTCAAGGAACATTCAGGGTAAGATTGGACGAGGCATTGAGCAACCTGATCTAGTTGAAGATGTCCCTGCTCATTGCAGGGGGCTTGGCTAGATGACCTTTAAGGGTCCCCTCCCTTCCAACCCAAACCATTCTATGATTCTACAAGTACTACTATTTGTCTGTACCAGCACTACTGTGTTGCTATCCTTTTTTGCCCATGTTCTCCTCTGTGATTTCTGTATGTATAACAGCTTTATTCTTGATCAAAGCCCTGGCACTATTGCATATGCACATGACTGACAGTACATCCAGAGTACATTCTCTGTCAGTGAGTACAGATGCCAGCACAGACTTTTCACAAACTTTTTGAAAAATGTTGGAATCACCACATAGCTCCAGGGCTCAGCCAGCCGTGCATCGTCTAGAATGACACTTGATTTGTTTTTGCTCTTTCCATCCTTGCTGGGGACATTCTAGTAATCCCAAAGATAAAAATATTAGATAATAAAATAAGTGGCCCTTATGGCTCTTCCAAGATGGTTTTTAAGAAGAGGAAGGGAAACACAGAGACAAGCAGTACTTCTCGAAGAACTGGGGAGAAAAATTTATGGCTGTAAGCACTGATGTAAGCAACACACTATCCACCTCCTTAAAAAAGTGTATGACGTGTAAAAATATGACAACCTGAATTAAATCGATTTACAGTTTGTCACAATTGCTCTGTATACCATTCTCCTGTTAAAAAGCCAACTTAACAGCCGTGTCTTTTGAAACTGTTTTTGTTCCATTATTTTTAAAAAAGCACAAACCATAATAAAGAAAAAGGAGATAAAATGCATTTGTAAAGGCTCTTGTAGCCACAGGTTCTTTGCATCATTTGCTTCAGGAAGAAAGAAAGCAAAATAACACAGGAGAAAGCAGTAGTTGCAACCACAACATTTACTGCTTCCCACTCCTTGCACATTATTTAACAACTAAATTAGAGGAGGGACGTTCTTCACTTGTGATTGGTGAAGCTGGAACTAGAAAGCAAAACACTTTCCAAAGAGGGTTTGGTTTTAAACACAGCAAAGTAATTCCAATGGCAAGCTGCTGCTAAAATGCAGCCCCCCTCCCCTTCCCCACCCTTTGCCTTAGCCCTTGTACTGATGCTTGCCTGATCCTACCACAGGCCAGTTAAAAAAATCTAAACTAACAGAAAACATGCTACCAATTAAAAAAATACAAGTCAATAAATTTTTGGTAGTTTAACTCTCTTAGCTCATGCAGTAGGTGGTCAGACAAGCCCCAGCGCAAGGGAGGGCATGGGAACAGGCGGCTGAAGCACAGGGATGGGGACAAGTAGAGGTGTCCATTTTGGCTGCAATTGTTTCAGCTTACGTGGATCATCCCATTGAGACCTACCCCTTTCTGCCTTCTATTTCCCATTCATGACTGATTTTTGCATTGTCTTTCTCCTGTGGATGAAGAGTCTTTAAAGCTTTGTCTCTATGAGTAAGGTCCTCCTTAGTCAGTGCAAGCCACCTTTCCCCCAGGTAAAATTAAGTACTGCTTTAAGCCTTGCAGATCACAGATTTTCTTTAATGCCTTTGGCTTCCTTCATCAACTTTGCACATTTCCTTTTTTTTTTTTTTTTTTTTATTTTACATTTCTCATGAACAACTCTTCTATTGTTAATTTTTGTCTTCCCTGAACCAGGATGGGATGTTAGTCAAGGTTGTCTTTTCTCTCAACTGAGGAATTACAACTTTCTGGCTATTTAATAAATTCACCAAAAGGTCTCTAAAGCATTTCTTAGTTCTTTCTCCTTACCAAATTTTATTTATAATTTCTTCTTTGGGAAAGCTATTGTCTTTGAAATACCCCCAAAAATGAGGCAGACATTAGCTATTGCACCATCTGGCTATACTCAGCTGCCTTCATTTGGAAGATTATTGTTGTTTCCAATTCAACTTTTTCCTAGCTAACTTGAAGAAAAAAATCAGCTTCAACCAAATGCCTTTGAGAATTTTTATATATATCTCCTTCCCAGTTCTTTTCCTACATGAGCAACCCACAAATGATCAAGGGCAGAAACTGGTTGGACAAGTTACTCTCTCCACCTGCTTTTCAGACTTGCACCAAGATGTGCCACCAAGATGCCTGTCCCACCTCCTAGTGCCACTGCTGGAGACGGTGCTGCACAGAGAGGGGCCTCATCCAGCAGGCCACGTTCAGGTTCTCGTGGAAGGCCCACCATCCTCTTGCAAGCTCTCTGCTTTTCAAAAGGAGAAGAATTATGAAAGTGGTGACCAGTGATGAGTGGCAAGGGGGGGGACTCTTTATCAGGGAGTGGAGCAATAAGACGAGGAGTAACAGTTTTAAACTGAAAGAGGGGAGATTTAGATTAGATATCAGGAAGAAATTCTTTATTCTGAGGGTGGTGAGACACTGGAACAGGTTGCCCAGAGAAGCTGTGGCTGCCCCATCCCTGGAGATGTTCAAAGCCAGGCTGGATGAGGCTTTGAGCAACCTGGTCTAGTGGGAGGTGTCCCTGCCCATGGCAGGGGGGTTGGAACTCGATGATCTTTAAGGTCCCTTCCAACCCAACCCATTCTATGATTCTATGAAAGAGGCAAAGGGCATTGTGACTAGAGGTCAAGAAGACGTGAGGTGTGACTATAACATACAGCAGTGTGTGATAACAAGGAGTTGAAAAGCACTTCAGCACGTTGCCTGCTCTGTAGGTGTTCAGGATACAAAGCTAAAATGTCGGGCGGTTTATATCCTCTTAGCATTCACATCCCATACCTGTGAAAGCTCCAATTATCCCTGTGAGAGTGGGTTTTGTTATCCTTTTAAAATTCTGCTGTTCTTTTGTCCTCAGGTGGCTGAAAGTTCCTGACATTATTTCATATTGTGCAAAAAAGAAGTCTTTTATCATTTTAAGAGTGATAGCTCAGTTGTGACAGTTTGCAAGGAGGAGACAGTGGCAGAATCAAGATGCAAAATTCAGTACCTATGGAGGAGTTGAACAGGAAAATGGCTCAGCCTCCTCAGGTAGAGAAGGATTTATAATTGTCAACATATATTGTAGGAACATATAAAAATATTCAGTGGAACTTTATCTTTTCTTAATTTCAACAGCATACTGAAGGTGTTTGTTAGGAATTCTGCCTGATTTCCAATATATCCTCGTAAAACTGTTTGCCACTGTAGCAAATTATCAAGACACCATCAAAGCAGACCAAATGTAGGACTTTTCTGTATCTCTCTCTTCAGCAGTTGGAATAAAGTGGCGTATCCCTTCAGAAGCGTGAGGGTATACCAGCAGACATGGCTTCAGAATTTGTTTTCATTCATCAGCATTACAAGTCTGGTGGAGAACATTCTGAATAATAATTAATTGATTATATGATGATTGTATTTGTGCGAGTACTTTGCTTTCCCATGAGCTCTGTCTTTAACCGCATCCCAGCATAGCATTAGCAGTGTCTGTCTTTTGCTTTATTGTTCAAGTTCAGTCATTCTTTCCATTTCTAGAGCCACCACAGAATTCATAATTGAACAATTCGATGCAAAGGAAAAGTGTCTTCTGCTATAATTAAACAGTCTCTCTGTGCTGCAAACATCATAATAAATCAATCAACATGCCGAAATTTGTTCAAATGACTATAATTCTTGTATCTCAAACTCTGATAATGGTCCTTTAAATACAAAGCCACAAACAATGGGTAAATAAGAAATAATCTAAAGGAATGGTAAAGGGAGGAAACACATAATTTCTCTGCAACATAGTGGCCATATTGTATTCCATCCAAAAAGTCTAGCAACAGCAAGGCAGTGACCGTGTATTAACCACTGAGCAAACCTCATAGCCTTTCTCTTTCACCTTCCCCTGCTTTAAACTTTGGAATAATAATCTTCCTGCATGTTGCAACTCCTACTTAACTTCCATTGATGGTTTTAATTGTGTAAGGATCTAAAACACATAAGCTCTTCTGCTAGTCCCCAGCTTTAAAAAAAAAAGTAAAAAAATCAAGCAATGGGCAGCACAGAAATATTGTAGAACCTCTAGGCTGATCTTCATTATGTTTATATTTTTTTTCCTGTAGCCAGGGTGATCTGAAATGAAGCCTTTAACTAAAATGATATCCAAGACTCCTCCTCTATCACTTCTAGAACTGGGCCTTAAGAAGATAAACAATGGTCCTAAGACTTGTGATAAAATCAGCCAAATTAGCACAGCATGTAAATCTAGCATATTAGGAACATTATGCAGTGAAGATGGAAAACTACAGTGCAAGAGGTAAAAGTAATTCTACACACAGAATGGCAGTCACTTCAAGATTAAACATTTTTTGGGTCACAGGCATTCTTGTCTGTGTTGATTCATCCACACATCTCATCATGTCTGATTCCTTTTTCCCAATTAAATAAAATGCAATCTTATTATCTGATTGGTTTTCTGGCAAGGACACTGTGTTTTCATCTTTCGCTTCTTAAAAAGAGATGCAGATTCTTAAACAGCTGGGCATCCAACAGAAATGATCTCATTCTTTAAATCTGTAGTGTCAAAACAAGACAGAAATAACCTTTGAGTGCAATGAATATTTTTTACAAGATTAAGGTCCCACGCAGGAAATGGGACACAGAATTGTTTTTATAATCTTTAATATGTCTCTCAGAAGAAGGCTGAATTGACTTTTGGAAAAAAGTGCACTTAGAACTTTCTTGTGGCTGTACCGTAATTAAAGTTATTGTTGCCAGGCTAATTTATACTCACTAAGAGCCTCTGCTTTCCCCTTTGACTGCATGAGGAATTTGATTGCAGGATGGAGTAAGTTTTTCCAGTAGCCCGGGTAATCCCTGTTCTTCCTACCCATCGCTAAACCCTTTCTTTACATTAGTGTGGTTTTCAGCTGCACTTCACATCTGAAAGCAGAGCTTTCAACAGTTACTGAAATAAATTCCAAAATATTGTGACTTACGCTACACGCAGAGCTACAAATCATCATACCAATAAAGGGTAAGGTCTAAAAAAAATTATCTTTGTATTCCTAAGAAACTAGAATTTTAATATAAATCCTGAAGTATTGGGGTTTCTCAGGGCTCTTTGTGGCTGCATGAGTGCTGGAGTCCTCAGGAAGCCATGAAAGCAGAGGCCAGGTATGGGTGCAACTTCCTGCAAGGTCCTCAGCTCCTGCTTCCTGCACACCACCGCCTCATACCAAAGCCTTAGGTGATTTCAGAAGTGAGATGACTAACCGAGATTGCTTCCCTCAGGAGTTTTGGGGTTGGTTTTTTTTGTTTGTTTTGGTTTTTTGGGGGGTTTTCTGCTGGCTCAGGAATTTGAGTAAATTTTCTGTGTAAGCTGGAACAGACTAAACCTCTGAGAAGGAGAGGAACAGCTGTGAAGGGAAGAAATATTCCTGCTCGGAATGGGCTGTCTTTCTCACATTCACTTGAAAAGTAGTTATACTTCTGTGTATGTGTTATACTTCTGTACACATGTGCTCGTGAATACTAGAATATAATTTATTGTAATAACAAACAGGATACTCTGGTCTCTGGGAAGAGCTGCAAGGGGCTCTAGAGCAGCAGTGTGGAAAGAGCGACAGACCAGCAGCCAGCCCAGCGGAGAGCTGAGCCACGGGCAGTGGTCTCGGCTAATCTCAATCCAAGTCCCCCTGGAATCCCTCCAGCAAACAGTATTTGAAAAATTCCTGTGACAGATCCGTCACAAAGGTTATGTACTACCTGACTTTCTGCCTGAAGCTGCCTCTTTTCCCAGCATCCTGGCAGTTGCCCAGGCTATCAAAGAGGGGCCAAGTGCCTTCGCTCTTTTTCGGGGGAGAGGGAATTTGGGGAGGCAGGAATTTCAAGGCTGGGAGTTGTGTGAAGAAACCCACCGTCACAGGGGGGGGACACGGGGAACCACATTCAGCAAACTGTATTTTCAACATCCCATGATCTCAAGTGTCAGAACAGAGTGCTCCAGATGGACAGCAAGCCAGCTGTCCCGCAGAAGCGTCTCAGGGCCAGGCTGTCTTGTGCGCTGCTGTCACCGGCTCAAGACAACTTGGAACTGAGCTCTATAAATATATATCTCTTATGCCCTCCTCACTCATTTCACAGTTCCCTCGAAGAGCTGACAAGACTGCTCGAAAATAAATTAGCTTTTCCCACATAGAGATGCTGATAATGTCATAAATAATTAGAGCTGGTCAAAACCACTGAGACTTTTTTTAATATTTTGCCCTAAATCGGGACAAAAAGTAGCATCTTACTCTAAAATAAGAAATTCTAAAATATTATAATTATAAATATAAAAGTTATAAAAAGGCATTGTAACACAGAAGTGAAACATGTCTTTCCTTAACACATTAACCTTTTAAGGAGGCAGAACAAACCAATATTCACTCCAATTTTATTTTTTTTAATTTTCTACTGAAAAGTAATTTTCTTTTTCTTTTTTTTTTTTTTTAACCTGAGGTTACACCCCATTTTTGAGAGAGGGTTTTGAAACAGCAATCTGTTTCAAACACCATCACCATGCAGCCACCACGCTGGGCTCTTATCTGGCACCTTGTATCGCTGTGGTCTACACTTCCATAAATAGATATGCCCCGGCTTGAACCACCATGACGGGAAATCACACCCTTTTTGTCGATCAAGAACGGGTCACACAGATAGGAACTGAGCAGAGCTATGACCAAAAGCTGAAAGGGCTTTGACAGACCAGGTCAAGCAGCCTCACGCTCTCACTCAAAACACTCTATGAATGGAGACCAAACCATTTGTTATGAGAAAAGCTGTGCATATGATTTGCATATTCCAATTTTTTATGGTTTTCTATGAATCAATGCCTTGGAAAACATATGTTTTTTCATGCAACCTCTTCTGTCAGGAATTCTCTGAAGAATGAAATGTTAATGTGAAAAAACCTCAGATGCCGTAGCATGCCGCCTCAGTTCCAGTCAATTATTCCACCTTTTTTACTTGTTTTCTGGAATTTTTCTTTGTCAGCATAAGACCTTGAGCCACTCCTTTGTACCGTAGCCCACCTGTCCTGGAAACAGTGACTGGTGACTGGCTTCATGAGCAACTTCTAACTGACCCAAAGCTCCCACAGGGACATCTCTAGTGGACTGCAAATCCCACTTGGACACCAAACTACCATGAACTCTACAATCAAGAGAAGCTTGCTGCAACACAGAATAGTGTTTTTGCAAGGCAGCACTTGAACGTGTTCTTAGTTTTTAGAGACAGAAAGGCCTTACCTCTGTTCTTCTGACTACATATCTACCAGAAGCTTTTACACGGAAACCCAAAGTTTTCATAGTTTGTGAGAGTCCCTTTTGCTCAACAGTTCAGAATTCCAGCCCCTTCTGCAGGACCTTCAGTCTGGTCCCTGCCCCAACCTCCCTTTTTAAGTTTCAAGCTGCATTCAGATACATCTGAGCTGATCCCCTTCCTGCTGTCCTGGGCTCAGCAGAAGGAGAAGAAGAAAGGAGAAGTTTCTTGCCCAAGCAATTACAAAAAGGGATGCTTTGGCTTTTGTTCTCTATTGTGTTTCCAAAGTAAATCTTCTCATCTCTTGATTGTCTGTTCATATGCACCCTGGCAGGTCTACCTGACTGACACCATCTGTTATTCCTGTGCTTGGGGAAAGAAATTAGTCTCTTCAGTCTCTGTAGGGAACCACGTAAAAACAAACACTGAAAAACTAGTTGCTGTTTCTAATATACTGCAAAGGCTTAAACCAGTGATGTTTATATCTTGAGTTGCATTAAATTTAGGCTGTGGGCAAATGCCCAAATCCTTTAGCAAGTTGTTGCAAACGTTTATTGACAATAAATATGTGACATGAGTATCCAGGATGTCTATGAGTAAGAGGTGTTAAAACAACATTTCTGCAGACAACTGCTTGTAACATATCCTTGGGAACTTGTAGCTGAAGTACGTTTGGTACCTTGACATAATTTGTAGATGTATTATTTCAAGGCCCAAATTTCAGGGGAAAAAAAAAGTATTTTTAAAAAATGAGAATGCCTTAAATGTTTAAACAAACAGAATAAGAACTGGGGGTGGGGTGTGTTTATGACTATGAAAATTAATCCCCCCTTTTAGGAGTCCTTCTCTACACTTCGTCTTTTCATCACTGCTTTATTGTGATGCTTTGGGTCAATTAGATATTTATCTGAACTGGTAAGGAAGGGTAAATCCTTAAGAGAATATTAGTTAATTGTAGCAGAATTAATCAGTTGGATTTCATGAGGAAACTTGCTGGGAACGCTTGAAACGGTTTTTAATAAAATGGATACTGTAGTTCCTCAGAGCTAAAAAAAGTTAATGAGTGCTTAAAGCTTGAAATGTTAGATCTTAGTCACAGAAAGTCTGGAGGGTGGTAACCTACAATAACTACTACTAATATTCCTCCTTCCTTTGCTTTAAGGAGAAATATCTCCATAGCTGTGAAATCAGCAGCTTAGAAAATTCTTAAATTACATGCTATGTAGCTTTAGTGGCTGCTTTATTGAAACAAGAGTTGGCTGACACTGCCATAGCAGTGTCAGAAGCTCTTTCCTTCATAAAATATCTCCCTGATTAGACTGTGGGCAGATATTTTGGCATTAAAGCTATTAGACTGTGGTTGATTTCATTGAGTTTAGGAATACATTTTCCTTAAGTATTTTATTTCTTATTTCAGACAGTAAAATTAGAATTAAACACATACGCATCTTTGTTTAATCAAGGCCTATTGTGAAGGACCTCCCACACAGCTCTTATTATTACTGTCATCTTTTTCCTGCTTGCAGGGGACAATAACCCAGTGCTTCTCCAGTAGACATCGCCTTGAAAGAGACCTTGAACATTTTTCTGAAAGATCTGTTCCTATTAAGTTCCTCAGATTAAGTTTCTCTGTTTCAAGATAGCAGTTTTTTGTGGGTGACTGGGGCTTTCCTGCCTTTCCCGTCATTTTTTTCCTACTATTTCCAAGTAGTGGGACAGGATCAACACTGTTCTGGAAGTTCTCTGGCAGTTTCCAAAAGTGCTAAGTGACAATTAGACATGCAGTACCATGCATCACAGCTTTTTTGCCAGCCACAGGGGAAGATACAGGCTTAATGTCTTTCTGTCTGAAGATGTTTTCATCACCGTCCTGAACCAGGTACTATTTTACATCCCAGAAAGTGAATATAAAATAGTAAACATCAGAGCGGTATCATATTTACCTTGCATTTATAGCAGTGTGTATTACCTAGCAAAGTGCAGGGCAAGGGGAATTCATGTCCCCGGTACCCTACAGACATAGTATCATTGTGCTAAGTGATTTCCAGATGTAACACCTAAATGTAACACAATTTTGAAGGTCATTATCATGATCTGCTACAATGGTGATAAATGCCACACAGTCTTAAAAAAAGTGCAAGCTACCAACAGGCACCACGTTATCATTAGTAAGCAGTTTGGCAAAGAGATTTCTGTGAAGACTAAAAATGGTAAGTACTCTCTAGTCATAATTAACTCCAATGCTGTGGACAGTAAAGGTCAGAACTGAAATATCTGGCAGACTCAGAGACTGACTGCATGTTGCCGTGACCTAATTCTATCCAACTTACTACAGAGACTTCTTTATCACAACCAGCAAAATTATTCAGTTACAACGAAAAAAAAATCTGGTGATTTCTACAGTTTCTCTCTTGTATAGTAAGGGAGAAAATAACATGCCTGAGCTGACTGCCATCATCCCAGTGAACTTGTAGCACCACTCAAATGTTATCCAGTGGCAGAAAACATTTCCTCACTCACCTTAAAGTGATTGCGATAAGCTAATTAAGTATTTTATACTCTGCTAGATGACTGTCTGCTTATGTGTAAAGGAGATTTTGTATCTTCAGGGTTGGCAGGATACATGCTCACAGTTCAAATAATACTCAATTCTCACTAAGCAAACACAAATCTACCTCTAGACGCAAACTACTGCAGCCAGATCGCAAGCATTGACCTCCAGGCAAAAATGGAGGTGTCAACTGGTTTATGTATGGAATTGAATCATATTGGTTGTCAGACTTCAGTTAAGCTTTCCTCTGAAAATTGTGGAAGGAAAGACTGAATTGCCTTTTTTGTTTCTTAAGCTATTATTAGAATCATAGAATCATTCAGGTTGGAAAAGACCCTTGGGATCATCGAGTCCAACCATCTTCCCTACACTACAAAGTTTTTCCCTACACCATATCCCCCAACACCACATCTAAACGACTCTTAAACTCATCCAAGGATGGTGACTCAACCACCTCCCTGGGCAGCCCATTCCAGTGTCTGATCACTCTTACTGTGACGAACTTCTTCCTAATGTCTAGTCTAAACCTACCCTGTTGCAACTTGAAGCCATTCCCTCTTGTTCTATCGCTATTTGCTTGTGAGAAGAGACCAGCACCAACCTCTCTACAATGTCCTTTCAAGTAGTTATAGAGAGTGATGAGGTCTCCCCTCAGTCTCCTCTTCCTCATACTAAACAGTCCCAGCTCCCTCAATCGTTCTTCGTATGATTTATGCCCCAAATTAATTGACATTATTTCTATAGGTCCACGGCCATGCACCTTTTCCCTTGGCTTTCAGTTTACCACTGAAAGGAATGGCTAAACAAAGAGTGGCAGGGATCACCTGCCATCTCCTTCACTTTAGTGGCAGCAAGTAGGGAACTGTAAAACTGTAGAACAGTGAGATAAAGGAACAAACATAGTATTTTAAAGACTAACGATGAAGACGCTGTATCATAGTATGTGGCTATAAAGGCTTCCTTTGGGAGCAGCTGGGTTCACAGCCCCAACTGCCTATCGATATGTGTGCAAGGAGATGTTGTCTTAAACAGCGTGTGAGCGTCACTGCCGTGGGGATGCCACAAATATGTTCCACTTCCATGAAGAAAAGCACAAACCGCCCTGCTGGTTGCAAAACTATGGAGAAGAGACACCACTAATGAGGCTTTGCTTTTTTTGCTTTTCTGTGAAAAAAGTCAGCAGATCTTTTTCATTCACAGGCACAAAAGAAAGGGTAGGGGAAGATGCTCACTTCCAGGCTCTGCAAATGCTAACAGAAAATGCAGTCCAGTGACAGCTAATTAATTTATTGTCGTTATGTTGTGAAATCACCATATTGATTTGCCATAATTGTGGGAGGATTAGATACTATGTGTTCAAGTGGCCTTAAGTGTAGAAATAAGCTGCCTTCAGAGATCAATTAAACTGTCCCTGGAAGTACCCATCATTTTTGTACATGAGAACCCATTAATACAGTGAAGATGGGAAGCAATTGGGAGGGATGAATTTTAGAAGACATTTAGTTAAAACTAACGGAAGGCAGGTACAAAACCTAATTGGACAACAATATGCTAAGACTAATTATTAATGGACCACTGTCAAAATTGACGGATCAACCAAGCGACATTTTTCTATCAAGCTTTGGGCTATAGGAACCTGGCCCAGGACCATTTTCATTCGAAGTTTCATTTGCAACCTGGATGATGGACTAGAGAACATTCCTACTAAATTTGCAGACAACATGAAACTGTGAGGGACTAAAAGGATATTGGCTCACAGGATTAGAATTCCAAGTGATTTTGACATATTGGGAAAATATTCAGAAGAAGGTATGAGAGGGAATTCAGAGGAAGTGATGCAAAGCTGTACACTTAGGTCATGTTTCCACAATCCTAATTGTGAGATCTGCACATTGCTCAATCACCTACCATTATGACCTGAGTCGGTAGCAGATGTAATGTTTTACATCACCATTTGTAACCTGTTATTGCATGAGCAACACACCACTGTCACCTCTACCTCAAACAGCAGCAGTAGGCTCAATATCTCCACAGAAGTGGTCAGAGAGCTGCGTGAAAAGGCATGGACCCATCCAAAGTACCTCATAGACATCAAGGCGAGCACGTTCAGAAATGGACTGTGCAATTGTAGGGCAGTCAACGGTACCAAATCTGGGTTGCTGCAGCCAGCCCTCACTTCCCAACTGCATTCCCAGCCTTTTCTTTTTGCTAGCACTGCTTCTTAATGCAACCACATGCTGAGACAGTTCAGGGGCTGACAGCTGGCTCCACAAAGAAAGTGATTATTTCTCAGCCAGAGCAGTTCCTGGAGGCAGCTCACCACATAATTGTATAAGCTTGTGCAACAGAAGGGACAGAAACATGCATCTGGGGTTGAGGGGGACAGCAGGACCACAGCAGCCCAGATGTGGTCAGCTTCAGGTACCATAGCACTATAAAAACAGAGAGGACTCAGCTAAGACTTCTGTGAGGAATTCACTCTAGCCATGAAGATAAAGGGACTCCGCCTCCAGAAACATCTTGTCCCGTGACAAAAGAGATATCTCATAGCTATGAGATGAGCTCCAAATACAGGGGGATTGCCTGTAGAAAATGTGCTTGATCACCTAAAGGCCAGAGCAATAGCACTTAAAACGAAGACAGGCGGATCTCAGACTAACCTTAACAAGACTCTGCTTCTCTGCTGTCTCCTGCACGGTATTTGCAGGAGCAAAGAGGAGCAGATGGCACAAGGCAGAGAGTGAGAAGCCCAAATGGAGCCACGGTCACCACCTGTGCCTGCCACAGCTTGTTCACTCACCCGGGATAAACCGGAGGGGCAAATTCTGCAGAATGCCCTGACCAACTATTTTATGCAAAACCCCTGACTGCTGCTTGCTGTGCTGTGAAATTATGCATATGCTGGAGAGAAAGCAATAAGCAACTGTTTTCTGCAAACCTTGCTCCCAGTCCGGTTTTTAATGGTGCTTGCCCTGCTTTGCATCCCAGGCCCCCAGCCTGCGCCAGAGCAGGCATAGGGCTGGCACAGCCTACGTCCCACAGGCTGTTATTTCATTGATTATTCCCAGCACTGTCTTAAGAGACCCCAAAATTACTATTGCAACTTTCCTGCTTTGGCAAAAGAAAAGTGCAACCGCAACCCCAATCTGTTAAAGTGTAACAGAAATTGTTAAAATGTAAGGAGGGGCAGAGCTACAGGCAGGCAATTGCTGTTCTGAGAGGCAGGGGTGTACGGGCAACCCCAGAGGATTAAATCCCAGACTCAGCGCCTTGCTGCGTGTGTCCTGCTGCACCCAGCCCATCCAGGGACCCTCACAATCCACTGCTCCTCAAGAGAAGGTATTTTCCAGCACTAGAAGGAATGCTCTGGGGTGCCCTGGCCACACAGGACTAATTTCACTTCTATTGCTTGGGAAAACTGCACTTTTAGAAGACTCTTGTGTCTGCATTTGTGAAAATACTTACTTTACAGCCAGCTACGGTAGGTTGGTTTCAAGGTCCCAGTGTTTTCGAGTCAGCCAGGTGCAGGGATGAGGAGGAGTGAGACGTGGGCACTTGACCTAAGCTGCCAACAGGGTTATTTTATACCATGAGCATCACATTCAATATAAATTAGAAAGTTTGCTGGGAAGTTCTCTCTCTCTCCCTTAACGACTGCGATCCTGAGAACTTCTTGCCCCAGTGCTGGACCCCTGAGCCCTTCCCTTCCTCCCCAAGCCATAGCGAACGTGGGGAAATATATCAATTGCCATACTTAGGGCACATGCTGAGGGTGGCATGCTGGAGGAAGCTGCAGACAATGCAGAAAGTGGCAGAGAATGCAGCGGCCTCTTGGCTACTGGCACCAACTCTGCATCATCTGCTCTCCCTTCCACAAAAGCACAGAAGACATGATCACCTGGACAGAATCCATAAGGGAGCAAAAAGAGCAATTGGAGGTCTGGAAACATAAGGAAAGATTAGAAGAATAAGACCTAATTATTCTGTGGAGGAAAGACCAAGGAAGCCTCCCAGTAGTCTTCAAAACTTTCTAATGGTGAGGAGTAGAGCACTGGAACAAACTGTTCACAGCGATTACACTCACTCTTAAGTCTTTAGGAGCAGCTCAGACTGGGCCCCATGAGGAATGATGGTGGTACAATCCTGGGATGAATTGGTGGGCTGTGCCACCTCTGCCTAAATTTTTAGGATTTTATAATTGATACACATCATTGCATTTGCATCCTAGAGCATACAAACCAATAAAGAGATTCATTAGATATTGAAGAGGATTATAGGGATTTAGTTAAGAATATTGTTGTACTCAGAGTCCCCTCTTATTACATGGAAAGGATTCTTGCTCAGAAATCAGAGGTCCAGACAACTCTGCAAGCCATATTACTGATGCCGCTCCTCTTCAGTTTTCAAGTTACTATTCTATTGCTCTTGTAATTACCTTTATTATAATTTATTTTAATTAATTTTACTCAAATTAAAAATAATTACTCATAACTACCGAAGCCAGAAGGACTTTATAACTTGTATTTGTTTAAATAGAATATGTTGCCACCTATTTGGGCACTATTCTGTGTATTTAATACTGCTAAACCACATTAAGTTCTTCATCCAGATCTTCTTAAGTCTTTCAGTATATTGCACTAACAAGTACGCTCTGGAGAAATGCTTCTGGAATCACCTCCTGTCTTTTAAGATAGCATCAGAATGGTTCCAGTAATTATTCTTTCAACCAAATGCATTTTACTGAACTACCTGCACAATCTGAGTTACCTATGCCAAGTAATAATAACAATGAAATAGAAGATCAGCACAGGAACTGCTTCACCAATCCCTGACCCCTCACTTAAATGCCTCTATGGAAATGTTCATTTTGCGAAGCTTCTCCTGTTTTTGCTGGTCCCCTAGCAGATATTTGGTCCTTTTACTGGCACCCTTGTGTACCCGAAACTCATTGCTTGTTTCATTTCAGCTGCCTGGGTGTGCCCACACAGTGCTGCAAGGAGGAGGAAGCCCAGAAGTAGTGTGGGTTGCCATCTCAGCAGTTGCCCAAAAGGACAGGCTTTGCTACTGCTTATACTCTGGTGCTGAGTGACAGTGCAGGATACAAGTTATGATCATCCAATTCTAGACTTTGTGGTGGTAAAACAGTTCCTGAGAAAACAAACATCCTGGTACACCGCAGGTTTATTCTGGATCCTATTAATAATTCCTATTCCCTGCTTCCAAAAACACACTCTTATTGCCTTTTGATCCAAAAGGTTAGCCAGTTTTCTGGGTTCTAGGTGGGTTGTTCCAGGGAGACTGGGCAGCTGATATTGGGGCAATTACTGTGTTTCTTCTATTTCTCTAAATACAAGAAAAATCAAAATAATAGTATATAATTCCACATCTCCCATCTCCAAATCTCTGCCATACAAAATCTGATTAAAAATCTCTTTTACTTTCTCAGCTTTTTCTCAGGTCATAGTACCAGGCTTCTGTGGGTGTGCCCTATTCCATATTTATTTATATGAGTGATGTTTCTGCCTCCTTTTGTAAAGACAAGCAAAAAAGAACAAAGCAATACGCAACAAATTCCTCTGCTGATACATGCTTTCTTTTGGGTGGAGCCTGCTGCTGTTTCAGTTGCTTTTTTCCATTAAAGTGTTTAGTAACTTCTTAGAGTTAGTCTTAAATGAGGAATCCTAAAATGCTCTGTACATAACAACATATTCACCCTTGCTGAATGTGCATGAATCTTGATTTTTTACTGTAGTACAGGAGTTTAGGCCGAGAAGAATATCGTAAAGCAATCCTTTCATCTGAACTTCGCAGAAGTTTCAAGTATGCTTAAACTAGCTTTGTAGACTGTACTTCCCTTGGTCTTTGTCTTCTTTTCTGTTTATTTATACTATTTTAACCCCTCCAGTAACACACAATAAATAATAATTTCCTTTCTGTTAACATCTACCATTGTATAATGATTATTCCACTGCATGTTTACTACTGTTTTATAGCCAAAAATCACCATCACCACCAGCCTGAGGAAGCTTAATTCAAGAAATTGTTAGTGCAGGCTAGTGATTAAGAATTTAACTCACAGAAATTAGGAAAATGAGCAAATGCAGCTACAGTTCAGCTATGTAGTTCACACAATCCTGCACGAAGTGAAAGTCAAAGAATTTATTATTTATATTACACATTGCATATAGAATCAAAATACTCTTAATGGAATAGCATTTTTTGATAAGCATGTAACAGAAGGAGCCAACAGAAGTGTATTTCCCACTGGTAAGTCAGTAAGTCTGATTCAGCTGGAAGCTGAATTACCGTTTGCAGACTCAACAGACTTCCAGTCCTAGTGGAAGAAAGGATAACTGCATGTTTTTCCAAGAGAGAACTACTCAGAAAGAACAGACAAGATCTCAGGATTTTTGAGATCTTTAAAAGACAGAAGATTCCTTAGTACTCATTGGGCAGAATTGTTCTTTCCTTTTCTCAGACTGAAAATAGAAGTGCATTGAGAGATTTTTATACTAGAATGACTGTGCCATGCAATACCTCCGCTAGCAGGTGACAAGAGAAGCACATCTAAAGATGAGCATCCAGACAGATATTCAGTCTTGCTATAGTCCACCTTTAATATGCTACTCACGCAGGCATCCATCCATCAATGCAGTTTTACTACTGCATCCCCACAGTCATACCAGTAAGTACGTTTTCTTCCTTTGAAACAACACACTTTGCTGTATGAACATGTCTCATCTGAGAAGCTTTAAATCATCCTGGGACCTCCTTGGCCAGGCAGACCCTAACACATAGCCTTTCTTTAAATCTTTGTTGGCACGTTCCTCATGAGACATACAGTAAAGTCACTCCCATCCCACTGTACCACTGAATTACTGCATAGCTCCCATTCCTGTGCTTCAGACGCAAGTACTCTGTTTTGCCACTCCGTTACATTTTAGCTATTTTCCTTTTATAAAGTGAGTCCAAAGCATCACCAAATCAGAGTTCTCCACGTGTTCTGATGATAGGTTTTATAACTTCTTGGCATAAAAGTTTTGTTATAAAATGAGGTCGTTACAGGACTGCTATATGAGGTCACTGAAGAGCTCATACACCACCTGTTATATACGATGTCAACTAGTAAAAGTGAACTACCAGTAACAAGCCATGACAATAGCCACACTAATGATAATGATGCTTCGCTACCTCATAGTTGTTTGGAGTTTTCCACAAAAACAGCACTTTTCATGCAAATAGGAAGTCAGAACCTGCTAATAATAATTTATGAAAATTACATACTGTTTTGCAACAAGCAAACATTATGTTAATGCACAAAGTCTAAATGCTCTTTTGGACTAAATAATTACCCCCACTGTACTCCTGGGAAGGCAGAATTGTGCAAAGGAGAACTGCACTAGATCAGACATATGGTCAAATAGTGGCACAACTGAGACCTCAGTGCTTACGGGCACATTTTATTATTGCTATAAAATAACGATAATTTGAGGTAAAATGAGACAGAACCCTTCTTCTGCAAACTCCTATAACATTGCTTTCATTCTCATTCCCAGATATTTCCAGGCAGTGATTGTAGTCTTTAGAAGAGCTGAGCTGGCATCACACAGCACCAGGGAAAAACAGAGGATTATAACAAATAATGCACATAGGCTCTCACGGGGAACTTAGAATGAAGATAGAGAGAGGTTAAGCACCAGCAAGAGGTCATTTTATGTAAATAGAAGTGGAGAGCACTGAGTTTAGTCAGCTGATTATTTATCTCATATTAAATTTTGCTTGAACATTTGGCTGTGGGATACAAAAATGCTAATGTGACTCTGTGGATATTCTTGAAGGCACAATAAATTTGAAGAGTAGATAGATAATCTCATAGAAATAAATACTTTGGACCATGCTAAAATGGCACTCACGACAATACCACTTAGACATTAGAGATATTACAATAATTGGTTCCATGTAAAACAGATAGCTAAAGACATTGGATTAGTTCCCAGGAGCGTGCTAGAATACATCACTGAAGATGGGTTCTTTAATTGAATGCATATAGGAATAGATATAACAGCTTGAGCCATACCCAGTATGTCACAACCCTTAACAATTATGGCTACATTTCATTTTGTACACCATCCCATCCCCTAAAATAGCTTGTCTCAATTTAAAGGTACAGAATCCAATCTATTTTCTTAAGTGGAGTTTTATATTCTTTGAGGAAGGAAACACATCAACCTGCTTTATACTGAAAAGAACCTAGCACAGTCCTGGAGCAATATAAATAATAAATCTCTTACACATTTATAAAGAATCCATCAGTATGATACATATTTAACATACATGCACTTTAAATTTCATTATATATGTATGTGAACATTAACTCCACTTTCTGGTTTTCCATAAATTGTAGCCTATAACTGGTTTATAAATATGGGCTAAGTATTTTTATTTTCATTTTCCATTTTTTTAAGTACGCTTATAAAAGCTGAAAAACTATTTGCAGCTATGTTTACCCTTTTCGTACTTGGGGAAAGTGGTATCTCTCCATTTTTTTAAAGGGGCTGCTAATATCTAGACTGATTTTTTTATTAAGTGCAGGAAATTAAGTAAATTTCCATTGGTAGAGTGCACCTACGCTGTTCTGATTTTGCAGTTGTACATGTGGAAAAGCAAATACAAAGCTACTCAAGCCAAAAGGACCACAGACCACTGTGATCAAATAATCAGACATCCTGTATTAAAGAACTTCCTCCAAATTTATAGTTCTTTTTCCAAAAAGATAGGTATCATAAAGCAAATCATCTCTACCTTTGGCCAAAAACAACTGTGCACTGTAAAGGCTCTCTTATGAGAGCTATCACAAGACAATAGCTTTGGAAATGAAGTGCAGTATTATCTGTTAGTGTAAAGATAATGAAAATATGTGAATGGAAACCATGTGATTTCCTTGGAGTGTTATATTAAATCTCCTGATTGACTCATAAATTGCTCTCGAATTACTGCACTAACTCTTTTCCCTTGGTTAGAGGGTTACTCAACAAGTTTTCCAACATTGAAAAAATGCTTCAGAAAAAAATCTGAGCTGCTTTCGAAATGGCATATGTGCTTTGAAGCATATACTGGAATTCATTATAAGTTTTTGCAGACTCTATTATTCTCTTGCAGGACAAAATTAGATTGTAAAGCCATAAATCTCAAATTCGGTTGCTTGCAGTTTGCACCAGGGTAGCCTCACTTCAGAAGTGTTCAGAAACCACACGCTCCATTCACAACTGTGGAAACTGTGGTGGCTTTGTTTTTCTGAAATTAATTACTGTGTTTCATTACTTATAGATACTGTTAACCTAAACATAAATGAATCACACAAAAATAATGATTAAATCTTGCTTTTTTAATTCATGAAGATAATCTAATTCAGATGAGTCAGACTGGTCATGTGGATAACAAAGCAAAAAAGACTCAGATTTGGATCTGTAAATTTAATAAAAATACTGTTCAGGTATTTTTAATTTAGGCTAGGAAAAGCTAACAGTCAATTAATAAGCTGAGCTCAGAGAGCCTGAATTTCCTGGGAAGCCCCCCTGCTGGTCCAAGATACTCCCCATGACACGCCATTCATGCACAGAGCAAGTGCGGGGCAAATTCTCATGCTCAGCCTACTCTGACCCATATGAACAGTCTGGTTGTGTGAAGCCAGATTTTCTTCATGTACCGCTACTTGGGATGTTAATGCAGAGGAATTAAAAGGCTGACTTTAGGGTCCTTAGATGCACTGCATCTAAGCAACTGCACTGTGTACAAACTCTACTCCATTTGAATTCTTCATGGCAAGTCAGTTGTTACTATTTTTTTTTTTTATTTCCTTCACATGATACCGTAAATGTTAATGTTAACATAAATGAAGGATTTTTAAAATTAATATTTTTAAGCAGGTAAACTTACTAGCTACTACACACCAAGCAACACACTGGCATGTGATTTCTTTCTCTTCACTGATAATATGCTCATAGTTTTTTGCGCCCCAAGGCATGAAAAGTTCATTACTTACAGCACAGGATATTACATCTCCTTGGATTATAAGTGTCGGTATTTTCTTCATGGACTAAATAGTTCAAGGCAGAAATCTCTTCTTTTTTTTTTTTTTTTTTGGTTATTTTAAGGCACATGATGATTGTGTTCCTTTTTTTCTTCCTATCTAGACTTTAACAACTGATTGTTTGCTCTTTTTCCTCTGGGTACTGATGATACTTTTAGCCACTGAGAACTGTGTACTCATTACCACTTTTCACTACCTTTAGTCATTAGATAGTGACACCAAAAGAAAGACTGGCAGATACCTTAATCGAGAGTTAGTGCAACTCTGCACAAACACAAATAAAGCTGACGTAAAAGGACTGAACTTTGTGGCATCCACAAGTCTGTACATTTCTGCTGAAGCTCGTCACTGTCTGCCACTAATCCTACAAAGCTTGGTAGGGATCAGCTGCTGATAACACCAATGAAAGAGGGTCTTTGTTACAACACTCTTGGGTTTTTGTACATATTGAAGACCTTGTAAGCCTTATTCACATTGTCTGTTACTTACCAAACATTAACAGTGTATATAATTCAGTGCTTCAGACACTTCAGACAAATCTGTATTTTTCTTTTTTTTTTTCCTGATATTTCCATTAATCACAAATGTTTGTTATTTACAACTCATGTTTATGATTTAATTCTCTAGCCACAATAAATGACTCATAAATAAACATTTGATTTTTTTAGCCTTCTCTTTAGTGGCAAAATAATGATTGAATTGATAAAGTTCAAAGCTAGAATGTTTTGCCTGTAGTGGATTTCTTATTACCATTATAAATGTTATCTTCAAAGAGTTAAAGTTAGTTATCCCAATCCTCTCTGTTTAATGAAATTATTTTGTTTCCTTAAACTGTGTTTAATAAGTAATAAGGGAGACTGGAAAATTAATATACATCTTGCTGTATTGATTTACTTTTAGTTCATTCTGCTTTCTCTCTGAAGTCTATAAGCCTTCAGGTCCTATCTAATCTATTCATTTCTGACATGCGCATCTTTCTCCTGCCTAAGCACCCCTGCTCTTCTTGGAACAGCCTCAGAGAGGATTTAAATCCTTATGGTTTGCTTTTTCAGCTGTTTACGATTTCCCACATAATTTTATTATGTATTTCAAAACATTATAATTGTACTCTAAGAAACTCCATTATCATATCAAGTCTAACTTAACATTGAACAGCATTATCCAAGTATAGTCCCTGCATCCATTGTCCTGCAACTGCAGGAACACCGCCAGACCCTCCCATGAATTCTAAAAGTGCCTGGCAGCAATTCCATACTTAGGACTGCATTTTAAAATTGATAGCTACTAGTGTTGGAGGGTAATGACTTAGTAATAGGTTGTGCATAAACAGGTAAGATGCAAGCAAAGTTAAGACTGTAGTGCCATGCACTATGATAAGTGCAATGAGAGCAGACTGCATAATTATTTAGATGACAGCATAGGATATATAATGGTGTGCTTAAAACCCACAAAATGCTAAATTCAAACCTACAGAGTGCAGGGCCACTGTGACTGAAGCAGCTAGATTTAGCAAAGTGAGGTGCCAGCTGTAGCATTACTCAACACATTTAGGATGCGCCCGACAGTTTGGGAGACAGCCACATTCAAAAACAGACTCCTAAACATGATGCCAAGAGGGAAAGGATGAAGAACCGATCTCTACATATCAGTTTCATCCCTTTTTGGGTATCAGACATAAAGAGACAGGTAAGCACATCAGCAGTTAAACTGAACTACATGAGAACAGGGATTGTATTGACCAAAGCATTTCTTGTTTCATTTTTCTCAAAGGAAATTAAAAATGTCTTATAAGATTAATTTTGTTTTTAAATTGGAATCAGTGTTTCACTTTCAGAAGTTAAATCCAAGAAAGGGAGCTTAGACTCATGGAACTGGTGCAGAAGACACAGCTGCTTTTTAAGTCCAATGATTACAACATACTTACAGTCATTCTCAAACTCGTCTGACTTAAGGGATTTTCAAACACAAGGTACATTTAGTAGTGTATATTAGTGTACATCAGCACACTGTCCTATCTCCAAAAGTGCACTTACACATTTTCTGGAAGACTTCAAGAATTCAAGACCTATGGCAGATTGCACTCCAGGCCCCATGCTGTATTTTTGTACATTTAACTTACCACTGCAGATGTGAAAAGCTGTCCCTCTCCGAGGAGATGGACCACGCTCTGCTTTTCGGTGGAGCTGTTCTCAGTCTTGTCTGCTGATTGTGTTCAGTTGCATCAATTACTTAAACATTTTCTGAAAAAGAGGGACAATGTCTCAAGTCTAGAAGGCAGAGAACTCACTTAAGCCATAGACTGAAATCGTTGACTTCTGTGTCTCAAGAAAAACTCCCTGATGTAAAAGAAAAATTTCCAAACTCTCCAGATGTTGACTGGCTATTAATGGAAACTTAAGACAGACGTATTCACAATCTTAAATCCACTGCCCACCAGTCTAGAAGCGCTTCCTATTTGATAACTCCATAAAATCAGACCCACAATTGAATCTAAGTTTTGTAACTATAATCCTGATACGCAAAGCACTGCCTGAAATGGAAGATGCAATGGCTGCACCAATACTACCCTGTAAAATCATCCTCAGCGACAGCATCAAGGTCAAATCAACGAACTTCGATTAATCCAGTGAGAAAACACCCCTACATCAAATGTCAGACACTTACACTCACATTCATCTCGGCCCAAGGCTGCTACCCACTCCAAACCTGCCTTCGGTACTCTGTGCTTTCCAGAAGCCTGGCTGTTGTCATGTGCTGCCTCAATTCCCTTTCCCCAGGAGCAACTGAGATAGGCAATGATCACACTCTTCAACCATCTCTACTTCTGCCTGTGGGCAGCGCTCAAGAACACAAGAGCACACAAGTTAAAATATGCCAATAATTAGAGATTTAACTTTCTCTGTACTGCAAGGGGAATGCACTGCATGGGCTAGAGCTGATCTGCCACCCTCCAGCAGAGATGGACTGGCGATATGCTGTAGAGATGACATGAAGTTTTCCTTTGTCCTCCCAAGAGCTGCCAGACTCTATGGACAGCTCAGCTCTAAGTTTTAAGCGGATGTCAGAAATGCAGTTAATCAGCTGGTCCTGCATTAGCATGACTCATCCCGTAGGATGGACAAAACAGGATACACTACCCTTCATCTTCACGCTCTTTCTATCCCGACCACTTCCTTTTCTTTTTCACCTCCCGACCTTTCTGAAAGACCACTTTCTTGCTATCACACCATTCAGTGCTACTGCCTGTTACCCCTCAAGCTCTGGTACAAGTTCTGTGAGGTCTTCAGACCACAAAAGTCCGTTCCCAAGAAGGGTCTGAGCAGTCAGGCTGGAACTCCACATGGGAGCCTGAGGCTTGGGTTGCCATGAAGCCCTTGGGAAACTGGCCAAGGCAGAGGAGGCAGGCTTGATATTTGCCTCAAGTCAATGTCTCACACACCACAATCTCATGGTATCATGATGTAATAAATAAGGTGTCATTGCCATTCTGACAATGTGATACCTGATAAAGCATCTCCTTGCTGGGACACCTTGGAAGCACAGTGAGTAGGCCATATCGACAACAGTGCAGACAGCACTAACCCATAAAGACAATCTAACTCCAATTTTTGTCAACTCCCAGTCTTCACTCTCACTTCCCCTTTCTCCAGCAGTTAACTCTTGGGCTGAAGTTTGTAGTCCATTAAGATACCTCCTACCAACTGATTCCACATTTCAGTATGCCAAGTACTAGAAGATAACATTAAATAAGAAACAAAGATGTATGGAAATTTATTAAAAGTATGAGTAACCTCAAAAGATAGCCAAAAAAGGTTTGTGGCAATTAGATTCGGAACTGAGAATCGGGGCTTTCCATTGACAAAGGTCAGCAGTCAACTCAACTGTGCGTCACCAGCAGACATCTGTGTCATGTTGCTTTCCTAAGATAACTTGCCTAGATAAGACAGTATTTCCTCACTGATTATAAAAGGAAGAGTTCTGCTCTGAGACCAGGGTTCTTCTTGCACTGGACTCACCCTACAAAAGTGTTCACCTACAGCTGTCCTAGTATTTTTTACAAATTTGTGAAAACTATGTAAGATTTCCTCTCTAATAGTCTGGACATATCTTAGTTATCCCCAAGAAAAATTTAGAGCTTTGTCTGTTGACAGCAGGCTCAAATTGAGTCAGCAGTGTGCCTCGGCAGCCAAGAGGGCAAACTACATGGTGGGGTGTCATCAAACACAGCATCACCAGCCGGTCAAGAGGTGATTATCCCACAGTATTCAGCATTGGTGTGGCCTCACCTTGAGCACTGTGTATAGTTCTGGGCCCTACGATGTAAGAGGAATGTGAAGGTCCTTGAGTATGTCCAGAGGAGGACAACAAAGCTGGTGAAACGGCTGGAAGGAATGTCCTTTGAGGAGTGGCTAAGGACTTAGGACTTGTCTAGTTTGGAGAAAAGGAAACTGAGGGGTGACCTCATTGCTCTCTCCAGCTTCCTGAAGAGGGGAAGTGGAGAGCGAGGTGCTGATCTCTTCTCCCTGGTATCCAGTGACAGGATGTGAGGGAAGGGTTCAAAGCTGCACCAGGGGAGGTTGAGACTGGACAGTAGGAACCATTTCTTTACCAAGAGGGTGGTCAAACACTAGAACAAGCTTTCTAGAGAGGTAGTCAATGCCCCAAGACTGTCAGCATTTGAGAGGCATTTGGACAATGCCCTTAATAACATGCTTTAACTTTTGGTCAGCCCTGAATTGGTCAGGCAGTTGGGCTAGATGATCGTAGGTCCCTTCCAACTGAAATATTCTATTCTGTTCTACTTGTATAGTCATAGTGCTGTACAATACAAACTATGTCTTCTTGGTATAACTTGAGGGAATTACCTTCTCCACAGAATCCCTCCTGCCTGAGAGCCTCCTGAGGCAAGAGTTAGCCCAACTGTACAGATTTTGCAGACTCTCTCCCTGCTACTCAGAGCTGCTATAAGCACTTCCCCCTTTGCAGGTCTGAAACGCCAAACTAGCCAAAGGTGAGGACTTTACCATACAAGGATAGAAGACTTCAGGCTAGAAGACTTATTTTTGTTCCTAAATGTATTCTCCACTTAAAAGGTCATCATATTTTATTTAACAGACATTCATGAAGTACATGATCACATATGTTTCACTCTTGATTGGAAGCCTGATTCTGGGAGACAGAATAGAGTTATGGTCTTTCATTAAATTCTACTTAAATTCATTGCAATGTAGCCAAGCTTCATTGCAATGGGGAAACTGAATTTCTATGTTTATTTTTCTTGTTAAAACAAGGTGAACGTCAGTCTTAGAAAGACTGTCAAACAAGGAAACTATCTCTGTCCTGCTCAGGCTCTAGCCAGATGAAATTGCATTTAATTTCTTAGGGCTTCATAGTATTCTAAGTTGTCTTTTTGAAGACAGACCACTTTTATTTTTCAAATTCCAGTGGGGCAACGGAGCACTGTTATTTTCTGAACTGGCTTTCGGGATTCTCTCCTTGACTGCAAATTTATGAGAGAAATAAAAGTGCTTTGTGTTTGACAACAAGACAGGCTTTTTTTTTTTCCCCTCTTTCTAAAAAAATCTTGAATCCGAGAACATTCCTCTTGTCTCTTCACTTTGTGCCCATAGGAACTAATGTCTCTTCATTCCCAAACACGATTCAGTTGTCTTTGGTGTAAGTCCCGTCACCTGAAAGTTTGCTGGTTCTGGGACCAAACTGTAATTCTGCAATTTCTCAGAAAAGATATCACCTTGTCCCAAGTTATATATCAGGGAGCTGATGCAACAGAGCACAGTGTACTGAGTATGGTCTAGCAAGTGCAAAAGTGGGTCAGAGGCTGCAGATCTTGATGATTTTCATTGGTGATCTAGAGCTGTAGGATCAGAGAAAGATCAAGAAAGTATGTTTATGGAAAGGCAGTCTACCTCCATTGCGTTATCTTCTTGGGGCACAGCTGACCTGCTGACAGGGAGGATGTGGTTCAGGGTGACATGAGGCTTGAGAAGTGACCTTCCATGATGTGGTTGTTCTCGTGAATACTGTGATCACAGTGGTGTTTCCCTCTCCTGACATTACCTGAAAGGTTGTGGTGGTGAAGTAGCAGGCCATCCAGTGGAAACACAATCTGTACAGCATGAATATTAGAAGAACCTTTCTGGGATTCTTCAACAGCAGGATAACTCTTTGGCAGTCGGCATCCCCGAGGGCTTGCATCTGATGCACGTTCTAGAAATGGCCCAGCGGCCTGCAGCTTGATCCACACAACACAATCCAGCCTGAGGCACTGTGAGAGGGGCAGCACCTGAAGGCATCTTGAAAGAGCCGTGCAGACATATTCAGTCTGACCCACTGAAGCAAACACTGGATTCCAAAACCCTGAAACATTCTTATAGAACAGACGGGAGTACACACATTCATCCAGAGCATACCTTACAAATACTGTGACCATAAGATTATTATTACCAAATTCAAATTAAAAAAATGGTGCAGTTCTGGAAAACCTCAGTAAGCAAAATTCCCACCACACTGAAGGGTGTGCAGACAGTCCTGTCCAGTTTCACGCTCTAAGTAGCATACTCTCCTGCTACTGGTTAAAATAGTATCCTTTGGGAGTTTTGAGGGGAAACAGCACACAAAATACCAACACTCTTCTCCACATTTTCTTTCTTGCCTTTGTCTACATGCTACCACTTCAGTTGCAGGTGATGTTTTTGCTAGTAATACTATAGAAAATAGACCTTTATAAATTCTCCACAAAAGTCTGTAAAAGCAACGCAAGGGAACATGATTACGTGGTAACAGTGGGAAAAGCATGTGCTTGTAACTTGTAACAGAGGTTCCCAAGTAGGGACTTCCAAATGCAAAAGGACTTAAAAATTATACTTTTCTAAACTAACGTTTTTAATTTGCAGAATTTGCACTTATTTGTAGAAATAAATCTCTAGAAATATACATATAACAGTGAGTACATTTTCAAATAGGAATTATTTTCAACAGAATAATGCCACGATTTCATTCTTAAACAACAGACACACTTGCTATTCTAAAGCTGCTTCAAGCTGTAATCGGTATTATTAAAACATGATTTAGACCTCCAAAATCATAGGAGAGACTTAAAAATAACCAAATATCTGTTCTTTTGGGGGTTTGTACCTTTAGAAATCATGAGAAGTCTTTCTCTGAAACTGTGGGAAGTAATTTCCAAAAGTGGAATCTCTTTAGAGAATGTTTATCTGAACACCAGGGATTGATGCTTTAAGAAAAATATTGTAAGACTTGGGATAACAGGATCCAGTAACCAGGCATATCACACAGCATTTTACTTATCTGCTGTGCCTTATACGTGTTACATAAATTTCTGAGTTTAACATATACTTGCCTGAAAATTGTCATCCAGTAATTAGCAGCTGACAGACTACATTTATTTGCATGCTTATTTTTTAAGTTCAAAGTTAAATAAGAGAAATTAGATTTTCTATGAACCACCTTCTTCTTGTGTTCCCTCAGATCACCTTTAATAGAATTAACAAATACACCTCAGAATCCTTGTAAATACTGAGTACATACAAAGAAGGCCAAGAAAAAAATATTTCCGCAAACTATCTGGACGTATCGAAGAAAGAAATTCTGTGAAAAAAAAAATATCAAAGAAAGAGCAAAAACAATCTGTTATTGAGCTACTCAGTGAAGGGCAATAATGACATGCCTGCTGTGGAAAAAAAAAAAATTCCGTACACATCTTGAGTCCTATCCCAGGCAGCTGCTTCAGGGATCATCGAATATGCTAACCAGCTCATCATGTTCTCTCCCGGCTATTTTCACAACTCCTTTAGCACGTCCTTTCATTAAACAGACATTAACTTTTGCCTCTGTCTGATCTGTGACGTTAACCTCCAACTCTGAACTGTCACATTTGAAGGACATGAAGTCTTGTCCCTCATTCTTGTTATTATTCCCCCTTAAACATCCCAATCTACCTCATCATCCTTCTTGAAAACCCTACTTAAAATGTCCTAAGAAACATTTGGGCTACAGTGTGTGAAGATCACAGACTTTCATACAGACCAATAATGGTCCAGTATTTCCCTATATTCACTCAATTGCCTTTCCATTAGCTAATTTTAGATGCTCAGATCTCCAGAGGCTGCCTTATTGTTCTGTGTTTGTATAGCACCTGGTCCTTGGTTTGGGTTCTTAGTTACTGGCAGTGATGCAAATAAATATTTTGAGATATAGGTAAGATTTCTAAAGGCTCAAAACCCAAAAAAAGAGAAGAAAATTAGTTATTTTTAAATCTATCTTACGATTTTGAAGGTCTGACTTTTTAACAACACTGCCTGATGAAACTATTAATGTCGGTTTATAGTCAGAGTAGGAAGAAATGTTTGTACAAATCAAATATTACAATCTTCATATATTCTGCAAGGGAAGGAGACCTAAACCCTAAATTTCACACCACTTCATGGAGTTGTAGTCTATACATATCCAGAAGACTAGAAGCTTCTCAGCAGAGCAGAGCAATGTGCAAAGATTGGATCTTTGGAAGCGTTTTTGTTACTTATTTCTCTTTAGTAGAAGACCTCTAACGGCATGACTGGGCTAAAGATGACAGTGACATCTTATCTAGTATTAATTGCAGGAAAGAAAGACAGAAAGACACTTCCAAAGCGAGAGGAGAAGAAGCAATGGTGAGCAAGCAAGCAGGAAAAACCTAGAGACAAGATAGTAGTACCAGATCCCGCATAAGCAAGCCTCATTCATTATCAAGCCATTCCACTGCAAGACTTATTCACAGATTCAAAGAATGGGGCTGGATGCTGAAATTAAGCGTCACTCATAAATACCTAGAGGCCAGAGTGGACAGGAAGATGAGCCAGTATGATACTGGGCCCAGAAAGTCTAATGACACTCTTGAATCTAACAGCAAGGGAGTAGAGAACCAGAATAATAATTTACTGAGGAGTTAGAACTATAAAAATGATGGAAGTGCTGAGAAAATATCCTTTCAGTGAGAGACGCGGGACTTGCACACACTAATAAAAGTGTTACTGCAGAGTAACGAGTTGCCACATGTCAGTTGACCCACAGTCACCATCTGTGTACTCAATCTTGGTTTGTGGCCAATGCAAAGCAATTCAAATTAGCTTTGCCCTCTTTAAAACCGGGGAGTTGATCAGCTTGGTTTATCAAAAAAAACAAAACTGAGAAATGATTTCATTATACTGTGCAAGAATGTTCATAGGGAGAAAAGTCTGAGTACTGAATAGCTCCTTAACCTGCTGAAAAAATTGTAATAACAAGCAATAGGTGGAAGACACAGAAATCGTGACAAAACACTAACAGAAACAGTGGATTCTCCAAACTGTTGAGTCTTTATATCAAGACTAGATGTCTTCTAGAAGGTTCACCCAAGCACAAGTCTTTAGATGCAGAAACAGGAGAGCTGAGCGAAACGCGCAGTTTCTCAAGCAAAAAGGCCTAACAGTTTCATTAGGATGGCAAATTTTTGTATTTATTAAGTTAAAGATCAGAAGATACCACTGTAATCATGTAACCTAATCTGATGTGTAAATATGGTCTATAGAATTTAAAGATTCATTGCATGATGATACTGTCTTAGTTGTATATACTCCATTATCAAACTGAAGATGCAAGTGCTAGATACTACATTGATATGCTGCAGATTTGCACTACACCTGGTAGAAGAATTGTTCCCAAAAGTGAAAATCTAGTATTATTTGCCTTTCAGACCACAACTTTTTCATCCCCTTCAAAATTTCTAAATAAATATGCCATATCGGAAGATATGAGAGATAATTTAAGCACACTATTACCCAAAATAGCATTCTAAGTATCACTAAAGGTATAACCATCAGCTGATAAAAAAAGCAAAGATGAAACATCATACAAATTCTTAGCAAGAAAGACTATTTATACTCAGCCTGGTCACAAATATGCTCATTTATTTTGTGACATACAAATATAGACAAGAAGTTTAATGCATTCGCACCGGAACAATTTATACCTGTACAGGCCCCATTAACTGAAACGTGCACAAGTCTTAAGGAGGAGAGGGGTTTTATAACACAAAATTATACAGAGGCAGAAGTAAAAAGCAAAATAATGCTGCTGAAATTTATGAAAGGAAAATAAAGAACAATTAGAATGGAAAAACTACTAAGAATTAGAATAAGAAAAGGACATGCAAATAGTCACTGCTTATTCATCTGCTTTGCTACAACCAGTAAAATAAATACAGTTGACAAGCTTCATCGTTTAGATTAAAGGAGAACTTTGTATAACCATAACAAGGATTGCAAAGGGCAGTAACATTTGGGTAGGCCTGTAGCTATTTATCTGGACATTTTACAAACTGCAGCAAAAGAGTACCTGCTTACTCAGCTGAATTCCCTGGAGAGTTTTAAATCACAGTAATAAAGAATCACTTATAGAAAGCTAGTAACTGTATCACCAGAGGGGATGGAAAGAGCCATGGGAGAGTTTCCGGGCCAAAATACAAGACTTCCAAAGCTTTCTGCACTAACAGGCTGGAAGTCCTAAGGGCTTTGAGGCCAAGAGAAACCACCGCCGTGGATCACATCCCCGTATTCCCAAGGCAAGCAAGCACCGTGCCTGCTCGGTGACACCTTGCCCATCTCCCTTCTGCTGCGACAAGTCACCAACGCCACTGCTGCCGCCAAGTTTTGCACTTTCTGCCTCGATTAATCCTTGTGGCTTTATATGAAGGAACAAAGTGTCTCCTCTGATAACAACGCTTCCTCTTTGAGTACAGAAAAAGCTTTCGAAGAATTCAGATATAAACGTTACTTAGCCCAACAGTATTTTTGCACAGAGCTCTTGGGAACGACAGCATTTCTTGATTTTAGGTCCCTCGAAACTAGGCAGCGAACTCATGAAACAGATTAAACTGTTGTAATACAGATGATGGAAAAGGCGAGGTGAGGGAAAAGGCTGTCCCTGCCACTCCGAGCAGCCACGGCGGGGACAGCATGGAGACCTGTGGGCTCCCTCCCGTCCCTCCTCGCATCAGGTAGGCATCGCACCTCACCTTCCCCTGCCCTTGGGTTCTTGTTGTTGTTAAACACGATCTTAATTACACGGCTGGATTTGTCCTGCCTGTCCCTGGGATTACCCAGCCGCTGCCTGCCGTTAGACCCGCGCTGTTCCCTCACGTCCGCCCGCTCCTCTCTCCCCGGCGGGCGGGCGGGGAAGGAGGGGGGCCGCCATCTTCTCAGGGCGGGGGGCGAGAGCCGCGGCGGCAGGTCTCCTACGGGCGTACGGAGACCGAAGGGGGGTGTCCACGCGGCCGCGCCTCGGCCCGCCTCCGCTCTGTGTGTGCGTGTGTGTGTGTGTGTGTGTGAGGGAGGGAGGGAGAAAGCGAGCGGGAGGGCGGGGTGTGGAGGCAGCTCCCGCCGCCGCCCCCCCGCTCGCCGCTGGGCGTGTGCCCGGCCCCCGGTGCTGCGTGACCGGGCGGGGAGGAGGAGGAGGAGTGTGGGTGCGGGGAATTTCCTTGTGTGGCGACGGAGGAACAACACCGCTCCAGACGGCGGGGCTGCGAGGAGGGCGCTGCCGCCGCCGGTTGTCGAGCGATGTGAGGGGGAAGCCCCCCCTGGGCCCTCCCCTCCCCCCGGAGCCGCCTGCTTTCCCCCCCCCCTCCTCCCCTCTCCCCTCCCATCCCCGCCCCGCCATGCCGGACCAGATCTCCGTGTCGGAATTCGTGTCCGAGACCAATGAGGATTACAAGTCACCTACCGCCTCCAACTTCACCACCCGGATGGCCCAGTGCAGGAACACGGTGGCGGCCATCGAAGAGGTGAGCCCCGGGCGGGGACGGGAGGCGCGGCCCCCTCTGGCCTGGCTGCCCGCCGCGGCGGCGGCAGCAGAGAACAAGGCGCTACCGGCGCTGGCTCCTGCCGCTCCCTCTCCCCGCCCGCCCCCGAGGAGCGCCCTCGGCTGCCGCTGAGAGGAAATGGGGCTCGCCTGGCTGGAGAGGGGAAAGAAAAGGAGCGGAGGGGGAAGGGCTGAAGCGCTGCTGCCCCCCGGCCCGCGGGGCTCCCGCTCCGCCCGCCTCCCCGCTCGGCGGGGCAGGGGCGCCGGCCGCCTCCCACCCCCGCTCCTCTCACCCTTGGGGGCAGGGGAGCCCCAGCCCTCCTTTCTCTCTCCCGGCGCCGTCGGTTCCGCCCGTCTGCCCCCCTACCTGAGGGGGAACCTGTACTCTCCAGCTTCCCTTTTCCTTCACAGCCACACCTGAAACGCCGCGGCCCCGCCGCCCCTCCTTCCCGCCCCGCCAGCTGCCCTGTGGGGCTTGGGCCCCGGCCGGAACGGGAGGCTGGAGCGTCCTTTCCCCCGTGTGTGTGTGTGTGTGTGCGTGCCTGCCTGCCTCCGGCACAGGTGGGATTTAATCTCCTTTGCAGTCCCCCGCACCTAGAAATTTAAACACCCTTCCCCCCCTCGGGCGTGTGTTTTAAGGTAGTCTTCCCTCAGGAGCCGCTCCTCCGCGGTGGTGAGGCGATGCCGGCCCGGCCCCGCCGGGGCGCGGGAGCCGGAGCCCCCGCCGTATTGCCTCCCCTTGGGCAGCCCGGGCTGCGGATACTTGGTGTGAGCCGCTTTTGTCTCGGGAAGAGCGCTGTTTGTTTTTCTTTCCGTAAAGGTACTCGAAACGTGCCGCTGAACCTGATGGTCAGAGCCCTCCCTGCCACGGAGGGTGGCTGCCAGCGCTGGGGAGAGAGAGAGAGACTCTTTTCCCTCCTGTTTCAAATCAGAGGGAAATCTGGGACAGGTCTGAACACAGTGAGAGCACATTCCACATCCCAGTCATATACGCACGATGAATTGAGAAGCGTCTGTGTATCTTGATTCCTCTAGCAGCTTCTCTGAAGTAACTTGGCGGGGAGGGGGAGGAATCTTACTTGTGATGCAGATTAATTTGCTCCATCTACCTGTTACATCAGTTTTTACAGTGTGTGTTTAGTTGATTTGCTTTGCAGTAAGCATATATTTTTAAAAGAGCCTCTTCAGCAAAAAGAGTCTTGTCAGTAGTTGATGTCCCTTCTTACAAAAGAACTGCCACTAGCAATGGATTATTAACGTGTCTTAAGTGAACAAAACCCAGGTTAGGTGTTTAAACACCCTTTTCAAGATTTTCCTGTTTTGCCAGTTCCCAAAACCACTAAAGCAAGGAGTTGAATTCAAAATAATCTGCACAGAAGGAATTACTGTTTTGTTCCTGAGGTAATTTTCTTCCCTGCAAGCTTGCACTTAAATGCCTGGATTTAATTATACCTTATTAACCTGATAGTCTTAAGATCAACAATTCTGTATCAAAGACAACTTTTTCTTACAGAATATTTATAGTAGTGAATCATTTTAGTTGTAAGGTAGAGCTGCCTAATAATTGATTAGTTAGTGTAAGCGTTTGGGTCAAAAGCAGTTTTGCTAGATTTAGAGATTTTTCTATTACAAGTCCCACAAAAATTGGTCACTCTCTAAGTCTCAGTTTCTAAAGCTGTATGGTTGCAAAAATGTCAGAAAAAACATGAAAGAAGTTTTTGATTTTCATTTTCACATCTGATGCTACAAAGTTTAGATATGATGGTGTGAAATTTGTAACATATGCCTTTAAGGTCTTTTAAAGATTCAACTCAGTTAAGTTGCATCTTGAAAACCTTTTTTTTTTTTATATTAAGAGAATGATATTAATTTAAAAATTTGAATATGGTGGATTCCTTTCTTATTTAATCTGTCGGCATGGCATTTGTTTCTGTGTCATCTCTCTGATACATTGATGTTTGATTTTTAAAGAAAATCAGTATAGCAACTCTTTTTTTGTGTCTGCACATTTCATATATTAGACACTGTCTGCTAGCTTAGGTACAAAAATGATCTTTGATGATAATGATCATAAAGAATGTATGTAGTGTCTTACAGAGCCAAGTAAAGTTTGCAAGGCAGGAGATGAGAGTTTGCACTGGCTATAGCTGTTCTTAATAACATTGATCTATCTAGCACTTCTGGCAAAATATCAGCAGTTGCTGCCTGTTTGTGCTGCTGTCCTAAAGCACGTGTTGAAATGACTACTGATTTTTTTTTTCCTTTGTGATTTATCAAGAGCAACAAATAAATTCTCATGGTTTCAAAACTGTGAAATCTTTTTTCATACTTAAAGTTGTTTGGTTTGGAAATACTCAGGTCCTTTAGCATGACGTGCCTGGTTTTTCAGGTTAAATGTGATCCTTTGATAAAAAGCTGTCCATACATTGTGTAATAGAGAAGTCAGTGCTCAGCACCTTTTTTTTTTTCCTAAAAGGCTAGGGAAGAAATAGTTCATCAGCTTGTTATGAACTAAGACTTAGTAAAGTCTAAAAATGTACAGGTAATACGAAGAACCTGTTTGCGTTTCTGGTGTCCCAAGTACTGTGAAGCATCGGTTTCTAGCATGCGCTGCTGTGTTGCAGTCAACAGTAGGGTTCTGAGAACTAGGAAGCCTGGTTGTGTACGGTTTAGAGAATGTGTTACTCAAAACAGTTAATAGGTAAGTCGAAACCGTGCTGACTGCTGGCTTTCTGTATGCATTGATTTTAACAAGTGACTGTACGAGCTGGTTTATTAACTGAAGACAGTTAAGTTTTCCTTTTCCAGGGTATTGTATACATGTATTACATAAACAAATTAACTGGTTAATACTGATACCTTGAGGATGTCTCTTAACTGCTTTTCCCAGCAATCTGGTTCTGGAATGGACTATGCAACTGTCTACATGAAGCCAGCTTGAGTCTCCCAAGCCTCACACTCCAGTGGAAGCAGAGGCGCAGGGAGAGGCACTGTAGAACCACAGGAGGTGGGGGCTAGTGTGGCTTGGAAGACTGAGCTCAGCTTTGTGCAAACACAGATATCTGTTTCCAGATCCCAATGGGAAGTCTTTTGCACTTACCATTAACACTGCTGGCCATCAGTTTTGTAATTCTGTCTTGCTTAATTAGCAGGTGTCTAATAGTGTCTTAAAAGTTTAGTTAATGAGGCCTTGCTTTCAGTGATGGAGTGGAAAAGGCTTGTTAAATGAGGAAATCAATAAGATGTTGGGCAATTATAAGTGTATAATTTACCAATATGTCTCTGTGGGCAATGGTATTGCCTTAAATTGGTGTTTTCTGAACTTGGATTAACTGACCTCTGTCAGGTGCAGCATATGATTGATTTTTAGTATCAGTGGAAAATACTTTGAGTTTTACTGTTTTATGTGATTGTATGCGCTGATTACAGACCCCAGATCATGGCCTTTGAGACCACCAGAAGCGCCTGCATTGCAGTTTGGGAACCGGTGCCTATTCAAACATTGGAAGAAAGAGGATCTGATCCTTTGCTCTCGGTAGTGAAAAAGGGATTAGGAAAGGCACGCTGATGGAACACAATGTGATTTCAAAGGAAAAGGAATCATATAATTTCTGCATTGTTCTCAGATTAGGATGTTGCTTAGCAAAATGTTGGGAATCTTTAGCTTCTGCTAAAACAAAATTACAGGCGAGCAGTATGTGCCACAGGCCCTTACAGGTTACTGTTTAATCTTTGCATGTATGATAGTCACTAAGATTAAACAAGTTTTAATTGATAGAGTGCAGAGCATAGTCACATGATTGGGGGAGGGGTTGCTTGAAATCAGGAATCCAGTCTGAGAAATGCAGTCTTTTGAGTTGACTGTTTCTATTAAAGGTCCCGGGATCTAAAAATGTGTGGTGACCATTCTTAAGCTATGAATGCTTAAATCTGGTTTTAGTACTGCTGTTACTTAGAACATACACTTCTTTCTTTTACATGCTATAAGTTAAATAAAATAGTCCCTAAACTGTAATGGGGCCTGCAGAGAGGTCCTAATATCTGTGATCTTTAAAGATTTTTAGAAAGTATTTTATAGAGTGATTTAATGAATAGGATCCAAGTGTGCCACTTTTTTTTTTTTTTTTTAAGCACGGATTATGTTTTACAATAAAGATTGGAACTGAAGCCCATAAAAATCCTACCTACTTATTTGTATTCTACCTCTTTATCGTGGTCCAGTGCTTCCGGACCAAGAAAGAAGGGCAGGGGGCTTTTGTGCAGGCTATTGTGTAAACAGAGAGTAGCAGACAGTTCATGTGCTGAAGACATTTCTATCTTAAGTCAGGACTTGAGGTGTAAAGTTTACCCCGCCTACTTAAACTTCACTGCATACACAGATTTCCCTATAAAGAGAGGAGAATGGAAACATTGAGACAAGTTTAATAGGTTACTGGAACACCCTCCCCAGCAAAGTAGCACTTGCTACTGGGATGAATGTGTTGTAGGAAACAGACAGGACAAACGTGTGCTGGAAAGATGTAAAACACGCAACAAAAAGAAACAGTTTAGTGGTACCAAAGATGGTCTTAATTCTCTGGATAGAAATAGAATTTAATTGTTTGGGGTCTATTTAAAAGCCACTTTCCAGGAATTTCTGTAAAATTTGTGAAATTAATGTTAAAGCCATAATTTGAAATTTCAGATCTCTACTTGCCTTTGTTCTAGAGGTCCTAATCCATGATTATTGCACCTCAATTATTCTATTATTTTTTTGCAGTTTAAAAGATTTTTTTTGGGGGGGGGGGGAGGGGGTGTAATTTCCACTCCTAGGAATGCAGCATGTCATTTCGTTGTCAAAACCTTTTCTTCCTCACTGTTGCTTATAATGCAAGTTTTTTTATTGGAAGTGGTATCAACTTCTTGCCACCTAAGGCTATCCCACAGTTTTCAGCTGGCTTGAAGAGGTGTCAGAGATCAATGCTTATTACATTTCATTCCCTCTTGTACGTTAAAATTCTGTACTTCTCACTGCTCCATTTTGGTTCTGCAAAGCTAACTGGGGCGAGAGGTAATAGCAGCTTGGTAGGGTGGGCAAATGTGAGGCTGGATACATGCATACACGTTTGTGTTTTTAAAATTTATACTTTCCCCATCATGTATATTTTGTGTGTTAAGTCTTTAGGGCTGGAGTTCTGTTTTCCTATACTACATTGTCGTGACTTGCTTTTAAAGCTATGTGAAGAAGGCGTTTTTGTATAATTTTAGAAGCAGTAGGAAATGTAATATACTGTAGTGTGTTTGGGGAAATTTATTGCGATTATTTGTATATTTTCTTTTATCTTTGTGCCCACTGTAATATGCTCTTTGGTGGAACATATTTGCTCACTTTTCTTACCTAGTTGCTAAATACAGTTCCATAAATACTTGCTGTTTAAAACTTTTTTTTTTTTGTTCCACTTCTGCTTCCTTTCTGGAATCGTGATTCTCTGTCATCAGCATCCAAAGCGCTTTCTGGAAAAGTCATTATGACACAAATGGGAGGATGATTTCAAAAGGAGTGTGGGAATTTTTTTCTTTTTGAGAGAAATATAAAGGATGGAAGTTGCAGAGATACAGGAGCTAAACTGTAGGTCTTCAGCTGAAGCTTTGTGCATATTTTAGAATACCTTAATTTAAAAATTTAAAAAACCTTAAACCTTTTAAGTACAGTGTGCAGTCAGTTAAAACAGTTTCTAGCCGTGCAAGTAGATTGCTGTACACCTTACCATGGTGCATTCGATGATGCATCTGCTTCCTATTATCAAATGCCCCCATAGGAGGATCAATGGAAAATATGTGCATTTCTGAAGTATTTTACTAACTTTTTGTCTTTTGATTATTTTTTTCCCTGGTGAATTTCTCAGAACCGTCTTATCTGGATTTAGCTGTACTTCATGCTGCTAAAAGAGAGTAGATGTGGAAGGTGGCTGCCTCTGCTTAGGTTTAATGCACCTTCACTTCCTCTTCTCATTTTTGTGTTGTTCTCTCTGTACCATAATATAGAGCAATGCTAGGTAAAGGTGAGGCCTTCGTTCTGAAAGGCCTTGCAAAGTCACAGGACACAAGCCTAATCCCTCCTCCAAAGTACTTGCAGCCCACATGTCCGGTGGGCATGGCTGAGGAATACAGGTGGAAGAATTCAAAAAAACTTGGTGCACCTGACTAGTGTACTGTGTTTGTAGCTGAACCACTCTGAAGTGGTTTCTTTTTATTCATATGCATTCAAGTAGTGGTTCTTAAACATTGTAGTTCAACTCTTAAATTTTTTATTTTTTTATAGTTTGCACCTTACATATATGTGCGTGTATACATATTGCATACAACCATTCCCTATCTAAATTTCTGCACCCCAGCTTCTGAGCCTCACTTTTAACCCACACATGATCTGTCTGCCCTGTTTCCCCAGAAACAACCTTTTGCACCTGGAGCTCCAGAAAAGTTGGGCCTAGCCCTATTTAGGTTAGCTCTTCCTTATGTTGTCTTGGGTATCAAGCCTCTCTATATTTTCTTGATGTTTACAGTCTTCTTATCTCTCTTAATTTCTTAGAACTCCTTTGCTACAGAGGCGACTGGGGCTTTGCCCACCCTCCATGGAGCTCCCTGGCCTTGCCCCCCCTGCAGCGGCCTTGGCCCAGCCCTGTCCATGGTACTAACCACGGCTGGGGCTCAGATGGGCTTCGTGCCAAGCTAGGGTGGGTGTCTTCACCCCAGGGCAGGTCTTCACTTCACCCCAGGTCTTCACTTGCCCTCAGTCCTCACTGGCTCTAAATAAATGTTATAGCCTCACGAAGTTGCTGGGGGGGAAGAAGAGACGTTCTTTGGGGTGAATTTTTTCTGCAGCTTCTCCGGCTGTGGGGATTCTATGTTTAGTGATCTGTATAGCTCAGGAGAATTTGTAGATGCTATAAAACGTAAGTGTTGGTAAGAAAAGTACCGACTAAGCATTGGTAGGAAATCATGAAGGTGTGATTCTAAAAACAAAATTGGTGTTCATGGCTAGAGTTAGTCTGATCAGAGGGAGATGGAGTCATGACTGAAAAAGAGATGATTGATGTTGCCTGCTAATAAGTATTAGAATCAAAGACCACTGTCTTACATTTGATGCAAAGGAGAGTTCTGTTACAGGTATGGAGAGGGATTCATTGCACAGAGGACAAACCGAAAGGTTTAGTATCATCAGTGGATGCAACTGAGGAAGACTGTATTTGTTAAGGCCGGAATGTTGAAATAGCAAAAATTAAATTACAAGATCATGGCTTAAAAACCTTTAGCTTAGAGTGAAAGGCTGTATTTTAGAGATACTATGCAGAAGGGATCTGCATCATTGATGGTAGACAGGTTTCAATTTAAGAGAACTTGTTGGTTATGGTCTGATAAAGTCAGTTGTCTGTTAACACTGCAAGTATGGCAGAAGAGTGTAAGAGGAATAAATAAGAGCTGTATTTCAGCCACATTATGGTCAGGCATCTGTGACAAGCCAAGATGCTGACTTTTACAGAAGGAAACAGAAGCGGAAGCAAGAGAAACTAATGTGAGAATTGCTGGTTTAAAGGCAGGAATCAAGTGCATGTTGTGGATGAGACTGGAAACAAGTGAAGTGTTTGTTGAATGGTTGGGGCTCAATTCACCGTGTACTAAAAGCAAAAGCAAGGCAAAACAAACAAAGGAATTATATTTAGGGGAAAAGTCATTAAGCTGAGAGCTGGTGAGGTCAGCAGAACTGAAGAGTGTATATATTAAAGCATAAGGAATGTTCATGAAGTATACCAAGAAAGGGGAAAATTATGGGGTGTTTCAAGTCTGTAGTTTTCCCCTAAGAAGAATGTCACAAATTAGCAGAACCTGTCAGAAATAGGAATAAAAAGCCAGGTAGTCAGAGGAAAGTTTCCATTAAAGAGTATATATAAAGGTAAAAGATGAATTTGCAAAAATCAGGGTTCTTTAGGAATGGCAACAGGTAGTAAAGAAAACAAAAACACTCTTGAAGCACGTAGAGTCGCGAGGAGAAAAAGAAAGGATAATACACAGTTAGAATGTTGTAGTATTAAAGGTAATGTAGATATTGCCAAATCTAAGCAAGTGCTCTGCTGCAGTTTTTGAGCTCAAAGTGTGGGAGAAGGTAGAATGGATAGCAGGAGTAGAGATGCAAGTAAGTAAAGCAATAAACAAAACTGTGAGCTTAAAGCACTCGGTTTTTTGGGGCTGGTTAATGTATTTTCCAGGATTCTGAAAGAACTAGGATGGTAATGAGCAAATGCATCTAACAAATCCTCTGAAAACTAGGGCGATACCTGTTTTAAATACAGAGGGTTAAAAAAGCAGGAATGGAGAGAAGAGAAGTATTTACAGCTAGTAAAAAAGATTGCAGTAGATGCAGAAATGTAGAGGATGACTTAAATTGAGGAGAGGAGATGTTCATACTCAAAGATTGCAAGTGTTCCTGGGTGAGTGGCAGGCTAGCAAAGTAACCAGTTCCCCTTCCTGCTTCCAGAAATGCTTGAAAAATAGTGTAAACAACTATTTACAGCAACTGCCACTGCTATGCAAGAAGACAGTACTTTCACATTTGCTTTCTTTTTTTAATTTGTAGCATAGTCAGATATGCAAGAACTTCACATCAGGAGAAATTGTGTGGCTCCTTGTTTACTCTTGTATTGGTGCTGGCAATTTCTTATGGAAAAACAGGATTACCGAGAATCATATTTGTAAATCTTTAGAAGGTGGTTACACCCAGCTTTCTTGTAAAGTTAAAACGTCTGCTTTGGTCCATTTTAACTGTGACATTTATTTTTTTTTTTTTCCCCTTAAATCCATCTGGAAAATGTAGATCTAGTTACGGGACAAACGGAAGTTTGGTGTTTGTAACTATTGATTTTATTGCAAGCTGATGGTTGATTGTTTCTCTTTTTTCCTAGCCTTTTCCCCCCACTCAGTCTCATGTGTGTTAGCACCAAGCTCAAACTCTTCTGTATGCAAAATGCTCACTGTACGCAGTTGCTTTCAGTGGGGACAGAGACATAAACTGGAAGAGCTTTGGAATTAGATGAGAGATTTTTCTGTGATTTGAAGATGACCATCAGCTTCTATTTGGACTAATTCCAGACTTCTTTCATGAAGTTTACATCAATGTAGGGATTAAATGGAGGAGTAAATTTGGCTAGGGAAAAATGGGAACACAAGAAAAAGACTCAGAAAGTAATAGCTGAAATGTCTAAGAGGTAATATGAGGATCAGTCAAAAGGGAAGAGCAAGGAAATGGGATCTGAATTCAGGACAAACTGGGAGTCAAGAGAATCATCCAAAGGCAGAAGTACTGTGATGGCCTATGAGGAACGGAGAGTCAGGAACTGGCATATAGGCAGAAACATTAAGGAGGGGAAAAGGTAATGTATCAAAAGTCTAAGGAAGTTCAGAGGAATCAGAATTTACAGGAACTGCAAGGGAAGGGGGAGTATGGCAGTGTTTATGCAGGAAGTAGGATGAAAACGCCAGGCAGAGAATGTGGAGGGGGGGCTAATGTGAAAAGGATCACTATAGTAAGGAGGCAACCAGGGATACAGGGAAGGAATAGTGATGGAGGAAAGTGGTTAATGGTGATATAGCTATGTCCTACCCATTAGTTTAGAAGCGTGGAAGAAGAGTTCTTCATGTTTTATATCCAGAAAATGGGACATAGTACTAAGTATTATGCAGACCTTTCTAGCCATTGTATGTGTCTCAATTTTGCTTGGAAAAAGAAAATAATTTACCTTATGGGGGAGAATTTATTGATGGAGGAACTGAGATACAGCGCTGTAACTGAATAGCTTTTTTCTCATGAGCAATGCTGCTTTGCAGGAAATAAGCTTGGGTAGTGTGGTTCAGTATTTTTCATGTAGAGTAGTAGGCTTTGTTTTCAAGTGAGTAGGTGCTGGACAGAATTTGAAAAATTTGCTTCTTTCTATATGTGAACTCTGTTTCACAAAAATATTTACTATGGAAGTGACATTATGCAGTGAAGCGTATTTCTTTGGAGTATATTCTTTAAGAGGTGGCTGTAAAAGTTACCATGAAAGAAGCTATAGTATAAATTCTAGCATCTGACTTGTTAAACCGGGAAGAAATAGAGAATTGAGGGGGAAGGCTGGAACTCTGCTCCTCATTGTCTTGGAGCAGTATGGTGTATAGAACCATCTGCTGTTTGTGGACCCCTCAGCTATCCCTGATTAAAGATCAGATTATCAATGTAGTTCTAGTCTGAAATCTATAATTCTGTCTGGGCATTATGCTAAGTATGCGTGTAGATACATCAAAACAGCTGAAGTGATTAGAGCTCAACAAATTAGTTTTACATTCCTGAAAGCTTTGTTCTACATTTAGAAAGCATATAGGAAGGGGAAAAAAAAGTAGTGAAGCGACGTGAACATTCATACAGATTATTTTCTTATATTTTATGGTTTCCGTTCTTTGTTAGTGAAAGATTTCTTTCCTAGGATATGCAATTTCAAGGAAACTTAGACTGTATTCTAGGGAAGTCAACTTAGAAACAAATGCATTTACTAATCATTTTAAGCCCTTTCAATCAAACAGGATTACTGGTTGGTATAGCAATAGGAGTGGAAATTTCCTTAGCACATGCAAACACAGAGCCCCTGCTCCATTGTCACATGCAAAACATACAGTATAGAGTTTTGCAAAGCACATGTTTTTAATCATTTGGGGTTTTTTTTCCAGAACTGTAGGTGTATGTTACACAACAACAGAAAAGATACAGCAGAGTCCTCCTACACTTTGAGCTCCATGTAGACCAGATGCTAGCTGTGCTGAAGAGAGTAGCATTGAAGAAGCCATGAAGGAGTAAATCTTTTGTAAGCTGCCTTTTGTTTGATTTCATTCATTCTTTTGCTTTGTTCATTCTCTTCTCTTGCTTAACTGCTCTGGTTGTGGATGGCAAGCTTTTCATGTAGGTATTTTCAGTCAGTCTACTCTGTGCTAGGGCTGGAGTGGTTATGTTTGCCACTGCCTTCCCTGCCCCTGGAAACATATGGATGTGCTGATGGTGCTTGGTTACGTATAGGTTCAGGCGTTTATCTCTTCAGTTTCATTCAGCTGATTCAGTAGCTGTTTCCTATTTCTTTTAAGACACAACAGAAGTGTTGATAGGCCTGGACCTGCTTCTCTGTTCTAAACTGCTTCAGTTTTAAAAACAGAAGTTGCTCAGTGTTTTGTGTTAGGTAGTGGCTGTGTAGGAATTTACCTTCCTAATGCTTAGTGGTATAGAGAAGTACTGCTTACTGATTTTATAGATATCTTTTATGTACATGAAATCCCTAATTATTTTGGTAAAGGTAACCCTGGGGGGAAAACTTTTATTTTTACATCAAATACGATGTAAATGGGTGTTTTATACCTACTGTTTGGTACACTAATAATTGTGGGACTTGAGATTCACTTACACTTCTAGGAAGCTGCCCTTAGTGACGCGAGTGCCTGAACAGTAAGTTTCAGTTATACTTAAAGCTGTTGAAATTCCAGCAGAATTTAAGATCATTGTTTTCAAGACTGTAATAGTGTCTTGAGATTTCTCTAGTTGGGCACCTAAAATTAATGACAGTATATGACAGTTTGGGTGCATTCTTTCATTTAAAAACAAATTCCCAAATGGAAATTCGTATAATATTATGTTTATGCATATATAAAACAAGAACTTATGCTCTTTACTGATAGCTACAGTGAGACAAAGCATCAACAAAATTAAATTAGTGCAACTTCTTTTTTCCATTTAACCAAAAGAGGAAAATACTGATGTTATCTAATGTTTGATTGCCAGAAGTTGACTGATCTTAGATTTGCTGCTGTTAATTATGCTATCATCCAGTTACTTTTTAATGGGGAAAAAATGTATTAATACTGAGAGACCATGCAGAGATTTTCAAAGGCGTTACACTGAATTATAGAGAGGTTGGAGTGAAAATTGCAGGCTGAAGTCTGGAAGTCACCATAGAATAGAAATAACTTTACAATGTTTCAAGGTAAAATGAGTTTTATCATTTGACATTGGGCTTTCATGTGAGAACTGGCTGATGAAGCTAAAAGGTTAACTATCCAAAATGTATTAAGTTGTAGAAGGAAACAACTCCTCACTGAAGAAAACTAAGTTGTAGTAATTCATATGCCACCAGTATTATAGGTAGATGCCTTTCATAAATTTCTACCCTAATAATAGAGAGGTGATGTCTGATGTATTGCTTTACCTCTACTTACCCTAGTTTTGACAGCTGGTTCAGTGTTTCCCTAGGAACACTGAGTACATTTGACGTGATTTGTCTTTGTCTCTTCTGGAGTCCCCTCTAGTTACCTGCCATTCTTTGTTGTGGGAGTCTGGTGTCCTAGAAGTTCCAGGTGTGTCGTGAACTAGATAAAGTTTGTGTGCCTTTTTTTTCCCTTTCAGAATGGCACCTCATATATAAGTCTGCCAAAGAGGTTTGTAATACAGATTTTATTACTTATTTTTGTGAAGAAGTTCTCAGAGGCCTGGTAAGACTGAGATTTGATTGTGGTGTGTTGGTGTGGGCTCTTTTCTTGGTTAATTTCTGGTCCCTAGAATTATTGGATAAATAAAGAAGAAAAAGTCAATGGAATGTTTGATGGGGAGGGATAGGTCATTTTATGGTACGCAGTTCATCTTTGCACATACCATAAAGGTTTTCATTTTTATGATAGAGTGAGTGCATCATATATAGGGAAAGCTTACTATTTAGTTTTTCATCATTTTATAGATACTGCAACGGGGATGTCTGCCTGGTTCAAGTAGAGGGTTTGAAGACTACTGAAACCAAATTAGACCATTGATATGGGAACTTTTGATTCTCTGGAAAGTGTTTCATTTGTTGATTACACCCATAAGTAAAAATTCTCTATTCAAAAAGCTTGTCATATGCAGAATAAAAGGGCATTATGTTCTGCAAAGATTAATTCTTCTTGGCTCTGATGGTGTATAAAAGGATTTAATGCTGGGGAAAAGAGTACTGAATTGAGAAATCTGCAGAAGGAAAATCCTGTCAGCCTAGCTCATCGTAAATGCTGTTGAGCGATACAGGGTGAGGATCAGCCTCTTCCCGACAGCTGGGCTCCGAACCATGCAGGGCTTTGATGGATGCTGACAGCAGACAGAAATGCAAAAACATGAAGCCAGAGAAAAGTCTCCTGCAGGCTGAGGACCGGCGAATTTTGACATGGGTAAAGGGATGGGAAAGTTTGCTTGGCCGTTCAAGACAGTCGTCACTGGAACTTTATATTGTTATCTATGTTACTCTGTTTTACATAATGCTATATCTGAGGATGTTGAAGCATGCAATACTAAATGCATGGATGGGGATGTCAGGAATTGGCTAGTGCAACTGGAAAACTAAACAACAAATAATAAATAAGGGAGTTTTCTTTACACACTCTTTGATTAAAAATGAGCCACTGTAAAGATTAAGTGCGTCAAATCTACTATATTTCTTATGAGGTCTGCATGTAAAGTCCAGTTGTCTTTGAAAGCAGATAGCTGCAATGTTGGTGGTGAAATTAGGAAAAGAGAAGGAAAATTTATTTCTCAGTATAAAATTTGGGTAATACAGGAGGTGGATGTGTTCTGCAGAAATAGTTGGCCTGAGCAGTCTCCATTCTTTCCTCTTAGGCAAGAGGTTTTTAATGAATAAAATTAAATAATAAATAACATTAAATAAAAATGCTTGGTGTCTGCCCCCTGCTTAAGTATCTGTTGCATTTCCAATTTTATGTAGGGAGGGAAGCATGTGGAAATGGAATGATTAATACACAGACACAGCACCTTTTTTTGTTCAGTGTGCAACAGTATCATGTAGTGACTTGTATTAACCACATAACATTTTGTAGGCTCTGAACCTCTGATTGGGATTTTTCTTTACTGATAAAAGTGGTTTGTTAAAGAATTCTGATTTTTAGGCATCGCTTCTTTGTTTTACTAAAAGATAATATCATTGTACAAAGTCATTACGCTCAAGTGTGTGTTTGTATACAGCACACAGTAGTGTCAAATTTTCCTATCTTTTACCTTTGCAACAGAATTACCTTTTACTTCCAAGTGTTAAGTTCTCAAAGCAGTGGTATTACTCCGTTCCACCATGCACACCCTTAGCTGTATGCGCAATAGTTTAGAGCCAAAATGTTTACTACATTTTTCTGCTGGAGAGACCAGTGCTTGTTCAAACAGACTGCCTTGGCATCGGGCCCGCAGGAACCACATACCCAGATGCTGGAGAAATAATGCTTTGGTGGAAAGGGACTTTGCAGAGACAATTCTGCCATAAGCCCTCTCCTTTTTATTACACGTCTGTCTCTGTACCTTCACAGTCTCTTAAGTAGATGGGTCTCATGCCTTAGAGTTTATTTATACAAATAAACTGTCATAGCTGCTGTAGGATATAACATTCTGGAACATTTCTTCACATACACACTCCAGATAAAAATAATTACCCCAAATTAAAGTTTTAAAAATTATTATTCTTCTAGAATACGTTCAGAGGATAGACTGCCTTGCCCCAGACTGTACCTATGAGGTTTTTTCCACCCTTTGTATCAGTCCCTCCCTGAATGTGCCAACTGATCAGTGGAAGGAAACTGGAGAGGATTTAGAAAAGAAACTAATACATGGAGGGAGGAAATGACATAACAGTAGGAGAATGGAAAGAGGATCTTGGAGGGGGATAACATAATTTAGGAAGTTTTTTACCACCTGTAACAGAAAAAGTGGATTGAGACCAGCAGTGTAGACGGTTGTTCATTTCTAATAGAAAAATAACAAGTGAGATAGGATGTCTGTGGATATCTCAGATCTTTTGAGTCAGAGAGGATTAATTACAGCAAGTATCAGATTGCCTGTAAAGATACACCAGAAACGCCAAACGATTGTGCTTGGTGGGTACGAGTATTCAAAACTTGCTGTTGTTACTTTTTAAATAAGACCAATCCAGTAAGGCACAAGAGCTGATCCTTGCTCTGCTGTTTCTACAGTAATTATTTGATCACTTCTCTTTTCTTTGCAAACTGACGGAGTTTCTTCCTCCGTCCTTTTGTTTTTGGAAAGGACATTCGTATTTTTGTTCAGAATCTGCAGCAGCCTCTGGCATTATTACTTATTCTGAAACACTGGAATGGGTGAAGTACAGGAGGATTTATGGCTACTGATTAGCCCATATTTTAATGCAAATTGCTAAAATTGAGAGTGAGATTAGATTTTGTTTAAAAGATGTAGTGGTTAAGATAATTGTTTATATTGGATCTAAAGTCAGTATGTTAATATTTTATTTGTATCTTTGTCAGTTAGATGTGCAGTATGGGGAAGAACACATAGGTTCCTGTCTCCAGGATTATTTTTCAAATGACTTGAGGATTTAGTTTCCAAAATTTTCTTACTGCTTTAGCAGTACTTCCAAGCATTTGTTGCTGTTGTTGTTCCAATAGACTCTTTATGCCTTTAAAAAAAAAAAAAAGGAAAAAAAATTGGTTGCCTTGAGACTTTTCACAAATTCAGATCCAGTTCTTTGAATATTTTCAGCAAAAACCCCATCCAAATAACCAAAAATATGAAATAGTTAATTTTAGCATTTCTAAAATGAAACTGCTGTGGGTAAGAAGAAAGGAATGTATTAGAGACTTTCAACTGTTTTAAATAAAAAATAGAGCAAAGATGATGGCCTCCCGCTTCCCCTTCCTCCCTCACTACTTCCCACAGTAGGCTGTCGTGCCATCATGAAGGCACTCATACCGAGCTGTGAGAAGGCAAGTTTAGATTTTTTCTTTCCCTTTACTGAATTTAGAAAATGGGCTTCTTGTTTCTCTTCAGAATAACCTGGGGGGCTATCTAGTGTTTCTGGTTGAAAGTGTCTCAGTCTTTTGTTTTAAAACTGGTTGCTGGAAACTGGGAGATTATCCTGGGGAAGGATGTATATCTGCTTTTCTTTGCTTGCTGCCCTAAACATCTGCTGTTGGCCACTATTGATATAGGGTATCAGATTAAGTGGAGTGTTGATATGACCCAGGGTGGCTATTTTTCTGTTCTGCTACAGAAAAACAATTATTTTCTGGGCCACAGAGAAATAGTGCACTGGTGTAAGGACACTTGTGTAAGATTAAAAACCCAGACTTCTGCTGTAAGTTTGGCACAAAAGATGTTTAATGAACATATAACCACTAGAGCCTGGGGACTCTCCATTTATGCTGCTACTGCCTGTTTTTCCCCATACCCTTTGGTTCTGTAAAAGGTGCCAAAATCATCTTTGGGATGTTGAGTTACTCAGTTTCTGCCTTCCTGCTTTTTTAACTCCCCCAATTAAATATGATAAAAATAGAACAGTTTGGTTTCCTCCCACTCCACTGAAAAGAGCAAATAATACATTCATTTTTTGTGCCAACCTGAAATGTATTAAGTATATTTATTAATTTGAGCCAATACCCCTTCCAGAAGAAAGAAGCCTGTATATTCAACAGGTCTATTTAGACATGAATTGGGTTGATGCTAGTTTTGAGGTTCTTTTTGTTGTTTGGGTTTTTTTTAGAGAAGCAGCAATGAAATGTGTGAACATTGTATTTCCCAGTGGGCTTAAATCTTTCTAAATGTGACATGGACTTGAACAGCTTTATTGTTATTATTATTTTAAAGTGTCAGGGCAGATAGTGGCGTATGGAGTAGGATGCAGAATAGCATTTCAGGAAGTTTCAGTAACTTCGGACTGATTTCTTTCTGGTAAGATGGGGTTGGTTCTAATTAGTTGGCAGGTTTTATTGTTAAGAATAGAAAACTTTGAAGCAGTTGAAATGGAAATTGGCCTTTGGCAAGTGAAACTGGACCTTGTTCCTACATGAGGAATAAAGCTTTGCTACTAATCACTGGTAGTTGAGTCCTCTCTCTAGTGCTTCTTTTGAGAGCTGTGTTCTCTTCTGTTTATTTTGATATGCTTGTCCCCCTCCCTAATGTATTTGCTGCAGACATGTTTGTTGCTAAATTCTCATCAGGCATATAGAACTTTAAAATATTTTGTGTAATTATTTGAATTGTTTCTTCTACACTCTGTACGGGCCTCAGAAATGCATTTTCTTCATTATTGTCATTTTGAAATTTTCAGTCTGTGGCACCCCAAATACCTAACACTTGTATTACTGAATACCTTCTGAAAAATACATCAGCAGTGTGTCCAAAGCTTATTTGTGATGGGTGCCAAAATGTTAGCCTTAACTTGGTAGGAAAAAACAGCATGAATTACAAGTTTAAAAAAATTCAGCTATTGCAGGTAATTTTAAGGTTGAGGTTTTTTGTGGTGCATTAGGAACATGTGTGGTAACTGCACAGAGAGAGAAAATAATTGAAGATACAGCAAGAGAAATGAAAAATTACAGATTTTTCAAGTGTAGCAAATAGGCATCTTTTGTAATCGTTTTCAGTGTGCAGCCTTAGGTTGTAAGGTACAACAAAAAAGTTTTCAAACTAAATCATGTTTCTGTGCCATTTTAAGAGAGATTAGCTATGCATTTTGAAGAAGAATACTGATATGAGCACCAGGTTTGATAACAAATCTCCTAACATTCATGTATTTTAATCCAATATTGCCATTTATTTAGAAGCCTTGAAATTCATGGCAAGAGAACAAGATCAATACCAGGCTGATCATAGCATATTTGTTTTAGACTTGTCAAACAAGTGATCTCTATGATCTCTAGATGCTCTACAGCAACACCACATAGATTCTGATGTAAAAAGTAATTTACCTTAAAAATGGTTTCACAAGATTAACAGTAGAAGTCACAGAAAAGTAAATGAACAGAAGACATAAATACTGTGTTTGGAAAAATATTGCACTGACAAGGGCACACTCAAGAAGGTCACTTTGGAGTTTGTGTTTCTGCACACTGCATAAAACACCACTCCTACATTAATGTAACTTCTTTTTTAATGTACTGTATAGAATTTGGGGTTTTTTCCATAAATCAAAGCTATATTTACTGTTTTTAACAAGAAGGAAGTCTGAGCACTCATCAGTAGAAACTGAGTGGGACTATGGAAATGATTTATATGGCCTCTTTGACTACACTGGGCTGAAATAAACAGATGCCAAAATAAACAGTCTTTTTAAGAGGGTTTTTTGAGTCAAAAGGAGAAGCGTTACATGAGAGGACAAAATGATCCCACCATATGAATTACATGGTCACTTTTTCTTCCGGTTCAGAAGTTTACTGGCCATTTTAAGTAGGTAAAAAGAAACGCTAGAAAATGCAATGCCAGAAGCCATTTAAAATTTCACTGCTTCTGACACTGTACTGAAAGTGCACAAAGCAGTTGAACTAGGGGAAGGTAGCGTTTTGGCATGTGTGTGTGCATCAGTGTAGTGTGTGTATATTTATGAAACAAATACAGGATTAGAAATTCAAAGTATAATAATGCTACAACTGTATTTACACTGATTTCTAAGTGCTAAGGTTTGGACAAAGAAAAGGACAAGAAAATATGAAGAATGGTACTAAAGACAAAGAGCCATCATTTTCAAGTTTTGTGCCAAAGTGGCTCCTTTGAAACCCTATTTATGAATAAGCACCAATATCTTACAATTAAACAAAGGCAAAGTCCCCCTCCCCATTTTTTCGTCTATAAGCAAGACTAAAATACAGTATTAAAGATGCAGATTTTTTCAGTATTTTGTCCATCAGGCAGCATTATCAAAAGATTTCACAAAGGAATGGAGGACTAGAAGAAACCTCCTACGGGAGCAAGTCTAGGTTCTTACCACAATAGGAAACAACATAATAATATTTCATAAATTTATTCAGGTCCCTCTTAAAATGCCTAGATATGTTACCCTCTATCTCCTGTTTGGAAACCTTTCCAGAATTGGATTTGTTTTTCCCAATTCCTAATCCCAGTTAGTTCGGGTACAGCTTTTACCAGGTGTTCTTATGCTGACATTATTTTTCAGCTTAAATCCTTTTTCCTCTTTGTTACCACCAGTAAGGAATTTAGGTAGGACCCTTTCCATTCAGGAGAGAGGAGGCCACCTATGGCCTGTCTGTCAGGGGAACTGAAGAAGCACAAGGTTTGGGCAATCGGTGCCGTATTATCCAAACACAATCACGTTGATCAGTAGTTACTTAGATTGCCAAACAATCTAGGATGCCTGAACATCCTTGGGTGACTGGGGATCATTTCAGGAAGGCAGCCTGTTCTTCCTATGTTTTGTGCTTTTACATTTTTTTAAAATTATTTAAGCGTTTTGTGCTTTTTATTTATTTATATTTGTGCAATGGGCACATTCCAATTCCCTCTAGCTATCTGCTTGAGCTAGCCCGTTTTGAGTTTCCTACAGCTTATTCCCAGTAATCTAGTTATAAAACTAGAGCAATTCAAGAAAGACTTTTCATTCCATTCCATGCTTCACAAACTGGTGGATGAAACAACACCTACATTGCCTCCAATTTTGTGTGTATATTTTTGTTGTGTTTATCAGAGTAAAAAAATCCAGTGGTTCAGAGAGACATGTAAGCTGTGAAGACCAACAGTTTGGACCTACACCTTTTTTGCATTCCAAACACTATACATATGTAGTATTCACTGACTTTTTTTTAATTTTTATTATTTGTTTGTTTCCTTGTCCTTGGTGGAAGGAGATCTCTTGTATCTTAATGTTTTTGTTTTTCATGGCTGTATCATTTTAACACCCTGTGGTGATTCTGCAATCGTCTGGTAAGCCTTTATTCTCCTTAATTTTTTTCTGACTGATCTCCTAGTTCATATACATATTTTTCCCTTGGATACACAACTTTGCAGTCTTGACTGTTGAATTTCTTCCCATTCTCATTAATCACATCAGTGAATTGAATCAACAATAAAACACATTTTTAAAGAATGAAACATAGTTTATTTTTGTGACAGTTTGTTCATATTGCTAATTACAATATTCTTTTAGGTTTTATATGCAAATGCAATTGCATGGAGTACTGACTGTCACAAATTACTTTGATTCCTCACTCTTTGGTTGATTTTTTTTTTTTTTTTTTTTTTTTTTTTTTTTGTCTGGGAGAGAGGAGAAATAACAAATTGAGTCCATGTTGCCTTGATACAAAGGTAGGATACTTTGCTATACTGGGATAATTTGTCTCTGTTTCTCGTGGCTTTGGAGTGGATCACCTACCTGAACAGAAGCTGAGGTGAGTCCTCAGCTAGCAAAGTCAGTGTTGAGTCAGTGTTAGTCAAGATGGTATCTAGCCGGCTTCAGTCATATTGGTTCCCTGGATGTTTCAGCATCGTTCTACAGACTCAGTCTCTGCTATCACCATCAAAATGTGGTAGCAGTTTCCAGACAAACTGAACTTACAAAGCCTGTTTCTATTTTGGTGAATGAATATATGAAGAAATGTTGAGACTGATGTAACGATAAGGGTTAAAAAACCCCATAGCTGATGAAGATAGCAGCGTAGTAAAAGTGCTCACCACACTCACGCAGCTACTGAATTCTTGTTCAGAGATGTCCCTGGAGGATTCCTCAGCAGGGGCACCTGGGTATGTTGGTCCTCCTACTCATTCCTGTTTTTTTCCCATTGCCTTTCCCATTGGGTTGTGTTGTATCAAGGCACTGCCTGCTAGCCAGAGCCAGAAAGTTTACCCAGCTGAAAAATAGCATCCCCACCCCGCATCATTTTCAAGAGATCAAGATCGCTTCTCTCTGGTGGTTTACAACACATACACACAAGGACTTGCACAGGCCCAGCTGAGGAGGCAGGCAGGGGAAGAAGAGAGGACCCAAGGAAGCCCGACTTGACAGCCCTGTACGTTTTCACCACCTTAGGGCTTTATGTTTTGCTTGTTCTGTTGCCCTCAGTAGTGTCTGTGGTTGCTTTTTTCCTGTCACCCTTGTTTTGAGTTTTTATGTGGACTGGCTGGCTGGGATAGCGAAATGCTTGAATTGTCATCACTGCTGTGTTGGGGCAGTAGCTGTCATTTCTATTGGGCCCTGGCTATGCTGTCTTTTACGGGCTTGCTCTTCCACTGCCTAATTCCAGTAAAAGCAGGAGTTGCTTGAGAGAAGGTGCAAACCAAAATGATGACTTTGATTGAGGAAGAGGACTTGAAGTGTTTCCCTTACTGAGGGTCTGTGGTTTCTGACTGAGGCAGTCACGGACCAGAAGATTTTCCTGAATCCATGTCTGTCTGGATCATTGACCACAGTAGTGCAAGTGGTTCATAATTCATCCAATGCATTTATCCTTCCAACACTTCTCTTTTTTAAGAAGTACTGTCTTCTTTTCTTTCTTCTCCCCCTCCCCCAAATTAAGGTGCGGAGATTAAATAATTTATCAACTGCGCACACGAATCTGAGACTTAGCTGGGAACTGAATCTATAACTTGTAAGTCTCTGGCCATCAGTCTTCTCTTTGGACTGTTGTTCATAATGCTTGTAGTTGGAGACATTCCTTTCACTTTGTCTCCAAGAGGGTAATTGCCCTTTGATGCAGTTGTCGGTGAAATTATCATTCCTCTGTAGTCAGCTGATCTGAACTTATTTTCTGAGGTTATTTTTAGAAATCACTGAATACACAGTGAGGGAGTTTACCTGGTGTACTCCCATCCGGACAGGTGACTAATCTAACCTTTGAGATCGCACTGTGCACAGGTTTGTTAGAGTGGATGCAATTCAAATTGCTGGAAAGGGTGAATAGAACAATGTGTGACTTTTATGGGCTTTCTTAGAAGTTTTTTTTCCCCTTCCTCTGTATTTCAGAATTCCAGGTGAAAAGGCCTCTGCATTTTTCCTACTAATATGTTTCAGATGTGAACTATAAAGATGCTGGAGGTAAAAGTTCCAATGGATATAGCAGTACCATGACACTATAACGTTAAGGCAACATCTAAATCTGTTGGTTTCCATGGAATGCTGCAAAGATTTTGCCCAGCTATTTGTGGTCTGAAGGGATTCAGTTTAAGACTACTCCCATAAATATGAGGGATAATATTTCTTTTTGCATTCAGTATGTTAAAATAATGGGATAGGATCCTAGGAACTGGCTTTTCCACATCATTTCTCTTACACAAATTATTAACAATAAAACAATGGTAGATCAGATGTGTAGCTGCTGCAATTCACTGAAAGCTTTTGAATGGAAACTGGAATGAATTTGGTCCTTTTTGTTTGCTTTTTTAGCATGTATCATGCTAAACAGCTCTTGGCATAATATAATTTGTAATGTTTGGTATTGTTCTTCAGTGGAGTCTAAAAGACATCCCCATCTCTGGAACTCATACTTATTTTCTTGATGGTTCACAAAGGTTTTTTTCTTTCTTTTTTTTTTTTTTTTAATCATTTGTAGAACCATAATTCTGCTTCTCTGTTCCAGAACAATTGTACGGTTTTGGGTCTGCCCATATTTCATTTCAGTAAGAAAATCGTTACCTGCTTCCAATTCTTTCTTTGAAACAAATTGGTTATAAGTGCTTGTGTGTTTTGGACTGGATTTAAACTTTAATTTTATGTTGTGTTGGTGAAAGCTTTGCCTAGTGATAAAATGTGTGAAGTACAGTTGAGAGATATGCAATTTATTTTGTTCGGCATAGCAGTGAGAAAGTTCATATGGTTGGGAGTGCAATTAATTAACTACATTATCCAGAAAAACTGAAATTAAATTCCATTTTTAATATTCTGCCTGGGGAAGTGATATTGCTTGTTTCTTCAGCAGTGTCAGAACATACGATGGCTGAAACTGTTTTAAGCTTCTTTAATAATTTAACATAGGAAGAAGATACTGTGTAAATAGTTTCATTTTAGATGCTGCTGGGTATACGTGATGTTGGTCACGAGCGAAAGAGAGATGTGTTTTTGTGGACAAGAGTACAGAGTAGGTTGTATGGATGGATGTGAGAGCAACTGGCAAGTCATTTATTAATTACAGAAATAAGGTTAACTAACATAATAGTGTTATAATTGCAGAAGGTTTCCAGGGCACAGGTTTACCAGAGGACTATCCAGCATTTCATATTTAATTTTTCTCTTCTTTTTCAGGCTCTGGATGTCGACCGAACTGTTCTGTATAAAATGAAGAAATCTGTCAAAGCCATAAACATATCTGGTTTGGGTAAGCACATAATAATTCCTGGTAGTTTATATTGGCGTAATTGGAGGATTTAAACAGTCAGTTGTCTCACTGAATCGGAAAGAGTTATATGGGTAACTCTAAGAGAAAAATGTACATTTTAAAATAGGAGTCTTGAACTAGCTGCTTGATCATGAACTCAGTAAGGATGAAATTTCGTGAGGCAGCTGAACCCATCTAGCTGGCACACTGCTACCAAGGGGGGGAAGCCATGCTCTCCTCTTGCCACCTCCTCTGGGCTACCTGCTCCTTCTGCCACCCCTGGTGTTTGGCAGATCCCAGGATGAGATTTTTAGCACATATAAAGCTGCATATGCAGTGAAATCAACTGAACTGGGATTAGATGAGCACCTGAAACGGTAAGGCATATATGTATTATCAAGACCTGAGGGCATGGCAGGGGTGAAATTACTCTCTTTGGCAGCGGTAAGAAGCTCCATTGGTTCTACTGCTTTGTAAAACCTCACCCTTCCTGGGGGCTTCCAGTTATGTGTGTTGAGAACTTCATGATGAGAGAGCTGATGAGCTGCAATTTTTTATTGTCATGATGCACAAAGTCAGATATTTCTCTTACAACGCTGATAAAAATACAGAGAACTATTGCTGTATGCATTTTTATGTGTGTGCCAATCTCATGGAGTTTTGTGTTTATCTTCTTTGAAAAAATAACTGAAGCTTTTGTTTTTGTGGATCAGCAGCATTTTGTGAATAAGAAACAGTACTTGTTTTTGTAGATAAGAAACAGCATATTTTTGGCTTTTGTTCTCACTTTGCAGTTCATAGCAATTAGAACTAACAAAACCTATATTATATGCAAAATAGATAGGCCTGGCGACCTTGGAGAGCCACCAATATCTTAAAACTTGTGGGCACATTGGTGTTCAGATATATGGTTGTTACAAGGACTGCTGTTGTGGTATAATTCTTATCAGCTAATTGAAAGAAAGTTCTTTCTTGCCTAAAGTAATGAAGCGGTTATCTTTGGACCATGGGGAGTCTAGTTTAAGATTCATCTGGAGCTATGTCATCTGTTACACATTTATTTGGCACCCTTTCTTCTGGGTTTTTGATTGGGCTTTTTTTTTTTTTTAACTTTTGAATGCTTGACTATGCCTTATGATCAGTGTACTTGTTAGAGCTTTGTAACAAATCACTGCAGTTTTTGCATAAAATCAGTACCTTGCCTAGTTTTTTAAATTCATGCTGCCCAATCTTGACAATAAAAGTCTGGAGGAATTTCTCTTCCACCAGCAGAAATATCGCTAACCCAGCCACTTGGCCAGCTCTCGGGGTTTCTTTTGATAAAACAAAAACTGTGGCCCTGCACTCATAAGTTACTGTTACTGGATTTTTAATGTAGGTTCCCTGAGTATTGAGTATACATGGTTTTGCTTTCTTTTTTAATGTGTGAATTTAGAAACCATTATGGAGGTTCGAAAGTGATTCCAATTTGTACATAATTTAGTTTCTTTCTTAAAAAAAGCCTCTAAACCCTTGAACAAACCTGGCTCAGATTTCTTTTTTTGATAGATTCCAAACCTTTTGTTTGTTAGGAAACTTTTAAAATACATCAGGAAGAAACTGTAGGGGAGGGAGAGTATTTTGGAGGGTTCCATGAACAAATATAATTTTGTGTTCTTCAGAAATACTTGTGGAGTACCAGCTCAGCTAATAGTATTGCTGCAATAACTGCTATCAGCATTCTGGGGAATGTCTCAGAACTGCTGTTGAGCTGCTGGTTTGTTGGCTTTGTTTAATCTGATACATAGATCCAGAAGAACAGTCCCTAGGATGCTGGGAAATAGAAAACTCTTGGGGATGCTGTATGGAATAGAAAGCTCTTGTTTCCTAAAGTAAAAAGTCAGCATGATTCAGCTGCTGATTGCACATCTAACTACAACGATTAATGGTAGGAACCTTTTCACCTTGTTTTCATGCTGTGGCAGCCTTCTCTTTTTTGCTGTATGAATTGTGCCCTGACCTCCACCCTCACGTGGGTTCAGATACGCTAAGCTGGAAGCAGGAAGTAGAAAGAGTGCAGAAAATAATATAGAAATAATTCAACTTACTGGGTAGCCATGTGAACTAGAGGCGTTGTGACCTGCCACATCCCTGGCTTTTGCTGTCTGTGCCAGCTTGTTCCAAGCTTGTTCAGGTGTGTGTACGTCACACAATAGTGTTAGTTGAACATCCTTACTTCGTCCTACAGCTCAAGTAGGCAAAGAGTTTAGTAAGTGCTCAGCCCCTGCTGTTGATGCTGAGGAAAAAGAAGTACAGCTCAGTGCTAGGACTTAGTTTTTAAATTGAATGGCTATAAGCAAACTATCTTTTACAAGCTGCAAGTTCAAGCACTGAATGCTGAAACTTGTAGAATTAATGCCGTTTGTGTAACTTCAATTCTGCATGTACGTTATGACAGTTTTTAATTACTTTATATTATACCACTGCTCCACAGGGTTTTAGTTTCATATATTGGAAATCAAAGAAAATTTGTAGCGACTTGAGAAATAAAGTTCGTGAATGGCTGTCCAAATAGGAATGTGAACAGACAGGCTTGTTTTTAAGTTGGAGTGTGCTAGGTTTATTGAACAGGTTGTATAATTAATTCATAGAAATTTGGAGAAAGGACATTGCATCAAGAATCCTTTGGATATTAAATGTGTTGATGTATACAAATGGGCTTGAAATGAAACTGGATCATTGATTGTTTGAACAGATTAATCCTCTCTAAATAATCTTCAGGGTTTATGCTGATCTCATGTGTTCAGTGACCAAGAAAGGCTCTTTGTTCTTATTAATGCATAATTTGTTTTCTAGGGTGTGGGTTTTTTTGTGACTTCCTTTGAAGAGTTAGAAATTGGCCATGGATAGAATAAGAAATAGGCAACATTAACTTTTCGAGGTGCCAGCTTGGTGTGCTTTGTCCATGTGCTCAAGCTTGACATGGTCACTAAGCTTGGGTTCAGAAAGACTGTTTTATTCCACAGATCAAATTGACAGGGACTTTTTATGCCTGTCTACACAAGCAAGTAATCTGGTGTCCTAGGAATTAATCGCTAGGTCGGAGTAGTTAAGAGTAAGACCCCTCAGAATTCCTTTGTATTTAAATCAAGGGAACTTGCTGTAGGCTTAGGTTTCATCTCATTCCCTGGGCTGAATAACCCCCCAACACGTGCAGCTCAAAGCTTTCTGAAGGGCAGAAGCCTTAGGTGGTACTGGATGACTTGTGTTGGTGCAGCCCGCACTGATTCAGAATCTGCTGTCTCCATTAGACACTGGACCACTTCTGGGGCAGAGCTTCTGGTTTCCTTGTCTCAGGAAGGAATCTAGTTGTCGTGAACCAAAACTGCTTTGAGAACTGAACTGGCCTGTGGTAAATTCAGGCTGCTAGGATTTGCTTCAGGTCCCCACTGCTGCTCTGAATTGGCGAGCTAACAGAGATACGAGTTTTGTCCTCATCTGTAATGGAGTTTGTAGTCCCATTTCTCTCCTAAGATGACCTGAGAGTCTTATTTGATCTCTTGCCTTCAATTGTAGAGATCCAGGACTTTGCCAACACACTTAATCTCCTCTGTTTCTTTCTTCAGCACACAATTAAATGTAACAGCACACAGTTAAAGAGTGTTAATAAAAGACTCATTATAGGAGTTGGGAATTGTTATGCGGTCTCTGGTATGGTACAGAAATATTGTGGGTCTTTTTAGAGTGGATGTGTCAAATGATTGTCTAGTCTTGATGACATATTGTCCTTTGTACAGCATGTGAATAGATACACATAAACCAGAATTAGTAAGATACGTCATACTTCTGGCATCAGCATTAAAATATAAATAATATGTTTATTGTATCAAGTACACATTTTTAGCAAGAAATCTTCTGAATTTTTTTTTAAATCAATTATAATTTCAATAACCTTTATATACTGATGACATTTTCATGTTTTTCTCTTTTTGAAGCTCACGTGGAAAATGAAGAACAGTATACACAAGCACTGGAGAAATTCGGAGGCAACTGTGTTTGCAGGGATGACCCAGATTTGGGAACAGCATTTTTAAAATTTTCTGTGTTTACAAAGGAATTAACTGCACTCTTCAAAAATTTGGTAAGAATTACTTAAGAAGAACATGTTGAAATTTTAAGGCTATTACAAAAGCTGTATTTCTGAATTATAAAAGCTCTTCATGTGGAAGACAATTTGTGTTTTAGCAACCACTATTCTTAAAAAAATTCTTGGCTTAGGAAAAAGTCTCATGCCCTGGCCTTTCTTCTTGCAAAACACAAAACTCAAAAAAACCCAAATCATAACAAAACAAAAAAACCCCCACACCACAAACCCCAAATAAACCCAACAAAAATCCCTTTTCCAACAATTCTCACAGCTAAAAGTGTTATAAAAAAATAGTTATAAAAGTAGTTCTCACAATAAAATTGTTATGACGTATTATAAAATGCACATATCAGTTTGCTTTAAAATTGATAAACCAGCAAAACCTTACTTGGTTTACTCTGTGTTCATGTTGCTATTGCTTTACTTTTTCACACTTTCCATTTGTATTTATAAAGGAAGATTTCAGCGTCCCTGGAAGAGAGAGTCCCTTGCTTCTCAGGGAAGAGTCAGGAAAACAAAGTCAAACATAATGCTATAATGACAATAGCGTCCACTGGGGACCAATACTGCAACTGAAGCCAGTAAGGCTTAAAAGCACTCTTCAGTGAGCCAAATGGGATGGAGCCAAATGGAAGAATGGGAGTTTTAATTATGAATGGAGAATTTTCAGCCTCAATTTCACATTAATCAGAGGGCACAAAAAGAGCAGATTCTGACTATTCCTACTAGCTAGAGTTTTCCCATGTCTGAGTAAGTCCTAAATTTACTTGAAACCACAGAACTTTTAAACCAGGGGCTAGGAAGGGGAGATGACCCGGATTCCTACAAACATTTAAAAGTCTCTGCCTGCTGAAATCAATGGGATGGAGACACATCAAATGCTTTTGTGAGTCTAGACCAAATGTCTGTAGTTTGCAGCCAGCTGGTCATAATCAGTTCTTTGGGGAATGTTTCCAGCTGATGGGATTTAGGGCATTCTCATCCACTCCCTGATGGTGTCCTCTCTTTTTGCCCAGTTGTGGTATTGATGAGAGAGAAACTAGCCCCGAATGTATTTATGAACAGTGAAATGTATTTCATATTGGTCATATTGATTTGAATACCTCTGGATGTACAAATATTGTCTGAGATTATGTATCAGAAGAGACATCCTTATTGGGTGTGAGTCAGTCAGTTATCCTGCGTCTCCCATACAGAGGTAGACTGCTCATATGGAAGGGGAAATAGAGTGGGTCTTCTAATTGATGCCTTCTGTTGACTGAAAAACCCTCTCTACCGTATATTAATTGCAATATGGTGACTTCATTAGGCAAATGGACCTGGGAAATGTGATGTTTAGGTGGATTTAAAAAGCAATCTGCTAAAAGCTGCACCCCCTCCCCAGAAAAACCTTTTAATGTATTATATTTCAAGGAGACTTTTAAAAGCTAAAAAATGTTGCCATTTTACCAAAAATCTTAATTATTTGTTCTCTTAAAAACAGCAATTACTACCTTTGCAAAATATTTCTGACAAGAATAACTTTTCTTCCACAAGCTGCAAAGGAAAACAAAACCAAAATAAATGTCTATAGGAAGTGTGATGCATGTTTTTATTGGTTTTTTAGCCACTTAGGTGTTTTGTGTGTCTTCTCCAATGAATATTTCTAATTTTTTTTTGCTTTGTACTGCTATGTATTCTTGCTTCAGTTTGTATGTGTGCAAAGAGGATATGTCATGAGACAGTAGCTAAATCTTTAGTTTTTCTCAGTTTGTGGTTTGGTTTTCTCTATTTTTGAAGCAAATAATTTTGCATAAATATAAATGTAATTTTGGGTGGTTTTTTTTTTTTTTTACATTGCAAAAGTGTAGGTACCTGCTCTGTTCTTCAATGCTGTCTGGTGAAGGACAGGTCTCTGTATGGTTCTGCTCTTTCCTAATGTGCATCATGTTGTTGAGGTTTGAAGTTTTCTGTTTTCTCCTGCTTAGGAAAGGAAAGCTGAAGAAATAGGCGAACCTAATGCTTCTTGAATTGGTGTCTAAGAAAATAGTTTCCTCCAGAAAGAAACACATATGAAAAAAAATGTAAACTTTATTATTGCCTGAAAATACTATATTTGTAAACAAGGATTCTAAAATTATAAAAGAATTACAAAACAAAATTATAGTTTTATGTAACTTTGCCTATTAGAAGTTAATACCTCTAGAATAGATTGTTGGTAACCAGTCACTTTGAAAATCTGTTCTCAAGCTCACTGAGGGAGGTCTACTTTTCTAAGAGATTACAGGGCCATTGACTAGTGTAAAAAGTCCTATAGAGTAGCTGGAAATAATTTGGGGTCCTATTTTTTTGTAGGCATACCCATATATGAAACAAGCCCCATGCATTCTCACAGGGTGGTGAAGTATCCAACTCTGAATGTTTTAAGCATGTTGGCAGTAAAAACATCCCCTTCCTCTGGTGTTTCCTTGTAGCACCCAACAAATTCTGGTTGTAAATAGTTTCATCAAAAATGTAGCCAGGGTCATACAACCTGCTGCTGTTTAAAAAAAAAAAAAAAAAAAAAATCTGAAAGATACCTTTTTAAATAGATCTTTCCCTGGAGTTTCATAGGGCACTGGATTTCCACAGAAGACATTAGCTGAAATGAGTGGGGAATGTGCAAGGAAGTGAGAGGACGTGTTCGGACTGGAGCAGATGCCAAAGCTATTAACACTGGCAAAGCTTTAGGGTTACTGTCAAGTTTTGCTTTGTCGTATGTTTTGCTTTTGTTTCTAGAAGCTGATGTGTTCTGTCAGCTCTGGCCTGGGTGGCATTTAAAGCTGTAGCTCTAAAGTGCTTCTGCGAAAAGATTTTCCTTAAACTTGTCTTTAGTAAGCTAAAGGAAAGCTGTTAGAAAGTTCTTCTACATTAGCAGGGATTTTAGGTTCTTGTTTTCTCTATTATTTTTAAAGTTTTCCCAAAAGACTTTGATGTTTTTGTGGACTTATCAAGCTATCAGTGTTTTAAAGTATTTCATTAACATCTGGAGTTTTTTTCATCTTGGAATCCAATTATTCAACTGTAAACTATTCAAGTTAAAGTTCAGGTCTTGGGTTTTTATATGTGTTCTGCTACACTGCTTTTATGTGTGCACTTTTAAATAGTGCATAAAACTCAAAAAACACCTTGAAGAACATTGGTTCTTCACATTTGAAGTGATTTACAAAACGCATCTTTAAGAGAAGAATTAAAATGACATTTACTGCATATCAGGTCCTTGTAACTACTCATTTTAGCCTTTCTATCACATTGTTTGCAGTTTGGATCAGTTTATGATATACTGTGCCTTTTTTTTTTTTTTCTCTTGCTATAACTGAAATATCAAGCTTCAACTTTTTCTGGATTAGAAACGTTTTTAAGATGACTGAGCAATCAATATGTCATTTTTTGGTAGTGAACTATCAGAAAATACTAGAGGCTTTTTCAGAAGTAACCCAGTGCCTTTTGTGGCACGTACAGCATTGCTTCTTGATGGTAACCTTGGTGCTAATTCCCGATGGAATGGTAGCACTCGCAGTTCCCAGGCAGGTTAGGTCTGTATGGTGCTTGCTTATAGTGTTAATTACTCTGTCTTCCTAATAAATTTAGTGCCAAGTGGTAAAGGTGTGAGTCTTAATATGAATAATGTTTGGATAAGGAAAGGCTCATTGCAATGTGTTTGCACTTTAAATGTTTTTTTCCTTTCAATCCTATTAGATTGCTTCACCAAGAAGAAATAAAATCTGTAGTTGCCTGTCATCCTTGTCAGCACTCCTTGAAAAGGGATTTGATCTGTGAAGATGAAGTAGCTATATAACAAATTCCATTTTCTGTATCTGTTGTTCTTCTACATATTATTGTCCTTTCTTTTTCATTTATTTAAATTTAAAGCTAATGAAACATGATGGATTGAGAGAACTGGAATCTGATATTTCCACTCTGTGGAAGGTAGCTGGGAGAAAGATTCTATGTGAGAAGTTTTTCTATTAATAAACCTTGGATTTTTAGCCAGGAAAAATGGAAGAACAACATAATATTTTGTAACCATATGCTCCTGTTTGACTTCAGTTTTTATATGTAAGAAGGATATTTGCTTAAATATAAAAGACAACAAAACTGAAGAAAATATCTTTTCTGTATTAGACAATGAATTTAAGAAATTAATGCCCAGAATTTTCTTTTCGGGATAATAGGTAAGACTAAGGTTGTAAAAATATGTTTAGTGCCTGAACCTTCACAGGCATATTTAGTTTAGAAGGACTCATCTTAATTAGTGTATAAAAAAAGCTACTGATATACATATTTGAGGTTGGAGTATTATATATTAACAATACATATATATATGTATTGTTTCTGTTTTTCACTAGTACATCTGAGGAAAGATTGGCTTAATGGTGAGAGGATAAACGTAAGAGTACTGTTTGATTTACACTTGTAAAGATATAAACCAAGATGTAATAATTCCTCCTTAGTGGCATGGGTTCAGCTCCACCTGGAATCTTATCTTTATTTCTTTGCCAAAAAGATATTGATCCAACTGGAGGAAATTGAGAGGACAGTAACAAAAAAATGATCAGGGCTTGAATAGGTTGATTTATGAAGAAAGCTTAGAAGAATTGGAAATGTGTGGTTTGCCTCACAGATAACTTTGATTATGGAAGAGGAAAATAATAAATTGCATATAAATGGGATCTCACTGTGAAAATATTAGTTGAAGTGTCCCAGAGAAAGTGGTGGAAGCCTACCACTTAGGTGTTTTAATTTAGGTTAGAAAATGTGCAGTTGGGAATTCTCCATTGGCAAGGAAGATGGGCTGGAATAACCTCAAGTCTCTTTCTTGCTTTGCTTTTGAAATACTTCAGTTTGGGCTTTTAAGAATACCTTTAACAATGTATTTCCTGTCATTCTGCGTTTGCACTTCCTAATAGAGAAGTTGCCGGCCTGTAGTTCGTGTATCAGTGGTGGTACAGGGGCTGTTCCCAAGTAGTGGTAACATGTGGTATCTTGTGTGAAGGCATTTTTCTTGGCAGCTGAGCCAGTAGCTCCACATGGGCACTTAGTGGTGTTCAGCTCCTGCTTCGCTGGAGTCACTTTTCCTATGGCACACACGGGTGGTGGGTGATGTCCCACCTCAGCCACCAGCCTGGGGGGATACAGTTTGTGCTACAGGATGCACCACCTTGCTGGAGGTGGAGCAGGGGGTGAGGACAGCGGAAAGGCAGTGTTGTGTCCTTCTGCGTGGGAAGGAGGTGTGGACAAAGATGAAAGTTTGCACTACAAGTCTGTACGTTACGTGATTTTCTGAAGTCTTGGGCTTAGATGCTAAAAGCTCAAAGTTCAGCCAAACAAACTGTGTCTTGTCTACAGCGGATGTTCTGATTTCCATTTGTTCCCTGCTGTTTTGATTGACATTGTCGTACTAAAGCTCACACCACTGGGAAAACTTTGGGAAAAGTATTCGATCCGATAGTACTTGCCATAAAAAAATGAAAATAACAAACAATGATTTGTTCACAGGCAGTACTTTTGGCACTTGGGCACACCCAAGTTCATTGGGGGCTGGGAAGCCCTCAGCCAACTACATCTACAATTTAGTAATAGCAATAAGAGTCATATCGTACATTGTTCAACTGCCTGAATTTAGTTTGAATTAAAAATGTTTTAAGGTCCACTCTCTTTATCTGCACATTAAGAAAAGTTTTTAACTTTTTTTCCCTTGGATTTAGAAAACAGCAAAGCCTACTCATGTATTGTAGGCACCGCTATCTGAAGCTGTTCTGAAAAAGACTTTAAAATAAACAGGAGGGCTGGCAAGTGAAGAAGTTCAGTGTTTAGCCATAGGGTCTTTAAGTAATTGAAAATCTTCTTTCCCCTTTGCAAATGTTGGCTTGTGTGTTGCCTCTGCCAGTTGCTTCTGGCAGCTACGTGTTTGTTTATTTTTACATTCTCCCTCCTGCCATTTCTTCTTCTCCTCCCCTGAGCTTTCTCCAACTTAGGAAGTTTTAATTTATTACCCTGTCTCTGTCATCTTATCTTGTTGGATGCTGTCAGAGGAAAACTGCGAGTGTGCCAAAGCTGCAGTGTTGGAAGTGGAAACCAGGTCAACTATTTTTTTTTTATTTTTTTTTTTTTAAAACACATGAAACTTGCTAGTATTCCTCTGACATAGGATGACTTTAATTTCTGTGAAGCTTTTCTGCACATTTGTGCACGTCTCTTTTTAAAGAATATTTTAAAACGTAAAATAGTCAAAATGTAGAGGCTGTTATATACGTTTTAGCTCCCTGTATACACACAAAGTAGGAGCCGCAGCATATTAATGCCTCGCCGCATGCCAAAAATGGGTCTATATTTTTAGATAGTTCAGCTCAAGCTTCTCAAGAAAGAGGGGAAAAAACATGTAAGATCTTTTATCTGTATCCTTCTTGCCGATTTATAAATACGAACAAGTATGATTCATCTAACTAGGTTAATAATGACAACTTCATGCATTATGTATGTTTACATTTGTTGCAAGTAAAATAGGAGCACCGTGAATACAATAGACTGGTAGCAATATACAGGTGATAGCATATAGAAGGAATTAATTTGAATAGGCAGGGGTTCTCCAAACTTCTAAAAAGAATGTTGGCGTTTTTCTCCTATTCTTTTTTTAAAGTTACTTTGGACTTTCAGGCTCCACGACTTGAAATTCTAGGAAACATCCAGAACTGTTTTAGAGGCCGATTGATGTTTATACGAATATGTCTTCAAGCTCCAACGGGGTAGGTTTAGACTGAACATTAGGAAAGAATTTTTCACAGAAAGAGTGGTTGGGCATTGGAAGAGGCTGCCCAGGGAGGTGGTTGAGTCACCATCAATGGATGTGTTTAAGAGACGTTTAGATGTGGTGTTGGGGGATATGATATAGGGAAGAACTTTGTAGTGTAGGGTAGATGGTTGGACTCGATGATCCCAAGGGTCTCTTCCAACCTGGATGATTCTATGATTCTATGATTCTATGATTCTATGTCTGGGCTAATATTTGAGTGCCTGACAGTCTTTCTTTCTAGCTTAAGGAAAAAACTATTTGAGCCTGCTGTTGAGAAATGCTTTACTCTTGCTTTGTGCCGAATTATCTGGATTAGAAGAATAATTAACTGGAGGCTATAAAGTGTTGATCTTCAGGTTTGACATCTGACTGTAACATACTAATAAAGTAGAATAATAAAGTAGAGAACTTTGCAAAGGATGAGATCTTAGATGAGACCTCTGCTGCTTCTCTACCTGGATAGCCATTCTAGATGTGCATGCCCAAAGATATGTGTGTTCTTTCTGTCTTTTTCCAGAAGTTTGTTTTTTTTTTACCTAAGTTTTGTGTGATTTAAACCATTTCACTTATCTCTTTTATCTACAACATATAATTTTATTAACTTTGACCATGGTTACGTTGATATGCAGAAGTTGCAGCACTGCTGTGAACTTAGGAGCTGGATGGTTTCCAGCTCTGCCAGCTAAGCATGTGTAAATGTTGCTCATTCAATTTTTATAGGAATTATTTCAAAAACAAATGCAGAGAGTTGAAATTTAACTTATTGATTCAAAAGGACTGTAGTTGAGTCCTGCAGCTTTTTGGGGAGGAGGAAAAGTAGGGTGAAGAAGGGGAAATGTCACTTGTGGTAAGAGTTTAAAAGACCGGATTTTTCTGTATTTCTTCAACCTTCCCATGCAGAGGCAATCTGATTAAGCTTGAAAATTGATGTATATTCACTTTCTCTTTGATTGCTGGCTAAAATTTCAAGCAAATACATTAAGGCAGTAGAGGAAGAGGAAGGGTTGGGGTTTGGGGGGCTTTGTATGTTTTAATAGCAACTGTTGAGTACTGGGGGTGGGACTTCTGAGTCTGTTCTAGTGAGGCTACCAAGTAACTCTAGAGTGATAATATTTTGTATTTTTCCATTCTGGGGCATCCTAAGCATAACAACTGGAAATACTTTTTTCTTGAAGTTCCTGTTAGTGTCCTTGCCTCTCTGGATGGGTTATGCTAAAACGATTTTGAAGTTCCTGAAGAAACAGAAACATTTGTTGCTACATGATGCAAAGTACTTTCTGTACTTTAAACATTTGAAATCCATCTCCATATATACATTTCAGTGCTTCTTAAAAAAAATAATCACATTTTAAAAGAACAGCTAACAATAACATCAAAAAAAGAAACTCATCCAAAGGCAACCTTCATGAAACTGCTGCAAAAGTTATTCTGATTTTTTTCCGAACTCCGGTTTTTACTCTTTAGTGCAATCCATTTGACTTGTTACAGTTTAAACTCTGTGCGTAGACATCATGGCCCATACCTTGAATCACAGAGGATTACACATGAAGTCTTTCCTTTCTTGGTGTATACTAGTTACTTTCTTAGTCCTACTCTTTCTTCAGCCTTTTTCTGTAACAAAATATTATTGTACAGATACTTATCTAAAACCATGATTTGGATACTGTTGTCTTAGTTTGAAATTTTTTTTTCTTGAAATTTTCTTTTTTCTTGAATTAATGGCATACTCAAGACCTCATAAAATCCTATTTCAAAGTTTGTATGAGATAAACAAGGCAGATGTATTACTTTTTAAAAATACATAGAAAATACTTGAATAGTGGCTTTTTTACAGGCCAGCACTTTTTTTCTTTATAACTTCTATCAGAGTAAGATGCCATGTATTGTGAGAGTAGCAGATACATTTTATGACATACGTCTGAAGAGAATGAAAAATAAACAAGATTAATTTAAAATATACAGATGAACTTAATATGTAAGTGCTGAAAAATTGCACGATTGTTTTCATGTAATTTAAACAGTGAAATCAGGCGATGTAAAAACTAGTGGTCTTACTTTGTAGTCATTGTTGGATGAAATATTAATCATCAGCAGTAATTCTGCAGGTTTCCTGCTGGCTTGGGTTACAGTGTTTTCAGAGTAAGTTTAATTAACTCACGTTGCCTCCATCTTTGATTACTGGCTGTACTGATAAACAGCTTCATAAAGCAGGGTTAGGAAAATAATACCTTGTGCAACACTCTCGTAGTTCACACATTTCAGAAAGTATGTTCTGTGTTAAAATATATTAAATATTTTGATGTAATTTTCTTGTTACAGATTCAGAATATGAACAACATAATCACTTTTCCATTGGACAGTTTGCTGAAGGGAGATCTGAAAGGAGTAAAAGGGGTATGGTTTTCTTATTTATATATAAAAATTATTGTTGGTACATAAATACATTTAGCTAGCATATTAATCTTATTTGATGGAAGGCATGGGATACTAAAGTAATGTATTAGCTTAATAAACAAGAGATGTTTTTCTTGTGTGTGAATCGAATCATCCCTTCTGCTTGTGGTTTGATATGCTCTTGACCATGTATACAAAACAACATTTGAGAAGCTTTAAAGCAGCCCTGAGGGCAGCAGAGGAAGAGATGTAAGAATTTAGATATTTACTTAGCTAAGGAGGGGGTAGTACTATATTTAAAAGGATTATTATTAATATATTTATTTAGCATTCTAAACTTACCTGTGTCTATACAGACTATTAAGAAAGACACATTAGACTGCATGAGCATAGGATTTTTCTTAACAAAGCTGGGATCTGTTTGTGCCCTGAGGATATTTCATATTTGAAATAATAATAACTTAGGACTCAAATGATGATATGTTTATAATAAATTTCAAAGCCTATGGCCAACAAACTTACTTGGCTTATGCTTCATTTACTACTGAGCAAACAGGAAGCGACTGGCAGCTATTGTTCTAGGACATCGAAGGAAGAAGAAAAATGTACATAGACTAAAAATGGTCTCTGTAAATTACTGGAGGATAAAGAGATTATTTAGTAAGATAGGCTTATTATCTTTGTGTTGCTTGCTTACCACATCTCACTCCTCTTGTTCTTTTCTTTTTCTATGTCAGAATAAATACATTTATTACAATACAGTGTTCGCCCCGTGTTCCTGACTTGAGAAAATAATCAAATACTGCTTTGATTAATTTCAAAATTGTTGAAATAACTAGCTGATATGTAAGAATTAGTTCCTAATCTGTAGTTGTAAAGTTTTTCCAGTGTCTGACAGTTAACAGTGAGGTTTTTTTGTAGTTAGCTAATCTCTTGAACTCCAGCAGAATTTCAACTGCTGCATTTTTAGACATCGGTGAAATAATTTTACAACCTGTTAAGAACATTTTATCCAAATTGGCTTTTTCAAAGGGAAAAAATAAAGGAATCTGGAACATAAGTAATTCAAAATTCTCACAGAATCAGTTATGTTGAGCCGTATGGCCTATGCTGTTCCTATTAAGTCAGTGGGAAACTGATTTCTTGAACTTCAGTGGGATGAATCAATTTCTCAGCCAAAGCTATGGCACAGCCTCAGGACAGGTGCTTCTTTACAGTGCAGACAGAGATGGAATAATGAGAAAATAGTGGATTGGATTAATTGTGTACTGTGCTCTTGGGATGACATGTGGTTTACTTTTAAGGAGTAAAACGGAGCTCTAAAAAGCATAGTAAAAAGCATCCTAGAGATGCTTTTAAAAACATGAGTGAATTAATTCTGTGTACAAGCTTGTTTTTCCTATATGCAGGATTCCTTTTACGCAATCCTCAGGTGAGCTATTCGAGAAAGAGTGGAGGCCCTTATTCTGGTAGATGCTGCAAATGCCAAGGTGTGTCTTCATCCTTAGAACCACAGTGTTTTTCATGTAAATAACTAACTGTATTTTTTTTGTTTTTCTTGACAGGACCTGAAAAAACCCTTTGATAAAGCGTGGAAAGACTATGAAACAAAAGTGTATGTATCTTTTAAACTTTTATTTACAAGGGAAGTATAACTGAAATCTATAAAGGTCATTATTTAATGTTAAGCTGTTAAGGTCCCAGCCAGAAGTCCTAGTTGGGAAGCTGAGCTGTTTTTTGAAAATACAAGTGCATGTACACAATCATTTCAAGTTCTGTAATATCCAACTTATTTTGTGAGTAAACTGCCTTTTGTGTGTGTTTATGTGTCAGTGTGCCATGACAGTTAGTGCCTGTGGTAGACTTCTTTGCTTGATGAAGTTGCAAGTAATGAACATAATTTCCCAGTGTATGTTCTTCCACTGCATATTCTTCCACTTCAATCGAGAAAGTTTTGCTTTAATTGGGAAATAAATCTTTGAAATTTTTAATAGTGTCCATATTACTACCCTGTAATCTACTACGTGTGAAAGTCCACTTCCTTTTTGTCTTCCTTTACTTTTGGAGGACACTATTATATAAAAGGAAAAGTTAGCCACCCTGTGTTTTCATCCTTAACTGCCAAGAGTGCAGCAACATAATTGTACTTGATGTTCTTTTAAGCATGTGTTGTTGGTGGTTTTTTTCTTCTTCTCATCAGTGACTAATTCATTATAATTAGCAAGTTTCTTTAGTCAGAAGAGCACAGAAGAAATTATATACTTTATGCCTGAGTGTTTTCAAATGTCTTAAAAATATATCAAGAATATGCAAGTCAAGATTTAGTTCTGAATTCATCAGCCTGAAACTCTTGTAATGACTCTTTAATGTCTCTGGCTGTAGTGCATCTTATGAGACCGTGCTCAATGCAGATGTCTCTAGGAAGGTCTAGAAAGACCTTATTTGATACTGAGCCTTTGGCACTTAACCATGAGGTGGTAAGGCTGGTGGGGGCATGGGTTTGTTTGCTGCTACCATTCCAAAACTCGTGATTCCAGATTGACCCAGTAACCTTGCTAAACCACATCTAATTAATGCGGTTTATTTAAAGATAGGGATAATTTCTGCATTTCATGCCAAGGTTGGATGCTCTTAGCAGGTGTCTTGTGTACTAGAAGTGGATGAATACCTATATGAGTCTTGTCACCTGTGTCTCATGTTGCATGTTCAGCCCAATCTACTATAAGCCACTTATTTTAAGGTGCCTGATGCACAATATAAACAGCTGTAAAATTAGTTTTCATAACAGAATTTTATATCCAGCTAGATTAATCAAATGAGTCAACAAAGCTCAGCACCTACAATCAAACAGAATTCGTTTTGGTACCTTTTAAATCTTCAAGTGGTTTAGTGCCCTACATCAGAACGGTTGTTTCCTGGGTCGACCAAGTCAATTTTATCAGCACAGCTGATCTTCTTAATAGTGCTGTGTGTTTCAGACCATTTCTGATGGTACAGGTCCAGAAGAATCACATATGATGACACTGTTTAACATAAATAGCTTGCAGATCCCCAGCCACCTAGATAGTGCTAGATTCTCAGCCAATTTTTTTATTTTTTTTTTTTAATTGCGCAAAGTTATAATGATTATCTGGTGGTACCCAGTGTCTTGTACAGTCTTCAGAAATTATTCCTGTGGGTGGTTTACTCACAACTTAGCTAAATTTTATTATTCCTTTTGTGAATAACAACGAGAACAGTCTAATTACCGCTTTCTAGGCTCAGTTTGTGTGGAGGACTTGTGTGGCTTTTGGTTTTTGAAACTGCCTCACTGTGGCTGGATTTTCATAACAAGACATTCTGAAATGTTGAGATAAACCTCCAGTCCGACAGTGTGAATCCTTAGAAGATTGTGATGGCTCTAGTGTTTCGTGTTCTTAATACCAGTGGACAATCTCATTTGGTGCCGTGCCAGTTATCGGCTGTTGAAGTAATTAAGATTTCTAACCATTACCCATGGCAGTAGTTGATCTCTGAGGGTGGGCCATAAAGAACAGTCCTGTAATTTAGTCTGCTACTGTCTACCTGTGCTTGATTGCTGGATCTGAAAGCTTGTTTACTTATGTGTAAATTATTCATAGTGACATCCCAGAAAGTTTATGTGCAAAATTTAAAATACATTTGCACACTGCTGGGACACATACCAAGAATGCTGTTACTACTGGACCGAGATCTCTGATGCTTTTAGAATTTCTGATAGAATATTCACCGGGATGAGTATGTTGCAGTGATGTAAAGATTTGTACTTAGATCCTCAGTTTGGTCAGAGCAGGTGGTCTGTTTCAGAGTCAGGTACTCCAGAATATTTTTGTTTGCCTTTTTAACTTAGTTAAGTACTTGAGAAGTAAAAATGCCCATAGAAAATGTATTTGAATCTGTATATTTGGGGGTTCTCATTTGAGTTTAAGGACAGTAGACACTTGGAAATGTTGTGCATGTTATTTCATTCAGGACCTGAAAATGTGATGTTGACATGTTTATTTTCTGTCTGTGGGATTGAATCCAATGCTGTGCGTATGATATCATGAGGTTGGGGTTTTTTTTTTCCCTTTTAACCAACAGTCCTTTAGAAAGCCTGCTTTATGACTTTGCTTTCAAATAAGACACTTGAGTTTTGATCTGAAAGAGGTTCTTTTTTGCACTGTAAGGACATACCTCTTTCCAAGTTACCTCTGTAGTTTCTGCAACATTTTTTAACAAATGAAGCACACCTTCTTGACAAGGCTTATTTCTAAGCCATTTATTTGTCAGGTTATCCAACATGCAAAAACTGAAGGTAGCAATTCTTTCAGATCCATTACCATTTTCTGTGATATTTCCAGGAGATGGGATGGTGCAATTGCTGTGTGCTTTAGTTTTTTTAAATGGTTAGATGAAAGCTCCACATCAATATTCTAGAGTTTAAAGCTCTTAGTCTAGCCTGTTGGACTCCTTCACTTTGATCAAGAGCAAAGGATCATCTGCTTGAGGTTTGGGATAGCGAGCCTGGGAATTCTGTGTACAGGAAAATTCTTTCAAACAAGGGACATTGTGTATGTGTGTGTGTGTGTGGTTGTTTTACAACAGCAGAAATTACTTAGTGTGGCTTAAGTTTGGCAGTTAGGGAATATTGTTTTTCAGTGCAAGCTACCTCACTTCTACCAAGGAGCAAACCTATTTTCCATAGTTTTGTTGAGTTAAATTCAGACTGGAACTTCCCCAAGGCCCCTGCTCCTGCAGTAGGACTGTGGGATTTGTCTGACCCTCTTATGCATAAGATCAGTTCCCAGATAAATTGAGATGTTGGCAGCTGTCATTATCGAGCGCTGGTCTTTACGAATCAGAGACGGGAAGTTTAATGATGTGATTTTTGAAGAGAATTTTGAGAATTTTCATTTGAGCCTGAGCCTGTTCCGGTCAGCTTCATCATCTACTGAATTTTGGACATAGGAAAACAGTGAGGTTTTTCTGGGTTGCTATTATATAAGCCATTGAGGTTTCTTGAGATAATAACTGTTTTGATTCTGTGGCTATCCCAAATGGATCTGAACTTCCTTATAGCTGTGCATTTTGGTCATCTGTAGCAGTGGGTAGACGCCGAGTCATCTCAAGAATTCTATATTGCAAATTGAATTTCTTTGTTGTGATATCTTCACAGTCTCTGCAGGGCACAAAAAGGGCAGAGGGGCAGGGAGAGCTAACCTCAGTCTCACCTACAGCTTGTGTTGCCAGAGTGGGATGGTGGATGTAGGTGTTGATAGCCAGAGGTTTGCTCAGCCTTCTTCAGTCTCTTACCTTAGATGACTCCTTGTTTGGACTGTGCCTAAAACCAGCCCTAGGTTTATGCTTAGTTGGCTCTCTTTTCCAGTGATACATCTTCAAATGTGAATATTTCTTTCTATTCTTTTTTTTTTTTTCCTTGCCTTTTCTTTTCCCTGTGGGTTAACAAACCCTTCAAGGCTTCTAGGCTGCTCTTTGTCTGCATATCCCTCTGTATCATACGCTTAAAATCACACTGTTCATCTGCATTTCCTAGTCACAAGTACAGACCTGTGAAGCTAAGTGCCAGGTATCAAAGTGGTATTTTTGTAGTCTGTGTAGAAGTGACAGTGTCTCATCCTGATTTCTGTCTTGATAGGCTGTCTTTATAAGGAAGAATTGGAGCTTATTTGCCTCAATATCTTGTCTCTCTTACTTGCACCTTTGTGATGACATATCTGGTGCTAATATACCCAAGCGTGACCTATTTGAAAAGAAGTTCAGTTAATTCAAAAATGGCATTTGTTTTGCTTTGTCGCCATAGCAATTTCTGAGCTGCTACTTCAAGCTCTGTATGTAATTAAGTGTGCTTAAAAATTACTATGTATCTAGTTTTGTTTGGGAGACTAATGTTAAGATCCATTCTTAAGCTCTTGAATCACCATCCATCGACGTTGATTATTGTGCAACTTCTTCAGCCTGTAGCTACATAACTTCTTGGAGTATTTTCCTGAAGATCACCGTAGCTGAAGTAACTGAGAGGCTGGATCCATTTTTCTTTATACCTCGGGACTGTTTTTGAATAAGGGAGTAAGAGGAGCAAATAACCCCATAGCTTTATGCCAGCCTACTTCCATCAAAAAATTGGGAACATCCTGAGGTGACATTTATGAATAATTCATCTTTTCTCACCATCATTAACATGCTTCAGTTGAAGCTCTAAAGATTTTAAAATGTTTTTAAAGCTTGAAAGTAGTTAAAAGCAGCGCATTTCTCTTAGGACCTCAATTACAATCTTTGTTTCCCATATAAGAGCTGGGTGATGCTGCCTGCCGCTGCAGCACCGCAGCGGGATGAGCCTGTCTGTGTCCTTTGGGGAGAACTGGTGCAGACTGGGCCCTTTTTGTTACGAGGCAGTTGCTTTCCCCCATGTACTTAAACACTAATGGCAGACGCGCCGGGGGAGCATATGGGGAAGGAGTACACATGTCATGAAAACTGCTCATTCTCCCAGCAGGCAGACTGTATTCAACAAGGCAGCGAGCCAGATTTCACCCACATTCTTCAGTGTAATGGGTCCTGTTGTGGTAGATTTTGAGGTAAAGACATTGTATCAATTTTGCCCAGGAAACAGAAGCATGAACTTACTGAAGCATATTATTTACTCATTTTTTAGCTGAATAGTAGTGTCTGTATTCTAGACATAAACCTGTCTTTCCTGAAAAGAAAGAAATGTTAATTTTTTTAATAAAGGTGTCTTACTCTTAGGCCTGTAAATATATATTATCTTCAGAAGTCCTCAGCGAGTAAGTGTTGTGCTAATGCTATGAAATGTAAATGCTTAATGAAAATGAGCAAGCTTTTCCTGGGAAGGCTGGCTCCCCCTCCTTCTTCGACATTCTCCTTTTAAAAACCGGGCATGAGGTCTGTTATGCACAGCTGTGTGAAGAGAACAAGTTGTCTGAATGTGTTTATGGGATTATCAAATCAGGGCAGTAGGCTGAGATGCATTACGTTACTGTGCAGAAATGCAGGCACTTATATCTGGATATAACTATCATTAATGGTTTGTTTCTGAACCATTTGAAGCCAATGGAAGAATGAACAAATTCTACAGTCTTCTGTAAAGATGTTTGTACAGCTATTTGATTGTGATGAAGTTTCCAGTTTGGCAAAATAACTTTTAAAACAATATCTAAAAAATATATTTGAAAAATGTGCAAATTACTTCTTCAGAGCTATAATGTGACTCGGAAGATCATTGATATTCATAGATTGTAGGTATTTCTGCCACATTTCCTTTTAAAGCATGTACATGAGACAAAGCGGAGGTCACATCTTTAAAATAGCGGCATAGAATGAAAGTGCTAACCAAGGTAGCTTTAATATAGAATCATAGAATAGAATAATAGAATCATTTAGGTTGGAAAAGACCTTTAAGATCATCAAGTCCAACCGTTAACCTAGCACTGCCAAGTTCACCGCTAAACCATATCCTGAAGTGCCACGTCTACACATACCTCCAGGGATGGTGACTCAACCACTTCCCTGGACAACCTGTCCCAATGCTTGACAACTCTTTCAGTGAAAAAATTTTTCCTAATATCCAACCTAAACCTTCCGTGGCACAACTTGAAGCCATTTCCTCTTGTCCTGCTGCTTGTTACTTGAGAGAAGAGACCCGACTCCCACCTCACTACGCCCTCCTTTCAGGTAGTTGTAGGGAGCGATAAGGTCTCCCCTCAGCCTCCTTTTCTGCAGACTAAACAACTCCAGCTCTGGACATGCTCCAGCACCTCAATGTCTTTCTTGTAATGAGGAGCTCAAAACTGAACACAGTATTCAAGGTGTGGCCTCACCAGGGCCCAGGGAGACAATCACTTCCCTAGTCCTGCTGGCCACACTATTTCTGATACAAGCCAGGATGCTGTTGGCCTTCTCGGCCACCTGGGCACACTGCTGGCTCATATTCAGCTGGCTGTTGACCAACACCCCCAGGTCCTTTTCCATCGGGCAGCTTTCCAGCCACTCTTCCCCAAGCCAGTTCATGAGCAGCCAGTTTCTCCAGGAGAATGCTGTGGGAAACAGTGTCAAAGGCTTTACTGAAGTCCAGGTAAACATGATCCACAATATGCTGATTTGAGCCTGAGATTTCATACTAAGTATTTTTATTTTGAAAGAGAATACCTGCCAATTAAGTGGAAAAAGCTTTGAATGGATCTGCAGATATTATGGGTGAAACACTGGAAAGATCTGGACACGTTTTGCTCACTCTGCCCTCTTCTCCCCCATCCTCCAGTGCAGGATGAGTGAAGGGGACAAGCTTTCCAGTGTTTCCAAAGGGAAAAGATGACTTCTCCATTCAGGACTTGGGTGATAAGAGGGAGAGTCATGCTTTACTGTCAACCTTGACAGATAGTAGGATAAAATATAGCTCTGTCACTGAAAGGCTAGGATGCCAGAGCTGAACTTGGACAGTCAGGCTGAAAAGGAAGACTAGACAAAGAAAGAGTATTTGAATTGAAAATGTGTTATATTACTTTGTCAAACAAAACAGCCCTTGGAAGCGCTTCATTTTCCAGAGTGCTCCCCGTTCAAATCTGAGCCTTCCAGGTGCTATTCCCAGCCTCTGCACCTTCTCTTGTACGTCCCCAGACTCAGTCTGGGTTACTGCTATATGGGGAAGAAAGGAGAGGAAGAAGGACAGAGTTGCTGCCCAGCCAACCAGTTCGCTACGGCTGCATGTACAGAGGCTGGTCTAGTTGTTTACCCTTGTTCACTGGCTGAAAAAAAATACCAGCCTTTGGCGTGTTAAACAGTAAAATAGGTCCTATCCTTTTTAAAGTTTAAAGAAAATAAAAATGCCTACTTTGATGTTTATTTATACTATGATATGTACGACAAAATTGATGTCTTTGAAATACAAATTAAAATTTATACTGAAAAAGCAGTTGGTTTTCACATTGGAGCTGTAAAAATAGTCATATAGTAGAAACTGAATGGGCAAGACCATTTACTTTGTACCTGATCGACTTTTCTGTTGTAGTAATTCTTCATCCTGTTCTTCAGCTTTACTTGTCTATTACACAAATCTGAGCTCACTGTATATTAGTCATGTGCAGCTGCGTTGTAAATGGACTGAAGTGTGCTCAGATTTTAATTTTAGTCAGTAAAGTCTATATATGTGATATATGTTGCATGAGCTTCAAAAACATCAGCTTGAGAAAACATCTGCTTATTTCTTATTGCTCCTAGAGGATTTTTCTAGAGTTTTCCTAATTTTCTTATTAATTTTTCTTAATTGATCTGCCTGGAAAACCTGAATACCCTACAACACTAGGAATCCCACAGCGGTACATTGTAGAACTGTCTTTGCCAGAAGGATTTGGTTAATGTCACGGTAGAGTGACACTTGAATCTGAGTTGACCCGTGCATTTGGGTAGGAAACAGCCAACCTTTAGCACGCGGAAGATTTCCCGGCAACACTGCTCTACGTGGTTTCTTTGTTGCCTTAGAAACAAAGTGCTCTGTAGTATCAGTCAGATAGGAGGTAGCATATTACTGTAGCAAAACAACAGGTTAAATCCAGGATTACAAAGCTGAAAATGTTAGGTAGAGACTAAAAGCATAAATAATAAGGAAATGCAAATGGGAAATGCACCATCATATATCTCTGGTATTTGTCACCGAGAGAGGGTTTGCTTTTTTTCTAAAGCATCTCTGAATTTTTTGAAGCCATGGAGCCTGGAGCTCCAGCAAACAGCTTCAAGGTTGTCTTATTTCTCTGAATTACTTGGTACATGTCGGTATACTTTAGTCTTGGTTTAACTACTTTTTGCCTGTGGAGGATGATTTATCCTTTAAAGAGAAGAAAGGACTCTTTCACCGAAATCTAGCTCTTTCTTTAAAAGGAATTCAATTTCTCAAAGCAATGTATGCTGTAATATTGTGCATAATGTTTGATTCTTTGGCAGTATTAGTTGTCTTTTGGTTTAACTAGCACGTAGAGATACCTTATTACATGTTAATAAGCTCTGAAAATTGTAGAGGTGGCTATGTCATCCTGTGTTCAAGTATTGTTCTCTGTAAACGATGAGAATATAACTATCGATTGCTATTGTGGTGTTAGACTTGACTCGCATTTCGGTGAATTCTCTGGCCTTGTGAATTGTTAGATTAATGTGGAAATTGGGAGAACTAAAACTGACCTGAATCTTTGCTCTGAGGTTTGACTTTTTTAGAACTATCAAGTGTGATAGAATGTAAACTCTCCTAGAGTGTGTGCTAGAAAGGAGATGCGTATTTGTCATTTTCTGTGAATCTTTGTAATGGCTTATCTTCCTTGTCCATGGCTGATATTTGGTTGATTTTTGTGTTTGAACTCTCTATTCTGTGGCTACCAAATGGCATAATTGGCAGTAAGTGGGTAAGAGTACAGACTTATTTTTGATGAACACAGAATGTTCTGGAATCGACTTTTTATTGAAGCGAGTGAAGGTTCTCAGCATATTTAGGCTGTCTGCTTCTGGCGGGACGCGATGGGCTGAGGAGGAGTGCGGAGCTGGCGGGATGTGCTGCCTGCTGGGACGCTGTGCTGCCTGCCAGTACCCAGAGCGCAGTGATGCTTCTTGAATTGCTGTTCAAAATGTTTCCCTGTGGGAATGTTATGGGATGGGATTAATTCTAGTTTTCCCTGGCTGCTTGAGGTGTAAGAAGAGGCAGCTCCTCATTCTTGAGAGGTACAGAATCTATTGTTGACTGGAAGTCCTTAGACCATCTCGGACATTTTCCCATAAGCTATTCGGGTAATGTTAACATCAGGTTAAGAGAGCACTTGAGACATGTCATCTTTTCGGAGAGAGGGCTGAGAGACACTTGACTGCCCACGAGGAGGTACGACAGTGCCTGTGTTATTTGTTCCTCTCATCTGCTTCCTGTATTCCTGTGTAATGCTTCCTCTTGTTCAAAAGCAGTATAGCATTTCCTCAGGAAGCTCCTTCCACAATTTTCAGCTTCTAAACTGTACAAGTAGCAAACTAAAAGTCTTTCACCAAAAAGTAAACACCCTCATGTATTTTCTTTTATTAATGTCTCTTTTCATATCGGGCTTGTCTAACTGGGTAGTACAATTATGCTACCACCTTTAGGAATAATATGGAGAATAGCTGTAATAAACACAAGTGTGTTTAGGGGAGTTATACTGCACGGCAGACATTGGTTATTCATTTATATTCTGCAGGAGAACCTGTTTTATTCAGAGCTCTTGGAAAATGTTCATGGAAACTTTTAGGGAATTAGGACAGCTGGTCTAGCAGACTTTGAAGTCTGCAACACAGCCGGCTGGCTGGCATTCCCAGTGCCAACTGGCTCAGTAGCAAGTAGAGATGGCAACTGTGATTTTGGCTTCAGGAACCCTGTATATATAGAAGATGACTTGATGACAGGCAAGACTCAATAAATCTGATGACATAATTGAACTCTGTTAACCAGTGTTTGGTCAGTTGGGATTAAACATCTCCCTACATTTTAAATTAAAATTCATTATTTTGTTTCTGGATTTTCTTTCTTCAATGCAAGAACTTAGTAGCTTCCTCTCACTTAGTATCTTTTTTTTGTAATATCTGTCAGGAAATTATTTTAACAGATGATTGACTTAGATTTCAGCTACTGTATGTCATTGCTGATCTTTAGTCATTGTCAAATTTCAAATGAAATGTCATCTGGAAGTAAGTCATATGCAAAGCTACAGAAGTCTGAGTCTGCATCTGTCAGTAGACTTTGTGAATAATCAGATTTCCTGAGAGGCTGTGGATTTCTCTCTTCATTGATTGATTCTTTGCCTTACAGTACAAAAATAGAGAAGGAGAAAAAAGAGCATGCTAAGCTGCATGGGATGATCCGTACAGAAATAAGTGGAGCTGAGATTGCAGAAGAGATGGAGAAAGAAAGAAGGTTCTTCCAGTTACAGATGTGCGAGGTAAGATTCAACATGAAATTAATATTGTTCTGCTAATATTTTGAAGAAAATTTTGAATAACAATTGTTTAATGGCAAGTGTGATGTTAAAGGGAAATGCCAAGTTATTCATGGACTCCATTTGTTAAAACACATTTTTTTTATCCTGATGTGCTAACTTTGCAGGGAACTTGGATCTCTTCTAATTTCACTTAACAAGTAAATTGTAGAAAAAATAAATAATGCAAAGCTCAATTAAATACTAAAAGATGATAATCAATATGACTTTACACTACTACCTCACTGTAAGTTATTTAAAGCCCTAGATCATTCTCTGAATTGTTCCCTATGCTGACAGCTGTTGCGTTATTATGAGGGGAGACTCCAGTCTAGCACACTGTTGGGCTGGTGCTGAGAAAAAAAGTGCTAAGGATGGAATCTAGTTGTCTTTCAAGATGTTTCAGAATGTTTCTACTTTGAAATCTTCGCGATTTTGAAGTATGCTAAATGTGATGTGAGTATTTTCAGTTTGATTTGTTTAAGGACATGTCAGGTTCCGTGGCTGGGAATTCAAGTTGCTGTGTTCATTCTTTCAATGCGTTAACTCGAAGATATACCATGGGTGTTTCTTCTATTTTTACTATGGTGATTAGAGCTAATTTGCCTCATTTGCCAACGTAGCTTATCAGCAGTTGTCCTGAAGACCACTTGTAGTAACTGCATGCACTGATACCTAGTAGAAAGGCTTCACATTCTTATACGGAGTCAGACTAAAGTATTCAAAACTGATGAAGGGATTTGAGTACCCAATAAACATATGGATGTTGCTAGCGAGTAGTCATAAACAGGGACTTCATTTTGGTTTAGTTAGTATATCGGAAGTGTGACATATTGAAGTTGTATCATAAGTACAGGCTAGTTCTCTATAAAATGTGAAAGTGAACTGAATACCAGGTGCCTAGAGATCAATTTTAAATTAACAGGAGCTAGATTGGTGATTCTTCTAACTAAACACTATCCAGTGCACATGTCTACATTTAGGCTAATCATCTGTTCACCTGAACCAGCATAGAAAAGCTGCAACTTTGAAAGCTGGCACTTGGATACTGCTTTATTTTAGTGGGCTTAAAACATTTAGGGCGTTCTGTGGCTAAGGGAAAACCAAGTGCATTAGAGCATTGCTAGGAAGACATTCACTCCTTTGCTTGGAGGTCAGTGTCTAAACAGGGGTTAAAAATTGTCGTCATTTAAGGGACAGTTAAGGACTCATGTAAATATTTGGTCAATCTTACTTCTGCTTGCATGGCTGACATCTTTTGTGCTGTGGCATTCAGGGGAGCAGCTGTCACTTAATGTGGACTTTGATTGTGCCTAATGCAAAAGGACACTAATTACACTTCTTTTTTAGCTTGACAGTAGATTTTTAAAATCTCCTGCTAAACCAATTTGCTGTAATTATCGTGTATAAGGAATTGATAGAGAAAACAATAAAATCAGAAGGCAGATTTTAAAAATGCTTAAAATTATCCCTCACTTTTTTTTTGAGTAAACTGCTTTCTTCCTTACTGACATGTATTTAGTAATGAATTAAACAACTAGTGAGACAGACACCTAGGTGGGCTGCTAGGATTAAGATTGGTTTCCTAAATTTACCACACAAACCATTTTATGCTTCCTTTAACACAGGCTTCCACTAGGAGCCATGAAGGATGTTTTAACAATTTGAAGTAATCATAGTGAAGTATCCCCCCAGAGTATTAAAAATTGGTAATGACAAAAATTGCTTTTGTGTAATTAACCCTTGAAGCTACTGTTTGATGCATTCTATTTAGGTCTTCTAAATCTGCAACTGTTAAAGCTTGTTGAAATATAACTGAAAATAAAATACTTTAAAAATACTGTAGCGGTAATATTTAATTTATTTTGTGAATTTCTGTTTTAACAGTACCTGCTGAAAGTCAATGAAATCAAGATTAAAAAAGGGGTGGACTTGCTTCAGAACTTGATCAAGTATTTTCATGCTCAGTGCAAGTATGTTTTAGTTTTCTTTTTATCTACACAATAACTGGAGCAATGTTTCGTTTTAAACTTCTGACATCATCATAACACTTTTCTAGATTTTTCAAAATGTATCTAAGATTCAACTATTCTCACTGTCTTTTCACAAATTGCTGTTATCATAGATTAGTCATTGCGTTTGCTACTGTATTCCAAAACACGTAATGCGGTTGAGGTAGTCCCATAGAATATAACTGTCTGTTCCCAAGGAGCGATGCACAGTAATTTGGCATATTTCATAAACTACTCTTGAAACAGAGCTATTAGTTTGGTGTGTTAGTGGTCCATTAGTTTTGACGGGCTTTTTTGAGTGTGTCTAGGAATGATCTAAACTAATTCTGTGCTCAAGAAAAATGAATTGCGTAAGCAGTGGGATAAAACTGTATTGAAAGAATCGCTCTTTTTCTAATTAATTCAGGACTCAGTGGTAAAACACGAAGCTCTCATTAGAATGATGTACTTTTTTATGGTAGTCTTACAAATCAATAATACGTCAATAAAGGCATAGCTATAAACTTGAAAAAGCTGCTGTTAACCTGTTCAAATCAGTAAGTTTTCATCTTAAAAGACCAATCTGCATCTATGTAGGTTTTTTCCCTGTATATTTCCCTGTGCTGCTTTTAAAATCAATTTCACTTGTACGGTGTCATTCATCTGCCCTGTCCATTTAATGAGATCTCAACCATATAAATGCTGTGTTGTGTTGTCACTTTCATGTCTGCTTCCCAGAGTGAAAATATTTTCTGTTGCAATTGATGGAGCGATTTTTAATCAAATGTGTGTGTAGTTGGGGGTTTCTTTAATTTTTTTTTTTTAATCTCTTTTTTTTTTTTTTTAAAGAGCTGTAATACTTGACATTGATAACATTACTGTGCCAATACAAAAATACATATGATACAGTAAGATGTAACATATTTAGTTTGTATATAGGTCATAATTAATGCTTGGGAAACAAAAGGGTTTTGCTTTTTGTAGGAAGATTGCATCACACATTAAATTAATGTGGCTCCAAGAAGTCACAATTATTTTATATCTATTGGAGCTTTTGCTGTTCTGTTCTACAAATGAGTCTTGCTTGTTCTGGCCCTTCAAAAAGTGGGATGAGGACCTGTATTTGAGATGAGAATGAGCAAAACTTATGTGGCAGTGGATTGTGGCAGTTCTGAATCTAATTGGGGATTTTGCACGTTAGAATAAACTATGATGGAAATAAAGAGGTGGGTCAGTCAAAGATGCATAAAAAAATAAATGTTTAATGTTTTGAAGTTTATGGCACGGCATAATAATATGCACGTCTGCCTTTGGCAACTTTTAAAACAGAAAATGCAAAGTAAAGTTAAATAACAGTTTGCTTGTTTTTTTCTTTTAAAGTTTCTTTCAGGATGGACTAAAAGCAGTTGAAAGTCTCAAACCTTCAATTGAGACACTTTCGACAGATCTTTATACAGTGAGTAGCAACCTTTCATGTTTGTGTTGTAAACTTAGTTTTTTACAGTAAAACTGTGATCATTTTGGTTCAGGTTGGCTGAATGTAATAGCATTTTAAGACTGAGTATATTTTTGAGTAAAATTTTGGTTTAATATCATAACCAGAAGCCTCAGTTTCAGTTCGGGACCCCACTGTGTAAAATGTTAGGAAAACAGCTTTTGCTCTAAAACGTTTACTGACTAAGTGGAAAATAACGTGGTTTCAGATTGAACACAAGGAGGAACAGTGTGAGGCAATATCAAAATCTTAACCCAGCAACATCCTAGCCATTATCAGGTTTTCTGAAGATAAGAAGGAAAAGAAACTCATCACATTATCTTTTCTCTTTGTGTTTTCATTCTTTTTGAATATTTCTCAGAAAAAATGAACAAATGAAGTAGCAAGCTTGGAAGAACTGTGTTGAAACAATAATATTATTTTAACCTGTGTTTTTCTTCATTCAAGATTAAACAAGCACAAGATGAGGAAAGAAGACAATTAACACAGCTTAGAGATATTTTAAAATCAGCACTCCAGGTTGATCAGAAAGAGGTGAGCATATAAGGTGGTTTAACTTTGGAATACCCATTTTAATTACTTCTAATGTAATGTATTTGAAATACAATTATTTCAGCTTTTATCAACCAGCTAATTTCTTTTGTCTGTTCATCTTTGTTTTGATGCTGATATCGAATGTTTCTGACACAGGCAGGTTTTTTTAAAATTAATTCCCACTAAAAATATATGAGACTTACTGCAAAAATTTCTTTTTGTTACCAATATTGCAAAATACTTTAGATGGTGCACTGTGTAAACTAATGGACAGTGGTGCCTATGTTGCTCAGACTGAGAATGGAAGAACTTTGGCAGTATCGAGGAGACTCCATTAGTTCAATGTTACCTCACAATAATATTCCAAACTATATAAAGATTATGTAAAGCTGAACTTCAAATCCCAAAACACCTCTTCTCCTCATCTGCAAAAATGACAATTAAGGTTGCTATTCTGCTGCAAGGTGCCAGTTTTCAAATGTGCAAGAGCTGGGTCAGTTCGGCAATGCAACTTTTTTGAGTTTCAGTTATGATTACTGTTAAAGAATTCTGGAGTAGTTTTGTTTGGCAAGCTCTGATCTGGAAGCAAGCATCTTTTGTATAATCTAACCCTAAATATTGGGTTTACTTTTGTTTCAGATTGCTAGTGCTTCCTCTTCATATAAATAAATGCCAGCCAGCTTCCTTTGGGTGGCTGCTGGGCCATAAGTAAGTGATGAATGAATCTCCTCCCTCCTTTTCAGATTCTCTTTCTGAGAGGGATCACAATGAAATAGTTTAGTCTGTAGAGCTCAGACTTCCTTGATCTTTTCCGGTCTTGCTTTCATCTTCCCATAAGGGTTATGGTGACTCCTAGCTATTATCAGTGGCCAGATGATGGTTGTTGAGCAACATAATGTAGTGAAACATGTTCCTGCCCATGGCCTGGGGGTTGGACGAGGTGATCTTTAAAGGTCTCTTCCAACCCAGACCATTCTGTTATTTGAACAGTCTTAAATGCTCTTCACTTTGAGGTGCTGTTTGTTACCATGTGAAGTTTGTGACGGTGACCAATGTGTACAGTCCCATACAGTTTGCAGGCACTTTCTTAGGTTCTGCCTGGCACTTAGGACTAAGTGGTGCATTTGCTAAAAACTTCCAAATTTGAGCTCTGTGGAATGAGACACCAGTGATCCTAGTGGAAATGGTGACTACTTTGGATTCACCATTGATTGCCCACTCTCAGTAAGGAGTCCTTGCTGTTTAGGGTGTGTTAGCAGGCTCCCTATTTTATTCAGTTCTTTCTTCAAGAGAGATAATAGAATGTTTCTTCTCTATGTTTAACTGTTTATCAGTGATACTGATACTAAATGTTTATGGAAGATATGGTGAGCACACATCTTTTCACAGACTGAAAAATGTAATAATACACATAAATGTATTACTTGTACTGTTCTTGTTGCATTTAAAAATACAGGTGGAAAAAGTGCTTTTTAAAAATTCATTATTTATTAATTCTGCAAATTTAGATGTAGATGCTTACCCACAGAGCATAAGAAGTACTATAATGATTTTTAAAGTGTTTTGAAGACATCAATTAATCAGTGGGATACCAAACAATCCTGGTATAATTTACTGTACGATCCACTAATATTATTCTTGTTGCACTGTAATTTCCTTTACTATAACTGATTTCTTTTTCCTTCCTGAAATGCATTTACATTTTGTGACCGAAGTCTAGGAGAGTAAGTGTTACTATGTTTTAATGAAAATAGTTGGCATGATTTCCGTTCAGATTTCAAGAAACTGGATTTTTCCTCTGAGCTTTTTTCTGTTGGTATGAAAAGACTGGTTCTTTTTTCCTCCTTTTCTATTTGTTGCATTACCAAAAAAAAAAAAAAAGTTTCTTTTTGGGAAAGCAAATTTTAGTAAGACAAATTCTTGATTTCCTTTTCACAGTTTTTTGGAAATTAAATCCAGTTGCTTGATTTAATGTTCTTGCAAGATTTTGAAGACATATGTATTTTTAATTAAAATGGACTTCATGTACAAAATAATAGAACGTTCACAAATATTGTTTCTGTTGTCTTTAAAAAAGAAAAAAAAAAGACACAAACCCTCATAGTGAACCTTTTTAGTTGTGCCTGTATACATAGTTTCCTCCTGCACAGAACTTCCTCAAACCTGGTTTGCATTTAAACTTCTTTTTGAAACCTTAGTGTGTGTGCACCTCCATAATTTTTAATTTTTAAACTTTTATTTTTCGAACTGTAGAGCTCCTACAAGTTTCAAGGTCAACTTTAGAGTCATATTGCCTTCATTTCTCCCTTCCCGTGTCCCCTCTGAAGGTAGCCTCACTGTAGTGTTTAGATTTGCTTCTGCTTCTTCTACATGTTTGGTAGAACCTATAATCCATTTAGGCCACTGCAAAATAGGATAAATTTTGTGTTTCTTGACAAAAATGATGGTAGCTGTGCTATAGGAGAGGCTGCCTGCAGGGGCTTCTGGCAGATACATCTGGTGGAGGCTCTCTGGGGCTGTAATAGATGAGGGATGGATCTCTGAAACATCCTCTTGGCAATGATCTGCAAATGTAAGAAAAGCTCAGGCTCATGGAGAGCTGGAAGGGCTTTTTGGCAGCTTTATGCACAAGGATGATCCGGACAGTCTAAAATCCTGCTCCATGGGAGCTATTAAATGGCTAGCCAAAATTTGCTGTGTGTAAGTTAAAGCACCTTCTATGGAAAGTTCTGTTGTGTTCAAATAGTGGGGCTGATAAATAGGTTTTCAGAATCCCTCTTATCAGTAGCCACAGACAGTCTTTACAGAATACTGTTTTCATATTTCTTTCACTTTTAGTTATGCTATTCAGCTTGATTTAGAAGTCAGTTGGTCTTTATAAGAGATCATTTCAAACCTCTTTATAGTCAGTGAAGTGATTCACTATAAACACAGTGCGGTGAAATGACTCACCTTTTTTTTTGTATGCCTATCTGCATTTCAAAGCTGATAAAGTGGACAAAGTTCAGTTTCTTAGGGTTGTGTACTTCAGTCTGTTCTGATCTTGTGATGTTCAAGAGATATTTCAGATGACAATACTCTGTGCTAGGTATGTCCTACATCCTGCGGTGGGTCCATTTCCTCCCATAGGTAACGTACATTGTTCCTGCTCTTCTGATGAGGCCACTGGGTCTGACCACCGTTATCTGTGATTTGTACCTGTTATGTGCAATATGCAAACCAGAAATAAGGGAAGATCCTTTTGGGAGCCTGCATATGGAAAAGGAGTGCTGAAATTGCCTGGAAGGATGTTAATTGTGATGGTGATTTGTGGTATGGCATCCCATCTATTAGGAGACAGATGAAAACCATGAACTTGCTTGTCAGAGAGGTGTAGAAAACCATCACCTTGCAATCGTGTTGGACACTTGATTTGGGCACGGCCTGAAACGGGGATTTAAAATTGAAAATCTCCTTGTCTTGTCCTTAACTCCCTTTCATGAAATAGTATTACATTTTTTAAAGATACTGTCGTAATAATGAATGTGTGGAAATACACGTCAGCTACAGCAGCTTCCTTTCTGGTTGAAATCAGGCAGGAAGCTTGTGTTACTGGCTTGCCAGTTTGGCCAAACACAGCAGCTGAGTGTAAACAACAACTAGAGAGGGGAGGTAGCCAAAATGCAGCAGAAAATATTCCACAAAAAGTAGCAGCACAGTCTTAACTAATGGGAATAGTGCCACAGGCAGGTGTTGGAAGTCATCTGGGATCTTTACATAATTGAGGATGTGGAGAACTGAAATTAATTTCCTGTAAGGCCTGTAATCTTCTTGGGAATGGAGTTCCCTTTACTGAGTAACAGGAGGCAGAGACCAAGGCGTTGGTAGGACACAATAGGCACTGTCAGATCAGATTTTCTTCAGAAGTCAGTAAATGTATGCATGCGGCCGTTCTTAATCAGTGACAAGAATTCTTTTTAAATGTTGTGTTGTTTTTGTGTTGAGCAGCCAGAGTGCAAAAGCAAATAATTCTGTGTAAACAGGCCGGAGAGGAACAATAAACAGACTGTCAAAGCATCCCTTCAGATTTAAACCAAGCACAGACATTTAAGTGGTGGTTTTGTAGTGCTTTTAAAAGCCTCAGATGAATGTTTGCAGCTATCTGATAGGGCTTCCTAGATCAGTAGCCTAGAGATGGGGAAGTGGGCACAGGTTTCTTCTGCTGAAAAGGAGCACCAGGGAGTCCTGCAGCCTGCCTTGAGCTCAGCTCATGGTTCTCAGGACCACTGAGCTCAAGCACTGTATATATTCGGCATGAGCCTGAGATCCTGCAGCCTGGAGGTGCGGAGTCCCAAGTGCACTGAACAGGGGTGTAGGTGGTAGCTCTGTCCCTACCATCATACTTTGGGCCTGTCAGGTGTTGCCACTGCTGTTGAGGAAGATCCTGAACAGCTTTGGCTGCATTAGTAGCTTTGGTAGCAGAATGTGCCACTTAAATGAAAGTGAACTGCTTCCTTTGTGTTTTTTTTCCTTGCTGTACTTCTGTTTTCTGCCATAGGTAACACATAAGAAGTGTATTATGTCCATAGAGCAAAGACAGTGAAAAAGAAAACAATAAATAAAAGTACTAGTCATTGTAATTGTATGCATTGAAAAGTCCATCCCATCATGTTAATGCTGCTAATATAGCATGACAAATCCAATTCCTCATTGTCATGTTCTTATTTTTTAAGAAGTTGGAGTCTTGCAGCAGTGGGTCCTGCCTCTGAGCTGGGTAGTTCTGAGAGCAGTGAGAAGGGTTTAGTTTATCCTTGTCACTTCCGGTCCCACAATTCTACTTTGTTCAAAATATTTTGGTTTAAATTATTCTTCTTATGGAATTAACTTTTCAGTTTTCCTGTGTGCCTCCTGAATTATGTTTCCAGGAGGTCTCTTCTGCTTTTCAGAGAATGACTTGACTCAGTTGCCACAAGGAAAACCACTTCTTCAAATTTGTGCATGTAATTTTTTACAATAGAGGAGCGCACTAGGAATTGCAGGTAATAATCTGCAGTGTTTGTACACTGCAGTGTTTGCATGAGTTGGAAAGCCCACTGCTCAATTAATTTTTGGGTTAAACCCCCCATATATTAAGGTCAATAGTAAAGGTAAATAAAAGCAAGTAAGAGGGTTTTGCCAGGTGCTGATAATGGCTACTTCTCAAATGGTTTTTGTGCCCTCTGAAAAAAGAAATGGATCTTGTTCTCTCTCATTGAGGAGGAAACGTGTGCTTCGTTTGGCCTGTAGGATTAGAGCAGGAAGGAAAGGCTCTGAAACTCATTAATAGGTGGGACGTTTTGGTTGAAAGTGTGGAATGTATTACAGATTCCTGTTCTGTATATTTCAGGATTCTCAGATTCGTCAGAGTACAACTTACAGTTTACATCAGCCTCAGGGAAACAAGGAACATGGCACTGAACGAAATGGTAGTCTGTACAAGAAAAGTGATGGGTAAGTACTGCTGGATTCTACTGAAAAAAAAAATTAGGTTCTAAGAGCTGAAGCAGTGTAATGCTAAATATATTAAAAACTGAGTCACTTTTTTTTTTTTCTTCCCCCCGCTTTAAACCAGAATCAGAAAAGTGTGGCAGAAAAGGAAGTGCTCAGTTAAAAATGGTTTTCTTACAATTTCCCATGGTACAGTAAGTATTTGTTTACAGTATTTTATGTACATGGTTGCTAATACAAAAAGGCAAACTATGCTGGTCTATATTTATAATTTGGGATTAGCTTGATGCAGTGTTTTGAATATGATGGATACATTTTTTAAGGCGGTCTTTCAGAAATATATCAAGATATACACAGTATCTAAAAATACAACTGTTTTAATACTCATGACGGTTGATGGGGAAAAAAAAAATTGGCTTTTTTAAATGACTCATTTAGTTCATGTAAACTGTTCAAATTTTACCAGATTATCTAAAAATACAAATTTTAACTTCATTTTTTTTGGAAAGATATAGTTGGGCATCAAGCCATCTTTTAGATATGGGTTAAACAACTTCTTATATTTACATGACAAACTGAATCTCTTCTCTTCCCCAGCTTTGCTTCTGTGTGGCAGTCTGTTAGGAAGGATGCTTTCCTGGGGAGTAGCTCTTGGGGAAAATCAACTCTGAAGGCAACTTCTACCAGAAGGATAAGAGACAGAGAGTTAGAAGTCCCTCTTTCTTTGCTCCCAATATTTTAAATGCATTAACAAACTTTTAATATTTACACTTAAAGTTTTAAAACTTTATACTTTCATATTTCACAGCTTTTTTGAACTCAGATGGTTTTGCTTTCCCATAACTTTTCTGTTTCTATATCGCTTTCTCAAAACTTTCTTGAAAGTTTCTTAAGGCAAAAATCAATTCAGTGACGGTATTTCCCATTCTTGGTCTAATAAACAGTCCTGTTTCTTGATCCTGTTATGAACTGTTCTGTTCTTCATCCTGTTATGCCTGTTGCTATGACTACAAGTTGACCCTGGCAGCAAAAATGAATCAATCTCTCATTTGTCCATCTAACCACAAGCCGTTGCCTTCTGAATTGACAACCAGCAGTTAAGGCAGAGTACAAAACCAGGCCTGCAAAGTAGAGTCATTACTATGGCTTTGGAATTGTCCACTAGTTTATCCCTGTTCTCTTTTGAGTGCATAGGAGTGTATCTTTGTCAGAGAAAAGTCTATTAGTGTTTCTATACTGGTGTCTCCATGTGCTGTAAATGCGGTTGGCATTGGACATGCTGCGGTGGTACCAGCAGGAGCATAGCTAGGGCAGCTTGGAGCTGGCAGAGGCTACAAAATCCACTTGTGGAGCAGAATTTTAAAACTTTCACACGCAAGTACAGTTACTGAGTCTATCGAGATACTGCTGCTGTTCTCTTTTTATAAGCTGTCTACCAGATGGTCTAACATTTTTAGAAGCAGTAGGTTCCCACTGAAATCAGTGGAGCTGTAGTTGGAATTCAGTTGCTAAGGTAAATACTTAAATGTGAGTTTAGATATATGGGTTTCACAGGTTTGGTCGTGACCTTTTTACATTACAGAATTAAAAGAGTACGTTTTTGTTTTAAAATATACTTCTAAAAAGTATTTTTACTTATTTGCTTACTTTTCTGTTATGTATTGATGGCAGTTTTGTGTCAAAAATTAATGCTTGTTTCATAGACATTGAAATGGGTAGAAGCAATTTCTGTCTGTTAAGGATTTTCTGGACTGCTCTGAATGTCTTCTGAGACTTCTGAAGCCACAACATTGATTTCCGAGCTTTCTCAAGGTTGATATCTCCTGGTCTCTAAAATATGACGTGTCATTCTCTCTTCCCAGCTGTTCATCAAAATCAACCATCTCTCAGAAATGCAGTTGTCAGTTTTGTTTGCTTTATCAAATACAAATTTGTAAATGTTTTTCCTTTAAAGGCTAAGTATTCTTCATGGAATTTTCTTCTTTGGTCATATGTAGCCTGTCTTTATGAGGGACTATTTTCCAGTTAGCTTCTAGAACAGCTGTCTTCAGGCACTTGCAGATGCTGTATTCTGACTTAAACTTGCCTGCCAAGTGCTCTCCTGATAGGGATGGGGAGAATGTGGTTGGTTCTCTGTCAGTCACCCAGCTGTAACACTGAATACGTATGTCTGCATCGACATATGTGCAGAAGTTGCACTTTTAGATAACTAAAAGCTTCAAAGAAATTAGCATTCATATAGCAACATGCAAGGTCACGGTTGATGGAAAACCAGACACTGCTCCTTTGTGTAATTATTAGCAGCTGGAAGTTTTCTGACACCTACCTGACCGTGGTTCAACGCACGGGGATGAAAAAACAATGATAGAAGCAGATTGAACCATGTAAATAGGAATTCCCAAGTGGTTTCTGGATCAAGAACTCACAAGGGAAAAAAACTTACATTTGATGAACCTCAGATTCCTCAACGTTGATTTGTGTTTAAAGAGGATTTTGCTGGTTTTGCTGGTTGTCTGTATAAAAGGAATAAGAGAGACATGTTGTCAAGGAATCTTTTTTGTTATTCTTGCTTTACTGCTGGAAACTTTAATCTACTGTTATGATTAACAGGACAATCTAAAGGCAGAAGCTTCATATTTCATAAGTTATAGAAAACTAGTTAGGTCTTGAATGCGCTTCAGATCCAAAGTCCTGGGGCAAGTGGATTCTTTCTTAACCTGAATTTAGTTGCATTTTTACATAGAGCGTACAAGAAAGGTGTGTACGAGTTGCCAGTGGCTTGTTTATCAAATACATTTAGATTTTTGTTTGCTTTACTTTATATTTTCATTTTAGGCAGTTTCTGGACACTTCTTGGACAAACAGTTACATTAAAAATGTAAACACCGGAAACTTTAGTGCTACAGATATTGAGTGTATTTAAATATAATCAAGAGAATGGGCCCAAGCTGGCATTTTCAAGATGCTCTCTCGTATGCTTCTGGTTACAAAGAACTCTTTTTGATAGGCCTAAATAATGAAAACTGTATGCACTTTTACTACTAAAAGGAATGTCTGGAATTTGAAAAGCTATTTACTAGGCAGAGAATACAATGTGGTTGTCAATTAATTGTCAGCTTGCTGCCTCCTAAAACTCTCTTGGGTACAATTTATGTTACATTGCCCAGCAAGTGACCTGCAGGTTTCTTGTTTCAAAGCACGCATGACTTTGTTATGTCTGCTGCTTATGTTGGGCAAAGCATGAGCATGCTGTTTTTCAAGGACACCATGCTCCTCTCTTTTTTTTTTTTTTTTTATTTCTTTTTTTTTTTTCCCCTAAACAGGAAAAAAAAAAAAGCAATTGTTTCCCTTCTTCTGTTTTTCCATGGTTCTTATTTTTTTACTGGTCTTTAGAGGTAATGATGTTGTTACTCATTGTTTTATCAGATTGTTTCAAGGAAATCTGTATTCTTCAGACTTGTTCTCCCTTCTATTTTGAATGAAATGTTTTCATCAATAAATTTAGAAGAGATTGAGAAGATCTATGTTTCTTATAATTCATTGCAAGTTAATTACATTATGTGGTAGTTCAGCTTCATTTGATAATAGTTCTTTAGGTTAAATCTTGTTTTAGCAATTTGATAGATTAAAATTGGTAGAACGCAACAATAAGTGTGGTAATGCGTTTATGTGTTTCGCTATCTTTATTATAGTACTTTCCTAATGATTTAAACAAATTACTATTTTTCAGATATTATTGTCTAGAGTTATTTCCTCTGTAGTTAAATCTCTCTGTTGCCTCTCTAGTTAAATCTACTTTCTGATTTAATTATTCTAAAAGAGTGAAACTAGTTATCCATCATAGCAAGTGCGAGTCATTCCTCAAGTCAAGGTTGCAAACAACATCTTTCTAGGTCCTGACCCAGGTCTGTAGGGCAGGCGGGTTAAGGGAAGTAGTGATAAATAAAGTGATTTTTACCCCTCTCCCCTTTCAAAAATCTAGTGTCTATCCAGTTATCAGTGAAAAAAAAATCCAAATATAGGAAAAGGTAGTTTACAAACCGCAAAAGAAAACATAAATCAAAACCTGGGTATTTTAAAAATTAAAGTAACAGCCATTTGTCAAATCTTTTTGGCCAGTGGGATGTTATCCTACGTTTTTGGACTGCAGGGCTCAGTTAGTATTAATATACTAAAATGTGTATGCTTTGTCTTCAAATAGGCTAACCGACCTCCAGCAAAGCTCAATCTGTTAACCTGCCAAGTGAAAACAAACCCAGAGGAGAAAAAATGTTTTGACCTCATATCACGTAGGTTTGTTGTTTAGGTCTTTTTACTTGCAGCTAATAGCAGAGGGGTTTGCGTTATTTCTGTAGATGGGTCAATAATCCACTTAAACATTTTTGCAATTGTAGAATGCTTCCCTTTATAAAATGCCCTTCCTATGATGATTTACCATTTCACTTTTATTTTAGCATAATGCAACTAACTAAACCTGTTTCTTTGGAAAACCATTTGTTTTTAAAGCTTTCTTCTTCATTCTGTATCATTTTATGCTGCTTTACAGTAGAGTAACAGTATTTTTTCCTGTGTCATAACTCTATATATTGAAAATGTCATAGCTGATTATTTTGGAAAGTTATGACTTTTGTGCAAGATCAAAAGAAGCTTTTAAACCATGACAAAACTTCTTAAAATTTAAGCATAGTGGTTGCTATGTAACTGAAGAAAATATGAAAAACGTTTTTAGTTTTATTATCTCATAACAAAGGTGAGATAAAGAGTCCACATATTAAAAACACCAAAACTGAATCATTTTGGGAACTGAATGGGATGATACAAAATCGTGTGGAAGAATGTTTCCTTTCTTTTCTCACTGGGACATTTTAGTATTATATTTATGGACTCAATAAAAATACATTACTAAAATATGTATCTTTGGGGAGAAGAAAATAAATCTATTCCTCATTTTTTCCTTTGCCAAAACATAAATTTCTTGTCTGTTTATAAATGTAAGATATGCTACTTCTGTTAATAGACTAGTACTCATGTATGCAATATACAGCTTTTCCAGTCCTGCACAAGCAAGTGGTCTTTCCTGTTTACTTTGCACTTTCTTTATTGATTACCACATCATATTTTGCCCAATATCAGCTTATCACAACATTATCATTTGTCCATTCATATGTATGACAAGGAATAACCGACGTCTTAGCCTTCTCCAGATCACTTTTTCACTTCGTTTTACTATAGAGTTTTAAAACATTCCTTGTTCTTTAAAACTGTAAATTTCTGCATGATGACAGGATAGAAATCTCTCATTCTTTATCTAGCACTTTCCTTTCTGTCCTTTCATGTATCCTCACTCTCTTAACATTTTCCATGTTTGAAAGTATCTTTTAATACCTTTGCCTGAATATTTTTCAAACTTTAGGAATCGTATCTCATTTGTTTCATAAACTTAAAAAGCATTATGCTTTTTTCTTTAATAGTACACTATGATAATAATGCTTAGAATTATGAAAGTAGTAGTAAATTGAAATTTTTTGTCTTGATTTAATTGAAACAGCTTGTTCTAATTGTATTTTGGACTTTGTGTCTGGCAAATTTATCTTGCCATTTTTAATTACTGTGGTTTTAAGAGCTCATTTGGAAACTTCAGATCTTTCGTGTACACACAGATAAATATGGACTCTATATTTTACTCATACACACCCCTCCCCAGCAGAACTTTAGACTTGCGATTACGGAGGTTATATCTAGAACACTGAAAAATTACTATGCTCTTGCTTATGTGATAGAAGCACAGCACTGGAGAAAACAGTTTCTGTTTAAAGAGCAACGAGCCACCTTATGTAAATGTGGGTGTAAACATAAATGAACTGTAGGTAGTAAGAGTGATAGACTTTTTGCTTGTCAACACTCCAGTGATGAGACTGGAAAGCTCAGGAGTCATACCAATTAATTTTAGATTTTTCTGAGAGATTTCTGCAAAAACAGTTTTTCAGTATTTTTTTTTTTTAATTAGTATGTGAATTATTTATTGTGCAGATGACAGAACCTACCACTTTCAAGCAGAGGATGAACAGGAATGTCAAATGTGAGTTACTTTGCTAATGTTATTTTTGGTACTGGTGTTCTACTGAGACGTTACCTTGAACTTCAGAAGTGCCGAAACATTTAATAGCAAAATATTACTGCCATTTTAGATGGACATCTGTGCTACAAAACAGCAAAGAGGAAGCTTTAAATAATGCATTCAAAGGAGATGATAACACAGGAGAAAATAATATTGTCCAGGAACTGACAAAAGAGATTATATCTGAAGTCCAGAGGATGACTGGAAATGATGTGTGTTGTGACTGTGGAGCACAAGGTGACTCAATTAAGCATATTTCTAATTGGTAAAAATTCTGTGTCTCATGAGAGTATTTAAGATGATGTTTTATGCTTTCACTTTTACTCCTTATTTCACAAAAGTTTATACACATAGTAGAATATGTTAACAATTTAATTGTGCTATTTTAATAAGATTGATTTGCTATATGCATACTGTCAGTTGGGAGAAAAGTTACTAAGAAGCTTATTTTTCTCCCATGTATTTTGCTAATTGTAACTTTTGCTTATAGAAATCAATTGAGCTTAATTTATTAGCCCATATTTTATGTAAGATTTAGGTAAAACTGGATAGCAGTAAGATACTTCAAGCACTTTCCTAATACACCTCTCTCTCTTTTTTCACTTTTTATGTTTGACTTTGTGAGCCAGGGCATATGTCTAAGACTGTGCTCATTTGGAAAAGAATGCACCTGCTGACTATGGTTTGCAGTGTTGGGTTTGTTGATCGATGATTTTCTACTTTAATCCTCTTCAAATTATTTTTTAAATCCTGCTGTTTCCTGTGTTCTTTTATGTTACAGAGGCACTGCAGGACTTAGGTGGGATTTTTTTATCTGAAACTGTAGCCGAAAACATCGGATCTGAAGCTGTATGCACTTTATAAATCAATAGTAACTTCCAGCAGTAGATACTGTATAAAACTATGGGAAGAGTCAATCCTGCTGGCTTTAAAGGAGGCCATTCTAAATAGCTACTACCAAACCTTTATCAAATAAATTAATTTCTAAGCTGTCTGTATCTTCAGAAATTAATTATTTGTCTGGAAGTTGAGGGAATGTTATAGCAAGAATGCAAAATACCAAGAGAAAAGACAAGCAAAGGTAACGAGAGGAGAGGGATGAGCTTTAATATCTTTGAAATAGTTGAGTAAGAATTCATTGTAGTATGGTGCTGTATGTATACTTCAGAATCACGGCTGCTTCACTTAGTCTAAAGTCTGTACTTGAAATAAAAAAACCTGTAGACATTGTTTTTTCAGTTTGAACTGCACCAAAACCCCAATTGAGAATGTGTCACAAACTGAACTGTTTGAGCAGCTCCCCTGGAGAGCAATGTCTTTTACAAAAAAAAAAAAAAATTAAATAAAAAAATCTTCACTTCCTTCACCATTAAAAAAATCCTGGTTTGCGTTTCCCAATAGAGTATACGTAAAGACATAAATTAAAAAAACTGATAATTCACGCATAGGAATCTCACTTTACAGAATTTCCTTTCTGTATACTACATTTTCCAGAAGGAAATAATTAACTGAAAAAATTTTAATTCTGTGGGTGCTTTCTGTTTCAGATCCTACCTGGCTTTCAACAAATTTGGGAATTCTAACTTGCATTGAATGCTCAGGAATCCATAGAGAACTTGGTGTTCACTATTCCAGGATGCAATCACTTACATTAGATGTGCTGGGAACATCTGAACTTTTGGTAATCAGAATGCTTTAATTAACTTAAAAATAGTACTATAAAATACTTCCAACACAAGTATATTTTAGTCATGATACGTTCTTTAATGATATGTTGTTCCAATCCTGAAAGTTGCCTCTGGATAAATATAATATAAGAAAGCTTAATTTGTCAATTTTAAGGGAACCTTCTGGAACATAGTGTCTTACAGTAAACTTTGCCTGATCTTAGAATTTGAATTAGTAGAGGCATCATTTTTTTGTGTGTTTCCAAGTCTTTTTACCCTTAGCTGCTTTTTAAAAGAACACAGCTGTTTGACATATAAATGTGCCTCTCAGATTAAAAATTGAAGGACTTCACAAATACTTATGCCATTAATTATTTAGTATTGTTTTAGAAGAGAACTTTAATCCTCAAAGGAAGAAAATGTATCCAGCTTTGCTACACAAAGAGGTTACCAGATATCAGCTGCTCTGTGACAGTTCATATGTGTGTTCTTAACCAGCACAGAGTATTTTGCATTTATTCTATGAGCTGGTGTCTTGATAGATTATGCTGCAGTTACTTGTTTGTGTATTAAATCACAGCTGAAAATTGACATCCAAAAAGGTACCTAATCTGTTCATGGTCACTGACATAGTAGCAGAATCAGGAATCGGAAACAAAAAGCGCCAACTCCCATTTCCCCTCGTCCTCTCACTAGTATTTGTGTGGGCAATAACTGAACACGTTTATTAAGCGAGTTGTGGATTATTTTCTTTTTTTTAACAGCTTGCAAAGAATATTGGGAATGCTGGGTTTAATGAGATTATGGAATTCTGTCTGCCAGTTGATGAGACGGTCAAGCCTAATCCAAGCAGTGATATGTAAGTAAAGAGCCATTACAACTGAAAAAGGCAGGCTTTTAATTTAATATCGCTAATGGGTTGTGCCATTATGGTTTGCACCAGCAGTCCATGGAAGACACATAATGTCTTTATGTATAGCCTTAGACCCAAGGAGCAAATCTTTTTTCTAATGCTTTGCATGTCTGTTTTATTGAACTTTACCTGATTGTGCTTCCCCAAATAGTAAGGATTATTTTACCAACTCTCTGAATCATGATTTGTGGGACAGAACAAATTAAACATGACTTGTTGGGAATTTTAAAGACACACAAGGGTAGGAATTAAAAACATAGCTATTTATTTTGTGCTGTTTAAACACAAAATAGGAATTGGAATCAGATACACATTTTACCTAAAAAATACTGAACCACCTAGTGTTTAGAAACTACACCTAGGACTCATGTCCGTAACTGTGGAATAAAGACAGAACGTTTAATTGAATTCCTCGAAAACACTGAACTGTGACGGCAGAGACACAGCAAGGACAGCTGCCTACTTGGCTGGGTACTACTCCACCATAAAAGAGCTAGTAAACGATGCAGAAACAAACACAGGAGAATTGGCTTTGGATTCAGCTGATTTTACATTATCTGGACTTTCACCGTTCTGACAGAACCAATGTTAAACCGTGCAGTTCAAATATTTTTTTACTAGCACTATCAATAATACAGAATAATAATATTACCAATAAAAATTAATAATTTTACTTAGTATAAGAAGACTTCTAAAAATGACATTTTAAAAAATCATTTAGTTTGACACAGCTACATACCAAATTTGGGGTTTTTTTTAATGAAATGAGAACCTGAAGACGAACACTTTTTAAAAACTTTGAAGGAATACTGTCACATGCTTTAGGAAGAAGAGCTATCCTTTGATTCGATTAGTTATTATTTGTGGTTTTTTTTCTTTTTGCCCATTATATAGTATCTAGATTAAAAGTATGGCTTTGCTAATTGTTATCTGTGTAATGTTGTGTACGTCCCAGGAGCTGGTAAGCTCCTATCTTGCTGTGACGGGAAGAGGAGTAGTCATTTGGTAGTTGGGTATCAACAGCTTTCATCTATCTTCTCTATGTAGGGCTGGGTAATCTTGATCTCAACTTCACACCAGAGTTCAGAGGGGAAAATTCGTGGTCTGTCTTCGTATTGGATATTTGGTACATCTTCTGTAGCAACATTTCATACTGGAAATACGAGACTGCATGTCTTACATGCATACTTAAATGAAAAATTATCATAATGAATGAGAAATAGTCTTTCCCAGATTTCATTTCAAATGACTTGCATGTATTTATGGAAATTCTAATGTGTATCTTCTGCTAAATGTTATAGAAGTAAATTATATTCAATTTCAGGAATGCAAGAAAAGATTATATTACTGCCAAGTACATTGAGAGAAAATATGCAAGGAAAAAGCATGCTGACAATGCAGCTAAATTACATGCTCTCTGTGAAGCAGTCAAATCAAGAGACATTCTTGGATTAGTCCAAGTATATGCTGACGGTGTGGATCTCACAGAAAAAATTCCACTGGCCAATGGCCATGTAAGTGTTGTAAATTTTATTAGACAAATTGTAATAAGTGCAATATGCTTTCTTTAATTAAAAATGATTATTTTCTCTTATTTGAAACACTGTTCTGAACACTTGTCCTTTTGATGATGTAATTTAACAATAACCAAAGAGGATATTAAATAGTCTAATCTAAAATTGTTTTCAAATACTATCATATTTTAAATGTATTAAAGCATTAAACATTACATTAACCATTCAACTGTCTATTTGTTTTCAACCCACTTGTTTGTTTACTTTAAAGAAACAAAAGGGGAATCAATAAATATCTTCACAAGAGATTTTTTTAATGGCACATGTCTGAATATTTTGAAATTAAGTGTTTTAATTGACCTAATTTATGTCTTAATAAAATTTCTGCTTCTCTGTAGATCAGAAGAAACAAATGTGTTCTTTTATTTTATTCTTAGGAGCAAGATGAAACAGCACTTCACCTTGCTGTTAGGTCAGTTGATCGAACGTCCCTTCATATAGTTGACTTTTTAGTGCAGAACAGGTAAGCGTATGGAAAATTACCAAAATGTTATTGATACTGGTTTTATGTCAAGTAATACAAATACTAAATGAATACAAATACTAAAGCTAATTCTAGTATGCATTTGCAAATGTAATTTTATTCTTTGAAAATCTTGTAATGAGAGAGGTTTATTAATACAGGGTAGGAACTCTGTTTAATGAGCTTTTTTCTTCTTTCTTGTACTCCAACAGTGGCAATCTAGATAAGCAAACGTGTAAAGGTAGCACAGCCCTGCATTACTGCTGTCTGACGGACAACGTTGAGTGCCTCAAACTGCTGCTGAGAGGGAAGGCTTCTATTGAAATAGGTAAAAGGGTAATGTGTACTTCAGTTTCATGTTTGTCACTGCTTCAGATGAGAAACGGTGAAGGTGGAATAAGTGCATTTTCTCCTCAATCATAATTCTGTGAATATAATCTTCATTATAAAAAAAAAAAAAAATCAATATTCACTGTTTATTTCAAGTTTAAAATTGATTTATACATTACACTTGCTTTTTGAACAAATTTAGATAACTAAGTACCAATATTTTTAACTGATACTTTGTTGCTGAGTTATATACTGCCATTTCATGGCTATCATTCTATTTAAATGGCATGTTGAGTTACTACTGCTTGTCATGGTCAGAGGGTTGGTATGAGCTGGACCTACGTATGAAGGGAAGAGATAAATTTTGGAGTGTGTTGGTCAGTAGTTCACTTTGTACCTGAAGGTTTGTCTTTATCTTTAGTAACGGACATGTTAATAGCGATGCCTATCATAATAACTTTATTTTCTTGCTACAATATAGCTAATGAATCAGGAGAGACACCACTTGATATAGCTAAACGCTTAAAACATACTCACTGTGAAGAGTTGGTAAGTATTGCATCTTTCTGTGTGTTTGTGCATTTATAAGCAGAATCACATCTGGATATTTAACAGTATACAGTTGCATACTCAATTAATATATTCCAGACAGAATAGTTGTATGCTTAGGAATAGTTATATGCTTATACCAAGTTATATGCTTTTAAGAAGAAAATTATATTTCTTTTTAGATGCTTTGGAAATGCTAAATTTCTCGAGGCCAGGGGATGATTCTGTTTGAGCTATTAGTCCCAGATCCACAAGTGTCTGACATCCCGTTGAAATCTAATCACTAAAGTACCTTTTATGGGTGAAGGCCATGGATGATGGCCATTTTCTTGTTGCCCAGAGGAGTTGTGGATGCCCCATCACTGGAAGTGCTCAATGTCAGGTTGGATGAGGCTTTGAGCAACCTGATCTAGTGAAAGATGTTCCTGCCCATGTCAGGGAGGAAGGACTAGGTGGTCTTCAAGGTCCCTTCCAACCCAAACCATTCTGTGATTCTATGAAGAGAAGTTGGCTGCCATCGCTACTTTTAGTGAGCAAGAAAAATGGATTAGTGGGGTCAAGACTTCTTGATATGTGAGTCTGATTAAAAAAAACCCTGCCATTGACTTGGAATTTCTAAATCAAGGAAAATAGGATATGGTGCTTATTATCAGAAAATGGAGAATGGATCTACAATCATTAATGAAAAGCCTAGTTGCTTTAGATTTGTGTGTGTCGTGTTTGGTCAGAGAGCTTAATTCTTTAAACTTGCCCCGGTGCAATAACTTTCCAGATCACTGAAATCTGTTTTTAAAATAAAAGTAATATTTGTACTTAGAAAACAAAGTTCCTTCTGTATGTGGTTTTTGTTTGGTTTTAAATATGTTGTTTTAAAATATGCGCTGCACAAAACATAGGTATCAACAGTCATCTTTTTTTTTCCTCAGCTTACTCAAGCACTATCCGGAAGATTTAATTCTCATGTTCATGTAGAATACGAATGGCGGTTACTCCATGAAGATCTGGATGAAAGTGATGATGATGTGGATGAAAAGCTGCAGGTTTGTATCAATGCGTTATTATTTTTCTGTACACATATCTGTGTAAGCATGATGTTTATAGTGATTTCAATAACACTACTTTTTACTATAGATATTAAGATACTGCGAAATAAAGTTCTGTAGTAAAATGTAGTGGCTTAAATTTTAGTTCCTTAAATTATAGTTTGTCTTCTTTTTACTCTTTAATATAAGGTATAAAACATATGACCATGTGGTGATGATCAACTTGCGATTAGCCAGATGTCATATCTTTTTCTTAAAGGAGTCAATAATTTATTTCAATATATAAGGAATATTTAGATCTGCTGATCATGAAGCAGAACTAACATGAGAGGAAAATTGCCTTTACAGAGAGGTACCTCATGTTTGTGAAACGGCTCCAGTTGATGGCTTTAATTTTGGAACAGTTTATGTATTGGTTTGTCTTCAGGGTAACTAACATTGTGTATTAATAGCAGAGTAGGGTCTTTATTCTGAATCTTCCTGTAAGTATATTCTTGTTTTTCCTCCCTTTTCACATCTGAAATTTCTGGTGGTGTTGTGGTGCTTTTGAGTCCAGAGTCACAAAATGGTTGAGGTTGGAAGGGACCTCTGGAGGTCATTTGGTCCAACCACCTTGTTAAAGCAGGGTGACCTAGAGCTACTTGCCCAGGACCACGTCCAAATGGCTTTTGAATATCTCAAAGGATGGTCATATTACAAAGTATTCCAGCAGCGTAGGAACTTCATTGCATTTTCAAAATCTAATTTCCCAATTTGGGGACCAACTTCAAAAAGTATTTGAACACCTAAATAAACAGGCAGTGAACAAACTACCATTTTTTAATACCTGAACAACATTTAAAAATGGCTTGGATTTCTAGAGGACAAGTAATTTGAAATGACGTATAGGCTCCTAAATACTAATGACATACTTCAAATTATGAAAGTTTGAGAATTCCATATAAATATTGAACACAATTTTGTTCTTTTTGTGTGTGCAGTGTTAAAATTGCTGTCGTGGTTTAAGGCCAGGTTGGCCAATGACAAGATGACAAATGCTCTCCCCCACCTCTCGCTCCAAGGAGAGGAGGAAGAGAGAGAAAGAGAGTTATGAGTTTAGGGGAAAAAAAACCTGAACTACTATAATGAAATATTAATAATAAAAAGGAAATAATGAAATAGATAAAATATATATAAATATATATACAAAATTGTATCAAGTTCCCGGCAAGATGCCACTGGCAGGCCCTGGGAGAGTTCCAGACTGGACCCAGTGAGAATGGGAACTGGATTCCAGAGCTCACTGGTGGGGATTGAAGGCAGACAAACTGGCAGGGTCCTTCTCAGGCATCAGTTGTGGAAGAAGACTCCTTCCAGAGGAGCCGACCTGACCCCTTTGATCCCTCAGCTTTCATACCGAGCAGATGGGATGGAATACCCTATTGGTCGGTTCGGGTCACCTGACCTGCCCGCTCCTCCCCACAGGTGCAACCCCTCCATGGGGTAAACAACCCAGTCAGCGGACCCCGGCTGCCACAGCAAGGGGGGTGAGCAAGAGCCTCTGCCACTGAACAGAAAGTTGGCTCTGCTCCACCCCAAACCAGGACAATTGCTTATGCTTTTTCTGCTTCCTTTATAAATTGCAAAGAATACACAATAGGCTTTATATTATTTAATCTTCAGTTGTTAGCACAACATTTTTGCTCTTGAAAGTGGCCAACAAAACCCCCCTTTCTCCTCTGGATAATGAAATTTATTTTCTTTCTTTCTAAAAGTTTTAGCACTTTAATGCTTCTCTTGCAAAGTCCTCCATCTCAGCTAGGGCATGAGTTGCTAATAATTAATTAATAGTATAAAACCACATCTTGTATGTTGGGTTTTTCTTTGTTTTCAGAAATATTATCAGTCATAGGTTCATTTTCTTTATCTTCACAGAATGTCCTTAAAAAATGCTATGTTGTCAGACCATTGAATTGGCTTAATGTTTTCAAGACCAATTTTGAGATCAATAAGTTTCCTCTGTTGCAAAGTACCCTTTTTGCAGGATCTTGCCTACATGATTCTTTTCCCCATGTCCTGTCTCTTTAGTCCCAGGTAGCCATTACCTCTGGTGCTTGACTTGAACTAAAGTTAGCAACGAAGAGCAAATAACATGTCAGAAGCCATCCCTCTCAAAGCTCGATTGCTACCTTCTGAGAATTAAGATTTTTCATGAGAATTTTGGTACCTGTGCAAGAATCTGGAATCTGTGAGATTGTAAATCCAGTTCTTCTGGGTGACCTTTCATATTATATCCCAGTATTTATGTATTCCTATATATTGTATCACCATCCAGATAATAACAGCAATAATAATGAACTTAAAGTAGCGTGAAACTTTCTGTTATGTTTTAGAGATTTAATTTTTTCAAGCTATAAAACCTTTTGGGTGCTTTACAACTAGATATGTAGCAAATCTCTTTCGGGGGTACTCTAAATTTGTATTTTTGGTCTGTTTTCTCCCCTCGCTTCCTTCACTGTTGACAGTTGACTTCTGCAGATGAGCGTTCTCTTTTTGGCTGGTCCCTGAGCTCTACCTCATATAGAAGGTTATCTGCTACTCAGCAATGAGGCTAAAGAAATGAATCTGCTACTTCACTGCCCACTATTAATAGGCTTATACTACAGGGACTTTTGAAAAGAGATTAAGGACTATTAATCACAGGCTAGTGTCTGTGACTACACTGAATGCAGTGATGAGTACTGCTGTTGCTTAGGATCACATCAGAGTTCTGTTTATAGATGTCAAACTATTGCACTTGTCTCTCTCTCTGGTAAAGCAATTGAATAAATTTTGTAATCTTTGTCAGAAAAGGTCATATCTGAAATTGAAGTTCTTTTAGTCCAGAATTTTTCATATAAAAGAGAGGGTAACCTAAAAGAAGACTAAGACAATCCTACTGGCTCCTGCTGCTGTTCCACACCCCGGCTGCCTGGTCCTACCTCATCTTTTGCCTCCATTCTGGCACACATTTGTCCTTGTATTGAGCTGTTTCAGTTTGGTAAACCAGTGAAAAGCTAAATCAATGTTAAAAACGTTGGTTTAGAAAGCAGAAGCAAGTGTGGCCTGAAACAAATACCAGAACCAGGACAGGGGAGGGGGCAGGGAATGGAGGGTGTCAGCCAGTGAGGAGTGAGGCTGCTAAGCCAAAGTAAAGATAGAGATTAATGCATTTGGCTGTCACGTACATCATTCTAATAAATCTTTGAACTATATAATGCCATGCTCTAACATGTCTAAAGGCCCTACATGATCAATCCAGACTAGGCATTGAGTATATTCAGAGGAAAATCAATTGCTTATTCGTGATAGTGTTGGTGTAAATCTTTATTCTGCTTAAATGCTGTCACTATAAATGGTTATTTTATTTTCGTACAGACACTATGTCACCGATGTGTTTATCTAATACTATTTCTAAAGGTATATTTATGCTCTCTGAGCTGTGGATTGTTACAACCCATTCCTGTACTAGCCTGAATTTATAACTCCAGCTATTTTAATTATCATTTGATAACAATAATTACTATGCTTGAAACAGGAAAAATAATGCTAAGTGTGCATAGCAAGCAGATGACTTGCTGTAAATCTCAAAGACAACTAATTAGATCTCATTTGATAATGTGCATGAGATGAGCAATGTTCCATCCAAGCTGCCAACTGAAGTAATCTCCCAAACTTGTCCAGAGATACTAGTGAGCTAAAAAGAGCTCATGACAAGTTTTGGCTCCTAATTTGTTGTAGGCTGAGCTACAGGTAGAAAACTTAGATGCAGTTGTGTCCAGTTTTTGAGATCACGATCATCTATTTGGGATCTAGCACTGCTGAACTTCAGACGAGGCTTAGGATCTTCAGTTGTTTATTTACTTTTGAAAATTTTGGCTGATATTTTGATGCAGGGAAAATTTACTTGATCCAGCCTGAATATCTATATTGACTACCTATAGAAGTATAGTCCTGTGTTTATAATGATACAGTATTATGCTATAGGAGTGTACTACAGGAGAAAATGAGAAAATGATAATTGTTTTGAAATTTTGTTGTTGTTAATGTCCACAATTACTTTGTCTTGAAGAGGGTGGAATGTAGGTTTTAGATTATATATTAAAAGTAACAAAAATGCATTTTAGAAGTCATTTTTTCTTTCTAGAAACTAATGACTTTCTATCAACTAATAAATAAAATTAGTACAGCTAATGTGATATCAGTGAGTACTTTTGTTATTGTGTTTAAGCAACCCAGTCCCAATCGGAGAGAGGACAGGCCTGTCAGCTTCTATCAACTTGGATCAAACCAACTTCAGCCTAATGTAGCATCCTTGGCAAGAGATGCAGCGAACATTGCTAAGGACAAGCAAAGAGGATTTATGCCAAGTATATTACAGAACGAAACATATGGAGCAATACTCAGTGGCAGCCCACCTCCCATGCAGCCTGCAGTTCCTGTTACAAGCAGTGCACCTCCTCTACCTCCAAGGAATATCGGCAAAGGTACTAACACCAGAAAATATCATTGTATGTTAGAAGAATAGGATCATAATGGGGTTTTTTATTATTATTACATTTTTAGGTTTTCTTTTACAATTATTTTGCACAGGTAAGTATTGAAACAGTGTATTGATGACTTCATTTTATATACTTGAAGTGAGCCTCAATACACTTAAACAATTTGTTAAAAGGGGGGCTGCAGTCAATTTAGTTCAGCAATTTTTTTTTTTTTCTGGTTATACCCCATCTTTTCATACTTCTGTTTCTTGAAGATATCATTGTCAGAGTTCAGTTTAAACATACAATTTCAATAGCATTTGGCTGCTGTGGAAAATTGTTTAAGACCTGAGAGAATGGAGAGCGTATGCAGGACACGAGAGATTTTAACTTTGCAAAGTCTTCTCTTAATAAATGGAGGCATCAAGGTTGTTGAAATAAAAGTGTAAGTGTCATGACGTGGGGAACTGGATGATTTAGAGAACGGGTAGCTGACTGAAAATGTAATTGCCTGTTACTGGTTATACCCTGATCAGCAGAACAATGTAAAACGTACATGTCTCATCCTGGTTCAAGGATTGTGTGCTTGCAAAATCCGCCATTAAAGCTGATGCTGTGAACTTCATTCTTAACTTCATATATAATCTGGATCATATTAAAGAAGCGTAGAGAAATCTGTACGGGTCCTCTTTGTACAGTACGTTTGGTGTGTTTCATTGTTTGAATACCTTTATTAATCCATTAGCTTTCCTGGAATGTTAAATTTATGTAAAGTTCAATTCAAGAAAAATGACTATGTAAACGCATGCTGTTCTATGGTGCTGTAACTCAGGCTCCGTACGAGGAGGTAGGAATGGGGAATGTTCTAGGCATTCGTGAGTGGCTTTGCCTTTGGGAGCACTGTGCAGAGGTCAGAATGGAAGACCCCATACACCAGTGGCTGTGTCCGAGATGGCAAATTGAACGTCTGTGTAATATGAAAAGTCAGTTATTGGTCTCACAGGAATGGCTGCAGCATAAAATTCAAACTAAAATATGTTATGTGGGGGGCAGAAAAACTGAGAACAATAGAACAGCATGGTACTGAGTTACTTCAAAAGGGTAGCATGAGACTGGGGGAAGTTTAGCAGCACGTAAAATTTAACCAAGGTGGAATTCCTTTCATCTAACATTTTTGCATGAAGTCTAAGCTTAATATCTAGACACATTTTTTACTTGATGGAAAGGAATGTTTCCCCCACCAAACAGGAAGATTCACCCAAGGAGCTTGCACAGTCTGTTTAACTGTTAGATTCTATCTCTAAATTAGTAATATAATCAGATAGATAAAAAGACTATTTTACCCTTTGATATTATTTTAACCATGGCCAACCATACTATTTTACCCTCTGTTTGCCCTTGATGAAATGACACTTTTCAAAGAGCATAATTTTAATTTCATTCCCAGCCCCAGACTTCTTGGCACCGGTGTAGTGCAACTCATGCCAAGAAAGCACACTGCCTGACTTAGGTTATTAATTCCTTAGATATTTATATTCCTTAGATAATTCCTTAGATAATTAATTAGTCCAGCAATGTATTAGCTGATTATTTTATATTCTTAGTTAAAAGGTATAATAGTATCATTGATCTTAGCTTCTTGTTGACTGCTGATGTTGATGTTATGCGTATGGTGTATTACTACTCCTTTATCCTCTTAGCTTGAGGCTGTTCTCCAAGTCTTCTGAGCCTTTTATGCTTTTCCCTGCAACCTAGTATTTATCCATACCTTACCCTATTTCATCTTTTCTTAATATGATGCTCATGTTCTGAGTATGGAGAAGTGGCATGATATGTGCAAAATATTGGCTTTATGAAGAAAACTTGTAGTATGCTTCTATGAAATGGGGACGCAGCTCCTCAGCCTAAGAATGGAGCTGTTTAGGAGGCCCCAAAGAAGTCATACTTTGTAACTGTTTCATGACTAGTTATTATAGCTTCTTGTTTGGGTTAAATTCAGAATTACAGTTTTGTGTCAATTCCAAGTCAAAACTGATGTTTTACTTTGAGTCAGCCATTTTCTTGCAGTACCTGAGAAGATTACAGCTATCAGTCAGGGATTAAAGAAGGTAGCACAACTTGCCTTCTGTCCTTTTATTGAGAAATTTCTGCTTTTTCAATTGTTGACATATTTTAAAGTAATGACTGGAGACAAATATTACTTGGGTAAAGTGTTAGTAAGACTCTACCCAAAAACTTCTGTGTAATTTTTTACACCAGACTCTGATTTCTGCTCTGGCATTCCAGCAGGATGGCAGTGGTTCCTGTTGCTGAGTACAGTGGTCTGGCCGCACCATTTTTAAAAGCACGGGTGTGAATATTAACACTTTGTGCTTAGGGTAAGCAATAATAATAATACAGTATTTTCCTCTCTTTTTAGTTCAGCCTTCAGTTCTTGGCAGTGGTATTCAGACAATTTCTTCATCTAATGCAATGTGGAAGACAAATTCTTTAGGAGTGGAAAGTATAAGCAGGCAGAGGTCTTCATCAGATCCACCAGCTATTCATCCCCCTGTGCCGCCATTGCGTGTAACATCTACAAGTATGTTTCCACTTTCCCCTGTTTTCCCTTCTGCTGTATCTAATCATAGTTGGCTTATTTTTCCATTTTCACAACTCATACTTCCTCTTTTGGTGACTGTAGCTTTGGCCTATCGTTCTCGTCCAGTAACTTTGTATGAACTGTCTTCTCTGTGAGGACTGTACGGTGTAGTGCAGGGTCAACAGGAAATACTATCTATTACTAGAGCTAAAGAGCTCTTCACTTTTATATGTAGTTTCAATGGTGTATTTCTCACTAGTTGTAAAGACGGGTGTTACGTGTAGGCCTGGGGCTATGTCTCCACATTGTGTTTGATTCTCGCAGACCACAGGAATGCAAAAAGATGTTCTAATGCATTGCTAGCTGCTGTTTTGGTGTTTTCAATAGAAATTTTAATTAATTCCTGAACCTAATATGAATTTAGATGTTAATTTTAATAGGATTTTAAGAAAAGGAATTTCTCTAAATAAAATTTCTCAGATATTATTTACTCAGTTACTTTCCATAAAACACAAGCTGAAGGCCTTGATTGAGCAAACAAATCAGCACTTTATTAAATATATTCTGATCTACTATTTTCAAGAATATGAATGACTTTGGTAGGAATTTTCTTTGCTTGTACTTTAATACTTGAATGAATTGAAGAACTTGTGAGCTCTCTGACCTTGACTTAGTGAAACAAAAGGTAAACCTCTTTCCAAAGATGTCCATCCAGTGGAAGGATTGCTTTCTGTTTAAGTTATTGGTTACATTTTTCTTGCATGGGGTTAACTCCTGTAACAGCAAAGCCTGTGGATGAGAACCCAAGAAACAAAACGGTAAATAGAAATTTAATTCCATGTCACTGTCTAACTTTCTTCTCTAGATGTGCTTTCTCCAGCACCACCACCCCCAGTAGCAAAGACAGCCAGCATCATAGAAGCTTTGAACCAGCAATCTAAACAGCAACCAGCTCCTCCACAAACTAAGCCAACCCCACCACCACTGCCCCCACAGCCTCCTAGTAGAATCTCTCAAAGAAAGCCTATTCCTGGGTAACTAATGTCATTTCAGTTTTTAATGTAATTTGTAATTACTAGTAACTTTTCCATTTTATAGTATGTAACATGCAAGTCAATTTTAAAGCATGCCTACTTTCGCCAATGATGTATTCTAGAGCATGTGAATGAACAGAAGGCAGACACTAAGGGAGCATTACAGGGTTCCCACAGTAAAACCAAGACAGGCTAGTGATTTAAGATTGTATGACTTCCAGAATATCTACAGAATGCTTAGTGGTGATGGAAATAAGACGCCACAAAGAATAATCCACTTCTAATTCTCATATAATAACAAAGAAGAGATAATGGGATCTTATGTCTGATTGTGCCGTTTACTGTTCACATGCTTTGCGTAGGTTCAGTTCCATTCAATATTTTCATTCATGGCAAGAGTAGAGAGACCTGGAACAGAAAATATAATTTTTTAAATTTGCAGGAAACAAAGTTAGGAGGGACAAGTGTACTGGAAAACAGGATTATATCTAAAGCAGCCTTGAGAAACTGGAGCAATAGTCAAGGGAGAAGAAGGGTGTCCTTCAGTAAGCAAGACTTAGTACTTAAGAAAAATTAACTACAAAACCGAAGCATGGAGAACAGCAGAGTATGGTTAAGCAAAAATCCTTCAGAGAAGGATCTGCAAGGACATAGTGAATCATACATGAAAGTAAGTCAGACAACTCATGCTGTTATGGAAGAGTCAAAGAGAAATAGCATCGTTTGATTATAGCCTGCAAATTACACGAATTAATCCCTCTAATTGACTCAACATCAGTAATGCCTCAGCTGGACTCCTGTGTTCAGTTTTGGGTATTGCAGTAAAATAAAGATACAAAATAGTGAGGCAGAAACCAGGGGAGATCAATTAGGTAATGAGAAGTCTAGAAAATACGACCTGTGAGAAAAGTTTGGAAGAAATAAGGCTCTCATATATTTTTTTTTAAAAAGGAATTGTAGCATAGATACACGTCTTCAAATATGTACAAAGTGCTGCATTATGCCATTCCTTTTTACATCTCATGGTGGCTCTAAAAAAGACTTGTCTTTAAGTTATGGCAAGAATAATTCAGTTAAACACTAGGGAAAGCTTTCCAAAAGTAAGCATAGGGATACATCGTAGTAACTTGTTTGGGAAATTTTTGGAGACTCTGACACTGAAAATTTGGCAGAGAACAGCCTGTACAAACTTAGGTAGTTATAAGATACGGGGACATGTATGTGTGTATGTAAAATAAATAATACACGTGGTTGGTCCTTTGTGAATGAGAGAGGTAAACAACCTTTGACCTTTGAGCTCCCTTTTTAGTCCTTGGATTGCATATACTATAGAAAGAAAAAGGGAGAAACAACTTGCTGAAGCTTGTTATAATGTACAGACTAATATGGATACATAAGTTTAATGAAGAATTTTAAAATAGCAGTGAAAGGAACTTCAGAACTTAGGAAAATCAGATCTGCTCTCCACAAATTGCCATAGTTGAAGCTATATTATTATTTTGTCTTACATTTTTAAATTAAGTGCAACTTAAGATTGGTGTAATCAAAAATACAGAAGCAAAGTACTATTTCTAAAAGCAAAATAGCTGTCACTGGAATATACTAAAGACATGATAAGAATTTTATAATTTGGAAAATACTCTGTATTGTTGTGATTCAAGTTCTTGTTTGCTTCTTAAATGGGTGAATTTCTAACTTTCTGCACAGGACTGAGAAGTCGGCTGGCTTAACTAATAAAGGGCAGTCCAGAGGACTTGGGTCTCTACAACAAACTGGTAATTGTGGTTTAGAGATTTATTTGATTGTAATTAAGCTATCATTATGACAGTCTAAGGAGGAGTGTTGTTTTTTTCTTATTTACCTTACACATTTAAATACAGTCATTACCAGCATTCTTATTGTTTCTTTTCTTGAGTGAGCCCCTGATTCCTCAAGCTTTTCTGCATGAACAGAGTTATGGGCCAATTAATGTAAATAATGAGACCATGTAATAAGGAATAGAATCACAGAAGGGTTGAGGTTGGGAGGGACCTCTGGAGGTCATTTGGACCAACCTCTCTACTCAAGCACGGCCACCCAGAACTGGTTGCCCAGGACTATGTCCAGATGGCTTTTGAGCATCTCCAAGGGTGGAGACTCCACAGCCTCCCTGAGCAACCTGTGCCAGTGCTTGGTCACCCTCACAGTAACTAAGTGTTTCCTGATTTTCACATGGCACCTCTTGTGTTTCAGTTTGTGCCCATTGCCTCTGGTCCTGCTTTCTAGCTTGATGGCCACCAGCATATGTTGGTGCATGGGCTTGTTCATTTTCAGTGCAAGACTTTGCACTTCCTTGCTCCAGATTTTCCCCTGGTCTCTGAGACCCGGGATTCCTGAAGACAGGTCTTGCTAGTGAAGACAGAGGCAAAGGCGGCATTCAGTGCCTTAGCCTTTTCCATGCCCTGTGTAACCAGATCCCCCATCTCGTTGAGCAATGGGCCCACGTTTTCTCTAATTTTCCTTTTGTTACCTCTATATTTACAGAAGCTCTTCTTATCTTTGACATCCCTTGCCAGATTCCATTCCAGTTGGGCTTTAGCTTTCCTATCCTCACCTAAACCCCACTCAAACAAAGGATGCATTATGAAAACATTAGTTAGTTTACTCTCTTGTTTGCATGTGTCATAAACAAGGTAATAGATACATGCTTTAGAATAGAAAAATGTGCTTCTAGTTTGAAAATCTAAAACTCATATAGTGTCACTTTAATTAAATTGCAAATTGATATTGCACTTTTCATGCTAATGAACCAAGTTCATTATTCAGAGTTCATTATTGATTCTGCTCTTTTCATTGTTCAAAGTAACTACTACTTTGGGACATCACAATAATGTCATCTCAATAAAATATCCAAAGTAAAGTTTGTGTGGATTCATGTTGGTTGTAGCGGAATTTCTCCTACCCAGTTTCCCCTTCCACTGGATGTATTATGTTCATTGGTTCTTACTGTGATTCTTTTTTATTTCCCCGTGATATACCCAGGGGAATTTGCTAATGACTATCTGCCATCTGCATCAGGAGTCTCCTATGAAGGATACAGCATCTTGATAATGATGGTCTTTACTAGGAAAGAAAGGTTCTAAAAGCACACAGTCTGTAGTGAACGAATGGGGAAAATGGGATATTTGGTTCTGCTTTTGTCTATTTTATAGGCTTTTTTATCTTTTAGTATATTGAAGATCTTAGGTAATTGTCTTTGGGAAAAGAGGCCTTTTTTTGTAAGGAAAAGGATAGAAAAAATCTGTTCAGTTAGTTAGCAAGAACCATTAAAAATTAAATACTCATGGGATATAAAATTATTTGTATCCTTTAAAGAATAATTAATTTGGTTTCAATTTGTATCATCGCTCTTACTTTTTTTTTTTCTTTAAAGCATGCCTAAAATTTACTTGTTTTACTTACCTTAGCAGCAGGAGAGTCGTCTTCTGTATGTGAAATTCCAGTAACACAAACTGGTTCTACAACAAATACACTGGCACAGATCCAGCCACCAGCACCAATGCCAAGGAAATCACAAATAGTAAGTAGACAGTCTGGGGTTTGATTTTATTAAACCTTCCGCTTTCTGTCAAACACACTATTGACATAATAGTGTATCCTGTTATGGAGAAAGTGTGAGAATTATGAAAAATACAAAGCCTGTATCCTGTGTTAAGTATGTGCGTAACTTGTACTAATTATTTATGAAAACTTTGCTTTTCTTGCATTTCCTATTTTAAATTTCAAAAAACCCAAACAAAACCCACAGAGAAACCCAAGAAAGGAAGTATGGATTCTTTGCTTGTGTCCAAATGTGACCGACACAATCCATAGAGTGTATAGTTTGACTTACTGAAGGTAGGTGAGCTTGATGAGTGAATTACTTGTAGATCACATGTAACTTCATTCTTAAACTTCAGTGAAGTAAGTAATAAGGGAGCTTTTGTGATTTCTTTTATAACGGAAGTAGATGTGTTTATTCATAGTTGTTCACATTGATAGATCAAATGGCTCCAGACAAGACTAGTAAGAGCCAAGCTCAAAACAAAATAAATTGGTTCTTTGTGCAGTTGGTGCTCTTTACATCTCTGTCGTGCTTTCACTGCATGACAGGAGAGAAATCTCTTGGTAAATACACAGAAACTTGAGACATCCCCAACCAGAAGATGGTTGAAGGGTGAAGGGGAAGGCTGGAAGTATTGTATATTCTTCTTCTCCACCCTCCCCCAGCCTTACAGTGACTGTTAAAAGAAATACTGGATTTAGATGGACTCTTGATCCAATTGCGTGGCCATTTTATACTCTTATTTATTATTTATAGTCTAGGACCATGAATGGTAACACACGTATTAGTGTCAATACCTGTATTCTTACGCTGGTGGAGGTAAAGGGATGTATTTCCAGATGTCAGTTGAGCTGTTACATTATGTGTAGGTCAGGTAGGTCTTTAGTCCTTGCTCCAATTTTATCTTGCTCTCTTATGTGATAGACATAAAACATCCATATGCTTGATCATGATAGTATTTCCCTGCAGCAAGCAAATCACAATATAGAGAGTCCATACTTTCCAAGATGCTGTATGTCATGAGTAGGTCTACGCTGTTTCATGCTTTACATTCTATAGGAGGAGCGTGGTTCTGTAGGAAAATACTAAACTGAGAGGCAGGAGATGTGCTGTTCCTGGCTCTGCAATTGTCTTATTAATGGGCTGTAGTGAAAAGACCTGCCCTCTTCAGCCGTCACCTCTCTCCCTTCATCCATTTTCCCTTAACCTTGTCTACTGAAATAGTAACTCTCCAGGACAGACGGCCACGTGTTTGTGTGCATGGCCTTGCACGTTTGTGTTGTCCTCTTAGGGTTCCTATTAGCTGTTTCGCATCCAATAATGCTGAAAAGCCACAGAGACATCTGGAGTTCATACTGCGTTAGTTGGGAGTATAAAATCTGCTTTTCTTGCCTCCCCCACTCTTGTTCAGCCAATTTACTGTCTGTCTTGCATCAAAATAACTTTCATGGTTTAGGCCACAATAAAATTAAATGGTCTGATGAATGTAAAATGGAATATCTGTCCCTTTTGCTTACATGCACCAAGGGAGTTGCCATATTAACTTTGTGAAGCTGTTGGACCCCGATCACAATTTCTGTTGTGTGTTCTGGAATTCAGCTGTGAGAACTGGCTACATCCTTTTAACTTATCCATTGATTCCGAACAGTTTCTTACCCAGCTTTCTGTATAAATTAACGTTGTAGTAGCTTTCTATCTGCTTCTCTCCTTTTTCATTTTATGGGACAAATTGCTTTTTAGGAACAGTCAGTGTCTGCGCTGTTTAATATTAATTGCACGTAATCTGAAGAACAGATCTGACTCTCCAGATGTCTGTAGGGCTTCAGCAGGGTGAATTTTGTGAGACTGAGAAAATCAGCTGATTTTCTTCTCTCATAGGACAGAGAAGCAAGGGAAACCTAGCTCAGGGAGTGTGTGCTAGTTAAGGTGATTTAGCAAAATCAATCTAGCTAAAGCATCTTAGCTGAGATTTAGTCAAGGGCCTCTCAGCTGAAGAGCTTTAGCTAGATCAGTCTAGCTAAAGAACTTTGGCTAAATCGTTCCATTTAGCCTTATACTCCAGCCTTTTTTGCTGAGTCTTTACCCTGCCAAAGAATCCAGAGGCCAGCGCAGGTTTCGGAAATGGTTGCAGAAGTGCTCATTGAGTAAAGTAAAAAAAAAAAAAGAGGTCTAGTAGTACATGCACTTGTAGCCAGTGGCTTATCTCCTGTACAGTGCATTTGCCCAGTAGCCTGTTTTACAGATGGAAATTCCTGATGTATCTTTTTTTTTTTTTTTTCTTTTTTCCCCAATGTATATTTTAGATTTTTGAAACCATATTGTAGATACATGGGAAACTTTCATTGAATATTTTAGCCTCCTGGGAATGGGATCTATTTTCATTTCCTTGCCTTCTAAAGAACAAGAAATACCTGTAATTACTGCACTTTAAAGTTAGTAATTGCTGTCACCGATGTGAAGCTTTTCTCTCTTGACCTCAGAGGTGGTTGTGTTTCACACTGTAACCTGACTGAGCATCTGGTAGATTTGCTGTGCCGCAGCGCAAGGCTGCCAGCTCACAGGGGTGTGCCCCACAGACAGGGCCCCAGGGTACGCCTGCTCTGGGAAGGTCGGGGGGTTTTATACTAAAATGCAAATGGATGCTTACAGAGGAGCATAATGATGATGTACCTCCCTCCTTCCCCATCCACATCCCCTTTCTTCTGCATGGTGCTCAGCTCTAACAAAACAGCACAGGAAGAGGCTGTTGGGCAGCAGAGGAGGGTGTTTTGCTGGTGGAGAGAAGCAGATTTGTGAATGGAGTCTCTTCTCCCCTTACAAGCATCTTGTTCCGTGGCTGACCTAATCAGAGACTGGGACCAGTCCCTAGGGGACTCCAGGATGATGATGAGAGCTTCTTTTCCTTATCCCATCTGGAGCCTCTGTCCCAAACACCCACTGCATTAACAGACATCTCTTGACCTAAATGGCACTTACAGCTCTGCTCTGGCATCTTAGGGTAGAAAGGAGAGAGATTTTGCTGGCTATGGCTGGGCAAACTGGGGAGAAGGGGGGATTCAAGGTAGAAAGCTTATGCTCTGCCTCCAGGTCCTGTGCCTCTCCGCTCCTTGCATGGAAACACAATGCAGGTAGCATTGGATTTGGCGGGCAACAGAGAGTGAGGAAGCTGAAAATAAATACAGCAGGAGGTCGGGTTGCACTGGAAGAGGTGTGAGATTAGAATGGTGGATACTGTGATACCAGGGCAAAACAATTTCGGCATCACTTCAAACAGAACACAACTAGGATTGGAGTCCCACTCAATATCGGAATATTGCAACTCTTTACTGAACTTCCCTGTTGGAAGAGCTGACACACCGCTCCAGTGGCTTGCAGGCCTCAAAGCACTGCGGAGAGGCAGAGGAAGTATCGGGGGTTTGTGCACTGCTGAAATGGGTTTAGCAGATTAAGAAGGGGCACATTGGCAGGTGGCTCAGGCCTCTCTGATAATGCTGCTGCTGTTACGCTTGCTGTGTAGCACTTGATCTCGATCACGCCGTCTTCTGAATAAAATCAAACTTGCTGCAATGTTGTAGAGCTCTGAAGACAGGTCTGGATGAGCCAAAATGGCAGATTGCTAAGGGAAGCCTGGCCCCCACTGGTGGCGCAATGGTTGCAAAAGGCTTTGGATGCTGCCAAATTCAGCCTGAAACATGAGCACCCAGCATAAAAGATGTAGCTGAACTCTAACCTATGAAAAATAATGGTTGGAAGCAGTTCTGAAGCTTTTTTTAGATCAAGTCCAAGTCTGTCTCTTCCATGCTCTATTATTAACATTTGCTTATTTTTATATTTCAGTCAAAAACTAAACCCAAGAGAGTAAAAGCAATTTACAACTGTGTAGCAGATAACCCAGATGAGCTAACTTTTTCAGAGGGAGATATTATTGTGGTTGACGGTGAAGAAGATCAGGAGTGGTGGGTGAGTATTTTGTGTTTTCCATCAACATACTTTGAAAGAAATAAACGAGATCTAGAGGCTGACAACTGACTTCAGAAGATCCCTTGTTGCGTTTCTAAATAACAAGAAAAGTTTCATCTCTACTGTTTACACTCCAGAGCCTCATCAGCCAAAGCAAAGTCTTGGGAAATTCTTATGCATTAAAACATTTTCCCTACACTGTTAGCTAGAGAAGAACAGAACTTCAGAGTGCATCTAAATTGACAATAAAGCTGTATAAACACAAACAGATTCATGTAAAACCCAGAAGTGTTGAAGCTTGATCCATCCTTGAACTTTTCAGTGATTGTTAGGAGGGGGAAGCAGAAGCAATTTAGCAGAGGCAGAATACGGGCTGCCAGGCATTGCAGAATGCACTGAAATGGTGTAGCAGCGGCACTGCGTCAAGAGGTGTTACTTTCAAAGAACTGCATAAACCAGAATTTAAAAAAAAAAAAAAAGTCTGTAGCTGAATAACAAATTTACCTTGTAGGACTGAATTTTCTGATAATATTTCCTGTTTGCAAAAGAAACAGAACACAGCTGCAGGAAGGATGTAGGGAGAGGCTTGCAGGACTACAGGCAGGAGGTCGCTTGTGTTCATTGTGGTGGTACTGAAGTGCCCTTCTGAGATTAACTTGAAAAATATCTGGACTCTTTCAGATTGGCCATATTGACGGAGATCCCAGTCGGAAAGGAGCTTTCCCTGTATCATTTGTGCACTTTATTGTTGATTAAATTGCTACTGATAAGTGGAGACATTTCTCATTTCCAGCGGTCACAGACATAAGTTTTGCTCTATTTCATTTCATCTACCTATCTGCAGACACCTTGCCAGAGCACTGCCTGAGTCCTAGGTACTGTAGCTTACTTTTTTATTGCCATCATTCTGATTTTGGGACTTTTAAAACTTTTTTTCTATGTGAAAACTTCTCATGAGCAGTTTACACTTTTTTTTTTTAAAAAAAAAAACAAACAAAAACAACTCTTCCTGTATTTTTCAAGGTGAACTGAAAAGCTTTAACAATCAAAATCCATGTAAGTGTGTGAACATCACAACATGATGAATGTTCTTTTCAATCAATTCACTGTAACTCTACTCTCCCTTTTGTAACATGGCAATACCACGGTTCAGTGTTGCTTCCCCAGCCAAAGGAACCGTGTGCCTCCAACAGGGCAGTGAATTTATTCAGTTCTCGACACCATTTGAAGTGTTGGAACCAAAACGCGCAAGCTGCTGCCTAGTTCTAAATCGGACTCGTCCAGCACCTTGCCATTCTGGCTGTCATCCAGGATGTCAACTATTGCAAAAGGAACAATTCTATTTGGGTGTCTTTGGCCAGGTAAAAGTGAAAAAGTATTTCAGTTTACCATAGAAGAAACTTCTTTCTTTCAGAATGGATGTAGATATTTGCTTAAAGTTATCTGAAATCTGTGTTAGTCGTTGAACTTCCTAGTTCTAATTTTGTGAGCTTGAGACTGTTTCATTTTTCTATGCTGCACGTGTGTAGGACCTGTTTTTTGAATGTTCTTTATGTATGTTACATCCATTTCGGTCATTTAATGTGACTACTGCTGGTTAACTAAACTATGGCAATATTAACGAGTTACTACATTAACTCGAGGATATGAAAACTGCACTTCCTGAAATGTACTTAACTATGATGATGGATTGCAGAGCATTTCTTACACTTGTCTCATTCTAGTGTTTAGACTTTGGTTTTAAATTTCTTGAATTTTCTTAAACCATCCAGCAACGTGTTCACAGAGAGAACATATTTGGTGGAACACTTAGGTAATTATCCTTGGTCAGTAAGGTATCTGACACCTCACAAGTACACTACGTTAGGTTCTGGTTTATAAAATTTGTGTGCCACTACCTTGCAAACAATGCTAGTTTGCTGACTCACTCTGTATTTATATGATAGACCCACGTATATGGTAGCTACACTGTTGTTAAATTTGTTTTACTAATTTGTGAACAAAGGCTAGGCCACGGGTGGTTCCCAGTTGGTTGATGGAATGCAAAACACCAATACAACATCTGACGTCGTTTCGACGTTTGTACATTGTGAAATTGTACCGGTTTTTGCTTATGCTACAGGAAAACACCTGATGGCATAGGATGAGAAAAATCGACGTCTAGGTCACATTGGCTTTGATCACGTTTCGTGAATATCGTATCTCTAGATTTATCGAGAGAACTTTGAGTTTCTGACAAATGGTGTTTCAATTGGCCCGTTTCACATTGAACAGAATGGGAAAATAGGCCACCGCCAGATGGGCTTTATTTGGAGAAAAACCACGCTGCGTTAGCGCTGGAAGAGCAACGCTGACCGTACCTGGCCCGGCCCCCCTCAATGGTACAGTGGGCTGGCAGCCTCTCTCTCCAGCCTGTGGGTACAGCCGAGGACATGCGTAACCTTCCTTTCCTAGATGCTGTTGCTGCAGTAAAAATGGGGAACAAACTGGAACGTTTCGAGATATTGTTGTTGCAAGTTGAAGCAAATTAGTCCGTATTTTCAAAGTTCCCAGTAAAAACTAATAGAGTAATAGTTTAGCACTACAGTTTTATTCACTTACTGATATGTTCAGTTTGCAACACTATTTTGTATGTTTCTATCCCTGATAGAGTCTAGAGAGTAAATGGGCATATTATTTTGCACAGATCTCCTAATGTACAGTATTTTTAACACAGAATCTTATAGTGTATGTAACAACTCGTAAAGTTAAACAATGATGCAAATTTTCCTTGAGTTCTGCTAGAAGAGGAATCCACTTTGCAATGTCACAACCTCGTTCACTGGTTACTTAAAAACTAGGAAACTTGTAGAATAGAACTTAGCAGCACTAACAGTGCAGACAGATACAATCTTGAGGACCAATAAAGAGCAGCTAAGCAAAATTTATCCCTAGATTTTCCACGTTTCTCAAAAGTTTGCTCCTCTGCCAGAGGAAAAAGAAATTCTAGAGCCTGTAGATATCTATTTATAATATAAAATTAAGAATTTTAAGTCCAAAATTTTGGCATATTTCATACAACTTTTCAAATCTGATTAAAATGATTAAAAAAAACCCTGTTAATAGACAGACTATTAGGTTGCTGTGTTAACTGTTTAAAGGAGCAAGTGACACTTAAAATGCAGCTTAGAATGCTATGAGATGTATAATATTCAATTCAGTTGTTTTTATTTTGTTTAGTTGCAGAGCAACTGTATATATTGTATAACCTAAAATCAACTCTTATTTTCAATGTCCTGGATGCAGTGATTTATAATTAGAGCATGATTAATAAATTTTACTCTTGTTAACCAGTCAAATGTCTGGAAAAAATAAAACTACTTTTAAAATCACTTTGGCTACTTCTCTTCTGTTACTCGGCACTGCTTGGGCAACGTTCTTCTTTTCAATGTGTACAATGAGAAACAGAAACAAGTAGCACTTGAGCAAAAAAATGTACATCTTGTGGATTTTCTGTTGAATGTAGAAACTGTGTAGAGAGCGCACTTAAGAGTAAATTGGAGGTGCAAAGCACCAAATGACTACCCTTGCAATTAACACCTTGCTCCTGTTTTGTTCTAATATCTATGTTAAGCAGAACTGAAGTCTACATTAACAAATTGTTTTTTCAGACAGAGATATAAGCAAGTGTCAGTTTTATTTTACATTTCTACAATATTGACATTAACATACAAAACACGATTTAGGAAAAAAAATTCATGTTAAATATAAAATTCTGTATTGTCCTGGAAACTGAAGATGGAATAATTTCTTCAAGTCACGTTTGGGGAATGAGAAAGTACCATATGCAAGGCTGCGTGGCTCTTCTTGGCACAGCCAGTCTTCTCTGAGTTTGGGTGTAACTACAGTCAGTCCGTGGTGTCACAAAGGAGCCCCGTTTCCTCCTCACACAAACGCCTCTTGTACTACACCCTCGTGTGCTGCTGAAGGAAATCAGGACTTCTCCGACATTAAAACTGAATCAAAGGCTGTAGATAACACTTTGCAAATAGCTTGTGCTTGTTCCTAAAAAAAACAACAAAAAAACCAAAACAAACCCAAACACACAAATTAACTCTTTCTGCAGGACTTCTAAACCGTCTCAAAACTCACTGAAAGCAGAACGTGACCTTTATCATTCTTTTGGCAGAGACATGCAAAATGGAGGAGCACAAGTGAGATTTAATTTGATTTCTGTGGTCTGCAATGACATGTGGGAAGCTGTTTTAAATAAGCTCTTTTGAAACAAGTCAGAGTTGTTAGCTTTCATCATAGCAGGACACCAGCATTCAGACAGTCACTTCATGTGTTCCCCCTCTGCTGCTAAGGGGGTGTGTCATATCATAGTGTCTTGACAAGGAATTCTCCTACTCTTAAGAGGAGATCGCTTCCCTTGCTTATGAATACGAATGCATGCTCTACTACCAGACTCGTTACTCAAGCCCTCCCTGCTCTGTCTGATCTTAAGGAGGTTTTTGTCTTTAAAAATACAGAGGATTGTCCTTAGCAGCTACGATAACACTCTTGAGATTGCAAAGAGCTTTTCTCAGGCACGTACATTCACCGGCAGTTTTAGGGAATGTAGGTATTTCTCCTCAAAGCTGATCAAATGCAGTCAGCAGGGCTTTTCTCCCCTCCTCAGCCAGGACATATTTATACTCTTTTTTAATTAAGCAATTCCCCTTCTGGCAAAAAGTCTTCACAGGGGCCCTGGGTTTTAGAATCTCCCTTTACAATCGAAATACTGTAAACATAAACTCTTACCAAACTATTGCACTGATATACCCAGAGGCTGCATTCTTCAGAGGCTGCATCTGTTGTCTTCAAAGCCAGTAAACTTTTTCCTGCTCCCAGACCATCATCATAGCAGACCATCCGTACAATTAAATAGAGAGCATGCCTATGTAACACATCCTGAAACCATGTGGCAAATAAACGTTACTCTGGAACAGCGCAACAGCTATTTCAGTTTCCCACCTCTTTTGATTCTCTCTCTGTCTCTCTTACAAAAGAATACTTCAGGTTTATTTACAGGAGAAAAGTATTCCTCGGTAAAATTATCATTTTTTAGTTGAGAGTTTAGTCAAGATTCAAAAAGAGTAAGTGGAGGTTTAGCACAACGTTAGCTTTCATTTTTGCTTCTATTTTAGAATTGCATTCACGTGTGGGCTACGTTCCTGGCCGTACCACGAAAGCACACATTTGGTTCCCACCGTCCTCACCCGCCCGCTGTGCGCAGGATGGGTGGCACGCTCCGTACCTCTGACGCAGGGATAACTTAGAACAACTTTTTACTTTTCCAGTATTTTTCCAGACAATCCCCTGTCCCAGTTCTGGGAAGGGTAAACAGGAGAAACTGTTCCCAGAAGAGGGTATGGACAAGGCTAGTTGCTTTAGGGTGGAGGTAGCCCATGCGGCTATAACCGGGCCACTCGTGGCCTGAGCCACAGCGTGGGTCCTGACTCTTGCGGAGATTAGTCTGGGAGACTTCTACTCTCCACCACAGTTGCAGCATTTCACCACATTCCCAACAGTTCTGACCTTGGCCATTCCAAAAAGGGATGGGTCGATGTCATCCAGTACAAGGTGTCTGCAGGCCTACCCTACACAAAGCCTTTCTTCTCAACCAATCCTACCCAACCCATAATACACATCTGCTTTATTCCAGTCATACCACCTCTAGGGTCTTACGACTTCAAAACAGCTCTTTTCCTACGTTCGTGACATCAAACATCTTGTCCCTATCAGTAGCTGAAGAGTGTAAAGAAACACCCACTTGGATAAAGAAGTTCTAAAAAATGGACAGTGAGCTTGATGCCTGCTGTGAAACCCTCCCGGGAGAGCCCTCTGCCACAGCTCCTGAGACCACCTGCTGAAAAACATCTCCATCCCTGACATTTCCTCAGCAATCCCTCACAATTATTCATACCATCACCAACTGTCACACCACGCTGAGGGCAGCTGAAACCAACATGGAACTTAACTGGATCAACCTTCCAGTTTCTGTGTGAAAGATGCCAAGATTCACCTCCAAATTACTTGTAACTTTGTAGAGTTACTTGCTTGGAACTTGCTACCATGCCAAGGTGCATATGGATTATCGCTAAAAGAGGGAGGATAGAATAAAGTCCACAGTCCCCCTGTAAATTCATTTCCTCCCCTCCTTCCAGTATTTGGCTATGAGGGGATTCTGCAGCTGAGAGAGAAACGAGATGGGGGATGGACAAACCGTACCATACGTGTATGTACATATATATAATGTACAAATACACTCAAACGGAACGTGAAGAAGGCCAAAGCCTCAGTGTGACTTCTATAAACACTTCACCTTCAGTTTCTAGTGGCTGCATCCACAAACAATGGAAATGTATCAGTGAACTACGTCTCTGTACATATTTCAGTCACTAAATAATTTCTCAAACACTGGCTGGAATCCATGAGGAAAGTTTTTTATTTTGAGCTTCAGTCATTTTTTTTTTTTTCATCTGAAATAAATAGCTGCCTATTCACCCGGAAAGGTATCTACAAATGGCAGAACTCTCACCGTTCCCCCCAAGTCATAAAGACTGAATTCTTTGTACGAATGCAGAGAAAACCTTTCCATCTTGCAACTCTATGAAAGAGTTAGGTGGACTAACACACTAAAGGACAAATTACATGTCAACAGTAACAGAGATGCAAAAAGCCAGAATTTGGGAAGCAGAATGCAATGCAATAAAATGCCAGTGCAAGCCAGCTTAATCACAGCGGCTTTATCAGCTTGTGCATGCTTTCAGCTCAAAGCCAGAAGAATGATGGATAAAAGTCTTAAAACTACCTATTTGATCTTTACCAAAGTACAAAGGAATTTAAATAGTAGTGTAACCTATGTTCTTAATGAGAACTAAGAATTTAGGAGGACGGGAAAACAAGACACCCAAAAGAATTCAAAGTTTGAGTAGCAACTACTACACTTCTTCCCAAGCATTTGAAACACGTGTTTTATTTTCTGAAGGGACCGAAGGAAACTTTTTGCTCCCTTCAGAGTATTCAGCTATTGAGCAATGCTATTCACCGTCCTCGTACTTGAAGCTTTTACAGACAGGCATTGAGGGGATGTTGACGGGTCATGACTTCATAAGGCCAAGTATTTATGGTATCTGGGGCTCTGAGGGCAACCAGAAGGAAACCACATGGCTGCAATACAAAGCTATACAAAGGCAACTGGAGGGCCCCAGGGAAGAGACCGGATTTTTATATTTAGCAAAAAAAGCTATTTGAAGTGCGCTAAAGGAAAATAAACTACATGTAGGAAATGATGCAAACAAAGAATAGGCTTGATCAATAAAGTGAAATCATGAGGCTTTAATGCTGGAGTGAACTCATGCTCTTGGATTTGGAGTGCAAGGCTGGAACTTCAAAGAGGAAGACTACTCAGGTACTCTTGAAAAACACATCCTTTGCTTTTTCCTCTCCACAATAACATCAACAGGAATCACACTGCTAACTCAGGCTAAGGAACCTAGGTCTTGGCCACCACAGTCATGCTACTTTTCCACATGAGAGGATGGCACAGGGAAGGGAAGATGTGCCCAAAGAGCATAAAGGCTTGCTTGCCTTTTGCCTGGTGCTCTGTCTCAAAAGTTATGGATTTTTGTCATAAATCCAACCAGAGAGCTTTTTTGTTTGTTGTTTTACTTTTGCTTAAAGCCAGAAGTGACATTTTGGTCACGCAGATCATCTATCAGAGAAATAAATGCAAACACTTTTCAACTCTCACCAAAAAGAGAGTTATTTGTGAATCACTTACATACTGATCAGATGTTGAAACTTTAATGCCGTATTTGGAAACTCCCATAATAAACTCCTCTTCACCTGGAACAAAAGGTAACTTTCCATCTTGCTTTGGAGGGAAACAAACAAAAGCCTTTAGTGCAGACAGAAGAACATGAGCAATGGAGATACATAACAGAAAACGCGTTTAGGTGTACTTCAGTCCACTGGATCAGGAACAGCACTGACCCTGCTCATACCTTGTGGTGTGGTCTGCCTGCCACTCTTGCACTCATCAAATCCCTTAGCTTTATGTGGAACGCGTTCAGGGGAGATTTAGACTGGACGTTAGGAAGCATTACCTTACTGAAAGGGTGGTCAAACACTGGAACAGGCTTCCCAGAGAGGTGGTCAATGCCCCAAGCCTGTCAGTGTTTGAAAGGCATTTGGACAATGCCCTTAGTAACACGCTTTAACTTCTGGTGAGGCCTGAAGTGGTCAGGCACTTGGGCTAGATTACCGTTGTAGGTCCCTTCCAACTGAAATATTTATTTTCTATTCTATTCGCTACATGATTCCAGAAAGGAATTTATCATCTCAGGGGGAAGTGGTCAGATCAGATGGGCTGAAAAAATAACGCATGCCCTGTCATGCTGCGCTGACTCTGGATCATCTATGTTCCACACTGGTAGCAGTTTTGCTATTTGGCTGTAAAAACACTTTTAACATATATTCAGATACTTGAAATGTCAAGTTGCTCTAAGATAAACAGACATTCTGCGCTTTTAAAGATACAATCAGCTACCTAATGAGAACAACCAGTTACGGCTTTTAGTACAAAAATAAGTACAAGCAAACACAGTTTGGATGACCCAAATATTATTCAGGTTCTTCAGTCACAGGTTCGTAAGTGACTGTAAACAGAAACTTGACATTTTCCTCTACAGGAAAACTTCTACACTACTGAGGAAATCTGGAGGAGATATTCTTTCACAGATACTAATCCTAACAGAGCTGAAGACGATACAATGACTTTCAGTTGGGATACTTGGTCAGTAATGGCTCAGGAAAAGGGCCTTGGGTCTGAGCCTGCGTCTTCAGAACAGCTTTTTGGGTGCATCTTCTCCAGTTACTTGATAGGATGCAATTGAGTGTGCCAGCTTTTGAGATTCATAGCTTTGTATTTTTTAAAGTAAACTAATTTATTCTAGCAAGTCTAAAATTTACAAAGAAGATGTCATATCATGTGATAATACGAGAGAAATACACCAAGCTGAAGATATTCTGACATTGTTGGTGTTGTCTTTCGTAACCCACTTACCTGTGCAACATCTATGTAATTTATCAAGTCCAATGGCCCTTCGAGACTTTTGCTCTCGTTACACTTCAATTTTTCAATGGCACCAACGTATTTAACTCTGAATTCTGCACACGTATCAGAATTACTATTGCTTTGTCCTGCAACAGAATAAAACAAAGCAGGAAATACAGCTTCCAAAAAGTTATACAAGATTTATGCTGTGTAACAGACTGGTAACACAACTCAGTTTTTCTTAATTAGACACTTTACTTTGAAAACTGTGACTTAATCCTAGATGAATCGTTAATAATACTTCAGAGGCCTAGAGCTATGCACGCATTAGTCACCAGGCTAACAGATTCACCCACGAGTTATTAAAAATACATATTTTAACCTTTTCCATTTTCTGCTCTTTTATACGAACAGACGTGAAGTTAATCCTGCTCTGTACGTACCTGCTTGAACTTTGAATACATACCTGAACTTTTCGTGGAGTCTGTATCTAGACTAGCCACAGTACTAGACCTGGAAAGTCCTCCAAGACTGGAGTCTACAGACTAAGAAAAAAAATAGCATTATCAGAAAGTTACTGAGAACATACTAACAATTCACTTTTAGATGCCCTGCCTCAACTCTTCTTCTTTTTTTTTTTTTTTTTTTAAACAAACTAGTGTTTCTGTTCTAATTACTTAAGCAGCACTGCAAGATGGGGAGAAAAAAAACATCTATTTCTCTCCTGAAGCTATTTTTCTGCCTCAATGTAGATTAGACTGATATAAATTCAGCAGGAACCCTTGAGAAGTCCACAAATCTTTTGAAAGGAGGAAGAAATGAAAGAAAAAGAGAAAATGAACCTTAACGTTATGTCCAGACTTTTCTGGTACTGCATCTTAACTTGAAGAAATTGACAACTACATGCTTGTCACCAATGCTTGAAATAACATAGCAGTGCAAGGGAAGTGAAACGGCACCTTGGAAAATCCAGAATATTCAACTGATCATTCCAAAACCTATCAGACAAAATGGACACATTATTCAAAACGAAGAATACTTTTTAGAGATACTGAGCAACCAACTAGTACTGAAGAATAAACTCATTCTCGGTACCTAGCACCAGGCACCTTCTTAAAGACAGTATTTATCACTACAGAACAAACGTACTACTCTTTTCTCCAAACCATAGTATTGTGCTGCCAGAAGCTCTGGTGTTCGTGGGCTTCACGATGGAAGCAATCAAGCATTCATCTCAGAACACAAGGGCTTTATAGTGGATAGGTTTGGTTTTTTTTTAACTCTCATAACAAAATCTGAGGAATAGCAGAAGTAGAAAGTTCTCCCTGTGGAACATTTTATGGAAATCACATCCTACCATCAGTGGGAGCGAACCACTGAACTGTCAACTTGTAACAAGCAAAAGTGCTTCCATAAACAGAGAATGTACCAAATTCAGCTTACCTTGCTTTTAGTACTGATTTCACTGCTTTGTGAGCTGCTGCTGCTGTGTCGCTTTTTTCCTTTTCTAAACATTTTTCATAATTGGATCAAGGAAAATCCCCTAGGTAGGAAAAATAAAAATGGAAGCTGTCATATCATCAAGGGAAGGAGTTCCTAGCAAACACCACAGTGACTGTGTCCAAAATGGACAAAAACTGGAAAATAGTAAGCTAGTGACTCCGAGAATGGAACTAGAAACGGTCTTTTGGTGCTCTTCATATGTGACTGGGGGAAGTTCCTCAAGCTCTCTGCTACAACTTCCCTATGCTTCTGATTCATAAAAAAACCTACTTCTACCTAGTTTACAGACTGCTGCAAACATCAGTTTCCAATGCATATAATGATATAGATTTAGAAACAAGACAAAATTTAAAATTTTTATTCCCACTTAAAAGCATTAGACAATTTTTATTAGTAACTACAATCTAAGTGCCCTACAAAAGTACATCCAATGCAAACCCTACTCCAAAGACTATGCTCCCATTAAAAAAAAAAAAAAAAAACAAAAACCCCTAGTTATAAAGAACTACTGATTGTAATACTTCTTGGAGCAGCCATTACTGCTTAACATGTTCCTGAAAATTAAGTAAGAAGCATGTTACATTTACTACCTTACAGCTGAGCTACTCAGAGTTCTGAGAGTATTCCAGAAGCATTTTTCATGTATCTGCCCTACCATTTCAATTTCTTCACCTAACATTTGGCCAGCCAGTGTCAAGAAGCAGGCAGGGGGTGCTGAAACCCTCCTTCCCAGCTTCAGAGAAGAATATTTAAATTACAAAGCTTCAGAAATTTTGAGCAGGTGGAAGAAAGAGGACAAAGGAGAAGGCAGCCTATTGGAGACAGTTCACTCTGCAGCAAATGATGGGAGATACACAAGAAGGAGCTTAGACGTGCAACGCAGTGCTGGATTACAGTCCCAGGCTGCTGCTGTGATTGATTGTCATTAGGCAAAGACTTGGTCCCTGGCAGACCAAAAGCAACCCTCAGCGACAAGTGGGTGCAGCGAGGCATCGTGGTGGCACCCAGCACACCCACATCCCTCGGGGCTCCCTCCAGCCACCAGCATGGACCTGGCACTCCCTCTTCAGAGCAGCAGCAGCTACAACACAGGCAAATTTGCCAGTTCTGCCAGCAGTCTCTGAGAAGGGCACAACGTAATATGGACCAATTGACAAGCTCTTTTTAATGCATTAGATGATGAAGGAGCTCTCAGCAGCTCCTTGCTTAGCACATTGCCTTTTCTGCGGTGCATCTTTTCCACCAGGGATGCAGGAAGCCACCGAGCCCTGCCTGCCTCACCCCGCCGCAGAGCCCGCAGTCAGGCAGGGCAGCACCGCACCCGCACGTCTTTCCCCTCTAGCCCCAAACTACAACCTGATAAAGGAGAAAACGCTAAACCCGCTTCCCATAGAGAGGCGAGAGGCGGCTGCCCGGGGACGGCAGGGCCGCGGCCCCTGCCACGGCAGGCAGCGCCGAGCGCCCCTCTGCATCCCCCCCCTCGCCTCTCGGGGACGCTTCGCATCAGCCCCTTCCTCCCGGGCCCGCTGCCAGGACTCCCGCACCCAGGGAAAGGCCGCGCCCGGACCACAGACCTCTGTCCCCACCGCCGCCGGCCGGCCCCTCGCCTCGCCTCACCTCAGCCCACGGCCCGCACGCTCCCTTCCGCTTCCGGGTGGCGCCGCATGCGCGGCGGGGCGGAAGCGGAAGTCGGGCTGTGAGGGACGGCGCCGGTCGCCGCCGGGGCTCACCCCCACTATGTCGGCCAAGCGGAAAGCCGAAGCCCTGATCCCGGCGGAGGAGAGCGATCAGCTGCTTATCCGCCCCCTGTGAGCGCCCGGGGCGGGCGCGACGGCGGGAGCCGGGCGTCGGGCCTGAGGGGGTGTCGGGGAGGCGCCGGGGCCACCCGGCCGCCGGGCAGGGCCGTGGGGTGGGAGCCCCGTCCCGCGGGGGGGATGGAGGGGCTGTGTATCGCCATCGCGACAGGCGAGGCGGGAGCCTGCCCCGGGTGGAACGTTGTCCCGGGCGTTGAAATCCCGGGCTGCTGCTTTTTCCCCCCCTCGTGGTTTTTCGTTGGGGGCAGGCTGCATTCGCCGGGAGAGCTGTCATACTCGGCTAGAAAGGCTGACTCCTTTCCTTATGCGATACTGAGGTGTTGTCTGAGCAAAAACCCTTCTTTTTAGCCATTTGCACTTCGACAGCACTGTGGGTTTTGTACTGTTTTAAGTTGTGTGTTTTTTCTTCTCTGGTAAAGGTGCCAGTGCAATTTGAAGGTGTTTCTGGTAGCATCACTAGAGTTGTCTTCTGGACAACTTGAGGATGCTACTTCAAAGGTTATTCAGCCCGAGGTAATTTGTTATTTTGAGTAAACTTTTCATTCGTTATACATCTCAAGACTTCGAGAGCCGAGTGCGCAGGCATGCAGTAAAAGCCGTAAGACACCACAATAATTCCCGCAAACAGATTCTTTTCATTTCTGCTGCGTTAAATATTTATCTTATTTCAATTGAGATAAATATAACTGTTCAATTACTTTAAATACCTGAACTTAAAAGGACTGTGCCACTGTTATTTCTCCATAGAAAAAGAATGCCACTAAAGACATCCAAGGTACATCCATGTGCGTTGTTGTAATTTTGGTGACTTTGCTGTCCTTTTGCAGAGGTGCTGGCCAAGAAGTCGGACGATCATGCATTATTCTGGAGTTTAAAGGAAGAAAAATAATGGTAATTATTGCATGAATGTATTTGTACACTCTCTCATTATGGTACTTCAGATCACAAAAAGATGTTATAGGTTAAAATCACAGCCACTGTGCTAGATAAGGCACATTTTGTAGCTTTCTGGAACAGTATTGCATATGTGATAGTAGACATTACAGAGACTGTCCTGTAAAATAAATCCATATCCCCAAACAGAATGTATGCCTTAAGTGTACATTCTAAAATTTACACATATTAGGTTTCAGTGGAACCAAAGGCTAGTGTTTACGTACAGTTATGTGTAAACAGTCACATGTAAACATACATATTCTCATTCCCTTTTCTAGCTGTCTTCTCAGATGGTGGCTGAAATAACTGGCATGCACTAGTTCTGTATATTCAGGTATTGTTGAAGTGTGAATGAAGGCTTGCAAAGGTACAAAATTATAAACAAAGACTATGATCTCTTGAAAGGTGTTCATTTTCCCAGTGGAGATAACTCATCTAGACAGAAGCCCAAGATATGAAATCCAACACTAAAAGCAGTGTTTAAGGAAAAAATACTTCTTTTGCATGATGCTAAAAGTTATCAGTCACTAGTAACTGTATTTTAGACCAAAACGGAAGAGGTTTTTTATATGTTCTGTTAGAAGATTTAACTTTATTTCATTTTCAGCTTGATTGTGGAATCCATCCTGGACTGGAAGGAATGGATGCTCTTCCTTACATTGATTTGATAGATCCTGCTGAGATTGATCTCCTCCTTATTAGTCAGTAAGTTGCACCTTTAGGAACAAATATACTAAGGTTGTGGTCTAAGCTGTGTTCACTTGTAGGTTATTAAAACAGGCTGTGTAAATAGATCGAATTCCATAGATGGTAATGGCATGGCATGGCAAAACTGAAAGACAAGGAGAGCCATTTCTAAATTATTTAACTAGTCTGTATAAAATCCGTAGTTTTTGTGGTATGTGTTTGTTCTACCTATATTTCAAAACTACTTCCTTAAGACAGGTCAAAGTGGAAGTGTGGCCAAATAGTTTTATTGTAGTAGTTCGTGTTTTAATCCATAGTGTCCAACCTGCAAACTTAGGATCATATTTGATAGCTTTCTTGTATCTTTGACGTTTATCTTGTTGCTGGTTCCTGTTATTTTTTTCCCTCTAAATTTATATGTAAATTACAAAAAAATTAATTCTGAAATTATATGGGCAAAACCTTTGCAATTACTGGAAAATTGCCTGTATTAGTCTTACCTTTTCTTGGTTGTGTTTCTAGTCGCTAGCGTGCAGAATATAGACCAGCATAGTTAGCAAGGAGGTTGCAAATTCTGTTTCTGGATTTTCGTGATGCTATGTTAATCCAGTGAAGTAGTGAATTATATGATATATATTATACATTCGTGTTGTGTAATGTTAACGTATTAATTGGATTTGTGTGTCTGTTTTAAGTTTCCATTTAGATCACTGTGGGGCTTTACCATGGTTTTTGCAGAAAACAAGTTTTAAAGGAAGGACGTTTATGACTCATGCCACAAAAGCTATTTACAGATGGCTTCTTTCAGACTACGTCAAAGTCAGGTAAGCTGACCCGTGGGTGTCTCTTCAACTCCTGAATTATTTCATCTATATATCCAGTAGGAAACTTAAGATGAAGCCACCAGAGGTGGCTGAATGAACCTGGATGTTGCCACAAGTAGCGATGTTATAACCAGGTCAGACTTAATGAATTATCTTACTGCCTCAGGGATAATGTGTCTCAAATAATTTCCTACCCATAAAACAAAACAAAAATATAATCTTTCCTTCTTTCCTCTCATTCTTTTCATTTGCCTTATTTCAACCTTTAATAGTATCCTTTTTTCCCCATCTGTTTCTCTTAAGACACTCTTGTTCTCATGCTTTTTAATGCCTATTTTTCTTAAGCTTCACATAACTAGTGAAAAATAAGCCCCTAAAGATACAAATCACTTTTCAGGACAAGGTCAGATCAAATATTAAATATACAAGGAGTGCTCTGTTACTTACATGTTGCTGGGGTTTCTTCTCTTTTTTTTTTTTTCTTCTTTTTTTTTTCTTCCTTCTGTTATGTGCCTTCACACATCTTTTCTATGTGAATGCAGTGGTCCTCAGCATATCTCAACTCAGCAGATGCTAGCTTGGGTCAGAAACCTGATAAACATTCCTCTTTTAACTTGTTTGTTGTGGGAAAAGTGTGGTTTAGTTTGGTTTTTGAGGACTGTTAGAAGCTAAGTGGCAGATCTCTGTCCAGGGCTGGGAATCTATTGGTACTTTTAGACAAATATAGAGTAGCTTCTGAACTGAAAAAAACTATTCTAGCATGGCTTTTCAAAAGAAAGATGCTTTAACTCTGCTCAGGTGAGTTACGTTAGAGCACCCGGGCTTGATTTCTAACGTAGGAGACATGGCGTTATTGAATGGAAGCCTTGCTGTTAGTGGGGAAAAATCCAGAAAGAGTTTTTTCCAACTGTTTTATAATCTAAGGTGGTAAGATGAGCTGATATTTAGCCATTTCACTTACATCCAGTAATATATCAGCGGATGACATGCTATATACAGAAACAGACCTTGAAGAAAGCATGGACAAGATTGAGACCATCAACTTCCATGAAGTGAAAGAGGTGGCAGGAATCAAATTCTGGTGTTACCACGCAGGCCACGTTCTGGGAGCAGCCATGTTTATGATTGAAATAGCTGGTGTGAAGGTATTTTCTTTTTATTATAAAGTTGAAATCAAGTCCGAATTCAAACTTAGTCATTAATTATTTGTCTTTTAAGCCCCACCACTGTGGCTGGTGCTGTCAAATGTACTTGAACTCAAGTCAAGGTGGGAGGCCTTGACTTAGAGCGTGTATTTTCTTATTAATTAAAACTATCAGGTGACATGTAATGAACCAGGTAGGATGTTTGGGTTTTATGGCAGTGAGTTATGACTCTGACTTGGAACTAGTAAACATGTAGTTTTCCTTGCTGGTCCACTCAGAGGTAGCTGATAGCTGAGGCAGTCTTATGGAAGCTGCATTTTAGTACAATCTATCATAACGTGTTGGTTTTGTAATTCTGATGTACCATGTCTGCCTGGCTGAGTGCTTAAACGACTTCTGTTAAAGTATGCAAGTTAAATTTTTCTGATAATGCTCTTATGCTAAAGTGCCTAAAGAAATAGGATGGTTGTTAATTTTAAGCACAGAGAGATTAAGTAAGTCATAATGTAATCACAGGCAGCACTGTGTCAAAAGCAGATACTTTAATCTCATGAATTGGAGTTCAGTAGGATGATCACCACCCGAGAAGTTTCATACAGCCTTGAAGAGGGAAGAGAGATAGTGGTCCTCAGTCTTGCTCTCTAGTAGGATTTTGTTCGTGGTTTATAATGATAGAGAATTTTAAAAGTTTAAAGTTTTTAAACAATGTAGAAATAGAACTTAATTTACAATGACTACAATAAAAATTAGATATCATACTGCCTTTTTTTGTTTGGGGTTTTTTTTTCTGATTAAGGCAGGATGGAGAAAGAGATTTTCCTCTTGCTGTGTATGACTCAAATTGATTGGGTTTCAATATCCAATATTTTCTTTAATTCTCTATGAAGCAAATAAAAAATGTGGTAGTAGGTTGCCTGTGGAACAGTTATCTGCTGTTGCTGAGTATTATTTTGTTATTATTCACATTTTCATCAATGGAATGATTGCTAAGTAAAAAATGTTCGGTTTTGAAACCATCATTTTGGGCACAGAGAGCTGCATTCCACCCTGCAATTAAGAATCCATTAAAAATTACTAACAGTTACAAATTGCTGCTTGATATAACGGGGAATATGATCATTCTGTTTGGAAAATCTGCTAGATTACAGGCTTTTTTTTTTTAGTATCAGAAAATCTTAGAAGGCCTTTAATAAGTAGTTTTATTGGATTATTAATTACATTTGCATTCTGATATGTAAATGCAGTTTTATTTATATTTTACTTCCACTTAGGACCTACTGTATTTTCTGTTATGTCAAGTTTTACTACTTAATGGTCGGTGCATGTATTGAAAAGGCTGAAAATGGCACCTTTATATCCCAAATGAAAAATAAAATCTTAATAATTGTTTACTTAGTTCTGTTGGAGTTATGGTACTGCTTGAAATACCATTACTTATTGTGGTTAAAATATTTGTATTGTAGGACTATTGACCTAATATTGTAAGCACTGTCCACATCAGAAGAGTCTTTAGTTAATATACAAGTGACCTTTTTATCATAAATTCCTTAAAACCATCTTAGCTTAGAAAATATCATTCCTCTATAGCAGCTTTAAAGACTGCTGACCTGGTAGAACCTGTGATCAGAATAACTGCTTCTTTTTGTCTCCAATAGCTTCTATATACAGGTGACTTCTCAAGACAGGAAGACAGACACCTGATGGCAGCTGAGATTCCCAATATTAAACCTGATATTCTTATAATTGTAAGTCTTACTAAATTATTTCTTTATATGAGTAATTAAATATATATGGGGTATTATTTAGTTAAAGCTAAAATGGAATGAGAAAGGCATTGCAGATTTAATGGTAGTACATGATTTGTGTTAAATATCCAAATGATTGGGTGTCCAGAACACTCCAACATTTCTTTTTACTGTATTAAAAAGTCTATTTTTCATTTTATAATTCTTCTGATGAAGCTCCCTAAGCTTCTAGACAAACCTTTTCAAGATGGGAGATTTATTAGATTTTGACTTGTGTTTGCTAGATGCGTCGTACAAAGCCCAATTTAGCCAGATATCTTTCTTTAGTAGATCCTAACCTATTTCCAACTATGTGTGTTCAGAAGGCCTGGGTGGAGGTACCCCGAGTGCTATTTGGTATTTTTGTTTTGTTTTCTGAGGTTTTATTCTGAATCCGTGTTTGGAGAATCGGAAGCTGAGGGGAAACTTTAAAAGTAACATTTTTTTCTGGAAACAAACAGTGGGATCTTCAAATTAACGTTGTGTCCCTTCTAACTGCTTTCTGCAACTGACAGTTTCATTTTAAGTCACATCAAAATCTTGCATTTTGTGTAATTCCTATCTTTTAGGCTAGGTGTTTCTAAACTGTGGCACACATACCACTAGTGAGCCGTGATAACCCCTTCATGAAAGCAGTGGCAGCATTTCCAGTTAGGAAAATAAGTATGTTAAATTTGAAAACTCTTAAAAGAAGTATCAAAATTAATAGTTCTAACTTTTTAATTTTTTTTTTATTTATTTACTAACAGGATCTGTCTTTCCAAATTGCTGGGAGGAGTTCTGGGGAGGGGCAATTTTAGTTATTTATCTTGGTGTAGGTGGTTATGTGAATTTGGGGGTGGGTTTGATTTTTCCCTTCACTTCAACCCTCTCCCTCCCTCTTCCCCCCATATTAACACCAGTATGTTTTTCTTCATTTTCTTGGTGGTTTCAGAGGAGAAGATCAAGAATTAGTGTGTGTGTCAGCACTTTTAATACTCAGTTTCTCTCTATATAGGAATCGACGTATGGTACTCATATTCATGAAAAAAGGGAAGAGCGAGAGGCAAGATTCTGTAATACCGTCCACGATATTGTAAATAGAGGAGGTAGAGGTCTTATTCCTGTGTTTGCCCTGGGTCGAGCTCAAGAACTACTTTTAATTTTAGGTATGTACCTTTGCAGCTCGTCTTAATAAAAGGCATGTAAAGTTAAATGAGAATGTTTTCAGGTGCAGTCTTTCAGATACAGTCATTTTTTTAAACAACTCTTCAGCCATTTTCCAGTGTGTTAATTACCTGAGAATCTATAATGCGTGTTTGTTCAAATGCAAAAAATCCAATAAACCAACAGCAAATAGGGACTATTATTACAGATTGAAAAGTAAGCAGTCACAACTGTTCTATTTAAACTGTACCGCTGAAAAAAAAAAGATATATTTTGTTCCAAAGTTTCACTATCTTTGCCCTTTAATTCACAAACGTATATGAAGTCTTTATGGGAAAAGCTGAGAAGACATAACAACACACTTCTAGCATTTCTAAAGTCCTAATGATAATGGGAAAGCAAATTAAGCTTTGCTAAGAAGAGCAAAAATGAGAGGGAGGGGAGAATTATACATGATCGTAACAAGCCACTTCACATAAAATACATGGGTAGTTGTTACAAGGTACTTTAGATAAAACAATTTTTAATTTTTTTTTTCCGGGTATCTTTGCTTCCTTTTAGCATATTTAATGTGTACTATGTATGTGATTTTTTCACTAGTCTTCTTTTGCTCACGTGGATGCTGGCAAGATCAAAAGATAACTATCTCAAAATTAAAATACTTATTTTTAGGGATGTTGAATCTAAAGCGTTACCTAAAATACTTGAAATTCTTCTCACTTCCCATTTCAGTTTAGCTCAACATTAGAAACTACTTTGTTTTCAAAATGTGTTACTGGTCTATTCAAATGTTACTAAGAAATTTGGATCTAGTCATGGGGAAGTATTCAATGTTGTAGGATTATTTACTACTTATAATTAATTAAGATTTTTTTTTTGTTTTGTAGAAGAGAGAAAAAATGAGCATTCTAACTCTTTGTGTAGCCATTAGTTTGTAATTTGTTGGCCTCTCCTTGCTGAGTGTAGATATGAAAGTGAGTTTCTAAAGATAAGCTTGAAAATACATCTAGTAAAGGTAGACATGTAATTGGATGCTTAATTAGGTAGAAAATGCAATGGCATCTCACATGCCTACACAATTGAGCCCGCAGGCTTCTGTGTTTGTTTTTCTTCTTTCCATAAGTGTCTGACCAAAAATAAAGTATTGCATTGTGGTGTAGAAAATCAGGATGATGGGTGCGGTCTTTTAATGTTACTGTAAGTCCTGCTGTTAGTTATCTTTTAGCGGCTGTTTATACCTCACACTTCAGCTTTTGAAGCTATTCGTGTCAGTGAGCCTCTCTGACATGTTCTGAAAAGCTTTGTTTCCAGGTCAAAGCTGTATCATTTTAAATGTACAAATACAGCCAAAAGGGCATTCCACTCTTTTTGGATAATTGCTCCCCAGTTATGCAATATAAATGTGGTTTAGACTAGCAGAGCTGTATGCGAGTGGGAAAATTAACATTATGTTTGTAGATCTGCATTCAGATCTCTTCTTTGTGTTTAGTGAAGGTCATGGCTACTGTCATCAGTGATAAAATAAGTTGTGGTTAGTAGAGGCTTTTTTCCTGTTTTTGTTTCAGTTAAGCTTGTGAAATGTAATGTTGGTGATATACAGTAAGCCAGGCTTACTGGTTACCCCCTTCACACCTTGAACTCCATGGATTTGTTTTCCGGAACTTTGGTATGGTGAATTCTCACCAACATATCTTTATGCAGATGTCCTTAGCTGTTAGATGTAGAATTAATATTTGACAGAGACATTTTAGCTTTATTGCAGCGATGTGGTAAAACTTGGGTTGTTGTACACGTAGATTTATTGCTGTGTAATATGTATACTTTATGCCTTGTAGCTGAAGTTGGTGATTGATTGGAATTTAACCTGCCAAAAATATCTGAAGTTCATCTTTTTCTTGTTTGTTTGCCTGTTTGTTTGTACTGGTTGCATATGTTTTTAGTTGGTGATTGCTTTTTCTTCTTTAGTAGAGCAGGATAAAAAAAAAGTTTGTGATTTTCTGTAATAAAAGTGAAAAAAACTCACTGCTAAATCTCTTTTACAAGAAGTATTAACGTATCTGAGAAGCATACATTTTGGAGATAATGCTGTGGGTGGAGTTGTGTGCATTCTTGATTGGTGGGGTTTTTTGTTTTGTTTCATTGTTTTCATTTTTTTTAGATGAATACTGGCAGAATCATCCTGAACTCCATGATATCCCTATATACTATGCCTCCTCTTTGGCAAAGAAATGTATGGCAGTTTATCAGACATACGTCAACGCCATGAATGACAAAATCCGCAAGCAAATTAACATAAACAATCCCTTTGTTTTCAAGCATATTAGTAATCTGAAGGTAAGCTTGAGGTAAGGTTGTCTTACAAAAGAGGAAGGGTGACAGAAGAGCTCATAGTTGCTGAATAGTTTGCATGTGATGTCCTAATAGATGGATTAGGTGCAGGTTTATATCTGAGCTATCTGCTATCCCAGTGTTTAGAGAGCTGGTCAAGGGGAAATTATGCCCCAACTTTTCTTCCACTGTAGATCCCTGTGCTTATAGTTTGCTCCTTATGGGCATCAGTAGGAGGAACTTTCCTGCAAAGGGCACTTTTTTTGAGGATGGGGTATAATCTGTGAACATAGGGCTCTACTTGTACATTGTTCAAAGGTGCCGCTAGGCTGTCCTTCATTTAAGTGAGTTATGGTAAGTGATATTCTTACTGTTTGTCCATTTAGAGTATGGATCATTTTGATGATATTGGCCCAAGCGTTGTGATGGCGTCCCCAGGTATGATGCAGAGTGGCTTATCCAGAGAGTTGTTTGAGAGCTGGTGCACAGATAAGAGAAATGGAGTAATTATAGCAGGGTACTGCGTTGAAGGAACGCTTGCTAAGGTGAGTTGCTAACGCACCACAGCTTCTTAATATGAAGTAGTATTCATGCTCTGTTTAAAAAGAATTGGCCAATAGCAAGTGTCTTTAGTTGGATTTACTGAGAAGATTGTTGTCAGGTACGCGTAATTATGTAGTCAAAGCTAATTGCTTTTGGCTCATATTAATGAAAAGTATTGAAAACTTGCATATGGCCATTTCCAGTGACGTTATACAGAATAATCTTTTCTAGGAGCAGTTATCTTGTCATGAGAAAGAATGACTGATACTCTTCTCCATCTTTAGACCTCTCCACCATTTACCTTTTTGAGAGAGGAGTCCTAACCCTAATTCTAGAGGAGTAGATGTTAAATCTAACACTACTTATGTGTCAGAGATCACACTGCTTTGCACATGCTGTGCCACTGTCCAGTTGTGGAGAATTAAATCCTTCCTGCCAAATTCTAGCAGCTAAGGGCAACCAGAGCATCTAGTTTTGCCTTTAGAGATGTAAATCACACACTTGTTACAATTTCAATGCAAATTTGAGAGAGATGTATCTGGAAGAAGAATGAAGTCCCAGGTCCACTGGGGATGCAAAAGATGAAATGGAGTGTGTTGTGCACGTTTTTTTCATTTGTGAGTGTGTGTTTTGTGAAATTTGAAGATTTTTTCAGTTCTTCACATTTAACCTGTCTGCCAATATTATTTCATTGATTTTTGAAACGTGAAGCATTAGTTATATGGTGTCTGTAGGAAGCTTTCAATTTTTTATTTAAAGTGCTCTTTTTTTCTAGCACATCATGTCTGAACCGGAAGAGATCACAACTATGTCAGGGCAAAAACTCCCACTGAAGATGTCTGTGGATTACATTTCTTTCTCTGCTCACACAGATTATCAACAAACTAGTGAATTTATCCGGGCCCTGAAACCTCCACATGTGGTTAGTATACATGCTGCCCAGTTCTCCAGAGGGGGATTCATCAAACCAGTTCACGGCCTTGAGTCATCAAGGCAGTAGCAGTAGCCAGCACCCCTATGCTTTGAATATTAAAAGGTGGAGATTTTTACCATTTTTTTGCCATGTTACTTTAGCAAAATAAAGATGAACTTGCTCTCCACTGTCTGCATGTGGGATATTGGGGGATGACTTTCAAGGAAGTGGTATGGTCCATAACCTGTTTCAGCAGTGTTTTGCACAAATAAGATAAAATATAGGACAACATTAAGTTTGAGACAGTAGTATTGGAATAATTCACTGGAATTTCTTAGAATCATAGAATGGTTAGAGTTGGAAGGGACCTTAAAGATCATCAAGTTCCAACCCCCCTGCCCTGGGCAGGGGCACCTCCCACTAGAGCAGGTTGCTCAAAGCCCCATCCAGCCTGGCCTTAAACACTTCAGGGATGGGGCATCCACAGCTTCCCTGGGCAACCTGTTCCAGTGCCTCACCACCCTCACCGTAAAGAATTTCCTCCTAATATCTAATCTAAATCTCCCCTCTTTCAGTTTAAAACCATTACCCCTTGTCCTGTCACTACGTTTCCTGACAAAGAGTCCCTCTCTGGCTCTCAATTTGCCCCAAAATAAAAAAGAAAACATTGATTGAAAAAGAGTAGGCCAATCTGAAAGAAGGTATGTAGCAGGCAACTAAAGATAAAGGCAGCGCTTGCAGGGAAGAGCATGAGCAAATCACAGGGAGCAGGAGGTGTGAAGAACCAGAATATGAAAATGAGGACTAGGATCTGAAACTTGCTGAGGCTAGGGGAGAACCAGTGTGCAAGCACAGATAAGAAATAAATCATAGTCGAAGAAAAAAGGATTTAACTTGGCAAAGAAAATTGTGAACTTAATAAGCATCCTCTCTGAATTGCGTGTTTATTATGTATATGTTTATCTACATGCAGACACAAAAATGTAAAGCTAACTAACTTGTATCATTGAACTTAATAATTCCCTTTCATAATACAATAATGTGTTCGTGTATAAAAAGTTAAATGGAATCTCTGAATGCATTCTGCTTATTTGCATATATTTTTCTACTAGTACTCAGGGTCGTGGAATGCCTTTGAATAATGCATAGAATTCAAAGACACACATAGAACTGTATGTAGTATAATTGAGCTAATAATTCATATATTGTCACCTCATGAAATTACCTTTTTATAAAGATGAGGTACAAAATGGCGGTTTTCTTGGATAATCTGTTTACTAAACATGTCTGGTTGGGCAAGTAACTTTTGCTAAAAGGAAAACTGTCTTTTCTATAGATTTTAGTTCATGGTGAGCAAAACGAAATGGCCAGATTGAAAGCAGCATTGATACGGGAATATGAGGACAATGATGAAGTTCATATAGAAGTTCATAATCCTAGAAATACTGAAGCTGTGACATTAAACTTCAGAGGAGAAAAACTTGCCAAGGTATAAAATCAATATTTTCTTACCTGTACAACAGTATTTTCCTCTAGGATAAAAACTACACATTTTCCTTTTAGCCTCTATTTTTAATTGGTTTTGGATTGTGTGAGTTTTCCAGGGACTCAATAGTATGTGAATGTTTTTTGTTCAGTGTTGTATTTGGGGCTTGGCTTTTTGGGGTTTTTTGGTGGGTTTTGTGGGGTTTTTTTGGCTCTTCACTCTTTCAGCCTTTTCTTTTGTTACATCTCGGAATGTTTGTTGGTTACCCTGATCTTCTTCTATTTTCAGAGTTAATTTTATACTATGACTATTCTGCGAAAACTGTATTTTATCTCCATAGTTACCTGTAAGCTATGAATACTTCAGATTGCCTTGTTGCACTATATGTGGTTTTTTTCTTTCCAGGTGATGGGATCTTTAGCAGATAAGAAACCAGAGCAAGGACAGAGAATTTCTGGGATCCTAGTTAAAAGAAATTTTAACTATCACATCCTTTCCCCGTGTGACCTCTCCAGTAAGTAGACAGTGATGTGCTCAGTAGGTAATTGAAACTTACTGTATCCTCTTGTCATTAAAAGGCATACAATAAAGGTTGGGTTTTTTTAATTCTGTGTTTGATAAGCAATTAGTGAACATCTTGGTTTATATTTTGGTTTAGTTTTGCCTAAAGTTCTGAACTGTTGGAGTGAGAGGAAAGGCATTCGGCTCATTGAAGTTTAAAATATTTTCTGTTCTTTCTGTAAAAGCAAAGAAGCAAAATTTGATTTCCCTTCTGGTTACTTAAAACTTCTTCCTCTGCATAAAACTTAGCAGTGAGAACAGAAAAGCAGCTTTATCAATTGTCCTGCCAGTTTCTAAAATGTCATTAATTTTTAGTATAAAAAGCTGCAGCACAGTGAAAATATTTATGTGTTGCTCCTATGCTGTTTATTACTAAAGAAATTGATCTATTCTCAAAATAGAAGAATAAATAAATGTAAGGTCAGAAGAACTTGGGGGAAAGCAATTCTGCTGTCCTGGTTCGTTGTTTGCCTCTGATGGCTATGATAAAGTAACAAGCTCTTGGTGGTTTCTTAAGCACAAATATATTATTTCTCTTACAATAGATGCTCAATAGAAGTTCAAAGGGATCATTTTTAATCCATACTTTTCAAAATTCTTTCAGATTATACAGACTTGGCGATGAGCACTGTAACACAGACACAAGCCATTCCATATACGGGCCCTTTTAATCTGCTTTATTATCAGCTACAGAAACTTACCGGTGGGTATTTGGAAAGATGTGTTCATGATTTATAGTGGTCAACTTCTAAAGCAACTTCCAGTCTTTAGAGGTCTTCTGAGCGGAAACTTCTTTGCCAGTAACTGAGGTGCCACATTTTGTTTTGTATTTTACAACTTGCATTAGATTATGCAGCTTCTGCCAGACATGACACAGCATGACACATGCTTTTTTGGGGGGCTTCTGCTGTAGTTGTACTGCAGAATCATGAGCATATAGGAATATAGAGCCCAGGCTGATTTTTATCTCCTATAAGCCACCAAAAAATGAGTGCCATAGCCACTCTGATGCAAAATTTATTAATTGATCTTTTCTCTCCAGCCCCAAAATAGAATGGGTAATGCCATCCAATTAAGAGAAGTTCTGTCCTCCTTTGTGACAGCCAGCCTCTTCTATCTCTCCCCAAGAAGTGAGAATCTAACCTTGTGGACTTTTTCTGAGTCAGAAGCCATTTAAATCTGCCACTAGTGTGATCCTCAGTGCCTCTGTGTGGCTTCCTTAAAGGTTAGGGGCAACTCCTGTCCTAGTTCGTTAAAGGATCCTTTAACATTTTGCAGGATCCTTTCCCAGATTTAAAGCTCAGGATTTTTTTTTTCCTCTAGTGTCAGAATGTAACTCGTATCACTAGTGAAGACAAAACCTGTATTCAAGTTGATGTTTGGGTGTCATAACCTGAATGCTCCCTGGCACGCAAACGCTTTTGTTTTAAGCTCTGTGCTTAAGGAAGCAATGGGTTATCCTTTAAGGGCGTAAGAGGAGCTGGTTAATTCTGCAAATGGAGCACTAAATTTCTCAGTTCTTATTTTTCATTGGGGTCCTCGCATCAGTGTACTAAGCCAGTCAAATATGAGAATTCAAAACAAGTAAAATGGCCAATATTACATAATAAAAAAAAACCCAAACAATCCAGAACAAAGAAAATAATAGTCAGGTAAGGGAAGAGAGTATGTGCTTCGATTTTGTGAGCTGTTCTGAGCAGTTCTGATAATAACAGACAACCCCTCTTATTCTTAAAATGACCTGTTTTCTTATGCAGACAAAGTTAGTCTTGCTTTCTGTATAATTTTATTCTTGCTAACCATTTGTTGTCACTTCTTAGGTGATGTAGAAGAAATAGAAATCCAACAAAAACCGGCCCTGAAGGTGTTCAAAAATATTACTGTGATCCAGGAACCAGGCATGGTGGTCCTTGAGGTGGGCATTGGTGAGGGAGGAAGAAGTATTTTGTTCTCCAGTTTCTGCAAAATAGTATCATATAGATGCCATGCAGAATTACATGTTTTAAGCAGTTTTCTGTTGGATGTCAAGTAGAGTGAAAGCTAGAACAAAGTTCCCCTTGAGCTATGGTCCTGGTCTGATGCCTGCTGTTTCCTTTAGCCACTGCTAGCTTCTTTTTTGCCGTGGCTCAAGAGTATAATGGCAGATTCAATGTCAGCCTCACCTCCGTGCCTGGGAAGATCATGGAACAGATCCTTCTAGATGCCATGCTTGGGCACATGGAGGACACGGAGATGATTTAAGATAGCCAGCATGGCTTTACTAAGGGCAGGTCCTGCCTGACTAACCTAGTGGCCTTCTATGATAGAGTGACTAGGTCAGTAGATAAGGGACGACCTATGGACGTGATCTATCTGGACTTCAGTAAGGCCTTTGACACAGTCCCTCACAACATCCGGCTTGCCAAATTGGAGGGATACGGATTTGATGGGTGGACTGTTCAGTGGATAAGGAATTGGCTGGATGGTCGCACCCAGAGGGTGGTACTCAATGGCTTGAAGTCCAGATGGAGAGCAGTGATAAGTGGTGCCCCTCAAGGGTCTGTGCTGGGACCGGTACTGTTTAACATTTTTATCAACGACACAGACAGAGGGATTGAGAGCACCATCAGCAAGTTTGCAGATGACACCAAGCTGTGTGGTGTTGTCGATACACCAGAGGGATGGGATGTCATTCAGAGGGACCTGGACAGGCTGGAGGGGTGGGCCCAGATGAACCTCATGAGGTTCAACAAAAGCAAGTGCAGGGTTCTGCACCTGGGAAGAAACAATCCTCAGTATAAACACAGACTGGGGGATGAGGTATTAGAAAGCAGCCCTGAGGAAAGGGACTTGGGGGTGCTGATGGATGAGAAGCTGGACATGAGCAGGCAATGTGCTCTCGCGGCCCAGAAGGCCAATCACATCCTGGGCTGCATCAAAAGAAGTGTTGCCAGCAGATCCAGAGAGGTGATTCTGCCACTTTACTCTGGTCAGACCTCACCTGGAGCACTGTGTGCAGGTCTGGAGCCCTCAATATAGAAAGGACATGGACTCGATGGAGCGGGTCCAGAGGAGGGCCACTAAAATGATCAAGGGGTTGGAGCACCCCTGCTACGAGGACAGGCTGAAGGAGCTGGGGTTGTTCAGCCTGGAGAAGAGGAGGCTCCATGGAGACCTAATAGCGGCCTTCCAGTACCTGAGGGGGGCCCACAGGAAGGCTGGGGAGGGTCTGTTTACAAAGGCCTGCAGTGACAGGACGAGGGGCAATGGCTTTAAGCTGGAGAAGGGGAGATTTAGATTGGATATTAGGAAAAAGTTCTTTACTATGAGGGTGGTGGAACACTGGAACAGGTTGCCCAGGGAGGTGGTTGAGGCCCCTTCCCTTGAGATATTCAAGGTGAAGCTCGACGAGGCCCTGGGCAACCTGGTCTAGTTGGGGGTGTCCCTGCTGACTGCGGGGAGGTCGGACTAGATGACCTTTGGAGGTCCCTTCCGGCCTGGACCAATCTATGAATCTATGAATCTATTCACTGCCCGTTTTTTATTTGGCAAATAGTAATTGGAAATAATGTCTAATGGTGTTCCCTCCTTCCTCCCACCCCAAATAGTTGTGGTAATTAATGACTATTTCATAAATGCGTTCAGAAACATTCAGCAGCTTGAGTTTTTTGTGGGAAGTTACTGGAGTACACCAAGTTAAAAGCAGTTAATGATTTGGTGTAAAATGTGTGACAGTCATTTGAAGCTAGAATTCAGAGAAAAGCAAATAGGAGAATGCAATGAATGTTACGTTGGTTTTATGTTGCATTATTCACTCAGCCCAAAATAATGGGCTCAAATTATGAATTTATTTTTTTTATCTTCCAGTGGGTGGCAAATCCTGCTAATGATATGTATGCTGACACCGTGACAACAGTGATACTGGAAGTTCAGTCAAATCCCAAAATACAGAAAGGTAATAAGTCTAGCGTGTGCTTATTTAACTGAGGCATTTCTTAATTTTTCTGTACCAAGTTTAGAGGGCTATAATGCCTTGCAATAGATTGCAATCCCCCTATTCTGCTTGCTCTCCTTATGACACTTTTTAGGGAGTAAGATTTGCTACTTGAAAACAGAATTACAACTTGGTCTGCATTATTTGTAATGCTTTCATTTGTTGAAAATATGTCTTAAATGGCAACTGGTAGCTGCCTGTGGAAAATGTGACCTTATTTAAAATAAGTAAAGGAAGTGTGAGAAGTAATGAGCATTAACAATAAAAAGGAGAATCAAGAAGTGAGAATTAGACTTGCAAGGTTTTCTATTTTAAAATGGGATAAGTACAGGGATTGTGCATTTTAAATGTACGTAGTTCTTTGACTCTTCCATCTTTTTTAATAAGTTTTCTTTATAAATTGTTTAAACATGTGTATCGTATGTAGCTTTTGGCTTGTTTTTCATGAAAGTCAGTTAGGAACCAGGATGTACCAATTAGTGAATTTTCCCTCTCAGCAAATGTCTGTGAAAATAAAATGACTTTTTCTTTTCAGCTGCAGTAAATAAAATTTCCAAAAAAGTAGATATGGATGTGTATAGGAAGAGAATGGAGATCATGCTTCAGTAAGTTGGCATATATTTTACTAAAAGAAAATAATCACTGTTAATCGTGTAAATACAATAATTTTAGGATAATACAGTTTAAAGATACAGTTACTTAAAAATAGTTTATGCAAATTCTAATTTCTCTGGGGGCCAGGAATTAAGTTAGGAAAGAGGTACGGGAAAAAGTTCTCAACATCATTAAAATTTTGAATACAGGGCCCAGTATTTCTTCTAGAAACAGATTTTTAAGTTGTCTCCCAAAATTATGCTACAAATGGTTATGAAAATACCTTTTTGGATCATGTCTCTTTTAAAACTTACTCTGATGTATGTTCTGTTATTTACATAGAAATCTCGCCTCTTTTGAAATCAAAGGAATCTTTCCCTTCATTTATGATAAGATTTGGTAAAATACTGTTATGTGACACCCACTCTCATAATAATTTAGATTGGTATTTGCTAATTATATTAGAGTGGCTTAAATAGTAGTTGCTGAAAGGAGATACTCTGCTGACAAAATGCCTTTGGAACCCTAAGGTTAATAGAAAGAAAAACATTGTGTGCTGTTTGGCCACGTCTTACACACATAGGTCTTTGTTTTAGGGATATGTTTGGAGAAGACTCTGTGAGTTCCAAAGAGGGCTCTGTCCTGTGTGTCACGGTTGATGGAAAAACTGCAAACATTTCACTGGACACTCGGGTACGTACAGCAAAACACTTGCTTTTGTGTGCACTCTCTTCAGAGAGGTGAGTCTTCCAGGTAGTACACGGTGCTGCCTAGAATATCATGTACCCATTTGCTGAGGAGGTGTTTCTGTATTTGGTATCAAAACAGCTTAAGCCTGTTCACTTTCCATTCATTTCATTAACATTTTCACCAGTCAAACAGTACCCGGCCTTTCTGAGAGAAATACCGACCCAGCCTGCAAGCTGGGTTATGAGTTTGTTACAGAAGCACTTCCTAGAGTTTTCTTCATTAAAAAAAATGCTAGCAATGTTTATGTAGCAAATGTACATGTAAATTTGGAAGAAAACCCAGCATTTTTCAGCAGCTCTCTACTTAAAACTTAATAAAAAAAAGATTGTAGAGGAGAAACTGATTTAACCTACAAACATTTTTTTTAAATGCTCTGAAAACATAGGCTCTGGTCTGGATAGTTGAACAATCAAAGAGAAGGAATGATGCTAATAAATTTATTATTTTTTTTTTGTCATCTTGAGCCTTTTGTAGCTAAATTGAAAGCCTGAAATACAAAAAAGAAATACTTTTATTAATTTACTAGCCAGGTTCGGAATTGGATGTCATGCATGTCAGAAGGCTGCTTTAATAAGCTATCACACCTAGTTATTCGAACAGTGTGGAACTGTTTATTCAAAAACCATGTCCTTAAGCATGTTAATGTGTTGACTTTCTGTCATTATTAATAATTTGTTAAAAACATATAATACATATAATGTATTACCACTGTCCACAGAAGTAATACATTGCACTGGAGTAGTCTCAGCTCTGTCCTTAGGGACCACAACAAATATTTTGAGTGTTCTACAAACCCAGAAGAAAAGGTTGGCCCCTGCCCAAAACTTGCCACCTATTGAAACAAACCAGGTGAATGCTAATTATCTTCAGAGGACGGAGAGTTACAGTTTTGTGGTTAACACACAATACTTGCTGTGTCACGCCTTCTCAGTTTTTTTTAATAAACATATGCTACGTTTCAATGCGTACGCAGCACAGAAAAAACACAGGGCTGATGAAAAGAGGTCTTGCAATAGAGAAAAAAGTAACAAGACTGGAAAAAAAAACGCTGCTTAATCAAGAACTTAGGTTTCATTTTCATATAATATTATACCGATACATGTCATTATTGTTAGGAGACTTGCATACTGACAGAAACCTTAATGGTAACTCAACTGCAGCAGTGTGTGTCTTTATAATACGTATTTTACATACTGTATTGGCAATGGCAAGCTTGTACCATTGTGAACCAAGTTTTACAAGATCTGTCCTTTGTGTGCGTATATATCTTCTTATAAAACTTTAATAGCTTTAAAATAAAAAACTGTTTAATATAGCTAAGACTATATGGTGGGACATACGGATTTATTTTTGCCACATTAACTGTGAACACAATGCCCTTACCGTTAACATGCTTTTACCAGCGTTGTTAGGTAACATTAAATGCATGTTTGCTGCTTCAAATGCATTTTTTTCCCAAAAAAAACTGGTTGAAAGGAGTTACTTGTTCAGAAGAGCAACAAGTTAATACTGAGTTAGAGAAGGTACAATCTTAGAGCCAAGAAAGTCCACAGGATCAAGAACAGTATTCAAGAACTGTGCAAATGTTATTAGAACTGCACAAGAACTGCAGAACTGCATTATCAGAACTGCACAAGAACTGTGCAAATGCTGCCCTTGTTTTTGAGATAGAGCAGTTGGGGGACTGGGTTGAATGTTGATGAACTTGCATGTTTGGGGTGGGCATCTTTCTCTAGGAAGACATTTTACATTGTTTCAGTGATAAATGAATCTCTTCAGGGTTTTGTTTTGATGTAAATGTTACTTATGGGTGTGGGAAGATCAATGTGGAGACTCCCCGAGTCCGGCAGCCTGTACCTCTGTGATGAATGCACGCATTTTACAATATTAATCTGGTACAATGTGGGTGAATTCACAGATAAGATCAAATCTCTGAGGATTAAACCTTGTGTGGGTTTGAATTAAATGAATCTATAGAACCGAATGCATTTTACATAGTAGTTTTGAAACAAGTTATTAATCAAACACAGAACTCAAGGTTAGCAGGACTTGGTAAGTCTTCTCTGAACTCTTCTACGTGTTGGCACACCATTTAAAAACATACAGTGCCGCTCTCCATGACTTTATTTCTTCATTTTCAATTTGCATGACTACTTTTTCCTTTCCCCTTGTGAGCATTCTTCACATGCTGAAAAGGGATATGAAGTTCTCCTAGTTCTAATATACTTCTTGTTTCATTCCCAGACAGTGGACTGTGAGCCAGGAAGCGAAGATGACGAATCCCTTCGTGAAATGGTGGAGCTGGCTGCACAGAGGCTTTACGATGCCCTCAGCCCTGTGTACTGACCTCTGTAGATACCTAGCACACATCAGAAAAATCTTTTACATGTTCAGTTTATTTTGGACTATTTTTTAAGAGTAAATAAAAATTTTTTCTTCAGTAAGTGAAATGTATCAATTCTGTGACTGTGAAACTGCCGAGTTATTTCAAATAATGGATGAGCAGCCTTATAGCAACTATATGTGTGCATAATGTTTGTAATAAAATCAGGCAAAGTATGCGCATGTTCTTTTTTCTTATGTGCATATACAAGAAATAAGAAAAAAATCTTAACCTGTCTAAATGTAGAATTACAAAAATTAAATTGAGTTTTATATTTTTGACAACCAGCTGGAAGATAAATTGGATGTTTTGGGTTTGCATATGCTCAGATTCAAGCTCATACATACGTCAGGGAAGCGATTACCTGTGTGCTTGTATCTGCCTGAAGTCAAAGAGGGCTGGAACGCATTTTAAATGGAATCCCTGTGTCCATCCTGGGGTTAATTGGAGCTGTAAAATCATGTGTGCAGGTGTTGCCATTAATTGGGCTCGAGGAACCAAACCAGCTTCAAGCAAAGTCGGTGCTTATGACCTGTAACAGCTCCAGGGGCAGAGCAGTGGCTGCTGTCACTGTTTCTATGCCACTGACACCGGCTTCCCGGGCAAGGAAACAGGGATCAGAGAAGGATTTTGGACACAAACGCGATATTCCGAGGCATCGGGGGTTGTTGCCAAACAGTAAATCATGCTGAAAAATGTCCACAGTGAGTTTTTCACAAAAGGATATTGATCTTTCTCTTGTACACACAACTGCCTCCCCTACCCCTTTTCTCAGCTGATTTAATTGGCACCTGATAACCTTTATAGCAGTATTAGTAGAATTAGTGTATTATTAGTATTAGCAGAATTAGGGACAACTTTCCTCCCCAGGCTGGATGTCATTAGCTAACTAAACAGGAGCATGAAGTCTTCTTAAGAAGAAAATCGCATTTTCTTAACAAGGAAGCCTGTCTTCGGAACAGATAACCTTAGGTTTTAAACGATGCGGGTTTTTGTTTTTTTTTAAATGTGCTTTCCGCCCATCTAAGGGGGATGGAGGAGGGGTTAAAGGTGCCATGGGCTGGTGTTGGGTTCCCCACCGTTGTCCTTCCTTACTCCCGGGCCCAGATCTACCCCCAAGGAAAGAGGGGGCAGAAAGGGAGCCTCCCCCGAGCCGCGGCGGCCCCCTTTCCCGCCACAGAGAAAGCGGCGAGGCCCCTTCCTTCTCCTCTTCTTCCTTCTCCTTCTCCTCCTCCTCCTCCCCCGGTGCCGGCGGACGTCCGGCGGCAGCCATGGCGCTGGCGGAGGCGGGGGCCCGCGGGCGGCTGCTACTCTGGCCGCGCGTCGTCCTCTTCGGAGACTCCATCACTGAGGTAGCGGCTCTTTCGCGGCCCCTCAGGACCCCCTTCCTCCCCCTCAGGCCGCCGCGGAGACCCCTCGGTTCCCGCCCGGAGCCCCGTGAAGGTCCCGGTTCCTCGTAGCGGCTGCTGCCCCTCTGGTTCTCCCTGAAGGCCGCAGCGGCCCGGCGTTCGGCAGTGCCGCGCACGGGGCTTTGCTTGTTACTGATTTTTGAGGAAAAAGGGGGAGGCGGCGGCTGCGGCGGGAGGGGCTGTGCGTGTCCCAGCGCTGTGGGGGCCCACGGCCGGTCGCCGCCTGGGCGGGCGCGGGAGAAGGCGGTCCGGCGGGACCATGGCGGCCGACCCCCCCTCAGCCGCTCTCCTCAGGGATCGCCCACCCTCCGGGCGCCTCTGAAAGTCCGCTTTGGCGGAGGATCCGCGGGGACGGCCTGGCTCCGGGGCGGGGGGGGGAGTGCGGCCCGGCGTGGTTCCGCCCCTGCCGGGTCTCCCACGAGAGTGAGCCGGGAGCTTACATCCGCGGTGGTCTTCTGTGAGATTTAGAGCCTTTTTGCAGAAATTCATGAAGTTCCTATGTTAGGAGCGTGATCTGGTGGAAGCGTAGCTTCTGGTATTTTGGTGGCAGTGGTGATTTCATAGAATCGTTTAGGTTGGAAGGGAGCTTCAAGACCATGAAGTCCAACCATCAACCTAACGCTGCCAAGTCCACCACTGAGCTATGTCCCTCAGCACCATGTCTACCTGTCTTTTAGATACCTCCAGGGACGGTGATTGTACTGCTTCCCTGGGCAGCCTGTTCCAATGCCTGACAACCCTTTCGGTGAAGGAATTCTTCCTAATATCCAATCTAAACCTCCCCTGGTGCAACTTGAGGCCATTTCCTCTCCTATTTTCCAGACAGGGAGGAGAGCCTGTTGTCTGTCCCGACCCCACACTCCTCGCTGTCCTGGTTCCTGGTGTGTCCCTCCTGTGCAGTTCCCTGCAGTGAGCTCCCCCGACCCAGAGGCTCATTCTGCATGGATGTGACCACACCATGGCTTGGTGAACATCTCCTTTGAGGCAGCACCAGCTTTGTAGTGTTCATTTTGGGTTCCTGCCTTCTGTGGTATGGTGATGGGTCACAGAGCTGCTCTGATGTGTAAAGATTGGGCCAAAGACAAGGGTTATCTTTAGTGAGAGATGGGTTGTCTGAACCTACTCACGGTGTAGCTCTGCAAACAGGAGCAGCATTGTACCAGGGAGCGGTGGGAAGAAGAAGGGGTTCACTTTTCCACTACTAGAAGAGGTTGGCATTGAACTGCGGTCCAAAGCAGCATGAGGAGAGAGGGTTTTTGAGAGGTGCTCTCCAGAATGAAGGTGCAGTGAAAGGATCTTAGAAAGAAAGTAGAAGAAGGGGAAAAAAAGAAAAAACCAAACACCTTCACTGGCCAAAATGAAACTGCAGCCTGAGAGCCATCGGCTTTGATTACAAAGGGACCACAGGGTCCCTCACTCTGTAGGGAACAAGTCTTATGAGGAGCGGCTGAGGGAGCTGGGGTTGTTGAGCCTGGAGAAAAGGAGGCTGAGGGGAGACCTTACAGCTCTCTACAACTACCTGGAAGGAGGGTGTAGAGAGGTGGGGGTTGGTCTCTTCTCCCAAGTCACAGGCAATAGGACAAGAGGAAATGGCCTCAAGTTGTGCCAGGGGAGGTTTAGATTGGATATTAGGAAAAATTTTTACACTGAAAGGGTTATTAAGCATTGGAATGGACTTCCAGGGAAGTGGTTGAGGCACCATCCTTGGAGGCATTCAAAAGACGGGTTGACATAGTGCTTAGTGACACGGTTTAGTGATGGTGGGGTTTGGTTTTTTTTTTATCAGAGTTATGTTGATGGTTGGACTAGATGATCTTAAAGATCCCTTCCAACCTAGACAATTCCATGATTCTGTGATGGTCCCACATGTCCTCTGGTGCCAGTGGTCTAGGTGAGACCAGGGCTGTTGGACATCTGTGGGGACAGGGCAGGCTGGGAGGGAGGCGATCCAGCTGCAGCCGTGCCAGAGGCCATGCACCAAAGCCTTCTGAGGAGGGAAGATGGTGGTGGTGGGACTGACCTGCTGGGGGGCGAGTTCTTCCAGGGAGGGTCTGACCCTGTTCTTTGCTTCCAGCACTCCTTCCAGGAAAATGGCTGGGGGGCATCCCTCGCTGAGAGACTGGTCAGGTAAGAGCTTAAATTTCAAAAGTAATTTCTAACATGCAAGAAGGCGCGCAGCTTTTCTAAAAGAAAACCATCACGTTAATATTTCATGCGTATTTAGTTATTAACATTTATTTATTTATTGAAGTGGAACTGCCTTAGTTATAACCTGTCCAATACTGGTGGAAACACTCACTGGGTGTTTCTTTCCACTCAAAGCCTGAGTGGAAAGAAAAGAATCCTTAGTGATTGCCAAGATTGTTGTTCTGGTTTCATAGTCTATGTGAAATACTTAGTAAATACAGGTAAATACTACACCTTCAAAACATAAAGTTGCAATCCCACTGAAACCTCCTGTGACTTCTCGTTGTTTCCGAGAGGGACAGAGGCAGGTGTCCTGACAGAGTGGTTCAGAACTTCCGAAGTTTTGTTCTGGTGGGCAGAGGAGAGATGGTCTTTTTGATACGTGTCTCTGTTTCAGAAAATGTGATGTTGTGAACCGTGGGCTCTCGGGGTACAACACCAGGTGGGCTAAACTGATCCTTCCCAGGCTGATCAGTAGAAGTACCGGTGCTGAGAGTACTGTTGCAGTTACTATTTTCTTTGGAGCCAATGACAGTGCTTTGAAAGGTACGGTAGCTTGCTTTTTTCTTTTTTTTTTTTTCTGTGACCTGTTCTCTTAAGACAGTTTAAGAGTTTAGCAGAAAAGGCAGAACATTACACAGACTTTTCCTGCTGCTTCTCTGTGAAGCAGTTGCCCTTTTTTCTGTGGATTGTTTTCAATCATTTTATTTGTGTTTAAACCATGCGGTGCCTTCTATTTCTCTCCCTCTCAACAAGTTTTAATATTAACCGTAAATTTCAAGGTGCTCAAGAATTAGTTGTGTATCCATCATCTAAAACTGGAATTGGGCACCTAGCTGATTTTCCTGCCTTTAAGGCAGTCTAATGAGTTTTGGCGGATGGATGGAGGAAATCAGGGAAGGTAGCATTTGGCTCCTCTTTAAGATAAGCACAGCAGCACACAGAGGTACTCTGAACAAAATGATAACCTCAGTGCATGAAGGACTCTCTTTATGTCCATGGGAATTTTGAAATTTTTCTCTGCATCCAAGAGAGCAAAAAATCTTAGCTTTTGTTCCAGGTGAAGTTTGAGGTGATTATGTGATCTAATACTAAGATACGGAGTTGCAAGACAGCATCTTTGAAAAAAAAAGAAAAAAAAGGTGGTTTTTTTTCCCCCTGTCCCTCATTTGTGTTACCTGGAAGTGCTGCGTTTAAACTCTTGATTTCTCGGCTTTGGGTACTGAGGAACGGCATTTCCCCACGACACCTCCTGAATCAATGACTGAGGCGAACTACTCGCTGAAAGCAAGTGCCCACGTTCATACGCTGTGTAAAAAGCACGTTATGTTGTGTAGTAAATCTGTCAGCAGTTTAACGTCGCTCACGCCTGTGCTCCGTCCCCGGGCAGATCTGAACCCTAAGCAACACGTCCCTGTGGAGGAATATGCCGCGAACTTAAAGAGCATGATACAGTACCTGAAGTCTGTGGACATTACCGAGGACAGGATTATTTTGATAACGCCACCACCTCTTCAGGAATCGGCTTGGGAGAAGGAGTGTGTTGCCAAAGGTAAAAGGATGATGTGGATGGGCAGAATTTCTGCGTTTTACGGGCAGAGCGTAGGTTGCTGGCCCCGGGCTGATAGGTGATGAGCTTCGTGCTTGTGCCAGACTGCAGTCAAGGGCTTTGAGTTGATGGAAAAGGGCTGCCAGCCGTTCTGCTGAACAGCTTTTGGATAAGCTTGCAGAGCAACTACCGACTAATTAATAACATCCTTTTGAAAGCGTGGATTGATCTGTTCGTGCGTGGAACTGAGAGAAGTGGCTGCCAGTTGAGAACACAGGTTTTGCCGAGATGTCCCAGACTATGTCATGTCCTAGCAGCTTCCAAAATAACATGAGTAATGGAACAAATTTTGGCGTTGTGTGCCTTAGAACATTTCATAATAGTCACAGCGTATCTATCTTGCGTCTATTTGGATAAGTAGTAATATCCTAGCCAGGTTTATTTTAAATTAAAAAAAAAAAAAAACCAACAGAGAATGTCATATTCTAAGGATGCTAATAAAAGCACCTGAAAAAGAAGCAGAAGGTGATTAGATGATTTCTCATTATGTTGTTCGACTAATTCTGAAAATTGAGGCGTAACAGCACTGTTCACTTCATGTTTCTCAGCTGGTGGAAACTGCTATAATCCCAGGGACTCCAGCAGTGATGGTTTATACCTCCTGAGAGCGTGTCCTCTTTTCCACTTGGACACCTTGTCCAGCTCTCGCACACTTTTAAAAGACTTTTGGGTTAGATTCAGGTAAATACAGAGCTGTCAGCTTAGGTTTTGCAGGTTTTTCTCTAATTTAGGTGGTATTGCAGATCCTGAGTTGTGTACTCAGTCAAAGCTGTAGCGTTTTGAAGATGACCTCATGTTTAAACTGCCCAGAAGCCGAGCACACGATGAATGCTGCTTATCTGGCTGCGAACTATCAAGTAGCAGTTTGAAAATGTTTTTAATTCATTTTCACCATACAGCTCTCCTTTTTGTGAGCGAGGGAGGGAGGAAACTTGCATTTACGATGTTGAATCTGCCAGCATCTGTCCAACAGCGGTTGCTGTCTAGGGATGGAACAAGAGACGGGGAGATCTCAGACCATGGACCACAAGTAAAGGATTGCGGGCACAGCGAGCAGCAGTAACAGCCAGTATCCAGGAGGAACATTCTGCTCATTTCTAGTTTTGTCAGGTAGATACCAAAGCAAAGGAGACCTGTGACACACGGGGATGATGGCGTTCACAGGAAAAAAAAGAGTTCACAGTGAAAAGAGGCAGGAAGAGAAACTCAGCTTCCAAGTGAGAGCGCTGTGGGAGACACCGGTTTGTAGTTGGTTACATCCGCTGGTTTAACTCCTTGATGCCCAGAAGACTGAACTCAAGCTGTGTCAGTTGCGACTGCTAAATGTTTTGTTTCGGATTGCCAGGTGACAAATTAAATCGCCGCAATGCCACCACCGGGGAATACGCCCAGGCCTGCGTCCAGGTGGCGAGGGACTGTGGGACGGATGTACTCGACCTCTGGACACTGATGCAGAAAAATCAGGTATGATGTCACGAGAAACACCTTTCACGACAGTTCCAGTCTAATTTAGTGCAGAGTAACCAGTAGTGCTGCATCATCACGGAAATGATACAAAATATACCCACATCCCATTTTGGGAGAGGGGAAAAAACCATTAATCTGGAACCCTTCATACAAGCAAACCGTGTTAATTCGTGGTTCTGACCTCCTCTGCAGGATTTCTCTTCCTATTTGTCTGATGGGCTCCATTTATCAGCGAAAGGCAACAGCTTTCTGGCAGCACAGCTTTGGTCACACCTGGACAAAAAACTGTCTGCTCTTCCCTCGCTGCTCCCCTACTGGCGTGACGTGGACCACATGGACCCCGAGGCCAGTCTGCTGTGAGACCCCCCAGTGGGATGGAGCCGAAGCAGCCGAGCCCAGCCCGGCCTGGCCGGTTACAAGCCGCCGGTATCCAGCAGGACACTGCAAACGCCGGGTACCTGGGGAACGGGGAAAACACCGTGTACTTGGGGAACGGGGCAGGGAGCAGCCCCCCATCGATACGCATCCCCCTCCCCTTCCCTTGGTCGCTGGGAGAATAAAGATAAAGCCAGTGGGGTTGTGTCCTGGGGTGGTTTGTCTGCACCCTGCACACAACATCCTGGGGTGAGCACCTCTTCCCTTGGAAGCCTTGGAGGAAAATGAGTCTCGGCTGCCCTGTGAGCAAGGGGTGGAGGCCACCCTGAGGTGTTCCTGGCTGAGCTGAGCTTTGGGGACTACACTTTGGTTAATACCATCTACAGGCTTCAAAGACCCAGGAGCTGGTAGGAGGCAGCAGCGGGGAGTTTGTCGAGAGCCATTAATGTCAGCCCCAACTAATTAATTTGGCTGTAACACAGCAGTAAAAGCAGTTTCCTGAGCCTTAGCAAGGCTTTTGATAGTGATATATTGTAGGGCTTTTAAAACTTAGCTTACTTTGGCACCAGGTTCTTGCATAGAGACACGGATTTCAAAATGCTACCTGGTTTTGGGCAGCATAAAACTGGTGCTGCACGTCCTCATTTTGAGAGGAAGTAGAAAGGGTCTGCACCTCTGCTGACGAAGCTGCGTCACAGGTAATTTGCCACCAAGTTGTTAAGGAGACATTTCAAGGGCGCTTTGGCCTTCATCCAGAGTTTAACAACTGGTGTAACAGATGAGTGCTGCACACTCCATAGAGTTTTCAGCCGAGAGAACACAAAGTACAAAATTACCTTTACAAACTGCAAAAAATTGCGTGAAACCTAGATGAACTTCTACAGCACAGGGGAAGAAAGTGGTTGGGGAACTAATTGGCTAGTCAACCAGGTACAGAAAAAAATAAGCCTACCCCTGGAGCATAGATTAAAGAGAACTAGTAATCGCTGCAACTAAAACCCTCCACGTAATTCTAGGCTGTATTAAACTGTTTCACTGGCACGAAGCAGATGAGGCCAATGGTGAGGCCGTGGGTAAAGTATTTGTTATGCAGTGGGCGAGGCAGAGGCTGAGGGGAGAGCAGCACCAGGTCCTGCTGCTTCACTGAGTAACTAGGCAAGTTGGCCAAGCCCTGTCATGACTCTGTGACAGTGTTATAAATTGGAGCGTAAGTAGTTATTTTTGATTTAATGTTATGAATATTAAACTGGGACTGTCCTTTCTGTAATAAATGCTTACAGCAAAGATGGGCTGAACAGGGGAAGGGGCTCCCCGCAGAAGCTGGGGATCTTCCTGCATTAGATGTTACAAACTGCATAAGTACCGATTTCACAGTTTCAGGAATGCTGCTTGGATTTGGGGATGGATTCTGATTTCCTGCTCCAGACCTCTATTTTCATGCTCCCGAGCACATGCCACTGCCTGCTTTTCCTCTGGGAAGGAAAGACCTTGGTGCTGAGAACAAGTACTTACACATTTGCTACCTGGAAAGGCATTTCCAGATACCTTAGATACAAACGTCACCATCAGAACTGACCCCAGGACACGTGGCGAGACCAAGGCCACCCCCAGCAGGAAGCAGGACAGCCCCAGGGGTGCAGGGCTGCACCCCAGACACTCAGCGTCAGAGGGGAACTGGCTCGAGTCTGGCTGGGTCTGACAACGAAAGGATTTAGATCTTTTCTGAAAGAACTGCACCCAAACAGCTCTTGTTTAACAGATTATTTTTTTATATATAAAAAGTTTTTATTGTATTGGGAATTAAATTAACTCCTCACACATGTACTTTGCACTGAATCAAACAAACAAAAAAAAAACCCAAACAAAAAAAAAAATACAACAACAAACCCAACGCCAAAGTCCAACCCCAGTCTCTAAAGCACCCCAGCGAGTCAGGCAGGAACACCCTAAGGCACACATTCAAGTATTAGTGTAACAAGTATCCGTGGGTGGGGAGGGGAAGGGGGCACTCGCAGGATCCCTGCGGCACAGGTTGGGTTCCTTTCCCTCGCATCTAAAAACACACAGACTTCCCGCAGCCGCGGCTCCCCCGTGGCTGAGCGCGGCCTGTAACAGTTAAAACGCTTCTACCCTTGGGCGCCTCTTACGTCAGTTTTATCAGTAAATCATTATGGGAGAAAACAGGTACAGAAGGAAGATGCTGCTTTATCGTCAGGACCGTTTCGCCGTGACTCCCCTGTGCCGCTCCACCTGCTACTAAGCTGAACCAAGGCTCCTGCCGTGCCCAGCTCCCCTTACGGAGCTCCGGGTACATCAGAGGACACCACTGAATTATCAACTTCGAACCTCACATTTTATACCTGTGGGGGAATTTGAATTCATGAAGTCTCCTCCTTATCCTTGCCCTGTAAGTTTAACAAAGGTTGATTTCTTTTGCGATTAAATCCATAATTGTTTTTAAACAGGTGCCTCCCCTGCAATGGAGTAAATTTTTTCCCCGTTTATTTACGCAGCAGGAGCTTCCAAAGGCCACAAAGACCCTGAAAACTCAGGCTCAGCTCTTTGAATGGTCCCAACAACAGCATTTCCCATTTCAAAATAACATTCAGAGAAACAGTTCTGCACCAAAACAGCTGCTGTAAACAGCTGGTTAAAATGCTCCTCGTCCGAATCAATTTCTCCCTGACACATCCTTCTCCTACCAGACACCCAGGACACAGCAGCCCCTTGGTGCCGCGTGGGAAACTCCCAACGAAAGCCTTTCTCTGCCACGGAGACAAGACAACCCGAACGGCAGAGGCAAAAGAGCTCCATGCCGGAAGAGCATTTCCGGGCACTGTGTAAGGTTTAACAGCCTCAGCGCGACCCTTTTATTTATTGGGAAGCTGTGTATCTTCAGCTTCTTGATTCCAATTGCGCATCTTCATCCGACGCTGTGAGACCCTATTTTTTCATGTCTCGTTACTGTCATTCTGTTCTCGAGGCACCTGTTTAGGCTTTTGCTTTCATGTACCTTAAATTGCTAAATGACCTACTCTCTGTGGAACATACTGCAGCGTTTTCGTTTTCTTTTAAAAAGCCACTTAATTTTGTCTCAGTGCTGTCAGACTAAAAAATATTAAATTATAAAAAAAGGCTGATATACACAATGCAATATCCAGCAGGATATTGGATTTGCACCACAGGTTGAAGGAAATGTTAAAGGTCAAGGAAATAGAAAAAACAAATCCAAAAAGCTTCAAAAACAAGCCAGTTTTAGTTTGGATTTTCCTTTTTAAAAGATAGAATGCTCTAATAAATGTAATTTAAGGAAGGTCATACACATGACCAGCATCTGCAGTAGGTCACTTCCTTATTTCCCCTGCTCCCTCACAAAAATATATATACATATATTTATATTTATAGAAATGAAATGGTTTTAGATCCTTATTTTGCAGACGCAAGCGGCAGCTGTAGAAGGCAGCGGGACACTAGCATTCTGTTTCTTTGCTGTCCACCCGGTTCTGGCGCTGCAGTTTGAAGGAGGAAGCTTTCTCACTCCTAATGACAGGGTGGTCTGTCAAGTCCTCAAAAGATTTGGCGGCCGAGCTGCTGTTTGGGAAAGGGTCCTTCTCAAACCCGTCCTCGTCGATGTGAGAGTCGGTGCTCGGGTCCTCCTGAATGGTGTCCATTCTTTGGTGGTCCTGTTTGGGTGCCGGGACGACGGCGGGCACGGCGGTGATGGGCTGCAGCGGCTGGTGCCGGCTTGTCGTCTGCGCCGCGGGGAAGGGCTTGATGATCCGAACGGAGGCGGAGTCCAGGCTGCTGAGCATCTCCACGTTCTGCAAGACACAAGCGGCCACATCACTGGGAAAAGCAGTCAGGATCTGGTCTGGAGTTCAGTTTTTTGCACCATTTTCAAAGGGAACAGGCACCTTCTAAGGAGCACCCGCACTTGCTAGAGCGGTTTAAAGGCTACCACGTCCTCCCCTCCGCTCCCAGGAGATGCACTGGCTGCCCTCGTGCTGCCACGGGGTACCCTGCGATAGCTGGGCTGAACCCACTGCACCGTGTTGGAACAGGAGTTGGGTTTGGGATTTTACATTAGATTTATGCTTAAGAGCAAGGGAACATCCAACGGGAGTAATTTGTTGCGTTGTTTTTTTCTCAAGAAACCCAGCTGCTAAGCACTAAAGGCAGAAAGGCCCTTTTACCTCCACTGGTTCCAACCCCTGCAAACAACCTGCAGCTGGTTCTGCAGCAAAGACCCCACATTTTGCAGAGATTTTTCTGCAGCATCACCCCGCTGAGCCTCGTGCTTCGCTGACACCACTTGGCTGGGAACAAGCGGTCTGTGGTTGAAGCTGCCAATGACCCGTGCGGAGGGGACCCCGTACCCAGGCGCCTGCTGCGCAGAGCGGTGCAGAGCAGAGCCGAGCCGCTTCCTGCCCCGGGAGCTGCGGCTGCTGCAAGAGCTGCTTTGTCAGCAGGGTCAAGGCACAGCTCTTACAGGAAGGAAGAATCAGACCCCACCAAGCTGCAGGGCTTGATAGATCAAACGTGGGCTTGCTCGAGAAACAGCTTCCCCTTAAATTGATTGATCCATCTGCAGCGTGAGACACGGGGCTCCAGGTCTGCCTGCTACCGCTTCTTTGATCAACACCCCGCACACACTGCGGGCTCAGGCTTCCTGACACACACTGCACAGCTTTCTACCAATTCCGATTCCAACAGCAACTTACACTGGGGCAAAACAGGGACTTCGTGTTCTCCTCGTACTGCTTGTCCAATTTCTTGTCCTATTGGAAAACAAACAAAAGCAAACCAAAACACACATTTACAAAACAAGAAAGTTGGTTTCCCAGTCGCAAGGTCCCTGTCCCCATTTCCCTACTGGGACACAGCGGGGCGTGGGGCTCTTTTCCCTTCCCATCCACCCCAGGAGCGCTTGCAGGCGCAGCAACCCTCTGCTCTAACCCCACGCTGCTGTCAGCATCACACCCCGTGCCCACGCTCCCAGTTGCCATGAAGTCTCTCTCTTATCTTATCTCTCTTTATCCATCCACCCAAGCTCAAGACCATTTCCTGCTCTGGGTCTCCCCACAAAACACGAGTGTTATTTCTTAGCAGGGTTCTAGAAAACTTTGACTCTAATGGAAGTTACCAAAATTATACTTGAGTAGTATTCATGAGGCAGAGGAAGAAAATCTGCCTAGGAAAGAATGGGACGGGCTTCAGAAGGAACACTGATGGGAGCACTGGGTCTGTCAGAGCCCGGCAGAGTTCAGCAGGAGTTTTGCCAACTGAAGGAGCAGTAAGTCCTACATATGCTGGATTCCCCCCCTGGGATTTGCTACAAGCTTCCCATCACCTTCTCCCACAAACATCTGCCATTTCATATATGAAGGGTATTCTCTTACAGCTCAATCCAACAGAACAGTCATCTCAAAGACAGCTTACTCACCACGCAGTGCACAAGGATGCTGAGAGGAATCCAAAAGAGCAAGGAGAAAACGAGCACAGAGCCCACTATATTATCCGCTAGGAACTTCCCTGTGAAATCAGTTCAAACCCGTTAGTTACCAACCAAACACTCTTTCACGAACATACACACCTATCCCCATCCTGCAGCCACTGCTCATGCAAGCCAAGCCACAGAATGGCTCGGAGAAGCACGGGCTGCAGGACTAGGCAAAGATAAAAGAAATTATACAGTTTTAGAAAACTGTATCCAATACATTAACAATAACAGGTTTTTTCCTCTGTTGTTCTCTGATGAGAAATGCTCACAGGCCCTAACATTCAATATGAGCTGATCTGGAACAGGCCATATTGAATTAGCCACGGTGCCCCTCTCAATCGATTAATACAAGACACTGCGAGTCTGTTACCCAATTCTGATCTTACAGTCACGTCATAACTACCTGCCTCCACAAATAAGTATTTGAAAATCAAAGATATACAAACTTCCTCTACCTCAGCAGGCTAAATAGCTTTCACGATTACCTAACAAACAATTTTTTGACCCTAGAACTCGAGATTGAACAGCCCAAATCCAGATAATTACACTGCGTAGGCACAGCATTACCATGGGCACATGGAGTTACCCAGACATTGCACAGCACCGGCTTATTAACGGGCTTCATATGGTTCCAGTAATAAGAGTGAGACACCGGGGGGTGACACGGGGGAGCCACCTGCTAGGATTGCACGCTGGGGATCACACCAAGGAGTCCCACTCACATTCGCCGGGCAGTGACTCAGCTCAGGCACACAGCTTGAGGCGCGTGACCTCAGTGGTTTTCTTAAATAAGAGAGAAATTAAGTTTTCCTCTCCCACTCTGTTGACATTTAAATCCCCCCGAGAGCCCAACTTTATACTACACTGCATCTAGCTGACCTCTACAAAGGCTGTCTGTTATTTCCTTTTCTCTAATTGACCTACTTCTTGGTATTCAGACAAGAAGCTATCGTCTCCTTTACAAGCTTAGAAGATGCCTAGAAAATAACAGAGTGGAAAAATGCAAAATGATCCCCCATTCTTTCAGCTTTAAACCGTAAGATCAGTATTGTCAAACTTTAGGAAAAAACCACATTTTTATTTTTTTTAATATATATATATGCATGCAGATGAATAAAACCAGCCAGCTAACTTCCTCCAAGGCTTTAGAGGTTCATGTCATGAACTGGAAAACCCCAGATGGTTACATATCTTACCAAAAGTATTGATGCTGAGTTGGTCTATGAAATCCCAGAATCGTTCAATCACATCCTGTACTTGCTTCTCACATTTGCCCTGCAAAAGAAAGCACTTACTTACAAAATGAAGCTAAGCATTAACTACTGCCTTCCTGGAGAGGGAAGAAGATACAGACAGTAATGAAATTAAATCTACAGACGCAGCAGCACTTGACTCACATTCTGAATATAGGTTTACACTCATGCCCAGTACCAACGGTCCATTTTTACTCCCCTTATTTTTGGCAAAACAGTTTCAATTCTGTTGCTGAAACAGATGAAGTTTTAATGTCTGAAACATGCAAAAACCACCCCACCCTTGCCCCATGTTAGGTGACATAAAGCTGAAGCTTCTGGAGAGGTTGAAATACCAGAAGGCTCGGTTCCCGTTACCTGTTGAGAAGGCTGCAGTTCTCAGGAGGCCAAGGTTTCAGCCAGACTCCCAGCTGTAGCCGTGCTGGTGTAACACAGCAAATCATCTGTCTTTCAGTTCTGCTGACAGAAGGGCAGGGCCATGCCCTCCCAAATTCACTTCTGCCAGCACCCCATTCAGCCGTGACCATTGGGCCTGCAGGTGACACGACTCTGTGCGGCTGTACCACTGAAACAGTCACCGAGCACCAGCAAGCCACCAGTCTCCCTGCCCCTTTCAGGTACTGCCAACTAGATTTTCATGTGATTGCTCCCTGACCTGAATTATTTTAGTCAAAATTAATTGAGCTAACGTGAACAGCTGAAATAGCAAGCACTGCAAACCTAGATGAGCTTACGGAAGCACCCGTTCACCTCCGACACAGAGCACGCAGTGCAGTGACATCTGGGATAACTTACATTTGTGTCACAGAAGCCCACAGTGCACGGCTTCCCCTTGCGCAGGAAGAGGAACTGGTCGTTAGCATCGACGTAGGGTATGCACCGATCCTGCTCGTCCCGGCAGCACACCTTGCAGGAATTATCCGTTTCTGTAATAAAGCAACAAACTCATTTCCTCAGCAGCACCAGGAGTCACCTGCAACCCGTAACCATGCAGGTGCGTAACCCCACGCGTCCCCTGGCTGACCGTGTTCCTGCCCAGCTTCCCCACGGGGAAGGCAGGACTGTGCAAGTCACCCAATTTCGGGCACTCTGATGACCAAACCTGAAACTCGACCAGGTGCCCTGTGCAGCATATTAGGAGACACAGCGGGACCAAGCTCTTCAAGCTGATACTCCAACACTGCAGGAATCAACAGGCAGGTGAAGAGGTTCCAAACATGTCCAAGATACAGATGTAAATATTTCTTGGACTTGGAACCTCTAGGTACCCTTCTCCTTGGCTACGCCCTCCATCTCAAACGGTGGGGCTCACGGCACTTCCCTGCACTGCCCCTGTGAAGCCCTAATCCTGCTCACAGCTCTTCACCAGTTTTAGGAGCCGAGATGAAGAGCAGGAGAACAGCAAAGTTTATTGACCGAAGTACACGACGTGCGGGTTTGCAGTAGCAGAGGCCTGGGCTCAGGGATCCCGTGTCTCAAGGCACTTCAACCTCTTTGAAATCATTCTGTAACAAATTGTTGGAGGCCACCACTCCTCTGCCAGATGCCTGGTCGAGAGGTTGGTTGTGATCTCTTTACAATCAGAGAACAGTCAGACCTTCCCTCCCATCCACCTGTGCCAGAAGGGGTGGAGGGTGGGAGAGTGCCCTCTCCTTTAACTGGGGTGGCCAGACTGTAAGTCTCATCTTAATGTCTTCAAACCCAGACCATCAGAGGACAAGAGGACATCCACATTCCCTTTCCAAACAGAAAATATTAGCCCTAAAAAACAGTTTCAACATTTTCAGAAACCATCAACTCAGCCCTCCAACGCACAATCCCATAGCAAGGCCAGCACTCTCCAAGGAGCAGAGCTGAAGCACGCGTTTCAGTTCAGTCCCGTGTCACTCACCGTTGCATGCACAGGACCGTAGGTTCTTCTCCCTCTCACAGAAAGGGACGCACTCCCCATCCTTGCACTTCCCCATGTCCACGCAGACTGTGTCATCTGGAGCATTCCCTGGAGGGGGGCACTCGCTGCTGTTCCCTGTGGATGGAGGTCAACAGGGTGGGAGGACTGTGTTAGAGTGAAGGGCAGAGCACCAAAGTGTCCAGAATTACAAAGGACAACAAAGGAAATCCAGACTCATCCCAGGGGACACCCCAATAGCTTGTTCTTGGCTTTCATCTGCAGGCTGCCTGCCAGCTCCTCCAAGAGGCAGCAGAAGTTTTTGAGGCTTTCAGCAACTCAGGCACTGTAGCACTCCAGCAACCAAGCGGTAGGGAGCAGACCCTGGAGGCACCATCAGCAAAGCAGGAGCTCTGACGACTCCTTGCCTCCAGGAACGATTATGAGAGGGAAATAAACAAGTGGGGAAGTGAAGCAGAGTTGCAGTAATTCCACCCTTTCTATGGCAAGATTCAGCTCATTTTTATCCCCTTCCCAGTGACACACCCTGTTTTGCTTTTTCTTTTTTAAAGGGAAAGAAAGAAGGAAAAAAGAAAAAGAAGAAAAAAGTAATCAACATTTTTCATGTTCTTCTGGGCAGTAAATCACCAAGTGACTCCTGAACTACAATGAAACTCATTATAGGGCAATTTCGTGATGCTTAACTGGTCCCTAAAATTACATGTACCGGATGAATAAAGGGCACTAGATCGAACAGGACATTGAGCCCGGAGCACTGGACTAGCTGACGTAAAGGGGACAGAAACACGTCCTACCAGTACAAAAAGACTCTCCTTTACAAGTGGCATTTATGGCTTCTTGGCATTTCTTCTGTGCACTTTCAAACTGGCAGCCTTTACAGCAGGGACTGTTCCGATCACTGTGGAAAGATCAAAATGAAAGGAAGAAATATTAAGCAATTTTTCAAAAGAAGCACAAGCATGACAAAGCCGAGCAAAAAGGATGTTTAGGAGGAAAAAAAAAAAAAAAAAGCTACTTCTTGCCGACTGACTCACTGATTCAAAACTCTTGTCTTCTCTGCCCTCTCCCACGACCACTTTTCTACACACCCACTCACTCTTCATTTACTGAAGGTGAAAGCATGTAGACAGTGCTTATTGAGAGACAACACAGGGATCCTTATATTTATTCAAGGCACCTGGATCCTCTTGTCACTTGCTGTGCAACTTTGGACAAGATCTTCCATTGTTTTCTTCCCCCGTTTGTCCTGAAGGTTTACTGCTCTTTATTCTGCGCTCTCTTTATTCTTTTTGTTCTGCATCTAACGTAAGAAGGCCCTTGGTACAAACACACCTGACGGCAGGTCATTAAAGCTGTTGCACGAGCCCTCTACTGTCACATGGTGTAGAGCTCAACTCTGAAAAACCACACTGGACAATGCATTGTAACAGGGCCACGAACACCCCAAAGCAGCACACAAGCAGCAAAAAGAACAGTGCCGTCACTGTTGTCTGCTCAAGCAATTTTGCAGCAGTCTTGAAAATAGCAGAATGTGACCCCAGTTTACAGCCTCTTTGCAATATAAGCAAAAACTGTATTTGCACAGGGAATTTTTAATATTAATTTTTGAATGCTTGGTTTTTGCTCTTAAATATACCAACAATCACCTCCAAGCCCCCAGCTCTTGACACTTTTCAGAAATGGTAGCAGAACGCTATAAAAATTAAACGTATGCAACCAGTGCATGCGTACAGCAGCCCTTCCTGAAAGCCTTTATTGTGTTCAGCTCCCACGTTCAGCCGTAAGACCAGGAAACAGGTCTGTGACACTGCAGGTGGCTCAGGGAGCTTTCAGCCCAGCCGACCGTTCTCTCCCATGTAAGAGAAGTTGCAACTTATTTCTCCTTACCTGCATTTGGCACCGTCTTTCAGTTTACAGTCTGCAGAGCAGCAGGGATCAGCCTGTTGGTACAAGAGGCCAGGATCGCATTCCTCCCCTTCATCTACCCTGGAGTTCCCACACACTTTGTTGTTGCGCTCCTTGAAGCACTCCTGGGCCTTGATCTCTATGGTCCTATGGATGGATTTTTTGCTGCAGCTTGAGAACATCTAAAGAGTCATGAGGGGAAAGAGCAGCACTGAGGAGCATGCCTTTCTGTCAACACCTGGCACCTAAGACAGCCTCAATTTCCTCAGGCCTCCAAATTCTGGCATCTCAGAAAGCAGTTACTCCCTCTATATTGCAAGTTTGATACCTTGGAAAAATTTTAAGATGGGAAAGTAATGGTTGGGTCCATAAAGGACATTGCTACGTTACAATGCAGGGACACTCGCACACAGTCTGCCTCAGGGTCACAGAACCAACTCCAGCTCTCCCACAGCTTGAGGAACACTAGCAACCATCCCCAGGAAGCACTGTGAAGTTATAGCAGCAGGGAGAGACTGCGCTGCCTCTCGGCAGCAGGGCTGGCTTGAACCCCAAGGAGCCAGACTAGGCTGCAGATTAATCATTCCCTCCTTAATCTTGGTTTCTCATCTGCAGAACGAGTACGATGCCAAGTCCCCGCTGACAGTGCCAGCTTCTGAGACTGGCGAGCACCACGACTGTGGCGTCTGGCAGTCTCTCTCCAACAAGGACAGCTAGGGACCACCTAAACACTATCTGGTACTGGAGGTCCTGTATTTGACTCTTGCTGATGACTTGCTCTCAGGAGCATGCAGCCACAGTTAATTACAAACAATTAATTAAAAAAGCACCTGAACGTGCCATGAACTCCAGTGAAACTCAGAATCCAAAGATGAACTTATCTTGCAGAGAACTCAATGACATACAAGTATGTTTTCTGCTTATGGGTAATCCATTACACTCCTGATGGTTTGAAACTACAGGAATCATTAACTAAATAGACTTTCCATGCAAAGGGTCATTGACCATAGCAGAAACTTGCAAGCGGAAGCAAAACTATGCAACTATACCTTGTTGTTTTCATGATCTCCACTGACAGCAATTGGATACATAACATATTTCCCTCCCTGGTCTTCAGTGGGGGCGCACTCTGGCAGACTATCAGGATCGTGCTCTGCTCCAAAGTTATGTCCGAGTTCATGCGTCGTAACCAGGTCAGCCTCCTTTTTGAACACGAAAAAAAGCAATGCTGAAAAAAGTTAGTCCAAGCAGGACAGGACAGAAAATCCCAGCTACTTCCAGTCCACCCACAATTCTAAGATACACTGAGATGGAAACATTTTTTTTTTTTAGTTTTAGAAGTGGGGAACTGAAGGCAAAAAAAATTACGGTCCATTTCCAAAGGCAAGTCCCAGGCCTAGGTTTGAATACTAAACTACTGTTAAAGGCAAAAGGCAAAATGTCCTACAATACTGATTCAATCTTGTTTTCAATGCAATGCAGACACTTAAAGTATCAAAACTTGATTTTAAATAGCTGGAAGGCAAAAAAAGGTGAAACAAAAAACAATCCAAACAAATATCAGCTACTACAATTAGTCAATCTCTTGTTTAACATACCTTGCCATTAGAATTACTTCTTCTAAGTGGATGACGACATTAGGAGTGCTGAATAAGCTCTTCTATTGCACGACTACTAGGCAAGACACCTGCAAATGTGGCCCAACAGGGATGGATTTCCAAAGTCATTTATGCAAGACAGGGCTCCCTGTGCTGAGGTTCCCAAATCAGCTCTGCCTCACTGCATTGCGTGCTGCCCTGCTGTGCCTTGACCAGCAGATGGTGTCAAGCTCACAAGGTGACAACCACAAATAAAACTAGCTCAGAAATAAGAGTTAACCACAAGGAGACCGAGCAGTTCATGAGAAAGAGAAGCATGTTTGAAGAGCTAACGGTCATTGCTGCTGCTGTGCAGGCACAGGAAGGACCAAGCACTGCAAGGAGCAGCACCAGTACCCAGTGCAGCATAGCTAATGCGAGAGCCAGAGACAGGACAGCTGCCCAGAGATCACACCTATGCTTCATTCTCTTTACTCTGAGGAAGGGTTATAAGCAGGTTTGTTTTTTTTTTTTTTTTTTTTAAACCCAAGTGGACACCATGCAGCACTCTCCCTGTGAAGCCAATCCATAACACTCCCGTTGCCTCAGCCCAAGCTTTGTGCCTGCCACTGGGAAGACAGCAAACTCAATTTCCTTTGTAATCCAAGGCAGAACTCCAGCCTGGAGATTGAACAGCAAATGCAAATAGCATGGCAACAGCTACAGCTCTTTGTCAACATCCCTCTAACACAAAGCTTCACTGTCTGTTTTTTTTTTTTCTAGCTTCTTGACAGCTTCTGTGCCAAGTTCTAGCCCACACACCAATTATGAATTCTCTTTATAATCAGGCTACAGAAAAACACAGCTGAGAAGTCAGCAGAAGTCAGCAAAAGAGAAATATGCCCAACTGCAAAGGTCTGGTAGATGCAAACACAGGCACTACTCTGGTATCTTTACAAGTGAGACAAAGCTCATATTCAGGCCTTTATGTATTCACTATTACATCAAGTATGAAGAAAAAAAAATATCCACAGAGCATCAATTTACATTAGGCTTAGTATTAGCACTAATAAGCCCTGTCTATTCTGCTGTTTTCTGTTCTACTTATTCAGGACACACATAAAAATCAGGTGGAGGAATTTCATTAAAAGGCCCAAACTAAAACTCCTACTTTGTCAGCACTACTTTCCGTGCTTTACCTTGCAAATGGAACAGACTAAGTGTAATGCAATCGTCCATCTGCGTGTTGTAGGCATACGTAACAGCAAACATATAAGTTTTTTCTTACTTTATTCAGCAGACTAGTTTTATTTTTACTGTGAGGCTACTTGTTGTATAATAGTGCTGCTTCTGTTTGAGGTTTTGGTTTTTGTTTTTTAAAGCAAAATACATTTAAATTCATCTTTAGATATCAAAATCCTGTTTGTATCTGGACAACTACAGCTCCTATTAGACACTAGCTATTTTTCCCTATTCCTGTTCCACAGTGAATTCAGTCTTCAATCCCATTCAGTCCTGATTCCCCTTGTCAGCAAGAACAAAAACAGTGATTTTAGTTTTGTGCCCTACATCCTTGTCTCCAGGGCTCTGACTCAAATGGAAAGCCAGCAGCTTGTCTCTGGGAGCATGGAAGCTTGTCACAATCCCATGGCACACGTCACCAACACACCAAACATTCACGCTCTGCAGAGGAGGATACTCTCCTACCTTTGTGAGGATGGTCTTCCCATAGTTCTTGGTGCTGGTTAAGCCACTGTTCAAATAGATGTCCTTCTTTGCAATTGGACTGTAATAAGCTATAGAAGTGAGAAATAAAAAAAAAATAAAAATTGCCAAATGTTTTTATTGGTTTTCAGGGATTTGGGGGGGAGAGAGAGATCCTTGTTTGGGGAAATGAACAGCTTTATTGTTCTCACAGGCTCACCAGTGAGACCCTGCCTCTTGCCAGGTTTTGGAGTGGGGAGACTTAAGCACAGCACAAGCGGCTCATGTACTGCAGTAAAGGGGAAAATATAAGAAATTTCCAAGACAACAGCGCCTGCCATTGCAGAACCGCTGCGAGATGCACCCGCAGAAAACAGCCCTCGGCCTAGGGTCTGTTCTAGCCAGCTTGTTTACACCAGATAGCTTAGTGACTTTTATCCTTCCCTCCCTTCTTCTTCCAGCTCAAGACAAGAAAACAGCCATCTATTCCATTTGAAAACCAATGACTAGAGCCTAGGCAAATAACACATCATGCTCCATGAAAGCTGGAGAAGAAGATTAAGCACAAATAACAAAGACTAGCTCTCAACCCACAACTAGGAGAAAGAAAAAGAAGCCTTGCCTTTAGGACAAATGCCACCATGGCTGTTAGGTCTGGGAGAGCCAACATAAGCCAATCCAAGCGTTCCCATGTCAAAATCTTGATACGTGAAGAGATGAGCAAGGCACACGTGAGCTGCTTTCTCAGCAATATCAAAGCTAAATTGCTTTAAAGAGAAAAAGAAAAAAGCCAAATCTTTGTAAGACACTTTATGGTACATACTAGAAGTCTATAGATAAGAACATTTATTTAATAACTAAACAAGCACCTTCTAGACCTGGTTAAGTCAGAAGAAAGCAGCTGTTTAGCTGTTCTACAGAGCTGTAGAAAATTAAATTAACACCCAAGTACATTGTATGCATTCATTTACAAAACTTGTCTATTCATTTCCCCTTTTCACAGAAAGGAGAAAACCAAGTGCAATAACTAGACGAAAGTCACAAGGCAGCCAGTCTCAGAGCCAGACGTATCAGGACTGCCTTTCTGACTCAGGCCACGTATTAATAATTCTAATTGGTGTGTGCTCTATAGTTATGCAACAGAGCCCTTTACCATGGGCTACAGGACACAGCGGCTAGTTAGACTTTGTGTAACATTCACACGTCATGGGAAGGAAGTAGAGGAGTTTCATCTGTTACTACAGAGCAGCTGTATGAATGAGTAATTCTCTGGAAGGGGCATCATTTTTCAAGGGTTACAACCTACCTCTAGCAGCATTTTCACATCCCAGGCATCTTTCTTATCATCTGGGTAACTTTTTGCCATATTGTAATGCTTTCCTCCAGGTTTTACAAGATTTGGCTCATTGTGGATGATAATCTACATTTCAAGAAGGGTGACAACAACGTAGAGGAATTTTGGTCAATTTTATAGCTACAGAAAAGCTTTCTATGTAATCTTAAATGTCTCAACAGATCTGCAAGGAGGAAAAATTCAGACTCAGCATGCTTCTAATGTTAACTTTTCAGCCTCTGCTAGTTAAGATACACCAACTACATCATAAGTAACTACACCCGCCCTTTTATAGGGCAATATCAACAGTTTTCACTGTAACAGTCTGCTTTCAGATGCATGTTTCTCTATCAAAAACCCCAAATACAACCAGGATTTACATCTAGTATAAATAACCCCAAACCATTTCAGAGTTCTAGCTAAGCAAAACTTATTTTAAAGGATTGCTACCTTGCCAGTAACCTAGAATCAGTGTATCATGTTCTTTCCCTCTCCCCGCCCAATTAACCCTCCTTCCTTGTTCCTGCAGACCTTTTCTCAGCAAAGGGGCAGCTGGCTTGTACCACGAGTCTCCGTGTTCCACATCACAGCTCTAACAGTACTCTGAGCTGATGGATTCCTCTTCCTTTTAGTGTCCTTTTCCAGATTTCTGGGCACTAACTTTCAGAAGCCATCATCCCCTGTGTCCACCCTATATCAGTCTCTACACTATCACGATGTCTAAGGGAGTCATAAAAGCTCTTCAGCCAGGACTTGTGTTTTTTCATCTGTGTTTGAGGCCCACTCAGGCTTTGTAAGCTAAGTGCTCCGACACAAGCATTAAACACACGCGTAAGAGTATGTCTGACAGAAACATGAATTAAAAAAAATTAGGATTAAAAAAAAAAAGCACCTTTGAATTGAGATTAACTATGGAAAGATACTCCCTGAAAACTCCCATCTCAAACGCTGCAAGGAACATGGGCATGCTGTGTCAGATCATTAACACCACCTCTAGCAAGATGCTACTTCAGCGTGCTCCTGGCTGGAGTTAATAACGTAGGATTTGATTATTTTAGCTCTAATCCAGATAAAATAATCAGAAACCCTGATATCTAAACCATGTTCTTATCCTTTAAATTGGAAGCCCTCTGCATAGTCCAGTGAATACCTGTTCTATCTGTATGCCGTACCCATTGAAGGCTCCATTGTCCCAGGAAGTATTTCGGTAGATGTCATCTACTCTGTCTATCAATTCAATCTATACAGAAAAGAAAAACAAGTTACTTAGTTCTAAGCTAAGTTATTAAGTTCAAGACACTCAGAGAAGCTGCAACATACTTATCTAGAAACACTCACTTCAAATTAAAACTGAACCTCATATAACATAACAGACATATTCAGTGATCCAAAACCAACAGCACTCCAGAGAGTATTATCAAATATCCTTGAAAATTTTCCATAATAAAAAAGCAGTACAAACTTTCCCATTTATCTCTTTCGTTTGTGTAGTGGAAGAGCGATAACATTAAGAACATCTTGTGAAACCCTTTGTTCACATACTAGATTTCCATGTTTCTTTGAGGGGAAGGGCAGAGGAGGAAGTTGTTTTTACTGCTTTGTTTTACCACTATGTTTAACTAGTTTAACTGACCCCTGGGGCTCGCTTCCCTCTCCCAGCCAAAAACCCATTATTTTCCTCATTATGGTTTAAGCACAAGGTTCCATAAAGTCTCTCATCAGTGCTCACTATCAATACCTCTCTTTTCAATCTGTTCTCATCTTCTTAAAAACCACCTTCTACTAAATATAAACCATCAAACTCACTCAGAATGAGAAGGGACCTTCAGAGCCACTCCATAATATTTTATGCTTTAGTTTTCCAATCACTGTGTTGTTAACAGTACACATCTACCCAGGAAACACAAGAGTAAGTTAGCCTCAGCATATGTCAGATGCTGAGATAATAGCATTTCTGCAAACACACAAATTGAGGCTCCGTTACCTAGGGAATGTAAACATTTCTGGAGACAGAAAGGTCAAAAAGCCAGAAAAGGTGGAACAGAGTGATTAGCATTTCAAAGATTCAGGCTCAGAAAGAGACTCTTGACAAACAACAGACCCCCAAGAGCGGTTTCATTTGGTTTCGTCTCCAGTCCCCAAACCCATACTCTCCACTTCTGCTGAAAGGCTGTGGGCAAGCATTCTATTTCACAAAAATCGGTCAGGTAGACAACCCAATTGTACTGGTTTTGGCTGGGTTACTTGGTAACCGGTACACGTGATAGAGCCCTGTTTTCTTGAGGATGGCTAAACACTTGCCTGCTGATGGGAAGCAGCAAATTAATTCCTTATTTTGCTTTGCTTGTGTGTGCAGTTTTTGCTTTACCTATCAGGGAGTGTAGGAATAGGACAAGGGGTAATGGCTTTAAATTGAAAGAGGGGAGATTTAGATTAGATACTAGAAAGAAATTCTTTCCTGCGAGGGTGGTGAGGCACTGGAACAGGTTGCCCAGAGAAGTTTTAGATGCCCCACCCCTGGAAGTGTTCAAGACCAGGCTGAAAGTGGCTTTGAGCAACCTGGTCTACTGGGAGGTGTCCCTGACCACGGCAGGGGGGTTGGAACTCGATGATCTTTACAGTCTCTTCCAACTCTAACCATTCTGTGATTCCATGATTAAACCGTTTTTATCTCGACCCACCTTTACACCCCGCCCCCCATCCCAACAGGGAGAAGTGAGCAAGTGGCTGGGTGGGTCTGAGCTCTCCGCCAGGGTTAACCCACAACACCCATGTACAACCAAACAATTTGTTTACCATGCCTGCTTCTAATTTTATTGTTCTAGACAGAGGATCCTGGAAAAATTTGTGGGGGAATGGGCATCTATACAAGTTGGTTTTGCCTCTCATATGAGCTTTAAACCTGTTTGAACTTTAAGGATGCTTGGATTGTTAGCAGTGGATTTTAAAATCCAGGAGATTCTAAAGCTCTGACTAGAAAAAGAAAATTTCTTAGACAGAAAATAGCACAGCCAGGAGAAGTATATGAAGGGGATGGACTTGTTTGTAAACGAAACTTAAAGACTATTTAACTACAGTATCACCATTATAAAATATTTTTAAAGCATGATTTAGCACCTTCCCAGGTAAAAAGCACACACAGCCATAAGAAGCAAATACATTACATTGTACAAAAGCAGTATAAACTGTACGCTGTTTTAACTACTGAATCACTATTTTTTCCTGCACTTATTCCAGCAAATTGTAATAGAGTATATTTACTTACCAAATAGTTTATAGTGGTACTCTCTTCCCCACGGCCCATATACTTGAAAAAACGATGATCTGCCACTACCAACATCTTGCACGTGTTTTTGGAGGTCTCTGGAACAGCTCTTTTCTTTCGATGGATGCTTGCTAATGTGAACATTTCAAATAACATTAAATAAACACTCAGTATAACTGCCAATACTGTGTCTATCATCCTTATTTAAGACACAAGTGTGAGTTCGGGTGGGTTTTTGGGGGGAGAATGGGAATGTTTAATTTGGGGTTTTTTTTAATAACTATTCTTAAATTTTGTCTTCCTAAGAGCCTTCAAACTTCTTGTGAGGAAACATATGTATATACTAGTGAAACTGAGTATCAACAGATTTACTTATTGAACTTTTATGGTCATCATCTCAGCCTTAACACCTCTCCTCCTCCTGTTCCTAGTCATTACCCCAACCCCTGCTGACACAGCAAAGGATGGAGGAAAAAGGGACAAAAAAACTCTCAAAACCCCATCATAGCTCAAGGTGGATTCTCTGAGCCACCACTGAGGCCAAACAGGTCCTGCTGCACAGGGCACAGAAGTTGTTTTAACATTCGCCTCAGAAAGCGCCCCTACATTGCTGCCAGCTATCACAACAAACATGACCTAGGCCTGATGAAATCGCTTCCTCTCCTTGGCCAACACTTCGGTAGGGCCAAACATCCTTTCAGCAAGCCAGGAAGAAACTTGCCCTGAGTGATGGTTTCTTCCTTTCATCAGTTGTTGGGGCTGTTTTGGACAGGGAATGGGCATGAGGAAGAGTGCTGCTTTTTTTCCCCCATCAATGAATTGAAAGAGCTAACAGTTAAAATAGAAGCAGCAACACAGATTATTGCCCTTATTATTCTGATCTTACTTTCTGACATAGCCAGGATTCAAGCATTTGTTTCAAAGATGCTGCTCTCCCAAGGTACGGACACTCACCTTCATTTTGTGTCCTGTCTTCCAGTCCTTTTGGCAACAGTTCTTCTTCATTCAGCTTTAAATAACCACACACTTTAGGGGACTGCAATCTTGAGAAGTCTTTAATATCTTCAGACCTGTAGACCAGCAGTCTTTCATCTTGAGCATTATCTACAAATCTCCACAGTGGCTGACAGAACAGAAATGCAATTAGTTAGGAAGACGGTGAATGCAAAGCCTAAGTCTGTGTAAGCAGACAGCTTTCCATGTACACGCACACAAATGCATTGACTATGATAATTTCACCCACAGCAATAAGTCTACTGATAAAAAAATGTCCTCAAGAAAGCCAACAGATTTGAACTCTCTTATGTTACACAAGCATCAAAAAAATCTAAGATTATCTCAACAGAGCAGCGGCAGTCACCTGATAAGGCTGTAGAAAGGGCAGAATTTTTCTTCCCCTCCAGAATATGAGGAAGCTGAGGAGGCTGCTCCGCTCCCTCCAGAACAGTATGGAGACTGGCACAGCCAGGGATGAGGTGCTTAAACTATGTTAACAAATGCACTGGAGCTGGCAGGTAACAGAGAATACCTAACTGCACAGCAGAACATGCTCTTCACAGCAGAAGGCAGGCTCTTCAATGTTCGATAGCTACACAAGTCACTTATGAGCCTGAAAATTTCTCCAAAACCAAAAGAAAACAAGAAAACCACGAAAGCCCAACATAAGACACTAATTCCCATAGCACATGCATACTAATCATACTTTTCCTTTACCGACATGTCCCTTTTATTATCTGTATATAACAGCTACAGCAATGCCACCAAATATCACACAGACAGAATCTGTTCTTTGGGCAAGGCCAAGTAGCATAGATTGCCCACATCCACAATGCAGAGGACCTGGGTCTGGGTCTCCTCTGGCCCTTAGGCAGCGATCTTCCAACTTGAGACAACTATTCTTTAACATACCATGCTTTTGGTTTACAGCAAAAAGATCCTGAAACTTGAAGGCTGTGTGGGTCCAGCAGCCACGTGTCTGCAGCACAAAACTGAGGGCACATTTCACACCTTTGGGTAAGGTGTGAGTGCACCAGGCTTTATACAAACATCCACAGCCTTTCCAAATGGCGCAGGAAGACAGCAAAAGCAAAGGCAGGCAATGGCAGTGGCTTTGTCCATGTTGCCTTTTGGGAACTGTCTCTGGCCCACATCATCTCTGACTGGACACAGGCATTGTCTTATCCAGGGCTAGTGAGGGGCAAGCCAGAGCCTCTATGCCGTTGCCTGCTTTTATTTAGCTGTACAGACACAGCCAGTGGGGAGTAAGGGGTGTGGCTGCACAGAAAACCAAGATGTGCTTACCTTACTCAGGACCACAAACACAAAAACGCTTTAAATCGCAATCAAACAACTACTATATGCTCTTAATGTAAAACACAAGCACAGTGGTTTGGGGATTCTAATCACATTTTTATACTTTAATATGACTAGATTTCCCAGGTTTACCCATAATTCTGCATATCCTTGGGTTTAGAGACAATTACAATATCAATATAACAGTCATAATTACTGTTATTCAGCCATTCTAATACAGTTTGTGTCTGGGAATATACTGCACTGAACAACTCATTAGGACAGTCTCTAATTATGTATTTGTTGAATATTTTTAAACCAATAGTTTAAAATAACACAAGCAATGAAAATGGAGAAAAACAGAAACAAAGGAGCAGGGAAAAGTAAAAGATTCTCAAATAAAGCTCTATGAATGGGAAAAATTCCAAGATGTAAGAAAGCCAAAATTTTAGAAAGCTCAGCAGACCTCAATTCTGCTCAGAAGGCTATACAGTTTATTTTAAAGGACACGATCACCATTAATTACTAATGCTATCCATTTCTGTTTCTAAAACCCCTTCCTGTTTGAAACATACCTTCTCCCTGATGTATCTCAAACATGCAAATGCTAGAGAATGTCACTCACTAATAAAACTCAGCACTTGCGAAAGTCAAATTGGTTTCATATTTCTCTCCCTCCTCACCCCAAAACAAACACCACCACCAAGTCTATTTTGAGCTACAGAGGTGTCAGTGTGAATAATTAGAAACACCCACAGAGAAGAGAGATGATTGTTTAAATACTGCTTTTCAACAGTAAAGTGTACCTCTATATTGTATTCTTCTCCATCAGTATTGATTCTTACTGTAAAGTCTTCATCCCCAATATGTGCCACAACCTTGGAATTATGCTCTCCTTTAACATAAGCAAGGAAAAAATAAATTAATTTGGCTCTACTGGCATGCACTCCTTCACAGATCCTGTTGGTTTTCTTAATAGGCTTTAAACTTCAAGTCAAATTACCTTACTCAGTCCACTACACTGTCCAGTTTACAGAAAACAAAACAAAACAAATAATAAATGAACCAGCACTCTCCCTCAACCCTAACTTCCCAAAGGTTATAGTCATCAAGACTTAGATTTAGTTGATAATTTTGCAGGAGGAGTTTAGATGGTTGTAGGGATTAGCAATGGGACACAGAATACTTCTGCCAGCAAAAGCAGCTTGCATCTTACCATTATCAGACAGCAGTTTCATGGCGTCAGCCTGCATTCCAGTGGAAAAGACTTTCACCACATCACAAAGGCAACATGAAAATCAAAACAACTTGGCAGAAACATTAGTGCTGGACTTAACTGAAGCAAGATACCCTTTCTTTACAGAAAAGCAGTCTGCAAAGAACCATCTTAAAGACTTTTAATATAACAATCTGGGCAACACCGCATCATCACTACCTGGGCTTTGTGTTCCAGGACAAGGAACACTTAAGTCCTACATTCCAGTTGTAATTAAAGCCACCTTCATCATTTTCAAAAAAATCACAAGCTGCTGCTTGAGTAAATTATACCTTTGTGTTCTGCCAAACCGAACAGAAGAGTCCTAATCTTAGAACCTTGGTGCAATAACTCAAAAAAACAAACCAAACCCAAACCCACCAAAAAAACCCACAAAAAACAAACCCAGAAAATCCAAGGGGCATGAGAATTGAGTTTGTTGTTCATCCTAATTGTATCTGACGAAAATGAGGGCAATATATCATTTACTTTGGCCAAGAGACTTGTGCAAAGCTGTGCTTTCTCAGCACTGAAACAGTCTAGTCCATACTAACCAACGACATGTCCAGTGAAAAAGTCTTGCCATTGAACACGATACTCCTTTTCTTTGCCTTCACCATCCACAATTAATGCTTGAAATTTTTCTGAAAAGTGTTCAGCAGTTGCAGTTAAGTATAATTTAAAGTGCCTGTAAAAGAATTTACTTCCATTTATTTTTAAGCAAAGTATGCACACAACAGACACATCCAGACTCCATTTTACTGAGGGTCCCAAAGAAGTTCAAAAGCATTAACTCTGATAAGCAGGCTACAAAAACATATGCTGTGTAATTCATAACTATAAACATTTTTAAACTGTCAAAGATGTTTAATTAAAAACAAAATCATATAAAAAAAACCCAAACAAACAAAAAACAAAACCCCACACACCCTACCGCCCAAACAGTCATGGTTTACTCATGATGGACCTTCTTCATATGCAGTGAAGCAAAACTAGTTACCAGTAACTATTAATAGAAAATCAGACCAAATAATTTGTTTATCTATTTGAAGTTAAATTATTTTAAAGTTCTTATTTTCCAAAATAATATAGTCAGAAGAATATAAACAGAAATCTGAACTCTGTAGATTTTTATAATATAGCGTCAAAAAAACCTGAAGGCTATCCCAAGAAGTAAGTAGAGAACTTTCTCTGGAAGGAGCCACATGGGTTCTTGGTTTACGTGGGCTTTGGGTCAAAGATTTTTGGTACGTCCCTCTGCAATTATCATTGGCAGTATTGCAACCTCACCATAAAGTCAGGGGGTGGGAGGCAGGGACAGCCAGACATTTGATCTCATTAACCTTTTATACTTGCTACCCCCTCTAAAGATTTAGAGATTTAAAAATATTCACAACAACTTGCATGACAGTTGTAGTTGTAGGTGACAGATGGGGAAGGCACACAAGAACACAGCAGACAAAGACATCAGATGAACAAAATCAACCTACACTTGTTAATACAAAGCGTTACTCTTGCCCTGCTCTCCCATTTCAGATTCACAATTCCAGCATTTGGATACCTGTCAGGCGCTTTTCTGACACTCAGAATAGCATCCCTACAACCTTTGTGCTTGCTCTCTTCTACCTCTTCCTTCCCCTTTTACCTGTGCTTCTATTTCCCTTGTTTCCCTTCATCTTGTTAAAAAAACAAAACTGTTTTATTGAATGGGAAATTTACACTCAGTAGGAAGAAGATTAAACCTCCATGAAAAAACAAACAAACAAAAAACAACCTCTTGGGCAATAGACCACATGCACTCCCCAAACTGAAAGCAGAGATTTTGGAGAACCAGAGGACAGCCCAGAAGTATGACTATGTTGCCAAGATGGGTTGGTTCCCACTTCTACCTCAATCAGTGGAAGTAATCTACATAAAACTAAAGCTAAGAACAAAGCAAAAGAAATCTTAAAATCACTGCCACTTCAGCAAAGAGAGCAATACAATGCAACTCACTTATTTCTCTGTTTCCTCCAAGCCTCTCTGAAGTCATAACCATGCAGATCACTAACTTCCAAGAACTGACCAGTCATGACAGAAAACAAGATAACTATTTCTGGGTTTGGAACTGCATATTCATCATGAATAACTGAAATAATCAGCAACTATTTCACTGCTGGTGATTTAATTACCTTTGCAAGGCTGAAAAACTTAAGAGCCTCTCCACGTGCGTCTCAGGCTGGAGGTCCCTCTTTTTCAGTGAGTGTTGCTGGATGCTAGACTGAGAAAGGATGTCATAGTCTGAAAGCATGGACTCAACCGTGTCTGGAAGAACAACAAGGGAAGTTTTAGTTTCAGGAGACTCTCTTTTTCACAAACGCACACATAAAACAGCAAAACAGAGCCTCTCATTTCAACCTAAGATCACTGTTGCTCTAATTGAGGATAACTGTTGTACATTTCTGTAAAGGTGCATTTTGTGCAGGCAAGTAGAAATTGTTGTGCGAGACAAGACACGATCTGAGAGACGCAAACAAAGAATTTAGCTCAGTTCTTATAGCAATTTTAGAGCAACCAAGCCATCAGTTTTACTGCCACAGCTGTGGAGATGCCAATGCCCTCCTTGGCTGCCCTCTGGAAACTGGGGAGAATATCCCTACTGCTCTGGAGCGAATCACTCTCCTCCTTGCCTGCTGGTCCCCATATGAGTCTGAGGAAGAAAATAATTTAACATTGGAAACTTCTACCAAATTCAATGCAGATCAGGACTGCATTTACTACCTTTCTGTCTGACAGGATCCAGAAAACAGATGGCTGCATAGCTCAATCAATCAGAAATAACTAATGAGGCACCTCCAGGTACCCCAGTTTCTCAGTACCTTATCATCACACAAAACACCTTTGATTTCCTTACTCAGAACATGAAAACCTGCTCAGAGGAGGGAGACCAAGGGCCCAAACACCTGTGTGGAGCAGCACACAATTTACAAATTCAGGTCAATATTCTGCAGGTACTTCCACCATTAACAAGTGCACAAGATGGTTCTCAACAGTGTTTGACTTCTGCTGATAAAGCCTCCTGCTGCTTTCTAAAGCATCCCTTCACCAGAGGTACCCACCCCCACACTCCTCCTCTCCAGAGCACCCACCACCCAGCAAGACACCTGACAACCACCTTCGCTTCCACAAGCACTGATCAATTCATTTGCTATTTACAGCCTTAATTAGAGGCCCTTATTCCCACATTACCATCTTCCTCCTGTCAGAGATGTTCACTCTTTTCACTGCACCAAATGAGGAGCCAGCTGTGTTTCACAAGAGGCAAAGAGCTCATCCAGTCATTTTTTATCTAAAAAAATTATCATTTTTTCCCCTCCATTTCCAGTTGTGCTTCTAAACCATACATGACAGCTACCAAATTTTATTAAATGAAGATGGCCTTCCAATTCTTTAGAGCCCCTGATCCCTATCTTACACCACCCAGCAAAGTAACCTCATGTGTTTTATTGGACTTTTAAATGAGCAGCATCACTAGGAAGCTGAGTTTTACTGGGTCTTGTGCAACAAGCAAAGACCGACAAATTGAAATCTAGGTTGGTATAGCTCCTGAAACAATTTTTTTCTTTTTGAACCTGACAATCAGTACCATCATTTTTTTCATTTATCCCCAAATACATGCCTCGAAAGCCCAAGAAAGCCTTTAAGAACAGGCACACTGTTTGGGCCAAGGCAAGCACCTCGCTTTTTCCTTTGCGAGGGGGAGGGTGAGAATTAACCACTAGTGTATGCGTACACGTGTGCTTGTGTCCACTGGAAGTGAGGGAGCTGTAGACACAAAGATGACCCTCACAGCCCTTCACCAGACCAACCAGCAAAGTGACAGAGTGGTGACATGGCTGCCTTCTCCTGCAGCAGAAGCCACCGAGCAGCGGTTCCCAGGCTTCTCCCACCCAGCTGCCCCTCCCCTGCCGTTGAGCAACACAGGAAGGGCAGTGCAGTTGTAATTTCCTGATTTCTGTTTACAACCCACAGGTTGAGAACACCTGCAATCGATTACCGTGCGTTTCGGTTATATGCAAAGGTAAGTTTCCACCACCACCTTCGTGTTGTGGGTTTTTTTCCCCTTCCGCGCCCTGTTGCTGCACGTCAGGCAGCACCATCATCGTTCGCTTGCCCCATGCTGCAGAGTGGGTTCACTAGAGCCACGCAGTGGGCAAATACCTAAAAACGCCCAAAACATCCCTTTTCTTTAAAAAGCCCATCATAATTCATTGCTTATAGTCTGGCACCCACCCTCATCCAGAACCACCTGGGAGGAGGGTAAGGACAGGCAGGGAAAATCAATTCTGAAAAACACCCTCATTAAACTGTCTAGTCCTAAACTTTTTTAATTAAACTTGAGATTCTTTCAACACATTCAGCTAGAGCAGACCCCTCAATTAAAGTGAATGTTGATATATGGGATACCAAATGTTGGTTCATGATATAGAGCAAGCATGTGGTATGTGGGCCACGAATCAAGAGAGGTGCGGTACCACTCCTGGTACCACTCCACTGCTTGAGGACTTACTGACACAGGGACTTGCCAAGCACAAGGTCTGCCCAAGAGGCACAATCCCAGCTGTAAAACACCACTCCTGCCCCTTCCCACCTCTGCTTGCAAAATATTGCCCAGAACCAGGGAAAGGTCATGCCAAAGAGCAAGATGCAGCTGCCATTATGGCCAGACAAGATGTCTCAGTTTCGTGGCATGAGGCCTGAGAAGTCTGGTAAAGAAATCAGGTTCTTTTATTTGGTAGGCAAGGAGAACTTCAGAAGTCCTGCTCTACCTCACCACACACAAACACCCTTCCAGAAATGCCTCACAGAGACATGGGAAGGGTAGCAAGAACAAGACCTACAGAATTGATGAAGATGAGTAAGATGATTCTGTTAAAGTAACAAATGAAACACAGGACACTCCTAGTTCCTGTAACCCTGAAACAAGAATGCACTTGTTCGTATTTCCTCTTACTCTTCCTAAATTTGTTTGCTTTTAATTTTACTTGCAACATAAGTAAAGACTTAAGACATGCTGCTGCCAGACCTAAATCTGTGAACTAATTCAAGTATCAGACAGATATGGAAAAAATATACTGGTAACACACTCAAACCAAAATTTTTCTGTAAAATTTTCATACTGTGAAAATGAATCCATGATCACGGCTTACTGAAAATAAAAGATAAAGTGTCATTATTTTTTAAAAAATACAGAACTGTACAGAGTCCAACCGTACAGCAGTCAGTGGATGGGAGCCACAGCAAGCATATACTTGACTACTTTTTATTGAAGTTTAGTAATTTTTCTGGCATTCCTTCCTCATTTTCTTCACTATGGTCCAACAGCCATTTCCCATGGGCTTCAACAGCACTGAGCTGACTCAGGTCTTCCCAAACCACTTTCCTGTAGCTCCTTTCCTTCTGATCCCTCCTAGATTTCTGCACTCCTCTCTTTTTGGAGAGGATGACCTTAATTTCATCTTGATATCCCAAATATTTATTTATTTATTTACAACTGCCAACCTTCACCTCATTGCACCTTCTCCCCTTGAGGAGGGGGGACACGACCTTGCCAGAACATAACACATCTCAGGATTGTAAGAGAAACAGGGAAGGAACACTGGTGACAAAGACAATAACCCCAAAGTCCTCAAGAAGAAATCCACAGTAGTGACTTTACTTCATCCCCCAGCTTTGAACTCACTGTTTCCTCCTTTTCTTCCATCTCATTTCAAGGCTAAAAGCCTACTGCCACTAGACTTTGCAACTTATAAGACACAGGAAAGTATCTTTAAGGTAAATTACGGGCCAGTACATATTGCACCAATCTACTCCAGCAGCAAAGAGCTCAAGAATGTGCTGGGCAACAGCTCAGCTCACCAAGTTGGAGCCCACCACATATTTTTTAAAAGAGGAGGTTTCCCTTCAAGTGCTCAGCTACCAATTCAAATACCAATGGCATCCTTCTTCAACCAGCTCAGCTTTCATAAGCAGAACAGTAAATTCCCATGATCTCATGCCCAGTCTATTGCCCGGAAAGCAACATGTGAATGTGGCAAGTCAGCCATTTCATAAGTACTCTTTTGAACTGTAGTATTTATAGAAAGGTTAGGCTTATCTGGAATCATGAAGTTCTAACCCAGGAGATATAATTAATATTTTGAAAAACTCTATTCATACCTATCTGATAATAGAAAAATGTCTCTACTTAAGACACAAGATCCAACAATATTTAAACATATTACTTTCAGGATTTAAAAATGACCACAAGAGCATCAGAGGGATCTGCAGCAATGATTGCAGTTATTTTTCCAACCATCCCAAAGGCAATAAAAGCAGAAATAAACCTCCTGTCAAAAAGCACTGGGATGGGATGACAAGCCTACGGAGAGCAGGCCCAGAACAAACAGGCTTGGGGAGAAGTTTGCTGTGTGACTGTTAAATCGTTGGTACCTTCAAGCCTGAAAAAAGGGCTCCAGCTGTATTTTGTGTTGCACTTGTTGACTACAATCCAGGTACTGATTTTGAGCTGATTTCCAATAGATATCAAATGCTTAACAAAAGCTTGTGAGCAGCTAACTGATAACATTTTTTCTGATTTGGCCAGGCAGTGACTGAACGGTTGAAGGGCTCCATATTCTTTATTGCTTTTATTTTTTTTTTTAATTCTTCAAATGATGGTGCTCTTTATACATAAAAATATTCTAATTAAAGTAACCAAATACAGTCACTTCAAATATAATTCGCAGCCTCAGTCAGAATTTGGACCAGGAAACACATTCTGGAGTCTTTCCAACCTGAACCATAAGAGCTAAAGCAAGTTTCCACCACCCTACATAAAACAGCTGCCCCTGTGTTTGTGGCAACAGCCGGTTACTGGCTGCAATACAGAGGAATTGTTTGACTGGAGCACCATTCCAGGGAGTGCTAATGGAGAAGGCCAATGTGTTCATACCTCAACTGGGCACGCAAACGGCCTTCACCAGGCAGGAGGTGATGCAGTCACACCTAAATGTTTATGGGTACCTTCTCGTAACAGTTTACACTGCTTTGAGATGACTGTTGATGAAGAGGATGTGTTGAGAAGATCCATCTGTGGGAAAGCTGTTCCATAACAGCTCATTACACGTGTGTTACATCTTTCTCCGGTACATCTGGTACCAAGCCATTGCCAAAGACGGAAAACAAAGTAAACTGAAACGCTTATCCCCCACAAAACAGCCCATGCTTTTAACAGTTTAGATAAATCACATTTATTTGTTTCCACCAAAGAGTGGCTGCTGTTTTGCTCATCAAGTATACATGAACAGAAGTTGTGTGAGAAACAGGCTCAAAGCAAGAACCAAACATACATCAGACTGCTTATAAACCATAACAGGATAAAGCTTTACACTCTCTGTTTAAACACATTTCTAGACAAACCTGTTAGTAAGAATGGCGAGCCACATCAGCATTGCTGAATGTGTTAAAAGGCATGTTTTTGACTTGATCCCAGCTGCACCAAACTTGCTGAACCACGTGAGAAAACAAGGTGACCAAATTCAGTTAGTCACCAGTGCAGACAAAGCCTCAGGGTACGGTTACACAGACCTTGCACTGGGAGGTAAAGGCAGGCTGACGATTTACCCTCTACCAGCTACTCCATAGTATAGTTTTCCTGCAGTTACACAGGGTAAACTACTCTGTACTTATCACACATTGACAAGTGCCCAGTGATAGACACCGTGAAAACTTAACAACATACAAAACACCCTGTAGCTCATCTCAGGAAAAACTTGCTCATACAGCTGCACCCTTATACTACTCCAAAGATTTTTCCCCCTACAGTAAAATAGACATCTGTTGCCGAACTGCGCAAATATTTCCTTAAGGGTGCAAATTCTGTTCAGCAGAAGCTGTGCAGATATTTAAACTGCTATTTCTGGTGGTTTTGAATACAGCAGAATGCATCCAATGGCTCCTACATGTTACCTCACACGCTTCCAACCTTGCAAATTTTCTCCTTCACTAAACACATCTTAAATAGGGACCAGTGAAGAACAAAATTTATTCTGTTTGATCTACTTGATTTAATAACTCAGTATGTCCTATTAGTGAAAGTAGAAAGCACTTCCTGAAAAAAAAAAAAAAAAGCAATATCCTGCTCAAATATTGACATTATAAAAAACATAAGGAAGCCCACCGAATTAACAACCTCATATTTAAAGTGAAACGAGGGCAATACAGCTGTCTCATCTTAAACCAGAACAGCATCATATGACTCAATGCTCAAAAACAAACCCCCAAAAAATCACATGCTTTCACATATCCTGCAGACAAGAACAGCCAAGTCACAGGATGTAGTCTTCTCTGGAAACAGATCATTTGTCTGGCTCTCCAAAAACTGTCAACCTCGTTACTTAGATGTGCTTAGATACCACACCACAAAATCCTGCTCTGTCACAAAGTAAGTCTGATTAGAGCTGATTCTAGATAGAGACTAATTACTGTCTGGGCTACACTTGTGAGACCAATCCCTTCTCCCCATCTGACTGCATCTCTTCTCCTTGTGGATAATGGACTCACTCAGATAGGATCTTCCAAATTTCAAGGCACGTCACAGGTACTGAGGGGCAGAACTTTAGGATTTCAGTAACAATCTAAAAAGTTGAGAAAGGAAACCAGGGAATGGAAGGGATACCATGTTCTTGTTCAACAGCTCTGTAATTACAGATCAGCATCAAGTGGGTGGCAGCTACAGGTGCAGCTATAGGGTCCTCCCTGCCGAACAGAGCCCCATTCCCTTCCCACCGCCCAGTCCACGTACCTACACAGGTTAAAAATGCAAGTATCAAGGAAGGAAAAAAAAGTACAAATAATGCATATTAACAGCAGCACAGGAAGACAGGGATGGATATTGTGAAGAGATGCAGGGCACGAGTGACATAAATATGGGCTATAAAGCATACAAGCTGCAGGCTGGCAAGCAGGACGGTCTCATACATCTGCAAGAACAAAAGACATGAGGAGGACCATCAGAACCATTGAGAGGATTGCAGGGTATCCCCAAAATAAGCAAGTTTGAGTGTGGCATATGAAATCTGTAGAACAGGACAGCAGGATGTACTGCTTTTTGCTAAAGAAACCTGGTTCCTGGTTAACCTTTTATTACACACAGCAAAGGACTTCCCTTGATAGCAAACTTGGACTCCTGCAGTTTATAAAAAAGCTGGGGCGAAAAAAGAATCAAGCTGTTTATAACAGAAGTTAAATATAAACTTCTATCTCCAAGATAAATCTCTACTGACTACTAAACACATAATTAAATCCTGGTGTAACATTAGAGTGCAATCAGGAGAACCCTGCACTGAAGAGCTGGCGGGCTGCACTTCCTCACCGGCTCCTCCAGCCACAGAGCAGAAACCCACACTGGGGCTCCCGCACGCACACACAAAAAACTTCCAGAGCAGCAGAAGCGTGAAACTGAGATGAGTCACTGCTGCTATCAGCAACGAACAGCAGCAGTTAAGTTCTCAGCTTTTAGCTTTTACGGTGGGGGGAAAGAAAGATAAACCCACCCCAAATCTTAAAGGCAAACAAGAATTTTCCTTTTTGGCTGCTTAGAGATCAAACCAAATTGGCAGCACTGAAAACCAAACTCACACTGAGCACTTGGTTATGTTCTTAATAATTCTTAATAATTAGAATAATAATTATTAAGAATTAGAATTTAATCTAGTGTTGACATTCTTTACTTTGTTGACTTTGAGTACTTCTCTCAGGAATTACACTTCTATCATATTTTCTTTTTTTTTTTTTCCAGTTGGAAATAAAAACATGGACTGATTCACATGACCAAAAGAAAACAAACTCAAGAAAAGTACTTTAAAACCTCGATATTAAGAACCTCCAAAGAATAGATTGCCAATCCACGGCACAAAAATCACACTGATAATTTGCATTCAGTGCACATCTACATGAACAATTTGCTGCTTATATGGAGACAAAGCGAACAGAAGACTGTGTATTTACCACTTCGCCTGCAATACCACCTATGGAGACGCTGCATCTACAAATTCTTGCAATGATTTTGAAATAATCCCGCAGCATCACAGGCAGGTATCGCACTCTGCAACATACTGCTATTAGGCTGTGTGTTCTTGGATTCTCCTCCACGTAGTGCATGGTGAGATGCACACCCAGCCCTCAGCCTGTGGAATCAAACTGCAAAACCAGCTCAATCCAAAACAGTCGTCTTGCTTAAAAGCATTTTAAAATGGGATAAAAAACAGTAATAAAACTGGCAGACTACAGTCAGGAAATTAGTCACTTGGCCCTTATCTAGGTCTTGCCTTAGTCTCTAACAGATGCTTCAGTCCAGAAGGACAAAATTTAATCTTGCATAAGGATTTTGTTGCTAATTATCTCACTGCACACTTTTGACACTGCGCTAAACCTCCCACCCCTTAACTCTTCGGCAGCTGGTTACGTTCCTGACCTTACAGACTTCCTGTGCTTTGTCACACCAAGTGTGAAGTAGAATTCAAAACTGACTGCAAATGATTTTATGCTGACCTCTGTATAACTCAGCTCCCCCAGTTTATTCATCAATACCACTATCATTTGTTTTTTTCACTCTACAATTCGTAAATTTTAGCCTTTTGATGTGTATTATGTAGGTTTGTACCAAACCATTTGGTACAATGGTTTATAATGGGTCATTTCTTTTCCTCTTGAGTTCTGTGTGGTATTTGAGCAGTGGGGAGGAAAAACAATTCAGGTCCAGGTTACCTCCCTCAGATTTTATTAGTACAATATAGCAGGTAGAAAGACCACCAGTGAGCGATTCAAAGAATATCATCTGCCCAGGAGAGGAACAGCTATCTTATTTCTTTTAGTTCCCTGCCTAGCTTGTGATAAAAAGATCTCATCTGAAACAGTAGAGTAAGACACATTTTACATATCGACTCTTTTCTGGGCAATCCCGGATACGTGCTGCTTAGTGGCAGTACGCTACTAATACACTCTGTTGTAAAACAGATTTGAGCAGCTCTTTAGAGATACTCAGTGATGTATTCAACAGCAGTGAAGCTGAGTATTTGCACCGCTATTCAAGTACATTGTCTTGTTATCATTCAGATAAGTCTGAGCTCCAAGACAAACAGCATTAATATTTAATAGTTATAAAAGGTTACATTCAGAGATAAACAGCAATGGAAAGAAAAATTTTAGAAGACCTGACATTAATTTTTCAGAGGCAAAACTATAACAACATTATATTGACTAGAGTCACACTGCTCCCAGAAATTAATCCCTGCTGACAACATTATTAAAAAGAGCACCGCTTCCAGATCATCTAAAGGCAACAAACTGAGGTGGATCCCATCCTACCTTCATGCCTCACCTTGAGCACAACCCCTACCAACCCACAACACACAGGGCAGGTACTTGGACACTCATGCTGTGCGCTAGTCCAGGGAGTGGACTCCACAAACAGAAAACACCCAAATGAAGACACCCTACCCCTTACTGAAAAAAAAAAAAAAAAAAGTGATTAGCTTCCAGGTGGCTTAGCTCCATGAATGTGCTCACAGGAATGGGGAAGGGATGAGAAAGCTGAGGCCAGGATTGTGGCAGTCCCAATTTAGATCAGTTTAGACTGCTGGAGCACCACACCCTGAGATTGCTTCAGCTGAAAAATGCTGGGAAATGACCCATGTCTTTACATCTACTTATTCTATTTTTTGTCAAATTCTATTTTCACTGTACGATCATTTTTTTCCTTCCTGAAAAACTGAACTTTTAGAGAAACAAGCAAGAAAGTTCTTCATAGAAATCACAAAATGGTAACCCTTGAAACTTCCTTAAAGATACTGCTTGCCAGAAATCTGATTTCAGTTCACAAAACTCAAGCTCTGTGGTTTAGGAGAGCTCTCAAAATAGCACAGTTGAAGTTATTAGAAGGAAAAGAAGATATTTTAGAAAACCAAGCTGTGTGCAAGATGAGGACAACAGAACTACAGCAAAAGATGAACGTAAAACCACAGTACAGGCAAAGTTATTTGGAGGGCAGCTTGTAAACGGCATAAAGCTAATACCTGAAATAGCTTTTTATTATATCAAAAGAAACCACCCAGCTAAATAATCAGAGGGGCTTGTAAAACAAGTAAGCTGCAAAGACGACAAAGAATGGATGCTAAAGACCAGTAGCAAAAAGTAAGAGAGTAATTGACCTTAGTGTTCACTGCAGAGGAGACTAAAATGATGCCGGAAAGCTTGTCTTGATAGGATGAATCTGAAGACCTGCCTCCCAGACTCAAGAAAAGGGGCTTTAGAACAAGCCAATAAAATGAGCAAGAAGCAAACAGGACATGAATGTATTAACTTAAGAGTTATAAAGCACTGAAAAAATTAAACTGGTCAACTACTCATCATGGTATGCAAGTCCTGTGCTACTGGGCTTGCTGCAGGTAGCCTGAAAGGTGGTAAGCGCAGGACCAGTGTCCATTCCAGGTATCATCTCGGGTCCTAATCACAAATACACTCAATGTCCCTACCTGACAAACAGGCAGTAATAACAACAAACCGTGAACTACTAGACTTGTGGCTAAATAAGATACTAGGGAAGTAGTGCCTCATATATACTAGCATTCTGAAAGAATGAAGCGTGTGGATAAATGCAACACAATGGAGCACACCTGGATTTTTCAATCTCCCTCACAAAATGCTTTTATATATTTTGTTTACTGAATGACAGAACAAAACGTTTGATGAAATTCAGCATGTGAATGTGTGAAATAACACCAGAAAAAGAAATTCTCGCTGTATGTACACAGCAAAGTATTTCAACATAGTTGTTACCACTCAAAAATAAAAAAAAAGAAAAGAGATCTTGGAGTGACTACTAAACAACAAAAAAGGTGGAAAAAAACACTCATGAAGAAAACAAAACCAAAAGCATTCATCATTATAAATCCATGGTACCTTTGCATCACAAATACTGCCTTGAAGTCTTGGTCATACACCTCAAATAAAAATCCAATACAAATAGAAAGTGTATAGACAAAAGTAACAAAGACCAGTAAAGTCAGGATTTTTTTCTCATAGTAAGAATTATTATATAGACTAAGATTTTTCCCACTTAAAAAAAAAAAAGAAAAAAAAAATGATTACAAAGGAAACAAAGAACCCCAGGCACCAATATAGGTTAGGGGTGGATCTTCTGGAAAGCACTACTGAGGAGAAGGATCTGGGAGTCCTGGTGAATAGCAAAGTTTCCACGAGCCAGCAATGTGCCCTTGTTGCCAAGAGGGCCAATGGGATCCTGGGCTGCGTAGGGAAGAGCATGGCCAGTAGGTCGAGGGAGGTCATTCTACCCCTCTACTCTGCACTGGTGAGGCCACAACTGGAATACTGCATCCAGTTCTGGGCTCCCCAGTTCAAGGGAGACAGGGAACTACTGGAGAGAGTCCAACGTAGGGCAGCTAAGATGATTAAGGGATTGGAGCTCTCCCAAAGAGCTGGGGCTCTTTAGCCCGGAGAAGAGAAGGCTGAGGGGAGACCTTATCTATGTTTACAAGTACCTAAAGGGTGGGTTGAAGGATGATGGAGCCAGACTCTTTTCAGTGGTTCCCAGCAATAGGACGAGGGGCAACGGGCACAAGCTGGAACATAGGAAGTTCCACTCAAATATGAGGCAGAACTTCTCTACGGTGAGGGTGACAGAGCACTGCAACAGGCTGCCCAGGGAGGTTGTGGAGTCCCCTTCTCAGGAGATTTTCAAGACCCGCCTTGATGCGGTCCTGAGTAATGTGCCCTAGGCAATCCTGCTTTGGCAGGGAAGCTGGACTAGATGATCTCTAGAGGTCCCTTCCAACTCTGACAATTCTGCGATTCCTTGAAATTACACAGGTCTGTAAAAGTCACTAAAGGTGTGAAGAAAATTAATAATTCTTCTATATTGACCATTTCTGATAACAGAAATGGTCAAAGTTTAGAAACACAGGAAAGGAGCTTTTTCTCTAAGCAGTATTTCATAAAATGGAAGAGCTCACAGTCCAGGCATGATGGTAAGGAGGCCAAGAATGCGAAAGCTAATGGATAAAGATTACACAAATTCATAGCAGACAAGTACTCTAGAAGACATAAAAATCTGACAGGCCAAGATGCAACCTCTGTTTGAGGAGCTCCCTGACCTGCCTGACGTTGAAAGGACGTGCTGTGTTTGTTCTGTTTCTGTTACGCTTCCTGGAGCATCCACCACTGAGCCCTATTCCTTCCCAGCTTCCTGCAGTCACCGACTGTGGAGGTCTGCACAAAACCACAATTCTCCACTTCAGGTGCAGGAGAGGGGGACAGTGACACAGCCTAGACACCTGTTGGGAAATCTACTGAGAGATCTAAGCAAAGGGGACTTGAAGTAGTCACCACTGGCCACACCAACTGGAGACAGGACATCTGACTGGGTAAGACACGATTACTGCCTCTTGCAAGAGCTCATCTGCCATTTCAGTGATAAACTTTTGCTTATTGAACAGAAGAACGCAACTTCTTCACTCAGAAGTAAAAGTTTTGATGCAAAACTAAGTTTACAGAAGTTAAACAAAGCAACGGTTCTCCTCTGTGTTAAGCTTTCTAGAAGTCACACTCAGCTGCAATAGCTTCAGGCTCTCTCTGCAGCAGTGACTCTCCAACCAGAACTATGAAAGGAAGCCATTTATGTGATTATCCTGCCCTAACATAACGCAAACTCCTGTGAGGAAAACTCCTCGGCAGACCTTGGGTGTGAAGATAGAGTGGTCTCACCACCCCTGTGCAGAACATAGCGACCCCCAAACACACTGCCCACCACCAGTGATGCCTTCAGCTGAAGGGGGACCACCACCACAGCAGGAGAGGACGGGGCCTACACGGTCTCCAGGGCCCCCTGCACTCCCCGGCGCACACCCACCCGGAGGCAGGCCACGGGAGCAGGCCGCGGCCTTGCCCACGGCCACGGGCCGCCCTCCAGCCGGGCGCTCACCCAGTCCACAGGCCTCCCAGCTCCTTCCCGCGCCCCACAGCGCCAACCATGCCCCACACCCCTCTCCCCACTGCCCCCCTAGGGAGAGGCGGGGGTGCCCGCCCCTCGGCAGTGGTCTCTCCCTCACCGCCCTCCCCCTCCCGCGGCTGCCATGGTCCCGTCCTGCCCCTCACCGTAGCGCTGCCGGCGCGGCGGGCGCCCCAGCGCCTCCAGCCCGCCTGGCCCCCACAGCAACACCAGGGCAGGGACCAGCCACAGTCGGAGCCTCATGGTCCGGGCGCGGCTCCCTCCTGCACCGTCCGCCCGCTCGTTCGCATCCGGTCGGAGAAACTTCGCCCTCCGCGGCCCCTGGCGCCGTGCCGGGCCCGCCGCCCTCCTGGGCCCGCACCCGGAAGCGCGGCGGCTGAGCCGCGGAGCATTGTGGGTGCGGGCGGGGCCGCCATCTTAGGCGGCGGGGCCGGACGCTGAGGGGAGGCGAGGCCCGGCTGGGGGCCTGGCTCCTGCGGGGCGGCGGTGGGGACAGCCCGCCCTAGGTGCGGCGTGGGCGGTGTCACTGCGGTTGCTCGCCGTGGCGACGGCTGCGCTGTGAGGGCGTGGGGCTCTGGGAGCAGCGTTCTTCATCCCAAGGGCATTCGCTCTCTCGGGGCATCCTCGCCAGAGCGCCCTTACCTGTCTCCCGGCAGGAGCACAGGCCTTCCGTCCGCCTTTGGAAAGGGAGGGGGCTCAGGGTTTTTGCTGCCCCTCTTTGGGGTGAGCTCGGGATGCAGGACCGCCCTGGGGGAAGTTCCAGCCTTCTCACATCCCACATGCACAGCAACGTCTCACACAGTTATGTTGGCAACGTGTAGAAGGTGGTTTCCTCTCAGTCCATGTGAGTGACTTTAGTCACACTTGTCCTGGTTTGAGCATTGCAGGACTAATTTCTAGTGCTTGGAAAAGTTGAATTTTTTGAAGACTCTAGTGTCTGAATCCATGAACATATTTATTTTATAGCCAACTAGGCTATAGCTGGTGAGATTCAAGGTCTTGGTGGTTTTGAGCATTGCCAGGTGCAGGGATGAGGAGGAGCAAGATCTGGGCACTTGACCCAAGCTGTCAACAGGATTATTTCATACCATGAATGTCAATATATTCAATTTTAATATATTGAATATTCAATACATTGAATATTCAATATATTCAAATTCAATATAAATTAGAAAGTTTGCTGTATAGTTCTCTCTCTTCCCTTGATGGCGGCAGTCCAGAGAACTTCTTGCCCCAGTGCTGGACCCCTGAACCCTTCCCTTCTGCCTGAAGCTGTAGCGCTCACAGTGTCTGACATTTGCTGTCCACTGCTGGGAGTGCACAGCTCCCTGCTGATAGAATGGGCTGAGTATAATGCTTGTATATTTTATGTTGGTATTGGGATCAGGACTGGTTCTTTAGTATTATTGTTAATTATTTAGTCTTACCCTATTAAATCAATTTATACTTCAACCATCGTATTTCCTTGATTTTCCCTGATTCCCCTTCCCGCACTTATCGAAGTGCTTGCTGACACCTTCCGAAAATTTCATACCAAGTGTATAAGGCAAGACTTCTCTTTGCAAAAGTAACGTTGACAAAAACCATGTTGACCTTCCCCTAGTAAATCATATCTGTCCATGTATGCACTGATTCTAGTTGCTACTAATCTGTGCAGAGCAGGTGTCACTTTTAACTCAATAGTTCTCCAGTTTTCCCCTAGAAATATTTTTAAAAAGATAATGTAACATTTGATACAACCCACTCCTTAGATGCCAAGAAAGTTTTAAGCAAGAATTTACACCCCAGTTAGAATTTAAGTTACTGCATCCTCAGGTTCCTTTGATGAACACCAGCTAGTCTTGAGAATCAGTTACTGTTCATTTTGTCTATTCTTAATTAATGAACCTTTTTTTAAGTTAACATTTCAGTTTGAAACAGATTGGAGAGAAGGCTGATAATGAAGTGTTCCAGCAGAGGAACATGGACATGGGAAGTTCTTTTTAGGCTTTCCACTATGGCCTTTTCACCTCTGAGTGCTGCTTTTATACCCAGTTCAGCTGGTGGGTTTCAGAACTTAGCAAGCTTCTGGTACTTGGTACACTAAGATTATTGAAATCCTCTCAAATCCTCTTGAAAAGGAGTTATTGTTGAGTTTTATACCTTTTATAACTCTTTCCTTCCATGTAATTCATGAGTTCTATTGTAATGCTGTGAGGCTTTTTTTTTCCTAAATGAAAAGTCTTATTTCTGTTAGTCTTCCCTTGTGTGGAACTATTTCATATTTACATAATAAATTATAATATTTTATATAATTATTCTAATTATCTCTTTCTGTATTTTTTTAGATATATTATGCCCATTCTGAAGTATATAATATATCCTTTTCCTCTGCTCATGTCTTAATTCTAGTGACTTTCCTATTTTTTGACTTCCGCTGAGTTGAGATTTCAGAGAGTTGATACTCCACCAGCTGCCAAAGATTTCTTTCCAAAGTAGTAACAACTAAACAAGTGCTCATCATTGTGAGTATTTGGTGAAGGTCATACTTAACATTTATAAATACCAATTTTCATTTGCCATTTTATCAGGTGTCATTTAATATTGCAGATCTTTCTGCAGCTCTTGGAATCAACTTCAGATGGAACTTTTTGGAATAGTCTTTTTTTATCTGCAAACTATCCCTGTTTTCAGATCATACGTTGAACAGCAGACATCCAGTAGAGATCAGTTTTTTTCTTGATGGGTAGACTTTCTTATCCCTCACTATTTTGTAACTTGTCAAAGCAAGATACAGAAAGCCAGGTAAAAGATTTCTTTTTCTGTTATCACTTGAATTTTCCCACTGAATATGTTTGTTTCTTCCATTTACTTGTTATCTTATAAAGACACCTTAACAATAAAAATTGATTGCTTGTAAATATTTTTAGGGTCATTGACTGTGATTTGTGTTTCGACAGAGCCCATCACAATGAAATTGTTAGATTAAAGTGTTTAGACAATATAATAGCAAAACAGTAAATAGTAATTAAGAAAAGGGTAATTGATTTAGCAATATTGTTTGTTCCACGTTAATAACAATTTATTTTGTATCAGCAGGTTAGTTTGATGGCATGTCTGGGTGTGATTTATTTATTTATACAAACATATCCTCTTGTGTCCAGTACAAGAACACTTTGGGAGTGTGTTGACACTCAGTAATGCTAGGAACACATTCTTCTCTTCCCCCATTAAGGAGTTGGAGCCATTTTATTAACGTGATTAGGGCCTAAACAAGGATATGATAAATATATAGCATATGATTAGGAAGGAGTGGGAAACAGCATGTAGTGTGTTTTGGTTTGGAATATCACAAGTACAGCACACTGAATAAAAAAAAAAAAAAAAAAAAATTGAATGCATATAGCTAGTAAAATGTGTTTTCCAGTGTGAAAAGTAAAAGCTAGAGAGGTGCGGAGACAGCTGACTGGACAGCTAACCCTCTTCAGAAGAAGAGATCCTTTAAGAACAAGTATTTGATAAAAGAGGTTAGCCCACTAACCAGAGTGGTTCCTAAAATATACAGTTTAATAATTCAGTTAGAAAGGAAGGCAGATTTTGTGGCAGGCCCTGGAGGAGGATGAGGATTACCTTTGTTTTGTGAATGTTTGAATAGTAAATGATGCCCGGAGGAAAATCGCCTGATGTTGGTTCTGAGCTAGAGAGATAAGCAGAGCCCCACCCCACCCATGTGGGAGCTGGGAGGCGGCATAAAGCTGCATGTTTTCCCATGGGAATTACTGGATCCCCTATTACTTGTGGCTTTTGAGTCTAAGTTGGGCAAAGTCCTGGGAAGTGTGGTGACTTATAAGGAGTGTTCTTCCTTTGGGAGGAGGATAGAATGAATGATTTCATAAGTCTCTTCCGCTTTCATGATCATCTGCAAAAAAAAAAAAAAAAAAATCCTTAAAAGTGCTTGGGAATTTCTCAAAGTAAAATAACCTCCAAAATATGGAGGTTTGTGTAACATGTTTGTGTAACACAAGGAGGGTTTTGTGTTTGTTTAATACCAGGGAACGTGGGACTTAATAGCAAGAACAGATCTGTGAGAGTTAACAGACAAGACGACTGGTGTAGTTAGATCTTGATCGATAAGGTTAAGTCTCTCTTGCTGATTGAGACTGTTCTGATAAATGAGGTCTGGATTTCTGTGGCATACCAGTTCTGTACTGTTCAAGAAAAAAAATGCAGAAATTTCCAGAATCCCTTTCTTCCTCTCCCTTTTCTTTTCGTTTTCTCCTCGGGTTTATTTCATGACCATCTTTCACCAACTCATCTGACTGAGTCTTCTCTCTTTTATCTCCTTAGATGTTTTTTCCCATACAGCCTTTCATTACTCCAGAGGCCTCACCCTCTCTTACTGCTTTTTTACCCATTGTCACTTTCTAAATATCTATAATAGCATTCCACATTAATGATCCAGCAGTTTACAGTATTAATAGTCTTTTCCCTCTATTTCCCCTACCTACTCAGCAAGACAGAAGCTTCACTACAACTCTTGAAATCTACACATTCCATTATTTTCTTACTATAGGGAACGTCTATGGTCTTCTGTGGTCTTCCAGGACTACGCTAATACACTGCAACTAGGCTAACTTACCTGCTGTGCTGATTTTGAAATCTGTTACTACAATATACAGGAAAGCAGAGAAGCCAACATGAGAGAGCTTTTTAAATGCAGAAGGAACCTGAATTTGTTCTTTATAATTGTGAGTATGTGTTCTCCATAATTATAATAACACATAATGCTTTTCTTCCCTGAAGCATATCAAAGTTAATGTTCCCAGGGAGGGAATATACTCTTGTGAAGTTACTTCCTGCTACGGTCTTTTTAAAATCCACAAAGAAATTACTTGGCCCTACTTTCTAACACAAAGTGGTCCCTGTTGCTTAGATCTGCCAGGAGATGGTGCTGCCAGTCTTCCATCTATTCCTTTCCAGTTCTTAGGAAAGGTGGCACATGTTTATGTAGAATTACATGTAGTGATAACGAAGATACTTCCGCCGTATGACTGGTGCACTTTTGTCCTAATAGGGATCTTAAAGGAAACAGAAACACCTTTCTATATTTAAAGCTTGCTACTGTCTTAGAACTGGACATACATGTTTAAGATCCATCATATGTCAATGACAAAGCCATTCAGGAGTTTTCCAGAGTTTTCTAGTTCTCCATGGCAGAATGATGAATATAAAACACTCGTCTGTATGATTTGCTGGGTAGTTTCCACACCTGCCTTTCTCACCTTTACAGACATCTCTGGATGCACCCTGGCGAGGTGGTTCATGCTTTCACAGGCATCCCAGCCCTCTTTAGAGAACCAGAGCTTTGACGTTGCTTTAAATGGAAGCAGGAAGGGGTTTGAAATCACATCCTAAATCACTTTAAGCAATTTAGGCAATTCTGTTAGCGTCAATGCTGATGTGAACAGGTCCCTCAGCCCTGGTTCCACTGTGCACACAAAATTTGCCCTGAAAAGACCTTGCAATATGTAATGGATAGCTTATTTGTAATTTTTAATCTACTGTCAGCACTGGAGTTACATTTATAAATATGTATAAATGTCACAGAGCAACATACTTCCTTTTAAGTTCAAAGGATGCATTTTTTAGCTTTCTTAGTTACCAGATTTTCTTTTCACCAGTGCAGTTGTTTGGTAACACTCATGGCTACGTTAAAAAAAAAAAGAACTGGACCTAATTTCAGATCACTAGGTTTTGTTATGTTCTCCACAGAACAGCTGTCACAGACAGTGGTAAAAGTTAACATCTCTGGTACTAATCTCCTGCTTTTCAGAGGACATAAGATACTTTTATTGGTTCTTTTTTCTCTCCTAAGAAAAAGCTTCTCTAATTTGAAATATAATAGAAGAAAAGAGAATCTGAGTATTCAGTAGGATAAAATGTAGTACTTCTGGGCAATATTTTTGATCAGGCTCATATATCTCCAGGAGGTATTGTTAATGTAAAGGCAGCTAATGTGGAGCTTTTGGGAAGTAATGAGATGTGGGCTAGTCTCCAGCTGTAGAGAGTACATACATAATGTAGCTGTACATACTATTTTGATGTATGAGACACAGAGGGAACTGATTACCAGTGTACTCCAACAACCCAAGCAAAACCTGGCAGCTGGACAACTGAACATCTACTGAACTGCAAAAAAAAATAGTAGAAATTTTAACTGATTAAATTTGCACACATTTGGATTTGGAAAGATCTGCTGGGAATCTACCTTATGACAACTGCTTTGGCCATATATTGTGTGTATGTGTCTATGTCTATATATACATCATATGTGTGTGTATCTATGTCTATATATAAATAGGAACAGTCCCTGTCTAGGCTTAGAACTGTACAGGAAGCTCTTTTGAACGAATTCTGAAATCAGTATTCAGTGGCTTCACAAGGGAGGTTTATTCTTATGAGTGAGAGTTGCAAGGTGGAACTCCTGTGTTGTTTGGGTTTTTCTTCTCACAAGCTACGTTGGGAATATGGGATTTAAGTATAAATGGAGACTTAAGCATGCTATGAAAATGTAATGTATTGAATGCTGTACAATCCGCATTACAAAAAAACAGAAAAAGAGTGGGCTATAAAGACACTGTGCTGGAATGGATTAATGCCATCTAGGATTTTTTGGCAAGATCTCAAATAAGAGCAATTAATGGAATACGTGGAAAGTAGCATTAGGCTTTGCGTGATATTCCCCATTAGAGCTGTAGTAGACTGCTCTTGTGAATGTGGCATCGCTGAGAATTCCTTGAAAAGAGTCAAGTGCCTCAGCCAAGTAAATAAGACCATGCATCTTCCTTGGGTTCCATGGTGAAAACAGGAGCCCAGAGACTCTTGCAGAGTCACGTCCCCTTGAAAAAAATCTGTTGTGATTCTCCTCCTGTACAATGAGAAGTTGTGTGTCTGTCTCCTCTGGGTACCATCTTGAAAGCCTCAATGGAGGGACAAGACCAGGACAGGAAGAAGAAGATATTCAGATCTCCTATACTGACCTGGGGCCTTTACAGCAGGTGGCCAGGGCAGATTTACTGGAACTTTCACCGCTGGCTGAATGAACCCATTCGCCCCAGAGCTGGAGGAATGCAGGCAGCTTTTTGTTGAGCCCTCAGTGTCAACAAGCTATCAACCTGTTCAGAGTTTTCATTCTCCTTATTTATTTTTGACCCTGTCAAGTCATTGGTATCTGAGCAACGTAAGTGTGAATTATTACTGCTCCAGGCTAGAAAGTACTTCACACTATGAATAGGTGTAAGTGACTGCACTGAGCAGGAAATCTGGATCCAGCTTCTCGCAGTTCTTTCTCAGACAAAATAGTCCTGCTGCCTATGTGAGCAAGACCAAGAGGATTTATTTTTGAGTCACTTCTTTTCAAAGAAAATAAGTTCCCCAAGTGCCTTGGGTCTATGAACACTATACCAAAATCTTCACATGACCAGAATCCACATATGCCATCTATTTCCAAAGAGAAAAGGAAATCTCTGTGAGCAGGCTGCATCAGGGACACCAGTTCACCACTGCAAAAATGGGTCTGCGTGTGTGTTTGACCTGCAGACAGCCCACCAATGTCGGGTTCAGGAGCACCAGCTGGCTCCCATCATCTCACAGCTGGGGTTCAGATTGCCCAGACTGGCCATCCTCACGACGGAGCTTTGATGCAGGAGCCGCACTTGAACTGCTTAAGACCTACACGCAATTCAAGAGTCACCTGCCCATCAGCTGAGATTTCAACCATTGTTTTTATATGCCTTTGATATCTCATTTTCATTTTCTATCCCCACTGCAGGCCTTTCAGTTCCATGTGCTGAAAATGTGACTCATACAATCACCTCAGCCCTACCTGATGACACTCCTCTGATTTGCTCACCAGCTAGATCTGATATGGAACACCCAAGAGAAAGACAAAGAGAAATGCACTTCCAAGGGACACTTCTGCCTCAGGAGAGTGCTGCTAGAAGGCATGTTCCCTTGCTACAACTACACACGTGCTCATCCTGCTCCTGGCCTACCTGTACATCTGGAGGTTTGGTTGGAAGCATACCCTGCATATAAAACCTTGAGAGATCTGCCCTCTGGGTCAGCAAATATGCCGCTGAGCTGGCTTGTTCATTGAGCTGTGACTTAGATTGCGCTGGTAATGCAGCTGTGCCATCATAAGGCATCTGGGAGCACTTTGGTGATTCTGTAATCATAAATGTAAAACTAGGACAGTAGCCTCCAAACAGTTTGGACCACTGGAGTGTAGTCAACTCTCAAAACTTGCTGTACCCTGTTATTAAAATTCTACCTGAAAACATGTTTTCATATGGTTCTGCAGAGCCCGTACCAATGGTTCATGGGGCACAGTAAGGAAACCAATGGCCAAAATACTTCTTCAGCTGTAAGTAACTCAAGGTACCTCTACAGAAGTGGGGAGACCTTTGGCTAAGGCTCTTCACCTTTCTGTGTGTGAATTAGTTTTCCAATGGTGGAGCATGGATATTGACATACATTAACTATGTAATGTAAGTGCCAAGTATTCATAGTTATTATACACTTGCTGACCTAAAGCACCAATTTAAAAGAACTGAGAAATAGCCTGAAAATAAGCACAGCGCTAGACCCATTTTTAAGTGATTATCTTAGAGAAAAGAGACAATTTTCTTTATGAAAAGCAAGATAGATTGATACTTGGAGCTCCTGTTTCTCACGTGACTGCGTGCTGTTAATGCTGAAGAACTGGTAGGCAGGAAGTTTCTAAGGTCCCTAAACCAGCAAGCACAGGCACGGAGTTTACTGCAAATCTAGGACAGAAACTCATACTCTCTTATCACTCTTTTAATGTTTTTGATCTCACAAGGATACTCCTTTATATTTAACCAGGGATGTTAATATGGCTGTTGGTAAATGAAAGTATTTTTGCACTTGAGGGAAAAGATAATAAAGGGAGTGTTTGAGTGAATGTCTGTTCTGAGCAAATGCCTGTTAGTTAAGATAGTAGGTAAACAGTGCGGTAATCAAAGGACTCGCACTCTTTTGAAGTTGCTGAGGAAGTGTGTGACAAATATCATCAAGAATGCAGTTCAAAGGATACAGTTCATATCTCTAAGACACACAGAGAAGGCCTGATTCTGATCTTATGCTCCTTGTGTACCTGCCTTCAGCTGAATCAAACTTACCCAGCAGTGGGTAACTGTCCCTGTTGCTCTGGGACACTGAGAAAAGCTGACCCCATTGGACCAGGGCAAAGAAGGAGTCTGAAACAGGCCATAAAGAGGGCCATGAAAGATGAGGATGTCAATAAGACATCCAAGAAAAAGTTTAAGAGAAGAAAAATTAAACTCTCTAGTGCCATTAGAGCTTTTGCTCTTGCACTTGTTCCCTTGATACTTCCCTCTCCTCTGCCTTTCTTTTCCCCTTTGAGCTTCATAAAAACTGTTCCAGTTTGACCAGTTAAACGGCGCTAAATATGGTTTGTCCTTGTATGTATTTGTAATTAAACTGCACTGAACTCTTAGGTACATCCATAGTTTATTTCATTGGCTGGTTGGTTTTTTTCACTTATTTGTGTTCTTCACAAATATGGATAACAAAAAGGAGGGAAAGGTGTAAATAGTTATGCAGGATCAAGGTCTACAGTTGTTCCAGTTCCTGGGTTGTCTCGAAGACTCCCCAAAGACGGCCGACTGAGAAAAATAAGACATGGGTGATAACACTTTGGATGAAATACCTTGGGCCTCCACTTGCCTTTTACATAGGAGCTGGTGTTCTCAAAACAACTCCTTGGGCAGCAGCATCTGCATCAGAAGGCTCCTAAACTCTTATAATGATGGTCATCCCTGTTGGGCGTCTTCAGCAGGATTACAGGCTGAGCAGATGTACAGCCAGCATCTTCCAGCTGTACTTACAGAGGCCTTGCTGTAGGAGTCATTTCCCAGTAGGAATTAGTAAGATCAGCAGACTGTCCCCTGCAAATTAAACCATCCTTTTGGTCCAAAAGCCAGTTCTTCTATGTCTTTTCATGAGAAATGTTGCTGGCGCCAGTGTAAGCAAGGATGTGTTGCTACTTTTTAAATACAATTATACTGAGATTAAAGAAACCATCACTTTTCAGGACCTTTTACAAGCACTAAAGTGATTAGAATGAAATTAAACCAGTTGAATTTTAGTGTGTTGCTGTTGGACATGTTTTCTCATTTACCACAGCTGATACAAATCCAGGTCGTTTTCCCTTAAGAATACAGAATATTGGCTTTTATTAGTATTTGAGTAATAGCGGTCTAAAGTGTAGTCCACCAAGCCCCACTCTTCAGATTGCAATGATAGTTCACCAAGAATAAACCCACCACCACTGACTATGCAAACATATTTGTACTTACTGGCTTTTTGCAATAAGAGGTCTAAAATAAAAATAAGATAGTATAAAAATGAAAGCAGTTAAGATCTTGCAAGAAAAACAGCTAAGTTGCTGTTTATGGAAGATGAAATAGGTATAGTGCTGAGTTTAACCACAGGCTAAGTCTAATGTATCTGCTTGTTAGTGGCTTAGTGAGAACAACCGACTATGTTAATATTTTTAATGCTATGTAGAGTATTAGGGCTATTTAGTGTTGTGTTTCAAAGACAAGGCCGTGAGGAACCTGTAACTTTGAAGTTGGACCTACTTTGAGAGGAGAGTTGAACCAGGTAATTTCCAGACGTCCCTTCCAGCCTTAATGATTTTATGACTCTAAAGCATTAGTGAAACTAGGCTGCTTTATTAAAATATTTACCCTGTTAGTGGCTGACAACGTAATCTAATGATAAGAGCAATGCAGGTGTGATGTTAAGCTATAAAAAGTTATAATCAGTAAAGTACAAAAACATAAACCAATGGCTGTACTTTATAAATGCATGTGCAATTTGTGCAATGTAGAGAAACAATTTAAATATGAGATGTATTTGTAAGATCTCTAAATGTATATTACTTGTCTTGCTCCTATTAATGCAAAGATATTACATATAAGATAGTAGGTAAACGTGAACAGTTTTTTATATTGTTTGAGTTTATTAGACTTTTCAGTAGTTGTTTTTACTGTGCAAGCCTCTAGTATTTCCTATAATAACTTAAACATTGTTCAAATGAGCTATTTGAAAAGTTAAATTTAATTAAAGAATAGGTATTTAACTGGCTATTCTTATGTAAGTCTACAAGAACATACAGAAAATAGGAGTTTGTCTCTATCTTTAAGCGCTTACACTTTTATTTCTGTTTTTCCAGATAACATGACCAGTAATTATTGTGTCAAATGTGGTTTCTAAATAGTCTTCACCTAAGATGCCATAATGAAAGTGGTGTATTTAGCGCAACATTTTAACTTTACCAACATTTTTCTGTCCCCGTTTGAGTCCAGAAGTCTGAGTTCTGCAAAGGCAGGAGTCGCTCGGAGGACTGCACACGTACAGCTGATGATGTGTAGTTACTGGCAGGGGTTCAGCCTAGGTCCTTAGTAACCAAAAGTTATTACCATCTGATTATAACTAATTTCCAAAATGAAATGAGTCAGTCTTCTGCAAGCAGACGTGGTCACCTCTCATAAATAAATAAATATATACACACAAATACATATAAAATATATACAATATAATACAATATTTATAAATAAAATATATATTTCAGTATACACACACCAGCACAACTGAAACTAATTGCCATTCTACTTATTATTTTCCCACCCTTTTACTTCCCACAAATGTTGTGGATCTTTTAGGTTATCATTTTAAAGTGGGGATTCCAAATACTCTGGACTTCCCAATTGAAATAAACAGGAGTCTTGGCCTAGTTTGTTTCATTTTAATCAGTTAAATTTTTTCACTAATTTTCTGTGGATAATTATCAGATCATCTTTTTGTTGTACTAATCCCATATTCTCCCATTTCCTTAATTACAGGCATCAGTACCAGGACATTTCATTCTGGAACACTACAGAGACAGCCTCCCACACAATAAAGCACAGGAAGACTGAAAACAAGGTTTGTCTTTTGATGCTTAAAATTGTTTTTTAACCCTAAACCCAACTGCAAAGGTAGGAAGACATTTGGATGGAAATGTCTGGGGGGAATACAGAGAAAATTTCTGAGCAGCCAGGGATCAGGTTAGGAAGGCTAAAGCCCAGATAGAGTTAAATCTGCCAGGGGCATCAAGAAAAGCTTCTATAGGTACGTGGGTGACAAAAGGAAGACTCGGGAAAATGTGGGCCCTCTCTGAAAGGAAACAGGAGACCCGATCACCCAGAATATGGAGAAGGCTGAGGTACTCTCTGACTTTTTAGCCTCAGTCTTCACTGGCAAGGGCTCTAGCCACTCTGCCCAAGTCACAAAAGGCAAAGGCAGGGACTGGGAGAATGAGGAACTGCACACTGTAGGAGAAAACCAGGTTCAAGACCATCTAAGGAACCTGAAGGTGCGCAAGTCCATGGGCCCTGATGAGATACATCTGCAGGTCCTGAGGGAACTGGCAGATGAAGCTGCCAAGCCACTATCCATCATATTTGAGAAGTCATGGCAGTCCGGTGAAGTTCCCGCTGACTAGAAAAGGGGAAACATAACCTCCATTTTTAAAAAGGGGGAAAAAGGAAGACCTGGGGAACTACAGACCGGTCAGTCTCACCTCTGTGCCTGGCAAGGGCGTGGAGCAGATCCTCCTGGAAACCATGGTAAGGCACATGGAAAACAAGGAAGTGATTGGTGACAGCCAGCATGACTTCACTAAGGGCAAATTGTGCCTGACAAATTTCGTGGCCCTTCTATGACGGTGTTATAGCGTTGGTGGATAAGGGAAGAGTAACTGACATCATCTACCTGGACTTGTGCAAAGCATTTGACACTGTCCCACACGACATCCCTGTCTCTAAATTGGAGAAACATGGATTTGATGGATGGACCACTCAGTGGATAAGGAATTGGCTGGATGGTCACGCTGGGGTTGCAGTCAATGGCTCAAAGTCCAAGTGGTGACCACTGATAAGTGGTGTTCCTCAGGGGTTGGAACTGTGACCAGTGCTGTTGAACATCTTTGTCGGAGACATGGACAGTGGAATTGAGTGCACCCTCAGCAAGTTTGCTGACAACACCAAGCTATGTGGTGCAGTTGACACACTGGATGGAAGGGATGCCATCCAGAAGGTCCTGAACAGGCTTGAGAGGTGGGCCCATGTGAACCTCATAAAGTTCAACAAGCCCAAGTGCAAGGTCCTGCACCTGGGTCGGGGCAATCCCAAGCACAAATACAGGTTGGGCGGAGAATGGGTTGAGAGCAGCCCTGAGGAGAAGGACTTGGGGGTGCAGCAATGTGCACTAGTAGCCCAGAAAGCCAGCTGTACCCTGGGCTGCATCACAAGAATCATGGCCAGCAGGTCAAGGGAGGTGATTCTGTCCCTCTGCTCCACTCTCATGAGGCCTCCACCTGGAGTACAGTGTCCAGCTCTGGGCCACCCAACATAAAAAGGACATGGACCTGTTGGAACGAGTCCAGAGGAGCACCACCAAGATGATCAGAGGACTGGAGCACCTCTGCTATGAGAACAGGCTGAGAGAGGTGGGGTTGTTCAGCCTGGAGAAGAGAAGGCTCCAGGGAGACCTTATAGCCAGCCCATTGCAGTAGCTAAAAAGGGGCCTACAGGAGAGATGGGGAGGGGTTCTTTATCAGGGACTGCAGCGATAGGATGAGGGGTAATGGTTTTAAACTGAAAGAGGGGAGATTTACATTAGATATAAGGAGGAAATTCTTTACTGTGAAGGTGGTGAGGCACTGGAGCAGGTTGCCCAGAGAAGTTGTGGATGCACCATCCCTGGAAGTGTTCAAGACCAGGCTGGATGGGGCTTTGAGCAACCTGCTCTAGTGGAGGTGTCCCTGCCCATGGCAGGGGGGTTGGAACTCAATGATCTTTAAGGTCCCTTCCAACTCTAACTATTCTATGATTCTATGAAAACAAGTAAACAAATTACTAATAGCAATTAAGAGTTTGGGGAGTGGGTGGATGCAAATGAATATGAAAGCTGAGTGACAAGGAAGAAAACCAAAGAAAAATACATTAAACTACATCTGCTAGTTACTTTTGCCTCAATTAGGTAGGGCTGAGGCAGTTGCCCTGAACAGCAACAACCTCTCTATTGCATTTGGAAATGGAAAACATGGAAAAACTTCACAAGTCAAGGGAAAAAACAAGTAGTGACAGACAGGAAATATGCTGTTAAATGTAGGATTTTGAATTTTTGGTAATTTCTTCCACAAAGGGCCCTCAGTAGTCAGACATTCTTCATTTCTAAATGCTAAAGTTAAACTTTCTTCATTATTAGAGTAGTTTTCTTATGTACCAGTAAGATTTTTATAATCCCCATGTATTTATTGATATTGAAGGTTTTTTTCTCCTTGTCTCTTTTAGAAAATGGGATTGCTCTGCTCAGGAAAGTACTTTAGAAAGAGGAATGCAGGGTATGGCAAACAATCAACATCCCTATATCTTGTCCTTGTCTCTGGCTCCACAGGTGGCAGGGTGGAGAGAGCTCTTCCTTTTACATGAGGTGAAAAGAGTTGATTACCAGTGCCAAAAGAACACAGAACTTGTCCAAGCTTTAACATCCAAGTCAGAGTGTAGCAGACATCTACTTCAAAAGGCTCCACAAAACATTTAGTCCATAAATCTGGGCTACAAAACAGGTTTTCAGCATCCTATAACACAAAATACCTACAGAAAAAGACTGAAAGGCACAACTTCTTTTAAAAAAAAAAGCCACAAGAAGAGGTCAGGAGAGACCGGGCACTGCAGAGACCCTAGGTTTCTGCAGTAGTAGGAAGTATATAATATAAAGTTCCAGCAAGAAGCACTCTACTCCACTATCTCTTACAGAGAAGGAAATAAAACTTAGAACAGTTCTTCCAAAATGGATCCGAGAGGCAAACTCCTCCTGGGTCTCAGTTGTCCCGACCAGGATCCATCTAGTATTTGCAAATCAGATTGTGAGAAATCTCAAGGGTAAACATCCGCTTCCAGATGATAGAGGGAGTTTGTATAGTTTTCCATCAAAACAACACCAGTGTTTTATTGGTCAGTGTATTCTGCTTTTCAAAGTTCTTTATCTCATCCAGCCTCACCTCTCTTCATCGAAATGCAAGTCTTTCTAAGTTCATTCTTGTAATCCGTTCTTGTCTTAATGCTACATTCAGGTTTCTTTGGCCTTTGGTAGGTGATTTTGTTTGTAGATATGACATGAATAATGTTAATGGAGAATTATACGGGTGGGATACATGAGGTGGGAATAAAGTTTCATGTACAAACTCTGCAGCATGAGGATATGTTAATAACATGTATTTCAAAGACATGTTCAATGATAATGTTGTGCATTATCTAAATACTGATTCCAAAATTCTTAATACTCCAGATAAGGTCTGGTACTGCAAGACCACAGGCTCCCTGGCTGAGGGAGAGCAGTCGGTCAGCAAGAAGTGACGGGAAAGGAAAATTTGGCAAATGGTCAGGGAAGATTTTACTTGCCAACAACAACAACAACAACAAAATTTAAAAAAAATCCTTTGGATCACAACAGCCAGGTCATGGCCAATTTATGAACAGCAGCAAAAAGCCATCTTAACACCAGTTTAACCAACTGAGCAGGCAGTGATTTCACACCTTGGTGTGGGTTGGCACAGCGAGCCCATGTCATTTGTGTAGAAGGCACGATAATGTAGGAGTGGTCAGTAGAGTGCTGCACTTCCAGAATCTTGTTGTAGATGAGTTGTGAGGGATATTATTCAAATAGGGAAAAGAGTGTATTACCCCTGTGACTTCTTGGAGCTGTTCTTCTCAAATCTTCCTTATATTCACCCAAGCAGCTGTCTCATGCAGCTGAGAAAGCAGTTGTGAATTCCAGGCAGAGCAGATGGCAAGTCAGTTCTGAAGGTTTCACCTAAAAGATCAGCATAAAGATAGACGACTATACGGCGTTCAGTTAATCGGTGCTTGCAAGGTGATGGAATCTAGAATAGCAGGCTTGCTTTGTTATGCTGGGAGACACGTTTTCCATATTTTCTTGTCCTTATTATCAGTCATGTGCTTGCATGACTAGCTGGGGAATCAGAGACAGCTCTAATGGAAAAGAGAAATTAGGTCATCTGGTCCATCCTCACTGCCAGGGCATGACTGTTCCCTGCAGTGTATCACTTCCCACACACTTATCTTTCCAACTGTCTTTTGTAAGATGGAAATGCAATTCAGAATCCCATTTGGCTATGACTACCGGGGCTTTTGAGGGCTTATTATTTGGACAAAAATGCTTAATGAGAGACTCAGAGCTAATGATTTTTAATATATTTCAAAAACAAAAAAGCAAATCTCAGAATCTGATTCTCAGAAAAAACTTTTTAATAGAAAAATGGTGCAATATTGGGGATAATCAGGGACACTGTTTTTATTCAGACAGGAAATAGTTTCTATGACTCAATTCTACAAATTAAACAATAGGTTTCCTGCTAAAGAATCAAACAGCTAGTTCAGTAAGTAGTTTAGGAAGCAGCCAGTACTCGTGATGCTCTGAGCAGACCCTCATCAGGAGACTCGGCACTAGTGCTAGCTGACTGCAGGTATGCGAGGTTGCCTTGAGACATTACTTAAGTGCTTGGATCCCCATCCTTCAGTAGAACATCTCAATGTGCAAATACTCGGACTGTACAGAGCAAGACTGGTTTATTAAGGGAAAAAAATGAACAAACACAAATGGAAAAACAGTGACAGAACTTACACGTAAGGAAATGGCAAACTACTTCCCCTTCAGCAGCTTTAGCGTTACTAGCTTCCATGCTGACTGCAAATGAGAATAACCCCCATCTTTTACCCCTTGACTACATCACCACACTCATCGAGTAAGTCCAATGGTTTGATTTAGGAAGTGGCAGTCCAAATATTTCCCTATGGGTCGATCTCCTTTCCTCAAGGACCTGTTTGCTTGGCGTCACCAGGAGGTGCCACCATGTCATTTGGTTTAAGGATTCACTTTGCTAAATTAGGCAGGGATTCTCCAAACTCTACTCAGCTTTGCTATAGCATTCCCTTTTGCCACCAAATTCTCAGCCTTCTCTGTCTTCACAGGCTCATCTACATCAGTTCTTGTAGTTTTTAGACCATCAGCCTTTACTGGGGAATTTTGTTAGCACTGCACCCTGCAGCAACATTTTCACTGGAGAGGACCCAAGAGCATTTAAGAAACTTCAGCTGAAATACAGCAGTTCAGAAAAAAGCTCATCATGAAAAAATGAGTAATTTCTTCTCTAGAACTTATCTGAAAAGATCACAACCACTGCAACCTCAAATACAAGTGCATGTACACCTTTTTCCCTTCTCCAGCAGAGGAAGAAGACTGCTCCCTTCTCAGGTGCTTCTGAGTTCAGGAATTGAACAGGTTATTCTCTACAGCTGCCGTATTAAATCTACAAATTAATCCACGTAAGCTTTTCCTTTTGTCTCCAGCAAATTAGACTCACGACTACAAACAGATGACAAGGTTATTCCATCTCTATTATAAACCCAGAAGTCACTGTCAAGTTCTTATCTTATGCTACTCATCTTTTAAAGTGCATGAGAGCACTCTGCCTTTCATTTTTTTAAATAAATAATGCTTGACCTTTAAAAGAGTTTTAGGGCTTTACCCCATGTTTTCAGGTAGTTTTTGAAGCACAAGGCCGGTTACCAAAGGTTGTCAACAAGTCATCAGTCATGAAAGCAGGGTTAGCATTTCAGGTGTGGCCTCCTTGGGACGTGACTTTTCTGGATGTTTGTGTATGTAATACTCTCCACAGCAAGGCTGTACAGCTTTACTGTAATAAAAATAACAATTAAATCCACTCTGACATGACAATTTTTGTTGGTTTTCTTGAAGTAACAGGTTTCTGGACTCCACTTGATGAGGAACCATGTGATTACTAACAGAAGAACACACGAAATGACAGTGCTTTTGTGGGTGTAGCAATTTCATACTGTAAGAGAAAACCAAAAACCATTCCAGTATTACAAATCCACTGAGCAGTCAATTTATTTTATTTCCTATTATTTTTCCTGCTAGACTGTTTGATTCTAGTGATTTATTAATTAGTAATGAGGCCTGCCTAGTTGTCTTGACAAGTGAAATTTAGAGTCAAGGAATAAAGTTCCAGGATGCTGATATTGATTTTATATTTGCATCTGCCTGGAAAAAAAAAAATGCTATGTTACATTTAGAAGGCTTGAGCATCTTTTTAAAACTGAAGCTCCTTTCACAAGAATGATCCACCCTTTCTTCTCTGGTTCTAGTTGGACAAAGATAGCATTTGCAATTGACCCATCAATCAAGACAGACAGATAAGTAACATTTCCTGTCAATAACTATCAACTTTTATATTTTATGACAATGAAGTAACAAGCGAGCTGCCTTTATAAAGGGCAGCAGTTTGGAAAAAGAAAATAAAGCGTTTCTTTCTTCCAAATGTCAGTGTCCATGCTGTTAAAGATCATTCTATTAGGCAACCAAAATGAGAATTTACAGATTCCTCCTTCCTCAGCTGCTTTTTCCCTTTGCAATATAGATCCTGTGCACACACACCCCAAAGCAAAATGGCCTCCTTGCCTACCAAATAATTATTAACAAAATACAAATCTAACTGTTGCAGACATCTATGAACAGAATCCCCACTAAAATCAGCAAAACTTTGAGCAAAAGAATGTGCAGCGTTAGGACCTGCCTCTGAAAACCAGTTACTGTTACAGATATTGTGAAGCTCTGCAATTCCTGACATCCCTGCACACCCCAAGAGGTTCCTGGAGCACTGGGATCTATTAATCCAAGGTTTTTCTCTGTGCATCCCTCCTGACAGCTGAATGCTTGCTGGGTTTTAGCCCACAAGCAGCACTGACACAAAAACAAGTGGGTATAAACTGGCTAAGACTAAGCTTTTTATTTGGATTTCAAGCTATCAGCAGGGTGAGGACCTGGAACAGGCTTCCAGTAGCAAAGGAAGAAAAGGAGCTAAATATAAGGCTTGATAAACACACTGTGTGGTGACTGTGATGGGACTGAGTGGGATGTGATGATCCAGGGGGTCTCCTCCACTCTTATTTTAAGTACATAAACCACGGCATACGTTGTCCCACTTTGAAGCAAAATTCTCTTAATTGGTTAGGTTGGCACACTTACGGCTTTCTTCTCCATAAGACCCATTCATATTATTATTACTATAAATTCATATCGTTATTTATCAAAGCTGCTGGTTTTGAACCACATTCTACAGCTCCAGAGGTACCCGTGCACTCTTGATACAGAACAACACATAAATGTATTGCCTTGTTGCTTGTAGACAAATACAGCGCCACATACATGGGGCTAATAAACATCTTCTCAGCCTTCACCACAGAGGAGACCTTCATGCCTCTGCGTGTCCATGCATCACTGGGTGTTTAAAGTGACAAAATATTTTGAGTTCTTTCCGCTTTAGAGGTAGTAGAGACTAGTAGAGTCTAGTCTAGTTTAGACTAGTAGAGACTCTCTTCCTTTTTTTATTCTCTTGCCTCCCAGTGCCATCATCTACCTGTACCTTCTCCCCTCCAGGGTCCTGTACACCTTGCATCTGGGTGCAGAGACCATCCCCTCCTATAAGTATTTTCAAGGTGCAAGATATTAGAACCGTGCGTACCTTCAAGAACAACACATCTTCGCCAACCACACAGCCTGCCCAGCCCTCGCCCCAGATCCTTAGAAGGAGGGGGTGGCAATGAAGAGCAAGGCCAAGGACAGCTGGAGCGGAGCGGAGCAGGAGAGTGACCAGAACACCAGAAACACGTTTGTAGGAACAGAAGTTTTATGGAGAAGTAGTTCTGAACTCAGCTGGTAAGTAATTAAAAGAGTGGGCCTAACAAAAGCCATCGTGCCGTCTCCCACCGAGTATTACCGAAATTGTCACAGATGGGATGAAAACTGCGGGAAGGGATAAGATGGAAACGTGGAGCCAATTAAACTGCCTCTGGCTGTAGTAGCGTACACAAACTTCTCTAGTGACGCTTAGGTACCGCTTGAGAAGATCCTCCTTTGCCTCCCACTGATAAAAACATCAAAACTCAAGCACAAACTCAACAGTGGCGTGAGAGGAACAGAGTTTCCTCTTGACGCAGTATTTACTGGGCACTAACATTTATTTAACGCATTTTGGCATAGCTACGTATTAACAAATATATATACTTTGAAGCCTCAGAATGAAAATAGATCTTGCGTGGGTCCCTCAAACTAATGCTAATACTGTTTGCATAAAATCCTACTGAAGACCTGATCTGTGGAAACCGAGTTATATTCTCAAGGTACTGTATTTAAATTGATTAATTCTAACATTAAAGGTGAATTAAGTGATGAATGAAGTTCACCGACTACTGAAACCTTTTAAATCAGAGAGCAAGATCTTGTTCAGACCATTTATTCCCATCAAATTAGCGGTATAAATGGAATTTAAACCACCTACACATTAAAACCAATGGAAATTACGCTAACTGAGCCAAAGCAGCTTTTTATGGCAGTTTGGATTTTTCAGAAGGGATGAGAGCGCAGCAAAACCCTGATTCTGCCATTTTATAAAATAGCCCCAAAGCGTCCTGCTGCCTCCCAGCTCCCGTTGGCGTAGTGTGTTCCGGGAGCAGAAACTCAAGCGTTTTCTAATCTAAATTTAACTGGGCTGATTCCCGCATCCTGTACTACCCGGGCTGCCGTATCTCCACACACACACACACACACACACCCCTCATCTCTTTGGAAAACTGAGTTATGTGAAGAGTGTTATAATGTACAGCTTTGTTACTGCTGTCACTGCCGAGACCAAACTATATCGCTCCTTGGCTGTAACACACCGGTTTTCCTTAGAGAATGCAATTTAAGTAACTTAGGGCATAGAAACAAACATCTCTTCTCCCTCTCCTTTTCCTCCCTCTCTTACAGGGCTGTAACAAGCCCCTTTTATTATTTCTAACAGATTTACAGCACATCTGAAATACCCAGCGTCTGCTGAGCAATAACAAGATCAGCAGCCATTCGGAATTTGAAGCCAAGGCCTAAAAAAATCCCAAACAGGTTTTACAAACCATCCTTTTGTTTCCAGAAGTAGAGGGATTTTACAATTATGACGATCACAACAGCAGGAATGAGGGTTTAACTAAGCGAAGAGATTGGACAACTGAGGATATAATTTGCAATAAAAAAAGCTTATGAGCCACTTCCAATGGCATTTACAGAATCTCAGCTCGGGGATTCTTACCCTGATGTCAACTCACAGATCCTCCACCACAGACAAACTTCCCTTAAATAAGTTTGAAAATACAGAAATTTAAGTTTTAAAATACTCGATCACGTGCTTTGAGGCTACACTTGGTTATCAGAGATGTACTCATGTCTGCTTATTGATTTAAGGATCCTGGCGGAAGACGACAAAGGCATTCCTCGGGCATGCTGGAGCCTTTGCAGCGTAGTGGAAAATATCATGGCAGGGATCCAAAGCTGGTACTAACATTTCACCCTTCCCACACTGGTATTTTATTCATCTGAAAGCCGGCCAAGCTGTAATTGCTGGAGCTTTCGGCAGTCGCGTCATCTAGCTACGCTCACACAGGAGAGGGCAGTTAGTTCTTGTGACAGAAATCTGGGATTTCAGCTGTAGAATTGGGATCTCAGCTGTAGAATTGGGATCTCAAGCGTGTAGCCTTCCAGAACCACTGGGAATAAATTGCAAAGTTTGTCTTTTTCCTACATATGATGATTTATTGGCCCAATTTACCCTCTTGGTTTGATATGGAAGATGAGTTTAGGTGACATCAGACCATTTCTCAGACATATTTAGGACATGACTATTACTTTGGAAACCACACTAACATTCAAAACAGTGTATTTTCCATGCTCATGTCAATTCTGGTTACCCAAATCAACATTCCTATTGGCTTTTTTTTGTTTGTTTGGGTTTTTTTTTTTTTTGTTTTGGTTTTGGTTTTGTGTGTGTGTGTGTGTGTGTGTGTGTGTGTGTGTGTGTATCCAAGTAAAAGCCTTTCAAAAAAATAATACCCCCCAAAAAACCACCAAAACATCCCCCCCAAAAAAACACCAAAACATCCCCACAACCCCGAACTTACTCTCATCTCCCTACACTGCTTTGTACTGCATGGAAGTCATATGCAAAGTAGCAAGTGCTCTATTTGTTTTACAGAATCATAAAATAATCCATCATCTGCTATAAGCTGCCTGCTCTCACACCCAGAACACTGCAACTGGACTTAGAGAAGAGGAGGCGGTGGCAGCGTGTTTGTGACAGTAGTCATTTCAATGAAGATTCTGAGAAATTAGGTACAAAACTCCATGTTTTGCTGCTGAACTGAGTTGTAACACAAATGCCTCAAAAAAGGAAGAGGCTTAGCCTGAAGTACCAGCTCCACCATCACCCATCTGGCACAACAGTCGGAACTCTTTTTTCTTAATATTCTGAAAGTACTAACAAGGAAGTCGAAGTGATCCATGCACTACTGTGAAATTGGTTGAAGAGGTTAAGACAGTAACTCTGCCCCACAGGATTTACTGCAGACAACCATATTCAGCACCCGAATATCCCCCCCTTAACCTAACGAGCCATATTGTTTTACTGAGGTCTCTAGGATTGCATTGTCAATGACATGTCTGGCCTGGATGCGAGGTGTTGGTCTGTCCAGTGTTTTTCCTAAGCTGTGGGGCAGGTCCTCCTGAGGTGGGGCAACACACAACTAAGTGCAAATTATCTCCTGGAGCTGGAAACCATAATACCACATGAATGCACCTAATTAGTCTGGGTATTGTACTAATAATGGAAATTTACCTGGGGGGAGGGAGGGGGGAAGACACAATACACTAGGGAAAAGAATTTAGGGAATTACAGTCTATTCTTTTTTTGTACCATCATCCTATTCCCCTGCACCTTTCGCTCCCTCCCCCCTCCAAAACAATACATCTCTTTGGCCAAATTCTGGAAGTAACAGTACTGAGGAAAGGCGATGCTGCACTCATTACTATTAAAGTTCAAGAGCTGACGTTGCGGTTTCAAGATTCATTTTTTTTTCACAAAATGTAGATGCAGTGAACAAGAGACAGCCAGAATCTCCCCAGCTTGACAGACATTAGAAAAAGCATGTAATAAATTAAGCTACAATCTAGCTACAAGGCCCAGATGCTGTTCCTGTAAGGAAAACTGACAACTCTCTCGACAAGCTGCAAAAGAAAGGAAACAAGAGAACAGCGTTTGCTGACAGCGTAGTGCAAGCCGAGACAGTACTCCAGAGGACAGCAGAGAAAGCAAACCCTTAAACAAGCAGATAAAACTGACTGCTCACACGTCAGGACCCAAACATCTTCACTAGAGAATGACAGCACTTAGGAGTTGAAAACCTTTATGAAACAAATAAAGGATCAATAAGAAATGCATGGGGGAAGGGAAGAAATTATGAAACCAAAACACCGATTAAGAAGCATATGAGTTTATGTAGAATCCTGCCACACAATACTTTGACAGCAATTCAAAGTGACTGCATGAAGAAAATGGAATTGATACAATTTTTTTTTTTTTTAAAAAAGCAATGCATGTCAATTGAAGCACATAATCTCAACAGTTTTATTGTAGGAACACTTGTTGTGCACACCCAAAGAATGAACAAAAACATGGAAGGTGAAAGATGTACCATCAGAAGCCTGCAAGGACTAGTAATATGTCCTTTTTCATAATGTCATAATCCTGTCTAGCCAGGACACTAATAGAAGTTAAATATTTTCAAAAACCCACCAACATTGGAAACTAAGAGGTAGAGGCTTAGGAAAAAACTCTTAAGTGATCTAGGGGGAAGGGAAAAGGGGGGGGGGGAGAGGAAAAAAAAAAAAAGGAGAAAGAAAAAGCAAAGCAATGTATTACTACAAAAAGCTCCAAAAAACTGGGGGAAACAGTAATACTAAAAGCAGTCTAAGAACAACAGAAAGCAGGTTATGATGTGGCAGCACACAAACTAATGTTCTAGAGCAGGACAAATTCCTCTGCATTTCTAAAAGTGTAGCTGGAATACTGTAATAATAATGATGACCATCAGAAAAAATACAACAGAAGGACAAATCAGAGAATTTCAAGAGATTACCAAAAAAAAAGGCATAATTTAGATAAGAAGATTTGCAAGCCATGGAAGAATATCCAGAAAGTGGCTATTTTTTCTTAGGTCATTATTAAGGTGAAGCCATTAGCTCAAGTAGATTTAGTTATTAAGAAGTCCACATGTCAGGTTAACTACAAAAAGTTATGCAGATATTTTCATAAAATGCACATTGTTCAAATATGAAATGAGTTGATTTAAGAGCAGACTTTTTAAAAGTATGCACTAGATTTGCGAAAGACACTTCTAGCACAAGATACTTACATTTAAAGTTTAGCCCTTAAGCGATTACATGGAATTGTTACAAGTCAACGGTAAGTGGTTTATAAAATGTAATTTTATTTAATGTTACTTTGCTGTTACAGAGGGCATAACATTTTCACAAGGCTTTTTTGGGACTACAGTCAATGATTAGCAACACACAATAGTGGTCCAAACTCTCTAAATAACAATCACTGGACAAACTTGACACCTTCTCACATGTGCACAAACCTGCATGGAAAAGTACTAAATTTTATACTTGGACATGTGAACTTCAATTGGTTTTCCCATTCCAGTGTATTAAGAAAGGACATGCACTTTAGTCTGCCAAAAAGCACTGCCTGTACCCCGGCAGTAACATGCTGCTTCTAGTACATAGTAAAGTGAATACCAGAACTACAAAGGCAGGAGTGTAAGTGAACTTTTATTGGGAAGGGATATCAACTTAAACAGCAGCAACTGAAGATTAAGAGAAGCCCCTGTTATCGAACGCACAAGCTTCTGTATTACATGATACAGGAAGCATCTCAATTTGTCATTTTCCCAACTAGAAATGCACAACCTGATCTGGCCCAATACTTCCATATTCCTACTGAAAAGAATACACAGTAGCATGTGAAAGTCAATTATGGAAAGGAAACCCTGCAGAATAAGAAGGGAATGTGGAGAATTAAAAGCTATGTGGAACACTCTTTAGTTGCAATTAACTACATTTTCATCTTACTGTAATACAAAACACAGTCAACTGGCAGGAACTGGTTCAGATTTGTTTTTAAATACCAGGTACACTTTAGTCCGCTACATAAGTGTTTGGAAGTTACTTATGTTTATATGAAATGAAGCTATTAATACTTTTCTACAGCAGTAACCGCACACCAGGAAGGCCAGGACAAACACAAATCAAGGAATGGAGTTTTCCCAAAGCTGCAGTGTGAAAAGACTATAAATTGATTTCCATACACATGGATGGGTTTTCTTTGCTATAGGAAATCCAAGTGGAGCTATAAGGAATGGAGACGTGTAAAAAGGTTTCTTGAGAAGGAAAGGGAGAATGATGCCCCACACGCAGTTTAGTTTTCTGCACCTTCTGCAGCATCACATTCTTCTCCTGCACTGTCTGATGTCCATAACTAGAAAGAAAAGAAAAACAGTGTCAGCTTTCAGAAGTGCAGCTTTACTCCTAAAAAGGGACAACTATTGGCTGTATAGAAACAATAACGAATTAGATTTAAGGATGTCTACAGAGGACCAGTGCAGTGGAGCTGTACAACCCTGGTTTCCAGCACTTGCTTGGCGAGAGGAAATAGTTCCACACACACAGGGCACCGCTGGCTCTGCACCTCTGGTATCGGAGGCAGAGCAGAGACTGCTCTAAACAGGGCCAGACTTTGTGCCTAACAGCAAGATACGTCATCCATCCTATAGCGTTCAGCAGCTCTGAACGGCAGCTTCACAAGGAACAGCAATTTCAAAAGCAGCAGTCTGAATCTTGACATGAAGACTACTATTTTGGTTATTGAAGCTAAGCTTTTTATAGCGCTAATAAAAGACATTTCTACTGAAGGAGTATTGCAAAATAATAAATGTTGCTGTAATTTTAAATGCAGTGAATATCCAGAGAGGATATTCCCCCCAAAATTGCCTTAATTACATACTTTAATATAACCTAGTGGCTCCATTAGGCTCTTTTCTTCCACAGGTAATCATTATAATACATGCTCGAACATCAACTGATTCTCTTCTTCGCACATCGAAATTCTGGATATTTTCTTTTAAATGAAAATCAGGAAAATGAATAAAGCAAGCTGCACTGGATGTACAACAGGAAAGACATTTTATTTCTGAGGCAGTCATCAAAAGGTTTGAGTAAGAATCCCTGACAGATCATGGACTGCTATTTTTTGACTCCTTGGCCTACCTTGTTTATGTTAAGACAGCTAAATGCACCTTCTCTCCCTGCACCGAAAAGGCCAGCAAACACAAGAATATCAGCTACCCAAGCTGTTCTTGTAGATTACACAACATGAAGTTTCTGACACCAACTTACACTACATTAAAACTAAATTATGAAAAGCTGTAATCAGGTAAACAGCCCGAACCAGTGCTATGTTTTGCACTAGAGCAAAATAGGGGTTTTGTTTCATTAGAAATTCAGTCTAACTAAGCAAACGCACGGATACAGAACCAGATAGTACATAAAAAGGCAACTTACTGTTAGGTTGTCTCTAAGCAACTGCATGATGAGAGTACTGTCTTTGTATGAGTCTTCGTTCAGTGTATCAAGTTCTGCAATAGCCTCATCAAACGCCTAGAATAATTAAACCATCATTAGTCCTTCTATTAACTGATCATTAAACAACTAGAAGCTAAACCCATGAGTAAAACTAGCTTAAAAAGAAAAAAAAAGTAACATTAGAAGTTAGTGACCTGAATGGCTCTATTTTGCAATAGAAACATAATAAAGGCATAATACAAGCTTGTCATGCTGCTGAAAATTTAAGTCACGTTGTAAATAGAGCCTGCTTGTACCCCTTTAGTCCCACTAACAATAGAAGTTTGGAAGCCAGACACATTAAATAGGATAATTTCCTGCATAAACTCCAGGATATAATAACTCATATTATTTTAAGCATAAACTCTCTTCTACTGTCCCTGCAGGCATACAGGTGAAAAAAGTAACTTACTGTCTTTGCCAGTGTGCAGGCAAGCTCAGGATTGTTGAGAATCTCATAATAAAATACAGAGAAGTTAAGAGCTAGACCCAAGCGAATTGGATGTGTTGGCTGCATCTCCTTCTTGCTGATATCAAATGCCTCCTGATAAGCTCCCTGTGAGTTTTCTATTGTTTCTGTTAAAAGAATGAGAAACATTAAGGGTTTTTTTTTTTGTTTGGCTATTTTTTAAAAAGATATGACTATTTAAAGTACTCCATTAGTAGCAGACTGAACGATCCTCTATTTAAGCCCACTCTTAGCAAAACACTGCACTTACTTTAATCAAGGTAATTATTTTAAACCCATTTTAAGTACAGCTGCCACACTGACAAAATACAGGGAGCAAATTACGCTACTGCAGAGCACAGGTATTCAAAAGACAGATAAACACACAGAAGTTAATAAATACAAACATCCAAGATTACTATATTACCACAATGACCTTTGATACTTTAGGTACAAAAAAAACCCCCAAATCCCACAACAAAAATGCATGCATTGCTTTTCCCGCAGGACTCCTGCTTCATTCCTTGCACAGGATGGACATGCTAGCGTGAGTCGGGTGTGCCGAGCAAAGACAGCTGTCTGTATGGCCCTACTTCTTCCTGAGAAAGTTCGGAAGGCATGTACTGCATGTTCCTGAAAAACCGAGAGTCTGCCTCCAAAAAGTGGGTGTAGACAAGTCAAGATAAAAAAAACGACCAAGGTCGTGCCCAAAATAACTGGGAGAAATACCACAGAGAAAAGAGGTTACCAGGCCAGAGTGAATACTTTAAGAGTGCTACGTATAGTCTATTCCAGATTCTCTTCCAATAGACAATCAAAGAGCCAACAGCCACCCTAACCACACCTGCAGAACGGAAGGAGACTGCAGGAAAAGAAAGGCCATTGTCAGAGCCCAGAATACAGCTCTCTGAGGGAGCTAATACCATAATTGCTCTAGAAAGTCCTGGGAAAAAAAAGTTTGGTAAGTAAAATCTGTTAAGTATTCAAGTCACAACACAGACTTGGGGTTTTCAGTATCCACCTGAGAACAGGTGAAAAGAGGCAAAAATCCTAGCAATGCAGGAAATAAATTAGCTTATAACTACATAAAATATATTTGAAGCTGAGAAAATAAACAGATGCTTAGAGGTGGAACATCAGAAAAGCTTCAAGTAAAGCTCCTAGAAGTTTGTGAGAAGTCAGGCTCAGGACGTAGGCACAGTGATGCAGGTAAGCTGTGACCTCCCAGCAAAACCCCAACATCTGCTAATAAGTCATCAATCAGTCCCTCTTCTGCAGTAAGCACCACCTCAGCGTGTGTATCATTTTAAATGCAGCCTTTTTAGCCAAGATAAACTGGCATTTCTCTGCTCAGACAAGCCCACAGATTTGTAATTGTTGCTCGAGACAAAATATAAATCAGATTATCATTGTGAAAGCCAAAGACAAGTGGTCTCTGCTACACTTGGACCTGCTGTTGTCATTCGAATCAGGCAGAGGGTTAAGTGCTTCTGAATGCAACTCATGGAGTTTTACACTATTTTGCACATTTTCATCTTTCAACTTAAATGCTCTTACAATACAAGGAGACCTACAAAGCCTTTATTTGAGTGACATCAGCTCTGTCCTCCCACTTTGTAATTCAATCGGTTTAAACCGGCCAACACTGTCAGATGCCAACCACACCCAACCCAAAGGGACAGTCACTTCAGCGTCCTGCCCGCTCCAACAGTCCATCTCCTTTCTGTGTCATGGCACCACTCCAGGACTAATTTTAGTTTGTTATGTAGAAATGTATCACTAGCTTATGCCACACCAGGAGTTTTTAACATCACAACAGTATCTGGGCACCTTGAAAGACATTTCTAATACTTAATTCAATACAGGCCCCGAATAGAGAGTTAAAATCTTCCCCAGAAGGGCTTCCTGAGGTACTTACAACCACCTTTGCACATGTTCTAACTTCTAGGAATTTTCTACATTCTCAGGATGCCCAGTATCAAGTGACAGTACCAGCTGCAAAGTTTCCCAGGCCTTTTCCGCTGGATCCAAAAGGGCAAATGAAAATCACAGGGAGAGTATTATCCCTGTAAACATCAACCATTTCAGAGTGCAGCTCGCACTTCTTTGGATTGTGTACTGACCTAGTAATTTTGTTGCTCCTTTATAAACTTTGGTGACTACAGTGAAGTCTGGTTCATACTGAAACAGTTAAAGCTTCCAGATCAACAGGACTCCATCATGGAGTAAGAAATGTTGCAGAGATCCCTTTACCATTCCTCACCAACTTTATTTTAGTGAAGAAACACAAATAACCAACATTAAATATGTTAGCAGACCTTCACCTGAATTGTTTTCCAGAAGGTCTGAATAAACATTATGGAACAGCTATCCAGAAATTTAGAGTAGATGACACGAACAGCAGCTAAAGTTACCTGGCATACTATGCTTAAGACCTATTCAGAATTTTACTCTCTGTCTGTATGAACACTACAGATATTTCCAACTGCAATGTAGTTGTTCCCACTCAGCTAACTCGCGTGAATTCAGAGTCAGATACTGGCAGAGGTACTTCATTTACGGTTCCCTCCCCTATGGCCCCAAACTGAAGTTCGTTAGCTATTAAAGAACCAAAGACCACAAGGTACTTACGTTTTCTGTCATCACCACAGGCAACTTCAGCAAGGTATCGGAAGTAGTCTCCCTTCATCTTCAGGTAGAATACCTTGCTCTCTGGATTAGTTGCATTAGCTATTAAATATTTGTCCAACAGCTCCTGAAACAACAAAGACCAAAAAAAGACATTGGCTTATTACACACACCATTGCAACCAAGTTCAATCGATTTTTCTTCTCTCCAGGAAGTTTGGATGGACTCAAATGTTTGCTACAAGGCAAAAAAAGGAGTTATGAGGGTATTTTAGATAGATGCACACTTATTAAACAAGCGGTGTAAAGTCACAAAGCTAGAGATGACATTAAGATGATCAGCCAGCCATCCAATCAGACTGCAGAGAAAGTAACTTCGAAAAGATTTACTGCCGTATAGTTTTAGGACCAAGTTTAGTTTCAGGATATGAACTTCTCATTTCAAAAATGTTACTGCACATGAGTAAGCTTTTACTGGAAGAATGAAACACTGCGCAGGAAGTCTCAAAGCTACTTCTAAATAAGAAATTATTCCCACTTCACAGGAAAAAAAGAAACCAAAAAACCAACTTTGCTATTTTTTGTATAAATCAGTCAGCCTCACCAAACCATACCAGCTCTTTGCAAGGCTGTAAAGTAACACCCACCCCAGCATAGCAGAAGGCATCCTTCGTGTCTGCCCGCCACTCCCGGGAGCGTGAAGAGCCACGCAGTACTCTCCAGCACACCCTGAGCCCTGCTAGCAGCTGTCCTACCCGATAACCAGAGGGACAGGGAAATGTTTACAAGCCTCCAGCTAGAGGAGATAAGTCTCACTCCAAGGCTGCAAGGCCTCCTAACCCTTCCAAGATAGGGATGATGACAAAGGAGAGAAGAGGTACGAGATTTTCCCCCAAAGGGAAAATTCTCCTCAGAGAACTGCCAAGGAGAGCAGCAGCTCCTGCCTGACCTCCTTGTCCCTGAGCACTGGTGATTTTACCCAACTTGTTACCACAACTGACCCACGTTCTCTGGAGTTGACCAAAGATGTGAATAAGCTCCAGTAGACTCAAGGGAACCCCACAATACTCAGAGCAACTTTACACTAAGAAGTTAAGTGATAAAGATCTGCATTCAGTTACTTGGAAAATAAACAGGTCATAAAAGCAGCAGAAAGTTTCCACAAAGCTTGCAAACTGTGGCTAGTTAAGTAAGTTTTTTTTTTTTTTACAGGAACGTGTATCCAAATTCATGAAGCAGCTACAAAGAACATGTTTGAGGAACTGTAATCTTCCAGGGCAAAAATCCTTTGCATTTTAATTAGTAACTCTATCACTATAATCAAAATGAGCTAATTTTAGACACAAACCTACTCCCTGTGCATACCACCATACCATTATTACTTCCTTTAATAATCAACAGCAGCAGAGCAATCCAGCTGAAAGCGTTTACTCATTCCAAGTCCATTTGAGGTGTTGGCAATTATTGCAAACCAACACTTGTATGGCACTTCCAGTTGGGTGAAAAAAGCATTTTTGCATCCATGCAGTGCGCTTACCACGGATGTAATATTGCATATGGCACCACAGACAAGCTGCCTTCAGAGATACTCCTGCCAAGGCATTAAAAACCAGTAAAGAGTTACAAGTTACCACTCTAGAGAAAGCAGCAGGAGGGGAAGATGATATCGAGCCTGACATACCCTTCCACTTACCATATCAGAAACAGACATTTTTAGGACTTTCTGTAAGTAGGGAATTTGTGTAACAGTTTAACACAGTGAAGTACGCAAGGGCTTGAACAAGCGTATTCAACAGGGCATCTTGTTGGTGTTATGGAAAAAGCAGCAAAACCTTAGGTATGTTTCAAAACAAGAGTTAAGACATAGTAGGCAGATGGGTAACACAACCCCGTATTAATACTGCTATTTTGCATGAGTCATTCCCATATTAGAATGAGTTATTCCCACTCTATAGTTTTCTGCAATGAGGAAAAAACTTCACATTTTGGCTCGATGTTTTCCTGACACTTTCCTCCTATGACAGATGTCAACGCCAGCCATAAAAGCACAATATCACGTAAATCAGTTTCAGCATCTCAGAGACAACAATGCAGTAACCTCAAATTTAACATAGAAGTTTGATTTTACGTGAAACTGCCCAGAATCAATAAAGTTGACACATAATACACCTACGCTTAGAAAGGTTCCTTGAAAAAGTCACAATCAAAGAGTAACTAGCAGCCTCTAAAGGCCATTCTCAGGTTAGGACTGCACTGAGCAGCAGAGATGGGATCTATTCATATGCTCAGATCAGACGTGAAGAACTCTGCCATGGTCTAAGGAGCACTGACCAGACAACCAAGAATGGTTTGTTGTATGGGATTTTGAACCAAGTATTTGACAAAACTGTATCTTTGATTTATCTTTTAAATGCTGAAATAAAACTTTTCAAGATGTTACAACTACAACAAAAAGAGAACAATCAATCAGTCATGTTTCTTTTATGTCTTCCAAAACCTAAAGATTTATTGTAGAATCACGGAGGTTGGAAAAGACCTTTAAGATCATCAGGTCCAACCGTTCACCCAGCATTGCCAAGTCCACCACTAAACCATGTCCCTAAGCACCACATCTATGCGTCTTTGAAATACCCCCCAGGGATGGTGACCTCACCACTTCCCTGGGCAGCCTGTTCCAATACCTGACAATCCTTTCAGTGAAGACGTTTTGCCTAATATCCAAATCTAAATCTCCCCTGGTGCAACTTGAGGCTGTTTCCTCTTGTCCTATCACTTGTTACCAGGGAGAAGAGACCGACCCCCACCTCGCTACAACCTCCTTTCAGGTAGTTGTAGATAGCGGTAAGGTCTCCCCTCAGCTTCCTTTTCTCCAGGCTGAACAACCCCAGCTCCCTCAGCCGCTCCTCACAAGAATTGTAGCTCTTGTACACAAAAAATATTACTGATCTTATTACAGAATTCTGTCTTTGCAGATAGCTCTAGCAGTAGAGTACCGTGCATAATTGATGTGGCTTGGTTACTAACATTCGGGAACCTAGCGTACGCTAAACTATGTTTATAGGAGAGTTTTAGCTTGTCTAATTTAAGCTGATCCTCAATCTTACATTCTCTAGACCATTAATGGCTGCTTCTCTTTCCTTTTTTTTTTTTTTTCAGATAGGGTAGGCCACACATTTCTTCCAGGAGCACAGAAGGACTTTGCCATGGTCCCAGCCCTACCACAAGCATACAGCGCTACAGCCTGTGTGTAGATGAATCCTGAAGGTTCTGCCTCGACTACACAGGTTTGAAAACCAGTGGTTCTGTGCAGATTTCTGAGAAAAAAAAAAAAAAAGTAGATACTGGGAGTGAACTTTAGTTTTTCAGCAAAGAGTGGGTTGCATACACTGCTTTATCTCCTAGGCACTCCTCAGCTGGAGGAGCTGAGCTTCCCAGTCAGCAGCTCCCATTCCCAGTTCATTTCGACGTCCTAATCCTCACCACAGCACACGGTAAGGGAGAGATCTGTGCCTCCATCAGCCAGAGTGGAACATCCTCATTTTGGACTTTATGTATCCGGTTTTGGGGTTTTAATAGGTTTAAATGGAATAAGATCTCATTTATGAATCAAGTGGGATAAAACAGAATACAAACAGACTTTATTTATCTATGCACACATCTTTCAAATCAGTAATGTATTTGGTACACTTAGTGAGACATTCACCTCAGGACATCATCATTATTTCTTGGAAGGCATCTTACCCTCCGACAGACAAAATGTTGGCAGGGCAGTGAGAGCAGACAGCACAATAAGCTCAATGATTTACTTTACACTGTTGTGAGTCAGTAATAGCCAGCAAAACTCAAGATTTCCTACATCTGTTCTCTGTCTTGCCCCAGTTGGGCTTTTCTACCTTTCCATCAGAAAGCAATCAGCCAGGAATGCTCATTTTAAACATCAGCTGATAGTAAGTAAAATGAATACAGGCAGCCTGAACAATGAAGCAGACCTCAGCCAACCTCAAAATGTATTACAAATTTAGGTAAAGAGAGACAGGACTGCCACAGGTATGATTCTGTGATGAAGTCAGTCAATACAGCAGACCACCATCCATGTTCACATACAGCAAATATGCCCACCACTTTTATTTTTGGGATCAGAGAAAGCTATGTACCAAGATATAGCTGCCACCGTCATTAAGAACTGTGACTGCCTTACCACCTTCTAAACCAAGACCTGAACAACCAGCAATTACGTGCTCTACAATGTCAAACATACCTCAGACGCTGCCAAGAAAAGCCACGTAGTGTTCGAGCTGCTGGCCTGCCCTGTTGGTGGGTGACTCTTAGAACCACGAGCAGTACGAAGATGCAGGAATCAAAACTCTGTCCTCAAGCCAGAGCCTTCGTGTCCTGGTGCAGTCGCATTAGAACAGGTTTGCACTGAGACAGCCTGTGGCTGGTCTCTGCAGCTTCCCCCACACCGATGCATTATTCTCAAGTGCTGGTCCTCCTGTAGCGTGACAGGATTTCCCACCCCACTTCTTATCAGTGTTGGTCATCCATCTCAATTTATTTCTACCCTCACAGCATGCTAACACCCTTGCCATCCTAATAGCACTGTATTCTCATATATGATATTCTTTTCTCCTCCTACAGAAATCATGCTTACTTATTTATCTGTTAAAGAGATGCCAGCAACAAAGGGCTACTGGTCCCTGGGAGAGATCTGCAGCTGCCTGGAGGAGCCATGGGGGGCAGGCTAGGAGCCTGGCAGCAACCCACTTCTTCCCCCTTGAAAGCTGAAATTTTTTTTTATTTTATTTTATTTTTTCTCTCCATTAGCAGACTTATTCCTTTACATGCCAAGAGAAAGTTACATTTCAATTGTCTTTTTGGATCCTTCTCCAGTTCTACTTTTGTTCTTTCCCAACTGAGTAACCGTCCTTTCTTAATCTCCTTTCTTCTCCGCAAAGGGTTGAACATGTGGTTGTAGTATCAGACCACTGCAATTAACCTGCGCCAGAAATACTAAGTTTAATTCATTTGCTCATCACTTTCCCATTATATCAGCTTTATGAAAAGCAAGCCCTGAAGGAATACGTCAGCTGTATCTTTACTCGAAGTGCACGATACAGACAAAGAAGCTTCCCTGAATACACAGCTCTGTCATAATTACTTGTTGAGCATGCATCCAGCCAGCCTCTCCTTACATGCACCACACACACATCCCCTGTATTTCATCCACCAGTCCCACCCCACATATGCTTTCTGTTACCTGTTTTCAGGACATGCCCTTCTTTTAAAAGCTGACATCAGAACAGGAAGTCCCACCAACCTCCCCCCATGTAAGCCTATTTTAAAAAGCAAGCCTGACTGAAACATCAAGTTCAACCACAGCGTACACCAAATACTTTCTGTACAATTTGACTATGTGGTAGGTTCAAGTGGCAGAAAAATACCATCACTGTCTGATCTGTGCTGCTCTCTCTTCCCACATATTGAACTATGAAGAATCTTTACAGCAAAGATGAATTAAAGAAAAAAATCCTGAATACTAAATTGACCTTTGAGCTGCCTTTGGCACTTGCACCATTTAGAATTGGACTTCAATAAGAAAAGCATATACATGAGTGTAAGTCTCTGCATATATTCCAATACCGTTAGCTAATAGATATACTCTTCACACTTATCCTTTCAGTACCAGAGGATGAACATGAACCAGGTCAATTCCAGAGATTATCTACTGATCACAAGTAGTTTAAGGTCAACTTTCAAAGCAAGCTAAAGATATCATGTGCTTAGGTACCAAGAGAAGTTCTCAATGTGGTAAACTGAAGTAACTCAAAATATTTACAATGCCACCATCACTCAGATGTCAACACTTATGACATGTTTGGGTCACATCACCAGCACCAAGTTATTTAATGTTATGCTATTAAAAGACTGATCTACATTGCCATTTGCATTTCTCACCAACTTAGTATACTGTATCTTTACTTTTGCTCCACCAAGGAAAAAAAGTCGGTGTAAAAGCAGCAACGCTCTCTAAAAGTTTGCCCCTACAAATATGTACTGGTTAAACTGCCACATGATCTTCAGCAAGGACGATTGTGCCAACATTCAAAATTGCTGGCATAGAGTTTTGGGAATAAAGTTTGATTTTCCAGACAAACTGTTTGAGCAATATTCTTGAGCCGAACGTCCACATATCTTACTCCAAGTTGTTTCAAACACCTTATTCCAACACCACCTTTATCTGTTGAGTATATGACTCTAAATGCTGTTCTTAAAAAGCCAACATCATTAACAGTTTGTGGGCAGTAATTTGGATTTGCACATTTTAGTAATTTAAGACAAAGTCCTCTGCTGGGCTTTAACTCATGTGACATAAAAACCATTTAGAGAAAAGAAAATTTAGTATTATTACTGGGTTTTGATACAAGAACAAACCAATCAATATCAATGCATATAATATAAAAGAAAATTATATTCCTCCTCATCCCATTATGGCAAAAGTCCAATGATGGCAGGGAAAAAAAAAAAAAAAAAAGACCAGCTTGAACTTCAAATCAGCTCCTGAGACGCTCTCTGCTGTCCAAGTGCTCATAGCAGACCTGCCAACAGAGGGGGTGCTACCATTCCACCGGGTACTGATTTTCACAGGTCTTACAGAGACCAGATTGGGTTTTATCGCCATTTCCTAGGTGTTCCTTCCCTTCCTGAGCTGACACTGAATGTTCCCTTTTTTGAGCTTTTAAGGGCCCTCTTTTTTTTCATAAAGGAGTATTGAAGGTAGCCACCAGAACAGATGGGTGATAGCAAGCAATCCTGATTCCTTAACATTGTACTTGCCTATAACAGCATACACTTACTGGCCCAACCTCACAACCAAATGCTCACATGCAAGTGAAAAAACTGTTTTGAAATAAAAATATTTTAAGACAAGGTTCGTTAAAAATAATGCATGGGCACAGAGTGCATGTCAACACCACTTTTTTTAGCAAGTTAACTCACCACCCTGAACACGGATTCAACATCACAGTCCCATCTAGAAGATGAGCAGCTCGCATGCAAAAGGCACACTATGCGAAGTGTGTGACACTACATAAATTCAGTTAAGGCTGCAGCGTGCTAAATACTTGGAAAAATTCTTCAGTCTCCAGTATTTCTGATGGTCCATCCAGCTCCAATACGAGAAAACCACCTACAAGCAGCATGCAGGGAAATGGTTTCCACTCTAGTTGCAGTCAAAAAGTAAAGCTAAGAAGTTGGTGAGACAGCTCAGACCAATATATTTGCTTAATGTAACTGTTAAGCGCAAATTTAAACACATTAAATGTTCCAGTGTGTGACAGCACAGATGATCAATGTAGGCTCAGACCTTTCAATAGGGCTTGTACTCACAAATGACTGCCTGTTTTAATCATTTAGTAAATTGGTATTAAGGCTTCTCGGCTATTTCAAGTATAATCAGTCATTCCAAAGTCCACACTGTGACTCACTGCAACCTAGGTGTGTTTTAACATTCAGTGGTTGTTTTCTTGACAGGAAAGGGAGAGTCCCCTGCTGCAACAGTAAGATCACTTTACTTTCAAAAGCGTAATTCAACAGAAGCAAACCTTCATCCTTCTGGATTCAAGCTCTATGCATCAACTCCTTTTGGGAGAACATTAAATAGTTTTCATACAGACCTCCTAAGTCCATTAGTATTTCAGTTTATATATTGAGGAAAATAGGCATACGCCTTTCCAGTAATGGCATGGCCTTAAGATGACCTGCAAAGCACCATCAAAAGCAGTGACAAACGCACCTGGCACAGAAATGGTGAGGGTGATCTAATTCGTCTTTTCCATTCAGTTCTGAGTCTTTGTCTACATAGTTTTAAAAACTGGCAATAAATATTTAGGATTGGCCCTAAATGAAGTATCTGGAATCCCACTTACCAAATGCACTGGAAGAATGAGCTGTAGCACGTCTGCCCACACTATTCCCACCTGAGGTTGAGATTAATTTCATCTAGAATTTACATTCACTGCTTATATTTCTTCTAAAACAAGAAGTTAGAAAGTTCTGTGGTCCCTAAAGAACTGTGTAAACCAGGAACTAGAAGTGCGTGGAAATGCAAGTTCTCCTTTCTATAGATTTTCATCAGACAAAACCAACAATACAGTGAAAGTCAAAGAATTATTCAAGCTTTTATGGAAGAGTCTAAAGTCTTCCAGTTTCCCCCTGCCAAATGTAGAAATGAGTCTTCAAAAAAAATGTCATTCCTTTTCAAGAATTATAAATTTTTGCTGAAGTAATGGCTGTACAACACAGCCAAAAGCTTTTGGGAAAATTTTCTTAGTATCAGACAGATTTATCTCATATTGATTCTGACATTCTTTCGTGATTGCATTTTCCATATTTCTAATTCCTCAAAATACTTCAAGTGTTACTTTTCCCTTGGTAAACATGTATTACTGACATAAAATTCTTCTTTTCAGAATCTTGACTACCTAAAAGTATATTCCAGCATCCTCTATTTGTGATCTTCCACAACATGATAGAATCAAACACAGAAGCCTAAATTTGCATTTAAAGATATTTCTATCCTCTGCAGCTACAGAAGCCCTAAAGGTATGACTAAACGATTGACTGAGATATATCTAGACTAACAATAATCAAAATGAACATGCAGGAGCTACATGGGTTTAAGGTATGTTGCCCTTGTGCAGATAACTGATTTTAAAAGTCAGCCTTTCATGTTAATAAACTCTGGAGGGCCTAGAAGTTCTACTTGCTGCAGTTCTGCTCTGTTTGGGAGCCCTAGATCAGAGGTTTGTGATCACTGAAATCCAGAAAGATAACAAAACAGATGCACTTTCTTCCCATTGCTTAGTGCAGCTGGAAGCATCTTTTGCATTGTTCAACTTGAGCTCGAAGAAAACCCAGCAATGTATTACTGCATTTGGTGTATTAGGAGTGTGCCAGTAATTTGTTATTCCCCAAATGAGACAACATACAACAATGAAGTCTAACCTTTAAGTCACAAAAACTAGAAACCAACATTTCAGATAACCTTGCTATAACAATTTCTCATAGCCAGTGAACCTTGACTTTCTTGCTAAGGCCCTGCCTACCTACTTCCATTTATAACAATTTCTGCCTACAAAAATTTTGCAAAATGTACTCAACTTCAGAACAGAACTTCCTGAAGACGTTTTATGCAGGAAATATGAGGCTGTCAGTCTGATAAGAACGTACATAGTGTATTCAGAAAATTTATTATCAGAGCAAATGGAAAGTTCTCTGTTTCCAGAGCTTAACAGACTCCTATATCCAACTCCTTCAGTGGATGGACAAAATAAAGGACAGAATAAAGATTGCTAGAGCAAGGAATAAACCTTTATCTATGTCCAAAATTGGTAAATCAAACACTTGGTTCCTTTAACAAATTAAGAGAAAGGCACGAGTAAAGTCACAGCTAATTCAGGACTTCCTAGTTCATAGGTCTTTACATCTGACATGTTTTGGTGGGTGCATGGAACCACAGGACATGGAAGTCAGCACTTACGACATAGTGCACAGTAAAAACAATTTAAGTGTCCGGTTCACATGAACTGTTATTCAGATGTACAGAGTGAAATAACAAATTACAAGCTTACAAGTCAGCTGGAGCATTCCGATATTGGTTCTGGCATCCTAGGAAGCAGAAAAGATGAGGAGAAACCTGTAAGCATCAGGCCAATGAACTCAGTAGAGCTATACGGAGTGACACAAATGCAGTGTTCAAGAACAGTCTTACCTACCATACGGAGTTAGTCTGTGATAAACTCAGCTTCGAGCTTATGGTTAAGTACAAGAGCACTTAAACACATGCAGCAAGTGACATCTAGGGGCACTAGGGCCATCATTCTAAAAGACCAAGAGCATATAACTAAAAAAATAGCAAGATCTACACAAATAAGAAAACATTGATTAATGAAGCACACACCTTCACTTACCAAACTTTCAAAGAAAGTATATCAATCACTTTTACCAGCCCTCCCCACCCATTTTTCTCACTGCCTTCCTCTGAATATCAGGTATCCCTCACTACTGAAAACAGAACGCCAAGCTTCTGTACCCATAAAGAAACCGGTACAATCTACTGCTTTAATAACGTGCTAAACAACCCCAATTTGTGCCTTCATAAAGAAATCAACCGCTAATAACCTTCAAACTCAAGTGTGTTCTTTCCTCATCAAGTTCTACTTCTCCGACATATAGCCTTCCACATTTTACTTCAAAAAGGCATCTATCATATTAGTATCTAATGTACCAGAAATGCCTGCATGACAACTGTCTGGCAGGTAAGTATGACAGTGATTTACAAAAATCTGCTAAAAGCCTCACTGCATTAGTAGAAAAACAGAAATTGTGTCTTTGTGGTCTGGTTCTATCTAGTGAACACATCCTACCTTCTCAAGGCCACCAAACCAGTATATGTCTTCTAGGAAATTGAATAATTCTAGATCATAGAATGGTTAGAGTTGGAAGGGACCTAAAGACCATTGAGTTCTAACCCGCCTGCCATGGGCAGGGACACCTCCCACTAGAGCAGGTTGCTCAAAGCCCCATCCAACCTGGTCTTGAACACTTCCAGGGATGGGGCACCCACAGCTTCCCTGGGCAACCTGTTCCAGTGCCTCATCCCCCTCACAGTAATAAATTTATTCCTAATATCTTATCTAAATCTACTCTCTTTCAATATAAAACTGTTACATCTCATCCTATCACTACACTCCCTCATAAAGAGTCCCTCCCCATCTCTCCTGTAGGCCTCCTTTTAGCTACTGGAAGGGGCTATAAGTTCTCTTTGGAGCCTTCACTTCTCCAGGCTGAACAACCCCAACTCTCTCAGCCTGTCCTCACAGGAGAGGTGCTCCAGCCCTCTGATCATCTTTGTGGACCTCCTGTACAAGTGAACTGAGGTATAGTCTAGACAAAGCTTTAATAGCCTTGACTACAACCAGGCTAGTTAATCTATAGCTTACCTTCATTAAAAAATGGCTTTGACACTAGAGATGGATAGGGCTTTCGCTGCTCCATTCTCAACAGCTGGTCACGTGCATTGGTATTATGATTTCCTATTTTCAATTACTCTACACCCCGCTTTTTATAGGATGTTATCAATCAGGACAGGCCTTTCAGAGCAGTTAGGAGCTGTTACTTTGCGGAAGTGGAATTCCACATAAGGTCATTTCTTAAATTTTTAAAAACAGACAAGGCACTGCTCTTCAGGTTTTTCTGCTGTCAACAGATATAAGTTAACCCTATTCTCAGCTTCATCTCAAGATGGAGATATCCATGCAAATCAAAGGAAATGACACTGTACACACAAATAACACAATGGTGCAAGTTTTGAGAACCTCAGACAGAATACCTTGCTGCCGTTTACCTTGTATCCTTCACTAGCTCGCTTGCCTGTTTTAGAAATTCAGTATCCAGTTGCAGGGGGAGGGGGCAGCAAACGACTGCAGGGGATGGGGGCTTCCTCTACCATCAGAACTCCTTCAATGATTTTTAGTTGGGCGTTTAACACTTTTCAGCTGCTTCAAGAACCTCAGTGCATTCCAGCCCCTTCCTCTGCAAGTCTCAGTCCTTTCACAGAAATGGATTCAGTTTTCCTTGCACAGAAGTGTAGCACTCCAGCAGATTCTAACAAAGGGCAAAAACTGACTTAAGAGAAGGTACAACTATGAATAAGTCAAGTTCAGTTCAAATAATGAAATTTAGTTTCAAGCATATTGAACTAGAAAAGATTCATGCATTAAGTTCCACAATTCTTACCACAAATGTGTTTCCTAGAAATTGTGCTAAGAACACCCAAGAGACTCAACTCTCACCACGTGTGATCTTCAATCAAAAAAGACGACTGTTATTCCAAATTACTTGGCAAATCCAGAATTGTGGGGAATGCTTTAATGTTCCCAACCTAAGGTCTGGCTTTGAGTCATGAAGTAGCTACTCCTTTTTGTCAGTTACTTAAAAAGGATGAGTCAATAGCATTAGCTTTAATTTACAAAAGGCAAAAAAGTAATACTTGAAACACTGTTCCAACCGCTATCGGGACAGCTAAGTCAAGTCCAAAAGTAGTCTTAAGTGATTAGCATGCCCAACCTTCAGAATGAAATTGCATCCTACATAGTTCCCAGTGTCAAAAGATTGTAATATCCTTTTACTCGGATCCCAGTGTTTCACCTCTGCAACACTATGTCTCTCTACAGAAACTCTGCCAGTTCACTGAAAATAGGAAAGCAGAGAAAAAGGATTCAGAAGACATGAAACTAGTAAATTGTTCATACAGCAGCATCAAGCTGATACTGAATCCGCCAGATTTCTGCACATATAATAAAAATAAAGATTTCACTTTTCTGTAGGCCAGAGGTAACAGTAGGGAAAAAAGAGGGTTATGGTCAAAGCTTATTCATCATCTGACATCAGATATTTTAGCTGACATGAGGAATCATTTTGCTGCTGCAAGAAAATACCAACTTCATTTTCAATGAAGCTCAGAACTGGTGCTGTTGAAAAAACTGCTTTGAACATTACCTTCTAACATGGGGATTTTTGTTTTATTTTTAAGCGATTAACTTTAGAACTAGATCTGCAAAATAGGTAAAAATTAGAAAGTGGACACAGATTTTCACCCTTGTTTTTATTAGCATTTATTGTTTCTTGATTAAACAAAGCAGAAGTAATAACAACATTGCAACCTTGGGGGGGAAGGAAGGAAGGAAGGAAAGGGGAGCTGGCAAGAGCACCACACTAATACATGCTTTCAACAATTAACACTGCAATCTCACAGAAGATCAAACATTTACAAGCATCCTCTCAACCTTAAGACAGTAAAAATTGAAATAAGCTACACCTTATAGCTCAAGAGTATTTCATTGCAGGCACTGCCACAGGGCACAGGAAGTGATCAACAGCACAAATAATGCTACTGTTGGTCCATTTTTAAAAGTTCATGATGCCCTTGCTCATTTCTAGAAAAACTGGCCAACGTGGGCCTGACATAGTGCAATGCAAAACTGTTTAGAGAGGTCACCGTAAAAACAGATGCAACTTTTCTATGAAGAGAATTTAGAAGTATATTAAAATAACTTTTTAAGTTTCAGCTAGAGACAGAGCAGGAAGTAACCATCAAGATACAGTTGTTTCCAAGCTGTAATGATTTTAGCCATTGCATCTTAATCAAGTTTTAAGCTGTGGGCAAGTAGTCATCAAACCTCATCTCTATTGTTCTACAAAGAGCTCCAACATCAGGACCTAGAAATTTAACATATGCAGAACTCCATACATGAGAAAACCCTCAAGTTGCAGGCAGAGAGTGAACTCCTTCCAGGCAAGGTTTGATGTCCTTCCTTCCTTTACACTAGTTCTCTCTAAAGAAAGAAGGAGCTTGAATGCAACATGTGTTATCACTATGTAAAGGGACTGAAGCTCTCAGCAAACCCAGTAGTTTGATCTGCTTCCCCAGAGAACTTCCAACCCAAAAGTTATCCTTTTTTGAAAGCCTGAAGTCACTGAACAGCAGTGTGTATATACAATAAAGCATTAGTATTATCATACATTCCATCTGCAGTTTCACATTATTTCAGTATGAGAAAGTTGCTGCTGCACCCATCCCCCCCCAGAGGTACATTATCTAGTACCTCTGCCTTGAAATCACTCAAAGAATATAAAGAAACATGAACTTTGTGCTCAGAAAGTATCTGAAACAATATAGTTCAACTTTATCTTGAAAAAAAAAAATAAAGTTGCCAACCTGTTACTATGATTCATAAGGGATGATTCAACATTAATTCTCTAAATTACCAAAGAACTAGTCAATCAATAGAGGGACTTCAACAAAACCTGCTAATGTACCTTTCAAATAAAACATTTGTGCAAGTTGTTTGACAAAGTCACACCATTTCTTCATTAAAGAGACACTCTCACCTGAAAGACCAGTCATAAAATTAGCACTTAAAAAGGGTTCAGATCACATCTACTCCTACTTGCAAGACCAGCTAGTTAAAGCAATGTCTTCACTGTTTGGCACGAGATGGACTATCTTGCTGCGACCACTGTTGGTGGTTATAAATTAATTAATTAGTATACATTTTTATAGACATATATATATTTAGGTATCTCAACATAATTTTTGATGTTTATATTCTAGTGGTGACGAAATTTAAGTTCCTTATCAAACGATGCCCTAAAAGAATGCCTTACCTAACTGGCTTGAGGCATTTTTCACAGGAATAAAAAAAAAATTAAATGCAGATTCAGTGTTGCTACCTTTTTAATAAAAAATAGAAGTACTTTGTAATGCTAGCACAAGTATTTCTAAGTGAAGGTTTCTACAAAGGCAGCTACACTTCATTTGAAAAGCTCTGCCATACCAGTAATAAAATAAAAAAAAAAGCGCCTTTTGAAAAAACTGTTAGTAGTATGACTAACAGCAGTTGCACTCCACCCAACACATCCACCCTTGCTAAATCCAAATACTCCAGATGACAAGCAACCTTTCCATACTGCTTGCCAGCAGTTGTTTCAGTTTAGCTGCCTTCCTAGAATTAAAAAAGCATCTCTGAGATTCAACTTAAGAGATCTAAAAAGGCTACAAGCATTTACTATAGTATTAGTAAAAAAGAAATTATCATTCAAAGGAGGAGGAGGAGGAGTCAAAACCGCTTTGTAGCTCAGCTTTAGGAAACCCATCCTTTGTAGTGCCTGCACATTGTGAGTTCCAGCCTCTCGGATGCTGACTCATGGATCATGGGAGTGGTAGATGGAGGAGGAAAGAGGGAGAAGTAGAACGGAACGTAACTGCACATGGTCCTCAGAGGAAGAGTAAAAATCGGAAGGCTTGCAGCAAATCGCTGACATCTCCCCCCACCAAAGGAAGGCACACCTTTGCCAAAAGGGCAGCACAGGAAAAGCTTGCACAGCTGTAGGTTTCGGTCTTCACTGCTTCCTGCTGCCTTCCAGGCGAGAAGGGAAGGAGAGAGTTGCCAACCAGACCATCGCTGAGAACAGAGAAAGACTAGAACACATGGAAAAATTTGGCTAGCACAGGAAGAGCTTGCTTTCCCCACACCAGGGGTTTGTGTTAGCATGGCTACCAGACTACCTGCTGTCCACCATTTGATGCAACTGGAATAATTTCAGTATAGACACTGCATGAAACGGCTTACTACCTTTATCAGAAACATTCCATCTCCCTATGGAAGCATGAGCTCCTTGTTAAGGTGGCACAGCCACCAGTATGAGATTTTATGCATAACTCTCTCTTAGGAGCTAGATTTGGTAGCAGGACAGAGGGAGATTAAGAATTCTGAAGAGCGATCTTATTTATGTTGAAGTCCCAAGAAGTTAGTTCTGAAGTGGGGCACTGAGGAGAGGAGGTTGAGAGGAGTGACAACAGCACAAATGGTGGCACCCCGAAGTCCAGTGAAACTCACAGGATGCAGCAATCAGTGCCCTACACAAGTCATGTAATTTTCACAAAGGTGAAAGTTTTACAACTTAACTACGCCTGAAACTGTAGAAACAGCTTCTTTGGAAGACATAGACTCTGAAATGTGTTAAGGAATTAACCGATTCATTAAGCTAATAAATTTCCAAATGATTTTCAAGCAAAGGTAACTCGTTTTGACTAATTTAGAAAAAAAAACAAAACAACACCACCCCAAAATCTAGGTGGCAGCATGCATGAAGCATAAGGGTATTAAAGAGAAGCAAATAAACCTCTGAAGATTATCTGCCACACAATTACTATTGCATTAGACACATGAAGCTTTCTGCAGCCACAACTCCCTGGTGACGGAGAACAGGGTCCAGCAGCCTCCACGCTGCTGACAAGCATCTCGTCAGCTCCCACTACAGTGCAGTACGGTTCCGCTATCGATGCCATCTGGAATTCTGCTGCTTGTCCAGAGATGCATTCCTGGGCTTTGATGCACACTCAGGGTGTCATGCCAGTCTTCAAACTTTAGTTTTACATTATTCCAGAATTACTGCAAATTCATCTTAAAGATTCCCCTGAGAAGTCAGCTTGAATCTGACAATGCCAATTTCTACATGACCTTATTTCTTATCTTCAGTGTGTCTTACCTCATAAAATCATGTTTTATATTTAAAAAAATCCTCAAAATGTCTCGTAGAAACCCTTGAAAGTATTTTTCTTCATGAGATGTAAATGAAATGCACACCCCGTTACTTTAAATGCTTTTAACAGGCTACTAGCTCTGATCTGAACAAATAAAGGGGTTTTCTCATTTTCTTTTCAGTTTATCTTATGAATAGATATGGTAACTAATCACAGCACAAACAGGCATGAGGTTAAATTCTCTGCATCTCTGCAGTTACCTAGTGCATATGGATCATTCCATGCAAAAACGTACTTCAAATACACTCAATTTTGAGTGTATCTCAAATGCCTCTACACATGTGGGGCCCATAGCAGAGTGCAGATGATCTTCCTCCTCACAGCAACCCACATAACCGTTGCAGAAGTTACTGACTGCACTGACTTCCCCTACCCCAGCACAGTACTTCAGATGATATTCCCCAGCCAAGTTCCCGGTCTTATTCCCCAGTACAGCAGCATACATGAATACTGTATTTCTTTCTCTTAAAAAAAAAAAAAATAGAAGAAAAAAGAAAATCCCCACTCACCAGCACAGTGGTGCAGATGGACCTGAGCTCAGACTCCACCTTCTCCCGATAGTCCTTGATAAGCTGCATCTTCTTGTCACTGGTGTCCGTCTTCTGCTCAATGCTAGAGATGACCCTCCAGGCAGAGCGTCGCCCCCCCACTACGTTCTTGTAGGCCACTGAGAGCAGGTTGCGCTCCTCATTGGACAGCTCGGCACCTTGCTCAGTTACTGCCTTCATGCAGGTGGCCATATCATCGTAGCGCTCAGCTTGCTCAGCCAGCTTGGCTTTCTGGATCAACTCGGTCTTATCCATGGTGGCTGGCAGTGGGGCAAGAGGAGTATAGTAGCAAAAGCAGGAGAAGCTGGGGACGTCGCACTATCGACACGAGAACACACCTCAAAACCTGCCAGAAAGAAGAGGGTAACCATGATGCTGGGATAAAACACTATGGAGCACGATCTCACACCACCCCTGGCGACCCACCAGAAAACAAGGATCATGCTGAGCCTCCCCTTCCCCATCTCCAGGAGCTTCGTGGAGATGATGGACTGCTGCATCCACGTAGGGCTAACGACAGAGGACTCGTCTCAAGGGTCCATCCATTCCCCGTGGGAAACCACGACCTAGAAACCCAACTGGGGAAGGCACACTCAGTGCCAGCAGCCTGAAGAAATAGCTATTTTTCCATCAAAAGCGGACTTTCTGTCCTCACCCTGCTTTCCATCCTTATGCGAACGTATTAATATGCTGCCTAACGGGGGGCCTAGAGAAGGATACCTAGAGATACCAGCCAGACTGAGGAGGCCTTGCCCAAAGCCCCTTCCCCCATGCGCCACAAGACCTGCGGGTGAGAGCAGAAAATGCCAAAACCGGGGAAAAATAAATACTAAAGGAGCGAGACGAGGAGGCAAGGAAGGGGTTAAACCCCAACGGGCTTCGCCTCATGGCGGCGGGTGGGGGGTAGGCGGGGAGGCCCGGGCCCCGCCGCGCTCCGTAGAGCTCCGTAGAGCGCGGCGGGGCCCGGGCCTCCCCGCCTACCCCCGGGCGGGAGTGGCCGAGGCTCCGGGATGGCGGCCCCGCACCGCCGGTGAAGGAAGCGCGGTGGGGCACGGCAGCGGGTCGGGGCTCAGCCCCGGCGTCCCCAGGGAGGGCGGTGGCGAGGGGAGCATGAGGGGAGGAGGTCGGCGGGGATGGAGGGAGGGAGGGACGGCGGGCGGCGCTGCCCCCACGGCGGCCAAGGCGGAAAGAGGAAGCCGGCGGCCCCGCCGGGGTGCGAAATGGCGGCGCTGGGCTGGCTGCGCCTCCCGCTCCCCGGGGCCGCCCGAGCCGCTCCACGCCGCGCTCACAAAATGGCGGGCAGGCACGAGAAGGGGCCTGGGCCCGGGCCCGCGCCCGCCAGCGGGCCGCGGCACGGCGCTCACCTGAGTCCGCTGCGCTAGGCCGGGCCGCGGGCGCCACCCGATCAGCTGCCTGGCTCGGGGCTGTGGCGGAGAGAAAGAGCCGCTCCCGTCTCCGGCGAGAGCCAGCGCTAAAGGGCGTTGGCACAGGCAAGCCTACCCGCTGCTCATCCCGCGCCCACGCGGCCAATCGCAGCCGGCTCTGCCGGCCGGGCCCTGCCCCTCCGCGTCCCGGCGGCCAATCCCGGCAGAGCGCGCCGCCGCGGGGGCGAGCGCGGGCAGGGCGCAAGCTCGGTTGGCCCGTGGGCTGCGGCTGGGGCCACGGGGTTTCCTCCAATTAGATCCAGGGTGAGATGACGTCACTGTCGCCACGGTGATGCTGCCGCCCTCGGCCCGCCTCTCCCCTCAGCCGCCGGCGGGCGGGAGCTCGCACAGGAGCGGGGCGGCGGGCCCGGCCCGGCCCGGTGGCCCTGAGGTGGCCTGGGCGGGGCCGGGTATGGCCGGCGAGGGCCTGTTTGGCTGTCCCGGAGTGGCTGTGCTGGGGCCAAAGTCCGCCTTCCCGCGGCCGGGGAGAAGAAGCGCTCGGCGCGGCCTGCCGCCCCTCCCTGCCCCTACCCCGTCCCCGGGTGGGGGCGGCGGGGATTTCATACACATTCTGCGCCTGACACGTTTTTTTGTTTTTTATTTCCCAATGGCAGGTTCTTAAAAGCCATTTTCAAATGAGGGTGGCTGTGCTCAGCCCCTGGGAGTAGGGTGACAGGAGGGTGTTCCTGAAGTTTGTATCCCTGAAGCCCCATGCAGGGGGAGGCAAGCATTTCACATAAGCAACAGTCAATATATTTGCTTTTTTTCCCCTTCCTGATTTCAGATTCTTGAGGTCAGAGGTGCAAAGGACAGAGACTGGAATTTTAGGTCCGTGCTATGACATATGAATAACAAAATGTTATCCATCCATGAGTGGATAAACGTGAGGCAGCTATAGCTGTGTGTGCATCTGAAACGCTGACTGAGTGGAGGCACGATTTTGTCTGCACTCGCGCTGCCTGAGTCTGAGAGGATATGGTAAGGACACAGTGGGTTTGTGCTGTTTGTCCCGGCATTCAGCATACAAAGTCAGTGGCATGGATCGAACGCATCTGGTCTGTCAGGGCTCTGGCGAGTTCAGTTTCACCTATGTCTTTGTGCAGCGCTGAGGCTCTGTGGGAAGTGATGAGATTTCTCACCTTTTAGTTCCAGCATCACCAAATATAGTCATGCTGAGGAACTTCAGCATCCAGATGGGATGATGAATTCTCTGAATCAACCCCAGGATGTTATTGTCTCAACTCGTAAAGCTCTTCATCTGTGTTTGGACTGGGACTGGGATTATGTATGTGGAAATTGGATCTGTGCTGTAAACAAGCCACTCTCTTTGTCATTTGAGTTTAGGAAGCATTTATGTTATAAAAAAAGGACCTATCAACAATACCTCTTTCAAAGTTAATGAAGCTCTTTCAGAAAGCATTATGGAAATGTATTACTCTACCTCAGAAACTACTGTCCTGGCAACTTGCTACCGTTCTAGGTGGCCTTTTTATTTTCCCTTGTCAGTAGGATATGCTCTCATTTTCACCAAAGTCCCAAGGGATTATCTTCATTTACACACGAAGCAATGACCAAAATAGACTGATTTTGCAACAAAACCTTTTTTTGATTAATTTCACGTTTCCATCAGAGATAAAACTAACCATTTCACCTATATGGCACGTGTGAGTGGGTTTTATTTGAGGAAGGACAGCTGACCTAATCAAGATCCTTCACTAATTCCCCTCAAAAATGGGGAATATATTAGAATTAGCCTCATATAAGTTAGCTCCTGTCTCTCTCCCACCTCCTGAGAGGTTACGTTAAGAAATGCAGAGCTGTCTTAAGAGTTGGGAAGTGAGATGGATCCAGACTTAACTGCATGCCCGATACCTACGTGCAGAGCAGCCACGTGGCCTGCGTGTGCGGCCTCAGACCTGCAGTGTGCTGCTTCAGACCTGCAGTGTGCTGGAGCTGCTTGGTTTTCAGGTTTGGGTCCTGGGGGCTTATGTGCCTTAGGACTCCACTGTGATATGGGTTTTAATCACATAGCCAATAAACTCATTTCCCCAGAGGAACCCTATTGCTAAGTACGATGTTCTTTTGGGGAGCTTTTGTGAGAGGAGGCTCAAAGAATTTGTTGTGTTTGGTTTAGCAAAATAAAGGTTAAGAGGAGATCTATGTTGTCTCGAAAGGACAGCGAGCAACATGGAGGTAGAATTGTTATTTCAATGGAAGTCAAATGTGTATAAAATTGACATTAATGCATTTAGGGTGTGAATTAGAAAATCTGGAATTTTCAGAGCAATGAGACTGTGGAACAACTTCCCTGTGCTGAGGCAGGAAGCCCATGTGCTTTGAAAGTGGATCCTGATCAATTTATAAAAGTGCTTATGTGATGTAGTTGCCTGAGCTAGCAGGAGACTAAACTCCAGAAGCTTTCACATTCTGTGTTTCTATTTAATGTTTCTTTTGTTGCTTATTCCATGTGTACTTCAATGTACAGTTTACTGCATAGCACTATCCTTCATTGAATAAAGAAAATAAATTAATTTCCTTTAGAGCATTTCAGGCGTGCTATCATCCTACTAACCGTTAATGACTTTACCCTTGTCACACCATTATGAAATGGTTGGCATTATCTTATGTCCAGGAAATGAAAAATATCAACACTTCTTGATATCTATGTGGACAAACAGAACACCTTAATTTCCAGAGTGGTAAATGCTAAATCAAAGACCTTCATTTCCAGGGTGGTAAACACTTTACGCTGCTTGGCATGTACTGAAGGTCCACCTACCACTGACTTCAGACGCACCTACTCACACTCAGCATCTTAGCAGCTCACACCACAAATTACTCAGTTGGGGTGTGGGAGAAAAATGAGGAATATATATAATGCAAATTCCTTAGACTTACATGTGAACTTTACAAGAATTAGAATCCCATTTTCTAGAGGCTCAGTCATTTGCCATAACTATTAAGACTCTCCTTTATTTTTCCCCGCAGAACCAGCCCCCTCCATCACATGCTTTTTCTTCATCTCTGTAGCAAATGAGGTAGAGGTGGCACAGACAGCAGCTTCCTTCCCTGCACTCTGGACAACGGGTACATGGCATCTCATGAAGCAAACATATAGCACAGTGAATTAAGGTAAACACACAAACAAAGGACCCCCAAAAGCAGATTTCTGTCATGGGATTTGCACAGGCTGTCACCGAACATCAGTGTTGACTGAGCTCTTTGGATCCACAGCTTACTCCTGTGCTATCCGAAATAGCCCCATCGTGGGTAGCAGTAGAAAAACTTACTCATTTTGTGTCCTGCCTTGAGTGGGATGGAGATTCTTTACAACTTGTCTCATGTCTGTTCGCTTAATAGCAAGAGAATGTATTTCGTGTTTATAAAGGCCCTGTGTTCTGGTGGTCAAGGACTTTTCTCTTTTGCTCCCGTGCCACTTCCTGTCATCTCCTTTGCCTCATTATCTGCCCCTAATTTGCATTGTTATCCCATCTCCTCCTCTCCTGATTGCTGCCTTCTGCTCCGCTCCTGCCCGTACGCTCTCCATCTCGTTCTCTTTGCTGTCAGTCTTTCTGTAGTTGTACCTTCTACCCTTCTTTTCTTGTTTCAACTTCTAGTAAAACTTCTGGGCAGAGAAGAGGACTTGCTTAGCAGCACGGGACGTTCAGCAGTGAGAGCTGGAGTCTGAAGAAAATTCTGCTGGCAAATTTTAAGATGTCAACTGAGCGTACTAAAATTGAATTTTCTCAATAGATTTTCTATGTTTGAGTAGTTTTCCACGAAACCAGCAAAAGATTTCACTTCCAACTGGCCAACTTCTTGACGTGTTTATAGGAGCCACTCTGGTGGTTGTAGGTGTTGGAGTTCTTCAATAAAAACTTACATTAAAAATAAAAAGTCACACATGTAGAGGCTAAAGCATCATCAGTGTCTGGTAAGTAACGAGTAAATGCAAGCTAATGGGATCAAGCTCTTTAAACATTATTTAGCCTGATTCTGTATTGTATCTACATTCTGCTGTGAGGAAGGCCACAGGACTCCTGAAATTTTCAAAATACTTGCACGGCTTGTTCATTGCTGGGATAAGTTAATTGCTCCACGGTGGACAAGCCTCTGAAGGAAATTGTTGAGTGTGTAGCTAATGGTGGGTGCTGTTTTATGCAAACCATTTTCTTGTGCTGGGAGAAGAGGAGTTAAGGAACACTTGGGTTGGGAAGGTGGCTGTCAGCGTGGGAGGGTGGTACCGAACCTTGGTTTTGCTGCCGAGTGCCATTTGTCTGGTTAAACTGGCTGCAGGGTAAGTGTATCTCCATACTGGGAGTAGTTTGGTCTTTGCTGATGAAGGATGATATTGATGAATATTGATATCGGCTGTGGGGTAAATGCTGCTATAGTCTGATACACTGAACCAGCTACTGATAATGGTTGGTAGTAACGTCTCAGCCGTTGTCTGGCTCTTTTTCTTGCCTCCTACCACTGCAGTAGTTGATGTTAAATTCCACTCCTCTTTCTGGGGGTGCAACGTGTATCACCTTGTTGCACGTAACTGTTTCTCTGCATCCTTTCCTTCAGTGGCATGTGGCACTGAAGAGTGGGAAAGGCTCCAGGGAGCAGAGTCAAACCTATGTTACCTGGGTGAGCTATCTCCCCACCTCAGACAGCTTTCCTTTCCTCCTCTTGCCCTGTGAGGGAAGGAGGACGCTGGCTAAACAGAACCATTCCCTTCTTCGGGCAGTTGGCATAAAAAATGCAATTCTAGTGAACCTCTTGTGAAGTGGCTCCAAAGTCCTGGGGCCTCACTGGGCTGCAACTGCGAAGAGCCACTGGTGGAGGAGTCCCATGGGATGTTCCTCTCCAGGAGTACGCCGCACCTCCCCGGTCCAGTTGGACACAAAGTTTTTGCAGATCTCCCTGGGGCCTGTCTCTTGTTTTCCCTGGCTCTGTCCCAGCCATTGTGACTTGCAAGTGGGAGGACAGAGGAGCTAACTGTGGCTCAACGGCATCCCTGAAAGTTGAGGTGTATCTTTTTTTATGGAAATGAAACAAATAGTGGTTTAATGGCTTTTGTTCAGTTAAATGCAACTTGCTCTGCCAAAATGTGATAAAGGGCCCTCTTTTGCATGAACGAACAGGAGTGGCAAAAGTCACCAAGGTTGTCAAGTAAATTTTATCCTCCTGAAGCTTAAGGTATCAGGAGGCAGCAGTAGGGCCCTAGAATTAAGATAAATGCAGCTAATTTCCCTTTAATGGTGATTTGATTATTCTTTCATTACAAGTAACTAGTTCCCTTTTCTAATTACATAGCTTGCTTTTATCCAAGAAAAATTACCCAATTTATGGGAGTGGACCATTAAATTCACTCATCCATGAACAGTTTGTTGTGGTGCTATGAGATTGCTGGTTTCAGAAAATGTCTATATTGCAATAGATATGTATAGATTTTTGGCTCTTCTGCTTTTTTGCCAATGGTTATGACAAATGAGAAAGCAGGTAGCGGGAATGGATGTGCAAGGCAAAAATGAAATGCAGAGGGCAGAGAGCATAAGCCCTGCACACATTTACCATGTCTTTAGGGGAATGAGAAGTATTGGAGGGGAAGGGGGCACTAGGGAACAAGACTGAAATGCATAAAGGTGCACTGGTACTCGGAAAGGCTTTATCGGTTGTTTAGTAATTCCCCACATGGAAACTCTGTTCTAGAAAGAAAGCCACTTTTGTTCGAAATACAGAGCCCGCTAAGGGAGCAATAACAACAAACTATAATTGTTAGATTATTCCCAGTGTGGACAAACCAAAGGAAGGAAAGGGAGAGGACAGAAAAGACGGAGATTGAAAGAAGGTAGTCAGCAGTTAACCAGAGATACCTGTGGAAAGATGATATAACTATCCTTTCTCGTGTGAACTTATCTCTAACTAGTTGTGATTATGTACCTGGTACACCATTAATAATGATATATATATAAAGAATGAAATAATCCTTCAGTGGAAGAAGGGGATGGCATATGCACATATATACATACATATATGCATGTTTTAGGCTGAAATGTTCTTTGACAAGCCAAGAACAGGACACTATACATGCATCTTTAGTAACTGAATTCATTTTGGCAGTTAACTTACTGTGTCTTTGCTTTACTGAAAAATTTTATCACTGTTGTACTTACCTGCCATCACTATAAGCAAGCTGCCTAATGATGGCCTGTGCTAATGCAAATTGTTTCACTTAATTACTTGTGTTAATGTTGTAGGAAGCCTCAGACACACAGGATGAGTGTCCATGGAGCTACAAGAAAGGAAAAAAGGCTTCAGGCTAGTGAAAGAGGTATCGAGGCAATGGGTTGCCTCTTACATTAGTGGGTGAGCTTGCCAATGGGAGGTTTTGGCTTCTGGGGAAACCTACATGAGAGAGACACCTCCCCTTTCCCTCTTTTCATGTTCTGCTGCTGCTGAGGGAGTAGAGCTTTCTGTTGAGGTAAAAGACCTATGCTTACAACAAATGCCCCCCAAAAGAGCAAGTTAACACACTGTCATTTGCTGTGTTGGTATGTAATGTCATTTGTGCAGTGGGAGATACTTCCAAATAAAGAGATTCACATCTGGTCCTGATCCATGGATGGGTACATGAGAAGTTTAGTCTGAGGGTTCTAGATGTTAAACAGTGATGCTGGGAGGAGTTTTCAGATCTAATTTCCATGTATTTGAACACTGGAAACTTTCAAATAGAACACAGAAAAGCTGTAATTAAATCCCAGTATTTATTTCATTCCGATTGTTTATGGGATTCCTCCCCGGGCAGCTAAATGGTTTCTGTTCTTCTCAAATTATTCTTGTTTGTGTAACCTTCAGTAAAGTGTTTTTGAAAGGTTAGATATTATTGTTACATATTTAGCATTGCTCCCCTTCTTAAGAACAGCCAATTCTATGAATTGATGTAATTTATGTAAGTTTAAATACAATGTTTCTATAAATGTTTGCCTGTGCTGAAAAGCTATGCATGGATCATTAAAATCATAAAAGTGATTGGATTGGAGATTCTTTAGAATTGGCAGGTTATCATTACTGAGGGCAGGAAAATCTTAAATGAAAAAGGTTGTGTCCATAGGATAGTATTATAACTGATGTGTTCTTGGCTGGGTAGCTGCCCAGGTAAGATTTAGGCACAATGGGGACAAACATGGTCTGTATAGTGGTTATGTGAAATAACAAAGACTTTCTACAGTGAGCAATCATTTGAGAAGTAATTAGTTCTCTGGCTTTATTATAAGTTTACAGGGGAATCAAGAACCCCTTGGAGTCTTATGGAACAGTTTAATTGAATAATTAAAACTACTCTATTGGCTATTTAGTGAATATGTATTTATTCTTGTAGAATCATACAATCATAGAATGGGTTGGGTTGGAAGGGGAGTTTAAATATCTTAGAGTTCCAACCCCCCTGCCATGGGCAGGGACACCTCCTACCAGACAAGGTTGCTCAAAGCCCCATCCAGCCTGGTCTTGAACACTTTCAGGGATGGGGCAGCCACAACTTCCCCTGGCAACCTGTTTCGGTGTCTCACCACCCTCATTGTAAAAAGTTTCTTCCTTATGTCCAATGTAAATCTGCCCTCTCTCAGTTTAAAATCATTGCCCCTTGTCCTGTCACTACAGGTCGTGGTAAAAAGTCCTTCTCCATCTTTCTTATAAGCCCCCTTTACATATTGAAAGGCTGCGGTGACGTTTCCCTTACAGATTAATAGAAGGGTGTATCCTGGAAATGTCAAGTCTGCTTCCCAAGACTTTGTTAGGACACTTTACAGAGAGAGATGTGGATTTCTATCTTGTAGGCTTAATTCCAAGTTGCTGAATTGTTGAGCGTAGTAGCCCTAACATCCTTTTGTAGCCTGTGGGAAACATTTCCGGGGGACAATTTTTCCCATCTCACTGAGCCTCTGCAGGTGTCTCTTTCCAGATCCTTAAGCAACTAAATAAAATTCCATAGGTTGAACATAAGCCAAAGTCTACAAATATAAGACCAATTTGATGAATATTTATAATGGCTGAAGTTAACTCCCGACAGACCAATAGAAGGACTATATACTAATTATGTGCAGGTTATGTTCACTCAGGAGGCACATAAGCAGTTGTCAGGTCTGTATGTAGGACTGAATTTCATATGGTTAAAAGCATCATTTGTTAAGGGTCTGAATTCTCTAGATTTTCCCCTTTTATATTATACTTATATACTTTCATTCAAAGTCATACATTTTTTCAGGTGGGGAGGAATATTCTGTATTGCTGATGCAATTGGTTTTATTGCTATTCTTGGCACACAGCCATTTAATTGGTTTGTACGAACAGTAGTTGCAGGGCCTGATAAGTAGGATGATTGTCATGAAAAGTCATTTAGTGCTTTACTTTCACAGAGCACAAACTCCCTTTGATTCACATTAAAAGGATAAGGCCAGATTTTTGTCTGGTGTAAATCAGAGAAGAATGCTGCCTGTTGTGAATGTGTGTCTTTTGTATTTAATTAATTGCTTGAAGATTTTTCTTGTAAGCCCATTGTGGGATTTGTACAATCTCATTTAGTCCATCCTTGCTTCTGAAATTCTTCTATTATACCTCCGTGGACACTTTCTGTTTCTCGTATATCTTTGTGATGGGAGACTTGGAACTGAACACTGCTTGCAAGGTGAAACTATATTGATTTAGACGATGGTTTAATGCTTTCAGGACTTTACTCAGTCCAGTGCTTCCCCAGTCCACTGCTTCCTCATATTCTGTCACCTTTTTGGAGTGATGCTGAACATTGTGCAAATGTTCTTATTTTGCTGACCATGTCAATACTTAAATGATTTCTTTCAAGACTGTACTCGATAACATGGAGTTTCCTCTGCTTTGTGTTGTCCATTCAGCCAGCATTTGTTAGGTCTATATGCAGTTTTTTCACAACCTTATCTCAGGCTACTATTTTGACTGTCAAATAACATTGTGTCACTTGAAAACTTGCCCTGCTCGTTCTCTTTTCCAGATCATTAGTCAAGACATAGAGCAGTAGCCTGCACCTTTAGGCACTGTGCAGTTAATCTTTGGCCTGAGTGAAAAGTAAAACCAGTATTCCCACTTTTTTTGCCTGCATCAGTGACAACAGCAGAACCTGAGGCAGCTGAGATGGTGGCTAAAAAAAAATCTTCATCGCTGTAGACTTTAGCCTTGGTTGAGGTTTGAGCCAGTTTGGATAAAAAATTACGCTGTGAGCAACTGTGGTGGCATCAGAACCTCGGGGTGGTTCCAAGAAACCTGTTGGTGTTGCAGGTGTGGAGCACATGGATGAGTGTTTCCTGTGGTGTACAGAGCCAGGCACTTGTTATCTGGACTCTAACCACCCCAGACAGTCCCCAGTCAGCAGCTGACCGCTTGGGTGGGAGGAGGAGTGTGAGCTAAGGCAATAAGTGCATGTTTTCCTCTCTACAGTACGCATAAGCCTGACTGGTGTGCTGGAGATTGTACGCAGCAGACTTGATTGCACTGGGATCAGGGTACAGCTCTCTCTACTTTTTTTCTCCTTCTTCCATCAGTCTTTCCAGTCGTTACCTGAAAGGGGTATTTCTGCACGTAGCTTGTCATCACTGTGGCTTATTCAACAAGCATGAGGTAATATGGAAGTCCACAGTCCCTGGAAACTCTGCTCTCTTTGCTATGTTATATTCCCACAACTTCAACATAGGATGACTAAGTCCTGGCATCTTTTACATTCCCAAATGATCGCCTGGCTCCTAGTCAGCTATGGGCTTTTCACTCTTCTCATGCTGCTGAAATATTGATGATGCTTCATTGCAAAAGAGCTACTTAATGCCCATGTTTAAGTACAAGAGCCTGATGTGAGACATTCCCTTCTGTAGTTCATCTCATCCGTCAGGTGCGTGTAGGCAGCTTGCGGAGGGAATGGATTGGGATGTGTGGGGAGAGAATGTGTAAGCAGATGGGGAAAAATGGGATCAGATATCAAAACACTAGGATAGGAGTCCCAGCTGAGGAATCTGAACAAAAAGAAGTGTTTCATTAGTTGGAAGGAGATGGTTATGTCTAGTCCAATTTGGCAAGGGAGATCCACTTACGTTTCAACATTTCGCTAGGGCAGCTTCTGAGGGAGTCGTTCCTGCAGGCCTGTCTCCCCTCTCAGGTTTGTCTTTAGTTACGAAGAGTAGAAGTGCACTGGGGGTACCCTTGGAGAGGCGGTACAAGGGATGCTGGAAGGCTCTGTGCTTGTTCACTGAAGCACGAGATCAAATTCCGTGCACGTTTCAAGGCAGGAGCATGCCTGGTTGGCTGCGTCTGCCTCAGATGCTGCAGTCCTACCTTACAATTCACTCACACTGTCTGCATGAGTGTAGCCTAAACCCTCTGTACGCTAGCCCCTTTGCAGCTCCCTCCTCCCCTCCATCCACCAAAGCAGCCTCAGCACCTCTTGAGCCTAAATTTGTTGTTGTTCAAACCAAAAAGCCCAGCGTCTTAGAGCATCCAAGTGAGATCCCAGTAGGACTTTCAGTGCTAGCACATTCACTGGTGGAAATGAATCTTCTTATACCTCTTGGCATCACACTTTGGTTTCTCAGCCCTGCATCACATTAGCAAGGGGTTGTCAGATTGTGCTTAGCTAGAAATAACGGGTGCTCCTATTTTGCTGCTAAATTATGGGCTTCTAAGTTTATAGCAGAAATTCTGATGTTAATCCCTAAATACATGACTTTATACTCCATGGTCTTCAGTTTTATCCTGCCTGTTTTACTCTTAGCCCACCTGTATAATACTCTAATCTTCCTCTGCACTGACACAGCCTTTGAATCTTGTGATATGCTCTAGTTTCATTAGCATGTTTTCATTTTCTTGTGCCAAGGTTGCTAATGAAAGTATTAAATAAGATCAGTTCCAAGGTCCCAAGCTTGAAGAAGCCTTAATTGGTTGTGCAGGGTACATTTTGTAGATAAACAAAGGACACAGCACAGATCCTCATGGGAGCAAATCAGCCTAATCCCGGTGACTTCTGTAGAGTTATTCTGGTTATTCAGAGGATGCTGTTTCATTTCAGTCTTTTGTCCTGCACACTGAGAGCAGAACAGTCCCTTGTTCTATGGCCTGAGCAGCTTTATATGGACAACGAAATATGATTTGGAAGAAGCATGGTTGGATGGATAACACTGATGTTGAGGTGGAGGCAGGACAGAAATCCTAGTGTCTTGCTGCTGAGTGCATTTTGCAGCGACTTTGTAAGGGAAAAAAATGAAAGAGCGAGAGGGTGTTGTGCAGATGTGGGAAGAGGCGGTGGATACATGAGCCGAATCCCCCGAATAGCCAGATAAGGAGCCTCACAGAAACGCTGTATGATCTCGGGGGCATAGAGTCAGAAATGCATTGTGCTCCTGGTGTGACTCAAGCAGCCACTTGTGAAAAACAGATATGTCTTTGTTTAAAGCATTAGTCAAGCTTATTGCATGTCTTCTGGTGGATGGAATACTATTACCATGATTCATGTGTACCTTTTACCTTATTTTATGCACAGACTTAATTGCGCTTCCTGTGGAATGGGAAGATATTTTCAATGATTTTTAAACAAATAACAAGGAGTACATAGAGCTAAACATTGAGCAAAAAAACATTATTAAGCATCTCAAAAGCGGTTTAGAGTATTAAAGCCCATAGGCCGTAGGAGGGTTATCTGCTCCTCCGTGATCCCCAATAGCTGTTGTGCTGTAGTGTATCAGCCCTTTTCCTGCCCTTTTCTGTCTCTCTTCTCTTTATTATACTGAAGCTCTGGGGAAACACAAAGGAGAAGAGCAAGGAGTTACTTTCCAGCTTGCAGGCATTAACCCAGTGCAGATGTCCTTTTGCCTTTTCCTCAGGTTTGGATCTTCATTCTCACAAACTCTTTCCAGACCTAAATAAATCTGAAGTTACAAGGATTTCATCTTCCCGAATTTTTGCTGGTCCCCTGGGTCTGTTGTATAAAGGCAATGCTTTTCTGGTAACTCAAGGAGAAGTTTATTAAACACAGCATGGATTTTTAGATATCCAGGGAAGGAGCAGGAGGGTAGAAGGCTATTATCTGGTGAGAGGCTTCAGGGGATGTGTATGTCCCTGTTAGGAGAGTGGATGGCTGCTTTTGATATGGGGTGGCAAAGTACATGAGAGGCAAACCAGTAAGTGGGCACTTTTAGGGCTGTCCTCACTTTGAAGGACATCACTGTCAACCTTGCTGCCAGCAGGCAAAATCAGGTTTTTCTTAAAAGAGGGTAAGGACAGAGGAGGAAAAATACATCCTATTCCTCTAGAATACTGACCCCAGAGTAGACACGAGCACAGTCCCTCCTTAGTATGAGCACCACCAGCGAGCTGTGTTGATGCACAGTCTCCACACTAAGGGAGAGCACTATTTTTGGCATAAGTTCATTTAAGTCCAGCAGGTCAGCACGAAGTACATTGCAAAATGACAGGAAAGCTGCAGAGAATTCCCTATAGCAACTGTTAGAATTGTTTTCCTTTGGCAAGTGTTTACATAGCCTGAGCTCAGCAATTTCCTTCATAATAATAATTTATGCTGGCTCAAAGCTGAGGGCATTAATTAAACTGTAAGCCAGCAACATGTCTCTAGCAGTTTTCCCCCCTTGTTCACTAAGCAGTGTTAGAATAAAATAACTTTTCCTTCCAACTGATGTGGTTTTCCTTCACCTGTGGATTTCTTTGACTGATGTAATGCCCTACATCTGGGCAATCAGCTCAGTGGAGGAGGAAGCAACAAGCTTTGTGATGGACGTGGAAGGGTGTTCTGAGGGGATGTGGCAGATTTCTTGTTGTCTGTGACCTTATTTGTTTTGAAGAGAGGTATTTTTACCATCTCTGAACATATGCAGTGTCATGTGTCATCTGATATTCTTTGGAATGGTCCCTTCCCCAGTCTATGAGGTAGAGCAACGCTGGGATTCAGAGAGAACCAGAGCAGTTAGGTCTTCAGTAATACCATGCAGCAGTTGGCTGTTTTACTTTTTCTTGATGCCCTGGTACCATTCCCGCAGCCTAGCTCTATTTTCTTTATTTTTATCACAGTGAGGGTCTTAACTAGCATTGTATCCCTCATCTGCTTGCTTTTTTTTTCCTGTGCTAAGCACTTGCTAGTGAAGCGGCCAAGAGGCAGCCTTCTCAAACGGTCATAAGCTCCAGAGTTCAGTACAGGATTGTGGTGGTAGATCAGCTTGCCACCAGCTAGGCTACTGAAGGCCAGCACTGGGCTGTTTGCCAGAGTGCAGGAAGGCAGGTAACGGCCACAACAAAACCAGGTAGCTGGCAGATCTCTCTTGGTTTGGAAGGCCAAAAGGAAGGAGGTGGAAAAGCTTGTGCCTCCTTGACTTGAGCCACATCTGAATGTGCAGTATTTGTGATTTCTGTATTCGTGTTTCAGCTGTAGTTCCACTGTTGTACCAGTCCTTAGGCCTAAGCAGCTCTCTGAGTGCACTGGAGATGGAATTGCCATTCCCAGATGGACATGGTTATTATTGTTTATTGTGTATTGACTGTTCATTTCTGTGAAACTCAGAGCAAGTTTGTGAAATGCCCTGTACGTAACTCCTATCCCTCTCACATCCATCCAGCTGGAGTTAGGCACGGAAAGGGAAAGACAAAAAGCCTTCTCCTGGCTCACCCTTACTGTGGGAGATCACTTTTGTTCCATTTCCCCACATTCTTTGCATTCTTTCACAGTCAGGGCTGGGGCTGGAGCGGGAACCAGCCAGACCATGAGCCTCCTGCAAAGTCACTGGCCTGAGGCACAAGGATGAACCTTAGTGAATGTTCACCTTCAGGAGCTGAAGGGTGTGTGTACCTTGTTGAGCATCTCCCTCTTTTCACTGAAGGATTAAGGATCTGTGTCTGCAAAGGGGAGACAAATATTTTATTTTTCAAATCAAATCTACTCCCTTTCAATGACAGGGAGAGGGAAGGTTCCCTCTCCCTGGTGAAAAAGGCAGGGCAAGCAGTAAATGTCCTGAACTCAGGACATCATGTTACCTACCTTCCCATGTGAATGTTACCATTTGTGTTCCCCCAAACCTGGGCAGAAGCTTCCTAGTACACTTCCAGGAGGATGTGACACGCATTTTAAGGTATACTACAAGCAGTATGCCTCGTATGTGCAGTAATGGGCTCGCTCCCATTTTGGTTGCAGCCTTTCACTGCCAAATATTTGGGAGTAGCACAGTTCCTATGGTAATGCAGGTATACATCTGCCAGGATTGATCTGCTCTGAATGATGTTTGCTTTCTCCAAGCATTTATTTTTTGAAGCATTTGCCTAAAGGAGAAATTTCCTTTGTAATGCCCAGCAAAGGACAGCTTGAGAAATCACAGCAACATGCTTTAAGACAGCTTCTGAGCTGAAAGGAGGAACATGGCCAAAACATTGCATCCCACCATTTGGGAAAATAAAGCTGGGAATGTTGCTTTTATCCTGCTCAAAGAAAGCAAAGTGAAACAGAAGCCTCACAGCCTTTTGTATCAACCTAATTGAAAAGAAAAATGAAGGACATCAAGTAATCTGGACTTTATAGCCGAAACCTAATCTCTGTCAAAGCATTTCAAGGATGTGCATCATGCCTGTTAAAAGCATTATAATCATGGTAACAGAACTCACACGCTAATTTGCGCTGCCGTTGCCACAAAGTACCCTGGTGATTTTACTTCTGTCTTCATTCTGCATCGTGAGGGAGGCTGAGCCCACGTTAAAACTCACAGTCTGGTGGTGAAAGTGTGCCTGCCTCACCCAGATGTGTCAGTTGGCTGTTAAGAGACTATCAGCAATTTAAAGGCAATAACGTGAGGTGGAGTTGTGTGTGTTTTCAAGCATTGCTGTGCAACAGGCAGTGATGATACCTGCCCATGGTATCTTCGGGAAGCTCCTATCACTTTGTCATTGTGACTGTACTTGACGCATCAGAGGGAGTATCCCTGTGGGTATGCCATTACTGCTGTATGTGATTATTTAGCCCCTTCCATGTCTCCATCTCAGCCCTTCCCAGAGTTACAGAAGCTGGGGAGAACATTAGGATCTTTCTAATGAAGAAGTGTTTGGAGCATAATACAGGGCTGCATTTGTGCACACAGGAAAGCTTTGCTCACCCCGAGTAGCTGAAGATACAGGAGGCTGTTGAACACAGCCCCTGCTCTCATCAGCTTCCACTGCAGGGATGTCACTTATGTGCTGCTGCTGACCTCTGGCCCTAGAAGGTATCACATTTCTCTCATGGAGTTTCTCAGGCTTTGTCTGATTCATGAATTAGATTTAACCCCTGCTTCAAGCACTGCTTGAGAGCTTGTTAAAACTGAACATTAAACATCTAAGTTCTATTCCAACACCTCATTTAACTTCTTTCCTTTTGCACTTAATGCAGCATCTAGCTTTCATTTAAAGTCTGCTTCCTTGCCTGTTTTTTTGGTGTATGCCCTCACAATATTTAAATGATTGAGATTGCTGTGTGACAGATATTTAAAATATTTAAATTGCAATGTTTATTAAATCATTTTAGCTGAAATCATTAGAAACCCTGAAGCACCGTTTGAGCCTTAGGCCTGAAACACTGCTCAGCTCCTTCTCAAGTTTCAGAAGTCCAGCTTTCACCCACAGATCTAAAGTTCCTAAATGTTACAACTACCTCGGTTTATGAAAAAAATGGAGATTGTGTTAATAGATGTCATGCAGTTTAGACTCTTAATTCCTTGTTAGATACCTCAAAAGCATCATTAAAGTCTGTGGGAGCTGGGCACTCAGGTGCACTGGCTGATGGACTCTGACGCCAGGAGGGAAAGGCAAGCCAAGCCAAGCTGCAAGCGAAGCACATTTCACTCTCCAGATCCTTTTAGCACATCCTTTCCTAGGGCACAACTTGTTGTTTACAACAAAGGAAATATTACAACTAAAACACAGTCCCCAGGGGACACTTCCCTGTCTCCGTTAACTGGAGGAAATAAGACACACCTTCCATGTGACTGGGGAAACTGCTTTCTAACGTGCCACATGGACATGAGGTAGGCAGAGATGCCAAAACCATCCCTAGGCTGCTGCTCTGTCTTGTAAAAAGCTGCAGCATCTATAAATGCATGGGAGCTCCTGGACATCGAGATGTAAAAAAGCAATGCATTGCTTTTGAAGATCCCACCAGGCCCCTTGTCCTATCCAAAGGTCACGTATCGCTATAACATGTCTTGAAATAAGAAAGGCAATCCTTCTTCCTGATGAGTTGAAAGCGGTGCTCCACACTGATACGGATACGCTGCCCCATTTATAATGTGGATCCTTTCCCACCAGTTGCAAACTAGAGCTCCACTTCATGGAGATGCTGCATGAGCCCCTAAAGCACTTTGACTTTGGTGGCAGATGGGGCTGTTATCATCTTGTGAAGGGTTCTCAGAAGTTTTCAGGAGCAGTTTTCAATGGGACAGCAGGTCTCTCTGTTCCTCCAGTTTATAAATTGTTCTTAGGTTGGTCTCCATGTTCAGAACTGCGTTACTGAAAAGGTCAATATTTTATCAACATAGCTGTCTGCATCTCAATTTTGAGGACAACTAATATTTCAGAAGTGCTGAACATCCATGATTCCTGGGCTTCTGGCAGCTCAGTTCTGACTTTCAATGTATATATTTAACTATGATATTCATCCTGCATTTGTTACTCAAGCCACGAAATATTTGTTAGTAAAGTTCTTTTGTTAACAATAGGTCAAGTTAAGTTGCAGTGCTTTTTATACCTAATATTTTATTCAGAACTTGCTTTTAATAAATGCTAAACAATTTGAAGGAAGGAAACATCTTCCATCCCTTCCAAGATCATCTCCACGCTGTCAGGCTTATACGTAGAGTATATGGGAATCCTGCACCTTGACTTCTGGAGGTTGCCACATCCCACTGCCTGCAGCGAGATTCTGAGAGAGATGCTCAGGGCAGGCCAGGCCACAACAACAGAACCCTCACCTAAACAAAGCATCAAAAATATACCAGTTAAAATTGTTTGCAGAATGGTGCCCAGCTCTAAGCAGCAGAGACGAGCAAAACAACAGGAAAAACTGGGAAAAGCCTGAGAAGGGCTCTCCAAAGGTGGTGGTTTTGAAATCTGCCCTTATATAACTTGTTGAAGTCACCAAAGATGAACTAGGTCCAGCAAACTCATTCAATTTTTATTCTATAAATAGTTTCCTCTCTCCAGCGGCATGAGTTTAAAGCTTAATAGTGGTTTGGCAGTTTGCAGGGAAAAAACGGAACAGTCTGCCAGTTTGCTGTGAGGGAGGAGCAGAGAGATGGTGAAACACCCGGCCACTCATTCCCACCGGAGCCTACTGACTGAAGGTTTGAACTTAACCCCTTTGTGGGATTCAACGTGCCCGATTATTCGGAAAGCAGAGAAAAGCCTGAACCTCAGGGGAGGCTGCCTTCCCCAGCGCCCTGCCTGCCAGTGTGACTCAGTGCTGGAGCCTCCCCGCTCTCCCCGCGGGGCTTCAGCTCCTCTGCAGGAGATCCCCGCCGCTTTACGCACACCAATTTCTGCATAGTTTTTCAAGCAGGGGAAAAGTACCAAAAATGTTTTGGAGGTGTTTTTTTAATGATTATCCCTTTTACGACTTGCTTTCCCAGCTCAGTTCGGTGGTGCTAACTGGAAATGCAGAGTTAAAGGAGGCAGTTCTGGAGTTACTAGAGAAGCCAGGCAGGAAAGAGAAAACAATGGCTTGGATAAAAACCATTCCCCCGGACAGAAATGGATAACCAGGCTGAGAGGGGTGAAGAGGAATCCCTGAGCTCTGGCTGAGAGGCTGCGTTGGGAATGCTGGCGAGAGGCGGGCGAGTTGAACTGCGAGCGTAGGAGCCCGGCAGCAAGGGAGGGAGCTGGGGGCTGCTGGGGAGTGTCGGCGGGAAGCTGGAGATGGAGGGAGGTAGCTGTGAGTGATGCCGGCGGCTCCTGCGACTCCTCAGGATGAGCACACGGGACTTGCCTGGGCTGGGAACAGAGAGGATACACGTAGGTAAGGGAATATGCTGGGAGAAGCATGGGGGGTTATACCTTGGCTGTGTAACCCTTCGATTTTCAGGGATGGAGATGAAGACAACAGGATTCTTGGGGGGAAGTTGCAGATTCATAGCAACTGACTGGCAGAAAGCAAACCCTTTTTCAGGGGAGCTGAAGTAGCTGTAGTTGGTCACAGCTTGGTGTGAGCCTTGGCAAACCCTCTGGGAAACGAGAGTCGTGAGCCCCTCTGCTCCCTGAGCATCCCTGCTGAGACTCCAGGAGGGGGAACACTGTCTGTGGCCCAGCAGTCACGACAGGACCAAATTATCATTTATTGCTTACTGTTGTTGGTCTTCAGTTCAAAAATCACACAAACACATCAGAGTCATCCCTGCCTCTGCTCGGAGGAGGCCCTGGAGGGAGATCCTTGGAGGGCGGTGGATCAGCTCAAGTTGCAGACCTGCTTTGTGTCACTGACACAACTGTCTGTGCAAAGCCAGTACACCGATGGGTCTGTGCCTTGGCCTGACCCAAAGTACCTCTGTGCACAGCTTGTGTTCCCCTATGCAACAGGGAGAGTCTGCAGGGCTGATGCTCCTTCCCACCACCTTCACAGGTGCAGCACGCCCTTTCCTTTTGGGACTATACCCTCCTCAAACAGGAAAAGGAGGAATACCCTCTCCAGGAGACACCTGAAAGGATCAAACTAGGAGAAAGAAACCTCTCAAGATTCTCCTGATGGGAGTTTTTCATGGGTGACCCTGCCATGACAGGAGCAGGATTCACTGCTCAGTAAGTCACAGTGCCGATGTTCATCTCTTGCAGTTCTGCCTGGGTCTGCCTGTGTCCTCATGTACTAACATGTCCCGGGTGATCCACATAGCACACCAGTTGTCCTGGCTCTTGTTCCAAAAGTGTTTTGCTGTTGAGTTTCAGTCCTCCTGTGTTTTTACCTTAAGATTTCTCCTCCCCTTAGTAGTGTTTTCTACTCCAGGGCAGGGCATCATCATAGTCATCTAGTGTTCAGGTCTCCATCCATATTGTGGGGCACTTGTATGATGCCTGTGAAAATAGGATTCATTGGTATCTCAGCTGGTCCAGGTTTTTCCTGTTGCCCCTTGCCTGCTATGGATGCTGTGTGTGACCCATGTGTAAGGCTGGGCAGGGAGAAAAGATTTTCTCCAAAGACAGCATCCTGCATTGCTGGTGTGCAATCCCTGGCCAGGCATTTCCACCTCATGCAGAAAGTGGAAGCCCTACTCTTAAATATCTTAAGAGTGAGGTGTTTTCCATTCATAAAAATTATTGAGATCCTTCACCATTGGCCTTTTCTCATTTTCGTTCATTGTGCAGAGAAGAACATTTGTTTTTTTTAAGAAGATAAGGAGGATATAGGTTGTTAATTAACAAAGGTATTAAATATTTTATCAAGGAAAGTGTTCTAACAGGCACTCCTGGTTTCATGCACTATTTACTTAAAATAGCTTAGGTGAAAAGTGTTGCTTGAGGGAAAACATGATATTCTTATGCCAAGACAAAATGTCTTCCAGCCCAAGTCATTACATTTACTTGGCTGTGACCTTGATCAGAAGAGTCGTGAAACTAGTTCATAAATTGAGTTTTATATCAGTGGCCTGATGAAAGACAGACTTTAAAGATTGTGCATAACCCTGTATTGCAGAGCTTGTGCTGTTGGTATTAATATCCTGGCCAAATTTTTATCCAAATAATTAAGAGTTGCCATATGGACTGTTTCCTGCATGTGGAAAGAAACCTGGTCCTACCAAAGGCAGTGCTGAACTTCACAAAATTTGGAGTTAGATTCTTGTTTGGCGTAAATTGCTTTTGATACATTGACTTCATTGCACCTGTTTTTGGTATGTCTACATGGAAGTTAATGGTGGTTTGGGCTGTGTTTAGACACTTACATATGACTTATGTTGTGCTATTTACCTAGAGTACATTCTATAGGAGTACAGTATGCTCTTTGTAGTCTGATAAATTGCCAGAGCTGGCAGCTCTGATGCAATGTACCTGTGATCAGGGAAAGCTGAATCAAGGAGTGAAAATGAGCTGTCAGAGAAGATGTCATGAAAACAGGCTCAGCCTACAGTGCCAGCTCATCTCACCTTTGGCTGCAGGAGAAGAGGCAGGGACACATTCTCTCTTCTCCCGTGATTTAGTATCTAAAACAACTGCATTAGTGCCTGAAAAAATGAGAAATAAACCCCAATCTGTTTCTATATACTGTTTCAGCCATTAATCTAACGGTATTTTGGGGGGATTAGAGTCCTGTGGAGTAAGTGGTTTGACATCAAACGGTTTTGTTGGAAGTTGTGAAGTTAAAAGGGGAGAAAGGAGATTTCTGTTCTTTCTTCTTTACCAAAAATTGTTGTCCTCCTTCTTGGCCATGCAGAGAGGATAATTCAGACACAATGGGCCTGTTCCCCTCTCACACGCAGCAGCACAAATCAATAACTCTACCAGAGTCGGGACTCATTTGCATGGGAACTCAGACCACTGTAATTATAGATATATTGCTGCAGTTATGCCGTATAATCTCCCACGTGGATCCTCTTATTACAGGATAAAGAGTGACTTTTTTTTCAGCTTAAGCTACCTCTTAAGAAACATCAATTGTGTTGAAAATTGCCATGGTTCATATTGGAGGAGAAATGCTCACATGGAGAATTATGTTGCCAGCATGATTAATTAAATTCACACCTTCCTTTATACTGGTGTAATTCCCCTTATCCATGGTTAGCGTCAGGTTCAAGGCAGTGTTAATGCTTCTCACAGCCTTTTTAAACTTCTGTTGAGAGTCTGCTGCTAATGAGCCGTCCAAACAGAGAACCTTATTTATGACATTTTAACAGGAAGGTCTTTCTGCTGCTGCACTGTGGCTGGGAAGAGCCAGAAGTCCCTGGTGTAATTATCTCCCTCAGATCTCAAAGCCATCAACAGTGTCCAGTAAACACCACTGTTCCCAGTTCTACACCCTTTTTTATTTGCGCTTGGTACAAAAAATGAAATCTTGGCCCCACTGATGCCAATGGCAGAAATCGGAGAGGATCGGACAGGTTCTTGCCCAGAGACCGCAGAGCAGTTCTCCAGGAATTACCTTTGTCTCAGTTCCCAGCCCTGGGCTCACACCATCAAGCAATGGTTTCTTCTAAAAGAGTTAGTGAAATGAGTAAATATTCCCCCATGAGACAGGTTAGTTTTATCAGCTCCCATGGGATGTAACCGTATACTCAGAAACTTGCTCAAGTCTCTGCATGAAGGCAGAGCTCGGGCTGGTAATAAGGACCGAGTTTTAGCCCCAGGGCCATTTCTTCTGGTTGTTTGTCATGACCTGCTACACCTTAGAAACCAGAATGATCCCCCTTCCATTTCTCAATCTGACTGGCAAAAAAGATATCATGTTGGCAAATATTATAGTCAGCAGTCTCGGTGCCAGAAGAACTGTTTATTGTTCAGCAGATCCCTCTTGGCTGGCAGGACACCCCATGCCGTGCCATCGGGGGTGACCTGCCCTGGGGACAGAGCAGTGTGGAGAACCTGCTGTCGGCTGTTGGTAGTGCTTGGGTTTCAGGTGAGCTGATGCCTTTTTATTCTGTTTAAAGGAAAACCGAAATAAAACGGGTACTCTTCATGTGTTTATTAGATATAGACGTTCCTGATTTTATTCTATCAAGGAAATGAAATCCTGTGGTTTTGCTTTAGTGTATGCAAACCTTTGAAAACCTAGGTTAGAAAGAAGTATGGAATGTTTTAAAGCCAGTTAAAACACCATGAGTAAAGATGAACCAAGAACTAGCTTCTGCCTCCCAACTTGGTTATATGAAGGTTCAACAGCTGAAATCTGAGGCCAGAAATCTGCTTCCCACATCCTAGGGTTCTGGTAAGTTTAAATCAGAGATAAGATGATGCCCATCATTGAAGAGGAGAGCTGTATTATTTCTTTTTTTTTTTTTTTTAAGGGAAAATGTGGTAAATTATACTGTCACTGAACCAGTTTTGATCAGTGCCTTATTATACACAAAAAATATTAAAACCTGAATCCTGCGTTCTCCATAAGAAAGCGCACAGAAATCTCCTTCTGCTTTCTTCAGTGGAGGACAACACACAGCTCCTGCACAGGGATGACTCCAGTTTAGAAACAGTGCCACACGTGCGGATCAGAGACCAGCGGGGCACTGACATAAATTCGGGGTGGTTTTTGTCCCTCTCCTGACACAGCTTTCTCTCACATGAAGCTGTGAGGCAAGATGGAGCGTATTCCTTGCATCACTCTCAAAGCACAGCTCCACATTTTTTATGTCCGTAGCTACAGAATAGTTACAGGAAGAAGATACCATTCCAGGAAGATGATACCATTCCAGCTTGCATCCTGACTGGAAGGGTTCCTGTGATCAGACTTGCTCCTCTTTCTCAGCCTCCAGCAAGCTTACAACCCCATAATTCTGCAAGTAGCCCCCAAAGGTCTTGCTACGTGAGAGCTGATCTGTAAACTTGATGATGCATATTTATGGAGCAATATGGGTTCTTTCTTTAGCTGAGATTTTTCAGGGACTAGCTCAACATTGTGCAACCAGCTCTACAAGCCCTTAGGAGTATGTCCCTTTCTGCTCCAAACTCAGATGAACTTCTTTGACCCTGCCTTCACCGGTAACAGCGCACAGCAGGGTCAGGGAAGATGCACACCTGAAGCATGAATATGCCACACTTCCTGGAGAGAAGGAAGAACATCACAGCTGATGGATGTCCATCACCTCTACGTGTTACCACATGGATGGACGGAGTACAGGAATGTGGAATAAAGTGCCTTTCCCTACAGTCCGTGTCGTTCCTTTTCCCTTGAGGGGTTCTTACATACTAGACCTGCTTCTTCAAGACTCTGAAATAATTGGATTGACCTGGTAGGTTTGGCGTGCAGAGGTGATACTGCTGGTCTGAGTCACTGCGGTGGGATGAGGTAATGCTGCTAATGGCTTCCCCATGTGCTGGGGCGGCGGTGGCTGCTCCCCCCGTAGGAGTGGTGATCCAGAGGCAGTGTGGCTTATCATGGGGGGCTGTCCCTCACTCCTGTAGGAGGCTACTACACTTTCCTATTCTTCATTAAATTGATTAACCCCATTTATTCAGGATTTCTTTATCTTTTCTTCTCTGTACGTCTTGCGGGCAAACACCAAGCCTGGCTCTGATGGTTAATGGGGACACAGATTAGTAAATCAAGGTTTTCTTCTTACACTGCATGTAAGCACCTCCCCTGCGTGCCAGGTCCTCCCTGCCCTCTCGGCAGGGTGAGAGTTCCCACCACACACTAGGAGCAAGCCTTCACCAGTGGCACCTCCACCTGACACACTGCTCCCTGCCAGCAGAGTGTCCCTTTTCCCTTGGGGGTGTCCATGCTGCCTCTGGTTCCTGCAAGCACCTGCCTCCTCCTGCCTATGCCTGCATCCCTCTGGATCCCCCTGTATCCTTCTGTATCTCCCTGTGTCCCCCTGCACATCTGGGTGGCCAGAGCGAGGTGTGGGGCCAGCCAACAGCCTCCTGCTCCTCCTGCTCCCCTCATTCGGGAGCAGGCAAACCTGACAAAGCAAGGCTTGCTGGAGGCTGTGCCCGCTCTGTTTGCTCAGAGGCCGTTCGTGCTGTGTGCCCTATATATTTTTTTTTAAATTATTCTGCCCCTGGCTCAAGTACCATTCACCTGGAACAGGCAGGGTTTCCTCCAGTGCGGCAGTGTACTTACAGCTCTGCTAGAGCTGGCACAGAGAACATGCACCGAAGCATTAAGTTTTATTTATTTTTAAAATGTGTATTTCATATTATATTATATTGTATATTTTATAAAATACATTTTTATTTTTTACTGCTCCCAGCCCTCCTCCCCTCTGGCTGGGACCAATCCTCTCTGGCCCCAGCAGCAGGAACTGCAGGGGATGCTGCTGTCCCAGGGACCCCAGAGCACACGGGGGATCTCGTGGCTAATCATTTCTTAGCTGCTCTCCCACAGCTGACAAAAGCAGGCATGAAGCTATAAAACGAGCATAAACTCAGCATTATCTGATCCTACTAATTCTATATAAGTGTAATTACCTGTTGGTGTCTGATCTATACATACCAGCGGCTTATCTCTTACTGCACAAGTCTGACGCTGATGATCACGTAACTGCAGCCACAAGTTCTCATAAAGAAATGGTCTTCACCAGGTCTGATGGCTACAGGAGATGGTGCCAATGCTATTCTGCGATATGACGACAGTCAACTAAGAGAAGGATGTTACTTTTGCCACCTCAGGGGACTGAATGAGTTTTTCAGAAGTTTCCCATCACTGCAAGGAGTAATTTATCTCTGTGAGCACTGCCACCACTGCATCCCTCATGTTCAGCTGCTGTTTGCCACCACTGCTTTCAAAAGAGATTGATATGATACAGATTTGTGAAGATGCATGTTTCAATAGACATAAGTCTTCCAGCGCATAAACAAGGCAGGAGGTTTTTGAAGACGGTGCCTCTTAGAATGAAATAGGTAGTGTCATGGACTCATGAAGATGCAGTCATGGGGTGCAAGTGGTCTACAAATAACTGTCCCCTCCCCAAACTGGTCAGAAATCACCTACTAGATTTTATCAGAACGCTAAATCAGTTGAAGCAACACTCACTAGCCTTTAAACCTCTGATTTAAGTGGAGAGGTGTACTGGAAAGGCTGTGAAATTCCACATCTAGCTTTATAATAGAAACACCCACATTCACTCGAGAGCAGGGGTACTTGCTTGTCTGAAGTCTTCGGATTTCTTATGCATGCTGTGACATTTCCCTTCCGTTTAATGGCATGAATCCTACACCGGGATTGCCTTGGCTTGTTGCTGGGACGCTCTTCTGCCCAGCCTTTTGCTATAGTTGAACAAATGAATACTTTGTGGTATGAAAAACTTGCCATTTGGGTATTATTACTTTTCCTACGTGTTTTTTTCTTAAATCCCGGCACCACTTTTCTCTCTCTCCCTCTCTTTTGTGTGTTACTTTCTGTGTAGCGCGAGCCCATCTGCATTTAGTCGGATGAGTGGGAACTGTGGGCATGCAACAGTATACGATCCCTTCTATTACATAATAAAATTGCCATAATATATACGACTTAGGAATATGTCTGAACAAGTTGCTATGAATCATACATTTTTCAGCCTGAAACTGCCCTATTTAGCTTTTGTTAATCATTTCACTGTTCCTACATTTTGAAGGAAAGCTTCCCTTTGCTTCGACTCCAAAGGCAAAAGGATGGGAAGGGTGAAGCACGTTTCCATCTCAGTTATTCTAGTGAAATATGAACATAAGGTAAATTACACCACGTGCAGCTGAGATCAGAATCTGGCACAGTGTCTCTGTGCCCCGTGATGAAAAGTTTCTGCAGTCCCAACCTACTGAACTATCAATATCAGTAAGCAAGTAGATGGGCAATTGTTGTGCTTCAACATTTCAAATACTTTTTGGGCACAGATCTGCAGGGCAAGTAGATACTTTTTAAAAAATTGGTCCTTAAATCTGTCGTTTTCTTCTACCAGTTGCCAAAATAAAATAAAAATAAAAATAAATCCTGTTCTGAACAAATCTCTCCTTGTCTTTAGCAGGATCCTGCTCTGAGAAAAATCCATCTTGTCTTTATCAGGAGCTCTGTCTGATCAGAGAGCGAGGATCCTGCCAAATTGGCTAGAAAGACATGCAAGAAGTCAGTAATAAAGGGAAAAAAGGCCAACATCTGCTTATTTACTCTGTGTGAAGCTTTGTCTTCACTGGAGTTAATTTAGCTTTCACCATGAAGCTCAGAGCAGAGCTTGGCACTCGAGGTTTTCCTGTCTGGTTTGAGTTTATGATAAGTAGATGGGGTAGCCGAATTGGTGCGTCTGGGGAGCAGGAGCACGTGTGAGCTAAAAGGGACACACACCACTCGATTAAAGAAATCTGCCTGGTTCGGGGTCCCTGCCGAGCACCGGCATCCTTTGGGGAGGCAGCGGGTTCGAAGAGCTTTGTGTCCTTCCCCAGCGGGCAGCCGCAGAGCTGACCTGCCCCTGCCACCATCTCCAGGCAGGGTCTTATGTCCGGAGGCTGGTACCAGCCAGTAGATCACCCGGTGGGATTGCCTACCCTGTGGGTCTCACTGGGGTCTCACTGGTTCTTCCCCAAAAAGGTCAGTATCAACAAGCAACCTGCGCTTCAGACTGGAGACTCGCTTTACTGTGGATTTCGGTGATTCACACTCCGTCCTTTGTTTCTGCTCGATTTCTGCTGTGTCAACCGCAGCACAGCGGTTGCATCTAAGGGACATTTTGTTACCACGCAGAATTTTATACGGAATGAATAATCGAACCTCTGCAATGTATTTTAGAGTCAGGCTTGCGAAATCTCTGGTGTAGTGAAGGAACCGATTGCTGTTTAAAGGAAACACAGAGTTCAGTCCTGCCCTGCAGAGGGGCAAGGTACTCAATACACACATTTTGATGAGAATTTAATGTCCTATGTCTTGCAAAACGTGGTCACGGCACTGCCTTCATGGGTCCAGCCTCTTTTTTCCACATTGCAGCACGGAGACCGCATGAAGTGAATAGCGAATGCCGTGTTATTTCTCATGGTTTCACAAAGCAGAAAGAAATAGCAGTTTGGAAGGGGAGGGAAGTCTTTGTCATGCAGATTAAAGCGCTTGCATTCATACGGGCAGAGACTTTCTTGGCACAGTCTGCGATCTTTCTGCAGCTTTTCTTCTTCGATTAGAAGATTCAACAATGTTATTTCTATTCCCTTCTTAGTATAGGTGTCTAGCATGAGCTTACATTTCATTCAGAGACTACATTAACTGCACAATGGTTCTATTTATAAACGATTTACTAGAGAGCACGATTAGAAAAATATAGGTGTTGTCAAAAAGAGTGATCACCCTTTGCTCTCAGTGGTTTTGATAATATTTGCCTCTTGCACAGCATACGGTTGTGATCCCCGGGTTGTAGGGCACCTTGTAAACATTAAGTACGAATGTAATGTCCTGACTTTCATACTGTCTTTACAGGATAATAAAAATAGAAAATGTTCTTACTTTGCATAGCGAACTCAAGCTGTCCACCTGTGTGTAAAATGCTAATGGCAATAAGGCAGGACAGTACCCACCCTGAGATAGTTAATGAAAGGAAATCCCTGCTGGAAGCTGGTGGTGGGAATGGCCTTCTCCAACAACACAGAAGTAAATGTGACCTGTATCTTGCCTCCCAGGGATTTTCCATTTTAACGTAGCTGTTTGGATATACCTGCTGCAAGATGTGTTGACACTCATTGACCTTAGCCATACCTGAGGACGCTCATCACTCTTGAACCCATCATGCTCTGGAGAGCAAAATTTCAGAGGTGATCAACATCTTAAAGATTAAGTACCTCGAGGATGCTAAGGACTACAGAAAAACTGGCAGAATATGACCCTGCAGGTCAGTGGCACAAGGAGGAGGACAACCCTGGAGGCCAGTCCTCCTTCCCAGTCCCACGCTCAGCCCATGCATCAGCTCCATTGCTTGGTCTCCCACGTCAATAGTGATCGCTTAGACATTTACTCCATACGACAACGTTCCCTGAGAATTGTAACACGTGAAAAATACAGGGGCGGTTGTTCAAGTTGTTTTTTCTGTACAGCTTTTTCAAGCTATTCAAAAAACAAGTCCTTGATGTAATTACAAATGTATAAAAAATCACACAAACTGCTGTGATACAAGACTGGCCCTGTATGAAGGACATCCATATGCATCAGCAGAGCCCACTGCACCCCATTGTTTGAACATAAGGATCTGTTATAGGTTTGTCTTTGTGGGTGCAAAAAAAACTAAACCCAATTTACTAGTGCCTTTTCTTGCCAAATATTATTTAATTATTTTTATTAAAATTCTCCTATAACTTCTACAATGGAAATGATGCAAATGCCTGTCAAGGAGCGCTCCAGGTCTGCAGAGCTTACGAAGTACTTTAAAAAAGAAAAACATCCAGCACCTTGGCTTTGATTCCCGCTACAAACTTTTCACCCTGATAGGCCAGATACTAGCTTTCTGGGTGTCGCCTAAACCACTTTTTCTTAGGAAATTCATTAATTTCCATCTCACAATGTTCCCTCAAGTTAGTCCTCGGTTTAGAACAAGAAGTACTGAGCAAAGAAGTCATGCTTTACTTTTTGCAGAGACGAAGATTCACACGATAACATCACATTTTCTTTATTATAGTGCAAAACACTATGTAACTCTTCAGAAGAGGATGCTTCTGCAGTTATCTGTATCTTTGCAGCTTCTGAGCAGCTCAGAGAGGGAATAAATGAGAAGGAACTATAGAAACTAAGATCCATGATTTCCTCTACTGTGTATTTTTCCTTTTTAGAGCACTGAATTTCCTACTGAAAAAGGATTTGAACAAGACGTGCAAGTAGGTGCAGCTGAAAAATGATGGCACCGATTTAAGTGCCATGCCCTGAAGTCAGATGGTTACTCTCAAATGTAACACCTGGCTTCTGTAGTCTATAACAGGAGGGACCCCAACATTAGAAAACCGGTCCAGATCATTGTCAGCTCCAAATCTCTTCTCAGAAGTCAAAATTATACTCATTCAGAAGGCCTTTGTAGTCAATACTTTATTCCAGTCAAATGTTTCTTTAATTATTTCAAAGCATGTCTTTCTATTTTTATCACTACTGATCAACCAAAAAAAATCAATTTGGTTGTTAAATTAAAGAACTTCCCATTGAATCGAATTAGTTTTTAGCAAGACTCATTTTTAACTCCCAGTACATTTAAAACACCTGCCTTGTAGCAGATAATAATTCCTTTTGCTTAATATGCACAGATGTCCTGGAATGCAAGAGGATAAGGATTTGGGGGTACTTATCTTGTAGGTTCAAATAACAGTTCTTTTACTGGGTGTTTGTGGTTGTTTTTAAATAATGGAAAGAAAAGTAAGACAAGAGAACATTATTTTGGTGGGGCATCTAATCCAAACGCCATGAAATGCAGAGCTTTTTCCTCTGTGTAGGATGATCCAGACTGTTCATGGCAAAATGCAGCATTTTGTCAAGGCAGTCCCAACCCCACAGCTTGATTCCGTGCTGGAGCTGCCTGATGGATCAATACCCCAAACTGTTCTGCCGACGATATCCCCCTGTGGATGGGGATCATGATCATAGAATCATAGAATGGGTAGAATGGCAGGGACATTAAAGATCTTCGAATTCCAACCCCTCTGCCATGGGCAGGGACACCTCCCATTAGACCAGGTTGCTCAAAGCCCCATCCAGCCTGGCCTTGAACACCTCCAGGGATGGGGCATCCACAGCTTCTCTGGGCAACCTGTTCCAGTGCCTCACCACCCTCATAGTGAAAAAATTCTTCCTGATATCTAATTTAAATCTACCCTCTTCCAGTTTGAAGCCTTTACCCCTCATCCTATCACTACATGATCTTGTAAAAAGTCCCTCTCCAGCTTCCTTGTAGGTGCCCTTTAGGTACTGGAAGGCTGCTATAGGGTCTCCCTGGAGTCTTCTCTTCTTCAGGCTGAAAAATCCCAACTCTCTCAGCCTGTCTTCATAGGACAAGTGCTCCAGCCCTCTGATCATCTTGGTGGCCCTCCTTTGGATTTGCTCCAACAGGTCCATGATCCTGTTGCTGTTTGCATTTCCAGGCTGTGGCTGGGAACCGCTGGGTCGAGTTGGGAGATCTGGGATAGTAGTGGGCATCATTCCCCATAGGGACCGGTGCCCGTAATGCGATGGTGCGAAGGGCTGGGGCAAGCAGAGGAACCCTGCTAGTACTCCAGGGATGCTGCCCGAAGGATGTGGGCATTCTTCACTGGCAGGTCTGAGCACACAGCAGGTCTGAGACCTAAACAAATGGACAATTTTGCAGTTTCATGTGGTTTCAAGGCATATTCTTTCATGCAAATTTTTTAATAACCTAATTTACTTACTTGCAATTGACTTGCTAACAGCCATAAACCGTCTTTAAAAACAATATGAATTTTGTGCTGCTGCAAGGCAGCCCTGGTGACTGAAGTTATTGCTCCTGCTTTAGGGAATGATCAGCAAAAACCTTCCCCGTGCACTGCTGGCAGCCTGCCTCATCCCTGGCCAGCAGGAATTGCTGCCTTTGAAGTATGAGGCTGAGTTACTTGGAAAAAGTGTGGGGCTCCTCAGAGTCTCATCTCACCCCAGGTTTACTGCACAGGCAGTGGACTGGAAAGATTGTTAACACCGAGTGGCTGATCTGCAGGCTCTGAGGCTTGTTTGCACCATGCTGGGATGTTCAGGTCCTTGCTTGGTGCTGTGTTACCCCTGCTAAAGTAAAGCTTGCTACCTAGAAAAGGAAATTTATTAAACCTAAAGCCGATCATAGTTTAGACTGAAGAAAGGCTTCCACTCCCCAGATTGTGAAGATCTCTCTGGCACATTCAGTCCATAACGAGTTGTCTCCTGCAGACTGCGCACTTACAAGTGATCATTAGATCCACAGCTTTCACTCTACTCCAAAGAGCAGACCCTGAAAAGGGCTTACAAGTAGGTGTGAACCAGCACAGGAATGCCAGGCGTGGGGATGGCTTGGTCCTGCCTCTATTCAGACACTGGGACTTCTGGCAAAATGCGTCCAAGAGCAAAGATGCTGTTGTTTGGGTCACCCGCAGGCTGCAAATTTGGGAGTTTCTTGTGAGTAAATGACGGAATAAATCCACAGAGAGGCCCTTACATATGGTCTGACCTCTAGACAGGACTCATAAAGCATTAATAATTCACTGTGCAGCTCTTCTGGAGGGCCATGGTTTCCTCTATAGTGGTGCAAAGCCTTTCCTTCTGCAGCTTCCCCTGTCAGTTCCTGTGCTCTGGCTGGGGCTGAGGGCTGGTCCCCTCGTGTCTCCCTTTTCTAGCATTTCAGTTGTTATATCTGCTCAATGAGTAAGTGATGGCTGCCTCTCCCTCCTTATCAGGGACCATGAAATGTGCGTGAGTGTGGAGAGCTGGACTCGGAGCACCGGACAGCCGGTCTGTGAGCAGGGAGCCCTCCTATACCTGCCCTGGAGGAGACGGGCTCTCCCCGGCGCTGGCTGAGGAAGGCAGGACACGTGTGAGTCTGCACGGTGATGCTCAAGGGGCTGAACTCCCTCACTGTTAGTGTTCTGGGGTGACTGGAAGTGGTGTCTAAGGAGATGCAGACTGTGATTAAATCTTGGGTCTGACACTGCAAAATAATGTCCATGTGCAAAACTGAAAGCAGAGACAACCTTTCTTGAGACTCTCTAGTTGTAATTATCTTTGGAACAGCAGCAAGGGAAGAAAAATCATGCTGTTGTTTTTTTCTTTAATGATCGTCCTCAGTTGAAGGACGTTATCACAACAGTTATTTGGCAGTGGAGGTGAGTTGAAGCTGAAAGACCAGATGCTCAGGTGGTGTAAAATGGTTTTAGCTTTGTGGAAATCAGTGGAGCTTCATTGCTTTACCCTTTACCATCTGATTCATAAGTGCCAACACCTTGCCTCCGGTTTCTAACTGATAAAATCACTTTTTCTCTTAAATAACATTTTTAGGGTGTTATAAAAGAACTTTCGCTAAATTAAACAAACAGAAAATTAAAACCTTGCGAACTAACAGATTTAACACTCTGACTTATCCTAATTCAGCCTTTGGGTGGTTTTCTCTGACAAAATGTTATGACACGAAACCAGGGGAGAGGATTTTAAATAAAAACCCAGCTGGATCACATAACTAGACTTTTCTTACTTAAAAAAAAAAAAAACAAAAACCCACCACTTTTGTTTTTAAAAGTAGTTATGTGATATAAACTCTTCTCATTTGCTGGTATCTCAGAGCCAGCTGAGATAAAGGCTTACCTAAAGCCTTTGGGTTTTTTCCCAGACCATATCTGTGACATCCCATCAGTGCCGTGAGGTTCTTCCCGTCCCCTTCCCTGCCTGGTTCTGTTGTAGTCGGTGGCTGATGGGGGTGGAAGTGGAAGCTCTCTAAGCCTGGCAGCACTGTGCCTTGCTTTCTGCTGGTCCCTTGCCCAATGGCCATGACATCTTTTCCCTTGGTCTTGTCATCACGGAGTCTGGCGTTCCTGTAGGTTATTCCCCTTTGTCTTGTGTTTGCTTGATATTTTTCCTCAGTGTCTCGGGTGAGGTTAGACAGGCTGTAACAGTCCCCAGCACTGCCGATATCATAGGTAGGAGAGCCCATCGCACAGAGCAGGTCAGTCTCTCTCATGCTCCGTGTTATTGCCCCAAGCACAACTCTGCTGTCGGCTTGCCTGTCTCACCCCCTCGCCCCCAGACAATCCTCACCTTCAGCAAAACCCGGCTGGGGTGCGATGCTGTGCCAGAGCATACCTTCAAAATGCACTTTGAAAAAAAATGCAACCAAAAGAGACAAATAGATTTCATACCCTATTTTTTCCTAAGAATTTAGTCAGCAAAGATAGACTTGAGGGTCTCAGCATACCTTGCACAGTTTGGAGTGGATGTAATAACACAAATAACTGTGCAAGTGCGGACAGCTACTTTTGCACCAGGTGACAGCCAGAGGCCCCTTCCAACCTTAACTGTTCTGCAAACCTGCACTGAGAGTCTGGTGCCATGCAGTTGCAGAAATGCAATCATAACCTCCACGTAGCATGTGCTGACAGAGGGCTTAATCCTCCATCAGGATGAATAAGGGGGCTCTGCTGAGGAGGGGGCACAGTCTCTGCAGCAGGTGGGGTCCCAATCTGTGATGGTGCTGCATGGGAAGCTGGCACCCACTCTGCCTTGCACAGAGATTTCAATTTCCTCTTACCCACGCCCTGGTCTGAGATATTCGGGAGTATTTTTTTCCTCCCTGCGTACGGATGACATCATTACAATCACCATGACATCATCTTCCAGGAGAACTGCTGACGCGGAGGGCAAAGAGGAGTGAGGCTTGCTCCTGCTGTACCCGCCCAAGCGAGTTTGCTGCTGGCAAGCCTTGGGAGCGCTGATGCAGAGGGAAAATGTCAGCAGCCCTCATAAAAATTTGATACAGCAGTTTTTGTACTTCACCATCCTGAAAGCAAAGATCAAAAAGGAATTGAACCCACCAGTGGATGAAACGATAAGGCTGGAGCGAACTGAATTTGAACACTGTCAGATTTATTTCTATGGTATTTTCAATTGAAGACTAAGTATGCAAGTAAATAAATAAATAAGATTTCATGTAATTGCTGGCCAATATTAAAAAAAATCTTGGCTCTTGGCCCTGAGAAACCATCTGTCTTATACCTAGCAGGAGTTTGCCCCTAAGTAATCTTTTTTCTTCTCTGTTTTTTTTTGTCTTTTTTGTCTGCTTGTAGTAAGAGTTATCCTTTACCCTGGATTTCCTCCATCTCTGCCTCTTCTCAGGCTGAGCCAGTCGCATATGTCAGGTTTCAGCAGGCAGCAGGCTGCCTGCCCGGGTAGCAGATTTAATGAAAATTCTCTCTTTTCCCATCCAAGACAACCAGTTATCATCCCGTGTGCACACAGGAAAGGTACAATAGTCTCCCAGTCCAAGAGCTGTCTGATCAGTGACAGACCCCGGGCAAAGAGTTGCCAGGGACAGCGGTGTGTTCGCGAGTGTCCTGTCCTGTCCTGCCTGCATCCTGAGGTTTTTCTGCGCTTGCTGACATCTTTATGAATGTCCCCTTCATTTCTGTTTGCTACCTCAATATACTGTTATTGTTGTCACACAAAAAGGAGCCAAGCTGTTAGTACCACAACTGAACTGTAAACTGCACCTATGTATATATGTGTATACAACTAGAATTGTTTGATGCAAGGGTGGTGGCATTCCCTGTGGCAGCCTGACACAGGGTGACTCCAGCATGAGTGTTGTCCAGCTCAGTCCCACTGTAACTTTTCTAATTCTTTTAGCCCAATTAAAAACATTAGGCACTGAAGGCACAGTCCAGCCGTAATCCCGTGCAGGCATAGCAAAGCTCAGGCAGCTGGCTCATAAAACTGCAGTTTGGAGGTCAGAAAGACTCAACAGAAATAAATTAAGGGCATGAGAAGAAAGAGGTAAAAGGGGAGAAGGAAACTAAGCAATGAAATGCAAAATGCAAGAACAATTTCCACTTTCTACGGGACCTCCAAGTGGGGCAAGGATGCTGTGATACCAGCAAGAGGGACCTCTGCAGAGCGACTACTTGGGCAGGGTCACCCGGGACTGTGTCCTGTCAAGTTCTGAGTATCTCCAAGGATGGAGACTCCACAAGCCCTCTGGGCAACCTGTTCCAGTGTTCAACCATCTTTACAGTAAACAAGTCTTTTTCTTATGTTTAAATGGGATTTCCTGTGTTCCAGTTTGTGCCCATTTTCTCTGTCACAGAGAAGCGTTTGGCTCCATCTTCTTTACTCCCCCGCCATGAGGTATTTAAAGATATCAATTAGGATCCCACTGAGCCTTCTCTTCTCCAGGCTGAAGAGTCTCTCAGCCTCTCCTCGTATGGCAGGTGCTCCAGTCCCTTCATCGCCTTTGTGGCCGTCACTCGACTTGATCCAGTATGCCCACGTCTCCCTTGTACTGGAGACACCCTCAGCTTCCAGTTTCTATAACAGCCTGTAGGGTTGGGTTTTCTGCCTCACAAATCCTTCACATGCTATCAAATTATATAATAGCCATTGCTTAATGCCGTAATTTTTGAAAGAAATTATTTCAAAGGCAAGACCATTTTAGGCTTAAATTTAACTTCTGCATGGGAGTGGAAGGATGACTGGGCAATGGCAGCACTGGGATATGCTGGTTCACATAGATGCTTCATGGTTTTGTTGGCTGCACATCTGCACACAAATAACCAAAGCACTAATAATGTGTGAAGGGAATGGAGGCCATGTGGAAACCTGTATAATTTTGATGGAGCATAGAGCAGAGACTTTTTTTTTCCCTGGCCATGTGCTTCATCACACTTGCCCATTTTAGTTATCCTTGAATAGACTTTGATCTTTTAAAATTGTACTTAATATTGAAATTATTTGGCCAGTGGTTGAGTAAATACATTTCCTCCTAGAATTTGCTCATGTTCCCCAAGATAATCCATTGTTCATGCTGTGGGAAAAGTCACCCAGCTCATATAATGTAGTTTTTGCATTCTGAGCATCTGACTGCCAATTCATTCATGCATTTCAGTTTGGCAAGGCAGCAATTTCCTGCAAGCCATATGATCAATGTCTGTCTCCAGAAGTATTTATGATGCTTTTCCTATGGATGTGTTAGCAAAAAGTTAGTTTGTAGAAATATTAATCGAAAGTGGATAAAGTGGTTTTTTGTGTCATCGAAGCATCAAAAGGTGGAAGTGGGATAAGATCTAAGCATTATATACCTGTCAAAGCTGTACCTTGCTCTCTTATTGCAAAGCAAGGTATCGGTGACTGTGTGGTTACTGCAAGCTAAGCCCTACTAGGGCAGTCCCAGAGCTCTGGCACAGCAGAGACCCAGCACAGCTGTGCTGTCTGTTGAACACCACCACAGCTCTTCCATCAGGCTGGCCAAGCTGACCAAAGTCAGTCTTTTCACTGGCCCCTTATAGCAACACAGATATAACATCTTTAATGTTTATTCCAACATTTTTTTTCCAGTAGAGAAGGTAGATAATACCTGTACCTAGTGAGACTACTTGGATTTAAAGACTAGCCTCAAGGCATTTGTGAACTTATGCGTACAAAGGAGAAGGTTTATTCCTGAAAAATATCACTGTTACAATGCAGAAGAGTAGCACTAAAATGTAGTCATCTCCAAAAGAAAAAGGATAGTGCTTCTCCGTGGTGAGGGTAAGGAAGGAGGAAAGGACTCAGTCCCAGTTCATTATATGACCTGGAATAAGCAGTCCAATATCTTTGCAGGCAAAGGTGTCCCATCAAGTCTTTTCTGTGGAAATCTGTAAATATCTCCATTGCCACCTTCGTGATAGAAAGAATTCAACTGACTTCAGTTTTCCTCTTTTTTAAAATGAAGGTATGGTCGCACTATGTCAATTAAAGACTTGATCTTTTGCAAATATACTGGGGATATTAAAAGCCTGGTACAAAAATACTGGCTTAAGATTTGTATATTCATCTAGCACCGAGTACAGCGTGATGCGGGTGTGTCGCTGGGACAAGGAGGTGCCACGTACAAATAAACATCACTCACAAGAGTATTGTTTATGTTGCTTTGCATAGTTTAAATAAACGGCATTGAGATAACAGATCCTTGGTATGGCCACTTTTTTTAGGGGTTGTTTTTTCCTGTTGTAAATATATCAGTGTAGTTAAAATGACTGAATGCTTTGAAACTTAGGCCAGGCTTCAGAGGGTATTGCAAATCTAAGAGAAGTTTAATGAATACTTTGATGAAGTCAAATGATAAGCAGTTGCTATTATGAATAAAACAAGAATATTTGTTCATATTTGGCTTAGTACAGGTTCTAAACAGAGGTTCCAGAGTATGTGCTGGGGTCCAAATTCTTGGTTCCTTCCTCGTTTTTCACTCTGTCATGCTTCTACTGAACAAGATGAGGATCCTACCAATGCCCTTGTGTCATTTTGAGCTTTCCAGCTCTCACTGGCACCACTTTACACAGCACAAAGCAATTTGTTTCCATTAAAAAGGACATTAAGGTGATGTAGCTGAAATTATTCTGTGCCCTAAATCTATATAATTTGTTGCTTTTGACCAATTCGGCTCAGCTTCCATTACCGCAGACTGACATCAACAAACCATTTCATCTTCCAGGCCTGTCACATCAAGTGTTTTTTACAGCACTGTTATAACTTCATTTCAGAAAGTGACTGTGACAAAGAAGGGGCTGCATTAGATTCAGTGTCAATAGCAATCTGATTTGCTTCTCAGAAATTTCATTAGCCAAAAATAAATTAGAAAGTGACATGTGTACAGCATAAGTAGTTCAAAACTGTTGAGAAATGAAGCCCTTTGACAAAGCAGTGCAGTTTCTTATGCATGCCCCAGCAGAAGCACCCTTGACTGCTGATGCTTCCTTAGAGGTGGCATGACCATTGCTGGTCCCATCCTCTCTCTGCTCTTACCAGCTGCCAGGAAAATCTTTGTTTCTCAGATCCACGCTCTCTAGAGTTGCATGTATCCTTGTCAAGGTGGCTGCTTCTCAAGTGATTGGTCAAACTCTGGTTTTAAGTAACAGGGGATTAAAACCCAATGAAAGCAGCAGCATCGAGTGAGATGGATGCAGGCTTAGGTGGGGGGAGTGTGGGGAAGAGCCTCAGGGCCCAGCAAGGGCTGCTGATGGCTTCTGTGAGTCCGGAGGCATTAGAAGGGGCTGAAACAAATGTATTCAGTTTCTCTGTACTCTCCTTAATAATAGAGCATTATTTCTACTGCCTCTCTGCCCATTAGACAACTCTTTTGCCTTTGCACATTGCACATTGCTCCAGAGTCACTTCTAAGACACAGTTTTTCTTAAGGCTGCTCTACCTTGCTTGGGTCAGACCAACTTGGAATTCGACTGCCTTTAAATGCCTTGCTTTTGAAAAGTCTCAGTTTGCTACGTGATCCAGATCTTTCTGTCCTGCCCAGCATTTGCTGCATTTGAAATTTTACCAACAGTGATTTTGTATCTTATGGGAAACGGATAAAAATTTTGGAGAGGTACCAACTCCTGCTGATCTTCCTAAGACCCCATAGATAACAAATCTGTTGGATGAAGAAAATACTTTTTGAGCTGTTTATTAGTCACTGCTTGATCCACTTAATGCTTTATTAATATTCTATATTGATAATTTCTAATCAGAAATGCCAATACAGAGCTCAGAAAAAAAAAAAAAAAAAAAACTTGCAAAAATCTATTATGTCTTTGCAGTTATAAATCAAACACATAATCTCCTCAAAGAATTGAATCTTCTCTTTGGCAGGTCTTATCTTCCATAATTATATTTCTACTCTTGTCCTTCATCAGCTTTTTAGTTATTTGTCTAATACCACAACTCACTGTCCTTCAGTTGTTGAGGGGTGCTAATCTGCTATTTTTGAATTTGCTGCTACAACAGCAGCCCTCTCCTAGGCTTCACAACCCACTCAGGACGCTGATGTTTATCCAACCATTAGCACCAGCAAAGTGGACATCCTGTCTTTTTATTGTCACCTGCCCTGCCAGCTATGACCTTTCTTGGAGGTACTTTGTTTTCTTTATAAATTTCCTACGTTTTATAACATTGGATTTTGTGCCACAGAAAGCATAAAATATGGCAGGGGAAATATCTAACTGGTGTCTTCCTTACATTGTTTACTGACATTTAAAGGGCATTTCAGCTATGCCCATGTGGTCACACAGAGTTGGCACTAGCACTCATGGGACAGGAAAGCGTCCCTGGGGACACTGCACAGCCCTACAACAGTACAGCACACCCGACCCTGCTCACACTGGTTTTACCATCAGTCCGTCCAAGTCAATGTTTCTCAACATTGAACGTACAACCTTGTTTTGGCTCATTCATCTAGGTACGGCTCCCCTGAGCACAGCTCCCCTGAGTTAACAGCCAATCTCAAAGTGTTTCTGTTCAGAGCAGGTCCATTGAGACCTTATAGCCCCTTCCAATACCTGAAGGGGGCCTACAGGTGAGATGGGAAGGGACTCTTTATCAGGGAGTGTAGCGATAGGACAAGGGGTAATGGTTTTACAAAGAAAGAGGGGAGATTTAGACTAGATATTAGGAAGAAATTCTTTCCTGTGAGGGTGGTGAGACACTGGAACAGGCTGCTCAGAGAAGCTGTGGATGCCCCATCCCTGTAGGTGTTCAAGGCCAGGCTGGATGGGGCTTTGAGTGACCTGGTCTAATGGGAGGTGTCCCTGCCCATGGCAGGGGGGTTGGAACTCGATGATCTTTAAGGTCCCTTCCAACCTGAACCATTCTATGATTCTATGATTCTATGATTCTATGATTCTATGATTCTATACTTAGCTGATCACTTCCATTTAAAGTCAGTAACCTTACGCAATGCACAGCTGCATTCACACACTGCAGATGCTCCAAAATCACACCTAACACCTGCTCGTCCACCCTCAGATGAGGCAGCAGCAGTTAGGTTCCTTCACAATGCAGAATAAGAAATATGTCTCTCGTTCCTATACGAAATGTCTATACTGCCAACTACCTTCCACTGCTAGCAGGTGCTCAGCACACCCATGGTGAGGATGAAGTGTGTGCTTTACCTGCAGAAAGTAAAGGCTGCCTGTCTTTTTTCCCAGACCCTGAGAGGTCTGAGCGACTGTCCTTCCTCTGTAGAGATGTGTGTTGTGCACCTAGCAAACAAACCCTGGCAAGTGGAAAGGGGTGGCCAAGACCCACCCCAGGAACTGTGGCTCGTAGCTCACTTTTCTACCACTCTGGGCATCACAACATACAGGAAGCCTGTGAAAAGGCGCTTGCACAATAGCCCTCAGCAGGAATTTTGCTGGTTATCCCCAAGCTGACAGGGGCTGGCATGTGGCAATTTGGCTGAGAGTGAGAAGGAACGTACAGGAGAAAACTGCAAAGTTATTTACGAGTTCAAGTACCAGAAAAAGGCCTTTTTTTTGGTTCTGTTGACCAACCTTGTCTTGTTATTATTACCCTCACAATTAATAATCTATACTGTTCTTTTCCATATGATTTTGTTCACTTAATCATCCACTGCATTAAGCACACTTCAGACACTATACAATACCAATGTTTTTATTAATGTCCCTGCCAGCCAGAAAGCATTAGGACCAACTCTGCACTGCTGAGACTGGATGGTTCGTTGGTCAGCAGATTGCCCATGTCTGGAAGTAGAGACAAACATTGTGCAGGCCACAAGCTGCTGCAGATCAAAAGATGTCAAGACAAGCAAGAAGATCATAATTTTTCACTGTTGCCATAGAAATCCACTCTTTTAAGAAGTGCCTGCTCCTTCTGTGACCTGGGTTAGCACACCCTGGTGTCATTTAGTCCCCTGTGAGCTTGACTTACATTTTTATGAGGTTTCACTGCTGCATCCTCACACCTCTGACAGGACCACAGAGCAATATTTAGAACTATGAAGAAGTTAAAGCACAGAAAAAATTAGGTGACTGATAATGGTTGCTTAGGGAAGAGCACAGAAGTGTGGAAGGTGTAGGAGAACTTCCCCAGGAGGCTTTGCTGAGGAACTTCTGTGTCAAGTATGATATCTATGTGATTAATAATCTTCGATATATTCTCTCTTCCATATTTTTTTTCCATTCACTCTTTGAACACATAGAGCTGTGACATCCTTCAATATCATGTGTCAGTGAGTTCCCCGGTTTGACGACACACTGTGTACACCTCTTGTTTTCAAATCTGCCTAACTAAAAACTAGAAAGTTTTAGGTGAGATCCCCTAGCTTTTTTTTTTTTTTTTTTTAATATTATGAGAAATTGAATCATTATTCCCTGTTATCCTTCCCTATGTGCCTCATGATTTTATAAACCCTAACATATATTCCTCACGATTCTCTCTTCCTTAGGTTGAAGATTCCTTATCTCTGTCAGGTTGTTCCCCATATAGGAAGATCACCCTTATGGCATGTCTTTGTGCTTTTTCTACTACTATTATATTGCTTTGGAAAGAGGTGCCAATGCTATATACAGTAGAGATGTACAGTAAGACGCAGACATACCACTATTATAATATTTACTGGTTTGTTGTTAATTTCTTTTCTAACATTTCCCAATAATATTAAAATTAGTCTTTTACAACTGTTCCTGAACTTTGAGTAGACAGTTTAACAGACCTACCTATTGCTCTCTTTCCTGAGTGGTAACAACGAGGTTAGAGCCTGTCACTGCGTACATGGAGTTGCAATTGTCTTTCCAGTATGCATTATTCCACATTTATCAATATCGTATTTCACCTGTCTTTTTATCATCCAGACAGTTACTACTGCAAGATTGTCCTACAACTCTGTGCAATCACCTTTCTGTTTTATTGCTCTAAATCAGTTCATATCACCAGCAATCTTGGTTCCTCACTTTTCCAGATCATTTATGAAGATGTTGTTATATGATCCATATTATTCATATGGTCTAAACCCTGGAATAAGATCCCTGGGGGACTTCACTGGTAATTGTCCATGTCTGAGAATACTGCCTGCCTATTTCTACCTTGTTTTTTCTGTCTTTTAATGGTGATGTGCTTATGCAAGGCCCTTCCTTCTCAGGAAGTTTATGAGGAAACTAGCTTGCAGACTTGCCCAGGGAGAGTGAGGATTGTTAGTGAGCATGAGACAAAATGCACCTTGTCTGCTCTCCACAGGAGAACACAAATAGATCAGCTACATGGGATATTACTCATGCCTTACACAGGCCATGCTTCCTGTAGCAGAACATCACCATGGGATGAAATAGGAAAGTGTACAAAGCCAGAGACCTCGAAATATTTGGTATCTAACTGTTTGAACAGAAAGGGATAACCATGAGATGTTCATGCCCACTTGTTGGGGCTCTTCTAGACCCATTCTTGAAAACCTGTCCTAATATAAGGGCACCTGGTAGAAGAAGATTTGAATGTACATTAAACTCTTGCAGGCTGATTCCTGAGTGTGCATTTGACCAATGAAGGGCCAGATGCCTGGGAAATCGCTGTGACACTGATGTTTCCACTGCTGGCAGTGCTGCACAGCACACTGCTTTTGCAACGAGAAGGGGGAAATTTCCTCAGGAGAGGCTGAAGATGGTGCTGGGTTATGGGTCTGCTGTGGGGAGTTTGGAGGTGCTTCCAGAAGAGCAAAGGAAACAGGCAGTGCCACCTCCGCCCATGCCCTTGCTGAGATGTGCCAGCAGTGACGTGAGGCAACTTTAGCTCACAGTCTCAGAAGCACTTATCACCAAGGCTCCTTTTTTTTTCTCTCCATGGCTGCTTGGGGTTGAGTGAGGAGTGTGCATCAGCCCAGGACCACTCCCGTCCCAGGAGTCTGTGTGTTGGTACATGTTCCCCTCTGGACTTTCTAATGGCAGCAGGGAGAAGGGCAAGTTTTCACTGTGTTTCCCTTTGGAGCCAAAATTGGAGAGGTTAAGTGCTTTAATTTTCTCTTGATGTGTCTAATTTTCTCTACGCAGGCTGACACACGCTGTAGTGCCTTTATGCCCTCTGAGAATGTGAAGAAGCTGTCTCATACAAATACCTCTTGTTAATAAACATCATAGTTCACCTTCAGTCAATTGTGAATAGTTTAGAGGTCTTTGAATAGGTAATTCCATTATCTGGCAGTGGTAATGACTCATACTTGTTTATGAAATCCTATTTGTCTATAGGACACTGTACATTCCAGCCAGCACCACGTTCTGATATAAGAAATTTGCTAATGAGCACTAAGGCCGAAATAAAGCAATCATTGCTAAGAGAAAGTGGTCGTGATATTTTCCTGTAATAATAATACTATTTTAAAGAGTATAATAATGCAATGAATACTAAATGCTTCATTTGGTAATGACCTGTAGGACTTTTGTTCCTGTGGTGAGTATTGGGTTATTGCTTAGCTGCACTGGGACTGGAATGCAGTGGGCAAGCCTTTGCTCCAGCAGTCTCATCTGGTGGGTGCGTAGGGCTGAGCCATGTCTCGCTGGAGTCAGGGACTTTCTGCTCCAGAGCTGATCCGTGAATACAGAACTGGAGCCCAAGCACAGTCAGAGCTAAGGGAGATGCGACTGAGATCAGCATCACCACCTCTTTCCTTCTGCAGGCCTGCTTAAATGTGCTTGGCAATATAAACTCCTAACCAGTGTGGCTCACGAGAAGTGCATGCTTGTAAGAAAGAGAAGGGTTTCACTTCGTTATAATTATGCTCCGTGGTGAAATGAGAACTTGAGGCTATGTGGTTGGGTGGCTCTTGTAATATCCAATCCCAATTCGGAAAATTCTGCCTGCAACCATGAGGAATAGAAAACTCATTCATTAACAAAGGAAAAAAAAAAAAAAGGAAAGCCTAAGTGCTGCTGAATCTGAACAGGACACAAGTGAGCTGTGCAGCCCGTGCTGCTCCACACCCTGCTGTTTAGTGGGTCTGGTGTTTGCAAATGCAAACAGTGAAGGTACTCCCTGAGGTAAAGCTGGTTTCCTGAAGCCTGGAGAGGCAGCCCAGAGCAACCCAGCTCACATGGGCACGTTGGCTTTGACAGACCACCAAACATCACTGCTGGCCCACAGCTCCCTGTGCCCACAATATTTATCCCTCAGTTTCCCCTCCCTCTTCTCCACAAGATGCCAGGTCCCTCCTCATTCCTTACGTCTGCTGTCTGTAACGCCTTAAGACTTCTACGATGCAACACCTCCCACATCTCTTATTTGACCCTGAATTTGCATCCCTGGAGCCCTCCATGTCCCTGACCCCCAGACACTGTGCTAGCCACCCTCCATCACTCTCCAGCCAAGACAACATCCAGCTTCCCACTCGCTTGCCCCTTGGCCCAGGCAAAACGAAATGGAGACAGCTTGGCTGCTAGCCAGCGGTACATATGTGCCCCTTGGCCAGCCAAATGGTACGCACGTTGTCACCGGCCAAGAGCCTGACTTCGGGTCCCTGCAGGATGATGGGCCACTTGGCTGCTCCTTGTGGCCTCTGGAGGGGCTGTGCAGCTCCTACTCCCCCTCAGCAGCTGCGGGGCCGAGCAAGTCGCCTCATGGACCATATGTTGCACAGATTTTGTCCTAGTTTCTCTCTCTGATGCTTCCTGGTTGCTATCCGGGAGAGGGCTGGGGCTGGTCAGGAGTTTGTTTCGGTCACCGGTAGTCCTTCTGCCAGTGGGTAGGGAAAAAATTTCATTTTTAAGCATCCCAGTGGATGCATAACCTTGAAGAGGGATGCTAAGAAATGAAATGAATTTTGTAATCTTCTGCTGACAAGTCTAAAAGCTTTCCAGTAGAAAATAACCCTGCTGAGACAGTATAAACTTATGCTTCTCCCTACTCTTGGCTTCCAAAGACTTCCAAAAAATGAGGCATTTTTTCTGATCCTGTTAATATAGCCTGCTAATTCTGCATATGATACTGAGACAACCTGGATTTTAGTGGTGGAATGCATCGAGGAATAGATGATCTTTCATGAACAAAACATCTTATTTTCAGATAAATATCTGCAATAAAACAAGAGGAGGGAACTGACCCATGAGCAGACCTGTCTCTGTTTGGAAAAGCTTTTCATAAGGGAGTAGTAGCTCCTTAGCACAGAGGATTTGGAAACTGCTTTAGAAACAGTGCTTGGCTGATAACAAGTCAGTATTTACAGCTCTGAAACCAGGGGCTTCAGTGCAAGCTCTGACAGCACACATGGGCTCTGACTTGGGCTTCAGAAGATGTGCTCTGCTGTCAGGCGAGTGCAGTGATCTCTGACCAAGCTAAAAAGCAGGAACGCCGAGAAATAAAAAGCTTTCATTTGTGTGTTGAAGCACAGTCAGCAAGGGAGCCAAACCTGCCGTTCAAAGCCTCCAAAGGATAACATTATATAAATATTTTTTATCATTGAACATGTCTATAACAAAAAGAATTTGGATTTGGTAGCTGAGCTCGTTTAAAGCAAACTAAATTTCCTGATGTGGGATGGTTTGTGTTCCTTGGTATTCGGTACACTATTTGAGGGAGGTGGCTTTGTCTGATGACACTTACGGTACCGAGGTGGCAAGATGTGAAGCATACATAATGTTTCCAAGCTGCAGCAGGAGGGCCGTGCAGGAATGTGTTCTGCAGACTGAGAGGTGTGTTGTTTCCACGTGGTGGCAAACGTGTAGGATTTATTGCACTGACCTTCACTTCTGGGTGCACCTGGTAACCACAAAGGTTTGTACCGGTGAAGCGTTTTTCCCTACAGGGAGAACACCATGGACACCGTGCCGAGGAGCAGCCTCGGGGAAAGCGCCAGGGCTAAGCCCTCCCCAGCATGGGGCAGTTTTCTCATGGGCTGGTCCAAGCAGATGAAATGAATTCCCACCTCAAAACTTTCTCCTGTCTTTTCTGAGGGCAAGGTGGCTATTCCCCCCTAACCATCACTAACACAAGCATTCAGTTAATGCGGGATTTTAAGTGCAGCCTTAGCTTTTCATATCCTGTCTTGGAAACTGCCTTGGGAATATCTAAAAGGTCCCAGATTTTCATTTATGACAAGCTGTTTTTTATTTTAAACAGCAAGAAGATCTTTGTGCATGAAAAATTTGCTCAGCAGCTACCAATACTGGGCAGTTCCGAGGAAGCTGTGTTCAGTGTAAAGCTATAGGGGAAGTGGGTATGAATTATCCTACACCTACCTTTTTTTTTTTTTTTCTCAAAGTAAATGATATTAACTCGTGGTCAACACCGTGTGATATGCTGGGAATGAATTTACGCCAAGTGCTACTTTGCATCTCCCTCTGATTTTGACATAACTGACCACTGTCGGATATGAGTTTGTACATTGCATGGCTCATCGGTTTGTTGTAGGAAAGCAGTTTCGGTGTTCTTCCACAGCTTTTGGTGAATACTTCACACAATTGGATTTCTGGCAATTGCCTGCTTTGAAGAAGTATCAGAGCACTTTGTTCTGCTTCATAAGTTCAAAGCAGGGATCAAAAATCATGCTATGGATTCAATTTTATTCAGAACAAGGACCACAAACAAATAGAGCTTGAAAGGATCTCGGGATGCTTTCTGGTCTACCTTCCTGCGCCAAGACAGGCTCAGGTCTGCTTACAAAATGCTGGCAAGTATTTCAAGAGAAAAGATCATTTGGGGCCAACTATGCTTAATAAGGTAGTCAGACCTGTTTTGGATATGCCATGACCCATTTATATTTCGTGAGTACGGCTTAGGCATTCATGCTTCAGTATAGTCTAACACAGACATGGTCATGAAGTGACCTTTTAAATCCTTCCTCTAGAAGCACTGTGCTGGTCTGAGTTGTCCTGCCTGTGGGTGAAAAGGGCAGAACCATTCTGCAAGAGCTCTTTCACACCCAGTGCAGCCGGCTGCTGGTCCAGTGACCGGCGAGATACTGCTCTGCCACCCCATCCCTCTTCCTAAGGCACAGTGGTCGCTTTGCTGTTGGATTTAGAGAAGGGTGTCCTATGGGTGATTAAGATTTTCAAGGCTGCAGTTTTAAACTCTTTATGCAAACATTATTTCCTGGGCCAGTGATGTTGACATGTGAATATAAATGTCCCACGGGTGACTCTGAACGTTGTCACTGAAACGCTGATGCTCAGAAATGGTGTGACCCCCGCATCGAGGAGGTGCCAGCAGCATCTGCTGTAATGGCAGCAAAACGTCCATGAGTTTATATTATTAGGCAAGGTCTGTGTCAAACAGAGCCTGGAAACAAGATCTATTTCCAGCTCTGCTGTGTCTATCTCACCTTGGCCCCTATTTACATTCTGTCCATGTCCCTCCCTTTGTAAGATGAGAATAATCATGCATGTCAGCCATTAAAGGCTGATCCCAGGTGTAAGCAAATGAAATACATAAAGCATCAAATGTAAAGCCACAAGTGAAAAACTCTCTACAAATGCTGTCAACTTATCATCGCATTGCTCAGATAACAGCAGTACAACTACCGCTGTGCTGATGTATCTGGTGTTTGCTTCTCAGAGATATTCTCATGGAAGTGAAAGTAAATCTTCCAAATTGCACATGGATTTATTTTCCATTTAGCTACTTCTCTGGGTAGTGGCCCATCAACGTTCAGCTGAGTAGCACAAGAACACCCTGCAGATAACCTTCCTACACCAGAGATCAGCTTGTTTTCAAAGTGATGAAACTGTCTCAGGCTTTAACCTGAGACAAAACATATGATTGATACTCCATGGTTTAAAGAGTCATACTAATGCCTTATGATTCATCTATGATTTATAAGTAAGTACTTGCACTGATATAATGATGGGATCACTTGATGACTCATGCGTGATTTAACGTGTGTGCAAAGTTCCCGTGTGTGTCACTCGGTGAAATTTCAGGCTGAAAGGAGGAGTTCACTGCCTCAGCCATGTCCCCAGGCAGGTTCCCTGAAATGCCGGCTGAAGAGCAGCAGGGAAGCCACGGGTGGTCTCCTCTCCCATGCAATCTGTCCTCTCTGAAGTCCAGACGGTCGTGATGCAAAAGGTAGGGGCAGAGTGACATGTTCTCCAGGGTCTTGCTGTTGCAATTTCTCTTCTCCAACAAAAAATTGCTATGGCAACCTTGCTGCTGCTCAAGTCTTTTCACTTCCTATTTATTCTAAAACACAGATCCAAACTGTGACTGCTCCAAACACTTATATATTTAAGCCATTAAAAGAAAGAGTGGGCAGAGAAACATGATCAGCCCAGAGAATTAAGAAGACCCTGTAAGGCCCTGTCTACACGTAAAATTCATATCAGAATTTTAGCTAGGAAATTGTAGTTTTCACTGCTGTTATGGTTTCTTATCAAATAGTGAAGGCTTTTCTGGCCATGGCAGGGTGGTATCTGGTGGTGCCGCTCAGGAAGGAAGGATGCTGAGCACTTGGCCTTCCTCTTAGATGCTGGAGTGTGCCCAGGGCTGGGGGAGGTGGGTCTGCTAAAATGAAACATTTATCAACAGGCAGTTCACTATAAATCTTTGCAAGATACAAGAAGTTCATACGTCACCTGAGAGGACACTCACCAGGAAGGCAAAGAGACAAAGAAACACCCCAAAACATCTAGGACAGGGCAGACAGGACACAACCGCATCTCCTGTTTCCAGCAGGGTTTGCCACCACACCCACCCACCCATGGAGACCTGCAAGCCCACCAGACTGCCGAGCTCTAACGAGACACCTTCACCCTCCCATTATTTTTTAAAGGCTTAAAATGATTACTAAGATCCTTGCTTTTTTCAGTTGCCTGTTATTTTTTAAGACCAATTTGTGTGGGAATTTGAAGGAAAGATTCACCATGAGGGTCTTCTGCAAAAGGTCCCCGGTGCTGCTGACTGGCCTCTGTTTTAGGGATGCCTGGTCGCATCGGGCTGTGCAACATGCTTTCTGAATCATCAGGTTTCATCTTCTACATGAAAGAACATTTTTTCTTCAGAGAAGGAGTAACTTGAAAGGAGGAGACTATGGTGTTTCTGGGAGAAAGGTTTGTGTGTCCTCTGTGCTCAGAGTGTTCCTGCCCTGCTTTATCTCCCGGTACAATCTAAGTAACGGCCCTGAGAAGGGACATCTCAGACCAGCTTTTGATCTGATATTGACTGAAAACTCATCTTTTCCAGCTTAGGCTGCCTATGAATCTCTAGATCTAAAATGTGTTCCTGGCCCTACCACACACTGTGAATTTGGGGAAAATAATTTGATTTGTCAATGCCTGACCTTCCATGCATGCAAAGTGAGCATTAGAGAAATTAATTTGTTGGGGTTTATGAGATTCATTATCATCATGCTTTGAGATCTGATTGATAGGACAGAGTTCAAGCATTTTATTGTTTACTTTGGCTCAGGTTTGTCCCTGTAAAAACACTCGCAGTGGTCATGCTCTAAAACTGCTTGTGTGAGAGGTTTGATGCAAACCCCTAGAAGGAAATCGGGAGCCGTGGAAGGAAAATGCAGACAACTGCACGGGGGGGAAGAGGCTTTCCTGCAGAGGTGAGTCAGTTCCAGGGGAGAAGGGCGGCTGTGTCCAAAAATAACAGCACCAGAAAACAGGCACACGTCGCTGCGCCGAGACCATCGTCCACCTGAGGAAGTTGTTGGGTTTCATCCCAACATTGGGGAGGGTCTGTTTACAAAGGCCTGCAGTGACAGGACGAGGGGCAATGGCTTTAAGCTGGAGAAGGGAAGATTTAGATTGGATATTCGGAAAAAGTTCTTTACCATGAGGGTGGTGGAACACTGGAACAGGTTGCCCAGGGAGGTGGTTGAGGCCCCTTCCCTTGAGATTTTCAAGGTGAAGCTCGACAAGGCCCTGGGCAACCTGGTCTAGTTGGGGGTGTCCCTGCTGACTGCGGGGAGGTCGGACTAGATGACCTTTGGAGGTCCCTTCTGGCCTGGACCAATCTATGAATCTATGAATCTATGAATCTGCGAGTTTCTTCTCCTCTTTATTCATCAAGCAGGTTTCTCATCTGCACTGAATGCCACCAGGCCTGTTGTTTGTATTTTTGGAGACACTGTTAATCTGGCCTTTGAAAAATATCCTGGCCACGTTCATCTCTGGGTCCACAGGCAATTCAAAGTGACCCCAAGGAAGGAATTTATTCCCAAGGGTTAATTTCTGTTTCCTTACATTTTGTTGAAGGCAGGTTGATTAACATGCATTTGTGTTCAGATTCCTGTAGTTTTCACTAATCACTCTCTTGTGTTTAGGCTGATTATATCAAACTCAGGATATTCTGGTTTGTGTTACACTTTGGATAATGCCAGTAACAAGCACCTGATCTTTAGTTTTCCTGCAGTGACATTGCTGCTGAAGGGCTTCTTCATCCTCTGTGACTCTGTAAGTTGTGCTGGGCATAACAGAAATATCATCCTGAATGATTAACCCCTAGCACGTTTAAAGCAAAATCTTAACTATTGGGTGTGGTTGTTAAGTAGAGAAAAGGATCCCTTTAAAATCCAGACTTTTTCTGCAGAACAGGATAACAAGATCTTCACATTAAAAACTTGGCAGTCAAATTACCCTATATGAAATGAAGTCTAGTAGTACCCAGGACTGTCACTTTCGTGGGACTCTGGAATCACTAATCACTCTCTTGCATTTAGGCTGATTATACCAAACTCAGGATATTCCTGTCTCATGTTGTGAATCCGGATAACATCATTGATTTCAACAGGCTTACACTGGTTTAAACGTGTGACATTTCAGCAAATTTGCACGTTGCACCTTGAAGAACAAACATTAATTGGGATCTTCACGCAGAAATTATCTGGACATCTGTGGATATAAGGTAACCTCCACCCATAAGCTCTCAGGACCTTGAAGTCATAGGTCAGAGCACACCGTCAGGGACAAATCACTTCTCAGTCAGCAAACAGGGACTGCAACAATAAAAGGCAGATCTTTCTGTGCTGAAAATCATGGTAATCTGCTGAAGATGAGGGCACCATACACAGCTCTTACCGTGAGGTTAAATTGAGCTGTTCACACAGAATTCAAGTGCAATGAGAAAAAATTAGAGAGAACATGTCTATAAAGTGACAGTAAAAGCTAGCCTACGCTATTTTCTGGGAGGCCAGTCTGAAAGTCTGTATTGGAAAGTTTGTCTGGGCTATTATTCTGCTGACAGCCCTATTGCAAGGTCTCCATAATTGCTCTGGAAAGAGCTTGGATCTGAGCCCTGCAGGAGATCACAGTCCATTCAGTAATGAAAGAGGTTTGCAGTTTAAACCCCCTGTAAAATGAAAAAAAGAGCTGTTCCATGATCAGAAATTCTTGAGGTGCAGGGTGGAAGGGTCATGTAAAGACCCTGCTGTGATGCTTCTCCAAAAAAAAGTTGTTAAGCGTACTATAAAATTACTTCTACCCTGGGCTCAGTTTTCCATACTTTAGTGATTGATTTCCTAATGTGAACAATTATGGGATTTTCCAGGCATGTCACAGCAGCACAACCCTTTCTCGGGAATTCCTGGCAAATAAGTCTGAAAGGGGTGAGGCCACATTCCCAGATAAAAATTCTGGAGTCGGATGGAGAAGATACCACTGATCTGGGTTAGTCTGCCTTAAAACCTCAGTCATGCACTAACAGCTGGGATCTGTTGGGATCTTCCTGGTGAAGATCCAGTTCTACGTGCTTTTTCCAGATTTGATACCTTGAAATAAAAATGCAGCCAACAGGAGCGAATACCCACCATGAGGAAGGGGCCAGGATGCAAACTTCTCTCATATGAAACATCAGAGAACCAGAGCAGGGTTCGTTTTGGTGGGGAACACCCTTTGGGAGCTAGCGTTCTCCAGGAGGTGGCTGTACTGCTTGCTTTGCACTGACGTCTCATGATGTCCCCCCTTGCCTGGGGCACGGGAGTGCGTGTGCAGACACGTGGAGGTGATGAGAGTCAGAGCAGGCTGAGCTTCATTCTGGTGCTGCCCCTTGATCGTCTCAGTCTGATAGACACTTTCCTTTGACTTGCATAGCACGGCTGCATTACGGATTAAGCATTGCTAGCAGAAGGCAGAAGAGGCCTTTCAAACTGACAAAGGTGGAAGGATGCTGTGAAGCTGTGTCTCAAAGGCCGTTAGCCAAACTTCTCTAAATTTGCAATTTTGGCTTGTCATGGGGTGGTTCATTGCTGCATTTAACCCAGACTGCTCTCTCGCTGGTTTCTTGAGAGCATTGGAGAGAGATGCTCTCCATCTCCTGCCATAAAGCCAGGTAATCTACAAAAAAGCCTTTTGGAGGGGCTTCAATCCTTAATTACACTGATTCAGCGTATCAGTGCTAATGAAAACACAAATGGGAGTTAAATCCCTGCTTCTCTTACACATCTTACCAATTCACAGCCCAAAGTTATTCTGGACTTACCCTGGGAAACCTCTCTCTGAAATTCTTTAAAGAGGATTTAATTTCCTTTCCCTACCAAGGTTTTAATTTTCTTTGGGTAGGCTGTCTCCCTGTTTGTGAGGAGATCACAGGCCACCAGCTCAGACACACAGAATAATGGTTAAAACCATCACTTCAAATTGCACGTTTGGAAAAGGCTTCTCGGAAACATGTAATCCTGATATTGTGAAACTGTAAAACACGCGGGGCTCTGCGTACGTGGGGATGTTCACACTGGAAATGGAGCAGATGTGTTATTATGAGCGGTGCTGGCATATTATCTGGAGAGGGTGGGAGAAAAACTAAACCCACTGTTTCATATTTTGAAAGCAGAGCAAGAATAAAAGCACACCATCGTGGCGTGAACAATTCTGCAATTAGATTTGGTTGAACTAGTTATGATAAAATTTATTCAGCACGTATTTACTTCTCTTGTGGTCAGTATGCAGCCTGTGAATTAGCTCTGATTTTCCTTAATTGTATTCACCAACCTTTGTTAAGCAGATTGAATGAATGACAAATTTTTAGCCTCCTGGCTTTCCAAAGTGTTTGCCTCAATTATGTCTGGTACAAGGCCATTCCCTAGCACAGCAGCATATTTACCTGCAATTTAGCATCTGTCCCTGGTATTTTTACAGCTACAACAAAAAGATAAACCCTTAATAAGCAGAAAATGTTGTTCTGCTAAAATCAGGGAAACACCAGGACTTGCAAATGTGACATTAATACCTAGCAATTGTTTGAAACTGCTCTGAGCAGTTTTTCTCACAATCCCTTAAACCCTCTCCACATTAAAACTGCTCTACGTGAGTAGTGTACATAAAATGCATAGATTATTCACGCTGATTATTTATTTGCAAAGCCTTGACAGCAGTCAGGGAGGGAACAAGAAATGCTCTGCATCTCTCCAAGCCAAGAATGTGGATTTTCTTGCTGTTCATCCCCAATTCTCCCACTTTATCTCGTGACTCAGCTGCCTGATGCAAGGTTTTGCAATTACAGCTTTGCTGATTAGCTACCCAAGTTGCAGGCTGTGGTTTCTAGACTTCACATGCAATTTTGACAAATGCATGGATTTCACAAGTTCACTTTTGAAAAGCACTTTGCTGTCCTATTATGTGAGTTTTCCTGCTGATAAACCCCAACCACCTGAACATGAAAGCCACCTGGAAGCCAAGACGCAAGAGCCAGCGATAGGGCAAACCAAGACTCAGTTCTCCTCTTAAAAACCATTCAGTCGTTTGCTTAGCACAGGTGATGAGCTCAGTGCAGAAAGGATGCTCCAAGCAAGCTACCTCCCAGCACCAATGAGCCTAAGACAGCATTGATCCAGCACCTTGGTTTCCACAGCTTGGTTGGGAAACAGCTCAGGGAGTTAATACTCCACGGACCAAACCGTAACTAAACAGCAGAGGAAAGTTCCAACTGTTTGTGCCTGCAACCGAAATAATCTCTCCCGGACCATGCCAGCTCAGCTGGAGGAAAGGCCCCGGGGGCTGACATGGTCTCTGCTTCCTGTTTTTCTCTTTGCAGAGTAAACAGGTTTCTAAGGTCTCCAGAGACGTGCCTGAACCAAAACCTCTGATCTGAGCATCCTTGAACTTTTGGCAAGTTTGGATTCAGTTCTGGATGCAGAGATTGCAGGTCAGATGTATTTTTAATAATATTTATCCACAGAAGTCTCTGCCCGTCCTCCATGCACAGCACAGCAACTGCAGGAGTCCTGCTGTACCTGTGAGCTACAGGAAATGTTAAAAGGGAAGGATAAGTCTCAGTTTAACAAGCAGCTTTTCTTTACCATTGTGCATTATATGAATTACAAAAGTGTGTCTGTGTAAGTGAGGTCCGTTGTTGGCAAACCCTGGTTATGCCATGGGGGCAAGCTGGGGAAGGAGCAGCTCCCTCCTGCCTCCCCTTCGTAGCTTCTTCCAGCAGTGGGTAAAACATCAATAACAAATTTTAGCATTCAAAAAAGTAACTTCCCTAAAAATCTTGCTTTTACTAAATTTCCACTGGTCTTCTCTTTCTCTGTTTTTAGACATTTGATTTAGTGGATATAATCTTTTTAAGTGTAGATATTAAAATTAGTCTGGTCTGAGACATAAAATTGAACTAAACCAAAAGGTTTTTGTGTTAGTATTTACTGCTCTCCCAAGAAATAGTGCAAGTCAGTGGAATCAGATCGTTCAGGATATCAGTACCACAACTTTTCGCCACTATTCATATGATTTTCAGTTAGCCTTTTGCTCCTGGTGATCATTAAATACTGATTATTAAAATACAAATTAAGAATTAAGATCATTATAATTATCCTCAGAGGCTTGTGGAAAAGGACCACCTTGATAAATCCACTCTCATTTTCCAAGCCCTTTAGCCTTGGGGCTAAAAAGGGGCATTTTTCCTCTAACAAATTAGGGTCTGGGTAGCCATTTTAAATTTATTTTATTTTATTAGTGGTTTCTGTGGGCTGAGACAGTGAGGTTGGTGTCTGGTGTGTGTGCTTACACATCTCCCATTGGGTGCCACTGCCAGAAGCAGAAACACAAACCCCACAGAGAGCAGTGTGGGCAACTGGGCTACCCAGGAGTTTTGTCCATCCCAGATAACGTGCTGTGGAAAACTCCTTCCATTTACAGTTTTGGCCAGAGGTCCCATAGAAATGTTCAGTGCTGCTTCTGAGGATGCCAAATGGTGCTTGCAAGTGCTTTGGCAAGGCTACGTGTCAAATTCAGCTTTCTAGCCAGGACTGCTGGTGTCAGATGATGTTGGCTTGCAGTTTCCTTACGCTTTTCTAATCACAGCCCTAAAGTGTGCAGATGAGGTTTTGGCATCCTCTCGACCCACCCCCACCCCACCCCCCCGGTGTCACTCTGTACTTCAGTACACTACAGCTACGGGGTAGGCAAAAGGATGTGCAAATTCCTGGGTGCAATCTCAGCAGTGCTCGTGTTTTCATGCTGTCATCGCATCTTCCCACAGAGCTCAGGGATAACCGACCTCTGAGCCGAGGGAAAGCAAGGAGCTGGAGCCTCCATCTGCAGCCTCCCTGGGTAAGTGGGGCTTTCTACCTATTAAAACACCAATAATATTCCATTAAAGTAGAAGAGAGTTCCTCCACCAGCTAATGTGCTATTACTTATTAATGTAAACCCACCACCGCTCTGGTTAGTGAATTATCTATCTTCCTGCAACCAGTTTTTATTCGTCTCACAGGGGTTACTTCCACTTTAGGATTTGTTGCCTGGGTCCAAAAGCAGATATTTCTGGGCATGGCCACGTGCGACACAACCTGCGCCCGAGCACCATGCCCTGGGGTAGGGATGGTGCAGAACTGAGCCCAGACATCTCACCTCTGCAAACACTTCCCATGGGGGAACCGCAGACCCTGCAGAGGACATGTGAATACAGCCACAGAAAATCACTTGTGGAAGCCCCAGAGCAAAACACCTAGGCGTTTTGAAGGAAATCTGCTTTTACTCTGGCTGCATACACTGTGTTGGGGTTGGGTGTCCTAAGACAGTTTTACTGCTGGTGAACTCACTGGGGACATGGAAGACTGAAGAGATAGATGCTGTTCTCTCCCCAGTCAGGTGTCAAAATGCTCCACCTAACAGCTGCTACAATGCAGGCTGCTCCTTTTAGTCACTTACTCATCTTCATTAATTTTAACTCAAATATCATGTCTGCCCCCGCAAACCAGCCAATTCCAGGCTGTTCGTATACATCACATTGTACCTTTTGCCAAGAAAAGGCAAGCAAAGGTAATTTCTGTGTTAATGCAGAGGAAGCCATAAATATAAAAACAGAAGTAGAAAAAAATATGGTTTACTCATGAAGACACCTAGGTATAACTACCTAATCTGCCTTCTGACCCAAGGTGGAGCCTTTTCCTCCTGGGAAAGGAGAAAACAAGGGTGTGTGCGGAGAAGGGGTTATCTTTTCCCATGCTTTGTGTGCTTTCACATTCTTATTTGGTTATTCTGATTAATTACTCCATGTGAAAAGGGGTCTCATTCTCCCAGTGTTACCTGCAAGCCAATAGCGTCGTAGGAAGGGAAACTGCCTTCTAAGTAAAGGCATTAAGAATATAGATAATGGCTCTTAGCTTTCTGTTTCCCAAATACTCTCTGTCCCTATGGGAGTTTCATAAATCACTCTCTCCAGAGCTGCTATCAGGCTGGTCCTTGCAATCAGACGTGCACAGGGCTTGTGAAAGCAATCATGCACAGAGCTGTCTATCTCACTTGTAGGAGAGATGACGTTGTGGACACTCGCTGGGAGTCCATACGTGACTGGAGGGGGAAGGCTTGTGCCTCCAGCTCAATCCAGCATCTGGGAGATCCCCTCCTGAAACCGACATCAGCCAATGGTTTTCTGAGCTCAGGAAGCATCTCTGAGGACAAAGCCATTGGTGGACTTGAAGCCTGCTGTTGCCAGCAAAGGTCATCTTGCCAAGGAAGAACGGCAGGGAGCATGTGGCTGCTTTGGTGCTCCCAGAAAGTTCAAAGGAAGCCATAGTTTTAATTAACTTTTTGGAATTAATTAACTGAATTTCTTCTGTTTGGTGACTAACTTAAGCTCTTCTCAGCAGAAGTGGAGGGAGACCTAGGTCTGCTCCTGTCTCGTACCACATTAAAGGGCTTCTGTTGGAAGTGCTTCTGCCCATGCGCCAGAACAAAAACACATCGTCCAGTCTTCAGGTCATCTCCTCCCAGGCATTGTTTAACCTCTTCCTGATCCATGCTGCCCCAGGTATGTTCTTATCCCACCCAGGTGCCACTGCTGCTCCAGCACAGCCATGCTGCCCCCATATGGAGGTCTGGATCATGCCCAGTTCTGAAGTCAGCCCTGCATGGGCTGTGTTGAATTGCTTCTTCTTGTTTTTGTTACATACTGGCATAATGATCCAGCAAAACTTCCTGCTGATGTCCTCTGTAGAAAAGTCTTTAAGAAGTTAACAAAAAATAAAAATCCCTACGGAAGAATGCTGTGGGGAAGCTCACAGAGCTTCCATCATTATGTTGGTACTTTCCCATACAGCAGTGAGTTTCTTCATGTGTGTGGTGCTAGTATGGCCCTTCTGTGGACTTTTGGAATAAGCTTATTTGAGTAACCCTGCTCTGTTCTGAGGAAGACAGGAAAAAGTTGGGCAGGTTTTGAGGTTAGGACTGATCTTTGTAGAAAGTGATCTCAGGAAATGCCCAGCACCACTCTCCCCTTGTGCCAGAGGCTGTGGGCACCCTCCAGCCTGGAGCTGGAGGTATAAAGGGAGGGTGAGGAGGAGAGCAGCAGGGAGGACAGAAAGTGATGGCTGATGATGTGCTATGTCCACTTTCTGCCATTTCCTTCAGTGAGCAGCAGTCTTTGCAACATGCCACATGTGTGCCAGGAGCTAGCAGGATGGAGCAAATGGACTCAGACATCTGGTGGCACCGATACGGGGAATAGGAGGTGGTAGATACAGGCTGTACTCTGTCCATAACAACCTTATCATATTTCTTAAGTGAAATTGCTTGAGTGACCGTAATGGCTCCAGATTGGAGGGTGGCATTTCGGCAGCCATGCCATGTGTTAGAGCAGACGCTGTGGCTGAAAGCTCCCAAGACCACACTTGCTCTTGCTCTTACCTGTGACATTGGAAATAGCACTTCAAGGAAAAATACTTCTGAAACAATATATTCCAGCCACTGCAACATGGAAGGGAAGTTACACAGCAGGCTGCCCAATAAATAAGAAAGCAGATAAATCCAGGGCCAGATTTATCAAGCAACTGTTTCCATCAGTCTAAAAGAAGTGAAAAACATATGCTAATCAGAGCAACAATATTTCACTTTACGTTGTGCAGACTGCTATGCAGTGGCGGAACAGGCAAAAGTTGGGCTCAGCATGGCCAAACATTTTGGGGCACCGCCGCACTGGGGAATGGTGTGGTGCTTCATGACTTTTGCAATAGCCCTAATTCCTCCTGGGGCCACCAGTCCATGGGGCTGCTGGTGGACTGGTGTAGATGCAACCTCAAGGATGTGCACAAGCACATTAAATGGCAGTAACTTGCTGAGGAACAAGCATTTGTGCTGCGGCAGATACAAGTATAGCGGAATTGGGCACCTCTATGGGATTTCTCTGCACAGGTCACGGTACTGCGGGTGGCATAGGGAGCCCAGACAGTCTTATTTCAACAAATGTGATTCCTAATTATGATTTTTTTTTTTGCCTTTAAGTGCTCCCTGTTATTCTACAGTGACCATAATTATTTACCTTGCAAAGGTGATGCGAGGGTTAATTAGCCTGAACGTGCAATTTATTCGGGAAATGGGAAATGTTTCTTCATATAGGAGCTAAGTATCATTAGCTCTAGTAATTGGAAGAGGGTACCAATTTCTTTCAACTAATTGTAATAAACAGGAGATGATTTCTTTGACTGTTGATTTAGCTCATGATTTTGCAGAGATTAAATTAGAGGAGGCTCAGAATGCCACCTATGAAATCCGGGTAAAATCCAGGCTGGTAGCACGTTAGGCACCCACATGTGGGTGTGACCTCGCTGCCACCCTACCCCAGACCAGGAGTCCATGGATTTACAGAGGGCTGGGAATGGAGTTGAAAACCGGGATCTGCTCCTTCCACATTGCCCATTCTTCATGAAACCATTGACAGGATGGACCCACATCCCTTATCCAGTTACTAATAGAACGGTTCTGCTGACGTAATTCATTAAAAGTGTGGGTTTCCCTCTCCCTCTCTCCACTACCACTGTAGGTGTGACGGCAGCCCATTCCCATGGGCTTTTTCCCATTTGCTGGCACCCATTTCAGGGGGTACCTGGGGCACGGTGCAGCCCATGTGCTCATCCCCCAGCACTGGCTGCAGGGAGTTGGAAGAATCAAACCCCGAGTCCTCTTGAGACAGAAATACGCATTTCACGCTCTTATTTAAACATTAAATCACCAAATGACTCCTCTCCCAGTTCCTTTCTCTCTTTGTGTGATTTTCAGACAGAGGAGACGCTAAGCTGTAAACAACGTTTTTTTTCAGCATCGGCTCACTCCATAAATGGTTATTCTGGCTGCGCTGTGGCAGGTTTTATTGTGTGATTCGGCTGACAATGTGCTAGTGCTCTGCCCTAGACCTTCCACATTCCTCAGGCAGAATTTACGCATCCAGAAAAAACAAAACAAAACAAAACAAAACCAACCACAAACTGAGGAAGCACTTTCTTTACTGGAAATTTTGACCCCTCGTCATACCTTAGTTTGCGAGGTCAGACTCTTAACCTTGCAGCCTTGGTCAGCCGCTGCTCCAGCATCTCCTAAGCCAGTTATTTGACCCTGAAGACCCATGTTGTCTGCTTCCCCCATACCTGTAGCCCTAGGCGATTAAAACAGAGGAGGGCTGTCACCGGAGCAAGACGAATGAGCCTCCCCTTGCCAGGACAGGGCGCAGTCTGAGCACAAGCACAGTGGCTTTGCATTCCCCACCACTGGCGATGGCTCAAAAACAGAGATGAGCTAAAGGATGCTGCTGGATGGGGATCTCATGGTGAGCTGGTCCAGGTATCTGTTCCACCTTGTATCGGCAAGCTTATCCAGCTATCGCAGCTGCTGAGGGCTCCTCTACTCACCCAAGGCATAAAACACAGACCAAATTTATTTTAGGGGAACTATTCCCTATTCTGTATCTTCTCCTGGTATTCAAGCGCCTTTGGACTTGGGAAAGCATGCCTGTGCTTGGAGGATGGATGTTTTTCACTGCACTGATGTGGTTAAGGCATCATGGTTCCTCATGTAGACAAGCCCAGATCTGCCCTTCTCAGGCTGGGCAAGGTTAGACCATCCCTGGGTGTCAATGGAAAATCTAAGCTGTGAAAGAGCTATTTATACCTAATTTGTCTCAGCAAAAGATGGAGTCTGGATAGGAGGAGGACCATCAAAAAGTAACGAAAAGCAGAACTTCTTGAAACAGTGAGAATTTTTCTCCCACCTTTTGCCAGTGCAGGAAAGAACACACCGAGGCTGTTTAGAAACACCCTCTCTACACTCACTGGTGGTTTCCCTTTTAGGCAAACCTTCCGAAAGACTAATCTCTCTCTGCTTTTTCCTGTGCGATTATCATCTGCTGGATGGGCTTTGCAGCTGTCTGGCTTTGGGGAGAAAAGCCCGTGGAGGACCCCGGGGCCACAGGCTCCAGCAGGTCTCAGGACAGGGAGAGCCTGCACCTTGGCCCACACCAGCTGAGGACTGGCTTCATTTATGATTGAGAAGACAGATAGAAAGCTTGCTCTCCCCAGTAGTCTGCAGCTACTACTGCGGGAAGCATCTCATTCTCCAGCTGATGATCCTTGTTAGGATATTTTTTTAGCAATGTTAATCGCAAGTTTCTTGGGTTTGCTTCCTTTTCCACAATTTCCAAGAGGAAGGGAAAAGCAGGGGAAGTACCAGGAAGACCCTTAAAAATGTTCAGCTCTGGAAATCAGAGACGTGCACCTGCAGGGCTGTGATCGGTGCTGGGTAGAGAGCGAGTGGGTGCATGACTGTGTTTTGGGGCAGGTGGAAAAGAGCTGGGGGGACTTATGGAGGGTTAGGGAAGAGGAAAGTGGGAGATATCTTTGTTGTCATCAAAATGATAAAGCTACAGCTACCTTCTTGAAAAGTGTCTCACAGTCTGGGGTGGTTGCTCAAACCCTGGATGTTGTCATGAAATTTCTGGCTCGTTGAGTTGGAAGTCTCCCATGGTGTTCCCAACTGATCCCCTCTGTGGGACTTGCCCCCAGCTCTCTCCAGCCTGGACATGGGCCTGTCCATACCTGAGGAGGTGTGCTGTGCATCCTCCTCCAACACCGTAGACCCAGCCCAGGGGATCAATGCCTGCGCAGGCAAAAAACGAGTCTACAGACAAAGCCTGATATTACATCTCATGAGGAGGTGGTTTTGACTTATCCATGACTTAATCATAGCTTCAGGATGAGAGCAGATCTAATAAAAGACAGCTTATTGCCTCTTATTGCTGCCTTCTTACACACCTTGGGCAATTATCTTTCCTGACAGTGTATTTTTTATTTACCCACACGTACGCACTCAGGAGACTCAGCTCACTGCAGCATTCCAGCCAGTTTTTGGTATGGCAGGTACCACCCCAAAAGCCTGGGATGCGGGCAGGCTGTCCTATGTGGATTTGCAGGATGCTGTCCTGGACCCCAGACCCTCCAGCGATGCCCCCATGTACCTGCCCTCTGCACCAGCCAGTGTGCCAAGGAGGACACCACCTGTGGCGTGTGAGGTCCCGCGGCATCAAGAGCAGCCGAGCACCTTGCACCTGTTTTCTAGTCCTGTAAAATGAAATAAGTCTCTCAGGTGGAAGGGAGGTTTCCTTTCCAAGGAAAAGTCAGCACAAAACAACAGCTCAGAGTTGGATAAAAAACCCAAGCCTTCCTTGGCTGAAGCTAGAGTTGAGCTTCCTTAGGTATGAAGTGTAAAAAGGGCAAATACACTGCTGCAAAGAAGGTAGGAAAAGAGAAAGGCATAACATTTTAGCTGGACAACTATTTCTATTTCATTAAAATATTTCTACTTCTATGAAAATATGTAGAAAACTTTGCTAAACTCTAATATAAGGAACGATTCTTCAAAATGTTATTGGTTATTAAACCCATTCAATATGTGAAAATAAACACTTTTTCTCTGGAGGCATGGCAATTTTACATGTGCATCCCATATTTTTAGTGTTTTCTTTTTTCCCTAAGAAGATGTGTGAGTGCCTGTGTGCACAGTTATTACTCTGCAGGTGTTAATGGGCATCACTGGGAGGGTCCATAAAATTGCAGGTCTCATTAAGGTAGCAATGGGTCCAAGCCAGCAGAAAGAGCAGCCAAATGCCTTAAGGCATTAAAACCAGCTGCAGACAAGGACCTAATGAAGGCATTAGGCTACCTGGCCGAAGCAGAGATAAATCAGGCAGATTAACATGAGCTTTTCTGATTACAAAAGCAGAGGAGGGGCTGGAGGGGACCTGCCTGTGGGCACGGGGCTCAGCAGCCCCAGAGGGGAGCAGAGCGATGGGGCTCCTCGCAGGGCTCCCTTGTGCCCAGAGGGGAAAAAAGGAAAATGCCTGTTTTCTGGTTTGATGAATATATCCTGTTTACACGAGCTGCTCACCTGCCTGGAAAGTCCCCTTCCAGCCCTGAGTTTTGGCTGAGGACAAGCCACGGTGCCTGCGCAGGGTGGCGCGGGCTGCATGCACGTTCATTAGGATCAACTGGGAAGGCAGAGGAGGAATGAATAGCCCTGATCACAGCGCTGGCCTGCAGCCAGCAACTCACCGGAGCCTGCCAAGCCCCAAACCGGTTCAAAGAGCCACCCATTGCATAGGCAACGCCGTCCACCTGCTGGCTGCTTCCTCCTCCGCCGTCTCCTCCTCATCCTCTCTGCCATTCAGGAGCTGCTGCCCTCCTTCTCCCCTGCTCCCAGTCAACAAAATTTGGCCAACTTCAGCTAAATGTGGAAAAAAAAAAAAAAAAAAAAAAAAAAAAAAAAGGAATTCCATGGTTTGGCTGGAAAAGAAGCGCTTATCCCCTAGGAACGGGACAATCTGCAGCTTTCCAGCACCTGACAGAGCCCTTGGGGGCTTTGCACCTGCCCAGGACGGAGGACTCAGAAACTGCACAGTTGCGGATGCAGTTTGTTTTGCAGCGCTCCACCCGTGTGCATTTTATTGTTTCTCTCTGCAAAACTACCCTCCAGGTAACTAGATAACTAATGCTCTGGAGTTTATAAACTGCTGTGTTTAAAACATTCCAAAATTAGCTTTTCTGCAGTCCAGATGGCGCGTCGTGAATGCTTAATGGATGGTATAAAGATTTTATTGGCACTCGTGAGGGATGATCTGAACAGCTTACTTGTGCCTCTTCCCTCCATGCGTAATGCATCTGTCGAAGCCCGTGCCAGGAAAACTTTGCATCCCACCACTTTGTATTTCATGCATGCGTGTGTGTGTACATACAATTGCTAAATGACAGTAGATAATATTGAAAGAAAATATCAGTAAGCCACACTTTATATTGATGCTATCTTGAATACTCAGTTAACTCTCTGTTTCCCTCCCTCGTGCTGACTTCTGCTCATTAAGTGTTTTCATCTCCTGCAAGTCCAGGTCCTCCACTGGGGTAAAGCAGTAGTGTGGTGGTTGTGTTGTGCGTCTGGTCCTTGTTGGGCTTCCCGTTTCCCAAAGGACCCCCAGATGGAAGCACTGGGGCTGCAGAGCTCTAGGGAGAGCTTCCAGGCTTGGAGCAGAAACCCTGGCTTGAACCCAGGGCTCAAGCTCCACCAGGTCTTACTACCTCCTCACAAAGCTTCTTCCCATCCACCAGAATAATCAAAGCTCCTTCCAGCAAAACAGCTGCTTCCAAGGAGTACTGAAGTGCTCTTGTAACATCAATATTCACATCTCTCTTTGTTAACATTAATATACCCCTTCTTTTCTCACTTTATTTTGCAAATAAAATCACAGATGACCAAGACAGAGCACAGTAGTACTGGGAAGACAGTGGCGTTGGCCAGCGTGTGCTGAGAGCAGGGCAATGGTGGGTTCAGCTCTGAGCTGGCCAGCAGCCGGCACAATGGAAATCTGGACTCCTCCAGTTCTCCAAACGCCTTCATGAGAGATGCGTTGAATAGTGAGGTGTGCCTGTTTGGGAAATGGTTTGTAACACCCCTGCAAGAAACATCTCTGGGATGGGGTCTGCATGAGGACCCTGATGCATAAAGCAGGTAACCCTCTCTTTGTTGTACCCATCAGCATCAAGGTTGGAGCAATGCAGGCGGAGCACCTTCTTGATGCTCTGTGTCTTCTTGAAGGACAAAGAAGAGAGTGACAAGCAGCCCAGTGCAGAACAACAGGGCAGAGCGTGGCTTCTAAAAAGTGCAGGTCATGCTTGGGAACTGCAGTGAGCAATGTCAAGGGTGAGTATGGTGGGGAATGTTGGACGCTGGTCTTTTCCAGTGGGCAAGGAGCCTGACTTTTGCATCTCTGGTGGAAGGAGGAGCTCAGAGCTGAGCTGCAGAGCACTCACAAGTGCTTTGGGGCCAGTCTGATTTTCCTCCCGCCAGCTGCAGCAGCAGCACCGGGGGTGCGAAGTGAAGGCACGCAGTCGTGCCTACAGCAACACAATGGGGGATGCGATTCACCATGGCCAATGCCACCATGATGGATCACACAGATCTTAAAAGCCAGAGATTTATGTCACTGGCAACAGAGGGAGCATCACTAGTTATGTGATTCCCGCAAATTCTTATATATTGTTTTATGTTTATTGTGTTTTCTCTTTTTTCAATATCCTACATAATACTGACATTTATGGATAGAGGAAATAAAAGTCTGTTTGATCAAACAACTTGTCAAGGTCATATGCAAAACATGTGCCAGGCCAGCTTTGATCAGGAGGGGAGAAAGCAGAACCCTGCACTGGTCAGCCTCCCCAGCCCTTGGGGTTTCCATACGATGAGGAGAAGGTGCCTCCACAAAGTTTCCAGTCCTGATCAGCCACAAATGTGGATTTTTTCATGGTGATCCTCCAAGGCTAGGCAAGGGCAGCGGATGCCGTGGTGTGGAACCTCTCAAGCCACAGGGGCTGTTTGTCCCTTCCCTGTGTACAAGGACATGGGGAGGCTCAGGGAGTCATATCAGAAAGTACAGCTTCAGATCCATTTTCAGTTCCCGTTACATGGTATCCATGGAAACAAGGATGACTTTCCCATCCTTTTCTGGGGAAGGCACAGCATTCACTGCAATACAGTCTCTACTAAAATTTTGCAGAATAGCTCCACAGGGTGACTGTTTTTTACCCAAAAAACTTGTGGTATAGTCAGTCGGAGGTAGCGAGTCCCTTTTAATCCTCTCATGCAACATGGCATTTCTCAGCAAGGCTGAGGATCCTGCTTTCCAGCTGGATTTCATGGGACAGGAGGGCAGTCAGCACCCCTCGCTGACAGCAAACCCCTTCCCAAAGTACCTAATGACAGAGAGAGGTGGTGGTGGTGAAGTGGGCAGGGGCATGGCAGGGCCATGGGGCAAGGAGATGCTGGGGGAAGGCAACCAGATGAAATACTCACCTGGCTTCAGGAGCAGTGGTGGTTTGGGGCTGTTGGTGCTAAAGACATCACGTCTGGCAGGTGTCATAAATGCGTGATGCCAGGAGTCTGACAGGGAAATCTTGTTCTGACTAGAGATTCCAGAAAATTTCTGGAAGTTTTGAAGGCCTGGGGGAAAAACTGTCTTTCTAAAAAACCACAAAATTTGGGAAAATGCAAAGGACTTCAGCAGTTATACTGCTTATCAGAATGATTCTTTTAAAATTCTTTAAGGGTGAAAAATGTTCTATGCAGTTAGCACAGCGAAAGACCTGATGGATATCTTTACAACGCAGAGTACCAAGTTTTTACTTTCAGACAATGAGGTCATCACTACGCACTGAAGTACTTACGTGTTGCCCACTAACATATTTCTAACGAGGAAAAATAAAAGGCTGCAAATTAAAAGCAGCCATCTAGCTGTCTCTTAAACAAGAAAGAAGGCTGTATCCTACAGCTCAGCAATGGGACATCAACAGTGACTTAACAGAATAGAGCAAAGGCTTGAAAAATGAATGTTTGTTCTCTCTCTCCATATTCTCTGCAAGGCAGCTAACATAACATCTCGTTAAATTAGGCCCACGGTATTGAAGCCTAGAGTCTGTAAGCATTTTAATTGCTTAATACTGTTAATTTTTTAAATAAAAGACCTTCATTTGAAATACTTTATTTATAGAAAGCATTTTGAAGAGCTGAGAATGGCAGAAGTAATGTCATGTTAAACATCTCTCTAACCTTGCTTCACTATTCACTCTGAGTAAAATTAATTCACTAAAATGTTTCTTCTACGTTTGTTCTCCAAGTACCCAGTTTTCCATATCAGAAAAAATATGAATTAAACAGGCATTTTTTCCTTCCAAGTTCTTCATTTTCCCCAAGGTCTCCTGTTTCTCAGTTTGCTCCTGATCCTCCCACATTTGGGTCTCTGCACTGGATTTTCCTGGCAATCGAGAAAATGGGGTCTTGCAAGCAGACGTACTATAGCCCAGATTTTCAAAGCTATCAGAATTTTGCCACCATTAATGAGAAAAAGGATTTATACACCCAAACAGCTTGGAGAGATTTGACCCCATCATTGTTCTGTGCCTGTGTACCATTACTGAATGAAGGAAAAGGACTTGCTTTGGCTCATTCGCTTTTCTAACAATTCGTGGCTCTGGTTTCCTATGGAAATCTGCTGCTCTGCCTGCAGGTCCTTCTGGTCCAGCCATTGGACATGGTGGCCACTTTCTCCAGCACTCAGCATCTGGGAGGCGTTACCAAAGCCAGTTGGGGTCTGGTGGGCAATGGGGACACAGAGGGGATGTTTCTGGACATGTGGTGGCTGTAGTGGCTGGGGCTTGATGGCCATGATCTCACCCCATGGTGGCATGAGCCTGGCAAGAAGAGAGTGGGATGGAGAGGCCAGCGGGCTCCATGACCCCAAGGCAGGATGTGACCTGCTGGCTCTGGGTGCCTGAGCCTCTGCCCCACCTTTTTGCAGCATTGCTGCCACCAGCCACCGCAGATGGTTTATATTGCAGTCCCTGCCTACTCTTCTGTGAAGTATCACGTCCATCAGCTGTGCGAAAATAAGGATGCTTAAAAAGAGCTCATGTGCTTGGGCTCCCACTGCAAGTTTCTAGGTGGGACAATTCCCTCTGAGGCCCTGCTTAATTAAACTTTAACCATGCTGCCCCCAAACCACACTCTCTGAAAAGAGAAGGTGGGCTGCCTGGGTGCGGACTCCCCTGCTACACACAACCGTGCTTTGCAAAGGCAGCCACGCCATGTGCCCGGCTCCCTGCTCCGGCAGCATGGCTGGGCTTCCCCCCGCACTCACCGGGGTCTCGACTCTTCCCAGCCCCTTGGTTGCAGGTGGGGAGGGACACAGGGGAAGAGATTCACATTCATTTCTGATGTATTTTTTCTGCGGGGGCATCCCTGGTACATGACATTGCACTGCAAACCCAGCTGTAAAGATTTGCCCCACCCTGAAGATTATTTTCTTTCTCTGTGGGTCATTTTGGTAGAGCTAGCGGCTTGGAACAACAAAGCAAAGCAATGAACGGGAGACAACACCAAAAACACTGAAACCCCCACTTCTCTCCAAGCAGACCATCTTCTGCAGGTTTTCTTCTGCATGAAACTCCTTTTGTTGCTTCTGACGTGGGATTCAGCAGCCAGACAGCAGTACAAAGAGGCTAGACTTGATGTTTGTTTGGTGACTGCACAGAGTCCATGGAAACGTGCTGGAGGATTTTTTTTTCCCCCTGTTCAAAGCTTTACCTGCTGGTGAGTCACCAGAGGGCTGGCTGAAGGAGCATATCATGCATAATTATTTGGAAAAGCAATCTGGCATGCTAACTCCTGTCACAAAACGTGCGGTTCATAATATACAGAAGGATGCTTCAGAGGATCCCTCGCCTCATTTAATTCCCCCATCGCAGTCTTAACCAAGAGGCAAGGAAGATGTGGGTCTCAACAGGCACTTCCCAAGCGCAGTCCCCGGTGCTTTCTGAGCACTGGAGCAGCCGCGGTGCAGTGGCAGGGAGGGAGTAGCCGCTTTGGTCCTTCCCCCTCCCCAGTCCCTGGAGCAGGACAGATCCATCTCTCCCAGCCTTGGCAGTGAGCACTGGGAGGTGTGAAGTGACAGCCACAGAGATTTGGGATCAAAGGTGCTCTGTCTCCCTCTGATAACTGAGAACGTAAATGCAGAAGAGCTCTTGCTTTCTGCCTTCCTCTCTCCCGAGGAGCTGCAGGAAGACAAAGTGTAAGTGGAAGATGTGCAGACTCACCCATGTTTCCCTGAGCCCCAGGCATCTCCTTGGCACAAAGCAAACACTCCTTTGGTTTTCTCCGGATGGGAGACTTGTCCCTGGCAGGGCAGCACAGCAGGACAGCATCCCTCAGCAAACCCTCCTTGGCCAGATGTTTGCTGCTGCGGTGGCGTCGGTGCTTTAAGGAGTGCTAATTCTGTAGGAAATAAATGGCATTTTGATTTTGGCTCCCAGCAGAGAAATAAAGGCAGGCAATAACACATAAATATAAAAATGAAATGAAATGTCATTTTGGGTGGCCTTAGCTGGTCACGTCAAGCTGCCTCTACTGTTCTCTGATGACTCTTTTCCCCACGCAGGGATCCAGCTGTCTTGTGGTACAGTGTCTTTTGGGCTGTGGATCCTCGCACCCAGCGAGAATGTGGTGATAACAGGAGTGAAAACAGGACCCAGTGTGAATTTGCCTGTCCCTCTCCCCCCTGATTTATACATCTTACCACGGGCTCCCCCATCCTGAGGCCAGAGGTGCCTTTCCCTCCCTTTCACCCAGGGAAAATCTCTGCTTGTCTGAAAACCAAGTGCAGGACTGGTGTCAGACTGAAAACCAAGAAGGGGTAAGGGGAAAGGAAAGCAGAGGCTGCAGCTCTGATGCAGCATGGGCTGGAAAGGTGATGGCCCAGGGCACCATGAAGCTTGATGCAGTTGCTGATGATTTTGCATCTCAGGGGCTTTGCTGATGTAGTGAGAGTTAAGATGCAGGTGAAGAGAGTCATTTCCAGGACAGCCCAGTATGCTGATAAAAACACCCATTTTTATAAAACGCTGGGTGCCTCAAATCGCCTGGGAACAGATCAGGTCGATAGGATGGCGGCTCTCTCCCTGTCTCTCATGGTTTTCCTGCAGAGTGCTACTACAAAGGAGAGTAGTTCTCTCCTGGATGTGGAGGTGGGAAGGTCTGGGAGTCACCGTTTGCCTTTCAGACAGCAGGGTGTTACCAGCTTCATGTCAAAAAAGAAAAAAAGAAGGCAAGAGTCTGTTCATGACAAAGGTTGGTTGCTGGTGGGTTGCGGTGGAGATGTGGATGTGGAAGGACAGGGATGTGCGGAAGGAGGTTTTGATGGTATTTGGTGGAGAGTGGATGGAGAGCCCAACCAGTGTTATGATTTCTCCCAGATCCCATCACTGAAATGGGAGAGAGGGTTTTTCCTGTGCCTCCCAGGGCACTGCAATCCCAGGACATCAGCTCCGTGTTGCCTGCTGTGGTGCATCACGTGGCTAAAGCATTGCCAGGCACCCCAGATGTGCCTCGCCGCTGAGCAGCCCTCGGAGGCTGTCGCCCAGAGCCTGCGGGGCCCAATTTGGGCAGCCCTCGCCCTTGTGAGGAGTCCCATGGCGTGGGAAGGATTTCTGTGCAGGCAAATTCTGCTCCAGATGGGATGGTCCTGCAACCCAGCACATCCCCAGCAAGCAAAATGTTATCCGGGTTTGCTTCCCTCATCACCACTCAGAGACTTTCCATTACCTGTTCAGGCAGTTTCTTTAACCACACATTTCTTCCGCTCAGCACTTTCGTAAATAGCTTCAAGTGGCCTTTTGGCAGGTTGGTGCTGCTCTAAATTTGCTGGGAAATGTCTCAGTCCACCTGGTAGTGTCCTCCTTCAGCCAAGCATCCCTGGGAGGAGCTCAAAGCCCCAGCCCATGCACTGGAGAGTGGCCGCAGTGGGACTGTGCACCAGCCGGCTTTGCTTGGGGCCTTTTGGAGTGCCCTTGGCCCAGCCCGACAGCCTGCCAGGTGCTGGACAGTATTAGCTGTGTCGAGTTGTGCTCAGCCTCTGAGGGCCTGCAAAACTCAGGTTGCCCAACGGCATCTCCAGGCAAATTGAAGGGCAAGTCAACCTGCCTCCGGCTGCTGGCTACCAATCGGCAAAGCCTATTGGGACAAAAGGCTGGGAAGCTGTAGCCTAAAGCTGCTTAAGGGAAATTAGGGTGTCTCTGGTTATTTACTTCTCTATAATAATAGAGAAAAGCAGAAGTGGGTCTTGCAGTAGCAGCGCAAGGTTTGCCAGTGCTTGTCTGTCAGAGCCTGAGTGGCTGGTAGCAGCACAACATACTGGGTAAAATGCCAATCCTTAGGGCTCCCCTGAGTCCTGGGAAACAAAATAAAATCCCTGCAAGTGCAGAACAACGCCCACGCCATGATGAACAACTGTGAATGAGGAGAGAGCTGCGAGTGAGCTTGGCTACAAGTGCATCTGGATGCAGGGCCACAGCACCGGGGGCTGCCGGAGCTGACAAACACGGCTGCCACCGGCTTAGCCTGGCTGGAGTTTTATAGAGTAAGAGCCATGAGTATTCCTTGCAGGAAATAGCAGGGCACGGGCAGGAGTGGGGAAGATTGTCAGTGCCCTGAGGCAGGGAACTGAGTGGAGATTTCCCTCAGTTTCAGTGTGTGAAAAACCACACCTCCTCCATATCCCATCCATCTTTGCAGCCATCGGTACCCAAGGGCAGTGGGGATCATGTTCTTCCTATCAGGATGGGTTTAAGGACAACCTCCAGCCAGGCTCCTGCCAGTGCTTCCCAGAAAACTATGTCCCATAGTTTGAGGGGCATAGGAGTTTTGCTTGGTAGAAAACACAACAGGTCAGTTGTCCAGGTAGTTCCTTTTGTGGTGCTGTAAAATTCACCAGTGGCAGAAGCCACACCAAGTTTTCATGCCAACAGGGAGGCTCAGGGTCAGGCAGAGGAGGAGAGGAGCAGAGGGCTCTAGGTGTGCAGGGCTGTGCCCAAGGGGCACCACTTCCTCCCTGCAGCATCAATCCTTTGTCATCTTCAGGAATGAGCAGAAAAATAAATGGGCAGGAGCTGCTCACTGGTGCTGCAACAAAGCTGCAAAATAAAAGGTCTGCGGACCTGCAAGAGAGATTGTTGGAGAAAGATTTTATTGCAAGTGGCCAAGAAACTCTGGTGTACAAGAGAGGGTTCAAATGATAAGCTGTCTCCAGCCAGCTCGGTCTGGAGCTATTCCTGTAACCTGCATTAAGGTTTCTTACCCCAGGTATGTATCAAATCACCGTCGAGCACATCAGGAGAAGAAAACAAATTGTAATAAATCCTTGTGCTGGCCCTGCGATCGATGCCTTAGCAAGGTAACTCCTCAGTGGATCCCTTCCTGCAAGAGAAGGTCAGCAACACCTTGATGCCAGGTCTGCAAATTCCCTATTAACCCCGGGAGTTATAGACTGTGCCTAAGTACCATTTGCTCTTCTTAGTTAATGAGGTTATAATTAGAAACTGAAAATCTTACCATTGGTTAGACAAGCTGGTGCTGGATGGTTTGCAGCTCCCAGCGAGCGAAGAATCCGCTTTATTTGGAGGGTTATACCCCGAATTGTTCAGCCAGAAGCAACACACTGGGCTTGTGTCCATGGGAGAGAAGCCCAGCACTGCTGTTTGAGGGCAAGGCATCTTTTTTTGTTGTTTCTTCTTTTACGTTTCTCTTGTTACAGGGCTGGTGTGCAGGTGCACGTGCTGCCATTTCGATGACAGGCATCCCCTTCCCCTTGCACTGGGCTGTCTGAATCCCCCACCTGTGCTCTGTGCATCGCCCTTGGTCTCTCTCCTTCATCATTTTTGCTACCGTGAGGTTTTTTTTTTTTACCTTTTGCCCGCTTCATTCAAGGAGGTTTCTCCCCTTGGGCTTTGAAGGTTACTTGATTTTTTTGGTAAAACTTGAAAAACTGATAGATCCCACTTCCCATCAAAGAGAGCTGTGTCTCAGAGGTGTTCCGGGCATGGAGACCCCAGGCTCAGCCTTCTGGTGGGACCCCAGCACAGCTGCAGGTGTCCTTGTGTGCTGGTGCCTGGGGGCTGCTGACTGACCTACACTGCCCAGGGTTGTCTCTAACCCTTGCTCAGCACAACCTACGTAGCTGGGCATCAGAGCAGGGTGTGCAGGAGAGGGCAAGGTCCTACTGCTCCCCAAACTCTCCAACCGAGCTGTGCCGGCTCCTGCCGCTTGTGAGTCACCTGGGAACCACTGATATGAAGTGAATGGTCAACGTGCTCCTTTCCCAAGCACTAATCGTGGGGTCACTGCTGATTCAGAGGTGATGTTTTAAGCACTGGGAATCACGCCTGCCACGCAGGAGCACCTACTGATGGCAGCGGGCAGGCTGCCATCTCCTGCCCTTGAGATTGAGAGGGTGGCAACACGCAAACAGGGGGAATAATGCAGATAGCACCTGCATTGATGTCAAAGGGCTACGTCGGTGAGATTTGAGGGAGAGTTGTCTAGGTGACGCAAAAACCCACACAAAACCCACCTTCCCTGTCAGATAACGCAGGTCTGAGTTTAGATTGCAGAGATGCTACTCTGCTTTATTGAATCGGTCAAACAATTAACCTAATTTTTCATTTTCCAGACCACGTGCCTCCCATAAGAATTTAAATATTGCCAAAGAGCTTAATGCCATATCTGAGGTTTAAATATAGCCTCCTGGTAGCTGATAAGGAAATAGAGGAAATAAGTAAGTTTAAAAGGCATGTGTAAGTGAAGACATTTTTAGAAGACTTAAAACCAGAGCAGACCAAAACTGGCCTGCAAGCAAAATAAGGAACTCCAGGGCTGCACCTGAAGTGTCTGATCCTGGACATAGGAGGCTATGGAGTAAAATGTTTTGCTCTGTACAAAGTAAAGTCTGTTACGGGCTGGACCACAGCAAGTCCCAATCTGCAGCTCTCAGCCTTGTGCCCCTGCTGTGAGCACCTCTTCAGTTCACAGAGCATCAGCCGAGAATCCTGAGTGGGATCTGGTACCCAGCGCTGCCAGTGCTTTGCGTTCAGTGGGATGGTCCCCACACCTGGTGTTTTCCCCTAAATCTCCAGCAGCAGAGTAATGTGAGAGGGGTTGTACCTCAGTTTCCCCAGAGCTGCTACCCCTGATCTCCCGGGGAAAAGGCCTGCATACCCGGAGCACTCTGCAGGCGAAGGTCCTTATGGCTGGACACAATTCCACTGAATTTTAACCCAGATCCAGTGTTTCCAGAATTGGCTCCTCTGCTTCCCTGGCTGGCAGTGCTGCTCCTGGGCATCCAGCTCTGGTCACGTCAGGTCATGCCTCCCCTGCACATTTCTGGCTGGCCTGGACTTCGGTCAAAAATTTTTCCAGCTGTATTGTTCTGCAGCGACACCGAGTAGCTGCTTCACGCCGAATGTGCGAGCTCCCGTCTGCGCTCCTCACAGTCACCCAGCAGCTTAGTTGGTCGCTTGAGGGCAAAGAATAGTTTTAATGACGTTGCACTTGTCGTTCTGCAGCTTTGTTTTTTTTGCCACACAGCTGCCATTAGCAGGAGTTTGCTGTGCGCTTCCCAACACATCCTTCTCAGCCAGCCTCCTTCCACAGTAGCACTTCAGTTGCTATTGAAGGTGAGGGACGCGTGGACACACAGACACATGTGAGGAGCATGTGGGAAGTGGCCAGAGGAGCAGCAGGCCCTCATTTTCTGCTTCCCCCCCAAAGCAGTGCTCCCCTCTGTGTTTACAGGGAGAAGATGAGAAAGGATTTGGGCTTTCAGTGTGTTTGGGGGATACAATCTGGATTCAAGGCTGAAGCAGTTTATCAAAATTTCAGCATCTATAGTGCTGTTATGGTTAGCTTGTGCTGCAGATGCTGGACAGGTTGGGGGTTGCACAGCATCTCTTCCAGCTTGAAGTGGAAATTGGGAAAAAACATGTCTTGGTAGCGGGTAATAACCAGTGCGGCAGGGCTGGCACGGGCCTGGGGGTCGTGTCAGATGTGCCTTCGTGTCGGATTTCTGGTGATGGATCTGAGGTCTGGCTCTCTGTCTGCCTTTGGTTGGCATGGAGAGCTTTTAAGCAAATCAAGAATTGTATTTCATAATGCATGATGCGGGGAGGAAAATCTGTCTCAAAATGACTTCCACATCTCAGATCTTTCCAACAGGCTCTGCAGAGCCGAGAAACCCAGAAGGTTTTCCTAATTCTACCAGGGGCCCCTGAGTGGATCTGAGAGCTTTCTTTTCCTTTTGGCAAGGAGGAGGCACCAACCTCAACGCAGCTTTGCAGAGATGCTTGAGCTCTAGAGATGAAAAGTGTTATTTTGCCTCTGTTTTGACTTTCTGTTGTATTCACTTGCAAGACTCCTGTAATTATTTTGCTTTGTTTGTTTTGTTTTCGAACAAAGAAACACCACTTCAACCTAAATTTAGTGCCCCGTGTTTGTGAGCAATCTGCAATTAGCAAGCAGTGTATCTGTGTGCTTGATGGCAGCAGAGAAAAGGGACCGTGTTAGTGTGGTGGGTGATAGTTTTTTCTCCCAAATAAGCAACATGTAGGAAAACAGTTAAGCCTGTACATTCCTGTCTGCTTCTTTCCTGATGCAAACATGTATAGGAAACATGGATGTTGATGATGGGGCTATTGATAGAAGTTGCCTGTGAACTGCTTCACAGATTTCAGCAACGTGGTCCCCAGCTTGCTCCTTCCACCCGGCCTCCATGATAGCCCATGGGCATCCTGCATCCCACTCCTCTCCCACCCCTCTCCACCCAGAAGGTGTTTGCAGACTTTGCTTGCTGCTACATTGACATTCACATCAGAAAAGGAAAGCATTGCATATCGACTGTGTCCTTTTAAAGTGTGTTCAACCCCTCTTTAATCTAATTGCTGCAAAACCCACGGTCCCCACTTATCTGCATTGTTAATGATCTACACCAGCCTCAGAGTTTTCTCCCTTGCCCTGTCTCCTGCAGGATGGATGCAGCTCTGTCTCGCACTCGTCTCTTCCCTCTGCCCACTCCCGAGGATGTGCTCACTAGCGCATTCCAGTTTCCTTACGAAAGAGAGCAGTTACTCTGCAGCGCTAGCTTGGAAAGGGCTGGAATTTGCATTTTAGCTCGGAGGAAGGAGATTTGCTGCCATCTGCACCTGGTGAGAGAAAGAGCTCCACAGCTGGAGGCAGCTGCCAAACTTCTGCCAAACACCCTGCCTGTGAAATAAAGCAGCCTGCTCAGCTCTGCACTGGGTACAAGTGTAAAATCTACAAATATATTATCAGGCAAAGTGCTTTTAATAACAGAATATATTTGGATTGCATACAGCTGGATCTAGGCATGACAGAAAATGGCCATACACATGCAGAAATAGTTTTTTTCCATTTCCATAATTTAAGTAATGAGATCCACTGGTTATTATCCCAGTGCCCATGTAACTGATAAAACAGTTCAGATATCCTACACACATACACTGCAGAGCAGAACGAAACTTCTGGAAATTTTACATCAGATACAATCAACCTGTTGTCAATTCCCTTACATGGGGCTGCTAAAGAACAGGAAAAGAAGGAAAACAAAATTGTAATGCTATTTCCTTATTGCATAGGCAAACACTCTGTATGAGGCGCAGAATTGCCCAGGAGCAAAGTCCAGGACTGGGAGGGATACGGTAGATAGGGGTAGGTGCAGTAGATGGTGACATTGTTGAGTTAAGAGTGCCACCATACTGACTCACGTAATCTGTCTACATAGTTAAATATACATAGCATTGATTTTCCTATTGATGAATACTTTTGGGCCACAGGTGATGGATGCTGCAGATGAGGGCTGTGCACGGGTTGCAGGTTGGGGCCAGCTGCTGGAGTTGCCCATGGGGCTCTGCCACAAGCAAACCCCAGCAGCCCCAGGAGCCCCCTGAGGGATACCTCGTGGGGTACCGCTGCCTTCCCCAGCGAAGGGGAGGTGGCTCCCAGGCTGAATTCAGGGGTGCTTGTGTAGTCCTGTCCTGCCCCAGCTCTGTGAAAGCCTCCATCCTTGCCACCACTCTGCACCAAAGGGGTCTCTGGCTTGGGGGCAGAGTTCACATCTCGAGGACAAGGTGGTCCCTTCCAGACTGCCTCCGAGGGACTGTGGCTCCTTGCCACGAGCATGCCAGCATGTGGACACCTGCCTGCCAGCATTTGGGCTGGGGCTCTGGCCTGAGTTAATGTACCAGAGTAAAGACAACATTTCCAAGGGTCGGGACAAAAGCTGGGACCGCTGTTTTAGGATATCCATCTGCATAGTCCACTCAGTACAGGAGCTGTGGGGCAAACCAGCCTTAGCTGACAGCCCCGCTTTCACTGGAGAGTGCTGGAGCTTGGTGCCTGGGTTTCTTGCCCTGTGGGTTACTGACTCAATTGCAGAGAAACTGAGAACGCTTGATTCCCCTCTCTCTTTATTTGTTTTTCGTGAGTCACTCCACAAATAACTATCCAAGTGAAATGCTCAGCTGGGAGGGCTTTGGTGTGGGACCTACCACTGGGGAGAAGCCTGGCATCACGAGCTGCAGATCAATCTGCGGGTAGTCTTTGAATATGACCAGCAGTATAGTCATTTGGTTCCTTGGACAAATACAAATTGAAAAGGTAATATTTAATCGGCATTTAAGTAAGCAGTATAATAGCATGTGGTCTTTGCTCAGACTTGTGTGTTCTAGTCCAGCTTCTGTCCAATGCCAGCCGAGATCTTGAGGACTCTGCTACGCTGTTCCCAATCACATCTTCATCTCCATGTCTTGCTTTTTGGGAGGCTGGTCTGCAATTGCATGGCCCTGCTTTGTGAGCTCTCCATGCTTCTCCTGTTCATCTCAGGCTGCTGTAAATCAGGAGGAACCTCACCAGCACCCATGGCACCAGAATAAAAATGATAAAAGAGCCACATCTAGCTTAGTGGCGTGATTCATTGCCTTGCTATTTGCAGGCTGGTCTTGCACAGCTCTTCTGGAAGGGAATAGCCACGGCTCCTCTTCCCCTCCATGTTTCTAGTGCCAATCTTTTATCTATCATAGTGAGGAGGTTTAGTCTGTCAGTGGGAAGGAGCCACACTGAGTTCCTAGTGTCTTTTACTTCTACGGTTGTGGATGGTGCTTCCATCCACGTCCAAATATTTTGGTGTCATAGGGACCCTTCCAGTAGAGACTCTGCGGGTCAGACCTGGGGAGATATGGGAGGTAGGGAATGCTGTGGCTGCATGGGAAGGCACATGGGGGTCATGGATGGACTCTGGCGTGGTGACCCAGGTCCAACTCCAGCACCAGAGCAGCAGGACATGCGAGGCCACGGCAGGAGGACCAGCAGGAGAGGACGGGCGAGCGCCGGGCTCCCACCTCTGCCTTCCTCCCTGACCTCTTCCATTTTGTTTTCTTCCTGTTGCTCTGAGCAAGCTGCTGAGTCAGAGCAGTGGGAGCAGGAAATTCTCTGTTTGGAGGGTGAGATCAGAGTCTTGTTCCTGCTAAGCAAAAGCAATTTGTTTTGCTTTGCTGGCGATTTCACCGCAGTCAGGCCGGGAGGCTGGGCAGCGGGCTCCTCGTCCGGCATGCTCACAGGCTGCCTGTTTTCCTCACACCATCACGATAGCACCTCTTGCAAATACAATTACACCAGTTTCACAAATTAAGTATTGCAGGTACGGTAATGAAGTGTGAGTCGGATTATTAAGAACAAGTCATAAGATTTTTTTTCCACGCCCATTTTCACAATAAGTAATTATAATAATTCCATCCCATCCTAAGGACTCCAAATCTTAATTATATTTTAAATTGTTGTGAAATGCTTAATCTGACACAAGAGAAAACATAAGGGGAAAAAAAAGAAGCAGCCTTTCATCTAATGATGTTACAGTGGTTAACAGGAAGCTCCTTTTAAATCTACTTTGTTTTAGAGGTTTTATTAGCTAAGAAAGTGCTTTGGGACTTTGTACTCAGGGATATAAGTTTTTAATTTAATTGTTTTTGGCTCTGAAGGTTTACAAAGAGATACTTTCATTGGGCTGCAAATGATATTTCCCTTACAATGTAAAGGACGCCTTGTCTCCATCTAAATGAAAAGCACAATTCTGTTGCCTTTCTTCATAAATGGTCCTTTCAGTAAGAGAGTTTGCATAGTAAAGCCCACAGAAGAGAGAGCAAAACCCAACTCTCTAAGAGCCTCTCTCAAAGAGCAAAGTCAGGATTTTCTTTCAAAATCTTTAGTGCAACAAGCAAAAAAAAAAAAAATTTAAAATGCATGGCAGCATTGCCTTGGCAGTGCCTGTTTTGGCCAACAGTGCATTGGCTCGAAATGATACAGTTGTCCCAGATGCACATTAACCGCCTTGCTCCACATGGGTCATGGCAGCAGACTCAAGGCCCTCGCAATCCGCAGTGCCCACACGTTAATTTATATTCTTAAATCATAGCTTCGTAGTCTTCATCCTGTCTCTCCCTCTCCAAAAGTATGTAGACGAGGTACCCACATTTTTGATGGCTGAATCAGAGGACATGCCTCCTGCTTTATATGAATACATGAAGAAGAAGCTGAAGAGCGTCCAGTTTAATTGCAAAATATTTAGGGTTAGGATTTTTTGGTCCCCTCCAAATCTGCTTTGTGGCTTGGGTAGCACCAAGCTACCCAGAGCTCTCCCGGCCCCTCCAGAGAGCGGCACATCAAAGGATCTGGCCCAGGTCTCCTGACTCATGCCCTTCTTCTGAGCTCTTTGCATTGAGGCAGCTCTTGTTTGCCCACAAAAATGCAACCTTGTTATTATTTTAAAGTTCTAGAGGGGAGGAATGAGCACACTTTGAGTCTCCACTTTTTCCTAAGGCTGTCTATTTGGAAAGAAAAAAAAAAAAAAAAGCCACTTTTTTCCGCAGTGTGAAATGCTGCGGCGCTCCAGAGCAAGTTCTGATGGTGCCGTCCGGGCACAGGCCCTCTTGAGGGAAGAAACGTCTACTGGTGACCTCCTCAAAACAGTGAAACCTCTGGGGTCAGTCGCTCTACCCCAGGAGTGTTCTGCTCAAACCCCTGCCTTGTCTCACTTCACCCATGTGCGGACGTGTAGGCCAAGCTGATATGAGGAGGAAGGAGCTTTGCATCGCTGAGGAGCAAGGAGCGCACCTTGAGGTTGGTTGGTGGGGTCCACCGGCAGATGTCAGGATGCCTGCCTAGAGCTACTCAAACTGTTGGCCACTCTCACACTTCCATGGAGGTATAGAGCTGGGATTCATCTTGGGTGAAGCCTTTTTGTGCATGGGAAAAAAAAAGGCTTAACTAATGGACAGTGTAATTAAATAGTGGGTAATTGCCATTTTCATTTCCTGTACCCTGCCCTAGGAGGATAATAACAGGTTAGGCTGTATCAAAATGCTCCTGAATACCTTTAACAACACAACAACAGCAGTTAACTGCAAAAATTTCTAGAAAATCATGGGGTCAGCAATATCTCTTGGCACTCAACAGTTCAGGCCTTGCTCTGGTGAGGCAGCTCTTTGGAAATGCTCATAAGCAGTGGTTTGGTAGAAGGTAGTTGCCATGCCATCTTTCTTTCTGTTTGCTTCCAGAAAGACTGGGAAACTCTCTACTCCTCTCCATTAACAATGGTTACATGAACAATCCTACTTGCAGAATGTCTCTTTTTGTGAAGAAGTACTTGGAAAGAAGAGTTCAGGGTAAACAACAGGCTTTTCACAGGCAATGCAGAACAGATAAAAATAGGATCACATTCTCCATCAGCCATCTGGTGATAAAATAGGGCTGTGTGTAGTGTAACTGGTCAGTAAGACAGCTATTATTTATACAGTGCTCTGGGCGAGCATCACACTTCTCAAGGGCTGAATCTGTTATGGAAATTGGAATTCATTCTCTAAAGCAATCACCTCCCAGAGCAATCATAATGTAAACATGTGGCCAGCAGGTGGAAGACAGCAGCCCATGGCCACGGTGAATAGAACAAGTGTAGTCACTTTAGCTGTTCACTTGTTCTCCTTCCTCCTGTGCCATTTCCCATCGCTGTGACACAGATGCATTGCCATTGTGCCTACAGCCCAGTGGTCCTCACAGCCAGGCACCGCACAACAAGATAATGAAGAAACTCTCCTATGGCTACAGGCTAACAGTTTAGTGTTTTCTACTCCACTGCTTCATCCTTCCATCGTATTATTCCAGCTCAGCAGGAAACACAAACACAACTTTTGATTCAGGAAAATGGCTGGGACATTTCTCCTCTTGTGGGAAAAATAAACACAAATGTTGGCTGTAGTTTCTCACCAATGCTCACTCACTTTCAGCCTGGTGCACTGGTAATTAGAGTGCAGGTTAATAATACATAAGGACACGAATGATGCATCGAGAGCTTAAAACTGATTTTAGTTACAACAGCTTAGGGTAGCACAGAATAAGGCAGTATTGGGGTGCTGTGTGTTCATGGCTGCATGGGTAGCAGCATGGGTTACAGCGAAGGACGTGCCTCTTTGGAGTGAAAATGGATGACTATGTATTTTTAATGGGGTGTTTATGGTGTGCAAGTGCCATGCAGGATGGGTATGGGTCACACGCAGGTCAGGGGTCCCATACTCAGTGGCCCGATGCAATGTGCCTGGTCAGTGGAGTGTGTGTCCCCGCTGCCTTTCCCACCTCTGCAGCCCAACTCAGAGGAACTGTTGCACCTCTCTGGCCCTGGTGGCAGCGTCCAACATAAAGGAAGATCCTGATTTGTTCCAATGGGATGAGGCCCTGCACTTTGCAGCAGGCTGGGCTCTGTCCTACCCCTGCTTCCATGGGGAGCCACATGGCCACTCTTTGTACACTTGAATTCCAGGAGACCTCGTTAAGAAGCAAGTAGAGTCAATGGTTTCTTCTACTAAGATGTCCAAAATTGATTTCTTGCACTGACCACAGCTTAACGAATAATGTTCCCAGCAAAGTTTGCAGCTACAGGTGTGGAAAGTGTCATTTACACAGGCATCCTTAGCAATGCTAAATCCTACTTGTCATGGTGCTCTGACTGCTTTTCAGTGGAAGCTCTGGCTGGCCCCTGAGTGCCACCCACCGCTCCAGGCAGGCAGGAATCAAGGGGAGTTTTGACTGACCATGACCAGCTCTGCTGTGCTCAGGTTTGGGCCAGCCCAGCCGTGATTCCAGGTGTTTCATCTCACAGCAGAGCCACCTGCCAGTGGTGGCCGGGTGACTGCCTTGTTTCTGCTGCCCACCTGCGAAGCTCAGAACTGCGATGGGCTTGCGGAGCGCCAGCAGTGGAAAACATGCTGACTGCTGGATCCCCACCTCCCTCTTGGTGTCTCCCCTTCCCTGCATCCCAGTCTGAACGGGTGTCTGGGATGGTGAGTGGGACAAACAGGAGAAGGTATCTGTGAAAAATCTATTAAAATAATATTCTTGATAGTTAGTGCATTTGCATGTATAATGGCCGAGGTGCTTTCCCTGGCTTATGCCATGGCAAATTCGGGAATGGCCATAAGGCATGTCTGCTTGAAGCTATAGTGAGCAATACTGGAAAGTGCTGGGTGGAGCAGGGAGGGGGACGGCTATTATGTGCACATGGTCATTACACATGTAAACACAATATTAAAAATAGAGCTGGCTGAATACTGCCAAGCATTTCTCTGACTACCCGTTGGAATTAGAGAGAGACGTGGGTTTGGCTGGACTCCCTGCCATTTTGTTCATCGCTCCTGTGATCATTTCAGTGTGAGAGAAAAATGCCTGCAGAAAACAGATAATAAACTCGTGTGTGTGAGTATTTACATGAGAAAGTTTTGTTCCGTATGGGGTGGGACACCGTTCAACGCAGCAGCGGCAGAACAGGATTCCTGAAACCTCCTGCCAAGGATTTGCATCCCTCCCTGGAGGTGCAGAGGCTGCTGAGATGCAGTTGCAGTAAGTGAACACAAATCACGCTGGAGAGCACTCAAGGAAGAGGGCTCCTGGAGGACCGACACACCAGGTGAAGAGAGAAGACCAGCGTGGTGGCTCTAAAGGACAGCGGTGCCCTGTAATTTCACCCATCATCATGAGAAGCTTTTCATGCCAGAGGCGACATGGAGAAAGTGGGAACCTTCGGATTGAGACTTAGCAAACTGGGACAGGATGCATAAGAAAATCTTAAACCAAGGACCCTCAGGCTGAAAGGCTGAAATTGATTCTCAAAATTCAGAAGGGGTGAAGACAAGAGCCAGAAAAATTATTTGAAGGCTTGGAAAGATGCTCTGAGCAGTTCAGCCTGTTTAGTTTATGATAAAAAGAGAGAACAAGAGGTGATGTGATTAGGGCGTAAAGATACTTTTCTAGGGTGAAAGCAGTGCATACTACAAAGGCCCTATAACAAATATTGCCTCCTTGTTTCCTTATATTTTTCCATCTGTCTCATGTAATCCTAACTAATTTAGCAGGAAGAAACAGAAGACAGAGCTGGGATGAAATTTTCATAAATTCATTTGATTTCAACGTCTGACATGCAATTACAGCCACCACACTTGGCACATATGTTGCTATATACTGAGTAGATGCCACTCAAGAGTGTAAAACCTTGTGAAGAAGAAAGAGGGGACTCCATTTTCACCCTCTGAAATTTGGAACGAGGTGGTTCTGACAGTGACTCTCACCTGCCTGCATCCTCTCTTGCTTTCCATGTGGGGAGGGTCTGGGCTGAATTTGAAGCTTTCCCAGGGTTTGGAGGCGAGGGGAGAGTCCTGGCACATACCAGATCTCCTCCAGGTCTCCAGCAGACAAAACAAACCCATGCTGCTCTGCTGGGGATGATGGTGGGAAGTCCGCTCTGGAGTGGTTAATGGGGTCGTTCTCAGGTTCCTGAAAGCCTTGAGAGGTTTTTAAAAGTAGTATTATCCTGTCCCAGGAACTAACTTGCTTTGAAGTAAATTAGAGAGGGAGAAAGAAAAAGCAGTATAACCTTCAGCTGTCACCGCTGCTGCTTGTCTCTACCTGAGGGATTAAGCTGTTAAAACCAAATGTGAAACAAGCAATTTTCAGGCAAGTGATGGCAAGATACAAACTTATTTTTTTTTGTTGCTAGAATTGACAGAAGCAAAACCAAACCCATCCCCTCCACACTTACACGCAGATAAAAGAGAAGTAACATGGTCCTGGCGTGGGATATATATAACCTACAAGGTGTTTCTATTATTAGAAGCTGGCATCGGCACTGGGAATAAACCGCACAGATTGATAAAACAAACACCAGGTCAGCCAGGATGGGACTGCAGAGGGAGGGCGGTTTCTATGGTGATGGAGAACAGCCGTGATGGGAGGTATGATGTGTAGGCGGCAGCGAACAGCAGCTTCGCTCCCAGCAAAAGTGGTTAGTTGCTTCGGAGACAGGTGCGCGCTCTGAAAAAAAGCACCTCTGAGGGAATAGGATGGAGACGGGGGGATGGCGGGGTACCAGCTATGCCAGACGTGGGCTAGTCAGGAGGTGAACAAATGGGGTGGTGTCAAATGTGATGCATTTTGGTCATTAAAAAGCCTTTTCTGTGCTAAAACACCACAACTGTGAACACATAGTTCGGAAACGGCGCACATCTGGAGGCCAGCATCCTGGTGACGGCGGAGAGTAGTGAAGAGGTCTACAAATTAAACAGTAAATAAGAGCACAACTGGTAGGAGGAATAAAAATGACATTTAAAAATGAATGCACATGCCTCACTGAGGCCGCTGGTGCACATGAGCTGATCAAGCCTCCAGGAGCTGCTTGTTGAGCTCCCACGCCTCCAGGAGAGGCCCACGGGAAGATGTCAAGGGGGAGGTAGTTGGTGAGATGGTTTCTATCCTCTTCCATACAGTCTCAAGCCGGGAAAACACACAGATGAATATTCAACCCAGAGTCCTCCCCTCTACCCAAAGAGGGTAACTTCACATGGTGGAAATCATAAAAGATGAATACAGTGATATAGCTCATAAGGTGAAGCTGTGTTGCTCGGTGGACAGCCCACGTACAGCTGATGTGTGGGGACATGATGGGACCATGTCTCTGCGAGAGGATGCTCTATGTGAAAAATGAAGCTGTAAATGAGTTTTCCCCCAGCCTGTCCAAGCCTGAAGAGATACTGACGTGTTTCTGTCTCTGCCTGAGTTGTGACTAAAGAAGTAGTGGACTTTGCTGTGTCCAGACCTATGAGACACAGCTGAACTCCAATATGCAGAAACTCACTTTTATGGATCTTCTTTCAACATCTGTATGGCTCTTGTGACAGCTTCAGATGTTACGGAGGTCTAAGCGGTTAATCCTCTCGGCACTCACACGAGGTGTCAACACTTGAAGTTTGCAGAGGCACAGACATGGACAGGAGTGGCCACAAGCACATGTGAGGAAGGAGGACATCTTTGCTCCCACATCGCCTGGGCTGGCTGTGGGTGCTGGAGCTCACATAGGGTTGGGTTGAGAGATGGTGCCAGGGGGTGCTTCCTGCCAATGTGGGGCAGGGTGGAGGACAGCCTGGAGACACCTAAGTGGAGCAGCGAGGCCAGACCCCCAGCTGCCCCCATGCTCTTCAGGGATGTGCAACCCCAAGGGGGGAGTGCAGGGGCTGTTCACTGCCCATTCCCAGGTAACAACGTGATGGCATCAATCAGCAGTGACAACACAGACACTAATCCGTAGCTCCCCCTGACCTCACATTAGTATCGCATTGCATGCTGCAGCAATTAGCACCCTTGCATTAGTGATAGATGAGTAACCTTAGATCCTGCTCCTTACTCACAGGACTGAACAGCAAGACTGAAGTGAAAGAATTGCAAGCTACCACAGAGGGACTAAAAGCAGAAGATCCTCCTTCTTCCATCCTGGAACCATCCTGGAACCTCCCTCATCCATCCTGGTAGTGACCACATACAGTAGCCCATTAGTACCAGGGTTTTAACAAGCTGAAAAAGGCTTGAAAAAGTAATTCCATTTTGAGAACTGCATCTCCAAAGTTTATTGTGCTCAAGGGAATCCAACTCATATCCTTTAAAAGTCAATATAACTTATTCTGCAGAGAGAGCTGTTAATTTTTTAATGGAAAAGTGGTTGCTTAATATAAAAATGAAGACTTATACAGATGTCTGATTTAATTTAAACATCTTGGTAAACAATTAAAACATCTTAGTAAATTCACAGCACAACACCTTGTATACACAAAGTTATACTCCTTTTTTCCTCTGAATTGTAGCCTTTTTCTGCCCAACGCCATGTTTATTGGAAAGACTTTGCCAACTGGGCAAAAGCAAGACTGGAACCGTGTGCTTGCCCTCCTTCCAGAGCTGCTCCCTGCCCTGTGAGGGACACGGATTTCGGTGCACCAGAGCATCCTGCCTGGCAGGTCCCTGTCAGTAACAAGTAATCAGAGTAACAAGAAATCAGAGTAACAAGAAATCAGACCTTTCCAAATGAAGGTCAATCCCGACTCTGCCTCCTTTCCCATCACTTCAGCCACAGTCGCTTTATTTTGGAGCCAGTTTCTTGGCCAACTTCCTCCAAGATGTGTAGTTTGAGTTTTTCTTTGTAAAGCTACTAACAGTTATTTTCCTCCTTCGGTTATACTGAAATGGAAAAGGATTTGAAACATAGCTAGGCCCTCTGTTTTGAACATTTTCCTTGAAGTTTTTAAAGCAGACATTGCAAATTAGTCCTTTCTACAGCAAATTGTCTCAGGGAGCTGAAATGAAATAACCTGAGCATCATACAATCCCGGTGAATTTGCTACAGCATTTACAAGGCAACTCCTTTTTCATCAAAAAAGAAGCTTTCTGGGAAAATAAAGTTGAAATAATATTGCTCGTGCTCCTATAAAGTTTTCAAGAGAGGATATTAAAGATAAATTCAGCTTTATGAACAGTCATGCCTATTAGTCATTTGTCATTACTGTTGTTTGTGAGTAAGTGAGAGTGACTATGTTTCTGCTTTATTTTGTGCTTTGTTTTCACAACCTCTTTCCATTTTCCCTTACAGAAGAGCATAGATTTTTTATATTTATTTTTTTTTTACGGAGGATGTCTCTTCAATGTTTCTGAATCTCAAGACTGAAGTTTTCTTAAACCAGAATTTAACGCTGTATAACCCTGCCTACCTCCCATTCCAACTGACTTGAGCTACTCTAGGTCTCATGAGCTAAAGGACATCATCTGCAGGTGAAATAATGAGACCAGCCCTGGCTATGAGCAATGTAATTGCCAGAACTGGCCTTTGCTAGGGGCAGCACTGCCGTACTAGCGCATAGCTACGCCACGGGAGTTTGCAATAAGAAGGAAGCGTCCAGTTTTGTTTTTTTACCCAAAGGAAGATACCTGTCACTGCACCGGAATAGGATTAATTAAAGGTAGTTTTAAAAACTCAGCTTCTTTGAGATTTCTGGAAATGATTACCCATTGGAGCAAAATGTGCTCCGTGAGCACGGCAAATACACTCCTGTAGCCAACAGGAGACCATGAGCTATGGGCGGAAGAATGCAAACACTCGGGACAGCCCCATGGAAGCAAAACCTTCATCCTGAGGAGCAGAGGAGAGACCATCCTGCTCTGGGGTGCCGAAGAACTCTCCGGCTCACTTCCCAGCCTTCCTCGAAACCCTCCCAACCGCACACTGATGTCAATGGATCCTACTCAGTTCGTGACATTTAACATGGTCACAGAGTGAAGTCGTTCATAGAAAGCTCCTTGTTCTGCCCAGTAATGCGTGCACACAATTTAGAGCATTTTTCCACGTAGCTATGCTGCAGTCTTCTAAAAAATGCATGTGCAGGCAGCTCATTCTGCAAATCCTATGGCAACTGGCTGCACCGCGGACGGTTGGCTGAATCCAAATGTGCAAGGCTTATGCATTAGGAAATGTTATATTCAAATGGAGAAAACTTTCTAGAAATATTAATATTCAGCACCCACTATCAAGAGATCATAGCAATCCAACAAGAACTGACTGCTTTGAATTATTATTCATGTACCATGGAATATGTATTTTTTAAGTAGCATTGTAAATTAATGCTAGCAAAATGTAATTTGTAATTTAAATGTAAAGCTGAATTGACTAAGAATATAATTAAGCTTTGAATGCCTAGGTAGTATCTGCTAACCAGACTGTTTTGTGGTGGTTTTTTTCACTAAGATGTTAAAGTGTATTATTTACTCTGAATACCTCAATGCATATTATCTGTATATGTGTGCTATAAAAATGTAAATAATAATAAAAGATTAGTTTATACACCATTGAATTCCAGGCTGATACATTTCTGTGAAACTGAGGACTGCTTTATGCAGAGCTATATGGGATTCTTTATTGGTGCATAGAGGCTGCTGGCTCAGCCAGGGGGATGTTAGGAATAAACAAAGCCCCTCCTTCACAAATGGTGGTTCTGCTGCTTGAATTTAATGTAACCGAAGTAAAAACTTTTATATTAATCAAATATAACGCAGTTGTACAGCTTTAAGTGGTACAGAAATCTATGTTAATATTTACTTCAGCGCAAGATAATTGTAAGCATATATAGAATATATCTATCAGTCTACCTTCATCTTGAAATCACTGTGTAGTTGCATAAACATTTTGGTCCTGGCCGGGCTGGTGTGCAGAGTTCCCGTCGCTCGCCCAGCCCACTGCTGCCCCCTCAGCACGGGAGTTTCCCCACTGATGCAACCACCTGTGGGCTGCGCTGCAAATCTGGGACCACGGGTATTAGTGACATGATCTCAGTTAAAAAAAACAAAACAAACAAAACACGTAGCTACACCATTAGAGACAACTAACCGCGAGGCTGAAACGTAATTTAAATTTTAGCATAACAAAAATATTTTCTTATGAAAACAGGGACTCTGGAGGAAGGGAGCAATTGGCAAAACTATGTGCTTGAGAAATTTAGGATATTATCTTTAAAACAAAGATGAAGGAATGATCAAAATTAAATAAATTAGTTGAAGAAGGTCGGGACATATCTACATTTTTTAAAAAAGGTGAGATGATTTAAAAATGCCTCTTTTGATCTATGCACTTGGGGCAGCTATCAAATATGAGGGAATTGCTGCCATTCTCTCCCAGAGGGTACCAGGACCTCTTTGTTTCCCATCAGCGTCTCTGTAGCCCATCGGCACAAGCACCTAGCTCAACGGCGGTCCTGAGGGTATTCAGTATTGAATCTCAGCCCCTCTTCCCCACGCTGCCTTGGCCATCAGCGTGGAAGGGCCTGGATCCCCAACGGCAATGGCTGTGAACTTCTTGCTCCCGAACATTAAATATATAGTTGTCTTCTTGTTCTTCAGTGGTCAACTATAGACATTTTGAAAGGAGAAGAGCACAAAGAGAAAGGGTGCATCGGAAGGACAGGCAGAGGCTTTGGGTACCAACCATGAGGAGAGTGTCTCCTGCCTCCCACTGCTCCAGCACCTACTCCTTGGAGATGACTAGTGTAGTTCTCAAAAGTGCAGTTCGACTGCAGTCTGAAGTTGCAATCAATCCAGGCAATGAATGAGTGGCCAAATGCCATGACTGTACTCAGGAAAAGCTTTCTAAAGCACCAGAATTGCAAAAATGTTGGTTTTGTGCATCAGATGACTTTAAATGCTAAGGTATCCAGGGTCCAAAACCTGCTGACAGAGACATGGCTCCAACCCTCTTTGACAGGCAGAACTGAAATTATTACTGGCAGCTGAAATTAAGATTTCAATAATTACCTGAGCTCTTCTTTGCATAGACCCAGCAGGAGAACATCCTACGATGAGCAGCATGTCAGCCACTTATCTTGAAGTAAATGAAAGCTGAGGCTTTGCAGCACTGATGAGATGTTCAACAACTTTCAGCATTGGGCTCAAGCATGTTTTCTTAATAGGAATAGTGGATATAAGTTCACCCTTGCGTGACAGACATAGCCAACCAGCACACAGAGTGTAAATGATGTTAAACACTGCTTAAGTGGAACAGAAGGAGGAAACAGAAAGGGAACAAAACGTTTTAGGAGAAGGTTAAGAGGACGATTAAGATGACGACTTCTCCCTTCCCACACTTAGGTACTGATTTGACAACCAAAATCCTCTTTTCAAGGTTTGTATTTGACTGCCTTTCAGTATTGTTTTTATTTGACGGTTCAGAAAAGAAGATGGTGCAACCTTTGCACATGGACAAGCCCTTAGCACAGCTCTTGCCTTCTGTAAGGGCTTTGTCCAAGCACAGCCTTCACTGCCAAGCCCTTGACATAAAGAAATCAGGTTCTATTCCCGAGGGAACGCTGCCTGCTTTGAAGATTACAATGCAATGGAGAATATAGTTAGGAAATTGTGATGCTGCAGGGGTGACCGAAGGTTGGCTGGGGATGTACAGCCAAGGGGCCCTGGAGAGGCAATCTCCTGTGTTGGGTACTGTTTCCTCTTCCTTGAGGAAGGGTTGCAAGACAATGTCTCTGGACCAAGATCCATCTGCCACCGTGACATTTGCTTGTCTTGTCTCCTTCTCTGGAATCGGATGGACTGGCTGGAAGGTCAACTAAGATTGCCTGCTTCTGTGGTTTGATCTGGAGATTTGGGGTATGAGCCTCAAACTTTAGTTTCTGCAATTGCTTCAAGAAAACCTTGGTTTGAACTGACCTGAGATTTCCTTAAGATGTTCCCTAAACTCTGTGTGATTTTGTAGAATTACTGTATCATGGTGGGTTGGTTAGAAGGGGTCTCTACTCCAACTTGCTGCTCAAAGCGGTAGAGGAAGCCAGCCACCACCTTCCTTAGCTGAGCTGGAAACCTCTGAGGACAGAGACTCATCCTTGTCTACATGCCCGTCCCAGCTCTGCGCTACCCTCCTTGAAAAAAGGTTTCCTTCTGTCCAGTCCAACCCTCCCAAGTGGCAGTCTGCCCCCTTGTTATGTCAGGTGCCACCGCTTGAGGAGGGTTTAATGCCACTGGGGGATGAAGGTTTGCTAGCTGGTGTATGAACCACCCGAACTGCTGCAGAGCAAGAGGAGTCCTTTCACCAGGATAACTTCATCAGCTCATCAGGTGCAAGTTGCCCTCATCAAATCTCCTGGTTGGTTATTGATCATTTTCCCACAGGTTTCAACTCAGCGCAGCACATCTTGTAATTTCTAAGGGGCTTGTGACTTTGTGATCTCCACAGCACTGATGATCTCTGTGTTCCCCTTGATAATTTAGAAGCATAAGTGGATACTCATCCAAGTAGCAGGGGGTATGGAAGTGAAGGTGAAGGCACACCAGAAGCCTAATTTTTGCTTTCAGTGAAAACTTACAAGAAGTCTACGTAGTACACAGTCTCTAAATCTATAAATCACATATCTGAATACACAAAGTGTTATTGTTTATATGCAAAAAATTTTATATGCAAATTCTAATTAATTCATCACCATAACAATCTCATCAGCTTAAGACCTTAATTTAGGCCTACAAACATTCAAATAGTTTGTTTTCCTGCTGAAATTATGTTCCACCCTTCACTGCCCTTAGTCCTCTACCAGCCCCGACTTTCAAGAGCTCAGCTCCCTGCAGGGAGGGGAAATGCTGTTGCTGCTTTTCTGTAGCTTCGAGAAACGCAGTGACTGAGAGGCACCGGCCACACCAGTAACTCTGTCATGTAACTTGGAGCACGTCCAGCTCAGAGGCTGAGATGAGATAAAAACCCAGTAAGCCTTGAGCTAATCGGGCAAGAGCAAGGAGAGGAGAACACGTAGGAGAACATCGACTGCTTTTCCGTCTGAACCTTCTACATCTTTCCCTTAGCTTGTGCTTGGTTATTTTCTCTTCTCCTTTTCAGTGTCACTGACTTGAAGAAGGCGGGGAAGGGGCAGAAAGAACAAAACTTTTTTTCACTCCCATGAAATGTGTGACAAGAACTGCCACCATTGCGTGTGTCCTGCCATAGTGAAAGGTCGGGGGGATATTGCTGTGCTCTGAGTTTCCTTATACACCAGACACTGTCAGACCAAAATACACCTTGGGTGGTACCTCCTGAACAATAAATTGAAATCACCAACAGTTCACGCAAAGTTGGACCCAGACCAGATATTTCAGAGTAAAATCTTTTAGGACTCTTCACACCCACTATACCTTTAAGTAAGATACAAAACCCCACTGCATATTTTGAGTAATGAAACCATTTTTATTAGAAACATTTCGGGATGAGGGTCAGAGAAGATGACTAGTTTTAAGATGAAGCTTTAAAAATATATGAATGAATGGTTGTTTTCAACTGAACCAACTTAAGGAGCCAAAAGGCCTTTTTTTTAGTCTCATATCCTATGTTCCAGTGAAAATACTGCAATTAGGCAGATTTTAAAAGCGAGGTGGTTTGATTCCCTATTTTAAAAGCGAGGTGGTTTGATTCCCTATTTTAAAAGCGAGGTGGTTTGATTCCCTAGAAGAAAGATGAGACTTCTTTCATATAGTAATATCTCAGGGGGGGAAAGCAGAAATGTTGTCACTTGGGACATTTAAAAACTGGATGCGGTAACACTAAAACACAACCTAGAAAAGAATCCAGCCCTGGAAGAGAGAGGGGCAGTGTGCTGCAAAGAGAGGTAATTTCCTCTCTTATTTCTATTATATTTGTGTTTTTCATAGTGGCTTATTTATTTGGGCACCCTGACTCCTCTGGAGACAAATAGAAAGGATTCTTCTTAACAAAACTACTCTCTGAGAGCTGAGTGGCACAAAGAAGGAAGAGGGGAATAATCCAATTATCTTTGTGCTTTACAAGTAATTTGTACCTGGGATAAGTAAAATTACACTCAGCAACACTCACGTATGTTTTCCTTTCTGGCCTCTAGGGAGTTAAAGCGGGAATGTGCTGAAGAGATGCAGCAACAGTAAAATCAGTTTGTAGTTGAGTTGTAGCTTGAGGACCAACATGCTCCTGTGTGCCTGCCCCTTCTCGCAGGACATGGACTATCAGCTGGAGATCACACGCGTCTTCCTGCATGGGATCTGCAGCTCTCAGTGTGCCAGCAAACTGGAATATTTCAGCTTTGCTAACTGATTTTACCGTGAATAGCAATTTCCTTGTTGGAAAGGCAGCCTGCCTGAACACTCCAGCCTTCTCAAGTTTGGGCACCACCTGGTGCAGAAATGCAAGGGGAAGGGAAAAAAAGCTGAATGGACGGGAAAAGCTCATGAGTATGTGGAGTTTTGGCACAGAAAATCATCTTCATTCAAGCAGAACATTCCCCCATCTTTAATAATGTGTGAACTTCCACACCCTTGTTTCTAATGAGCTGGTGGTTTCTGCTTTTCAGCTTGTGTTGGGGAGCAGGTCCCCGGTGTGGGCAGCAATGCCTGAAAAGTGCTGCTCCTCACCTGGCTCCCACCAACCCACCGTCAGGTGCTTTAGGTGAAAGTTGGCAACTCTTGGATTTGGCAGAAATACACCTTCAACCACGACCCCAAGGTGCCCAGCCTCTAACCCACTGTTTTGTTGAAACATGCTCCCGGCAGACTTACCAGGGATGGGAAGGGGGCACAGGCGGCACAGCTTTATCTGCGGAAGCTTACCCATTTGAGAGCATTGTTCTGGCAAGGGGAAACTGCTCAGAGGGAAAATCAGCCACTGTACCACCAGATCAGCCACCTCAGGCTTACTTTTCAAGTGCTAAAAATATTCTTGATGACATAAACTGAGTTCTCCTGCAAGCCAAGGAGAGGAAACGGAGGAGATATGGCCAAATACCTGCAGAAGGTATCACAGCAAATTAAAAAGTGCAACTTATCCAAGCGTTGCACATGAAGTTCACATAGAAGGAATGACTCCCAGCAAGATGTGAGTGAAGGCAGAGATGCAGCACAGCTCTCTAAAGGACGTGGGCCCCGTTGCCCTTGGTTTGCAGCAGGAGAGATGTGGAAGGTCTTGTTATGGTTTCAGTAAGAGCGGGCTGGCATCAGCTTGGACACTGTATAACCAGGATCAAAGACACCACAACGTGGGTGACAGAAAATCTGCAAGTTTTGTCTCTGTTACGGTGTCATCAGATACCAGGTTTATAACAGCTTGATACAATTTGCATTTACCCCGTTTATAACATTCATAAATAAATTGCTAACAAACATTTATAATATCACACTATTTTATGATGCATAATCATAAATAATAATTCACAAATACTATACATAATATTTCAATGATTACCAATGAGTTAACTTTTTTCACACAATGAGTGAAAGAAGGCTGAGCTATTACACAGAAAATGGTGCATGTTTTGGGGGTGGGAACACTTTTTGGTCTGTTCTGCTTCATCTCTAAAAGGTGTTAGAAAGAAAAGTGAAAATGTTCAGGGGAAGGGAATCTCTGTGTTCAGAGAGAGACTGCGGTGCTTGGGCAAGGTTTGCTTAATAGCCAGGGGGAAAAGAGGGAAGGTTATAGGGATTTCCAAACGATGCTGATCAGAGAGGAAAGACATTGTATGTTGCCATTACTACTGAAGGAATTGGGCGACTTTCAAACAGACTGAAGCCACCAAACCAAATTTCTACCACTTTTATCTGGAGTGGTGGTATCTTGTGAGCAGACCCATTTATTCGGTTAATGATAACCGCACTTTCTTTTATTCCAAGGATGCTGTGAGGATAAATATATTCAAATTCAGAGCCCTGAGCTGAGCCCTGAGCCCCACTGGGGTATATTCATTCCTATTTCATCCTGGGACTAGCACCTGTGTGGCCACACCGACAGCTGGATTGAGAAACCGACAACAGCTGAAAGTCAAAACAAACTGATTTTGGCTAAAAGTTACTATGTTTTTTGGCAGCTGTGGCTACTGTAGTTATGAGGCTAAGGAATTAATGGAAATATTAAATTCCAAATTATACCTTTTCTTAGAAGTTTGCATAGGTATATCTGATAACTTCGCAGCAAAATATTAGGGCCTTGGGAAAGGTATTTAAATGGAATATTGAGATGGGGAAAGAACTGTGTTTAGAAATATATATCGGTCAAGCTCCCTAAGGATGTTCCTCATTTCTTTTTCCTCTCCAATTGCACAATATCAAATACTCCATAATCTGACCATGCATACAGTGTGCAATAATATACATTCATAATAAGCAGCACTTATAGTACTTGACATCTTCAAAGGCCTCTACAAACATTAGCTAATTAATCTGTTTCAACACTCCTGTGAGCTAAGGGTAATTATTTTGAAGAAGCTGAAGGAGAGAGGTTAAGTGAGATACTGCGGGTGACAGCAAGGGACAGTGGAGGCTTAGAGTGCTGCTGCTGGCACCCTCCAACCCTGTGCCTTTCCTCTTCATGCCCTTACACACCACAGATCTTCAAATATATGTAAAACTAACAAAAACGTTAAGCAAAATGTACAGCATCAATAATTTTTTTTATATGGCACTTATTTGGAACAACCTGCTGTTACTCATAGTTTTGTCTTCTGGGAGCAAGGTGACCCTAAAGTCACATAAAAGACCCTAAAGGGACAATAAAACCATCCCACTGCTCAATGCTATCGTTAATATTGCACATGGGAACCAGATTGTTAAGCCTCAGAGTTCAAATCAAACCCAAAATCTGGTGTCCTGGTTTGGATTTGGTGTTTGGGTTTACAGTATTAGGTAAGGTTGGAGCCCATTTCCACAGCTTGCCATGGGAGAATTTTCTGTCTCTTTTTGGAAGCATCTCCATGCCTCTACTTATATTTATCTATTGTGTTTGATGAAAAGTTGGGGTTTGATGCTTTTTAGCCCAAAGTTTTTGATTAATGCAGATATACAAATTCAAGATCATATTCTATACCACAAACATTTTTGTTCAGGTGAATCGTTTGTTTTAAAAGAAAAGGATGGAAGATTTATTATCCATATGTTTTGAACAGAATGTTTGGAATTTCCAACCTGAATGATTTTATCTAAACCTTCCTTTCATATCTTATGTTTAAATAAAAATGTCAAAAGATATTTGTCACAACCATGGATATATTTTAGAGGAATATTTCTGAACTGCCAGTAGCAAACCTCCCTTTGTAGAAGGCAGATCTGCCCTGGCCACCTCAGCAACACAGATGAGACCAACGTGCCACGGCTCCAGCATGTTTTCATGCTGGTCCTTATATCCAGTACTCTCATTTTCAAGCGTGCTTCACACCTTGATATCACTAAGAGTCAAGGGTGCTCAATTCCTGCAGAAAATAAGCTCAGATGTACACAATGAAAGCATAATTAGCCAATGAGTCATTAATTCTCATTATTCTGTGGCAGAATCAGAGCTGTTCCGTCAGGGCGTAACAGGTAGTTCAAACCGACTGTTAGCAATGTAAAATACATCCATCACAGTCACTTTGCTCCCTCAGGGAAGTATCAAGGAAAGACAGACAGAGGATGCTGGAGCAGATGAGCACTGTCAGGTCTCGATTCTGCAAAACATCGAAATACGGGCATTTCGGTCATGCTGACTTCAGAAGGTGGTGAAAAAAGCATGGCCTTAAATACTCAGCATCAGCAAAATGCAAGTTTATTAAGATAACCAGGCCTAAGGGAAAAAAATAAACAAATTTCTTTAACTTATTACATGTATAATCCCCTGATGCCTTTTGGTTGTGACTGTGGTCTCACACCAGGCTCACAGTGTCGTAACCCTGTGGGTTTTCATGGGGCTGGTCCTCACCCACCGCGGGCGAGATGAGGCTTAGCCCACGAATTGAGCTCTCTGCCAACACCAGAGCTTTTGCATATGGTTTCATAATCAGCTTTTTATTAATTCCTGCTTCAAGGTGCCTAGTTTAAAATAAGATGTTTTTTCATTTTCTGGCCTGGCACATTGAATATCCAAGGGACAAGAGGTGGTTTTCTGCTTGATGCCTGGTATTAAGAGCCGGGGTCCAGCCCACGCTCTGGCTCTGGGCATTCTCAAAGGCTTCTGAAATTTTTAGAAAAAATTGTATTGAAAACATTCCTGTTGGTTAGGATACACATTGACTGTGGCAGATCAAATTAATCCCTGGTGTTACTTTGGCCCCATCAGTGGATCAATTCCAGGAATTACTTTAATCTATTACCTTTGCTTTCATTTTCTATTAAATGTTCGTAAAAAAAGATCAATATGGGAAAAGTGATGTACAGATAAAGCAAAAACACAAGCAGAACTAAAAATAACCCGACGAACTGCTCTCACTGGACAGTATAAATATTCCTTTCAGGTTAAAAATATTTTTTTGAGGATACAGAGCCTTTAAAAACCAGAATAGATCTCAGACAATGACACTTCCTTACAACCAAGGGAGTACCGTGTTTTTGCCAGTAAAGGATATGCTCTGCTTTGCAGAGGAAACTCCTGTCGGCTAATTTCACCATGGAAACTCCAGGCCTGACTATAAAAAGACCAACTTATCTCCTGACAAATATCCTTATGCTGGGAATAACAAAAGCTAAGAGCAGATGGTGTTAACCCCAGGTAAGGGGATAACTGCCGGCGCAGCCATGGAGGAGCCCACCATGGGCTGGTCTGCACGAAAACCAGCGCTGCGCACCCAGCCATCTCCAAATCAATAATAAAAACCAGTCTTAACATCCCTGTGCCTGAATCCCCTGTCCCAAAAGCAACCAACGCATTTCCCTTCCACTTCTGGGACAAACACGAATTGGCCAGGCAGGAGAACAATGCCCAGAGTTTTCAGCCTCAAAGGTATTTCTGACCCAGAGCTTTCTCGCGTTGCCACCTTGGTCAGTGACTCTCTGGGCTCCTTTGTTTGAGCTGGTGGCAAAGCCCTTGTGCATGGGGACGAGCCATGCTTTGGCTTCTGTGGGCCAATCCAGAGAGACTTTCAGTCTGGTGTTTGCTCCTGGCCCAGCTGCCTGCTTTGATGCATCTTTAACACAGCCCTTTTAAATTCCCCCAAAGGAGCAAATATAGAAATATATAGCATAGATATATGAATATTGATAATAATATTGATAATTATATAATAATAACCAATATACAGGCATCTATAACATAAATAATCAAATACTCTTGCTGATGATGGATTAAGAGGACCAACATGGTCACTAGAATGTTTATTATGAATCCTCTTACAGATGTAATTGTTCCCAGGTTTAATCATGAGCTCTGTCCTGCTGTCTCTGTCAGACAGAGCAGTATTGGGGCACTGTGGGTGACAGGCTGATGGCTGATGGCTACAGACACAGCTAAAAAAGAGTGCAGATAAGGGAAAAGCCAGTCCCAATAACCAGAAAGCAGACAAACTTGTGATAAAAGAATAGCCGAAAATAATGCACTGTCTTTTCTGTGTAACCACAAGTACTACAGTGATTTATAGCAAACCAAAGGCAGTTTTACACAGGTTTTATCTTTCTCCTCCAGAGGTAGAGAATTTACATTGGAAATAGCCATGAATTTACTCTTCTGTTGTGCTAGATGCTGCCACAACCTCTCTGGATGACCTGAAGAGTGACACTGCATGGACTAGTTGGTCTCCATCACCCCCCCCAGTGAAAGAACAGGCAGTATTCAGGAAGAGGGAGAACCATAGTCCACAATGTCATGTGCTACTAAGCAGAAAGATGCATCATAGCTCTTATTTTTTTACTTCAGAAAATCCAGAAAAAAGAATGTTGGGTTTTTTTTTGGTCTAAATTAAAAAACCCAAACAACCCGAAACCAAACAAAACAAATAATTTGCAAGTGTTCAGGAGTGTTGAAAATCATTTTGGAAAGTGCTTTAGGCTAATTTTGTAAACCACAACAGAGCTGTAGCGGGTAGAAACACACTTTCATCTTATTTATTTCTCTCCGTCTTTAAATGCTGGGTTTGTTAGGATAAGTCTCTCTTTCAAATCCGCTCGGCACGACATATACTTTCTTGGTTATGAAGTGTCTGGCCACACAAGTACAGACACAGACATGCCCGATGTGCTTATGATCTTTCTGTCCCATATTAACATTGGGCCAAATTTGGCTTGGCTTTTCAGCCAAGCTTTTCACCTCCGATGGTGCAAAAATCAACAGGCTGATTTTCCATACACCCGGGACTGCGTTTTTCTGTGCACCTGTTGCAAGATGGGTAAATTCATGACAAAATTGGGAGAGATGTGTTGTAATTCACTGTATCCAGCACGAATCTGCTGGGCAGATGGCATGATACTCAGGGAGAAGAACCTGCACTCGACCTGCCTGAAGCACATGTGGGTTGGCCTCAGCTTTGAAAGATGTTCAGCAAGCAACGGTGCAAGCAAAACCCTGCTTCCCGCAGCTTCGGGTCTTTAATCTCCATTCCCTCTGATCACAACCACCTCCCATATCTCCTTCCCATGCCGAAGGACTACAGGTAGGGACTTGTTATAGGGACTTGCACAGCTTTGAGGTCTCTGCCACTGTACTGTTTTGCGACCAAAACTGGCTGGTGGGTTTGGAAACCCCAGCCTTTCCCCTCCTCTCCTGGTCATCTTCCCCACTTAGATAATTTCTGGGAATTTCTGGTGACTTCTGCAGGCATCAGAGCATGCGTGTCCTGGGCTGCCTCTGCGTGCACTGCAGAGACCAGCACCTCCAGAGGGAGCATTTGCCCCATCATAAAACAGCCACCTGAGCCAGGGGAGGAATCTCCCTTTGCAATTTTAGCTGGTTAAAAACAAAGAGAAATGTACCCTACTCTGGCTAACAAGTTCCAATGCTTTGATTGGCTTTTGCCTGCCAAAGCGTGTAGAATTGGGTCTGAGAAATAGCTCTTTCCGTACTGTCAGAAGGTAACGCAGTCCGGGAGGGACTGTAGACACCTGGATGCATTAACAGGCGAGTGACAAGAGCACAGTCCCTGCTCACCAGTGACAGATTTCTCACCGTGTAACACATGAGCCGGGTTTTGAGCAGTAACCAAGTCCTGAGGCAGAGTGTGAAACACTTGATATCTGGTTGTGTGGTGTAGCTGGTGGAGCACATACAAACTTGTGAAGAGTCCTTCTGCAGGGGAAGCCTGCAGGGTGTGGAGTGGATCCGTACCACTTCTTGGCGCTTTGAGGTGACCTGCAGCTGGGCTGCAGAGACCCAGAGACCTGGGAGAATATCAGCAGGAGGGGCAGAGCCGTTCTGCAATACGTGGAAGTAATTCTGGCACTTGTCTATACGGGGTGCTCACTTAGTCCCCTCACACCAGTGACCCGCTGTTACATTTATAATGACGCGTACCTTTCCAGCGCCATCAAACACAACCTCCAGCTTCTCACTTCAGACTGAATTGTATTCCAGGCATTTTGTACTTCATAGGAAAATGCTATTTGTTATGTGCTATTTTACAGTGTGGTCTCAGCAAAAATATTGTTGATTTTGTTTCCTTATTTCTGTATGTTTATTTATGGGGGGGAAAAAAGCAAGACAAGACCCAGCCTGAGTTCTTCTGCAGTGTGAAACGTTGTTTAATAAGTAGCAGAAAGCAGGTGAACTGAGATTCTGCAATTGACTCTTGAGCAATTTAGATATAACTAGTATAATGGCAGGAGCATCCACTTCCAAAAGAGGAGAAAGTTCAATGTGTGCAGTAAATCATCCTTTACTTTCCAATAATTGGGGTCATGTGTCCAGCAGAACAAAAACACCCCAAGCTTTTATAGATTTTCCTGAAGTCATATGGAAATCGTGCTTTGCTGTTTAATGTAATACGGAAAATACAAGCATTTGGGGCTGTTTTGTTATAATAAAGAGAAGAGACTTAAAAGCCTAAAGACCCACAAATTTGGTGGTACATAGCTAGTTCTACATCACTGAACTCATTGATTAAACAAGAAAGACAGAAGATCAAAAGGAAGCCTTTTCCTATGCAGCATTTACATCTCTGCTCAACATTCACTTCTCCAGGGATGTCTACAAAGTGTGGGTCCATTTTAACTGTCAAACAGGTATGAAACAAATGTGCAAACCCATCTGGAAGTACATAGCGTAAAATGGAGTAATTGTGAGACCTTCTGGTCTTCCCTACCTTTGTTCCTTCCCTGTTGTCTGTCACCTCTTTGGCTCAGACATGATGGGGCATGGTACCCCATGGTACATGGGGTGGCTTCTCTGGCTGCTGTAGAAAAAACTTGCAAAGATGCAGGCATGGGGATGTCAGACCTCTGGGGCATTTCTTTGTAAAGCAGCTACAAGCAATGAAAAAAGTAGTTAAAATTCTGAAGGATCCCTCTTGGGTCCAGTGTGTGTTTTTGGGCTGAAGCCTGCAGCCCCCATTCAGGCCCCACAAAAGAGAAATCCACTGAAAATATGGATACCGGAGTTCACTGATAATTTTTTTCTGGGGCAAGAAGCTGGCTTTCTGCAGAATGAGAGCGATGGTAGCTGCTAAAGGTCTCATTTTGGACAGAAGAGTTTTGGGGCATGTGCAGGGCAGGGGGGCAGAAGAGGCAGAGGAGCTGGGCAGGGAGTGCTCAGGCGGAGCTCGATCCCTTGCAGGAAGGGAGGGCCAGGGAGACCATGGTGGGGGGTATGAAGTGAAGAGGAAGCCCAGGTCCCTGGGTGAGGAGGGGGAGAAGGGAGAGACCAAACCCAAAGATGTCTCAGGCTACAGAGTAAGGAGGAATAGTTGCGGGGCTGGGGTCAGCCTGAAGAGCTCTAACTCCCACAAGGGAAAGGATGGTGGGATGGCACAGGAGCTCCCCAGCACTCGTAGCTTGTACAGAAAAGGAGTGGGGCAGTGGGGGGATGTTTCTTCTTTAGGGGGAGGCTCTGAGCCCCAGCTCTCCCCCTCTAAGAAGGGAAGAGCCACAAGATGCCTTGCTGGGCTCCGTGATACCACAGTGTGCTCAGGAGCCCCCGGCACACGAGTCTCCTCTTTGATGGACCACATTCTTTACCAGGAGACTTCCACGTGAGAGACGGGGACCCGGACAGGGCTGTAAGAGCTCCATGAAGCTCTTCGGGAAAAATGCATTTAAACATCCCTCAGATGCTGTCACACAAATAATAGCATCCCCTCCCTTCCTTTTCCCATAATCAGCACATCCACAAACCTTCTTGGTATATCATAAAAAAAGACAGGCCTTCCTTATGGTTTCTGATCATATTTTATAATTTAAGAAGTAATATCCTTCTTCTGACACAACCTGTTATAACAGGCTTGTTCAAAAATACCAACTCCAGAAACATTCTACAGAAATTGCTATAAAAATTCTGTAGCTTCTTCAACTAGTTTCTAAAGAAATTCTGAAGTTCCCGTAGACCGGGCACTTCCAAAGAACTATGGAAAAAAAAAAGATGATCTTGTAAGTGGAAGTCAAAATGCTCACAGATGCTCACGAAAGCCTCGGTTCATGAGGCTCAACCTCCAGGAATGGTGTGATTTCTCTGAACTCGGGTGGAAGCAGGCATGATAGTCCTTACGGCAGGGTTGGGTCAGGAAACATATAACTTAGGAAATTTAGTTAATTAACTTATGTTTTTATAGGAACTGGTTCTGATCATGTTGACATTCTTTTTTAATCCCATTCTAATGCATTAGAAAATCTGATTTCCCTGCAGATTTGACCACTTGTCCACTAGACAGGCAACGTGTGAATAAATTATAACCTACTTTCCCATCAGCCCTGCTTCTAACTAGATTACTTCTTTCTCGCCCATGCTGCACGCACCAATTCTCAAAACAAAGTGAATGAACTAGCATAAGCATTTAAGTGCGTTTCCACTGATTCCCATACTCAAATTAAACATGCAAATGAAAACATTAAAAGGAATGACTTATTCATGTTCTTAGGCAAAGCATACATATTAAATTAATGTACATGTATCAAAGAAGGCACTAAGTGCTGACTCTTGGAAAGCCTTGTGTAGGAAACTGTACTACAAACTGTTCGTTTAATATTTTTTATTGCTTAATATGAAACTTAGGAAGACGGACTGTATTGATTCTATCTTAAATATTTGACAATATATACTCATTTAGAGCAGCCTCCTCATTTCCAAATATATATTTAATGAAGCACATGCCATTTTATGCAGACATTTAAAGTATAAGTTTCATCTCTTGAACATTTTAAGAGTATATGTCACATTAACAATCGTACAAGGGAACAGCTCCTTTGATGTAGTATGTCAGATGGGAAGTTATCAGTAACACAAAGCGGCTACACAGGCTTGCATGTGCAAAGCTTCAGAAATACAGAAAAAAAATATTTTGAAGAATGAAAAAAACTGGTTTTAATTTGCATCTTTTTGTTGAATCTTTTTTTTTTTTTTTAATTTGTTTGCTGCTGTGGTGAAAATTATATGTACGTGCATTTTTGCTACAGGAGAAAACTGGGTGGGGGAAAATCCATCAGCAATGTTTTTTGTGAAGTGACTTCTGCCTGCTAAAAAGGTGAGCGCTTAAGTGATCTGCAGTGCAAGTCTCAGAGTTCTTAGCAAGAAAAGGCAAAAGCGTGTCAGGTAACAAAACCAACAAATAGCTCAAGGACAGAGCTAGAAAGGATGGTTTCAGCACATGCAATTACTGGAAAGCTTTCACAGGAGGAAAATTGTCTTCAGTGGCTGAACTGCATTTGTATATGGAGTATCAAAGTGCTGGGGTTAAGGCTGGAACAGACTCAAGTTATCTCACCCTAGGTTAATACGTAGGAAAAGCAAAATGGAATAAGCGAGGAAGAAGGAAAAAAAAAAAACCCAGCATAGCAAAGATAGGAATCTGCAAAGCAAGGAGAAAACACAAAGTTATATTCACAAGATGGGTGGCCAGGTAAGCAAAAGGCAGTGGAGCAACTTTTCTTGCTAGGAAATTGAGAGAGGTCGGGGTGCAAGAGCTGGTTGCTTGGACACTGTGTAACGAGCCTGTGCAGTGAGATGTAGGAGCTAATTCTTCTGGTGTAGGACCTACCACCAGGCATTTACAGGGGTGACAGAAACATGGTGGGATGTCCCTTCTGACTGGAGTACAGGCACTGAGAGGAAGGCAGTATTCAGGACAGATGGATACAGGACAGAGGTAGGGGTGACAGGGCAGCACTGTACACTATTGATGGGGTAGCGTATAAAGAAGGAAAAGCAGAATACCATAAAACTAAGCAAGGTCCACAGCCTTCCTGAAGAACACTGTAAAACTACATGTTATTACAGCAGTAGCACAGATCCACTAAAGATCCTCTAGATAAAATCTGACTGTGGCTGTGAAACAGTGTAATAGTATTAGACAGTCAACGGGACCTGTGGGAGACCTCCTCTTCCAAGAGACAGACCAGAGCAGAATGATATCAATAATAAAACTGAGGCTATGGCTGGTGACAGAGCTCAGATGTTCCTGAATCTGGACTGCTGGTAGACTTTTTTTTCAGCAAAATATTTACTGAGCCTGCAGGAGGTAGTGCTAATTTAGACATTGTGAGGATGTTAAACAAGAGGTAGCTGTAGAAAATACCATGGAGGACCTTGACTAAACTGAATGGAAATATAAACAAATCTACGTTTTTCTGTGTTTTCATGTTTGGCCTTTTTTAATCTCAAAGCAGTGAAGTCATTGAACTGAGGAACTTGGATACTTCACTGCAAAGGAGATTCCTGAATTCAAAGATATATATAACTGAGTCTGCATTTCAGGAAGGAGAAAAAACTCACGGAGAAGAACTCCAGATCTAACTGATGACAATCCACCTGGAAAAGGATATGAGGAGTGGGCAAAGGGCCTGCAAGAAATGGAAAAAAGGGGTCTGACTACCATGGAAAACTGCGTCTTGCAGGTCAGAAAGTGTGGGGAGAAAGTGAGATCTGCCAAAAGCTGGACTGTGTTAGACCTTGCAAAGGAAATTAGAAACACGTTGTAAAAAGTTCTTTAGTCATATAAACAAATAGAGAGCACAAAGAGGAATTCGAGGCTGCTATGCAGTAAAAGATTGAGTGTGAGGGTTTAAGATAACCTAAGCATGGGCCAAAAAACGAAATGAAAACTTTGCCTTAGTTTTCAGTAAGTATGGTGACATGTGGGGCAAAGACGGTGTGACTCATGGGAAGAGAGAGCACTTAGAGCAGAAGCAAAAATCTTAATATTTTCAGATGAAGGTGGCAGTCCCATATCTATCCAAAACCCTGAACGAACCAAGACAGGAACCTCTCAAAACTAGAAAATTGATATATTAACTCAGGAATGGATGCTGGGAGAAGAACAAGAGTAGCTTCTACATTTTAAAAAGCATGAAAATTTTGATGTAGCTAAACACCAGCTGCTAATTTGGTTTCAACAGTCAGCAGAGGTAGACAAAAGAGAGTATAGTTTAGCACAGTTTAATCTAAGGCAGGTCACACAGCACTACCCTGCTATCTTTCTCTGATAGGCTTAATTGATTCTTAGCACGGAAAATCCCCAATTTTTTTCTCATCTTGTTTTCAGTAAAGTATTTCATATGTGTCATTTTAGAAACAACTACACGAGGAACATATCCAAGGCAGGTGAAGAATTGGCTAAAATGGAAATGGTAGCTAAATAAATTATCGTGGTAGAAGACGACTATTTGAGGAGCTACTAGAAAACTGATCTTGGAATCAACTTACTATTTTTATTAGTGAGCTTGACATAAAAAGCATATAAATGCTAATGACATTTGTCACTGACAAAGCCAGAATAATCAGAATACAGTTCAAGAAAACGTGAAGGACTTTGAGGATTACAAGAGTAAGAAAACAATAGTCTTTTAAGGACACGGTCATGCATTAATTTTTTGTTGTTGTTGTTTGTTTGTTTGTTTGTTTTGCTGTAAGCTTGGAATTAATCTGTTGACAGGCAAAAGACCAGACAGAACTAGCTGGCCACTGGTACCTTCAAATCAGGTAACTATGGTGAAGAAAAAGGTAAACTTGGTGTTTGCAACCTTAGTTTTCCTTTATAGTCAGTGGAAAGAAATAGGACACTGACTTCTTATTTTAAAATGAGATGAATGACCTGTATATGGGACTTACCTTAAACTTAGACAACAAAGTTAGGTTAGATGAACCTCCCTGAGAAACATTTTGCATGAAAGCCCTGCTTTACGCTGCATTTAGTCTTGTGTGGTGCTGCTGACTTTTGCTTGAAGCAGTTCATGGGAGGTAAGCAAGGCTATAAAAGTCAGACACCTAAAGTTTCAATTATTTTTGAAAGGACCGAGTGTCTCAACCCTGTCTTTGAAAGGCTTCTCCAGTCTGCCTTTTGAAACTGGTGGTGGTGGTGAGCTCAGCCCCAGCAAAGTGCTGCTGTGGGTGGAGGCCTTCCTATAATAATGCTTACTAGGTAAGTATGATTGCACTGATTCACGCCATGAATAGCTGCAGAATGCTCCGCAAACACTTAAAATTACATCACCAGAAGTCCCAAGGTTTGGGGTCATATTTTTATGCAGGCAGTGACCCCTGTGGATGCAAAGATGACCCCCTGGATTGCAAAGATGAAGGTGCTGGACTCAGCTGGAAGTCCGAGGAGGTGGGTCAGACACACAGCACAGATAAGCTCAAATACCTCCCAGGCAGTTGTCTCCAGAGGGATCATCCTGTCTCTGAGCTGACACGCAGAAATGCAACCCAAGACTGTGACTTACCAATAACTGCTGCACATTATTGGTGGTTGGAGTTAAGCCCAAATTTGCTATTTGCTATTTTGTTGACATTTGAATTTTCCCCTCAGATGCATGTATAACACCAGTGCAAAATTCCGACAAAACTCTCTCTTTCTGCTCTTGGTTTTGTTTTATTTTTCTACTCTGTGCATTTGTCACTGAAGCCCAAGCTGTTGCTAGGAGATAAAAATATGTTTCAGTAGCATCACCCAGCTTTTGGACTGTGTGGCTGTATTTCCCATATTCAGCTTGAAAGCTTAAGTGAAACACATTATTTTCCTGTGCCTGTCGTGATTAGCAGGAGTTATCCACCTGCCTGTTAGAAGTGAGTGCAAATACACACACGCACACGTGCTGTACAGGTCTTCACGCTGTACAGGTCTTCATGGCTCATGCTCAGGTATGGAAACAGTGATTGCCCTTGTCATTAGGGTCGTTTCTGTTGACAGAAGAGGGTAAAAAGAACTCCAGATCATGAAAAAAAGGGGTTCTTCATTTTGCATCCTCTTTCTGTTGGTTTATTGCTTTTTCCTAAGAAAACCAAGGGAAAGAGGATGCAAAATGGGGGTGCCACCAGCCTCCCTCATCCCCCTTCAACAGGGCCCACTGGGTGCTGGGAGGTCAGTTAGGGTTGCAGGAAGAAGTGGGGTGCATCACCATCCTCTGCCATCAGCAAAGATTCTGGGGCTACCCAGAGGAAAGATCCTGGGCACTACTGCACAAAAAATTTAGTTTCCAGGGGTAGATTTATGCATGAGGAACAAACCCCCAGGGCTCTCCAATGGAAAGCAATAATTTGTCTCCTGCAAGTCAGCCGCGGCTACTAGACTGAGAAGATGGAAAAACTGTTCGGCATATACCACAGAGTCTTGGGAAATAAAGTTATCCTGGCCTGGCCCAAATTCCCCTGGCATGGTTAAAATCCCTTGTAAAGAGAGCTTTGAGAAGAGTTTGGGTTTCCATTGCGGTGATACAGTTTTCTCTCCGAGCACCTGCCCGCGTGGTGTGTGATTAGGTGATAAATTCCGCCTTGCGATCGCTCATCAGGCCAAGTAAGACCAACAGGGGCAATTAAATGCTGGAGGAAAAGATAAGGATCACTAATCAACTTGCAAATCATCTAATCAAACCGTGCTGTTCACATCCCACTGTTCCAGTGGATTTATAACTATAATTATCCTATTTTAATTTTTTTCCCAATCAATTTTACATGAGTATTTATTTTCGTGCACTAAACATATTGTCCTCCATAGACTTGAGGAGATTTTTATAGTCATGCTTCTTAAACAGCCACCTTGCATGGCAACTCTTAACCTTGACGCATATACTGAGACAAAAAACATTTGTAGGGTATTGCTCTAGGCTAAAGAAGTGCAGCATTTTATGGGTACATATGTTATATATATATGTGCTATATATATTTTACTTTTCATTAGAGATTTTGTATAAATTCTGAATATTACTGGGTGATTTAGCTGTGCTATAAAAGATTACAGATTAAAAGACATACTATAAAAGATTGCATAAATTTTTTAGAATGGTTTGATTGTCAGAGCAACTAAAATCCTCAGATCTTCAGTGGTTTAATTAGACCCTGTGCAGGCCTTGCCTTTTCACGTCAGCCAGACCTAATATACTACATATTGCAAGAAGAGTGTTAACGAGGAGACCGTTAGGATATACTTAGGTTACCTAATATTTTACATTTTAAAGGTTTTTAAAGGAACTTTTGGAAGAGCTCTCTCTTTTCCAACAGTAGTCCAGTAGTTAATGTGAGGCCTCTCTCAGACTTCTGAAAAATCTCTTTCAACCTGGAGACATTGAAAAAAGCCAAGGAACCTTTCCTATTTTGGGTTTCCCAGGTCAGAGCTCCTCCATGTCTCAGGAGATGTTGCTTCAGGTGCATCCTGCCAGGTGGGACAGAAAAAAATGGAGCCCCTTCCTTGTCACTTCCACTCCCCAGATGTGAAAGCATCTTGGAAAGGCATTGCAGCAAAAGTCAGGCAGCTATAGGTTTGGGCATATAGATCCCTAACTGGCTTTAACAGCATTATGCCTTAATGGTTTTCGATAGGATCTTCCAGATTACACGAGCTGTTGAATCCTGGCAGGGTTTTTTTTAGGTAAGTAAGCACAGAAATTCTTGGCAAGCTTCACAGTCAAAAAAAGGGGATGGAAGCCACCCTTCATGAATAATCCATGTAGGAAAATGTAGTCCCGTCCATTGTACTGAGCCAACATGTTAAGGATAAAAATAAAATTGAACAATTATTTCTATATGTAAAACTTGTCCAAAATAATATTAATGACAGAACAGTTATCAGGATTTCACAGTGTATAAAGCCAGGGAAAATTTTAGTCATTCTAAACATAAAGCTTTGGAGCAAAGAAAGGGATCTCTTTTCCACAGCTATAAATGATTCTTCACCTTTAAGCTGCACTATTCAACCTGCCATGACAAATCTCACCATGAAAAGCCTTTTATTGACCTAAGAATTTCAATCCCCTGCCATGGGTTGCTCCATTGCAATAAGAAGCAAAGCAGGGCTCATCACAGCAAATATCTGACACTCAGGAAATTAAGAGAGTTTTAGTAAAATGAAAATAAATCCCACCTTTTAAATCAAGAAGCTTTTGTGACCATTTATGTTTTCCATATGCGGTGATACTGTATGCTGAGCCAAGAACACCTTTACATCCCCAGTCTTAAAGCTTAGAGGTAGCTGTAACATATCAAGCACAGCTCCGTGTTGCTACTTCAATAAAAGGCTTCACCAGGCTGCCAAAAATAAAAATAAAATGAGCCTCCTCTCTCAAATGTATTCCTATATTTCAAATGGTAGCGAGAGATGACAAATAGCTGGCAAAGGCAGCAATTCATTGGATCAATAGATAAACTACCTGAACTCCAGAAGAAGCCTTGAGAATGGCATTATTAAAAAATAAAGCACAGCCACCGAGGCAGTTCCTGCAGTCAATCATAGCACATGTTTAAAGTAATTCTGCTCCTCCTGGGTTCAGGGAAAGTTGACCAGAAAGAAAAAAAAAATATCTGTGGAAAACAGAAGACACTAAAGAGCAGCCTCTGCAAGCCTGGCTTTAGGGCTTGACTGGGGGTTACAAGCAGTAAATTCAGAAATATGAAGTAAACGTGGAGGCTGCGTAGCCCATAGCTCCCTATCTGACTCAGGGCCAGCGCAGTTCCCTGCTCTGTGGGATTTATCGCATCTGGACCCAGCTGTCAGCAGAGGCTGAATATACACGGGAGATGGGCACAGGCCAGGAGAAGAGCCCTGTTCAGGACTGCGCCAGGCAAATCTCCCCCCAGAATCCTCCGGGGCTGGCTGTCGGGACGCTGGGCACACTTGTCCCAGAGCCCACTGGCAGCTAAATCACACCGAGCTCCCAGACTGATAACAGGATTATTAAATCTGCTCAGACAGTAAGAGTTTGTAATTCTGGCCAGACGTGAGAGTAATACCCTTTGTTTCTCTCTCTGAGGCCTGCTTGGAAAGAAGTCCTCCAAATCTTCCTAGTTTTGCCAAGGTTTTTTCCTGACAAGAGCGACCGCGGCCCCTCCTTGACGATTGCCTCAAGAAAACTAGGTGTAAACTTTAAACCCTCAAAAATCCTAACACTTACAAACCTGCAAAGCAAATGGATAAAATTAGAAGTGGAAATCCCAGACTGACAAAAACTCTGGGAGGCCAAATATATTAAAGCGGTGGCTGCTTATCGCTCAGCATTGAAGCAGCAGATACAAGCCCACAGTATTTAAAATGTGTGATGAATTATCTACTGTCAGTCTCAGTAGTACAATCCAGAGAAATCAATGATGCGTTTAACGGGACACTGGTGTGAAAATAATATTGAGATTCAAATAAAGGAAAAAAAAAAATCAAGGTTTGCATTTCCATTCATACTTCATTCGTCAACGAGTGGGATAGCTACCTGCACTCCAGTAGGCCCCTGAGCTATTCATATACCAGAAAGCTGAAATAAGTGAACCTTTAGAAACACATAATTTGAAACCCTTCCTACAGAAAGGTCTTTGTTAAGGACAAGCCACAAGATTTTCCAGAACTGGGATGTGAAGCTGTACGTACACCTCAAGAGAATTTTAAAATGTTTTGTCAAGTGCAGGTAACAAATTATCTAAGGACAACAAGCTAAACAGGGTGTTTTGAAGATGGTGGCATTGCGTCAGTTAGGACTTCAGCCCAGTTTTATTATTTGGGTGCATGACAAATGATTTATTACTGTAGCCATTTGCTCGGGGGCTCAATTAATAAATATTTATACAGCTGTTTCTACTATATATGGTTTATCAGCAGAACCTCAGTGGGTATGAATGATGTAATTTAAAACCAATATATATTTAATGGTCTATTCAACAATAAATTAACGTTTATAATGCAATGTATGATATTAATGTGATTCCATGATTTTTTACTGGGAGGCATCCAGATACCTACATTTATTGAAAATACAAGAATTTGTTTATTAGATGGTTTAACTGCCTCAGATTAAAAAGCAGAATTATTACACAAAAGCTTTGAAGAATTCATTAGTACTTTGTGATCTCTCAGGTGTACCATTGGAGATGGAAAAAGTATATTTCTAAAAAAATACATGGCATGTACAGGACAACCAGGTGATCAGGCCCAATCAGCATGGGTTTATGAAAGGCAGGTCCTGCTTGACTAACCTGATTTTCTTCTATGACAAGGTGACCAGCTTAGTGGACAAGGGAAAAGGCTGTGGACGTAGTCTACCTGGGACATAGTCTACCTCTAATAGAGCCTTTGACACTGTTTCCCACAGCATTCTCCTGGAGAAACTGGATGGCCATGGCTTGGATGGGCATACTCCTCGCTGGGTAAAAAATTGGCTGGAGGGCTGGGCCCACAGACTGCTGGTGAATGGAGTTAAATCCAGTTGGCGGCCACTCACAAGTGGTGTCCCCCAGGGCTCAGTACTGGGGCCAGTTCTCTTTAACACCTTTATCAATGATCTGGACAAGGGGATTAAGTGCACCCTCAGTAAGTTTGCAGATGACACCAAGTTGGGTGAGAGTGCTGATCTGCTTGAGGGTAGGAAGGCTCTGCAGAAGGATCTGGACAGGCTGGATCGATGGACCGAGGCCAATGGGATGAGGTTCAATAAGGCCAAGTGCCGGGTCCTGCACTTGGGTCACAACAACCCCATGCAGCGCTACAGGCTTTGGGGCAGAGTGGCTGGAAAGCTGCCCGGCAGAAAAGGACCTGGGGGTGTTGGTCGACAGTCAGCTGAATATAAGCCAGCAGTGTGCCCAAGTGGCCAAGAAGGCCACCAGCATCCTGGCTTGTATCAGAAATAGCGTGGCCAGCAGGACAAGGGAAGTGATTGTCCCCCTGTGCTTGGCACTGGTGAGGCGCCACCTCGAGTACTGTGTCCAGTTTTGGGCCCCTCACTACAAGGAAGACATTGAGGTGCTGGAGCCTGTCCAGAGAAGGGCAACGAAGCTGGTGAAGGGTCTTTAGCACAAGTCTCATGAGGAGCAGCTGAGGGAGCTGGGGTTGTTTAGCCTGGAGAAAAGGAGGCTGAGATGAGACCTTATTGCTCTCTGCAACTACCTGAAAGGAGGTTGTAGAGAGGTGGGGGTTGGTCCCTTCTCCCAGGTAACAAGCAATAGGACATGAGGAAACAGCCTCAGGTTGCACCAGGGGAGGTTTAGATTGGGTATTAGGAAAAATTTCTTCACTGAAAGGGTTGTTGGGCATTGGAAGAGGCTGCCCAGGGACATGGTTGAGTCCCCATCCCTGGAGCTGTTTCAAAGATGTATAGATGTGGTGCTTAGGGACACGGTTTAGTGGTGGAGTTGGCAGTGTTGGGTTAACGGTTGGACTTTTCCAACCTAAACAATTCTATGATTCTAGGATTCTATGCCTTAAGCATCATAAGCATCTTTATTTGTATTGCTTGGAAGGAACATGGAGTCATTTTAGACTGAGGAGTGTGTTAGGAGACCTCAGCCTGTGTTTCTCTTGCAGGTACAGCTCCCCTTTCCAGGAAAGGTTTTCTTTTCAGAATAACCCCCAAAAGGCAGTAGAAGTAGGTGCACGCATATAGACACTTCTTTATTTCTTCCCATTCTCTGAATTAGTTATTTTTCTTTTTTCTTTTCTTTTTTTAAGGCGAGCCCTCTGATCTCTCTATCAAGGTTTTGCTTCAGGAATGTCATTACAAAACTTCCTACATTTGTTTATATTTATAAAGGGCTCAGAAAGCAGCAGTTGTATTGAGGGCGCTGCAGCAGCTGATGGCCATCAGCCAGCCTTGCAGCTCCGCTCCAGGGCTGGGCACAGCTGCACGGCTTGCTCAAAACCAGGGCTGGATTTGAAAGTCTGAGAAGTCCTTTGCGCTGTTTGTATTCGTTTGACCATAGTTACTTGTTGCTAATTTGGCAATCAAGCATATAAATGTGTAGAAGCATAAACTGTATTGGAAGGCAATCTGTGTTAAGCCAGGCGACTGAATGACACCAGCCTCCGTGCAGCCAAACCAAACTCCTGTCACAGCACGGAAAGCTTCCTAGTTGTTTTTTCCTGAGAAGCATTAAAAGTGTACAGTTCTTATCCATACTGACACTTTACAAACTGTAATAAGCAAAGAGAAACTACCAATGTAGGGGATGGGAAGGGAGGAAGGGGGTTTCCTCGGGGAAGGTGTGGGAGCAGCCACTGCAGCAAGGCAGGCAGGGAGCTACAGCAGCAGCACCGTGTGCGGGATGAAGGAACAAAACCTCCACAAAACCCCAGACTCCTCTAGCCGGCATTAAGGGTGCTTAGAAAAGGAAATGGGAACAGGTATGAAAATCTTTTCCACTTTCTCAGACAGGGAACTGAGAAATATATTATTTTTCAAACTATCCTACGCCCTTCAGTATAAGCAGGAAGGCACACAATTATGAAAATATGGGTATATTATTTCAGCAGCTCTCAGCACTTTGGGAGCAAGGTGTGCTTATCACACCGGCTACTTTAGGCATCTAACCCAAATATGATCCAAATGATTGAAATTAGGAGTTTGATTTTATTATAGACATTCCTGATAAGTTGAAATGAGAGGACTGGGGTGCACTTTCTGAGTGAGGGTGCTATTGGAAACACCAAGAGCCTGCACCACAGAAACCCAAGTAGCAGCCCAGTACAAGTGAATTTGGATGGAGCAATATCAGTGAGATCCTAAACACACCTGACACTTGGATGCAGCCAGCCAGATAGTTTCCTGCCTCAGCAGTCTCCTGCTAGGTCTTCCCCATAACTGGGATGCTGGTGGTTGTCACCACTGCTCCTTAGCCGTGAATGGGTTTTCCATGCAGCAATATCTGGGAAAAGAAGGCAAGTCATAAGAGTAAATAGGAAACTTTGCAAAGGGTTGTCAGCTGCTCCCAAAGGGTCCTATAGTTAAAATCCTGAGGGTTAAGAAATTGTCTCCTTCGGGTGCTTCACGTTGTGTCTTTGGGATTAAAAGTGAGGAGACTAGGGAGAATCAAAATTAACTCTACTACTGATAAAAGTGACCAGGAGAGAGAGCAGGAGTGAGCACCCTTCTCTGAGGAGGGCAGGGAAGGTGAATGGAAAAGAAGACCCAGTTTGGCACATGCGTGCCACAAGTGACAGGTTCCTGCCTGATGGCTGTGTACCGAGCATGGCAACCACATCTCTAATAAACCTCAGGCTCAGAGTCTCACCTCCTCTCCTGATGATAAGCATCCCAAACAGAATGAACTCCTGGAGTTCAGAGACGATGCTGAGGATCATGATTCATGAATTGACAGTTGCAAAAAAAAAAAAAAAAGTAGCAAACATGAATTTTTCTATTTCTTTTTGCCTTAGTCAAAGACTTAGAAAAACGTTCTGCGTTTTCTGCTTCCAGTGGGAACGTTCTTCATGATACTTTTCTGAGTTAGGCACGGAGAATATTTAAGCTGTGTGTTAACCCATCCTCAAGCCCTGCCTCTTAATATAAGACATTCCCAGAAAGCTCTGGTTAGGTGGAGAGCTGTGAGAACTGCAGCTACAAATTAAATATACACATATATATAAATAGTTAATTTTGCTTCTCCCCAGTCTTCTCACGTATTACTTTAGGTTCCTTAATGATGAAGTCTTTGGAGCAAGGAGTGCATAACAGCATTTGTCTGGAAAGCGCCTGGCAAACCTAGGGAGCAGCATTGTCACAGCCCCGCCAGCCCGGCACACCCCAGCACTGTCTCCCCAGATGTTGGTGTGTGCTCAGCTGAGCAGCATCTGCATGGGGCGCCCAGAACGTCAACATCAGGGGAAGCTGTAAAAACCTGGGTCGTATTTTCCATCTCTTTTTATAGCCAGAATATGTATTTGTTTTAGCCGTTCTTTCTCCCGATGGTTACACCATATCCAAAGAATGATAAAGATGCAAGGAGGGAGCATTCAGACTTGACTGCAGGTCTCTGGTGTGTCTGCCAGGTTGGAAACTCTCTGCTACCCAGCAGAGAGCACTTTTTCCTTCAGAAGGATAATTCTGGGCTAGACGGTTTTGTTTCCCTGTGTGCTGCTGCAGAGCTTCTCAGCCATGTATGTTTTCCTGTGTGGGTGGAGATAATCTCTGTGCCTTTGCCAGCATCTTCTTAACTCTTTTGAAGCTAAGGGTCACCTATGAGTACTTTCTGTTGTTGTCAGCCCGTGCTTCAAAGTTATTTCAGACTTGCTTTGTGAATGGATTATTTTAACATACTTTATTATATAATCTTGTTGAAAGAACCTTCCTGCAAGTTTGGAAATCACGAAGTTAACTAATAAATCATGCGTTGTTTTTTCTCATGGGTTTGTGAATGAATAAGGGTGGAAAGTGGACAGATTTTCACTTCAGATGTTAATTCTGCACCAATTTCATGTATTCACCTTGTATGTGCAGACCTTCTGTTTGCCAGGTGAAAGAACGCAGTAGAGAGGTAAATATAGACCATTTCTCACTGCCTTGCCAAAGCTTGAGATATCTCGACAGTTCAAAGCTCATGCTCCAGGCCCTAAGTAGCAGGCAACCAGTCCCAACTTCTTTGGAGAAGAAGTTGTGGATCTTGATCTGTCTCTTGATATACCTAAGAATTTCTTGTCCTTGGGTGTAGATAAGGGAGGACTGTGGTATCCCCCACATTTCTGGAACGTAGTCCCTGATGAGGAAGTTCTCATCCTACATCTGTTTCCCCTTTCCACTCCCCGCCATACACCAGCCCTCCTCCGCACACCCATCCAGCCCCAGCTGCGCTCCTCTGCCTACTCAGGGATTGGATGAAACTTCAGAGGGGAAAACATCACAAGCTCCTTTATTCCAGCTTCCCAGGTCTGGTGTGGCATGGAAAGACAAGAAGGAAGAGAGATGAAGGCTACCCTGAACAGATGGGCTTTTCCTACTCCTGAATTACTGTACCTGAGAGGTTAACCAAGTTATGGCTCTGAGAGGACTGAGAGTGAGCGTGGCCTCCAGCATCCAGGCCAGCAGTGTCACAAGGGATGTGCCATTGCCTGATACTGTGTGTTTTCACAGGAAAGTGGAAAAGATTGATATGTATATCAGGTACAGAAAAACATTATGACACCTTGAAGTGTATGTAATTTTAAACTTTTTAGCCTAGCAATCTTTTCGTTGTGGATTGCAGATTTCATCAAGGCCAGGCTGATGGGGCTTTGAGCAACCTGGTCTAGTGGGATGTGTCCCTGCCTACGGCATGCGGGGTGGAACTAGATGATAAGGTCCCTTCCAAACCAAACCATTCTATGATTCTATGATTTTAAAAAATATTTCACACAAAAGGGTTTTTTTCAGTTTTTCCTCAACATTTCCATTTTTCAGCATCAGAAAAAGTGGAAAAACATTCCCCTGCCGCCATGCCCCAATTTATTTTTTCAAATCTTCACGTATCTACTTCTACCTTATCTCTCCTGTCCTCACTTCCCTGCCTCTTGAGACAGAAATGCTGATCAGATGGGGTTTCCCTTCTGGACTGAACTTTGTAGTGCTTCTCCCATTTAGGAGACTAGCTCCAGTCCCAGCAAAATGCTATGAGTTACAGGGGAAAAACCAACCAACCAACAAATGTTGGCAAGACCACAAAACACAGACCTTGTCTGTAGGAGGAATATATTCTCAGGCTGGGGAAATACTGAATTTTCACAACATTGAAGCAGATAATCTGGAGGAGGATGGAATTTTTTCCCTAGCACTCCCTAGTACAAATAAACACCGCTGAGAAAACAAACTTGTTTAGGTGAGAGAGGGTTGAATTAAGCAGCGGTATCCATTTGTGGTCACCTAAAGCTGCTTCAATGCAGATCGCTTATCTTTGTTTACTGCTTTAAATTGCCTAAATGGTGTGAGCAATTCTGGGGATGGGTGTATGCTGTTTATGCCTTTGTTTGGGTTTGCTTGCCCTTGTCATATGGACGGGGATAAGATGAAAATAAGATTCCTGGTCTGACTTTCAGATCTCCTTTTTCTTCCTTTCCGATGATTGTGAAGGATACTTAGAGAACATTAGAATTTTTAAATCAGTAAATTATCCCTTCCCTATCTTGGGTGTATATATCTCGGGAATTAGCGCATAGTGTCTTATGTGCATTACTAAAAGAAGAAATGAAATAAAGATTGTGAAGGCATCAGTAATTTGGGCACATGGCCTTTTTACCACACAATATATTCATGTGAGAAAGCGAGCATCTATTTGGCTACCGTTGAAAAAAAATCCCTCAGTAAAATCAAGATCCAAATCCCTATTTCGTGAGGCCCCATGATTTCACACACTCCCTTCAGAGTGCGATCAGACCACTAAGCGAAGGTGACTTTATTACAAAGGTATGTGCTGAATTTTCCTTGGGGCGAGGGTGGGATTCCCGGAGCGCTCCATGTGCCAGGGATTTGCATCCCACCTTCCCGGTTTCAAAGTCTCTTCTGAGAAGAGCTCATTTGAAGAGGTGCAGCAGGGATAGGGAAAGAGAACTACTATTTTTTTACTTCTACAGCCAACATGAAGCGTTTTCTGAGTGCAGACTGACCCAAGAAGTGGGGGCTATAAGAAAATTAATTACTTATAAGTTCTTCAACATGCTGGGAATAGAAAAGACAGTATAAATAAATAAATAACAAATGCATGGGAGGGAAAGAAATCCCTGATGCAACAGTAACCTATCGCTCCAGAATTACATGCTGCAGGATTATGCTCTGATCTGACTAAGAGAACTCGTGGTGTGCAGATCTAGAGATCCATCTGCAAGTGGTGACAGCGATACTTCTGTTTCCCAAGGGTGAGCTAAGGCTAAATACGTTCATCAGGGCTAATTGCATACATACACCTAGTCCAGTTCAGTGTCCAAGAGGGCATGATCCAAAATCCATTGAAATGGGTGACATTTTTTTCCACTGTCTTTAATGGGCTTTGGATGGGATCTTGAAGTTTGTACTTTAATGAGCAACCAAATAGTTTAATGTTTAAAACCAGGAAAACAACTAGTGCAGGAACACAATGAATACTGTTAAATACTGCTTCAAAAGGTCACCAGATGGACAAACTTCAATCATCATTAACACACTGTCCTCAAATAGAGACAATATTGTTTAAAAGTTAAAAAGTCTTAAGAAACATATCAATAAGCTGAAAAAAGCGTGACTCATCCCAGCTTTCCTCTTCTCATCCTCATCGCACAAAAGCTCTTAAAAATTGGTTTCAGTGTTTTTTTCCTGATTATTACACTGGATCCCTGTGTCACTGCTAAATACATGCTCTTAAGCCAAAAATTTGCTAGAACTGTACCGGTAAGAGAGAGCTACAATTCAATTTGCTATATTCAAAAAGGTCCTCATGGGGTCTCAGGCACATCTCAGTCCTGGCCAGAGCCTTTCTGCACTTTTGATATTTCCATCGTATCATCGACACCTGACCCAACGGCGTGTGCAGCCTTCAGCACTTCAGGGGCAAAGCTTTCCTCTGAGACCTTTCTGTCGATCTACAGAAATAAGTTGGTTTAAGGATATTATGTAGGGGTGAGGCAAAAAGGAACTGTCAAGGCTCTGTCCCCTTGCCATCACGGTCTATTTAATAACACCCCCACCACCACAAATGCCCCAGTGCACAGGTGAGCTCAAAACAGCACTCAGCCTTGCTGAGGAGGCACAATGTACGCATGCTGGTGTGAAGCTGTCTAGGACCCATCGCATTCTGTAACTTACAGGCTTAATCAAGTTTTGAATAGGGACGGTGACCTTTTCTTTCTTCAGAAAGGGAGGACAGAAAAATAGATGGTGAGCAAAGGAGGGCAAAAACCCTTGGGGAAATGAGATTGTAAGTCAAAGCAAACCTATGCCTCTATTTTACTCTATTTTCATTTTTTTAATTATAATAGCAATCACAAATACTTTTTATAGCACACACCCCCCTTTAAAAAATAGTTCATAAATTGCAGGAGGTCCTAGAAATTTTATTGCATATTTTTTTAATGCTGTACTTAAAACAGAAAATAGATGTTTCTAAACTCTCCTTTTAAACTCCACAATCCTGCATCAGTATTTACAATAAAAACTATTATAAAAGATGTGTATCGTGGGTGGGGAACAGAAATTGAGAAAGAGAATTTTTTCTTTACTTTAAGGGTATATTAAATACTATTTTCGGTTTAATTTTCTATGCAGAACATTCACTTTGCCAGGATCATGTTTAGTTTAGAATGGCATTTATCAAACATCCTTTGTAACCTTGAACACGCACATTGGTTTTGAAGAGCACAGCATCCTGGCTGGGGTGATCCTACTGGTTCTTCTGGATTCTCCTGAACGCTGCTGCATTCTCCTCTTGACAGAGACAACTTGGGAAGTGTAGATTTGAGTCCAAAGCTCAGGAACATTCTGAAAATAGAGGTTTCCCTTCTGCTTAATTCAATTTTTTCTAGATTTGGCTCTTCTTCACCTCTTTGTATTCTAATGTAGAATCACCTCTTGTGGAACAAACATTGGAAACCTGCTCCCAGTGCTCTGTGGATCCATGTGTCATGGCCTCTTGGAAGCAGGATGGAACGTGGAATGAAGTATGATAGGAAAAGGTGCAGGCTTTTTTGAGATTTTCATATTTTTTAAACCAGAATTGAAGTTGTTGGCTCCTTGCCATAGCTTTGTTGTGTGTCTTTTTAAGAATTTTCTTCTACTACCACATGTCATCTTATATGTGGTTACATTTAAATTACTGGGGGAAAAATTAAACCAGTCTGAAGCAACCATTAGGGATACCAATAGATATCTCCTGTTTACCAAAACAATGTTTGAACAAAAGGGGAAACTAAACTCTATTAAGCATAAAGGATATGTTGGGCTTGTTTGTTAAGACTTGACCTAACAAGAATAACTTTTCAGATTGCTTTTACACGTTACTTGCTTTGTAGCATGCTTTGGGATATTACTGATGGTTTGGTTAACAAGGATTTTGAAAATGGTATCATTTTTGAAATTTAATTTAAATTAGAACTCTGATAGTGTGTAACTAATTAAAAAAGCTTCTGGAGCTGAAACTTAGCTCACTAGAAGATGGGTAAAAGCATGTAAGACCAGTGTTCAAGTCCTGCGCTGGACTCGGTTGTGTCATGATTCAATAACCAGACTGATCACCAGCCATTTATCTCAGCAATGGCTTCTCTAACACCTGGAGAATGATTCCAGCGTCACAGGCCCTTCTTTCTTGTGTGAGTTTCTTTAGATATTTCAGGTCTACCACTTAGAGAGACTTTTAAAATTTGTGCTTATATAAAATACATTTTTAAGACATCATCTAATGACAATATGTGCTGAAGATAAATTGCTGCTGCATTAAGGTACTGAAAAATATGAAATGCCTCTCCTCTTGTTGTGGTAAGACCATGTGCTGGTATCCAGAGATCGGTATTGACAAGCAGCTCAGAGTTCATCACAAGGAATGATGGGAGAGAAACAGTAAAAGAACCATTTTATAGCCCCTATTGCAACCTCAGAACCAAGACTACTCTTCTGTGCAGGAACAATGACCGGTGAATACTTCCAGTTATAGATTATGTCCATCGCTGATCCCATCTTTGCTGTTTCTCTGGTTATGGAGCATGGGGCAGTATTTGGGCTTTGGCAATCCTAATTCTCCTCTGTTAATGAATGACTGCAGGTTAAAATAAGCCTGTAACAGAAATCTACATATAATAATTCCAAAACTTATCAGCACTTTTGAGGACTTAATTAATTATATGGTGAAAAACGCCCTGTGAACACCACCACCCCCCCACCAAGGCTTTGTAGGACATAATGAGTACATTACTCTGCTTCCCTGAATCTGCTGCTTTCTGCATTTTTTCTGACAGTCTTACATTCCTGCCTGCCACTGCCCACAAGTGTATTTCTTTGCTGCCCAGTTTTCATCAGCAGAGGAACTGTGTGATGAGCTGTATACTCACTGAATATGCGCAGACGTGTACGTGTTTACCAGATTAATAACCTTCAGCAGCCCATTGGATCTGAATTCCGAGCAGTTCCCAGCAGTATTGCTTGGAGCCCCTTCATGAATCCCAGCTCCACAAGGTGGCTCTCGATTCCTTTAAAAATACCACTGTGTTTGTGGATTAAACACATCTGAGAATGATCTTGAGAACGCTCTTCAGGGCTCTACAGACACAGAAAGCTACAGTGGAACCCAAAATCCTCCTCGGTATGACATGCATTTTTCTTTCAGTAAAGCTAGAAACTAGACAAAGTCTGACACTATTAAAGTATTACAATTTGAAGGAATGTTTCATGTTAGCTGCTCAGTAAATTCTGAACAGGGAGAAAATAAAGGCATTATACATGCCTGGAATGAGAAGGGGGGCATTGAAACACCCACTTCCTGCTCTGTTCCTTTGTGGCTGCTAAGATCCCCTTCTCCTAGAAGTGTCCTTCCCCTATTCTGTAGCTCTGTAGGATCAGGTTAGGATAGTCACCAGGTACTGGGGAGTGCGACCTCTGCTAATACGGACAGAGAAAAAGCAGCTTGGTGCTCCTTAGGAAAGAGATCCTGCCTTTGAAGGCCAGGACCCACAATGAGGTCTTTACTTAACTCCAGCCAGGACTTCAGCATCCCCAGGCAGACCTCCCAAAATCGCTTCACTGCTAACCACATGTTAGCATGGCTTCAGATCACACAAGAAGGTTGAACCTAAAGAGTTTTACATCTGAGAGCAGCTCATCTCAATGCAAGGTCCTCCCTTGTGGTCTGTGTCTCCAAACACCCCTGGTTAGATGATCGCAGATGATCACCAGCTCTCTGTGGCATGGAGAGTCACATGTGAAACTGGAGTGAGACTGCGGCACCACAATGTACCTCTGTGAGATGGGCTGGGCTGCAGTGCATGTGCAAAGCAGAAGCTGATGGTGTGAACCCCGAGCTCGGTGTGTAAGACAGGATAAGTCTGCCTTCCTCCTGGGTGCAGTATTGCCACTTTTGGTAGTCAAAACTTCAACCTCGTGCTGCTCACATCCTAAGAACAGCTTAAGAAAACCTGAGTAAACTGTGGGAAAAACCAGTTATCTGCTTTCTGTTGTTTTGGATGTTTGAGGTCATATTTTCTGGTTGTCCAGGGCCAGAAATGTATTTAAAAAATAAAATTTGAGAGCTGAAGCTGTATAATAAACACTATCGCAAGGCAATGCTGGGTGTGTCTAAGCTGTAACGTTAAATTCATTCTTCTTGTCGCTTCCTTCAAAGCTCCGCTGGGCTCAGCCCCTCCCTGGTTATCCTCCCCTGCCCAGCTTGCTGCAACCCCTACGTTTTGCTGCTCTTCCCACCTTTGTCCCTTCTCCTGATGGCTCCTTGCACAACTGTCTCTCCGTGCCTTTGCCTCCACGGCACTTCTGCTTGGCACAGCTTTTCCCCTTGACCCTTTCTATAGTGCGGTCTCTTAAAAACATGGGTTAGACTGAAGCCATCTGCTTCTTGTTTTCCTAGTTTCCCTTTTTGTTTTCTGCTTGGTTTTAAACATGAGTTCTTCCATGGAGGGATGGTGCAAAAAACCAAATTGTGGGTGTGAATAGCAATGTATATTTTCTATAAACTTGAACCTGGTAGATCTGCCCTGTGTTGATCTTCACGATTGTTAGAGCAGCTCAAGTTGCCTTTCTGCTCTAGCTCTTTGTAGTAGGTGTCTGACAACAGGTAAAGACTCTGGGGAGAATGTCTGCTACAGAAGTTTGTGTCCTGGAGCCAGCACTATTTCACGGAGTGTTATCCTGAAGGAGAGGCCACGGGACATGTCTTTCAGTCCAATATGTAGTTTTTACATTTTCACATGTAGAAAGTCTGCAGTCAGCAGCCAGAAATGTGATAGCAGCAATGGAACCCAGTTCATTAAAAATTCAAATCAATGGAAACAACAGGACGTATTATTTATCTAAGCCTTGGATCAATCTGACTACTATGCATAATGATCTTAATTAGAAAAGTGAGCCGAAGCAGGAAGACAGTCTGTCTCCTGACTTTGAAATTATCATACCCCTATCAGTATGCTTGGGTAACTTGTAATTAGGGACAAAGGTTACACATAATTTTATATGCTGAAAAACCGGTTTTATACGTCATTTCAAAAAATATTTAAGAAATAGATATAAGACTCGCTACCCCTATTATGCTTTGATTTTTTGCTCCTAGATTACTAGTCTGCACTAATTAGTTGGTGGTCTTAAGAAATATGGATAGAAGCTTTGCATGTATATAGATCCTGGATACTAATAAGTAACTAGTAGTATCAGTATTAGTCTTTGTACAACTTCCCTTCAACATACCTCTGTTTCACCTGCATGGAAAGTGCAGCTCAGAACAACAGTGTTGGTTGTCCAAAAGCAGAGAGTAAGTGCTTGCCTGTTCAAAAACTTTTCTGGGACGTTACACAGGTATGCCCAGAGTCACACCAGTAGTTCCCCATGCAGTGACCCACCCTTCTCTTCTTGTTGTGCTTATCTTCAACTGCTGCCACTGCTGCCAACTGCTGCCACTGAATAACTGAAGCGTTCTGGTTTTTTGACAAATTGGCAGGCTCCTGTGATCGCGCTTTCTTGAACTTTTTTTTTTGGCCAGCTGTAATTAGAAAACAGAAGTCCTAACTCTGAGGTCCTGCCTCATCAAAGCAGTCACTTCCAGGCTTAACTTAAACAAGTTCTTCAATTTAGTTAAATCCACTGAGCGGGCCCACTGCCTGCTCACAGCGTTGCGTCACCCAGGAGCAATGCCTTATCTTCTGAACTGGACCACTGCTCTTCCTGTTTTATCATAGATACAGCTACTCTGACTTTTTTTTCAAGGTAGTATTTCATTTTAGGAAATCATTACAAAAAGATCAAACTCTTTTTCTGTCACATGAAATGGCCTTGCTTTCCCAGAACAGTGTTTCCACAAACAAAAAAAATATGGAAATTAAAATCACAAGTAGGATCTGTTTCATCAAAGTATCACCTGGAATTCTGTGAGGCTGACAATCACCTTTTTAACATGTCAGGAATTATATGCGTAATTCTCTTTAATGGGTGTTACAAATGTTCATCCCACACTGAAAAAAGATCACAGTTGGTATGAGTAATAACTTTTTTTCTTGAACATAAACAGTTCCCCTCTAGCTCTGTACATATCCTCCAACATCAATGTAACCACAGCTGTCAAGGCAGCCTCACCTCTTTCCATGTATATTTTAGCTTTAATTTTTTCCCATGCTTTCACTTAGTGGACCTTTTTTTTTTTTTTTTTAAGGGGCCTAAACCTGTTCTCCAATTTTGTGGGCAAATTCATTGCAATAACAGATCTCAGTGTTTAGACATCTTTAAACATTATTATTAGCGTGCAAGAAATTAGAGACCTACATCAAGATCTGGAGGTTTGGGGTTTTTTTTTAATTGAAAGCGAATTTCAAATCACAGTTTCCCTCATTCAAGGATCTCGAAACACTTTACATAGTTAAATGAGTTCTTGTGGCCTCCTTTTGTACAGGCAGTAGCAGTCCCCCTTTCAACAGCTTTGGGAGAGTCTCAGCGTTCCCCTGCCTTGTGTACCTGGCCAGGACGAGATGAGGGCAAGGACGCAGGAGCTCAAGGCAGAGGCATGGTGGTGGACTGGGGCTGGAGGGGCACGTGTCCCCCACTGGTCCCTGTGACACCGCTGTGGAGAAGCATCCCATATCCCCTCAGAGATGAAGCGCCCATGTCCCCTCAGTGAAGTATTCAATGTCCCCTTTGAGGGAAATCACCCACGTCCCCTCACTGGACCACTTTGTGTCCCCTTGAAGCACCCATGTTCCCTCAGTGAAGTTCACAATGTCCCCTCTGAGGTGAAGCACCTATATCCCCTCACTGCAGCTCCCATGTCCCCTCAGTAAAGTGCTCAACGTTCCCTCCCAGACAAAGCACCCATGTCCCCTCGGTGTAGTGCCTGATGTCCCCTCTGAGGTGAAGCCCCCATGCCCTCTCACTGAAGTTCACAATGTCCCCTCTGTCCCCCGGTGAAGCACTCCAAACCCCAGCAGGGACGCAACCCATGTCCCCTCAGAGAAGGGTCCCGTGACCCCGCGGTGCCTTGATCTCCCTCCGGGGCCCGGATGGGTCCCCTGGCCACCGTGGTGGGCCTGTCGCCACCCCAGGAGGCGCCGGGGTCCCTCAGCGCCCTCCAGCCCCGCCGCCAAGATGTCTCCGGCGAGGGCAGATGGGCGACGGGGGCTAGGGGTGCCCGCGGCAGAGCTGGAGATGGCGATCCCCCAGCCCGGGACACACTAGACAGAGGCAGCCAGGCTGGGGATGCCCGGTCCCGCCGCCGGCCCGGAACGCAAGTGCCAGGGCTGCCGTTTCCAGGCCGGCCCGCAGTGCCGGCGCTCGGCGCCGTTGCCATGGTGTGGGCCCCGGGGCGGCTGCCGGCATGGACGAGGAGGCCACGGTGGGGGCCGGGCGGCGCAGGGGATCGGTGGGGACGGCTGGTTTCGCTGGGCCGGAGGGAGCTGGCGGAGCGCGGCCGTGTGGGAGACGTTTTCCCGCCGGGCGTGCGGCGGCTGCGGGCCGTGGGGCGGGGGGAGTCCGGCGGCAGAGCGGAGGCGCCGCTGGGCCCGCCTGCCCCGGCCCGGCCCGGCCCGGGGGCGGCGGCCGAGGCCCCGCCCGGACCCCTCGCTCGGTGCTTGGCGGCCGGTGCTTTGTCCCGGCCGGGGCCGGCGAGGGGCCGCGGGTGAGGCGCCGGCCGACCCCCTCGGGCCCTAAGGGGGCTGCCCGACCCCTCCACAACCCTGTGCTGCTGAAAACCACTTTATTTTAATTCGTTGGTTTCCCTTTTTTCTCCTTTCTCCTCCGGTTTCGCCGGGTAGTCTCCCTTTCTCCCAGCACGGCTCTGCACCGGCCTGTGCAGGCTTTCTCCCGCTGCATGTGTTTCTTCACAGTTCTAGAAATTTATTTTTTACTTTCATCTCCCACTTTCTACTTTTTGTCTCTGCTTCCATTTCTGATGGGTGTTTTTTTGGTTTTTTGTTTGTTTGTTTGTTTTTGTTTTTTGTTTGTTTTTTGTTTTGGTTTGGTTTTTTGTTTGTTTGTTTGGGGTTTTTTTGGTTTTGTTTTTTTTTAAATCCATGCCCTGTGTGCTAGGTGTGTATGTTCACATACACAAGAGCTGGTGCTCGCCAGTTAAAATTATTTGTTCACACTTACCTATGACTGATAGCAATGATTACTTGTTATCAACCAGAGCTAACGCAAAAATGCATAAATATTATCCACTATGAATAATCTCAAAAGCTGTGCAGTCGCCTAGTAATAGTGCCATTTGTTTTGCTTGAACACGTGTAAAACTATTTTTTTTTCTTCCTTTTAGAGAGATTTTAATGAACGCTGTGCCCAGTGTTCAGAAGTGAACTGGGGTCTCACTGACGGAGGCAGATTTTATTGCAGATCTTGCCACAATGTTACTGAGGTAAAAAGCTATGCTGCTGGCCTTGGAAAAGGCTTATTTTGATTGTTTTTTGGTTTTATACTAAGAAAATGTTAGATTTCCTCCTTGGCATTAGGAGTTGAAGGCAGTATTGTGATTCTTCCTTTTTCATGCTTGACTTGACACTGTATAAAACTAATGTTCCTTGAAATCACAAAATTTAAAATGAACCTTCTTCAGATGCTGTGGTGCTGTGGCTGTGGTGCTGGCGTGCTGTCTAGATGCCTTAGAGGTATTGCCTGGGTATTGCCACGCTTCAGCACAGCACCAATACAAGCAAACCCTGATCCACGTCACCTGTATGTCCAGGATAGTAATTCTCTATTTTTGCAATTTCTGAATGAAAAGTCTCCCTTTAGTTTAGGAAATTTGAACAAGTTCCTCCATTATGTTTTATGATAGCGCAATTTATGCAAGTTAGGCCTGGCTTTTTTCTTGCTAAGACATATTCCTGTTTTGCAGAGAACTAGAGAAGTTGTAAACCCTGATTTTATTTCTAATACAAGAATCCACACAATCTCCAAAGGTTTAAAAAAGCAGGAAAAAACTGGTATGTACAAGTTTCCCTCTGTATTTTGCATAAGTGGCTGTTCAGCCAGGGTTCACCTAACCCATTATGTCTTTGACAGTGGCCGAAGGCAGAGAGCTAGGAAAGACTGTAAGAGCAAGAACAAAATACACCTCCCAAAGGCTATCAGAAGCTTCAGTGGTCGCCTTTGGTGACTTCCTGAGCCACAAGTGACCTCTGTGAGCCTGGTGGTGGTTTTTTTTGCATTGGATAGAACTTATTGCCACTTTGATTTCTGGAAGCCAGTACTCACTGAAGATACGGGTAACATGCATTCAGATGTGGTGATGCCCTTTGTTCCTTCGTTATGATGGCTATCACAAAACCAGAAAAGTTGTCTGTCTTCATAAGTGAGATATGATGGTGGTCCAGCTCTTAGAATGTCAGTCTGTCTTGCATTACAGGTACTTGGCCCTGTAACCTACACAGAAACATACACGGAAGAGATTTCATACAGTTAAAATAGCTAAACCAATGTTAACATCTTTCATGCAGAGTCACTTCTATACTTTTAATTTCATGATTCAGAAGAATAGTAGTCATTACGTATGATGATATATGCCGTAAGGGTGTTATGGTAAGGCTGCTGCTGGAGCTATGTATGTATTCTGTGATGGCTGGGTAGATGTTTTACTGTTGTGGCCACTTTCAAAAAGCAAAAATGCATTACAGTGCTAAATGGTTAGCGTTGTCTCTGATACGCTGACCTATCTTCGCTCTACTGCGGTTGCAGTGGAGTGCAGCATTCCTTTGAAAAGAACAATTGTGGGGAAGTGAAGGGAGGAATGAAAAGGGGAACAAGCTTAACACCTCCTCTAGCCTGTATTGCTCCTAAATTCTGAGCTGTGTACCACTTCATGCTTTTCACTTCTCCTGTTTGGGAAGTCATTAGCCATCTTCGTCATTAGCCAGGCTTCTTCAGAAAAAAATCACTTCTGTGAGTGCAGTTACATTATACTATGGCATCTTATTTTCATGCATTTATAGGAGTAAGCTATATCTGGGGTTATCAGTTAAAGCCAAAATCATTAAAGCAGGACAGAAGCTTTGGGCAGGTAACTTCTAAGATGGTGAGATGCGATGTGATTCAGAGGTGTGATTGGAAGGAAAAATAGTGAAGAACAGGCGGGGAGAGAATGAAAAGGAAGTTGAGAAATGCAGAGAAAATTTCTAAGACCAAAAACCTACAGAAAAGGAGAAAGGAGTTGTAAATATAGAGAGGCAAGGGTGAAAAGTAAATGTAACAGTCTGAGGGAATAATGGATAGATTGGAGAAGGCCAATTCCTTATGAAATTCATGTTGTGCCGAGATTTGCTAGAAGCTCTGAATATCTGAGAAAGTTTCTTTCATTTAAGTGTGTATGATTTTGTGGGAAAGAATGGTGAAGAATGTGGTGATATTGGTTGTTTTTTGCCTGACTCACCACCATAATGTGTTCCAGTTTTCTGTGCTGGGGGTGGGAAAGAAATGATCATATTTCATTTTTTAATGACAGGTTTGCAGTTATTTTAAAACTGGTCACTTAACAACTCTCCACTCAATTACAAATGCTACACTAGAAATTATACTGAAATATATTATATGAAATATGTGGAGAGAAGTGCTTGTTCAGTAGCTTTTCTTCTTGATTAACACTGTGAATAAATGGAAGTTAATGGAGTACTCAGTGTAGCTGGTCTATGCTCTAGGATCTAAAATTATTTAATAGGGAGACATGTCTCTGTACCAAGAGAACAGAATATTAAGTGGAAATAAGTGTCCGTAAGGTTGAAAAAAAACCAACAAAGCACTACAAACAAAAAAAAAAACATCCTTTTTTTTTTTAACTTAGATAAAGGCTGTGAATGGTATGTTTGTGAAGGCTTTCAGCTTGTACTCAAGAAACAAGCCGAAGCTTTAGAAGCATTGGGAGTATGTCCACAAATGAAGGTATGTAAACGTTGGTGTGAGTTGTATACACTGTGTGTGTCTTACAGGAGGTGTTATTTTAAAAGCTTGTAATTTTTAAAGTGAATCGAACAACTCCCTATGTAAAAACACTAAGCATATGAAAACAAACTTAGTTTCTCTGGTAATTTTAAAACATAGTTTATAAATCACAGTTAATAAAATTAGAGCTGGAACATTATTCACATTCCTGAGTTAAAATTACGCTTTGTTCTCTCAGCAGTTAATGATCTTATAAACTTTGCACCGATCTCTATCCACTTGTATTTATCAGGATGAAGTTCTGTGCAATTTTTGGAGGCGTTACCTTCAGAAGACCAAACAGGCATATTGCAACAGACCAGCTGGGGAAACTGTCAAAGCATTATCAGTAAGTGAAAAGCTCAGATCCCATGAGATGTTTGGTATCTCTTTAAAAAGCAACAACAGAAACTTTCTTTGTTGAAGCTACATATCTAGCTTGTATTAATATCGCTTCAGTATGAAGGGTGTCTTCTAAACAGGGTTCCACGTGTCCATTGTTGTTCGTTTTTTTTTTTTTCCTGTTCCGAGAGACAAACACTTGTTTGAGTAGGGAAAACTGCTTATTTAAAAATATTGCTTTGTCTTGGCTTAGATGGTCAGTAGATAGAGCAGAAATTGCAATACAAAATGCATCATCAGCTACCATCCTTACCTGCCTGCTCTCTTGAAATTACGTATTTGATCAAGCTTTGATTCTATGCATTGCCAAATTTTTGATCATTGTAGCAGATTGAAATGTAATGTAATCACCAGAAGTGTTTTTATCTGGAGAAACACATTAAAAATACATTTTTGCAGGGTTTTCTTACATACTGGCAATTTACTGGAAAGTAAAAATGTGAACAGTCTGGGTTTAAACTTCATTTACTGTTGATCTTGCATCTATCATGCTTTATTTGATTTCTTCAGATTGAAACAGTAACTAACAGTTGTTAATACAGTGACTCATTTACAAAAACCAGGTATGTGATAGCAGTACTGACGTGGACAGTGAACCAGAGAGACCCAGTCTTCTTCACTTGTTGTCTCTCTCTGAAAGTGAGGGGGATCTCCAGACTGATTGCAGCTTTGCCTCATCAATTAGCAAGGTCTCAGGTAGGAGCAATGAACTGAACTATCTGGAAACTGTTTTTGTATCATTTTTAAAAATATAAATAAATAAATATATATATAAAGTGTATTCATGTACAATGAATTGGAAGAACTGGTTGGAAAGTGAAAAGTTTTTATTCCTGTATGCCAGAAGAGTACTTCCGCCCAGAGTACTTCCCCCCCAGTACCAGAAATAGAAGACTTCCCCCCCAAGCCCCTACCCAAAGAGGTGAAAATTGGACCTGGAACAGGACCTGGAAATACAGTGGGAAATGCAGAAGGAAGTTCAATTTTATAACAAGATCGCTCCATGCATCCTGTTTGGAGTGTGAAAAATTGCTATTATATTTGCAAAGCTAGATGTTCACAAATATGGCAGCTTTAAAGAATAAGCACTTGTTTAGCTAATAGCAGATCTGTCAGTTGTGACTGATGTTAAAAAACATGAGTTTGATCTTTTGGGGGGTATTTTTTTTTTTCTATCTCATAGATATATTTAGCTCTCTAATTTTTTTTTCCTTGCAGTACTTTTGGTTCTTCTGAGTCTTTTGTTCTGCATTCTTTTTACTACTTTCCCTATAACTTCTTCTGTAAAAATCTTCTTTTAGCATTCCATCAGTTTCTCCTTTCTGTTCACAATATCAACTTGAAAATACTTAAAATGTTTAGCATTCCGTAATTAAAATGTTATAGAAAATTGGAGTGTTTGGTGCTACTGGACAAGTGTAATGCCAGACAATGCTGCAATGTCTGATATTGGAATACTTTTCATGGCACATTTAAAAGCTTTTTTTTGCATTTTAAATTTCTGATAGTTTTTCTTTTTTGCTTTATTCTTCGCTTGCCTTTTCCTTCTTTGTTTGTTTCAGTGTTTCTTTTTCCCCTGTTATGTACTGTCTTCTTTATCTCCCATTTCTGTTCTTCTGTGATATTGCCTGTCTGCTCTCAGAAGAATGCAATCTTGTTCGTTCATGTTTTTCTCTTTATTTCATGAAGTTCAGAAATAGTAATAGAATGAGAAATTTGATCTGCAGCAATTTAAAAAAAAAAAAAAACAAACCTTTTTAAAAATCCAAGCAGAATTAGAGAGGGGAAAAAGGTGCAAAAATGGTGACAAAATTTTTTGTGAATATAATGCCAGTACCTTTCATCCTTATATATTAAAATGACAGAATTTTTGGGTAAAGAGTCAATGTGTGTTTGCATAGGTAGCAGATCTTGGGTGTTACACAGGTATCTATTATATGAAGAGGAAAGAATTAGGTGAAAAATTTCTAGTGAAAAATATTCTGTTGAATTTTCTTCCCCCTTTTGATGTCTGGAGGAACTCCTTTCTTCCTTGGTACTTGTGCCTTTTATAGGTATGTTTCTTAGAGTTTTAGAACAGCTAGATAGTTTTTAGATCATAATTTAATGTGTTCTTGGTTTGTTGTTTCAGAGATTGAATTCAGCTTGAAGCAGTCATACCAATTTCACTAAAAGCGCATGAAATAGATTAAGAGTTCAGTGACACTGAAAGTTTATTTTGGTGAAATTAGACAAACACAGGAATTGTTTTGTGTACTGAAATTTAACACAAGTAATACTAGATGTGTTCTAGTCAATTACCAATTCTTGTGAAGATTCATAGGTTTTGTTTTCAGTGCTGTTACTACTGAACTGTTATTGCTACAGACTAGAAACCCTTTTTCTCCTAAGGGGCTTGTCCAATGTGCAAGCTTTTTTTTGTGTGTATGTGTTATTTTGGTCTAGGGATAATAGCAAATTCCACAGAGTATAGCACTGAGATGTTGCTAGAGAAGCCTATTAAATACTTAAATTATTATATGCATGTAACTGTGTTGTCATGCCTTGCATAAGCTGGAAGAAATAAAAGGAAATTGAGTGCCATCATTAAGGCTGCAAAAATAATGAGGATTATTTTAAACGTGAAATTAATAATGAAGCTTCAGTCACGAAGCTGCCTTTAAGCACAGGTATCCATGTAAAAGGTGAAACTGTTGACTTAAAGGATTAACTGATGTTCCTGCTTTTGTTCTTCGACGCACCTGTACGTGATAGCACGTCATCTAGACGTGCTATCATCTAGTCATCTCGCAGGGTGCTGTCATCTAGACCTTGCCTTGATCTGTACGAGGTGTGTGTTTGAGCCGGTTCTTTGAACCTCTCACTGTGACCCTAGTGCTACCGGCCGCCGTTTTAGGAGCCGGTAGGTGGCATCAAAGCCCAATTCTGGCTCAGGAACATGGTTCTGCAGTGTCTGTCTTCATCCTGCCTGTCGGTGGGCGCTGGACCTCTGCCGCTGACCACTGTCACCTTGCAGGGCTGGCTGTCACCTGCAGCATAACCGTGGAGCTGCCAAGCTCTCTGGAGTTTTAAACTGGTTTTTTTTTTGCAGGCTGCTTGCCATGGCCCCGCAGCTCCCAGGTGGGGAGCTGTGGATCCAGCCCTCGCTGTTCTGTCTGAACAGGTGAACACTCTGTGGGGAAACACTGTGAGAAAATCTCTGCAGAATCGATGCTGATATTTTGTGCTGGTGTGCTTTAAATACAAAACATTTTCATTCATCCTAGCTGGGTCAGGATGTAGGGAAGAGGAGCTTTCTTTTTCTCTTCCTCCTTCCCTGAACTCCTAGGTTTCACTGCTGAAAAGGTTCCCAACTCGTAAATCACTCCCCTAAATTAAATTTCTCATTGCTGCTTCTCTTAGTTTTCAGTGATTCATCTCAGTAAGGAAGTAAGGAGGTTTGTTTGTTTCTTGCTGGTTGGTGTGTTTTTCCTACCTTCTTTACCATTTACTATATTTTTGTTCTAAAGATGTTTCCTTTTTCATTGAATGTAGATATGTTCTTTTAAAAGAATGCTTACGTTTCCACAGTTGGAGATTATATGGCAGGTGGTTACATCCCTTAACCTCACTAAAATTTTTGCAGTGTAAATCATGTTCTCGTTAAAGTCCTGACTGTGAAATTTCAAACTTTGTATTTTAATCCCCAACTCTGAGGTACTGTTTTAAGCACACAAAATTTTCCCTTTTTTTCCTCACTGTTCCCTTATCTCTCAAATGAAAAATAGTGTTTCCAGCTTGTAAGTATGTTAAGTTTATGTTGTATAGGAGTTAATGTCCTTCTAGAACTCCAGGTTTAAGTGTAATTTCCAACAAAAAGTCTGTTTTGATGGGTACTAGAGAGAGTTTTGTCTCTTCATATGATCCAGTGTCTTAGTCAAGTGAAGCAGTTTATGAAACAGATTGTCATCTCATATCATGGTAGATGAATCAATTACAGTTAAGCTGTTTAGTAGAAAAGTACACAAACTACCTAACTACTCCAAGTAATTCCAAAATGCTACTAGTTGCTAAACAGAGATCCTTGTATGTTCCGTTACCTTGTTTTCTGTATAGCATGGATTGTGTGCATATCATATCAATTACTTTTTTTTTTCTTTTCTGTTTTTAACATGAACCCAAGAAAGCACCTCTGTGTACTCTGGATCAGTAGATGGTAGCTTGTATTTAATGAAGAACCCAAAGGAGAAACTGAGGATGACAATGCCAATGACCCTTTCATTTTGTTACATGGCGTTACTCTGGTTGCGAGAACCTATGACATTATCTGATCTTTTAAGGTATGAATAGTCTCTAGTGAAATATTTGTTGCTTTCATAAATAATACATTTTTTTAAAATAAAGATCTGTACTATTGCCCTCTTACTAATTTGCCCAGAAATAGTGAGAAGTTCCCTCTATTTAGTTGTCTTCTATTTTCTTTGACATAACAATTTGTGCTGCTGCTTTTGGAGAATATTCTCTTCTGTTGCTTGCAATGAATCTCAAAGACCTGTAAGGGAGAAGGTTTTGGAGCTAAAGAAACTTTTGTCCTTCTCCTTCAAAATTTCTTAAGATCCAGTGGAGGTGCATATGGTCACATTTCTGCTATTTTTGCTGTTGTCAGCACGCCAGAATTAAATGAGTAAACATTCTCCAGGACTTACATCAGTGTCATCGTACAAACGATACCAGCAGTATATAGAGATATGAAAGGTAGCTAAGTAGCTTCGCACAATGGAGTTGGGCCCAGAAATTATTACAGGAAGTCCTTTTTTGCCTTCGTATCTTTGTATCTGTAATTATCAGAGTTCAGAATAATATGGGTTTTAATATGGTAGAGATAAAATGTTCTAATAGTAGGGTTTGACACTAAATGGAGACCATCAAACTATTGCTGACAATGCAGTTTCCTTCTCCCCTCTACAAGGCTATAAACACATTCCTTATTTACTTCCAAGCCTGTCATTGTTTGAGAGGCATTTGGACAAGGCCCTTAACAACATGCTTTAACTTTTGGTTGGCCCTGAAGTGGTCGGGCCATTGGATGGCCACTAGATGATCCTTGTAGGTCCCTTCCAACTGAAATATTCTATTCTACTTAAGGAATGAAAAATAATTCAACTTTTCTTGTTAGCAATAAATATTTTAAATCAGGCCCAAATAGCTTCAATTCAGGAATTCTTAGATCTTCCTTGGAAGGCGTTTTGTATACTGATGCTGCTTTTTAACAAGTGTTGAAATACTGGTTATTTCTAAAAAGATGGGGAAAAAACGTTACTTTGCCAGAATTTAAGGAACAGAAAGACTCAAGTAACTGTGCATTGGCAATTCAAATTGCAAACTTGGACAAAATAAAGGAAAAACTGATTCAAAATTCAATAGATATGTCAGATTTCAATTCTTTAATTTTTATTTTTCAAATCTATAACCTTTGAGCAGGCAAGGTAATGAGCACGTCACCCCCCACCTGTGGTGCGTGTAACTAATATTGCCGCTGAAAGCGTGAGGAATGCAAGGGAAGTTTCCCCCAGAGCCTGGTCTGCCATCATGGCCTCTCTCCCCTAGAGTCCCACCTTCCACCTGTGCTTTTCTAGCTTTGTGCAAGCTATCTGAGAAGGACAGGTATTGAAGAACACCCTTTTGCAAGTACTTTTCGAAAAGGGGAGGTTTGTAGGTCTCGAAGTACAGTAGTTAATACTTGCTAATTTATTTCTATGCAAAACAGTATTTAACTTTATTATTAACTATTATTATTAACTATTTTAACTTTGATTTAACTTTAGGGGGTGGCTGTTGCCTTCATCAATCAGAATTGCACAAACCATTGCATCTTTGCATAACTGGATAAGCTGTTGTTGCATAAAAGATGCTTGTAAAATGTTCAGCAAAATGCACAGTATTCAGCATTCAACACAGACGTATTTATTGACTGGATTAAGAAATAGTAGAACTCAAAAGTAGTTTTCAATAACAAGATTTTTTTACTGACTAGTATCTTGCTAAGGAAATTCTGTAGGAATCAGAACTACCATTGTGTACTCTGTATTTTTGTCAGTGAGTAGAAAAAATATATATAAATCCTGCCTAATCATGCTTGTATATGGCAAAAATCCAAGTAGTAAATTACAGTTACTGGGACAGAGCAAATGGGTCACAGTAAAGAATTCTTGCTTAGCCCATCCTGTTTGGAGAGAAAAATGAATAATTAAATGAAGAATCAAATATCTGCTCTTGGGTTAGTGTATCTTGGAAATTGTTACTGGAAAGCACGTGGGGTCACACGAGGCAAATACCTCCTCACAAGTTCCTGTCTTAGTGTGATGGTATGGTTTAAAAAAAACCCCAAACTGTTGAAGTCAACTGTTAAGAGGAAAGGTTGATTGTGGTGTTTGCATATTAATGGTATATTATTGATTTGGCACTTCAAAAATTGAGGACTCTCTGAAAATAATTCAGAACCTGGAGAACATCCTTTGTACTTAGATCCTTAAGAGAGAAGCACATCTGCTTGAAAGGACTTAGAGAAAATATGAAGACAGCAAAAAAAGCTGGAAAAGGAGAGACAAAAAATCGAGTACCAAATGTAGCACAGAAAGGCACAGTCAGAAACTAATAATTGGGAATTGAAATAAGATGATTTGAATGAGAAGATATCATTTAATTAGATGCAATATATGGGTGTAATACTTCTAAAAGTGTGTAAATTGGAATGATCCAGTGACTTTAAATGCACTGAAAATAAGAACTGAATTAAATGCAAAAAGTGATGTTTAAAAGAATGTCATTTGTATTGCAAAGTTTTGCCATGATACGATAGTTATATAAGACTGTAATTACATTATCATGTTTCCCTCCCTACCCGTAAGGTCTCTGCCTTTCACAAGTTTGATGAAGAAGGGAAAGAATTTTAAATTGCACATACTACTGTAAAATTCTTGTATTCTAACTTTTGAATATTTAATTTTAAAAAATCAGACAATGTTCACAGTTTTGCATAAAGTAAGATACACACATCAAAATAGCGACAGGCCAGAGATGAAAACCGTGCAGAGAAAACATTAAGTATTCAGCATTACCTTTTAAATCTTTATAGGCAAATTGTTTTATTTAAACCAGCTGAATTACAGTTGTACTTAAAGTTCTGCCTTGTTTTTTTCTGTTTGGTTTTCTCCCTACCCTGAAGTCAGCTGACTCCCGCTCCTCCCTTGTGATACATGCTTAGGCACCATGGCAGGGCAATCTGCCAGCTTTTAAAGGATTTACAACACCAAAAATATACTCCTCCTTGCTACTTGACATACTTAGCAGAAAAACACTACAATTACCTCCTCCGATGGAGACTTTTTGGTTTAAAAATAACATTTTTAAGAACCTTCTTACTCTATGCAATACATTAAATATTTTTCCATTGTAAATAGTCTCACAATACTCCATGCACTTTCTATTATTTATCTAAAGAGTAAATTTTTTGGCTTTTTGGAAAAAGATGCTAGACTTTGAGATTGTGAGAACTAATGCCTTTCAAATGAGTTAATGCCTAGCTGTGCTGGCAAGACTAAACTTGTAATCAGTTTGTGGCATTACTGTGTGGCTTTAACAGATGCATCATTTCCTCGTAGCACGCAGAGGACCTAAGATTTTTTTTCATACTTGGACCTTACTAATGTGTGCTACTGCTGTAATTAAAAGAACATGGACTGTGTACTGTATCTGCCAGTCAAGTTTTCAAGCGCTTCACTGATAGGATGTAGTCTCACAAGTGTTTTGATCATGTGTCTGTTAAATGAAAGGTTTGGAAGAACAGCAGAAGAAACTGTTCTGGTGTGCTGTTCCAAATCTGGGCTTTTGGAGTAAGTGTTAAGAACCTGAATCATCAGCACATTTTATTCATAACAGGGTATTTACGCCATTTCATTTATTTTTAGAACATAAAAACAGCTCTTAACCTGAGAGAGAAGAGCATTCTTTTCTATGGAGACAGTAATTTCAAGCTAGGAAAGATGCCATTATTTTTTAAACAGTTGCAATGCTTTAACTTGGTCCAGCCAAGTTAGTGAAAACTTATTTAAAAAAAAGAAAAAAAGTGGATGGATATTGCTTGCCTTTTGCAGTATAAGGATGTGGTTTCAACATCAGTTTAAGCTGATCCGAGTTGCTGTGGTCCTGCATAAACATTCCTGCCCTTTCTCTTGCCCTGGGTACTAGCATTCATCCGGGTTTTGGTATGTTAGTTGAAAGAAGTAGATCTGCAGAAAACTAATTTTGCAAAAGAAATTTTCACCAGATATTTTGGCGCAGGTGAATTTGCTTCACCGCAGTCCCTTTCTGCCTTGCGCTGGCAATAATGTCCCTGCAGTCAGCTGAGTCTGGAAATCTGTCTTGTTGAAATCAAACCCTGGAAAACAAAAGCCTAGTTTTCAGTCTAATCCTCTGTCTGAGAAGTCACACAAGTGCTTTTGTCAGCAGGGAGGAGTGTGTGAAGGACTGACGGGAGGGTGGGATTTCCCACTTCGGAGGCAGCAAGCTGTTAGGGTGGTTTGGCTGCAATCACCACTCCACCACACCCCAAGGAAGGTCTTGATTGTTTGTCCTCTTCCAGCTGTTGCTGCGCTGGCTCAGGAGGTTGCTGCTCTCAGTGTCTTGGTACCAGCTCTTCAGATCTGTCAGCTAATTGTGTGATTGCACCTCAACACGTGTCAGCCAGAGCTTATCATCAGCTGAGCCAGGAATGGGTCACTGTTGCTGAAAGAGGAAGGTCTTGCTTCCCTTTCTTCTCTCCTGCTCCCTGTGTGATGCATCCCCTTCCCTCTGCCGATTCTTGTGCTTGTTGGAGCTATCTGTGAGCCTCCTCAGTTTGTTAGGTGGTGGGAAACAAACCCTTCTTTCTTGAAACAGGGGAGTGGGCAATCTTTTGCTGTTGTGAATTAAATTTGTGGCAGAGGATGACGAGCAACAGGAGCACACGCAGTCAGAGTACGACTAGCTACCTTGGGCTTTTAGGTTGGCTCAATCCGTTTTGTGAAGCCGTCCCTCAAGTTTGAGTTCTTCCATGTAGCGCAGCTGACTTGGATGAAAATGAGTGAAGGAGCTGATGTGCAAGCTGCTCAGCAGAGCAGGAGGGGTGGCAGGGACAAGCAACCGGTGCTGGGTTTGGATGGTAACTTCACCCAGTATGTGGACCAGCGCACATCTCCTTTTGGGGTGGGGAAATGCTCATCACGCTAGTTGAGGAAAGCCACTGAAAAGTTGTTGGCAAAATGTACATCCCACAACTTGATTAGAAAGGATTGTGCAGCGACTTTCACCTCTTCATTTACGAGACTAATACGCAGAGCTTCAGAATAAAAAGTATTGGGCAGCGTGATTTTTCCGATTGCTGTTATTTTTCAGAAATCATAAATAATTCTAACTGAGGGAGGGTTTTGATTAAGAAATGCATTTTTCATTTTAATCCCGGTTTGAATTCAATTTTTTAATTAAACTGAAAATTCAGTTAAGTCTGTTTAAAAAAAATTTAGGACGTGACTGTAAACTTTGCAGTAACTACCCTCTAAATAGAATTTTGGTCAACTTCAATAGATATATATGCTACATAACATGCAACAAGTGGTGATTGGGGCACAGGACTGGAAGAGGGAAGGTGAGCTTGTGAATTGCCGTAGGCTCAGGAGGGAGGTGGATCCTCCTCACCGGTGGCTGCTCTGTCTGTGAAGACGTTGTTCTGCCTTATTTTTGTTCCTTGTTTTTTTTTTTGTTTTGTTTTGTTTTTTTTTCTGCTGTAGGAACCCACTGCTGTAGGAACCCAGGAGGGACTTAGATAGGGACAGCAGATAACACAGCTGGCAGGACAGAAAATTGTTTTCACATCTCTTACTTAAAGAACAGGGTCTTCTCTGTTTGAAATGTTAACTTATTGCAGTTTAATGTACTCTTTTAAACACAATTGTTTGGGAGGAGACAGGAAGGCGGTTCTAGTTTAGTCCTATGGGAGACCACTGATATGCTTTAATCTGGAATGGGAGTAGTGTCTGTTCCCTCGTGAGGATCCGTGCTTGTTCAGTGCTTGCTTTGCCTGGTGTGAATGGATAAGGGCAGGGGTTTGGTGTCATGCTGGCTTTTTATTAGTAGCTGTTGTTAAGTCCCATCTTTTTTATGTATATGAAAAAGTCAAGCAAAATCCCAAATAATACTGTCAACCACTTACCAAAGCCAATTTTTAACAACAAATGCATTAGTTGGGTAAAAATAAAAATTAAATTATTTTGTATTTATTAGTATACAAAATCATTTATATTCATACCCAAATAATACTTTAAAAAAACCAACCAAACCACAGAATACAGATGTAATTAATGGGGTTTCAGTTCTGTATATCTTCTCATCATTCTGTGACTTTCCTCCCTGCCACATTACCTGACTCAAACTCCTGCAGCAGAAACTGTGTGTTTTAAACTAAAATTTACTTAAAGCTTTAGAATTTTGGCCCAGAAGGCCAATCACACCCTGGGCTGCATCAAAAGAAGTGTTGCCAGCAGATCCAGAAAGGTGATTCTGCCACTTTGCTCTGGTGAGACCTCACCTGGAGCACTGTGTGCAGGTCTGGAGCCCTCAATATAGAAAGGACATGGACCTGATGGAGCGGGTCCAGAGGAGGGCCACCAAAATGATCAGGGGGTTGGAGCACCTCTCCTATGAGGACAGACTGAGGGAGCTGGGGTTGTTCAGCTTGGAGAAAAGGAGGCTCCGGGGAGACCTCATAGCGGCCTTCCAGTACCTGAGGGGGGCCTACAGGAAGGCTGGGGAGGGTCTGTTTACAAAGGCCTGCAGTGACAGGACGAGGGGCAATGGCTTTAAGTTGGAGAAGGGGAGATTTAGATTGGATATTAGGAAAAAGTTCTTTACTATGAGGGTGGTGGAACACTGGAACAGGTTGCCCAGGGAGGTGGTTGAGGCCCCTTCCCTTGAGATATTCAAGGTGAAGCTCGACGAGGCCCTGGGCAACCTGGTCTAGTTGGGGGTGTCCCTGCTGACTGTGGGGAGGTCGCACTAGATGACCTTTGGAGGTCCCTTCCTGCCTGGACCCATCTATGAATCTATGAATTTTGAAAAAAAAAAAATCTATACCATTCGAAGGAGACTTAAAGCAGTTTCAGAAATGTGGTAGCTGAAGAATGTGCAGAACAAATTCCATATAAATGTGTTGATTGTAAGCTTATTGCCAAAACATTGTCATTTGTCAGTTGTATCTGAGCTTGAACTTAAAGGCTGTTAAATCATTGAACTGTTTTTTGTCCTGTGGAGCGTTTAGGGGTGTGTAGCTTCAGATAGAATTGCTTAGGCAGTGTAATACTAATGTTATTTCAAATATGAAGTTGATTTGTATATTAATTTTAGAATAAACAGATGCATTTGTCTTACTAAATACTATTTTCATTTCGTCTTCATTTTTTTATGCAGGTTTGTTGTTGAAGGTCATATTCCATATTTGAATGTTTTTCAGCATTTCCCGGAGAGGATGAAATTATATGGACTTGATCTTAAGATCTTTTGTGTGGAGGTAATTTTTTTTTCTTAAAGGGAGAGATTTAAAAAAAAAAAAATACCAAAACCTAGTTATCTTGTATTTTCATTTTTTGGGTCACTGTACTAATAAATTGATTAAATCTATTCTTATGTTGTAGAGTTTCTGTTTTGCATTATTGGAGCCTGTGCAGAAACCAGTGCACTCTGTGACTCTGAGTGCTTTAATCTTTAACCAGTTTTATTAAGCTGATTATCTAAGTTAAAACAGAATCAATAAGGACTTGTGGAGAAAAAGTATTCAGAACTGCTTTTGGAACACTCAGAAATAGGATTTGGCTTCATGACTAAGGGCAATAAGTTACCCTTTTTGGTGCTTATTTAAAATATCTCTTGAATTTGTCTGTAATTCCCTATTCTTTTCATAAAATATGGTTTAGATGCTATCTTTTTTTCTGTTTCTTGCTGTACTGGCTGAAATATATCAAACCTAAAATCTACAGAAGAGGTTATGGTCCTTGTAGAAGCTGAAGTGTGATGGACAGTCTTAAGTAAAATGTAAATTTCCCTTATTTAAGGTCATTACATATTGTGGTAATGATTGCCCACTGGTGTTTGCGTTGCAGAAAAAAAAGTTTATTTAGGGTTTTGAAGTGTGCAACTAAAATCTCAGCTTTTAAGAGCAGAAAGCTGCAATTCTGCTAACAGCAAGAGCTAGGTTTTGGGCTGCTATAAGGTGTTTGTAGCCCAAGCCCTCAGTAATGATGTTGGAAGTAATGTTACCGTTCTCCAATATGTAGTTTCTATTCAGCAGGTCATGAGTTGTTCAGAAGCTAACCTGTAGTTGGGGTTTTTTTTCTGCTATCGTGTCTGGATAAGTAATAATTATGACCTCAACTTTTAAAAATTAGGAGATAAATTTAATATAAAACTTCTTGAAATCTTTTTCTGTCTTACATCTTTCCTTAATAGAAAAGATAGATCAGGTTGAAATGTGGCTGTAAACTTTTTTTTTTTTTTTTAATTTTTTTAATTCTCAGTCTCTCTGTTTTTCTTTACCTCCATCCTTTGAAGGTGTTTTTGTCTTTCAAAAACGGTTACACAGAACTTTTATTCTGGCCTGACTAAATAAAATAACACCTTCCCCCCTGCAAATCCTACAAATCACACAGATTAAATTTACATATGAATCACATCTGGGAAACTTGTGCCATGCGTTAGAGTGGGAGATGTGGATTGCAGAGAGGAGATGACAATTGCCCTTGGAGGATCCTACTGCTTGCTTTTGGGATAGGGCTGTTTCTGGCATGCGAGATGACCTGATGCCGATCCCGAAGGTGATTTCATCAGTCCCTGTTAGCTCGCTTTCTCCCAGAGCTGTCAGTTGGATTATGCTGCTGTCCCTCCATAAGCACACTTCCACTATGGATTGTAGCATGTCCTGACCTGGGAGCGGGACTTGACAACTTGAGAGCCAGAAGCTGGTCAATTTGATCTTGTTCCACCTTTTGTATAAAAGAGGAAGTCTATCCACTTCACCTTCTGTCTTAAACACTTATATAGCATATATGCACTTCGATTTTTCCACAAATGGGGGAAAAAAACCCAAATCTGATTTATTATTTTTTTTCTTAATATTGCTTAAGATGAGTCTGTATCTAGTGTGATTTGCTATTTGGCTTATGGGAAATTGCTGATCTAAAAGCTGAATTTGTGTAACTTTTTACTTCTGTCTTGCTTGTCTGATACTGACACCTGCACCCCTCACTTCCAAAGCATAAGTAGGAATACGTACTAATCAATTAATCTCTTAACTTTGTTGTCATTGAGATATGTAGGTAACGTTCTGTAAAGTTACTGTACAATTTGTTTTCCAGCCACTCTGGTATTATTGTGGCTTCCTCTTTCTAGGAATATTTGCTTCCTGCTTTACCTTCAATGTTCCTTTAGTAATGCATCCTCAGGTTTATTTATTTTTAACACTTTTCACTACGTCATTGGGCTGCTAATTGCAAAAACCTTACTGACTGTTTCCTACACCTCATGTTTCAGAACTAATCTTGCTGCTCGTTGCAGCACTGAGATTGCCAATAGTTAACTGTATCTAGTTTTGACATCTGAATTTTGAGACATTTGAGAGATAAAGTTATTGCTCTGTATTGGGAAGTCAGATTGTGTAATGCTCCATCCTGAAAATACAGCCTGGATTCCTTGGTGTTCTGTATATAATATTCTATAGACAATTATCTTCAAAACCTTTAGGGGATTATGACTGTTAATAAGTAGGCGGGTAAGATGCTCTAATGCCATTATTTGTTGTGCTTCAAGTCTAGTTAATGTAAGCTGCAAACGTGTTCAAAAATCTTGGTAACTGACAGGGCTATTCAATACTGTCTCCTTTGTATTTTGAACAGATTTTTAGTGCATTTCATTGTGTCCTGTGCTAATTCTCTGCAGCTAAAATTTGAATCAAGAGGTAGTTATGTCATAATAGCTTGAAGGATTTGAAGTCATACTAAGTATCTTTTTATCACTGAAGTACGGATGAAGCCTAACTTGACAAGACTCATCTTATATATTCTCAGTGGCTTAAAGCTTTTTTTTTTCAGTAACAATTTCCCAGATACCCAAAATACTCTGAATTTGTATAAGGTTGAAGTTGCTATAGCTTTAAAAAAATAAATGCAACAATTATTACAAGGTGAGTCACATCTACTTTCTATCTTTCTATGTAGTGACGTGTGTATGTGTACATGCATAAGGCTTTTTTTATGCCTTGTCATTTAGTAGTAGTATTTCATACACAAGGAATGTGGCTAGTCTGAGGCTTTCCAGCCGATGAACTTCTGTGCTGTGTAATGCAGGAATGGAGTCCATATCACTGACAATTTTTCCCTGTCCCGCGTACAGTTTAGCAATTAGAGGTGATTGCAGCATCTGTCATACAAGGAGAGGCTGAGCGCGCTGGGATTTTTATCGCTGGGAACGGAAGGCTGGGGGAGATTTCAGTAGTGTGTGTAAACACCTGACGGGAAGGAGTGGGGCTCTCTTCTTGGTGGTGCCCAGTAGAAGGACAGGAGTCAGCGGGGAAATACAGGACATTCCATTTAAACATAAAACTTTTACTGTAAGCATGACTGAATGCTGGAGCAGGCTGCCCTGAACCGCTGTGGAGTCTGCGTCTTTGGACATGCACAGAACCTGACTGGACACAATCCTGAGCAACTTGTGTAGGTGACCCTGCTTTGAGCAGAGGCATTGGACTCAACGATCTCCAGAGGTCCCTTCCAACCTCAAGTATGCTATGATTCAAATGGTACAGTATGCTTTGTATTCTACTTCACATTTTCAGTGTAGGTGGCAGATAAGCCCTTCATATTTTAGTAATGCAACAGCTAATAAGAAGGGCATAATTTTTCATTCTGCCCAAATTGAACTTTAAAATACCTGCCGCAAAGGTTATCGTATCTGGACAGCTCTGTCCAGAAGTCTGGAAGCTCTGGGCATAACTGCCTCATAAATAAAGAGAAAAGGAGCCTCCGTCTCTCATTATCATCTTTATCATGATGCATAAGTGTTAGACACGTGTCGGGTCCTGGCTGGAGAGAAGTACTACCTCACAAGTATTTTAGGAAGGATGAAAGTACTTTATAAAAGATCTTTGTGTAAAATGAGTTGTTCATCTTCTATATGTGTTTATCTTTTCATTGCTTCGAGTCTCTTTTCTAAAGCCTTCGCTTGATTAGTCATCCTATTTATCCCTTCCTCTATGGAAATCATGTGTATGTTAGAAGTTGGCCTTTGCTACATGGGTTTTACCTAAATACATGGTCAGGGGGTTCACAGGGCAAACAGCAGCAGTAGCAGGATGCTCCTGCTTAGTTTTTAGTTCAGAAGTTGTAAGTTCCCAATACAAGAGAAGAAAACAAAGTTTTCATTTCACTCTGCAAAAGTTTGTTTTTCTAAAATAAGTATTATTATTCCGCTTAATTAAAACCTTTTTTTATTCATCAAGAAATGGTAAGATACTTAAGTTTTGGGGTTTCTTCTATGCAGGAGATCAAGGTTTTTTTCTTGCTATTTGCAATTTCTTTAACTTCAGTAAATCCCTGCTGATCTTGGGGCTTGTGCCAGTAGCCAACACATCTTTAATGCAGCGGGTATCTATTTCTTTAAAAACCTGCTAATGTAGGAGTCAAAACGAATTTATAAATTAGTAGTATGTATAAAGTTTCGTGGCTAATTTGCTTTCAACTTGTTGTATTTTTATTGATAATATCTGTCCTCCAGTGGAGCTACACACAAATGCCCTCTTCCCTTTCTGCTTGAAGCAGAGATGTATCTTTAAGATACATGTCCTCTATTTTGCTTTTAGGGATTTATCTGTATCATACAAAATCCCTTTCCTCTTGAGCTAGCAACAACTTGTCCTTGCCATAGATGTGTTTTTCTTTACATTTCTGACTCAGGACTGTATACCCAGTTATCTCTTATGTAATTATTTAGTTTGTGCTTTAAAGTTGGTTCTGCTTTGCTGTCTCAGGTTTACCTTTAGCTTTCATTACTTTTTATAAAACTAATTACTTTTTGGTGTATTTTACCATTAATGCATAGTAGATTGATTCTTTTTGGTTTTGATTCTCACATTCTTAACACAGACACACACACATATATATATTTGTCTATATATATATACGTGTGTGTGTATATATATATATTTAAACAGATGACTCCCAGGGCTGTTGGGCAACATGATTTACTAAGATACTGAAGGTAATAAACACATCACTTTGGAGTATGTGCTGTGTGAAACAGGGCAGGTGTAGTCTCGTAAATATCTTTCAGATCCTGTAGTTCTCAAGAGCTTCAGGAATGGTTGTCTTTTTAGATGCACAAGTATCTGGACTTGTGTATTGAGGAGCCCGATGTTTGACCTTAGTGAAGTTCCCCTTACTCAATTTCTCCTCCAACTTTAAAATAACTAATTTCTTCCTGAAGTTACTAAGAATCTCTTTTTTTTTTTTTTTTTTTTCTCAGGGATGTGGGGGCTAGGAGAAGGTTGAGCTTGGTGGGTGTTAGATGAGTTCAGAAATTGTCCACGAACCTGCCTTTGAAGACTTTCTTCAGAGAAATGGGTATTTACTGAATTATTCTTGCTACTTCTTCTGTCCTGAAGTGTGGCCATAGAATGGCTTCTCTATATAAGCCTTTCTCTTTTTTCTTTTTTTTTTTTCTTTTTTAATCTCAGCTGGAAGTAGCTGCACAATTCTGTCTGAAACCTTGTGCCTTTTACAAGGCCACCAAGTAATTCAGCGTTGACAGATTGTTGTCGATACACCTTGCTGTCGAGGGACCTGTGTCTTAAAAATGCTTCCTTTTGTTCTTTTACGATTTAATTCCATTCCTCTCTGTCTTCCTCTGTGTGTTTTTGTTTTTTATAATCCACTGCATACTTCTGTCCATAACAAGAGATGTACTTATTTAGACAGCTTTGACCTTGCAATGTGAGAAAATTAATATCCAGGTTACTTTTGGTTGTCTTAATATACACTGTTACGTTTTGTTTCCTTTTACACACCCTACCTCCAAGTTACCCATATTAACGAAGCTGTTTAGTTTGAATTTTGCTCTGAAGTCTGCTCTATATAATGCACCTATTTCCATCCCTAGATGTCTTGATTCTTAAATAGCTCCTTGTGTTACTCTTTAGGTTTTCCCATGATACAGAAATGCTTTCTGAATTTCCAGCTGAGAGGGATGTCAGCATCTTCCTTATCTTTGCCATGTGGAAAATTCTTGAATGCACCCTGTTAAAATGACAGCAACATACTGTGCTTGTCAGAAATCAGTGTTGTGGACAAAAGGAGAAGAATCACGAAACTCAAAAGAACATGTCAGGATTTTCTCCCCTTTCTCCCATCTAACTTCTTCTGAAAGGCTTCTTGTTCCTTTCTTCTCCTGGATATCTTCTTTCTTTCAAGCTTAATAGCTTATCATTCTACATTAAAATTATGTCTGGTTTTGTCCGTGTCAGATTAGGTCAGTAGCTCTGGGCAGATATCCATTGTGTTCAGTTTAATAAGAATTTTAATTCATGCTTCCTTATGACGATGATCTTAAAGGTCCCTTCCAACCTAGACTATTCTATGATTCTATGAACTGATGTTGGCTTTCATAGGAAAAGGAGGAGTTTGAAAAGAAATATTTGCTGTCCTGAGAAAAGGTTTATTTCATCCAGGGTCTTTCTTTTCCTTAAAGTAACCTCTCATAGGTGTTGAAGTAGGTACCACAATGTATTTATAAAGTAGACTGGAAAACTTTAGCTCTTTTGAGAAAGCGCCACTTTAGTGCAGAGCATTTTATTCTGTATGATGCTTTGGAATTATTTTATTTTATTTGAGTTGGAGGGACACACCCTCCCTAGCTTGGATTTCTTTCCTCTTTTATTTGGGAGTGAAAGGCTTGCTTTAAACACTGAGAGATGATCATTCTTCTCTACGCTGTCTGGAAACTTTCCAATTCTTTGGTTTCTTCTTTTACAGTATTCTATAGCTTGTATTTTCTTTTGTTCTTCTATTCAATTTCTTTCTTTACTTTTTTTTTTTTTTTAAATTTGCTTGAGTTTATTCTTGGCAGCACTTCTGTATCTGTATTTCTCTGCAACTAATCCTTCTGGCACCCATTTTTCTGTGTCAGCTTCAATCAAATCTCACTTCTGTTGAAGACTTGGGATATCTGATTTCTGAGATGAATTTACCAGTATATCTCTCTGCTGTCGAGGATGCTTCTGTTTTGCTCCTTTGTTCTGCACACTTTACTTTCCAGCAGAGTAGCTCTTGACTTTTGAGTAAAATTACGAGTTACTGTCTTCCAGTGAAACTTTGTGGTAATTTTGATTTGGGTGCCCTTTAACTATCCCATAAAGAAGGAAAAAGGTTTTTCAGAGCAGCTCCTCGTGGGAGCTGGCGCTTCAGTCAGCTCTCTCCTCTCCTGACCTCATGAAGGTTGCTTGACTGACAGGATATTTTTAGCTTCCATTTTTCCCATTACCATTGTATTATTATTTTGTTCAGGATCTGTGCCAAGCTAATCATTCTAGAGTTCCTGAATCTCCCCTTTACATTTTTTTAAATACTGCATATTAATGTGGAGAGTTCTTTGATGTTTAGAATTTCTTAGGATTATTTAAAAAGCAACATTTGTGTTTCAGAGAGCTCCTCAGTTATTTCCTTGAAGCTTCTTGTGTGTAAATTATCTGGGCCTCTCCTTTGTAAAATACTCATTTTTATCAGATACTGGTTGCTTTTTTGCAGACATAATTTTTCTTTTCCTTACGTATTATTTTAATGAGGTGGATTCATATTCTTTTTCCAGTTACAGAACAATGTTGCTTTTTCTTCATATTTGTTTCATGACTTAGCCATTTACCTGTGGCATTGAAAGTCAAGGTTTTGGGTTGGGTTTTTTTTCTGTTTCCCTGCTGCTTATAGTTTAGTCACCTTTACCTCTTGTTTCATTGTAGAATATCTATAGTGCTGTTTCTTGCCTTTTTTTTAATCCAGGAGATTGTCCCTGCGCACTCTGCAGTCAAATTCCCCCTTCTGCTTCAAAAAGGGGGATCTTTTATTTATGGTTTTCCCTTTATCCCATGATCGCACAATAAAAAGAGGGATATGACAGACCCATCTGGGAGTGTAGTGCCCTACCAGGACTGTATTTGGAGAGATCTAATAGGAGCAACACGTTTTTGTATCATTTACTATCCTCCTGGAGAACCACGTTTGGATTCAGGACTTTTCTGCAGTATTACCCAGTGCTGGACTTCTCTTCCAGGTTGTTAATGATGATGTAGCGTTAATCATTTCTGTTACAATATGGTTAAATGTTGATGAGTTTTACTATGGCAGGAAGACAAAAGCTATTGAAGCTCAGATTTAGCCCCTCTTTCTGATTCTCTTTGTTACAGGCAACATTAAAATTGGAATACAATTATTAATACTGGTGCTGTATAAACATTTTGTGCCTTGGGACCATCTAACAACAGAGTTGCTCAGTAAAACCTGGTTGGGGATGTGCCACAAAAATATATTTGAATCAATTCAGCATTGTTCAAGCATAGTAAAAGCCATTTTGTTTTGTAAATTTAGCTGACGAGTTTAAGTAGTTTAAGACGCTTCCTGATTTTGATTTCCCTGTGAATGTTGGGGGCAGAAGAACTGTCAGGTAGCCTGGAGGAAAACATAGAATTGGAGGGTTTCTCATGGGCTAAGAAAAGAAGATTGCTCAGTATTTTGATGATCACCTGTTGTATATAACCAAAACTGGGTACTTGGTTGTAGTTTTCAGCTTTCGAGGCTAATGGCTCAATTTTAGAAGTAATTTGGCATTCAGTCCTCACTAATTTCTAATCATCTCTGCCAGCTTGTTACAAAGTGTGAAGGGTTCATGTAATTCATACTGCTAAGATTGGTTGAATAATTTGTCAACGTTCTGACTAGACGTAGCATCAATATTACAGGTTTCTTGAAAACTAGTTCTTTAAATTTACAGTACTGAGTAGCGTGTAGAAACTGTCACTTCTGTATCTGAGTGTGTTGCTTGGCTTATTCTCCGTGGAAACAATTGCCTGCGTTTTCTTGTTAGATACTTTGAGCTGCTTCTGTCTTGTTTTGTTTCCCGCAGACACAAATTGATAAAATATTTTACTGTGTTTTAAGTGCCTAAACTTACACAGATAGGATCTTCCTTGGGAGGCTTTGCAAAGTAGCTACCTCTGTCACTTCTGAGAGTATTTTCATTAGATAACTTGAATGTAGATACAGAAGAAAGATAGATAGATTAGCAGAGGGACTGTTGTTAAGAGTATTGACACTTCTCTCTTCTTGCCTGTGCTCAGCTTGTTTCCTGGAAGGCAGGGCAAGCTTGTAGAGTTTGCAGGCTCCTTTCATTCACAGTGGTAATTCTTCCGACCTTGCACTAAGAACAGAGCCTAAGTACTTTTTCATCATTCTTTCGAATACAGAAAAAATGAGTATCTTCTCACACAAATAGATGAGCAACAAACTTTATTGCAGTGCAGGGAAGAATGAGGTCTGTACTCAACCCATGAGGTGCTCAGGGGAGAGCAGTATGCCTGTCTGTGAGGACGCTGTTACTTCGGAATGGCTGTTGAGGACGTGGCTCATACCTGCCTTCATCCAAACACAGAGCCAGGGGATAGGTATTCTGGTTAAAGTCTAAGCTTATATGGCGTAAGCTTATATGGAGCTGTAATATTGACCACTGAAGATCCTTAGGAATCTCATGATGACAGTTTTTAGCGTTACTAAAAATATAGGTAATTGTCCTGCTCTTCAGGCTAATGCCTCTCTCAGGTTTGCTGGTAACATTCCTGCATTTTTACCCTAAATACGATGCAATGTGGCTGAGTGCTTTTGTATAGCAAATGGTATTTCATTCTTTGTGATAGTTTTATATCAAAGATGCTATTTATGGTACTATAATTTGATCCACTTAAAACCAGAAGGATTAGCATTTGCTTCATTACAGAGTTTGGGTATGTCGGTAGAAGTTTATAAACTTGACAGTATTTCTTAAGTGCTCCTGTTTCTTTAGTTGTGGGTGTGGATTTAGTCTCCTAATTATAGTACTCTTTTAGGAGGGGCAGATGAAGTGAATCACTGTTCTAGGGCTTTATGTTTTTTGTCCCCCTGTCAAAGGAGGAGTGAAATTCCTCTGTATGCTTTTGTATTCTGAATATTGCATGAGGTCACTGCACTGAAATTTTTACCATGGAAATGATTTATACCAATTGGTGAGTGCTTTGGTATTGCTAATTTGATAGGTGACAACAATGCATTCACTAAACTGACATTACTGTTTTGAATGCTGATATGTCAAATCATTTTTAGACTTGAAAAAGCTTAAGACTGCAGCCAAGATGGTTTTTAAACTAAAATGGTCTGCTGGCTATTTTTGATGAGTAAACCTTGTAGGAAAAGGTAAAATGCCTATATTGATGTAAGTAAAGACTTCTAACTTGCAGAAGTCATTTTTAAAGAAGAATGATAATTTTAAACAAAAAAATTATGGTGTGAACAAAACTATACCTACAAGTTGCTTAGTCTGCATCATTCTATTCAGACTTGTCTTTTCACTTTTGTTCTTTCTTCATAAAATTCTTAATACTATGTTGTGAGCAGTTTGGAACAAGTCTTGAAAAAATGTTACCCTCTTGATCAGGTTTACTGGGGGGGAAAAAAAAGAACAAAAAAGGGGGCAAACCTGCCCCATTCTACATCTACTGAAATATATGATCTCTGTCATTCACAGTTATGAGATCCAGATGAAGCAAATATAGCTTGAAATGTCTCAGGTTTTCTTCCTGTCCAGCAGTTGACGTAGACTAAAATTTTTCTTTTTTTTTTTTTTTTATTTGGAGAAATTAGTAGAAGTAAAAATAAATTGAGTGGGAAGGAGAAGACCTTAAGAGACAGATACAACGTGAGTTTGGGGGTTTTTGTTTGGCATCATTACAGTGGGTAAGCATTACACATTAGTTTTTGGGTTTCCTTAAAAAAAGATTATAATTCAGTGACCCATGAGCTACTGTTAAAACACACACCTTTTTTTTTTCCCCCCAATGTCTGTTTTGTGTCCAAGCACACCCATGAAGTACATATCAATCAGCAGATTTGTCCATGCTGTTATGTTTGTTAAATGGAAAGAGATTTTATTTTCTTAAAGAATAAAATTTGTAACATTCTCTCAAAGCTGGTGTTATCAATGCTATTATGTTCATTTACCAGCCTTAATTTAAATATCTGTGTGATCTTAATTATACATGTTTCTGTAATCCCTTCGTGATGCCGTTTTCGAACATGCCATTGTTGTAGCCCAGATACATTGGAATTATTTTGTAATAACTCCTGACTTCCAGTACAGAAATAGAGATCAACTTTGTGTTAATGTATAAATCTATCATGCATCCTTATTTTTGAATACTCCATGGCATTCTGGTTGGGTGTTTTTGCTTTTCTTACTCTCCCTCTTCTCAGAGTTACAGAGCTACAGAGTGTCACAACAAGGATCGTCAAATGTAGGGACCATTTTCCTACAAAAAGCAATTAGCTTTGTCTGCTTACCTTCCAATCTAAAGAAGAGGTGACTTAAAGGAAGATGGGGCGATAGTTTGTAGAATGTGTTTAGGAGGCAGCTGTTCAATGTCTCTTCCAGTACCAGGACTGGGAGGTGTCAGAAGAGGCTGCTGATCTGCAGATTGAGAATCAGACAACAGGAAACGTGGCTGCATGTGTTTTGTGGGGAACTGGTGAAACTCCTTGCATTAGGATGTTTTGGTTGCTAAAAGGGCCAGATAATGACTGGACAAATGCCATGAAAGAAAAGGTACCTGGAACTAAAAAATGCAGAGATCTCACTGCTGACTCAGGCACAAATAGTGTGAGGGTGCACAGATACTTGGTAAAGTGTCATTGTGCCTTCTTTGGTTCCTGAATTCCTCTTGCTTGCTGCTGGATGCAGTGCTAAATAGATCTTTTTGGATTGATGTGGTACAACCACTTTTTTGTTGTTGTTGTTGTTCTGGTATTTTAGTTACGGTTTCACTTTGTGGTTTTTGTGTTCTGGGGAGACTTTTTTTAAGATCGTAAAACTTCATTTTTCATTAACTAGTTATCTCACAACAACTCCTTTTTAAGTCATAGTTCAAGCCTTTAAGTTAGGTGAACCAAATACCATCCTTTAAAGTTTCAGATTTATAGATCTGGAGATGTTTCTTATTCAACTTGAAAAATGTTGAGGAATGATTAAATAGCAAAAGTATGCAAAATCATTGCTTAAAAGGGGTATCTCTAGCTTATGGCAAAGAATCCTAAGCAATGAAAACTATACAGTTTTCTTAAGTAAAAATGTTACTTTTTGAAAAAAGGTTTTGCATGCCTGTATTTTTCTAGTGATCCTTTGGTTTGTTTTGGTGGAGGAACTAAAGGAATCGCTTGTTTAAAAACTTGCAATGTAAAATTTGGTGGTGTTGAGTAGTCGTGGTGATCCCAAGGCTAGGAGGAAGGAACGCTTGCAAGAAGTCTGGCCTAGAAATGTGGCAAAAGGAGAAACGTGAAAAGCCATGTAAGAGTAAATAAATTCTAGGTCACGAGCGAGCCATCCAGGAATGGAAGAGATGGCAGCTTAAGGGTTTTTACACTTTACGCATAATATTTCTAAACAGCCTTCAGTTCTGTGCAGGTTTTTTTTTTGGCCCTAAAAGTAAGCACAGGTCTTGGATTTGTGAATAGATTAAGCTAATACGGTCTTTTTTTTCATGTCTTTGCATAGTGATTAAGGTTTTAAAGTTAAGCATATGGAATTTAGGAATTACTGGAATGAATTTGCTTTTAGCTGAGACTGATATATCAGTGTGCTAGGGTGTAGTCATTAATCATTTCATCTCATATTGTTTCTAAACCAAGATAGCGTCTCAATTTAACACGCGGAAAAAAAAATGAGCTGCTCCGGATATCTTTTCCTTTTCTTCATTTAATACGGGGCTTTAAGCCTGCTTTAGTGCACGCCATGTGGAGCCAGCACAGTTGCAGAATATTTTGGTTCTTTCTCTTCTTTTGACGCTGGTCGTTTCCCCTCATCACGGGAGGGTGGCTGCCCGGTGGCTGCTCCTCCAGGGCCGGGCTCTCAGGGGTGGTGTTGTGCTGCTCTATCACAAGGTGGAAAACTGGGACAAAGAGACCTGCCTGAGGCAACAGGGTGGGTTTGTGGCACCATCATGAAGAAACCTGAACATTTCGTAAATCCTGTAAAGTTGTCCCCGTATTTAATTTTTTTTTTCACACTGGCTTTTCAAAAGGATTTCATATCACTTAATAACCTGCTACTGGCTAATACCCAGGTCTTCAAGTCATCGCACAGCTCATAGGAAACTGCTGCCGTTTGGATTGTCTCACACTCCAGGTTTTGGGGAATTGCATGTTTACATTTTAGTTTGGGTCTGATTCAAACAAAGTAATTCCTGACTAAATCTATTAATAAACTCGTGAATGCAGGTCAAATGTTTGCTCTGTTTTCTCCCAGAGTGTTCAGACTGGAATGACAATGGCTTTCTGCTTCCCTGGAAAGTGTATCCACCAGACTGGCTTTTAGACACGTTCCTCTGTTTGCTGAGGTCCTTTTCTAAGAACATTTAAAGTCTTATGTGTAAGAGCCTCTTTTCCTGACTAAAATTTGGATGAGATTAATTGCCATACGATTTTTTTTTTTTCTTAGTGGTAACTATTTAAAGAATTCAAATTAAGACAGAAGCCGGTCATTCTTGTTTACTGAAAAAAAAAAAAAAAAAAAGCCTTCTAAGGGGTATAAAATTCTTGCCATACAGATTCTGCTAATTGGCTGTGACTTTCCAAAACAAGCAGCAATTCCTGCTGTGGTTTGCTGGTGTTTTGAGATGCCTTGTAATCTTAGTTTTGTTGGGAGTGGGTGTCTCTCTATCTGTGGGCTTTTTATTTTCTGTCTGACTCTGTATTTTTTGTGCATTTTAACAGGTGCATGCAGTACTTGTTCAGGATAGAAAGTAGTGCAGAATGAAAAGAAGTAAGGGTGAGGCTTTTATTTGAAAGAAAAAAAAAGCTGAGGAGGAAGTTCACTGCTGAAAGGGTTATTGTAATCAAGTTTATCATGGGAGCTTGCTGTTGTGTAACAGAAACTCTAGCTTGTCCATACCTGTCTTAAAGCATTACTTAATGAAGAAAGAAAACAGACCTAACAAAATATTTGTGAAATTCAATAAAATTTGTTCCCAAACTCTTAAATTTCAGTACATTATGACAGTTCAGCTCCTTATTGGATTACTCTCTCCATTTGTAGAAAGGCTACATTTTTTAGAAAAGTGGTATTTGTAGAGTTAGCTTGTGAGCATGAGCAAGCTAATGCTTGAGCATGTGTCTCTGTTGGTTTTTGAATAAATGAGTTTCAATATTATTAAACCACTTAAACCAGGAATCATGTAATGAGCAAGATGTCTTCCTCTGAAAGTAGTATATTAAAAGGTCTGCTCTGCATCCAACAAAAATATCTTCTCTTTATTTCCTCTAGTAAAAGAGTACAACTGTACTGGATGTTCACTGAGCTTTTTCTTTTGTGCGTGGGTTGCTGGCTTATCCACAAGCCATCTTGAATTCTTCAGTAAAAACTACCTGTGTCAATTTAATGCAGTCTAATATCTTAATACACCTAGATTTTTTTTTCTCTCAAATATATAAACATTTTTAATTGAGTCATCTTCTAAAATTAATCTTTTTTCTATACAAAGATCCTTCTCACTACTTCTGCATCAAAGATTAGGAGTAATTTGGGATTTTAAGATGTAATAGCTGTTTCAACTGAGACAGTTATCAAAGGAGAGAGCAAGAGAGGGGCTGCCAGTGTGAAGTCTTCCATGACTTTCCAATGGTATCTTGATTTTTCTTCCCACTTCCTCTGCCCATTTGTTGCCAGGCAGATAATTTGGGCAATGTGTTTGCCTGGCTTCAAGGTGGACAAATTGATTTTGTTATCTGGTGTTAACCTTTCGGTTATCCTTTCTGCTTGATGAGAGCAGCATGTAAAGCAGCAACTGCAAGTGTGTGCTTGACCTCTTTGTGTTTTTTATAGTGGAAGAAGTCTCATGAGATGCATATTTCTTAGCAGTTATCTAAATGGACTTGTAGCAGTTTCACCTGTCTTTGTTCTTCTTGTCATTTGGTTCCTTTTTAATAATTCCAGGCACACCCTCTCGCTGTTACATCAGCATCTGTATGTGATTCATGGATATCACGGTTTGAAGAAATTTACAGACTCACTTAGTCCACATAAAAATGGCTGCACTGTGTCAGACTCGAGGCTCATGGAATCTGCTCTCCTGTTTCTGATAGTTACCTAGGAAGGGATGTAGGAGCAGGGTGCAGGGGCTCTTCCCAGTGTACTTTCACACTCGCCAGCAATTCAGAAGTCTGGGACGTTTCTACGCAGCTGTGGTAACAAAGCTTACAGTGCCTGGCCTTTACATCACGTGTGTCTTTTCTGTGTTTCCTGTGTTCTGGCAAAGAAGGCGTTCATGAAAAATTTAGCTTGTGACTTCACAGAATTGAACAGTGCAACAGAGTTGACTGCATTAGTTTTGCTATCTAACCTAGTTGAGGAAAAAGTAGTATGATTGAGTGCTGCTTCTTTTTTAAAGTTTGTATTCATAATAAAACACAGTGCTAAAGCACATTCAATTTGTGTGTGATGGCTGTTGTATTAGTTTGCTGCTGTTCCAGGTGGAATGGTGATGGTCCCTGAGAGGTGGACAGAGGTCAGGCAAGGGGGGAAAAATGTTGTTTAAAAAATATACATCAGCAAGATTCATTTGTATGGGACGTACCCAGATAGGTAGTACTGTGAGAGTACACACAAAGCATGAAAAAAAAAAAATCTTCAGTAATCTGGGAGTTTGGGCTAGCCAACGACATTAAGGATGTAGTACATAATGATTGGTTCACAAGGTCATTTAATTCAGTTTACTATACTAATTTGGGTGTAAATTTCACAGCTGATACAGTTATTGTCTTTACTGTCAATTCTTTTATGTAACCTGTGTGTGCTGTGGCTGGTGTTGTCCCACGTCAGGCTTATGCTGTAGACAACCAGATATATCTGAACCAGTTGAGCAGCAGAAGCAAAGTAAGGTGAGCCAGGCTCCATAGAGGGCTCGACTGCTGTGCTCATTGTTGGTATGTAATTTTACCTTACAGAATTTTAAAGCTAATTTGGGTTCCTGGCAATATGTGTTTCAGTGCATATTGCACTGTCTGTATTCAAATATGTTTTATGAACATGTCTTGTCTTATGCAAGGATTGTGTTGTAAAAACCCCTTCTCCAAGCCTCCTAACTTGTTTCCCAAATCTTCAAGTTAAATTGCTTTCTTAGTCCATTTCCTGAGAAGTTTGGTACATTCTTTTTTAAACTTGGTCTATGTTGACTTGGTCATCTTAAAAACGATGAAGTTGCGCTGGTTTTTGTATCCAAACTCCAAATGTCAGAGATTCCCAGGGTCCAACAAAAACCCAATGATGAAAAAGTGAAGGAATCTTATTAGATTCCTGTATTAAATGGTCATTAAAAGAATGGCTTAGGAAAGATATCCACTGCTGAACATGAGCAGCAAAGGTGAAGGCAGAGCCTTACAGAATGTGCAGGTACGGGAAGAAAGGGTTTTCTGGATGGAAATCCACAGGTAGAAGGATAACGAGGAAGGGACCTATGCTGCAAAAAAAGTACTGAACAGGAGAGGAGGATGGAAGGGGAAAAATACGAAAGGAAGAATTTAGAACAACGCTATAACTAGTTATTTTCAGAAGGGATAGAACATTATCACCATAAAATAAACTGAACTGTGAATACGTAAGTAATGGCTGCTGGGATGTTGTCCTGATACAGAAGGAAACAGCCTGTACAGTCATCTAAGAAGAGAGTCAGTCAGACCACATGTAAAGCCATGGAGCCTGCAAATGAATCTAGAAAGCCAGCCAGCGCAGACTGCTTTCTGCTTGTTGATCAGCAACATCCTGATATTGTCCAAACAAGCAGGAGAGGCTGCAATCTTGGCTTACCCAAAACAATTACCTGTTACTGTGATCTGATTATCATGCTAATAGTTTGGCTCATCTGCTTCTGAAAACCAGCTTGTTCTTTTCTGATACAGGTGAAAAATTCCATGTAACTTTGGAAGATAAAGGCAACCGATTTAAAGTCTCATGAATAGTCATCATCATGAAAATCTTGTTCTAGATGCTTCTTCACTGACTTAATAGTGTGTATTTTGTTCTCCTATGCTCAGTTGAAGATTGGGGGGAGGGGGAGGGAGAAAAGAAAAAAATATTCTCTAGTAGTTCTCTTTCTTATTGTTTTCTGGAGAAGACCTGAAGTTACCTTATTTGTGAGAATAAGATACGGAGATTTTAAAGACAAAACAATTAAGAAAAGATCTCGGTAACCTCTGTACCCACTCTAGACAAGTTATAGGCTCTGTCAGCGTTGTTGATCAGTCTTGAAGAAATCCCAGCTTGCGAAACGCCTGGAAAGGGCTAGCAGGTGGCATAACTTAAAAAGGGTTTTCTATCAGTCTTCCTGAAGTTATTAAGCGCCCTCAAGGGTTTGTAACTGAGTTTTAGATATGGAGTGTTTCCCAGGTTCTGGAAACAAGATGAGAGCTCAGTAACTCCACGTGCTGATGGTTAGGGGAGTTGTCCTCATATTTAGCACAGAAACACAACTTGAAAATACGTAACACAAAATTCTTTAATTTATGGTTGGATAAGCAAAAGTTATAGATTGTGTGGCATATGATCTAACGCTGTCCCCTCTTGTCCAGGTACACCCTTGTCCAGGTAAACCCTTGGGGTTTAGTTGCGGGGTGCTGGAGGCAGAGTTTTTTCACCTGAAGGAGACCCCGGCTCTGGATCTTGCTTTCCTAGTTGATTTGCTGGTTGACTCTTTTGTTTTATCAGGTTCTTTTTTTCTGGCAGAGGTACATAGCTAGGTAGAAGGTGATAACTTTTATTAACTTTGACGCTGCATTTTTGCTGCATCTTGCTTTTTCTTAATGTTGTCCTAACATTTGCTATGTTTCTTGTCTGGAATTTGGATGTTCTTTCTAATTCTCCCAGTACATATGAAACTTTGCAGAATAAGAGATTTGCTCTATGAACACACAGCTCTTTCAGAATTAAACAGGGTATGAATAGGGTATGTAGTGACTGATAAAAATTATCAGTGCTTGATGACTGAAATGCTCTACAGTCTCTGCAGTCCTCAACCTTTCAGCCTTCAGATCTTTGCTATGATGCGTCCTACAGAGATGTGATCTTGTGTTGGATCCAGCTTATGCTTGCAGTTTACAGTCCAAGAGATTACTGCGTACTCCTGGAAGCGTGGCGTTAGGTGCAACTGGCATCGTCGTGACTCAACGCTGTGTTGTAGAAACACGAGTACTACAGTGAAGGCTTTTGAGCTTGGGGGGTTAAGGCCTGGAAAGTAGCAATTGATTTGACTGGTCTTTATGGTGGATTAGTGTATGCCCTTCCTAGATCTGCACGTCCAATTGTGTTTGCATCTCTTTATGAACACACATCAACTAAAAACATTTTTTGTCTGTTAACATTCTTTCTAAAATGAGCCAAATGATAGCTCTCGGTATTAATTTTTATTTGTTGTTTTTACACTACTTGTTTACTCTTCAAAAAGAAAAGAAAGGGTCAGTTGTCATTGCAAAGCAAAGAGTGTTTTCTAGCCATTTTGGAACAGAACCGACTGCCTTTCTAACTTGCTAAGAAAAGCTTGGAAACAAGAGTCGGTGTTGGGCTTGAGGAGGAAGGGGTGGATGATTCACTAGTGCCTAGGGTAGGAAAGCTGTCCCCTTAGCCTGGTGCAGTGAGAGAAGCGCAGATATAAGGTGATAAAGGTGCCTACCTCGAGCCCTCCAATTCACAGTTACATTCCTTAAAGTACCTCTGTGTTAAATTAGACTGTTCAGATAACTTCGTGGGTGATAGTTCACTGTTTGAGAATGGGAATGCTTCCAATGACTGAATTCCCTTGTCTTAATTTATTTTCATCTGTGATATACTATTAAGAAGCTGCTAATTCAACTGTTTTTCATTAAAGGGAAAAACTTATTTCCTGTATATCTAATTAGGAATAGTATTTGTGTGATGCTTTTATTTTAATTATCTGGGACTAATTTTTCTCCAAATAGGCTCAAGAGAAGTTACATATGATTCAGGTGTTGTTCCAGATTGTTTTGGTATTCAATTTAGCATTGCTTTTTAAGAGGAATGGAAAGTACTGCGAGCCTGGTCTACTGCAGAAGTCTCGTAACACGTGTTTTTCTTGTTTCTCAAGATAGTCCTGTAGCAGTCTAAGCCAATTTTTAACACTGTTTAGAAAATATAATGAACAGGATACAACTTCCTAACTGTTACAAAAAGTTGCATGTGTAATAGTAAGTGACAGCAGAATTATTCATTTGCTGGAGCATGTGTTCACACAGTTAAGCAAGTCTGAACTGCAGTCTGAGGGGAGATAATTTAAAAAAAGAAAAGGAAATGTTGGCAGTCATTCAAAACAATAAAATTTGAGCATTGGCTACACAGCTTATTAAAAGAGATGAGACCAAATGATTGAATAAAAATGCATTATTGCAGTCTTACTGTTGTTTTAAACGTGATTGCTCTGTTTTTATTCTGGTCTAGAAAAAACAGAAGCCTGAATCACTCTTGTTCAGGAAAGTGTTGAACCTGTGCACAAAGCGTAAATCCCTGCTGAAGGAAAGTCTCTTATGCACAAATTGACTTGATAAATATGAATACCTGATAAAGTGCTCTACTGAATTAGAACTGCCAACACAAGCAGAAAAAGCATTGCTTTTTATATGTTTAAAATGGTAAAGTAGCCTGAACCACTGAAAATTATCACTTTAAGAGGTAAACAGAAGTAATAATTTAAAATACAAAGAATTAAAAATGTTTAATAAAACAATTGCAGTATTGAGAAACGAGGGTCAAGTCTTACAGTCCATACTTACGCAAATATCACCAGGTCCTGCTGAGTTCATTGTGAATAAGCATGTCAAAATCTGACTGTGAGTTATATTCTCCTCTCGCAGGGAAACCTCAGTAGAAATTGGGAGAACTTTCTTCAGGCAGTCAATGGTTTTGAAAAGAGTTGCAGTTTTACTTTCATGAATTTACTTTCGTGCAAATATGGAAGTAGATATTTTCTAAATAATAAAAAACCAACATTATATTAAAGATTCTGTGGGAAGGTTTTGAAGAATGTGGGCCTGCTGCTGAATGGGAGTGGGGACATGGTCACAAAGACCCAAGGAGAAGGCTAAGGTGATGAATGCCTTTTTTGCCTCAGTCTTTGCTGATAAGAGCAGCCTTCACCAGTCCCAGGTCCCTGAAACCAACGGGAAAGTCTGGGGGAAGGTAAATTTACCCTTGGTGGAGGGAGGATCAGGTTTGGAATATTTAAACAAACTGGACTCATGAAGGTTAATGGGCTGTGACGGGATGCTGCCACACGGTCTGAGGGAGCTGGCTGGTGTCACCGCAAGGCCACTGTCAATTTTTGAAAAATCACGGTGACTGGGGGAGTTTCTTGAGGACTGGAAGAAAGCAAAGATCACCCCTGTCTTCAAGAAGGGCAGGAAGGAGGATCTGGGGAGCTAAAGGCCTGGCAGCCACATATTGATCATACTCTTGCTGATAAATACATATTGCGGAATAACCGCAGACACCAGCACATACTGGAGGGCTGACGGGTTGGAAAGGAGCTGTTCAGAGAAGGTCCTGGGAATTCTGGTGGACAAGATGTTGTGAAGATGCACGTGAGCCAGCAGTGTGCCCCTGTGGCAAAGACCACCAGCATCGTCCTGGGCTGCATTAGGCAGAGCATTGCCAGCAGCTCAAGGGCTTGATCCTTCCTCTTTATTTGGCACTGGTGAGACTCATCTGGAGTGCTGGGTCCAGTTCTGGGTTCTCCAGTACAAAGGAGATATGGACATACTGGAGTGAGTCCAGTAAAAGGCTGTAAAGATGACGAAGGCAATAGAGCATCTGACAAACGAAGGGAGGCTGAGAGATCTGGGGCTGTTCAGCCTGGAGATGGAGAAGAGAAGGCTTGAGGGTGGGTTATGATGTGTGTGTGACGGTAGGGTGCAAAGGAGAAGAATCAGATCCTCCTCAGTGGTATCCAGTGACAGGATGGGTGGAAATGGACACAAATTGACATACAAGAAATTCCATTTAAGCATAAAGAAAATGTACAAACTTGCATCGTGAGGGTAGTGAAACACCAGCACAGATTTTCTACAGAGCTTGTGGAGTTGCCATCTATGGAGATTCTCAAAATCTGACTGGACGTTGTCCTGGGCAACCTGCTGTAGCTGACCCAAGCAGGGGCTTGGATTAGATGGTCTCAAGCAGTCCCTGCCAACCTCCACCCTTCTGTGGTTCTGCGATCTCTTACCTGTTCAAAGAGTTCACCTTCCATTGCACCTGTATTTTTATTTTTTTTTTCCAACGTTGTTTTAATTTTGGAGCATCAGTAGACACACTGATCACTTCACAAAAAAGGTAGTGGGTTGGTTGTGGGTCTGAAGCAACTTTCTATTTGTTCCTTATGTATTTCTTTTTATGAAATGAAATGCTTTTAAATGAGCACATGTTTCTCTTTGCAATACTGCAGTCTGGCTCCATTTCTTGCATGTATGTTTAGTCACAGAGTGCTAAAAGAGTCTGTATAAGCAATTAAATAATACAGAATTTAACATTGATAACTAATTTAAAATCGATAACAAATATGGTAATAGAGTAAATGTGTAACATCCTCTAACCCTTGTCTTTCAGTCATGGCCTGTATATGAAGAAGTACACAACAAAATGCTTGAGCTTGCAGCCTTTTTAGACCTGCCTCGTTTTCCAGATATAACAGACAGCTGCTTCCTTCATCCAGACATGTTGTGCATGAAGTACTTGATGGAAGCTAATTTACCTGGTAAATATTTTCCCAAACCCGAACTGATAAAATTTTTCTTTGGTTTATTAAACTCTAGCAAAAAGACTTGAATTACTACTTTAAAAGTGCCTACTCTTTTCCTTCTAATTTGTACCCATTTAAGCTTGAACTGAAAGATAATTTCTATAGAAAGCTCCTTCATCAAACATTTAGAGTATGTATTATAGGCCCAGATATGCAGAGGCACTCTGGTGCTGGCTCTCTAAGGCTGTGGAGTGGATACTTCATTTCAAATCTTTCAGTATCCATGAGAACTAAGAGGCACTAGTTGAAGTCACTTGATTTATTAACTTTAACTAAATGATTCATGAAGTTGGGACCTCATTGCTTAGCGCTAGAATTGTCTCATATATAATAGTGAAAATATTTTCTATAATATTTCGTATTAGCATTAATTTTAGTATTAACAAGCGATGCTGTGTTACAAATCAGCTCGTGTCTCACTTGATTTCCAATTTAGTTTTGAAATTGTAGGTTGCATAAATATTGAGTATTTTTGTTCATCCTAAAATTAAGTCTTGAATATTAAATTGCCAGAGAAAGACCAGTAAGTCCTAGTATGTGAACTGTGTCTGTTGGGCTACCTCCTATCAAATACCACTGTCGCTGTAGAGGAGTTCTGCAGACAAATAGCCTGTAAATAATTTATTTTTTTTTCTCAAAGCATTCCAACAATTAATAGTTTGGGGTTTTTTATTGTCTTACTTTGCAGTCAGTTATGTTGAACAAAGCAACTTGGCTTTTCTTTGTACTCACAGTTGAACGAAGAGAAGACAAATGAGATTTAGGGCTAGAATCCCAGGGTAGAAATTCTTATTTTGTAGTTTTATACCAGTGTTGCGCTAGAGCCTATAGAGGATCATATTATGTTTCAGATCTTGAAGTATCAGTTGAGTCAGAGAAGCAGTTAGAAATTTGGCATTTTCAGATTTATTACAGAGAAATACAAAGCTAAGTACTCTTTGAAAATTACTGTAAAATAAGAATATATTGTCCTTTGCTTTTTCTTTGCAACTAAACTTTTTATCATGTAGAAGCATTTTTTTACAATTTGAAAAAGGGCCACTGCGGTTGTCTAGCAACTCTTAAGAAATAAGTTAAGCAATGAATTGGCAGTGCCTCTTGGGACAATAAATAATGAAAAGGCCATTTAAAGTATGTGAAATAAAAAAAAAAAAGTATACTGGCAATATTTATGAAAAAATTTGGTTTCCAGATTTTGTTTAACTTTTAGTGTTATATGCGAGAGGATTAAAAATGAGTTCCTACTGAACTCTTTGTAGGCAGCAAGAGAATACAAAGTATAGCTGGATTAAGGTTGTACTTAGTCATACATTGCTAACCTTTGTGGAATCTGATGGTGATGTAATCAACTCCTGTATTTCTTGCTGAACAGGAAAGGTGAGAAATTTGGGGGGTTTGTATCTGTGAAAAATAAGCGTAGAGTAATGAGAGGCTGTACAGATATCATAGTGCTGCTTTTGGAGCAGGAGCTGTGTCTTTTCGACACAGCCCGGCTTCGCAGTGTAATGCCAGTTTTAACCTGGGCTGGGATTGTCTGTGCCTCGGCCGGGTTGTGTCGGGGCAGCAGTGAGCACTGCCCTGCCATGATCAGGCTGCTCTTTGTACCCAACTCACTTCTTTAAAATTAGCCCCGTTCCTCTCTGCGGTACCAAATCCGTCCTTGCACGGGTGTTTAGCCAACATGCAGGAAAAAAGTTTGTGACAAGTCTTTGGCTTTTGGGGTTTTTTGGAACAATATTTATGTAGATTTAGGATATTCTTTCCCACAACAGTGTTCAGGATGATCTAACAACATGATTTGAGTAACATCAAAACACTATTAAAAATGTAATTATATCTTTTTTCCTCCGTGTGAATATATGGAGGAAAAGTATGTGAACAGTCATGACTGTTTTCCATGTAAGCACGCTGAAGGTTGCCTAGTATTTTTAAAAATACCCCAAAATACTTTTCAGCCTGGAAAAAACCTTCTGTCTAATGGTCCTAAAAGTCATAAGCATTGTTTTCCTCAAATGACCAACAGATTTGCACTGTACAAGTACTTCTGGTTTGTCTCAACATACTAATTTTATATTTTTATTTACATTAATCAGATGAATTGCATAATTGGACTTGCCGAGTGGTGAAAAAGATCTCCATTGGAGAAACGGATTTCCTGACTTTTGTGCCTGGAAATAAGTCAACAAGAAATGTGAAATACGATGTTCTGGCTGCAGCAGTTATTGTAGTTGTGCTCAAATTACTGTTTTTATTAGATGATCACTATGAATGGTAAGCGTACAGGCAAATCTGCAACAAATCTCAAATTTCAAAGAGTGCAAATGATTGTCTTGGATCATTCTTTCTTTAGTAATGTTAGATTTATAGTATTTGAATTTTGATTAAGTTCAGTAGCATAAAACATAGACCTGAAGGCATTTTAGACATATATTACTACTTTGTAAAAATCATCAGTTTGAATCTGAAACTTGGAATAAAATTAGGGTGTAATGTTTGTGGTTTGTATTTGAACTTCTTGTGAAAATTGCAGTATTTGGATCTACAAAATAACCTACTTTTATATTTTTTTTCAGGTTACTTTCAGACTTCGCTGAAGAAAGAAATAAAAATAACAAAGAAGGTACATAAATATTCTAGTAGAAGGAGCCTTATGATTTTGTAAATGAAATAACTTTGTAATCAGGCTTAGAAAGACTTGTCGTTATTGATCATTAAAATTTGGTTTTGTCATTATTTTTTTTTTATGGCAAATCTTTATTCAAAGAAAACAGTACGTCCTCACATAAAATTGTCTCAGTTTACCTGCATAATTCTTATTGTATCGGATAGGGGAATTTGGTATGCATTTGCTAGGTACTTTTCTGCTTCTCCTTCTGCATGTTTGCCTCTTGTTTCAGAATTTTATGCATGGTAAGTGAAGATGAACGGATACACAGTAAAGAGGGAACGCACTTTGATCGTAAATAGCAGACACTTATTAGGGGCATCAAACCACGTTTATGATAAAATCCAAACTTGTTTAGTCTTGTTAAATAAAATGTCTTAGTGTGTAACATATTTCAGATGTAATCTATTTTCTTAGTCCAAATAATCCTGAGAGAGTGTGGAAAAGCTAGCAGCAATTAAGATAGAGAAGATAATGGTGTGAACGTGGTTCTTTGAGGGCAGAAAGACCAAATCAAAGATTAGAAATCTTCAGGAAGATGTTCCATGGCCTGATCCAGATCACAGTTGAAGATAAGATCAAAGATACGTTACAGTGGTTTGTCTTCTAAGCCTTCCATCCAGTTTTGCGTCCATTTTGACCTTTCTGTTACATTCTGAAAATTTATTTCAATAATAAAATTGGTGTTAGCCACGTGTGAGCACAATTCCTGCTGTATCTAGAGATAGTCATCACTGTTAACTAAAACTGGTAATTCTCATTTTCAAGGGGATACACAAACTTACTTTGTTTTCATTTCCCTTGAAAACTTGAAGTACATGATAGTGACAGGTAGAAGTTGTGCAACGGCTTACAAGCTGAGGCTCAAAGCCATTAATGTCTTAATGGGGTTTCTCCCCTATTAACAAGTCTCATTGCCCTTGGGAATTAACAGCTCATTCTTTGCCCACTTTTTAAATTTAAAATCTGCTGGTGCAAAACGATCCGTATGCTGTGCTATGTCGTCCCTATCCTTAAAATGTTGGGGTGATGGTGAGCAGCTGCACAGAGGAGCTGATGTGAGAATTTCTGTTAGAGCACTGATTAGTGCCAGATCTCAAAACTGCCTCTGGCATTTTCTCAAAGTTAGCGTGCTGAAATGAATAATGGTTAATACTGAGTTTTAAAGATCCAATTTATGTTGACTCCATTCTCAATTTAACTATCCTTTCTCTAGTCTTTTTTTTTTTTTTTAATTAAAACTGGAATTAAAAATACAGACTGGAAGCTGTAAAGTCGTAGATAGTTGTAGTTACCTAGTAGATTCTATGAACTGCACACATACACAATACTGTTTATGTTCAAATAAAACGTGGTGAGGTGTATATATGTATGTGTGTATCACAGAGCTGTGTGTTTTCTAGTCAGCTCAGCTGTATGAACATCAGACGGGCAGTACTGGTCAGGTAAGTGGTTATTATAGTGTAGCATCATGTCTTTGACAATGGTTTTGCTTGTGACAGATGCTTAATAATTCATAGGAAGTTAAATAAAAATTTCTGCCTTCTTCCCCTCCCGACTGCCCTCCCAGCAATTTAAGAGTACTTACTTAAACCTCTGGGTTTAAGGAGTTAATAAAAGAGGTTGTGTCCACACCTTTGAATTTTAAAAACTACTGAAGGGTCTTTCTTCCCTTCGTTTGTCTGTTGCTTTTTGAGTCCATCCATATTTCTAGCATCTAAGACATCCTATGGCAGGATAACTTGAATAGAAAAAATGCAGATAATACAGAATGTTTGTAAGCTTGATTATAAGAACAGTATATTCACCTTCAAAACAGTTTAAACAGCTAGCTGGCAAAGCTAAGCATGATGCAAGCATCGCATGCAGTGCAGCTGAGGTGATGGGGAAATGCAAAGCCTGGTTAATTCACAATGCAGATTATCCACCTATGGGTAATGAGAGTTGATTATATTTTAAATATATAAATCTACACCAGAGTTCTGTTTGGAATTCTTATACTTACTGTACCCAGTTGGTCTACTTCAGTCCTGTGCCTCTTTGGAGCACGGGTGATAAATGGGCTGCTAGAATGGCACATGCCTTAATGTTTTTGCATGTGCTGGTAAATATTTGTTCAGATACGGAGTGGAGTTCCTGTGCTCAAAAACACGGGAGGCTGATATGAAGTGAATACAATTGTCTAGTCCATTCTTCATGGCCTGTAACACTTCATGGATAGTAGAATAAACAGTGAGGAGTTGATGAAACTCTCTTAAACCTTACACCTGAGCTCATTTAGATCTTATTTGTTTAAACCTAAGCTTGATGTGTAGTTTCATTAATCCCTTGAAGTCAACTTTCAAACAAGCGAAGGCCACTTCCCACTGTGGAGATCTAGTTCGTTTGGTAGAGAAGGGGTAGTTTCTAGGCTTAGCTTTCAGAAAGGAGGGAAAAGGTTTGAATTGTGCTAAATCTATGAAATGTATTCTAAGCTAAGGATCTTCTTTGCACTTCTTAGACATGCTGTTCTTTCACTGCATTTCTGCATTTCTCCTTCTTTCAGAATTGTTACATCAGGTATGTCTTCTGAAAGCATGTAGAATTCAGGATAGGTTGGCATACAGGTGGAAGGTGCAGGGTCTAACTGTGTGGAGACCACCTTCTGTGTATTACACATTTCTTTGACTTCTTACCAACCTAAAATGTGAATGTTTTATTCAGGTGGTCCCTATTTTGAGTTCAAAAAGTGGTACAAGGTTATCAAATGTTCCTTGGATGTGAAGCAAAAGAAACTGGATGAAGAAAGAGCCAAGTAAGAGGTTTTTAAGTACCTTTTATTTTTTTTTAAGGTAGAAAGTTTTATGTGAAATCCTGACCCCCACAGAAACTAAAAAGGTTAAGAATTTGCTTCACATTTCCATCCATCAAGCTTGGGTGAATACAGCAATTAAATCCCTATCTTAATTTTCTATTTAAACTCAAAATGTTTATCCAGCGTATTAATTAAATGCTCACTTTCTGTGACAAGTAACCGAACACTTAACTGATTACAGTAAATCTAGGCTTACGTGCCTCAGTTTGCCTACTCTGAAGAAAGACTTCCTAGATGTGTTGGGGCTTTTAGGAGCACTAACCATTAAATTATTTTTATTTTATTTTAATAGCTCTAGTAGTATTTGTAGGAAATTACTGTTCTTTTACTTGTTTGCTCCAGCTTTCTTTTTCCTAACAATTCTTATGTCTCCTACTGGTAGGTATCTGTGGAGATGTGAAAAGCTACCGTTTTATTCAACCAAGAAGAAATCTAAAGTTCTTAAGAGAAGACGTGAGTAAACTTTGCCTTTCCAGCAAGTCAGAAATCTGCTCCAACTTTTCCCATCATAGAAAATCCACGGCCCTGACTGTGATAACATTTACATCTAAAAATGCTTTCTCTTTTCTCTTTCATCTCTGGGTACGATTAATGTAGTACTATTTTACAGCCTGTGGCTGGAATTCTTCAAACAGACGTTTTCCTCATGCTTAACTGAAACTGCCTTTGCGACTCTTCCTAATGACCTACTGCCGTCTTGTTCACTGGTTTGTTAGTTGCCTTTATACAGTTGTCATCTTCATGAGTTGTTGGCAGTCTTCCATAGCTTTTCTGTTCCTTTTCTCCTTTACTTTATCCTGCTATGGATATCCCAGTATGTCCTTTGGTAGACCTTGCCATGTCCCTCTTGTCTCCCAGTCCTTCTTGCAGCCTTCTGTAGGAAGGGAGGAAGGCTTCACTGAACATGGCTTTGCTTGAATAGCTAGCTACACGTCGTCAGAATGCAGGTACATCTACTCTGTTTTAGTAGCTCCAGTAGTACTTACAAGAAATTACTGTGTTTTATGTTGCCACAAAAGCAAACAAACAAAACAACAAAGCCCGCCACTTATCTGTGGAAATACAGAAAAACAGCATTTTATTCAACCAAGTTAGATCTGAAGTTCTTCATTCTATGTTTAATAGTATCTAGTAAGCAGCAGATTTTTGGAGAGATGTTAAGTGTGGCAAGTGATATTTTTCGCTTTATATACTCTTCCAGTTTCTGGAAGTGATTGATTCAGGGGCTTCTGAACAAATTGTATAATCCCATTTGGTTTGAATAACGCACGTTGAATTTCTGTTTCAAGGATGCAATTGGGGTTTTTAAAATGTTCTTACTCTTCAAAATTCGTTAGGGTTGATCCTGCAGTCCAGTCATGTTCCATGGAAATACACATTTAAGTTTGTTTATTTCAAGCTGATCGGTTGCTCAGATGCCCTTTAGTTCCTGTGTTTATAAGAAAAAGAGAGTAATGGTTCATTTTTCATCATTTCTGTGGCACTCTAGATTCCTCTTCTGGCTCTGCTTCTCTTAGAGCTAGAAGAGGACCACTTAGATTATGGAGCTTTACCACCAGTTGTTGCAAGGAGGAATGTCACACAATGCCATTGCAACTGGGCAAGATTCATCTTAAACCAAATTTAAAATCGTAGAGACAAAGAGTGCTCTAGAACACTCACGTGCCAGATACAGGTTTTCAGAAACCTTCCTCAGCCTTTGTTTTTGATGGTAGATTTTAATGTCCACTTGAAAGATAAGCTTCCCAGTCCTTGGATTACTTTAGGATGCCTTTTCTGCTTTTTTTCCAGTTTATGAATGAGTTTATTCAGGGACAAGTCATAAAAAAAAGTTGAAGCTCCAACAACAGTGGTTTTTAACCTGCTTTTTATCGTAGGGAAACAAGGCTTAGGCGATCATATTGTGTGTGCTGATCTATTGTCAGACCTTCTTCCCTTCTCAGCCTCAGTAACTCTTTCACTAGTAACTTATTCACTTTTCACACTGGAATGTGTTTTCTAGCAGAATAAAAACACCAGCAGTATCAAATGGATTTTGTATGTTTTACTTGGGGAATGCTTTTGGAGTACCCCCATATTAATATCATTTTAGATATGAAAGACATGACGTTTTGAATTATCTTTCAAAATCTTTCCCTAAAGCGTGTGACAGAGTTGAATTTTAAATGGAATGTGGGGTTCCTCAGTATTCCATACAGAGGTTTAAAGGGAAAAAAAATAAAATAAAAAGGGCACAAATGCCCTATTTTCATCCTGTATTAGTCATCTCTAAGCAGTATTCTAATACTTAACGCTTTTGCCTTGGGTTTTTTTTTTTGTTTCTATTTATACAGAAATGGTTGTGAACTTACAGAATCAGTTTGGCAAGCTGTCTGGTTCAGTGCTACCTGCTGAAAAGCCAAATCCTTCAAGTTTTCAGTTAAGTTGGTCTGAAGAAAACACAGATGGGAGTTGTTTTCACGGGCATAGCCTGAAGGGAATTTTGCAAGAAAAATGTGGTTTACTTACAGCCATGAACCCTGACTATTGGCTGTGTACAGTTAAACTATGTAATGAGAAGTAAGTATTCAAATTTTTGTTAAATACACTTTGGAAAGTTCTCCTGAAAGTAAAATGCCACATATATATATATTTTTTTATTTTTATTTTTTTTTTACACATGACAAATATGGGGTGTGTACGCAGCTATGTATTCACATATAGTTAAACTCATTTGTAGAAAGGGGTGTGTGGGGAATGGTTAGTCCTGGATTGGGAGCAGACAAATTGTAATATGAAGAGTGATCAAAGTGAGCTTTAAAGAAAGGAGGGGATGAGACAAAATCAACAACTAGAGTCACATGGCAAGAGTAGCAGCTGGGCACAAATATTCACTTCGCTTCCTTCTTCGTAGTATTTTAGAAAAAACTTGCGCCACAGCTCTCCAGAGAATGGGAAAACGGTTCCATTCCTCTCCCCCTGGCCCCCCAAAAAGCATAGGAAATTAATTTCCTAAATTATTATACTGCTTTTTGGTGGCCTTAGTCAAAATTGAAGTTAAAATTAGCAGTCAGAGTTCAAATAAGCAGGCAATTAATGCCTCCAGAACGTTTGTTTTTTTTTTTAAAATTACGAGTGAGAAGGTCTTCATCACTACTTCATTTAAGCATATCGAGAATCAACAGTTGTATTTTTTGTAAGCAGAAAAGTACAAGGAGAAATTTTTCTTATTAGGAAAGTAAAAGAAGAAATATGAAAAAAGAAAACATTTTGTGCTGTTAAGGAAGTTTAGTGTCTGTCTTTACTTGATAACTGTTCCCAAATCCTGACTTTGCAAGTGAAAGGGAATTTTTATTTTCAATGAAGGGTATATCAAAATCTATTTGATATGCTACGTGTTGGTAAAATTATTTTCTTTCAAAGACCTAAGCAGCAATGAGAATGATAGCCCAGCTAATCCAACCTTATACAAAATTATATGGATATTTAAGTATCTGCCTGATTTATGTTGAACTTCTCACTCTGCCTTTAATACCTTCTCCTCTTGGGTCAAATTCTGCAAAAATTGGTGAATGCTCGACTTGGTGGGTGCTGGCAGAGAACCATGGCCAGAGACAGAGAGCAAAAGCCCTGCTGAGGGAGTGTAGGAGTTCGGCAACATTTACTCCAGAGAACAGGAAATATCTAAAATAGTGTTTCTGGTAAACTCCGTGGGTGGTGTGGATACGGCTTCTGGATCATACGCTAGATTTTGGGTCTGCCATTGATTGTATCGTGAAATCCTCATGCAGAAGATGAATGTACCAGTGGGTAAGAGTGAAAAAATGAACTTTGCAGATGGATTGGATTCTCCTGAATTTCTTATGTGTGCAGTTAGAATGTGTTGTTTTTGGAAAGGAGGTCAGGGTACATAAATGTGAAACAAGATTCCATTAGTGCATTGAATAACATCTTAAATGTCTTTATCTGGTATATACTTCTAAATGGCATGCTTAAGAGAGCAACGGCCCCATCAAAATCTTAGAGATACCTTCTTGATTTTTAAAACATTAAATATTCCCTTTTAAAATTACTGGCTTTTACATGTATGCAGTCTTTTCTGTCTTTCAGTGGATTTATTTGCTTATCTTTATTTTTCTTTTCACATTACCTTTCACATATCCACCGTGACAGAAATGGGTTGGAATAATGTAAACACAGTGTTATATTACAAGAGCTTTGGTTGTGTGGATTCATTCTTTTGTATGAATAAGAAGCTTTTTTTTTTTTGAAGGGAGGAGAGGTAATAATCCTTTTACCACAAATTTGCGTAAATCTTATGTACACACTGAATGAGTGGATATTTTGGTGTATGTTTGTGTGAATAATCTTTCATGCAAAGTCTGTTTCAAGCCTACATTTTCATATGTAATATATTAAAATGTTAATGGCAAACTGTCATAGCCTTCATGAAACAAGATTTGAATTTAAATTCTTACCAGTTAAATTTCCCATTATATCATTTGCAATGCAAGTAGTTAATTATACATCTGACACTTATTTAACTTTGGAAAACATCATCTACTCCCTCAGATATGAGGTTTTATCCTATCCAAGTGTTTGTTTTTAGTTCTATTATGCATACAAACTTACAAATACTCTTTCTCTAAAAATCAGCATGGTCTAACTGGGACTATTGAAATGCTTTAATCCTAGGACTAAGGTACGATTTTAGATCAGCAAAGCTGATCAAAATGGTCAAATGGTTGGTAAAATGCTCTTACATTTTCTTTTATTTTAAAACTTTCAGTTTTTAAACCAGATTCTAAATTAATTTGGTATAGGAGTCTTTTGGTGATATATGATGAGGTATTATATAATGTGTGAAAAATATTGATAAAAATGTATTTCCCTTATCACATCTAAATTTAAAATCACTTTGGATTTTTTTAGCTCTTCAGAAATGCTCTTAGGGTAATAGCACAAAAATAACACAAAATGGGGCAAAAATGTCTGTGTGTTTAGGTACTCTTGTGAAAAGTGTAACTCCAGGTAATCAAATAGGTGCTTTACAGTACGGATGTAATTATGCATTTGCCTCAGAATACACAATATCTCTCTCTGCCCTCCCCCCATGAAAACCGAGATTTGACACCTACGTTGCCGTAGGAGCTGTAATTGCTGACTCTCAGGTTTAGGACTAGGAGGTATCAAGAAGTCTTAATTCATATTAGCCCAAAAATGCAGATTTGGTTCAGCCAACATTTCTCAATAAAGCTTGAGTTTAGCAAATGCGTTGGGTTGTGGGGTCGGCTAATTCGTTCTGACGCTGCCGAAATGTCCAATTTAATTCAGTTTTTGTAAGAAGCCTCTGGCAGCTTTTGAGGAACGTGAGGTAGGGCATAGGGTGGGATGTGCCGCACGAGAAACCTAGTTTCAGATTTCCAACCTGCCAGACTTCGGGAGGCTCTTAAACAAAGGCTCTGCTCCCTGAAGTGCGGCTTCGTGGCACTCCGGGACGGGTCCGTCTGTTCCTCCAGTTTGAGGTAAAATGTAAATCTTTGTCGGGCCAGAGGGAGCGAGCAAATGACTCTATAGTCTAGTAATTAGCACGCTTGCCCGTAAATTGGGACAGACAGGTTCCAGTCCTTGTTCTGGTGAATATTTAAGACCGCTGCTCTGAATCAGACAGAGGGGAAATTTTAAACTCTGCTTCTCCACATCCCAGGGCAATACCTAGTAAGCTGGAAGATGCATAGGGCTTACATGGTGAATAGCACCTAAATCCCCATATCAATGTAAAAGATTTTTTTATAAAAATGAAACAGCTGAATTTTATACTATTTTAAACTAACCACTTCTTCTAAAAACAAACTTGGGGCTAACCCAGAACAGGGTGTTTTTCCAACCTAAATTGCTGAATTTCATGTTTATGGAGCTATCTCTGCAGTCTGTCTTCTGTGTCATCTTCTGTTCAGTCTGACACTTGGTACCAACAAGTCCAGTCTGCTATTTTCATTATATACTTCATCAGTAAAATCACCTCACCATTTTCATTAACATTTTCACTGTGAAAGTTACAAAATAATGAAGCAGAAGGCTGCTACAGCACTAATTACTTTCTGTTGACCTGGTCAATGTTTACCCCAGTGTTTCCTGTGTTACTCCATCGACTTGAACTTAGATTTTTCTCTCTTGTTTCTAGACAGGTAATTTACATTTAGCCCACAAAGACAACAGAGAAAAAATGGATGGGTTATAAACCCATGCAATAGCGTTAGGAAGAGGAGAGGGGACCCTATGAAGAGCATGAGCAAGGAATAGAGAAAAGATCCTGAGGTGTCTGCATTGGGTCATAGAATCATAGAATGGGTTGGGTTGGAAGGGACCTTAAAGATCATCGAATTCCAACCCCTCTGCCATGGGCAGGGACACCTCCCACCAGACCAGGTCACTCAAAGCCCCATCCAGCCTGGCCTTGAACACCTCCAGGGATGGGGCATCCACAGCTTCTCTGGGCATCCTGTTCCAGTGCCTCACCACCCTCACAGAATTTCTTCCTAATATCTTAATCTAAATCTCCCCTCTTTCAGTTTAAAACCGTTACCCTTTGTCCTGTCACTACACTCCCTGGTAAAGGGACCCTCCCGATGTCTCCTGTAGGCCCCCTTCAGGTAGTGGAAGGGGCTGTAAGATCTCCCCGGAGCTTTTCTTCTTCAGGGTGAGCAAGCCAAAGTCTCTCAGCCTGTCCTCATAGGAGAGGTGCTGTAGCCCCCTGGAGATAGTCTTAGAAATTTTAAAAATAGAGTAAGGTAGCCATTTTCACACTTTGCTCCATTTGCTAGAAGCTGGCAGAATGAACAGTGGTTCAGTTTAGTCCTGAAAGGTGAAAAACATATTCTTTGCCTGTTTGAGTACGATCCTGATTCGTAGTGCAAGAAGCCACACAGGCTTTTCCTTCTTACCATGTCTGCACCATCTCAACGTGTCTCCATCCAGTCCTCTACTTCAGGGCTTTGCAGGAGTGGATCCTTTCACAGAATTGATGTTGTAGGCCAGAATTGTGATTTATGCTGTTGATAAAATGTATAGTTTTCCTCTAATTATATTTAAATATATAAATGCTAGCTAAATACTAACTAAGTACACTTGTAATTTACGGCTTTTTTTTCCCCCCTTTCTTTTCAGAGTGTGTGGTCATCTGGCTCATTACAGAGACGCGGACTTTCCCCAGAGTTACCATTTTGTAATAAGGTTATTCTCCTTTCTTCTGAGGATACAGCCTTCTTATATCCATGATGAGGTGTGTGTTATAGAACACAAACTTTTTAATAAAAAACTCTGTAAAAAGCCAAAATACAACACAGGCCTAAGGAAGTAAAAAGGCCTAAAAATAACCATGTAAATTAGTCGGTTGGATCCCAAACCATGGTATTGCATCGGTCCTTTTACCTGCATGGAAATTTTTCATTAAGATAGTAGTGCTGAGATCTACTACTGTACTTCAGTTGTAGTGTCATTTTAAATATAAGTTACTGATTTCCAGCTGGGAAAGTTACCAAGGAAACTGTTTATCACAATGTATTTCCTCGCTTTGCATCAGAGCCAACAAGAAGCCATGAAATTACCATTTTTTTTGGCATAATTGTACATACTTTGAGTGTACTGGACAGCATGTTAGCAGCTAATTACTTTGTGAGGTTTTGCAATTAAAATATTATCTATTTTTTTACCTGTTGTTGTATGACAGCAAATACATTTCTAGATAGTAATGTTTACTTTGGTTTGAAATGGTTTGTTAACAAATAAAAGGAGCAGTTGGTTGATATTTTCACCGCAGTGAGTTTTTTACTCATTGTTTCTAAACGGGCTGTTCTGGAGCGACTCTGGCGCTGTTTTCTACGTTTCCTTGCATCCTGTGTATCTGCCAGACTCTTGTTATGCCTGAGCCTCTCATTCAAGTTAACACCTTTCAGGTCCATGCTCCGCTCCAGGCTTCACAGATTTTTGCAGCTACTTTTATACCTGGCCCATCCTATTTCTTGTGCAACAATAACTGCCGGGTCCTCCTGTCGTTATTCTTTTGTGAGGCTACTGTAATTTGAATTTCTTCTGGCTGCTTTATAATCCAGCATCTTCAGCAGCTTGTGCCCCAGCCATTCTACCAGTTTCTCATGCTCAATCTTATTTATGCACTGTGTTTTTTAAACTCTTGCAGACAATGTGTAAATGAAGTTGGGTGCTCCCACTACATTAAAGACACCGTAACATATACATATGTTGAACAGAGATGTTGAGTTGATACCCAGATGAATAATGCTGCTTTCAGTTGAATGAAATAAAATTCAGCAACTCCAATCAGTACAGAAGTTGCCAAATCTAATTGATCAAAACCTAAATCAACAGCTTATTATAGTCATTGTTATAGTCGGGAAAAATGGTGTCTGCAGACTTTACAAAGAGTAATATCTTCCTTCCTGAGCAAGGGCTTCAGTGAGATGTAATCTGAGAAGGTAATCAGTTCCGTGAGCAGACTCTGAGTATGATGGAAGGGTTCAAAATCTGTTGCAGTTCAGTCCTTGCAGCTGTTGCAGAAAAAATGGGAACAGGCAAATGATAGGAGAGCAGATGTGCTGCCCTGCCTGTCTGGAGCAAAGGGATACAGCAGTATTTCAGGCATGGGTAGAGCAGACAGGACTATTAAAGGCAAGTTGTAGTAGTTACTTGGAAATACCAGCAGACCAGGAGGCTTTGCGGGCTCAGTAGAGGCAGGGTGTAATTGAGCATGGTGTCCTGGTTTAAGGTGACAGAAAAGACATTTTGGGTGAAAGTTTTTACTTTTTCAGATATTTTAGGTATTTATTGTAGAAAAGGGATTTAGAGCAATGGTCCTATAAAGTGATTGTAATGTGCAGATGAGAAGGCATAGTTTTAGCCATGCAGAGCTAAACTGTGCCTGATGGGGGAAGTGGAAAAAGCAGACTGAGCTGTTACTTGTTGTATGTATTAGAGATTTCATAAGTGGGTACAGTTTAGCATGTCTAAATCTCTTGCCACATTGTACTAGATTCTTCAGACCTCTCACCAGATGTGTATTGAATGATGTTTACATTAATGGGCTCAGAATGTACCAATTTGAATCTCATCTTGTGTCCGGTGTTTGTGTTCTAAAATGAGGCATTATCTGTTGTGTTTGACCTCACCTGAATGAATTACTAAACTTTGTAAGTATCTGGTAAAGTTACTCGTTGTTCTTGTTTTAGATGAGTATTTGTATCGGTTAAAAATATACAGAAGTGTAATACACATTGTCAGTGTTTTCAACAGTGCTTGCTCAAGCAACTGAAAGTGTCTCATTCTTTTTACTATAATATCTGTTAAAGTTTTGAATTAACTATCTAAAAGACCTTATTATACATAAAGGATTTATTTAATTCAGAAGTCTTTATTTGAAAGCCTGATGCACTTAATTATAGGTACACCTTCCTTTTAAAACTACTGTAGTAGTAAAGTCTGAGCTTCATAAATTAAAAATACTGTGCTCATTGTTACATTGTTACAAACGTAACAAAGCTCCCTTAGATGTTAGAATACATTAAAGCTGTACTTTAATAAACTGGAATAAAGCTTGCAGTTAATCATCAAGAGCCATGTGCCTTCTGGACACATAGGTTAAGAGTCAGATGTAAAAGTAAAGGGTGTGCCCCTGAAATATTTAATGTTAGTTCTATCCAGTTTAATCAATCAACACTTATGTTGGAGTAATGATGTTTAAGAAGCTGACGAGCCACAAGAGTGCCTTATCTTCAGTGAAGTGTAGTTGAGCTTTCTTGGGACAACTACTTTGCGTCCAGCTAATATAACCCTGAGGTGGAGCCGCGCTGGTGGAACAGGCAGTTGCCGGCGGAGAGCTGAAGGGCAGGGTGTCTGCCGCAGCCCCGCAGTTCCAGCCACCTCTTCTATCGACTTTTAAGTTACAGCTCCTTTCTCTAACTATTTGCTGAAAATGTCTGGGGAAAGCTCAACTTTCTGATAGCTATTTCTTCCCGTGGAAATTTTAAGTAGAGAGAACCCAGTTTGTTTTGTTTCTTACTCTAAAAGTTGAAGAGAGTTCTAAAGTATATAGATAAAGGCAAGTGGTTTTTTTAGATTAAACTTTTAAAACATTATATGTTAAGATTTAGAACAGTTAAATAATTATTAACTTGGACAATAGCAAATCAGTTATTCTGAGATCTTGATGTGCCTTCTAAAGTGAATTTAGGCTTTTTCCTAGTTTGTTATATTTTAACATATTATCTTTTTCTATCTTTAAAAGTGCAAAAGTGACCTTGCTTTATGAATTCTCCTAAAAAATGCAGCTTTTCTGTTGTTTCAGTGGAGAAATATGAGAGATGTCTCATTTTCTTTTGAAAGGTACAGCCTTCAGCAAAATTGGAATTTTACCTTATAGTTTTTCACTACCTCAGTGTGTCTGCATTTTCAGTGTCAACTTAGTCAAATACGTTTTTCTTTTTAAAGTTTCTACCATTTTTCAGACATGAAGGAGAGGTGTTTGACTTTCTCCTTAACCTCTTATGCAGAGCGAGGGCCCTGAACCTGATTTAACAACAGAAGGAGAGTTGGCAAGGCCCAGTGCCTGTCAGCAATATTAGTCTAATTTATTTGCCAGTGTGTGTTGTATGGGCTTCACTGCAATTATATCTTTCCTAACGCGTTTTTAGCATGTCCCCTGAAACAATGGTGTTTGGAAGATTTGAGAAAGCTTCGTGCAATGTTGCAGGCAACACAATAAATAACTCGCTTTTTCCTAACTTCTTGGGGAACTCAGAAGTCCCTTCCTCAAAATGACTTTTCTCCCTTTATGGACAAACAAGACTTTTGCTTACAGTCCTGAAAAGATGATTTCAGGGTATTTATGGAAAGTTGTTAAGAGGGTGCTTTTGCAGGGCTGGGAGCAAACCGGCCAGGACCAGGACCCACAGGGCTTTTGGGAGAGGTAAAATCTGTTTGCTCCCTGGTTCAGTTGTCTCTTCCCCACGTCAGGTTGAGTAAGTTTTATGCTGCTTCACAAGCAGAGAAGAATCAGGATAACTTCAATTAATGAATCTCCTATTTTGATCCAAAATGAAATAGGCTTCCCAGCACATATGGTCATACGTATTTCCTGGCTAAACATCTTGGTGTGTGGATTTACCAAACCAGCACCTCTCGCTGCTTTTGTCCTCGCACTGAATGCAGAACGCTTGATTTCCAGTGCCTCCTCAGCAGTTACTGGTCTTGTTCCTCCTCACACATGAAGCTCCTTTGTTCCTGGCCAGGTTAAATGAGGGAGAACATAAAGGGGATGCCGAGATGTGGAAACAGGCGTACGTGAAAGAGCTTTCCTCACCGCTGCTTGTGCTAGGATGGTGCCGAAATGGTGAACAAGAGAGTGAGTAAGGATTGGCAGAACAGGAGATGATGAATGCTTATGTCCTCATGTGAGGTTACAGCTGCCGTTGTACAACTGCTAATGGCAGCATTTTGAGAGCCAGAACGCTCCTCCCCGATCCTCAGCATCTACACTCTGCCTCTGGCAGTACATCAGGTAGTTTTAAAAGAAAATACAAGTGCATTCCTCTAGTGATCTCACACGGCTGCTCTGTATTGTAGGAGTATTGTGTGTCTGCTCCCTGTTGTCCTAGCAGTGGCTTTGCTTATCAGCTGCAGACCCTGCTGTTGCCTCCTGAGAATGCACCGAGTGTGTTTAGTGTCTATGTTGCAATCCGAAAGCTTGGTCTGGGTTCTGGGGTGCTTCTGTGCTGCCTGTTCATGAAGGACACCTGCAATGGCTGGCTGATCGAGCACTGCATGCCTCTGACAGGGCTGCCTGAGGCTCAATAGAGCCTTCTGTGAGACAGGAGTGAAGATGCCATCTCTTTACAGGCCCATGGAAGAGTGTCCTAAAACTATCCAAGTGCCCCAGCTCTCAAGGTCAGGGTATCAAACTGCAGAGCTAGTGAGCTCCTGGTGAGCCATCAGCTCCTCACAAGCTAGGCAGGCTTCACGTCTGCAGTTGGGCTGGTTCCTGTGCTTCTGAGCAGGACTTAGACCGTGGTGTAGCAGGGTTCCCCATCACCACCACCTGCCACTTGCTGTGGCACCGGGCTGTGAAGGAATCCACCCGGCCCTGGAGCTCACGTGCACAGTAAGTCGTGCTGCGTCGATAGGAGATTGTGACAAAACGCTTTTGTTCAGCGAGCCGAGATCCGTGGCCTTCGTAACTCCTAGCTGGGCAGCTGGGTGGTTTCCCTGCTGCGGAGCAAAGTGGATTAGGCAGAGAACAGCATGCAGCCAGAAGAGCTGCACATGCTGTTCCCTTGCTGCACCGCTGCCGGCCTGCGTGGCAGGACCTGTGTGCACAGAAGTCAAAGCCAGAGCAAGCACGATGTCGAGCAGAGAGGAGAAATGTTCAGTGCAACTGGTCAGCACGCTAAAGATTTTATCGTTGATAAAATTCTAGGCTTCAGGCTGACTTATTTTTTATTTTTTAGGCTACTGCAAAATTGCTGCATTTACATTGTAGTGATTTCAGAGCATCCTCAGTCAGGCTGGTGGAGCTGCACCTCCTGCCCCTGAACAGCCTGTATCCTCTCAACAGCGTCTGTGTTATCTTTAGGGCTAAATACAGAATTAAAGGGGGAATCTTTAAGGAATGCTTGCAAGGTCACATACAGGGATGAGGCTGAAGTGAAAAAGCAAACTCTTTCTTTTATTTTCCTATATTTCTATATTTCACACATTGTGCTTTCATTTATTTCTTTACCCTTTTTTCCCCCCAGCTGGAAAAAATCTTATCTTTCCTACAGGCATTTCCAGCTTCCTTTTCCACTGTCACTTGTCTTTCTATTTCTTTCCACTGTGCCTGCTTTCACCTCACTTCTTAGTGAGTTTGTGAAACTCTGCATGGGCTTTTCTCTTTTTTTTCTTCTTTTTCTTTTTTTTTTTTTTTTTCAGCCCTTCGATACCTTCAGCTAATGCTGCGGGGGTCAGTGATCAACTTCGGGCTTTCTTTTCCAGCTCTGTCATCAGTGACCGCAGGCCTGTTGCGGAAGAGAAAAGCTTGCCTGGTGTGCTGTGTCAGGGAGAGCAGTACAGAAGATTTGCTGCTTTTTACAGCCAGCTCTGCAGCCTGGCTCTCGCATCTTAGGGGTTCAGATTAAGCAGAAAGTATCTTGGTTTGGCTCCCTGCTGCGTTTTGTGAAATCAGAAGTACTGTTACAAACTTGATGCAACTTGTTTGTATATTACACAGGAGTGAATGGCCAGTGCGTGTGGATGATAATTATCAGGTATGAGATTTTAAAACCTTATTTGTTAGATAAGTCATAACAGTAGCTAATTCTTGTCCAGAATAATTCCCAGTTTCTCTAGATAGCGCTGTCAAAAGACAGACTAGGAAGAGGTACGAGCACATTGACAGTGCTTGGCCGGGTGGTTGCAAATGGCGCGTGAGTTCGGTGGGGTTCCTCGCGCGTTTCCAGTGGGATTCGTTTAAAAGGCAACGAATCCATGAAGACAGGAAGGAGAAGGCTTGAAGGCAGGACGGAGGGAAAGGTAAAGGGAAGGGCATGAGAGGTGGAGGAGAGCAGTGAGATCAAGGTGAAAGGGCTGAGTGAGGGAAGAAGTTGGAGCGAGCGCCAGTCAGCACAGGGCAAGGGAAGTCCTGCCAGAGCGCTGCCGCATCATGGGCATGGCTTCATGCCCAAGCCAAAGCTCTCCTAAATCCCTTTGTGCTTCTTGCCTGATTTTATTCAGCGATGATGCAACCCAGTCAAGTGACATCACAGAAATACACCTACAAGTGGTGTTACAGAGCCTAGATTGTGACCGGTAGATTAGTCAGCGGTGTCACAATACGGTGTTTATATCATTGTCTCCTGAATGTGGAAGTGATTGCTATGTTGATAGCTAAGTTTTCATCGTCAGACCAGGCTGTTAAGAAAAACCATCCCTTTTCCAGAGACAATAGCTTTGGTTTATTTGGAATCAAATCCTGGTAAACTCTAGCTGAAGCAGAAATACCGAGTGTGGCACATTACTAAGATTTCAGCAATTCGGGTGCAACGTAAACATGTGACTGAACTTCATCACGTACTGCATCTGGGTCACTTACAGCTACAGGGTAGTATTATATTTTATTGTTAATGAAAAGTATGCACGTGCGCCAGAAAGCAGTTATTGTGTCTGCACATCCCAGAATTCTACAAACAGAAGCGAGGAGCATGAGGAGCGAATAACGCCTGAGAAAGTTTTAGCAGTCCTTTCCAGTACTTGCAATTGTAATTCGTATCGGAAACAAAGCGAGTTGTACTAGTTTGGAAAAAATGTAACTATCTGACATCTTAATTGGATGACAGTATTTTTTTCATTCAGAGCAGATAAATTTTCTTCTATGTAATCTTGAATTGGATTTTCCAACTGGGTTAAAAATATAAATACCTTTATTGCATGTCATAAAGAACAATTTACATCAGTTGTAAATTGTACAACTTTGTTGTAAATTGTCTCACTTTGTAGAGTAAGATCCTACCTCAGTAATGATATTTATCTTTTGCCATCCTAATGGCAATGTTTGCAGATCCAAACAAGGCATTTTGTTTCTAGAACGCCAGTTGTAATCCAGTCAGAGGATATTAAGCAACTTCCAGGATTAGACCCTTAGTGAAAGTTTGTTCCCTTTAGTTTCATATTTCCTTCGGTTGGCTGCTTGAATTGTCCTTCTATAATTTTGCATTGGAGTATATCCTGTACAAATAGGGAAGATATTTTGACCCAGAAGGATAGACCTCTTATTAGTGTGCTTACTTTTAAATTACAGTAGCTATCTGAAGCATCTTGGCGTATGATAGATAGCATTGTTGCTGTATGGGTTTGATTCAACTTGTTACTTAAACAAGCAACCTCCCACCATTATTTCTCAAGGAGAAACTTAAGATCTTTCTGACTTAAATTCACGCACGCCACTTTGGATATAGCCGATGTATTTGTAATGCTGCTGCTGTTCTTAAACCAGAGGATTTAGATGCATTTCCAGCAGTAACTCCATCCTAAACCTCCCAGGTTCATCTATGAGGCATGTAACAACGCTAGGATCCACTGTACTTTGGCAATCAGCCCAGCGCTCGTGGAAATTAATGCGCCTCGTTTTTAGACTTACCTAAAAATGAGTTTAGTACAGGAAAAAGAAAGGTTATATGGGATGGGAGAGTTGCCTTTTGTGCAGAAAAAGATCCCAGGGTGCTTCCCGCGTCCCCTGCCGTGAGCCCTGGCCCCGGGCCGGGGTGCCGTGAGGCGATTCCCCCTCTAGCGCAGCCCCGGGCCTCAGCGGGGAGCGGGACGGGCCGCCCGCGGAGCCCTCGCCTACCGCCGCCGGGAGAAGAGCGCTGGCGATTCCCGTGCCAGCGCCTTAACCCCCGCGGACGCTGTTCGTGCAGGGAGAGAGGCGAAAACGGAATTTTTCCCTCAGGAAAGCGGCCTTTGACAGCGGGGTGCGCTGCTGTGGGGGGTGCCGCTGGGCCTCAGGGCGGTCCCCCACCGCGGGGGAAGCACCTTCCACGCGAAGTTTTACTTGTCCCTTATTTGCGCCGTTCCCCCGCGTTGTAACGAAGGGGCGGCGGCTCGTACCACCCGCCGCCCGGTTCGGTTCGGCCCGGGCCCCACCGGCCGCCTGAGCCCCGCCGCCCCCCGTGCCCCGCGGAGCCCCGCACGAGAGCCGGCACCGCCCCGCCCTCCCGCCCAATGGGGGCGCGGCGGCTCCGCCCCGCAATCGGCGGCAGCCAATGGCGGGCGGCGCGCGGCTCCCGTCCACCTGCGGCTGCGGCAGCCACCTGAGCGGGCGAGAAAAGCCGACAAAACCCGTCGGTGCGGCGGGCTGCGCGCTCCTCGCTCCGCTCGCCCCCGCCTCGCCCTCCCGACCCGCCGGGCCAGTTCTGCCGCCCGCTGCCTCCGCCAGACATGACACAAGACTACGACAAGTGAGTGAGCCGGGAGGGGAGGGGGAGAGAAAGAACCGGCTCCGGTCCGACCGGTGCTGCTGCCCCTCCCGGGGGGGGGGGGGGGCGCTGCGGCGAGAGGGGCTTGCCCGCCCTGGCCCGCTCTCCTGTGGGGGCCGGGCCGGGGTGGGGGGCGGGAAGCTGCTCTCCCCCTCTATCTTCTCGGAGGAGTAACCGGAGGTTGCGGCGGGGGGCGGTGCGAAATGGGGGGGGGCGAGGGGGGGGGTGGTGGTGTGGTGTGTGTGAGGGGGGGGGTGGAAGCCCCGGGGGGGGCCCGGCGGGGCGATCCCGGCGGCCACCCCGCCCCTGCGAGGCGAGCGGCGAGGCAGGGCCGGCTTTGAAACCCGACACCGGCGGCGAGGCGTGGGTCAAGCGCCGCCGTCCGCCCCCCGCCCCGCCGCGCCTTAAATGCGGAGCGGCGGCGGGCGAGCGGGCCGCGCCGTCGGGAGGAGCGGGCGCCGCCGCAGCGCCGGGCTGCCCCTCTGGCCGGGGGCTGAGGGAGGCGGGCGGAGCCGCAGCGGCGGGCTGTCCCGTCCCGTCCCCCGCCCCGGAGCCCCGCGCCGCTGCCCGGCGGCGGCAGAGGGCCCCATGGACTTCTACGAGGCGCACCCCTCCGGCAAGGTGGATTTCGGCAGGTAAGGGGGTCGGCAGGCCCCCCCCCACTTCCCCGACCGAGGGGGGCTCCGGGCGAGCTCGGCTGCAGCTACGTCGCACTGAGGGAAAGCGGGTGTTTGAAAGAGCTAAAACTGAGCAAACTCTCCTGTTTTCTGTAACTTCGTGGTGTGGAACGCCGAGGTGTCTTCTCCAAGCGGATCCCTCGCCGTCTTTAATGGCTTGGGCTTAGTTCTGCGCTTGTCCCCGCGTCCCCCTGGAGACCGGCGGCCGTGGGCACCCTGAGTCAATAGGAAACGGGGTAACTCTGAGGTGATTTGAAGAACCGACTGTAAAATTGCTGTGTTTCGAATGATCGGTGACTCGAACTCGTTTCCTAGCGAAAGCATAGCTTTTTTTACCAATTTTTTTTTTTTTTTTTTTTTTAAATGTACTGCTTTCAAGAAAGAGGATTCTAAGGCAGCAGTTCGCTAACTTCACCCTGTGATTAGGCTTTTTAGTACGTGCTTTCTGCCTCCGATGACACTTAATACATGAGGCCATAGCAATTTAGGTACCTGCGCTTCGCTCTTCTGGCACCTAGAAGCCGGCGATAAGAGATCCTCTCTGCTGCCTCCGCGCTAAAGGTGTGCTCTGCCCAAAAAGCAGGCGTAAAGCAGGCTGTGGCCGTCTCAAGTTAAATCGCATGGTGAGGGAGAGAAAAGGGAGGCTTTTGGATCGGTGGAGTAAGTAGGAATGGTTTCTGTGATTTGAACACAGGACGTTGCGGGCTGTGGGATCCTCGCAGGCAAAGAGAGCGTGTCGGCTTTTGGTAATATTCCTCTGCTTCTGCTTTGGTCATGTAGGAAATATAATTCGGAAATTGATTAAAGCTGGAGCAGGAAACTTATCTCCAGCCTTTGCTGGACGCATCTACTACTTTGTGTGCAGATCCATGTACCAGTAATCTTGAAACCTAAAACTGAAGAAAAATAAATGTTTGTCTTCTCTTATTAATATGTTCTCATTTTCCCGAAAGAAGCTGTGGTTCTGTTAAGGTATTGAGTTACTGCCAAACCCTGTGCTTCTCTTTATAATTCCGCAGATAATCCTTTCTGCGCTGCTTTTAGGAGGGTAGGCAACGTGCATTATGTTTAGGTGTTGCAATGACAAATCGCACAAAAATATGTAGGTTTTGCATTTGCTACATTTCTGGTTAAGTGGCTGCTTTAGTTCTCAGTCTTTTTAGCTCTCCCTTGGTTCTCTCTTTCCATGTGATCTTTGTGTTGCTGGAGGGAATCAGCTTAGTGGTCTTGTGAGTCCCAGCAAGGCTGACTTAGCCCTTCAGCTTGGCGGGGTTGGGTCAAGTGAACTGCACCCAGGTTACTTCAGTTGCCTTTTTCATTACGAGTGTCTTTAACTGGAGGATTTACACGTTAGCTATGGATATTCAAGGTTTCTTTTGTTGCATTGTATAAGAATAGGAGCTCCCTAAAGAAAAATCCCACTTTGTGTTCTGCTGTGCAGCCTTTGATAGAAGGTTCGAGGAAGAAGCCCTCGATACTGAAGGTATCTGCGTTTTGGTATCTGCGTCAGTGTGTACACAAATACGTACGAAGACCTAAAGAAAGGGCTTGGTGCAGGAGCTTGTCTTTTTTTGTTGTTGTTTGCTTTTTTCCAACTATATAATATTGATTTATAGCCACAAAGTGCTCTTATAAGTCCTGGAAACTCCCACTCGTTTTGACTTCAGCTCAGCCAAGCTGACCCATTGAAGCTCAGTGAGACTCCTTGTGTAACTGATAAAGGATTGAACGCGTAATTTGCAAAGTGCTTTGCAATCTTTTTGGTAGAAGGTGGTGATAAATGTAGGATACTGCTAAGCTGATTATAGTGATTAGAGTATTTCACAACTTTGTATTTCACAACTTTTCGTATTTGTAGTATATTTCAATCTCTGGATGCATCTGGGTAAATAGATGAAAAGAATGTTATCTACTGGGGAAGGGGTGTGATGGTGGTAGGGAACCGCTTTTTGTGGAGTTTGGGCCTTTAAAAATAATTATTTATTTTAAACTATTACCAATTCATTAAAAAATGCCAAGTTTGGGATATTCAAGAAAGTAAGAAAGTCTCACTTCTCTCCCCACCAATCTGCAGTAAACTAATGTTACGTTTGTACTGGAAAGAAAAGTGTTTGAACTGGTTTAAAAGTCAGACTTAAACAATTTTCACTTGAACTGACTTGAAAGATGAAGCATATATTTTACTCATAGAACCAAAATATGTTAAGTTCTCTAAGGTGGTAGGACAGCATTTTCTATAGATGTCCCACTTTCACATGGGCAGGAGGTTCAAGTAATCTTGGAGCTTGCTTGTTCTCAGCAATCTCAAAATGTTCAGCGTAAATATAATTTAATTTTTTTTGTATACTACAATTTCAAGGGAAAAACTCCAGGTTTTTTTCTTTTTCTCTCAGTCATCTGTTGAGGGTTTCTCAAACTAGTGTCACAAATTATTCCAGCAGTGACCAGGCAGTAAGTCTTTTGGCTTCCCTTGTCAGAAAAAATCACTGCCAAATTGATTTGAGGTCCCTCTGACCAATTTCCCTGTGTAGTCTATAACTAATTGGCAGCTTCTAGGTGATGTTTTCAGATATGCTTTGGGCACGAAGGCACCTTCTGAAAGCTCAGTGGGAAAGAGATATTTCATTAATTCACATTTTGTAGTCCCACTTGGGAACTGGAGCGGGTTGCGACTCGGTAGTATTACCTAGGATGTGTTAGAGGTTTTGTGGGTGGTACACTAAGGTAAGCGCCTGTAACTCTTTCTGGGTTGGATTCAGAGCATGAGCAGGTCAGTTGTGCTCTTAGACAGTTTTGTGATTTTATATAGGCTGGTGTAATCCAGCTGAGTTTGGTCAAATTAATCCTGATTTACGTTGAGCGTGAGTGAGATCAGAATTAGGTTTCTGGGCTTTTTGTGTTGACTAATCCTTGTAGTGCACTGAATCAGAATATGAACTCTGTGAAACTGGGGCAGCTAATTTAGAAGAACTTTAGGAATGTTTTTAATGTGTTCTAACAGGTGGCTTTTTTCTTTCCTCTTTCTTCTTTTTTCATGATTCAAGTAAAAGACCCGTGTTGGTTCTTCAGAATGACTCTCTCTACTCTCAGAGGCGTCCTTACACCAGTGAAGATGAGGCCTGGAAAACTTTTCTTGAAAATCCCCTTACAGCAGCTACCAAAGCTATGATGAGTATCAATGGTGATGAAGACAGCGCAGCTGCCCTCGGACTGCTGTATGATTACTACAAGGTAAATTGTTGTGGGTACACTCTGGCAGCCAGCTGAGCTCTGGTGCCACCTGTGGAAAAGGTGTCATTTGCTAGAGGATTTCACAGAAGCTATGAATAGATCACAAGGGCTTTAAACTGTGTGGGTTTTAAATGGGGAAAAAAAAATCCATGTCCCTTTTTCTGAAAATTGGGTAAAGGGTCAAAAACTTCAGTTGCACTTTGCCTGTCGACTCCAGGTTCTGCAGGAGGCAACGTATTATAGAAATAGTCATGAAGAATGAAACTTTGGGAGTGTGTCTGTATCTGGATGTAAATATGCATGGGGAAAGAAACTTCTCTCCTTTTGCTCGTGTGATCCCCGTTCTGGTGCAATCGTTGGCTTTTTCTGGGGCTTTGATGGTCTACCTTAATCTTGGCTGGTACTAAGCTATAGTTACAGATTTTTGGTGGTGGGGGGGGTAGAATTGTCCACCTGAAGGAGCTGCTGCCCCCGTCCCTCTGACCTTCAATGAGTTTCAGCTGCTGTAATCTGTTAATCCTTGCAACTGTAGTTGTCTTCCTCAGTGTTCACTGTCTTCTCAGAGACAGGCGCCTTCCTAGATTTTCACAGGTGAATTGGACACAGTCAAGCAGATAACCTTCTGGTTTGTGTGGGATACGTTTTACTGAGCTTTCTTTCCTAAATACCAGAAGTCTAAGGCAGGGTAGTTAGCTCCAGTCATGTCCAAGTCAGTGGAGACTGACATTTCCAGGCAGGGAGGTGTCCTGCTCACATTAGAGGCCAGCGTTATGGTGGCCTGGCTTGCCGCTTGGAGATACCTGTTGTTTCTGTGCTGAGCCTGCAGGGAGGCCAGGAGATTGACTTGGCTCGTGTGACTGATATTTTGGCTGGTGTCTTTTAACAGTAGCGAGTGCAATTGCCAGCCTTGGTGTCTTCTTCAAGCACAAGGAGAGGCTGCCTTATGCATACAAAATCCTTGCTTGTCCTTTTAAGAGCTGAATGTGTCTTACATATCAAAATATTTTTGTAATGCTTAATATGGAGATTAGCACTGCACACACACACGACAAAATGCCAGGAACTCACTGATGTGGATGTTATTCAGCTACTTTTGTGAGAAAACTGACTTTCTGATTTGTGCCTGCACTTGCTATGCTCTTGGGGAAAAAAAAAAAGCCCCAACACTTCCACCAGAATGATTTTAATCCACAAAATCAATTTTGATTTCTAAACCTGTAGATTGCAGAAAGAACTTCGATGTTGATCCTTCATACTTGGCAAAGCAGAAGGGATTTTCTGTATGTTAACGTCTAATTCGGGGTTTCCTCTTATGTTTGAGTATCAGTGGGCGTACAGAAAAATCAGTGGAAGAACAGGTATACCGCACTTGCGTGAAGCAAAATGGTTAGAGGTTGAAAGATTTATTGAGGGCTGCTATGAAGTAATGCTAGAGGGACAACGTCTAGGCATTTCTAATACACCCCTTCTGCAATATCAAAGGCAGACAATGAGATCAACTTTGTATTAAAAAAACCAACCCAAAAGCAAACAACTCAAGTTTTCTTCCATTTGACTAATGGGCTACTCTGATAGCTCAACTGTTGTTAGTAAGGCCTTACAGGAAAGAAATTTTTGACCAAAAAGCTAGAGTTTAAGAGTATTGGACTGGAGGCCAAGGGCAACTTGGAAGATGCTTGTTTTTCAGTGGCTAGTTAGTGTCAGCTTCCTAGCAGTCTGCAGCTACAAGTTCTCTAAATTTTTCCTGGTCACCATGGAAAATCCAACAACTCTGGTGTTATTAGAATTCCAAGTTATGTGGAAGAGCCAAGACTTGGGATTTATTTGGGGACTCTTTAGAGGAGTATGCTGTTCATGCAGGTGTGCCATCGGTCTTCAAGTTAGCAGTAAAGCAGTGGTTCCCCGTGTTGCACCCAAGCTGGCAAACGCAGGCAGTGTCTGAGCAGGCTTCAGGGAAGGAAAGTGGTGGGAGTTTACTCCTCCTTATGCTGCAAAATGTTTGCTTTGCTCATTCAGGAGGCGTGTTGAGGGTGACAGAAGTCCTGGGCACTGTTTGTGTGTTTGCTGAGGAGCTTGCGTGGACTTGCTGTGCAGTCCAGGGGACCTGAGCACCGCAGGCTCATGCCAGCGGTGGTGAAAGCCGTTTGGGGCGCTGGCTGTGTACTCTGGTGAACCAAGCCACTGCAGGTCGAAGAGTTCACCTTCTTCTGGAAGCCTTGGCCTTGTAGCACAGCAAGGAAAATGGCGTATGTCTGCACGTGAACTGGGTGGTTTGTATGATCGGTGTTGCAGAGCGTGATGTTTTCAGGGCAAATCCTGTCCGTGGCATAAAATATGAGGAGCAAGATTGAGCTGTCTTAAATCCTTTTGTTTATAAAACATTTAATACAGTTTGGCCCAATGTGTGGTATGTGGCCACGCACAAAAATGAGCGGGAGCATCTCATTACATCAGGACCTGGTCGTTCCTGAATTCCCTGGTCTCCGAGGAGAAAGGAAGGCCTCAGGTGGTTTTTGAGGAAGTAACCTAGAGAGCCTGTGTTCTTTGGGAAGGGGCTGTGGAGCCTTGAGCTCATCCAGCAAGCTGAACTCTGCCCGCCTGCAGAGATGAAAACCTGCACCACCAGCACAAGCTGTGGGGATTCTCCTCCTGGTCCTGCTGACCTCGGTGCTGGTGCCCCAGCCAGGGGTGGGCGATTTTCTGCACTGGTTTCCCTGTCACCTGACACTCACAGGAGGCCAAGGCTGGCACAGCTGGCTGGGTTGGCTACTCAGGGATCTGCAGGACATCGCCTGGGGAAGGCCTAGCATCCCAAAGCTGTGCGAACATTGGTGAAGCTTTAATGCTAATAATGACTGGTATCGGAGAGCAATGCTTTCTTAATTTGACTAAATGGTTGTGTTTTGAGGAGAGAAATTTTTTTTTTTGTATGAGAGGAAGAATGCAATTATAGTATGCCTTGCATTTCCCAGGTTCCAAGGGAGAGGAGATCTTCTACAGCTAAACCAGAGGTAGAACATCCTGATCAAGATCATAGCAAAAGGTATTAGTTTTTATTATTGTGTGTCTGCTTATCTCCCTTCCCTCCTAAACCACCAAAGCTGCTGATGGAAAGTAACTTGTTGCACCGCAGTGTTGTGCGGGAAGAGAGAGAAATTGTTTGCTTTTACTGTGTGCCCCGAATTTCTGTGCTGCCCCAGGAACAGGACAGGGATTGGACCATGATGTGGAGAGCTGAGGCCCAAACTGCTCATCACCATCCATCTGCTTTTTATGTGCTGGTGGCATGCGGTTGGTGTAGCAAAAGCTGTTCTCTTTAACAGTAGTCACAGCCTGGTAGCACAGGCACCCCAAGGCTGCAGAGGTTACTGGTGATCCTTTTAATTTTGCATGTGGTTGCCTGTTACTCACTGCTGTTTTTGTTCTTGGGCACCAGCAGCATTGCTTCTTTGTGCATGGGCTGATAGGGAAGGACATCTAAGTGCTTCTGATTTAGTTTTGGGTTTGTATTGTTTGTGGACTTCTTTAGTATCCTCTAGAACTTCTTTCTTTCTTCCTCTTCCTGCCCTCCCCCTCTTGTGCCTCCCAAGCAGAAGATGATACTGATTAAGTAAATATTACAAATGTGAGGTTCATTCAAGCCAGGCTTCCACTCCTACCACCCTCTTCCTTTGGACAGGCTAGAATGCTTGAAGGACTTGAGGTGAGGTTTTGTGGTCTGGCTGAGCCTATTGAACAACTTCTTGTTGAGAAGAGCAGGCTGGTTCCCAGCCATGTGTTACCACTGCTCCTCTTGTACCAGCTCTGGTCTTCCACTGACCCATAACCTAGCAGGACAAAAAAAAAAAAGTGGCTAGTTTTCTGCCAGTGTAACAAGCCGAACTGGCTCACCAAGGGGATGGGGTAGCATCAGAACTGGTGCAAAGGAGAGGGCAGGACCACATTGTGGGGAGGGAGAAAGGGAGGGCAGGCTGACTTAGTGGCTACTAGCTATGAGGTCAGCTCAGCCACAGAACTTGGTGTTGTCCTGGCAGAAATGAGTGTGGTGGGGTGGAGAGTGGGAAGTTACGCAAACCACTCCTGGGAGTCTTGGTGTGGATTTTCTCGGGGTTTTGTGCATGAAAGAGGGGTGTAATTAGCACTTCCCGGGTGTCATGCAATCCTCGGGCAGAGGAGCAGCAACCTTGCTGTCGGTCCTCCTCCATCCGCCAAAGAGCAGTTTCATGGAGCCTGCATGTGCAGATGTCTGGTGGGAAGGGCATCAAAGCACTTAGTTTTGGACCACTGTTTTCAAAGCAGTGAGGATCTGGGCTGTGAACCCTCACCCTTTGCTCCAGGGTAATTCACCTCCAAGGTGGGGTTGTTAGTGAGTGAGAGTTTTTTTTGAATGAGTTTCTCAGCTTTTCAGGTTAGGATTGAGCTGTTCTCCACAAGCAGGAGAGTTGGTTATCAGCTGTCCTTGTCCAAAAGGCTGAGAAGTATTTGTAGCTCTTTTTTAATGATAAAATGAGCTTTATAATTTGTGCATGATTTTTTTTCTTTGCCCTTTAAAGGAACAGCATCCCAAATGTGACAGAACAGTCGCTCATTTCTGCTGGAGAAAACAGAGTCCAGGTTCTGAAAAATGTGCCTTTCAATATTGTCCTTCCGCACACGCCCCAGATGGGCATGGACAAGAGAGGCCACCTTACAACCCCTGACACAACGGTCACCGTTTCGATTGCCACGATGCCCACGCATTCCATCAAAACGGAGACGCAGCCCCATGGCTTTGCAGTGGGCATCCCACCAAGCGTCTACCACCCTGAGCCCCCCGAGCGGGTGGTGGTCTTCGACAGGAACCTCAATCCCGACCAGTTCAGTTCCAACACCCAGCCTCAAAACTCCCAGAGGCGAACACCAGACTCCACCTTCTCAGAGACTTTCAAGGAGGGCGTGCAAGAGGTACCACGAGAGGCGGTCGGTGTGTGCATGTGTGCGTGTCTTGATCTGGATGGAGAGATCCAGTTTCATCTTCAGTTGTTCTTGTTACATGAGCCAGAAATCTATCCAGTGATTTAAGAATAGAAGACTTTCCCAGAAAAGTGCATAAGTATAACTTAGTAAATAAAACCTTCGCATCATGAAATTATTTATCAAAAGCAAATGACTAACCTTAATAGTGACAGAGCCTTTGGCTTGTGGAGTGTGGAAATAGTTATCTTGATCCACAGCACTGGGCCAGGTTTTGCAACAGTTCAGCACTCTGCGGTGCCTTTGCAGGTACTGAAGTGAAGTGACTGTGTCTGTAAGCTTCCTTACTGCTAGTTTCTAGGCGTGGTGTGTGTTGGTGGAAAACAGTTGTTTTATTTAGGGGCCTTGAGTGGGAGCCTAAACCTGGATGAAAATCCGTGGTTTTTGTTTTATGGTACCAACTGAAAACAGCATAACTGTGTTTTGATTTTTAAGCCAGACCTCAAGGAACTGTGTAGCTATGTCCTTTCTTTGAGATTTGGGAAAGCTTTAAAATGTCGCCTGAACTGACTCAGAAGGCTTGTGAGATGATGTACTTAGTTGACACCCAAAAGTTTTGGATTAAAACCTTGCTCAAGTGTCCTGTTGGTACAGACCAAAAATCAGTTGTTATCTGATGATCAGTTTGCCTGCCAGAAGTTCTGTGGTAATGAGTATCTGTTTCATCTCGACTTTTCTTGTTGCTGCTGTGTTAATTGTTGTGTTGTTTTGTGTCTACCCCAGGTTTTCTTTCCTACTGAACTGAATCTCCGGATGGCCAACATGAATTCAGAAGATTATGTTTTTGACAGCATTTCTGGGTAATGCTTTAAGACCCCTGTTTGCGTGTATCCTCCTGTTCTCTTGCAGTTTCCACGAGCAAGCAGTACTTCTGCACCAAGTCTCTGTTGGGCACCAGGGGGGCTGTGGGTCTCAAAACCACAACAGTGTCTGCTCATTTGAATTTCACAGTTGAAAATCCTACCTGTATCTTTAAGGAAAAATACTTCAAGGAAAACTACCTGAAGGGTTGAAAATACCACCCGGTTTCAGTCCCATGGGAAAATGCAGTGCTGTCAGCCCTGCATTGGCCTCAGAGTTGGCTTCCAGCTGTGTCCCTCTCCCTGGCTTGCCTTGTTCTCTCCCTGCTGAAAATCCACAGCAGAAATAGGAAGCATCAAACCATTCTGAACTCTTAGGGAGGGGAATAAACTAGTTGTTTGGTTAGTTGCAGTTGACCAAGAGGGAAGAGGAGAAGACCATGGCCGCTGAATGGCTTATTAGCTTGTGAATTTAATTTAATTGCTAATAGATACTTTTCTATTCCATGAGAGCAGCCTGAATAGGGAGCTTCCAGTCTTGCCTGATGATGTGTCTTGGGATTTAGCTTGCCAAGAACTTCTCTTAAATGTTCATTCATGAAGGAAATGGTTGAAAAAGGGGCTCATCCTGTTTTCCAACTTCCTTGGCTGTTGATGGCTTAGTGAGTCAACTAACGACTTTGGAATTTCTCCAAATTAAATGTGGAATGTTTAATCGGCTTTCCAGGAAAATGCCTTAGCAATCACTGCCCTCTTCACTCTGTAGGAATAACTTTGAATACACTCTGGAAGCCTCCAAGTCCCTCCGACAGAAGCCTGGGGACAGCACGATGACTTACCTGAATAAAGGTCAATTTTACCCAATCACGCTGAAAGAAGTCAGCAGCAGTGAAGGAATCCATCACCCCATCAGTAAAGTCCGAGTGAGTGGCAGCTCTTGTGGTTTCTTGGGAAAGAGGGTGTGTACAAGATCAGCCTTAAACTCTCGCAAAGTGCAGTAATCTAAACCAGAGCATCAGCACTAAGGCCAGCTTACTCGCTCTCTTACGTCAATGTTCGTTCCTTTGCTGTCCACCTACTTCCAGACCAACCCATCCTGGCTCAGGCTGCTAAGAAGTGGTGTCAGCACTTGTGTAAAGGTGATGCAACACCTGGAATGAGATCCTTGAACTCCAGTTAGGAGAGCAGTTCTGCTCATCTCTGTTTATGACCCAGAAAGCACTGCTGTCTGCCTTCCTGTTTGGCAGTGGTGTGCCAGGTATACCGTGGTACGTCAGGTTGGAAAGCCTAAAGCGGAAAACCTGATACCAATGAGAATTTCCAAAACAAATGTACTCTCTGGCCTTTTCTTTCACATGTTTGCGTTTTGGGTTTTTTGTGTTTTTTTTTTTTTTTTTCTTTTTTTTAAAAAAAAAATCTTACCTCCTCTCCCTGTTCTTTCAGAGTGTCATCATGGTCGTGTTTGCTGAAGACAAAACAAGGGAAGATCAGCTCAGGCACTGGAAATACTGGCACTCAAGACAGCATACAGCCAAACAAAGATGCATTGACATAGGTAAGGAACACTGTCACTGCTGATGTCAAACTCCAAACCTAATTCCTTGGCAAGGTTTGGCTTTCTGCTAAAGCTTTGTTATTTTAAGGAACCTTTGGGTCACGCTCTCTGCTGTCTACAGCTTTGCTGAAAAGCTCAGAGAGAGCTTTTGGTTGCTTGGAGCTAATGCTGTAGTTTTTATAACTCCTTAAAGAGGCTGATTTTTGGATGATTTTAGTTGGTGAGCAGGCTGAGTTTGGGGTTTTGCATTGGAAGATCTTAACACCCGCCTCCAAACTACAGTTGTTTTGGCATATCCTGGTGCTTGTAACTAAATCACAGCTTATACACTCTGGCTGTCCTAAATATTGTGTTTCTTCAAAGGACAAGATCCTCGTAGAAATACCTCAACACTAATGATCCTCCTTCCCACAGCTTCTCTCATAACTGGTCTTTGGTACACGTAAAAAAAGAAAACACTGCAAATTTCCACTTGCCTCCAGACAACGCTGGGGCTGGCTGGCTTCCAGCCTTCTCTGGCTGAAGGCTGAGTTGTACTCCTCGTCCCTTCCTTCTGTGAATAAAAGCAGGGATTAATCACTTGGCACTTAAAGCAGACGCGCATGCAAATCTTTGTTTGTTGTTGAAGGAGTTTTATTGAGAGCTTATGCCCTTGCTGTATGGGTTAGAGTTTCCTGCACATAGCAGGCTATGGCACAGGACATGCGATAGTTGGGATGTCTGCCTTTCTCACTGGAGTTTCTAGTTTGGAATTTCTGCCGAGTCCCGTTTTCCTCCTTCCTCCTGTTTGTTGGGTTTTGTTTGTGGGTTTTTTTTTTTTGGTTTTGTACCAGAACCATTTCCAACCTTTTTAATGATCCATTTTTAAATATAGTTCAGCTTCCTTTGCCTCCAAGGGGTTGCTGAGGAGTTGCAGTTTCTGGCTGCTTTGTGTGATTAAGGGCTCTAGATGGTGTCGACTCTTCCTCATGCGTCCTTCTTTCTAACAGCTGACTACAAGGAGAGCTTCAACACCATCAGTAACATCGAGGAGATTGCGTACAACGCCATATCCTTCACTTGGGACATCAATGAGGAAGCAAAGGTATGTGACCATGATTATATTTCCTGTCCTTTTAGCAGATTCGGGGATTGGGGGAGGGGAAGGGTGTGTGGCCTACCTGCTGATTAGCATGTAACAAGTTTGTTTACGCTCTTACATTAGGCAAAACCTTCTGGCTATTTCTTAATAGGGTTTGAATGTGCAACTGAGGAGAGCTTTGCAACTGCTTTAAGGTTCTTGGCAGAACCGTCTACCTGACAGACAAGTACTGACAAAAGGAAGCGCTGAGCATTTCCAGAGCAGATGAAGTGGCACGGGAGGTGTGATGGAGCATAGCTGGGCTTGGCAGGGAGCGCAGTCTGGTGGAGGATCCCTGCGGGAGGCGAGGGGCAGCTTCTGAGGGAGATAAGGCTGCGGCAATGGGCTTGCCTTTAGCAGAAGAGGGAGTAGGTTCTGCCATTGAGCTCCAAAGCATGTGTTGCTGAAACCACAGATCCTAACACCCGGTGACCTATTTCTAGTTAGAGTAGCCTCCTGGTGAACTCTGGCTTGATCTTTTTTCATAACTGTGGGCACTACGGTAGGTGTGTAAGTACAGGCAGCTTCCCTAGCTAGTAGTTAAGTGTAGCTGTTTGAGGCCACTCCAGCTTTTGAAAAAGGCCGGTGCGTCTTCTGGGTGCCAGGACAGCAGGTCAGAGACTGAAGTCGCCTCTGTTCCAAAGGCATTTGCTGGAGTCAAAGCGTAGAAGTTTTCTTTGGAGAGTTCCTTTACTTCCTGGGTTTTTGCTAAAAATTGGGAACGTTTTCCTTCAGTTTTTGGAGGCTGGCTGTTCCCTTGCTAGTACATCATATGCCAGTCACCAGCATCATGGAGAAAACTAGTGGTGGCTGTAGAGTGCTATGTCCAGGAAGTGCCTTAGCTTGGGGGACATAAGAGCTCTCAACAGAGAATGCAGAGGTCCTTCTCTGGAGCCATGTGTGCCACTATGCTCTGCAGGAGGGACAAGGGATGGTGTCACTGCACAGAGCTCACTGTTACCATGAACTTTGCTCTGCAGCACAAAAGCTTTGGAGAAAAAAGAGAGGGTGGGATTGTGTGGGGGCTGCTGTTGGGTTTCAGCTCTGTGGGAGAAGTTTGGGATGTTTGGCAGGCAGCAGTGAGGAGCTGTGTGCTGCTGCTGAGAGAAAGTTCTGCCTTGCAGCATGTGTGACATTACTTTTGAGGCTGGCGTTGGGTGCCTGGCTTCCCTGTTCACCAGATTTGGTTTCAGTTGAGTTGAGAGGCATGGCAGGGAGAAGACTAAAAGGCTGATGTGATTTTTTTTTTTTTTTTTTTTTTTTTTTTTTTTTTTTAAGCATGAAGCACTTTGCTGTATGAACAAATAGATGAAGCTTCAGAAGGGCTGTCGAAAAGAGGCAGGAAGTATTCCCCAAGTGGTATCCTGGTGCCATAGCCAGTCTGGCATGGTCCTGTTCAAGGAACTCTGTTAACCTGTGTCTGTGAGGTACTTGAGAGGTTGGGATTTGCACACAAGGATGGATCATGCAGATGGAGGGATGATTTAGGGTCCCCAAGGAGTCGGAAGCACTTTGCAGTTCTGCAGCTGCCTCTCTGCTGGCTGAGCCATCCTACAGCAGTAGGGATGTGCTGCTAACCTGGGAGCAGGGCTTAGAGCTGGTGCTGCCCATGGCTGCCCCAAGGAAAGCCCTGCTTTCCCGCCAGGTAACAGGAGCAGGAGGTTATTGCCCAGGTGCTCTACAGACCCCTGGATGAGTAGTTTGAGCCTGTAGTGAAATTGACAATAGCAGCTTGAAAAGGTCTAAGGACCCTCAAGGTGATATTTCAGCTCAGAGCTGAACTTCGTGGGATGAGGTGGTCCAGGGAGGTGTGGCCTAGACTGGTTTTGCAGCTACATAGGCAAATTTACCCCCAGATTCACGCTTTTAGTGTGTGAGATCCATATATTTTGAGTATTGATTTGTATGAGCCTGCAGAGAGGACTGTTGATACCGAGAGTGCAAGTCTTGGATCCTGGGATCAGAATCATATGAAGACAAAAGTATTCTGAACTTCAGTGTTCAAATAACTGGCATTTTTAGCAAGCGTTCTGTGTGTTTAAGAGTCTATTTAACTGTATTTTTTTTAAACCTGAGTGGATATGTTTTGTCAATGGTCTGATTTCTCGCCAGTGGAGCTGCAGTTCTTTCTCAACTCCTGTGATCTTATCAGGAGATGCCTGAGCCAATTTCAACAATTTTTATTGCATGGTTCGTTTACCTTGTATGCTCTCATGCTCTTTCATTTTCTTTTTTTTTTTTTTTTTTTTCCTCCTCCCCCAATAGTAGTCTTGAAGTACATGAAGAGAGCAGGCAATGAAGAGAGATGAGTTTCTGATGCTACGGAAAGTCCTCCACAGTAATAAATAGTGTCTTACATTTAATAACAGCAGCAGTGTTGTATAGATGATATGTTTAAGCAGCTAGCAAGCCTTGATTATTAGAAACTTACTTCCTGAGCCCTGGAGTTACCTGGACCAGAGCCGAATGATTCTTCTGGCGTTGCTGCTTCTCCCATTTCCCTCTTGCTCCCAGTTTCCTGTGGGAATGATTTGGTCCTATGCAGTGGTGTCAAACAGGAGGTGATGAGACTCTGCATCTGGGGTTCCTCACATAATTACTCATTTAGACACCCAAGGCTCTGGATGTCTGTCACATTTGAGGGAGAAATACCGTGTTATCACAAGGAGCTGGCAGCTCTGGGACCCAGGTACTTGCCCTTCTTTGCTAGTTCTCGCTGTGGGGCTGTACAGGGATATTGGACCTCTGCTACTTTGTCCGTGCAGGAGTGTCACCTGCCTGAGAGAGTGTTTTCTTTGCAGGCCCCTTGGAGCACTTTGAGGATTTTGTAAAATACAGCTCTCTGGTGAAGAAACACTGTTTTCAGGTCATACGAGTCACATGCTCACTCTGTAGCAAGGAAAATGTGTGGATTTTGCAGCTGCAGAGTTGGGGAATGGAAAGGATGTTTGAGATGCCCTCAGCAACCAGTATTTTCTAGTTGCATTGAGCCGAGGGCAACTCCAGGGCTTTAGACACTGGATGCAGCAGGCAGGTCTGGCTCTGCATGAGTGGAGGTGTCACACAGCTGGCTGTGTTGGTGTGCTGTTTGTGAGCCCATCTGTGTAGAAACCAGGAGTATTTCATGCATGACGGATGCTTCCCACTCTGAGACCAGGCAATGTCCATGGGTTTTCGAGCAAATGCTGTGTGCTTCTTTCTGGCAGCTCCTCTCTGCCCTCTTCTGTTGCTTTGGGACATCACAGGAGCTGCTAGAAGTGGCCGTTCTCTGGAAGAGCAGTCGGTTAAATATTCTCTGAGCGTGTTCAAGCCAAAACCAGACCCAGGATCCAAAGCTTCCTCGCTCTGAGACAGTGAAGGGAGCCGAGGGTGGGGAGGAAAAGACAGACTGTCCTGAAGTGATGCTCCTGAGACTGGAAGGAGAGCAAGGACAGGGTAGAAGGATTGACAGGAGACACTGAGGAGTGGGGAAGTGGTGATTCTGATGGACTTCCAGGTGTGTCTGTGTTAGAGGTGAGGTCTGGCCCTGCCACCTGACAGGTCAGAGGAGGGGAAGAATTGAATGAGGAGGCAATCATGCTTTGTGAGGAGCAAAAGGGAGATGGTGAACTGGGAAATTAGTTGGTAAACTGGTGAGTTGTTGAGGTGGATATTTAGGAAAGCCAGTGCACCTACTCAGTCAGAAGCTGTCCTGGTTGGGCGGAAGCATGGTCTGATGAGTCTGACAAAGATGTGTAGCTGATACTCGCTTGCATGCAACGGGTAATGCTGGAGTTACCCTGAGGCTTGTGGAGACTTCAAACAGTTTCCCACCCTGTCCTGCACGTCTGCTGTGTTGGGCAGACAGTCAAGGTGGGGTTCTTCTGCAAACAGCTTTTAGATGTCTGAACACAAGCTCGTCATCTTTTGCTTCTATGACTTCATTAGGGATGGGATGTCTAGAGCTGGGATGGAGCTTGCTCTGGAGGTGATTGACCTCGTGACTGAGCAGGCTTGGCCATTTTTAAAATCGTAATTTTGAAGGTAGGGAGGAGGAATCCTGTCCTTGCAGACCGTTTTATGTGTTTGATCTCCATATGTCAATTGGGAGAAGCTTTTGTAGGTTCAGGTCATGAGTTTTTGAGGCTGGGAACCATCTCTTCCTAGGTCTGTACAGCATGCCTGGTTCTCCTTCTCTTTGTTGATACCCATTAGAGGTCTTTTAATGAAAATTGCCACTATGTACATGGTCAAATGCACATTACTTCTGTTTCCTGCTACTCTATTCATAATGTTGGCCGTTGTCCTGTTACCTAGTGTGTTACCCGTTAGGCTGTGAAGCAAATTCTCTATCCCTTAACTCTGGCCTGGGGACATGGCCTGCTCTCAGGTCAGTGGCAGTTGAACAATCTGGACTGATCGGTTTCCCCAGGGTCAACTGGCTTTGCTGGATCCCGCTTTGCTCAAATCCCAGCCTCCTGCCTGGTAGAGCAGGAGGGTTGAGGCCTCATGTCTCAACAGGGTGAGTTGTGGTCTTCATGGTGATTTCAAGACCCTCTTTTGCCCCATTTTTGTAGTCCTAACAGTGCAAGGGCAGTGCTGTTGGCTGGGGTGCCCCTTCCATGCTTGCCAGCGGGTCCCTTCTGAAACATAGTGTTACTTCCACCAGCTCCCAGAGAAGGGCCCCCATAGAGGTCTTCTGTCTGGCTTGCTTCAGGCTGGATGATGGGGCTGTAGCCAAAAATGATGTCACTGCACATTAAGGGCTCTATTGTCCTCCCACTCCTTCCCTCCAAAAAAATAATAATAAAAAAAAGGCATTGTAAGCCAGATGCTGTGTGAAAGAAGCCTTTCTACTAAAAAGGGATACATAGAAACAGGGGCATTTAGAGCTGGAGGATATAGTGGTAAAGCTTTTTGCTGTCTTTCCACCAAAGGGAAGGTGCTGTGATGGCTCTTGAATGACACCCTCAATAACAGAGTAATTAATATTGCTGCTTTTTTTTTTTTTTTTTTTTTCCCAAGAAGAGTGGAACAGTCCTGTATTAAAGTAATTTGAAGCTAATTTGGGTTGGCCTTTGAAATAGCAGATTGGGCAACAAGGGTGGTCTTCTGGCAGATTCTCATGTGTGTTGACTGCAGTTTTTGTGCAGAATTCTTTGTTCAGATGAGCTTAATTTTTGAAGAGGGTGGATCTCTTGCATCAACTTGAAGTAAGGCTGGGGTGTACACCACTGATTTATTTTAAGAGTCTATTCTAGCATAATCCTCAGTTGGTGTTCCTTCACTGTAGGAAGAATTTCAACTTTTCTGATTGATGAATATTGCATGCATTTGTATGGATGCCATTGTAATGAAACAGCAGTCATATGCCTCATTAAAGAAGGTGTTGCCACCTTCAGCAGCATTGAGGAGGTACAGGTTTGGCTAGTTGGAAATGAAACTACAAAATGTGATGAGTCAAACATACTTAAAGGAAGGAGATTGGTTTGAAGCCAAGGCTGCAGACCACAAGTACTTTGAGGCACAAATATATATGGCTTTTAGAGCATGGACATAGGAAAGTCATAGCAAGTATTGGTTACCTGCCTCTTAATACAGACAGACCTCTCCCTGCTCTGTCCTGGGTTTTCTTAAAAACAAACATATGTTGCCCTTGATTTTAAGCTTTGCAAATTAGAAGCAGGTTTCAACTCACAGTCTTTCTTCAGAACGTGGTGTCTCAGACTCCACCATCTCTCAGGTCTTACAACCAAATACGGAGCTCACAATGTGTGTCCTAAAGCTGGAGAAAACTGGGAGGTGACTTTTTTTTCCTTTTCACCATTCCTTTCATACTTGATGGCAAAACTTCCTTTTCAGACATTTTCAGAAATTCTTTCAGTTTTGTGTTGGGGTTTTTTGGTTTGTTTTTTTGCATTTTTTGTTGAGGTTATTTGGTGGAGTGGGTTGGGTTTTTTTTTGTTTGGGGATTCTTTGTTTTGTCAGTTTTTGTTTTTTTCTTTTTAACATATTGCATTATTTTTTTTTGCCAAACTGCTGCTTTTACTTTCTTTTTTTTTTTTTACTACTTTTCTTGCCAATCCAACAAAAGCTGACGCCTGGCCCTGCACCTTTATCTTACCAGAGCGTGGGGTGGGAGGACGGATCGGTAGGACTGGGAACCTCTATCCCTGGGTTTCCCACGTGTTGCGAGCAGAGACGTTCCTGTATTTCCTTGCCTCAGAACAGGTTGGAATAACAATCAGCATTGCTCTTTGAGCAGGAATATGTATTTTCCTTTCATTACCATTCATTCGTTTCGTTGATGGAGTGAACTTGCTAGGAGGATGTTCTCTCATCCGGGGCTGGGTCATATTTCCTACTCGGCATTCCTTGGCGTGGTGTGGGACCCGCGATGTGTTTTGTGTCAGTCACCCAAGTTGGGCTTGGTAGGTTTTGAATGCAAACTAACTTCCCGGGGCTGCGAGCAGGATGGCGCTGGGTCTGGCTGAGCGGAGCTGGAGCGGATGCGGCCCTATCGCACATCTGCCAGACAAACCTTATTTGGAGCGTCCGATCCCAAAGGCAGGAGGTGGCTGGGGAGCCCACAGGTGCATGAATTGCCCAATTTTTTTTTTTTATCTCGTCTTTCCTGGCTTGCCTCCTGCTGATGCAAAACCTGTGGCGCATGTGGGAGGTGAAGAAACGAATGTGAGAGCAGTAAGATTACCCACCTCTCAGGTGATCTGTACCAAAGTGTGGTGTGGTTGTTTTTTTTTTTTTTCTTCTTCTTCTTTTAAAGACGGATCAGTCTTCCCAGCGCTGCTTTCTTAGGACATGCCTTCGCGGATGTGTGCAGGCAGACCTGTGCTTGCCCTGCCCGCACTCCGAGCTGCCCGGCCGTGACCCGGTGCCAACCCTGGAAGCCGCGTAGCTGGGTTTAGCACAACGCCGTGCCCAGGCTGACAGCTCTGCCTCTCGAAGGGCTTGAGCCTGCGCTGGTCTAATTGATAAGGCTTTTGGGCTGGATGGGATTTGCATCCAGCCAGCTCACGGCACAGATGAAGTACGTTAAGGCCTATCTTGTACACATCCATGTGGGTAAATCTTTAGAAAAGACCCTTTATTTTACCTTTTTATATTTGTCCAAGCCTTTAAAGAAACCACATGCATTCAGCCATCGTCAGCGTTTAAATAACAACCTTTGAGTTTCCGGGTAGTTTTTTCTGTAGCGGAGGGCTGATAAATGAGTTGTTTGTGGAATTTGGGCCTAGGTCTGCTCCTTCAACTAGCCAGCAAGGAGTGCTGTGACCACAGGGCTGCGTAACCCTGAATTGTGCGTGCAGCTGTGGGAGACCAACCGACCTGGTGGCTGCTGGGCGTTGTGTTGACATTCCCAGGATTCCTGCTGGCAGCCAGGGTGGGGAGCGGCTCTGTCCCGGCGTCGGCAATAGCTGTGTAGCTTCCTGTTCCCTAGGGTTGGATGGTGCATGTCTTGGTCCTCCGAGGAAGTCTGTGCTGGCAGAAGAGGAGGAGGTTGGTTTGGGTCTTCTAGTCTATACCCAAGACCTTTTATTTAGGTCTGATGGGTCCTTTACCTTATTTGTTCCTCTGGTTTTTAATCTACTGTGGTAGCCTCGAAGGCTCCTGTTCGGGTCAGTTCAGTTAAAGGGCCACAGAAACCCTCGTCCTGCAAAAAGTGAAAATAACTCATAGATCAAGTCAGCTGTGCAGTGTCTGCTGCCTTCCCTGGCCGGGGACCACAGGGATGGCCTTGCTGGTCTGAGGGAAGGCAAAGCGGGAGGCAGCGTAGGGCCCGTGAGTCCTGTTGTGCAAGGGCTGCGTGCGGTCTCAGGCTGGCCTGCGAGTGGGATGTGTGGTGATCAGTCCACAGGTGAGACACGCTGCCTTTGTGCTGGGGAAATGGTCCCAGGACACACTGGAATCCCTTTGCCTGCTGTGTCTTGGGCGGGACGTGGAAATTATTTAGCCAAGGTCAAGAAAAACAGTATTCAAGTGCGTTCCCTGGAAAGAATCTCATCGCAGTTTAACCTGTCCCTGGTTGTCGTGTTATGGGCCCCAAACTCTGTATTCTGTCCAAACACAGTAATCCAAAATCGAAAACATCCTGACAATTTTAAGTTGAATATAACATTGAGAGGCTTTTGCCTACTAGTGCTAGAATAGAGCTAAAGTTTTATCTGAATTCTCAACAGAGAAAGAAATACCGAAGGGACTTGGATTATTGAGTGATGTCTTCATCCTCTGGGTACAAAAATATAATGGAGCATAAAAGGAGGAGGTGAATTCAATTTACCTGTCTTCTGTTGAAGTGAAAGCCATGTGGAGCAAGGTGGTCAGGCTGGAATAGTCCCAAGTCTCTCTGCGTAGGGCCTTACCCAGAAGGACGTACAAGGCTTTGCACGATGGGGAGATCTGTTACATGGCCATTAGTCTTTCTCGCACCTGTGTGTGCTGGGGACTGGCCAGAGCTTGCGGTGGGCTAATACCCATCCGAGTTGCTTGCCGTTACCAATGGCAATCCAGACATTGTTGCTGTGTACCTACATATTGTTCCTTTTCAACTTTGCTTTGCGGTAAGTCAGAAGAGGCTCTACAAGGTGACATTTCATCTAAAGCTGCTGCAAATGTAGCCTTTGGACTAATCAAAAATTGCTGGTGCTTTTTGTGTGACAAAAGAGCATGGCGTCCAAGATAAACGAAGGAGAGGAGATCTGGATACGCAAGCCTTCATTTAAAAAAGGCATCTTTCATCTCGCTGACAGCGAGGTTCCTGCAGCGCTTTGATTGCCCTTTAATTATGCCTGTTTTTCCTGGTTTGTTTGAAAGGCAGATCTTGTTAGAAAAAGGTGCTGTGTGGAAAGAACTTGGCTGTCTCTGCTGCCCTTCCTTGAGGGCACACAGCAGAGCTGCTGGATTAATTTTTTTTTTTCTGCATTATTAAAATGGAAGATTGTTTCTCGTAGATTTGAACACAGGCACATGGTGTGTTTCTCCCTGAGTTAGGCGAGGAGGGGCGCGACTGGCTGGGTGGTTAAAGCAGACTGGGAAGTCACGAGGTCCGGTTTCTTCCCATGCTGACTTCCAACGTGATCCCGGAGGAGGTGCTTTAATCCTTCTGCCTTTGGTCTTCTCGTTGCATGCGGCCGGTGCTGCTGCTCCTCTGCCACACAGGCTGCAGGAAACCCAGCCTGGCGTTGGGAGGAGGGTTTGTGGCGTGTTGGGGTATCAGTCACCAGATGCGTGTGGGGTGAACAGCTCGTACCAGCTCACAGGTTTCATGCCGTTTGGTGTTTTATCTTTAAACCTCGCCGTTGTGAAGCCATTTGTCTGGATGAGAATCTCAGCTTTCATCAATAATAATCTAAAAAGGCTGAAAAAAATCAACAAAAAAACACGGGAAAATAAAGCCTGGCTTTGGTTGGAGAGAAAAGCCTGGAATATGACTCAAACATAGACTAAAGGCTTAACTGCCGAGCAAGCGAAATGACTTGAGAACAGGTTTCTAATCCTTTTAGAAATCTCCATTTTAAAGAAAATCTGTGTAACTTTTGAGGGCTTGACTCACATTTGTAAGTGCTTGGGCTTGACAATGCTCTATTTTTAAGTGCTGTCTTTATGTTGAATCTTGGGAGGTGAGATGAAAATGTTTTTTTTTTTTTTTTTTTAAAAGTAGCAACAAATCTTAATATAGCTGAGAATGCGGAACTGCCCTGAGAAAAATAGGTTGGACACATGAAAAGGAATCTTGCTCAGCAGGCTGAAGACGCAGAGCAACTTCTGCGGTTATGTTTTTCTTTCTTCTGGCAATTTTGGGGTGGGGATGTAGCTGGCACAGTCACTTGGCCTTACGTTTCAAGCGCAAGTCAAATCTTCCTGAACAAAAAGCACCTGGCTTGAAACTGCTTTAGCCCAAACTGGAAAAGCTGTTCACTAAAACTCCGTTTTTGTGGAACTAGAGGCAACCTGAAGTTGCTCAAAAATAGGAGTTACAGGGTGGGTAGGGAGGAGTAGACAATCCTTTTGAACTGAAATGGCTTTGTATGAACAGGAGAAGACAGGCTGGCGCTCTGTTGCTTCAGAGAGGTGATTAGGTTTTGGTTGTCATCTCCTGCCCAGAGCCCCAAAGACTTAAATGGCATGAAAATGAAGTCAGCTGCTTAAAGTCAAAGCTAATCAAATGAGGAGACTGTAAAGTAGGAGGATAATCTTTGTCATCTGACAGGCAATCCCGGGTTCCCATTGGATACCCATGCAGCTCTGCTGCCGTAGCATGCATCATCGTGCTGAGACCAACGCTTCTACCTTCAGCCCAGTGTGCTGTGTGGGCTTTGCGTGGCTGGTAAGCCATGAAAACTGAAATCATAGACCTGAATTACCTAGTAAAAAAGTGACACCGCTTGCTAGGGAACTGGTAGCTGATGCTGCTCATGCAGTCCGGTGGTGTGAAACTCAAATGAGGGATTTCACAGAAACGTTGACGCTGTGGTGGACCTGCTGATGTGGCTGCTTGGGCATGTTTTCTTGTAGAATGCAGTCATTTCTTCGTACAGATGTGAGAGTTGTGTGTGAATATTCAGTATGGGTAAAGAAATTTAAAATTAAAATTTAAAATGTAAAAATATGCAAACACTAGAGCTCAGGCTCTTGTTAAAAAAACAAAACCCCTGCTCAGGGAACACAATTATTCAGGCTGTGCATACATCTGACTACCTAGCTCCGAAGTGGGTGAAAGCAGCTCTTCAAACTCCTTGAAGCTTTCCCCCGGGGTGCACCAGCGCTGCGAGCAAAATACCCTCGTAAAGCTGAAGGCAGCAAAAAGAGAAGCGGGGTGGATGAAAGCTGGCAAAGCCATCATTTGGGTTAGTCTGGGGAAGATGGAAAAGAGCTTGTTTTAAAATAATTTTTCTGGCTGTGATTTGGGGTGTGTTTAGCGCTTTCAAAAAAAAAAAAAGCAGTCTTGGAACAATGGGAATTTGGGGGCTGAGACACAGGCTGGAGGCAAGAGGGCATTGAGCGTGGTCTCACCTTCGGAGCTGCCGCCCCCGTGTGTCGTCCTGTTTTGGGCCACCACAGAACAAGCAGCGCAGGTCGGGGGGCTGGGGGTGGGTCTCTGCCGGCATGCCATGCTGGCGTGAGTTAGATGTACTTTCAGACGTCTCTGTGTCCCTTTGCACAAGCGGGACTCGGTGGGGACATTGCAGCTCTGTGAGGCAGTGTGTGTGCACAAGGGAAGGGATGGGGACTGTTTGCTGAGCTGGTGTCTCCCTGCTCTGGGGCGACTGGTGCTCACAGGGGCTCCAAGAAGTTGCATGTGAATCTCAAACATTCAGACATGTTATTACGAGACGATGCTTATCTATGCTATTTTTTTTTTTTTTTCTCCCCCGGGCTTTTTGTACTACTGTGTTATATATGGGGGAGGTGGGGGGTGGTGGTGTAAAAAAGAGCTTATATCCCTAACCTGGTGAAAGTTATTAGATTTCCATTTCCCCTCTTTTGTTAAAACTAGTAAAGGATGTTGCAGAACCTGTGTGAAGAGGCCCGTGATAAGCACTTTGCAAAACCACAAATCCAACCCAAACCCGTAAGCTGTTCAAAACCTACCTTGAGACTTTGCAACACCGGGATGACTCCGAGAGGTGGCACTAACTCACTGCAGAGCCTGTCAAACGGGTGCTTCGTGGTAGTAGCGCAATAAGTGAGCAATCATGTGGTGGGACAGTATTCCTGCAAAATCCCTGTTAAGATGCTCAGGCACCTAGGGCTTTGACTTTTTTTTTTTTTTTTTTTAAGCGGTGGGTTCCCAGGCTTTGTTCTTGACGCAGAGAGGAGAGGAGCCATTGCAGGTCTTGGTAGCTCATAAATTCTTGGTAATTAATCACTGCAGCTGCTTCTTAGACATGCCCATAATGAGGATTGTGTCTGGAGAAAGGCTTGGCACAAAGCATGTGCACGTTCTGGATGCAAAGTACTCTGATCTATCTGTTCACATCCACACCGGATATTTCTTCTTTCTGTAAAGCAGCAAGCAGCATTTGGCTTGTTCTCTGGTTGTGGGTTGTTGTTAGGAGTTGGCTGGGTTTTTTTTAGGCAATTATGAAAATGAAATTAGATATGTTGAAAATCACTCTTAATCCATTTTCCCCATAATTCAATTTTTTAATTAGAATAATGAAAATATTACTCTTTCCCTTTTGATCTGAACATTAACAGGTCTTGTAGGTCTTACTGGGGAATATTCAAAAAGGTGTTCGTCTTTTAAAGTGTAAAGCCCAGAAACTCTTTCACTGAAATAACGCTATTATTCCTGCATTTAAAGATAACTTGTTGCCGAATATTTTTTTAAAAGCTTTTAATGTCATTGGAAAAAAAAATAAAAACCCCAACAAAACAAACAAAAAAAATAAAACCAAAGCAAAACCCCCAAGTAGTTTCAAGCAGAAGCTGTGCTCGCAGCAGCTTACATAAAACTCATGGAAAGCTTTGTTTTAACTTGCCTAAAGTAACATAAATTTTCCAAAACACGGTTGTGCTTTTACCAAGATGGTAAAACACCGGGCAGTGAGGATTGGGTGCAGGAGGATTACTGCTGCAAAAAGTTTGAGATCTCTTGGGCAGAAATATCTGGGAAGGATGGGTGGAGTCTTCATAAAGTTTTAAGAGTTTGTTGAAATTCACTCTGGACAAAGTGGCTTTGTCCCTTGTAGTGGCTTATATAAAGAATTAAGAATGTAATACTTGTAGATTTTACCTGATCTCTCAGAAGATAGAAGGTCCTACTTATAGTGGCGAGGACCAGCGTTTAGATCTCTGCACTCACCAAGTAGTCCCTCGCTCGGCGGCCAGCCAGGAGTCTGTGTGTCACTGCTGACAGGTGCTGCTTTCTTCTACAGGTTTTCATTTCTGTGAACTGCCTCAGCACGGATTTCTCCTCTCAGAAGGGAGTTAAAGGCCTACCCCTGAATCTTCAGATTGACACTTACAGCTACAATAACAGGAGTAACAAACCTGTCCACAGAGCCTACTGCCAGATTAAAGTCTTCTGCGACAAGGTAAGATTAGGCCAATGTGCCAGTGACCCTTGGGAAAGGCTGTTCCACAGCTTAGCAGCTTTTTTTTTTCTAATTCTGTCACTTGCTATTTTGGCTCATCTGCATTCAGCCTTTGCAAGGAAAGAATTTGAACCCCTTCTACTTGGCTCATAGATGTTATGATGACCTCAGATAAATTTGCTGCTCTAAAAATGATGGAGTGCTGAGAAGTGTTACCGAGCATTGACTTTGGAGAAAGGTCAGTCAGTGGCAGAAGACTGGCTGTTAGTACTCCACAGACACTGGAAAGTCCTGCAGAGTGCCTTCAGGAGGAGAAATCATTGCAATTGATTGGAGCAATTGAAGGCTTGTCTTTTTGCCCAAGCTATGTCATGCTGGTCCTTTTAAATTTCTTCTTGTGTTCTTACTGTATTTGTTATTAAAAAAACAACCAACCAACCAAAAAATAAAAAAAGCCAACCAAAAAAAACCACAGCAAAAAAACCAACCAATAACTTGCACCATCTTGTGAACAGAAAATGTTGCTGTCTTCATTGTGCCTCTGTAAGATACCGCAATATAACAAAGCCCATTCACAAGCTGTACGGGTGCTGTAATTTGACTGCTCTGCCTAACGCGTTTAGCACAGAGAATTAACACCTTTCCCACAGCCACTGTTCACCTGAAGCTGTGAAGCTGAAACAGCTTGTAAAAGCTTAACTGAGTTTGCGAAGAAAGGACATTTCCCAGTCTTTGTAACCTTTTTCTGCCTGAGCAGTCTCTTGAAGGACCAGAGCAAGTAATGTGCAAGTTGCTGTTTCCAAGTGGCCAAGATCTTCCTATGCTGGGATAAATGCTGCCTGGACTTCCCCAGTCCTCCTTGTGATGGCTGTGAACCACACTGACTTCCTATTTTGCTGGCATCCTACTTGATTATCGCCTCTCATTCTTTGCATCCAGACTCCATCTTCATAGCACAGACTCTTTGTGAGTGATATCTCAAGTACCTCTCCGTGCAGCTGCAGGTCTGAGATGGGCTCATGGCACCAGGTCTTTGAGTCCTATGCTAGCTTTGCACCGGCTACATACTGTGTGGTCTTGCCTTGTTGTCATCCCTCAGGACACTGCCACAAATATTAATCTCCTGTGCTGTTGCTTCACTTACCTCCCAAAAATATATGGAGCCCTCTGCAGTCTGCCTCAGCTGTAGCATCCAATTGACCCATCCTGTGTGTTTTATTGTCTGTCTGTATGCTTTTTAATAGGCCCCTCTGCTTTCTTGCATGGCTGGAAGAAGCTGCCTGCCAGTGTAAAGCTACTTAGTCATCTTCCTTCAAGTGCCTCCTGAGATGGCTCCTGTTGTGATAATTTCTGTGAAGAATTTACCAGGGAGTTAATGAGTGTTCTCCAAAGCTATCTTAAAGGCTTGCCAGGAAGCCTAAAAGGCTTTGGTCTCATGGGCGTTCTTCAGGCCTTTTTTTTTTTTTTTTTTTTACCTTCTTCCTTTTCCTCCTCTAAAATGAAATTGAGGTGTGTCATCTAAAACTCTTCCATTATTTGTGACTCTTGTGTGTTATCAACCTGTATTCTCTACAAAACCACTGAGTATAGACTTTCTGCAGGGAAGGGGGGGATCTGTTACTCATAAGGTGTCCAGTCAATTCCTGATACTGTGCTAAAATTACTGACAGGCTTGTGCCACTGCTAGTAAGACAAAACAGTTAATAAAAGGGCAGATATGTAATCCCAGAAGGGGAAGGGACACTGTCATTTGTTTAGTGGCCAGCCCAGCCTAAGCCATGACAACATAGCTTAAAGGAAACCATTTGAGTCTGTACCATAAGTCTCAGTAAATGTATTAGTACAGTCATGCCAGTGTATCTTTTATTTTCCTTTGGGATTTTGACCTTTCCTACTGCTTTATTCCTCCAGATATTTTGCAAATTGGTCCTGGATTAAAAGGGGAGGGAGGAAGGGAAGGAGAAAAGATTACTTTTCAGTATTTAATGTGACTGCTGCTTATTCTGTGAATGTGCAGCCAGTGTGAGGTTGATGCCTGATGATTCTGCAATTTGCATTTATAGAAATGGTGTTGAAGTTTGCTGCCTTTCAGCTCTGGGCCAGGTCTGGCAATGAGAGCTGGTGATGGAGGCCAACAAGCTGAATAAAGTTTGTCACCGCATTGAATCAAACTGTGTACTCAAACGCTTGTTTGAGGTGCTGGGTGAGTGCTACTGTGAGCAGACCTGTGTCCTTACAGCTGCAGGTACTGACTTGTAGACCCCAGCCCTGGCCACCTTCTGCAGGCTCCTGTAAAAGCATTGGCATTTCAGAAGGAGCACCCATTTTTTGCCCTGCTTTGAATCTTGGGTAATCAATCAGCTGGTCTTGAATGTTTACAGGACCATCGTTACTATAGTATCCACACGCATTGCAGTCCTTAATGTGTTTGTCCTCCTGTGGCCACTCTTACCTGTAGAAGAAATTCCATGTTTCCTTTGTGGAGAGCCAAGTCTGTCCTGTGGAGGTCTGTTGGAAAAAACAGCACAAAATGAGGATGCTGTGGCCACCTAACAGGGACCTCTGTTCTTTTGTCTGTTAAGGCTGTGCTTCCATTGCATGCCTGAACTGACTTTGAAGCCAGACACTGGCATGGCAGCCCTCTGCTGTCTCTTTTTTTGTGTGTATAAATCAATAGATATCCTAGAGAAGGTCAAACGGTTTAGTTAATGTTGTGTGGTGTCCTTTGTGTGGGAAAGGAGTGTAAGGAGGAGAATTCCCACGCTTGGGGTAGAAGGGGAAGCTGCTGATATTTGTTTCTAGTTTTTGAGACTAAGTTTCTTCATGTGTTTCTGTCTTCCCCTTTTTTCTCTCTCTGGAAGAGGGTGCACAAGTGCCCAGGATGTTTGGTTTTCATCTACTGCTGTGTGGTTTCAAGACCTGAGTAAAGCAGTATGGGCATAATGGTGTCATCCTGTGGCATGTTACAGCACAAGCTTTGTTCAGGCTTGGCCCAGCAATATTTGGGCCATGCGAGGGTGGGGGTGACCTGTCCCAGAGATAGGCGACCTTCTCTGTTGTAAATGGTGCCTCAGCAGAGCACCCACATAGAGAAGATTAAATACAGGATTTAACAGACTGTAGCTAGTGTTGTCCTCTGGGACCTGCTGTTACTCTTGTAGTGACGGGCAGTGCTGTGGGAAGGTTTTTATAGGATGGTAGGAACAAGTGAATGAGATGCTGTTAGAAGGAGAGAGAAGGTGCGAGGCAGCATTGATGCAGATGGGCAGCAACATGGAGATTGTTCCTTTGTTCGCATAATCACAGAATACAGGTGGGAAGGGACCTTTAAAGGTCATCTAGTTCAATGCTCCTGATGTGGGCATGGACATCTTCCACTAGAGCAGGTTGCTTAAAGCCCCATCCAACCTGGCCTTGAACACTTACAGGGATGGGGCATCCACAACTTCTCTGGGCAACCTGTTCCAGTGTCTCACCACAGTCACTGTAAAAAAAATTCTTCCTTGCATCCAATCTAAACCTATCCTCTTTCATTTTAAAACCGTTGCCCCTGTCACTACAGTCCCTGGTGAAAAGCCTCTCTTCGTCTTTCTCATAAGCCATCATTGTATATTGAAAAGCTGCAATAAGGTCTTCCTGGAGCCTTCTCTTCTCTAGGCTGAAGAACCCCAAGTCTTTTAGCCTCTCTTTACAGGAGAGGTATTCCAACCCTCTGACCATTTTAGTTGCCCTCCTCTGAACCCACTCCAACAGGTCCATGTCTTTTCTGTGACAGAAGCCCCATATCTGGATGCTGTACTCCAGGTGAGGTCTCAGAGAGCAGAGCAGAGGGGCAGAATCACCTCCCTAGACCTGCTGGCCACGCTTCTTTTGATGCAGCCCAGGACACAATTGGCTTTCAGGGCTGCAAGCTACCGGCTCGTGTCCAATTTTTTGTCCACCAGTGTACTCTGGCAGCTCGGCTTCTGGGGCCACAGGGCAGAGGAAGAACTTGAATGGTTCATGGGCTGTGTGCCAGAGCTGCAGCCAGTGTGTGAGAGCGTGTGGAGGGGGGCCAGGGAGCAGCCCTCCAGCTTTGGAGCAGGTCTGGCTGACCGAGCCTACGTGTGGAAGCGGGGAATCCTGCAGTACCGTGAAGGGTCGAGATCCCAGTGTGTCATAACTTGATGTCGTATCCTCTCCCTGCATCTCCATTGCTCTATCAAATACATCACGTTTCTCTGCAGAAGGGAGGGGTGGCAGCTCTCCCCAAAAATGCCACTTCCCTTTCTCAGTCCAAGAGTCTGTTACGCAACTGGAGACTTTGAGGGAAAGAACAACAACAACAACAAAAAAACCCTGCAGCCTTTAACACATAGGCAAATGTGTGAAATCTTGCTTTTCAGACTGTAGGCTGTTCTCTAGGTGATAAAGTTGAGGAAACCTTTCTTACAAGCTTATTTATTCCATAATTGCAGAATACAGGATTGCCAGTGTTTTTTCTTCAAAAGTATCTGATCCTGACTGTTGCTGAGCTCCGCTGGCAAGACAGAAAAGCCTCTTATCAAGACACAAGTTTCTTTTTGTGTGGAATTTGAGGTGTGTTTACCTGGGCCCCTCTAGCCTGGAACAAGTTGACTTTCAAGCAGAACTCTGGCTGTAGGTATGGGAGGGCAGAGGTTTCTTCAAAATGTGTATCCACATTCTGTAGTACATCCTCCACGAGGAAGCGGGTGCTGTTCTGTAGCACAATGTTTGAGTAGCAGAACTTTATTATTTCCATGTGAAAGGTAAAAAGTGGCTGGGGCCGAATCTGATCTTTCTGCTGTCAAGCTGAGATGTGACTATTGTGGTAAGGGAAGTTGCAGAGGTGTGTGGTTCCAGCTGTGCTGAGGTTTAGGTGGAGTGTCTTCATTGTAGTGGGCTGTATCAGCTTTATGGGGCCAAAGGCAGCTGGCAAGGGCTGTGTCTTTGTTAGCCATTTTTTTCTCTCTTTCTAAAGCAGCTGCCTGAAACTGCTTGTGTCCCTACTGTTAGGTGGGAGAAAAGGTGACATATGTTAATGCACATCAAATATTTAGGCTAATTTTCCTTTTTATTGCTAGTGCAATTTTTATTGCTAGTGCGTAGGCATCCAGTCACCTATAGAGTACTGATTTACTGGGGGGTTAGGAGGGCTGTTGCCTTGGGCACTGTTTCCCACCTCATTGCCACATGCTTTTTGTCGTTTCATTCGTAACTAATCTAGTCTTTCCCCAGCACTGTCCAAGGATGTGGGTGTGTTTTGGCAGCTTTTCAGGGGTGTGAATGAGGAATAATGGCTTCCTTTGGGCAGTAACTGTTACCTCTTGCCTTGCTTTGCAGGAGGATGTTGGGAGACAGGTAGAACTTGTGTATACCAGTTTGGGCAGTGATCTGGTGGTAGCATCAGGATTGAGTGTTGGGGATCTACTATGGGTTTATCACCTTATGCAACTGGCAACATGACATCCCTGCCTTAACCCACAGTCACGTGGGAGGACTGGGCAGAGCTGGAGGAATGAACATGATTCCAGCACAAACCTTATTCCGTCCTTCTCTCTCTCTGTCATAGCTGCCTGCACCTTGCAGAAAATATAGTTCTCTCTCCACCACTGCTTGGTTTGGAAGCCTGGGAACTGTGGCAAGAACCTGGTTAGGTATCTGTGAATTCCCACATAGTCAGGCCCCGATAAAAAGAGAAGTAGTAACGTCTACTTTATGATTACTCCTGTCTTCAGCTTGAGATCAGTGGAGGCTGGTATAACTGCTGCTGGCTCCATGTGCAAACATGCTGGAAGGTATCTTGCACTTGGTGATCCAAGTGTGGCTTGATTTTTATAGATCAGGATTTAATGATGATCTAGTGAACTTTTATACTGAGAGAACTTCCAAGTTTTTATTGTTTTAAGCACTTCAGATTTATTTTATCTCACATTTCATGCAGTTGTTACAGCTGTGGGTATCTTTTGTCATCATATCCCCATCTGACTGGAAAGAAAAGCAAGTGTTTGTATCCTGGATGTGGTTATTGGATTTCATTAGATGACAGGACTTGAAAGTAAACACTGGGCAGATCTCCAAGTTGGCACACTCTGGCAAACCTGCAGCTTGCGTACCGTGGAACTGACCTCCACAAACACAGCTCTGGAAGAATCGGTGTTCCTGGCTCTGCAGCTGGAAAAAACCAAAAAACTAAAAAGACACTCACTCTCTCTTCCCCCTCTCCTTCCCCTTAATCTCTTGTCTGACAGGGAGCAGAGAGGAAGATCAGGGATGAAGAGCGAAAGCAAAGCAAAAGAAAAGGCAAGTGCACTGACCCCAGCTCTCAGTTGAATGCCTGTAAGTAGAAATTATTCCATCGGTATTTTAAATATTAGATTTTGTTTTGATTACAAGTATCTTGTGCGGTAGAACTCTTAAGTCAATTTTTATCCCCTATGGAATAGTGTTTGTTTTAAGCAGTTGCTTATGGAACCATTCATTGTCTTTTGCAACATACTGAGTCACTTAAGATTTCACTTCTACCTAGTTCTTCGTGTCCAAGACAGGATCCTGTTATGTTTTCAATCAGGTATGTTCTTTAGCAGTTGAAATGACAGGGTGTGTGATTTTTAGGCACTGCTGGAGCCCCTGTAGCAATGTGTGGCAGCAAGTGCTGGAGCTGTTCTAAGTGTTTCCAGGTTGATCCTAAACTCAGTTTTAACTTCCGTTAAAAATGCGTTTGTAACTGTGCAGCAAGGTGGTGGTGACAGCCCTGGGACTGAGCCTCCAGCCTCCCAGCCTTACGCTCACTCTTCTAGAGCCCGGCAGTCCTTAGTAAATAATTTCAATAGAAGACGAAACTTCTCTGCCCAGAGAAGTTGTGGATGTCCCATCCCTGGAGGTGTTCATGGCCAGGCTGGATGGGGCTTTGAGCAACCTGCTCTAGTGGGAGGTGTCCCTGCCCAGGGCAGGGGGGTTGGAACTCGATGGTCTTTAAGGTCCCTTCCAGCTCTAACCATTCTATGATTCTATGTGAAGGCCTCATCACTTGTAGTATGTAAAGGCAGTAGAGCTTCTTCTGGCTGAGCATCTTTCCTTTAACTGCTGGAGGTGACTGCTTAGAGGGAAATGTATCTCCCTGTTCTTCCTTTGGATGGGGCAGGTGCATGCTCTCCCTGGCACTGCTCTGTGTGCTTGCCAGAGCCGTGCTTTTAACAGTCCAACTGGTTCAACAAGTAGGCACTTCACGGCTTGCTGGGCAGGATTTTCCTGACGCAGCAGGTATAGGCTGCTGGAGCAGCTTCAGAAGAAGATTATGCCAAGAGGGAACCGTTTGCTCAAGGACAGTTAGAGTAAGGGCTGGGTTTCTGGGCTTTTTCCCAAAGTATGTGGTGTGAAAGGTAGGTTTAGCACACTTAACATTTCACAAATGCGGTAGCCCCAACGACTCCCAAACAATTACTGCATGCAGCCCTTTTGCGTGATGGCTGGGAAGTGCAGACAGTTTCAATACAGATTTCCAGGATCTTATGATGTTACAAAAGCTGCTTTCCAGTGTGAATTTCCTAGGCTTGGGCTTAGCCTGATGTGACCTTTATTTTCCTGGAAAGTACAATCCATTGCTGTTTTGCTCTTGTGTGGGAAGTTTTTGATTGCTTTAAGCCATAAGCTATTATACCCACCCTCAGGATCACAAATGCCACGTGTGCATGGACTCAGCAGAGATAGCTTGTGACTGCTGGACAAAGTTATTTTCTACAGGGATTGAGCAATCTTTTAAAAAAATCAGTTTTGCAAGGAAAAAAAAGAGTATATTTTCCACTGGGGACATGAGAAGTGAAGTGTCCTGCTTGCGGTTGGTTTGACCCGAAATCAAAATGTTTCCACTTGGTAAAATGAGTGGAAGTCTTCAGCTGGGCTTAGTTTGACACAAACATGTCTGAAGTGCAGTTTTAAGGCACCTTCTGCCTCACTCTCTCCCAAACGGGTCTTTGCTGGTGAAGTCTGTGTAGTTGGTGGCTTGTGAGAATCAAAGTGCTCTGTGGGAGACAGTGCTGGTCGTGGTGGGGATGGACTGGAATCTGGCAGCTTGAGGTGACCAGGATGAACAAAAAATGTAAAATTTGGAAGTGTGGAATTGAAATGTAACTCCAAATGTCACATCTTGCAAGAAATAGTATTTGTACCACCCCTGAAGTGTGATAGTGCTTCTGTGGTGCATGGTACGTGGGAAACCTGTGTTTCTCTGTTGGAGTGAGTGGTCAGACCATTCTCTGGCCTAGTTTAATATCTGAAGAAAGTCAAGCAGCTCACTTGGAGAGATGGAGCAAAAGCGTACTCCTCTGTGAAATGAGCTGTTTCCTTGAGGTCCAGGCCCTCATCTGAGAGGCAGACAACCCAGCTTCAAACTCCTCTACCACAGGAGCTTCTCCCTTTGATCCTGACTGCAGAGTATCCTTGTTAAACAGGATATGTGCCTCTTAAATCATGTTGGAAAGCCACAGCCCCATCAATGTCTTCACTATCCTCTCTTCCAATCTTTGGTTTCTCTGCAGTTTCTGATGTCAAAGTGCCAATGCTTCCCTCACACAAACGTACCGACATCACCATCTTCAAGCCCTTTATGGATCTGGACACTCAGCCAGTCCTTTTCATTCCTGATGTTCACTTTGCAAATCTTCAGCGTGGGGCTCACGTAAGTAAAGCTCGTGGGTGTGGGGATGAGTAGGGCTGTGGGGGGTGTATTTGCAAAAAGCCTAGGATGCTGCATGATGTACGTAGATATGAAATGCCAGACTCTCTGCACTGGTGCTGTCAACAAATACAGGCTGAGCCTCATGTGAGCAAGTGGCATTGCTCCTAGTCAATGGGAGCATTGGCTGGGGTTAACTGGGGATGTTTTGTGAATAAATTATTTGCCTATGAACTCCTTTTTCCATGAACTTGAAATAGTGTTTCCAAAGAATCTCCAGTCGAGAGTTCATTGAATGAACCGCAGGCTGGTTTTCTCTTGTAAAATCCACTGGGTTCCTGGTGCGCTGCTGTAGGCCTGGGGCTCCTCCAGCCTGCTGCTGCAGGGTGAAAAGCCCTTCTGTGGAACTGGCAAGTGTGTCAGCTCTGTGATCCGCTGCCAGAGTACCCTGCCTCGGTGTTCCTGGAAAGCCCCAGCTGACAGGAAACTGGAAGGGAAAAAATTAGAGTGCAACCAAGTTTCACAACCTTGAACTTTCTGTGCTGGGAGTCCTGGCAAGCTCTAACAGAATCTAAACCTTACTTTTTAAGAGCATTGCCTAAACTCCTAACAGGAATGGAGAATAAACTACATCTGTAAGGCTGACTTTTCCGCATGGATTTCCTATGAATGCTCTAGTGCTGAGCTCTGTTAGAAAATTCTATGCCAGTACGGATAGAAAGCTAGTTAGCTCTTGTATGTTCCCGCCTCTCTCATTTCAGATCCTTTAATTTCTGTTTATGAAAAGAGGTAAAGATGATGCTTACTGACTTTTGGAAGATTAGGCCAAAGTGTTGTTTGATACAAGGTTGAAAGAGAACAAGAGGAAATTAATTCTAGTTTGGGATAAAAGCACGAGTACTGTTTGTGTATTAAAATGAAGGCCAATGTTTATCACTTGGACCAAAGCATCTTACTTCCAGTAGAGTAGTCATGGCTGGCTCCCTGGTTGACAGCCTGGGTTTCCCTTGTGTCCTGTACTGATGTGCTTACGAGTGAGTTGGGCGGGTAAGCCACCTGCCTGTCCCTTGCAGCTCCTGCCACAGGCTCAGGGGTTCTCTCTCCTTCAACTTGATGCTGTTGGACCTCTGCTCATGCTGCACGCAGCAGGACTGTTGTTCCATGCCCGTGACTCTTTAACGCAAACAAAGCTATTGCTAAGTTGCTATTAACAGGTAGCACTTAGAGGGATGGGGAGAGTGTTGCTGACAAGACCACGTTATGCCAGCTAATGGGTCTGTCCTTACGCAACTTTGTTCTGTAGCATTCGGAGCCCTTTGTAGTATTTTCCGAGGACTGAGTACCACATAAGGTTCTCACTAGCTAGCTAATTCAGCGTGTGTTTTTCTGCATATGACAAGAAAATCTCCCCTTTGTTTTAAAAGGTCCTTCCTGTTGCTTCGGAAGAACTGGAGGGTGAAAGGTAAGAGCTGTGCTACTTCAGCCTACTGAAGCCTTGCCCTCAGACAGGGGGGTAAGTCCCTGTAATTGTACTGCTGCTAACTTTTTGCTGTGTCAATGGCAGCTCCAACCTGAAGAGAGGAGCCTATATTGGGGAAGAGGACTTTATTGCTACTCCAAATAAGATGGCCAGAATAGAAGAACCAAAAAGAGGTATTATTTTCTTCTTTCAGAGACTGAATTATTGGATTATTTCTCCATCATGATAGAGAGATGTATCTGAGGTTAAAGAGGCTTTTTTTTTTTTTTTAATTTATTTTGGAGACTACTTTAGCCTAATCTTTCTGGCTTTGAGAAATAATAGAAAGAGTTTGTATATTAGCATGTAGTTCAGCTCTGCAAATATTTTACAATGTCAGAATTTCTGGGTTTTTCCTGGGCAATTTCTGGGTTTTTCAGGCAATAATTGTCTCTGAACCTGTAGACTTAGAGGGAGGTGAGCAGTTTACCAATCTCCTTAGTGGATTGGGGGAGAGAATTTATCACATAATCCACTACAAAATACTTTGGAAATCTTCTCCAGGACTTTAAGCAATGAATGCCAAGAACTGGTTCTGGGTGTAAAACCGTTGCATCTTTCATGGTGCCGGAAAATGGGCTGTTCACCACTGAGAGCCAAACGGAGAGAATATTCTGCTTATTTTTAACTTGTCCACCTTTGCAATTTGATGTGGGATTGAATGTTGCTGTGATGCTGTGGAAGGAGATGAGAGGTACCTTTGGACATGGTGTAGTGGATTACCTGCCTGATGACAGTTGTGTGTGGAAGGACCATGACAAAGCTTAAAGGATTAAACTTGTGATGCAGCAAAGGTTAAGTCTGGCAAGCCTGACCTTAATGGGGCTGCACTTCTGTAGTCTGGATAAACTAGTAAGGAAGGATGCATTTTATAAAAGGAAATTAGACTACTTGGGTTTTATTGTTGCTTTACGCCATAAAATGAGACGCATGGGATTCTTTCTGCTTTGACTGGTGTATCATCTGACCTGTGCTGTAACTGGGAGTGGGTGTGCTGCCTTCATTTTTTAAATCTACATTCCTTCTTTTTTTAAGCCTGCTTTTAGCAGAGGAAACCCGTCGAGGTGCTGTCCTGTCCTGAGTTCACCTCATTCAATTAGATATGTCAGTAATGGCTGTGTTGCAGGTGTATCGAAGCTGTGGCGGCTGAACCCTTGTGAACAGCCTGCAATACCTAGTCATTAGAAGATGGATTAAAGACAGCAAATCTGTTAAGTCCAAGCTTTCTTGCTCTTGTGGCTTATTCCTCTGCCTTAATACAGTTTTGATGAGGCTGATGTTATACACAATGACTCTCTGCTAGCTTGAGAACGCTAGGGTTGCTCACCTAATTGGGTTTCTTATTCTTTCATTCCCCTCCTAGCAGGAGACTAAGTCTGCATTGTATGTCAGCTGGGGTGGTATGAGTATTACTGGAACGTGGCAAGGGGTAGGAAGAGAAATAAGACAGCGTAGGAGGAGCAGAGGACTGTATAAATAAATTATTTAAAAATGAGGAGGTGGCCAGGATGGCTTCACCTGCTGTGGTAGCATGTGTCAAATCATTTTACTGTGCAAAAGTCTTGTGGCAGATGACCTGTGAAATACAGATACCCAAGAGTCTCAAAGCTGTGTGTTTTGCGTTCCATCTTTCTGTGTTTTAAACATAACCTTTTTCTTTCAAGTAGTAGAGAAAATGGCAAATAGTGAAAAAGTTGGAAGTATTTTGACAAAGATGTTTGAGCACACAGTATTTGAGTGCAAAAAGTATATTTTGAGCTAACCTAGCTCAAATCCTATGCATGATTTTGATGCAATTTTCAATGTATATTGAATATGTATGAATATTGTATGTATATGTATTGTATATTGTATGTATATGTATGTATTGTATGTATATATTTCTTCATGAGATCCTCAGTGTATATTATTGTATACATTGATGTATATTAGCCATTATCATATACACATTGTTTTTGAGGAGTAATTATGTAGTAAATTCCTCTCTCCGATTTGCTTTTCAGTGTTGCTGTATGTCCGAAAAGAGTCAGAGGAAGTCTTTGATGCACTAATGTTAAAGACGCCGTCTCTGAAAGGGTTAATGGAAGCGGTAAGTGATACAGCTGTTTAATAGTCCCTGCCACAAGTTTGAGAAGAATTGAGTGCAGTCCCTTGCTACCCAGTCCTTAGACACCAGACGGTCACAGGAGCTAGACTCTCAATTGCAGCTTGTGTCCACATATTCCTGCTCTTCTGGATAAGAAGCATAAGGCCAATTTCCTTTCAATATCATCAACATTAATGTAAATAATGCTTTATTCATTATTAAGGGACTGCAGGGACTTTTAAGTGTCTTAACCCACATCTGTGGGGTCTGGGTGTAAGGAGGTGTTTCTCAGCCTTCCTGAAAGTCCAAGTGTGTCAAGCTTGATGACTGGATACCTGACATAATCCCGAAATGATAGGCACAGCTGGAGAGAGCACCTCCTAGGCTCGCCTCTTATGCAGGCTCTGCTTTGGCCAAGCTGCAGAAGCAGCTGTGTAGGTCTCTTCCTTGCTGCATCAAACAACGGTCAACAGACTCCCGCTGTCGATGTCCTTCATGTCGGAGAGGTTGTTTTAATTAGAAGATGGAGTGGTTTCCAAAATGTGTTCAGTGGTTTGGGTTTATTTCAGTTTTTCAAAGCTTTGTTTGGGGACCTCCCCTCCCCTTTCATAACCTGCTTATGAAGAGGTCCAAGTCCCAGCTTCTGAATGTGCCTGAAGGCTTTTATATATCTGTGCACACGTGCGTGAAATTGCTCTCTGGTGCTTGACTTCCAAAATAGCCTTCCACTACCCTGCTGCTGCAGTGCTGCAAAGGAAGTACAGAGCTTAACTCCGAGGAATGGTGTAATGTTTGGCACGAGCTCAAAACTGACGTTTCTGGCTGCCTCTTTCTGTGACTAATGCCTTGCCAGTGCTCAGAGGAGAGAGGCTTGGGGCTGCGCAGCCAGCTCCTGCTGTTAGTTTTGGGACCCAGAGATGGTTCTGTGACCTGAATCTCTTCCTGGCTGTGGGGCTTTGCCAGCACAGGCAGCATGGAGAAAGGGGCTAATGGGGAGGGAGAGTAAAGGCTATATGAAGTCCTCTCCTCAGTGAAGCTGCGCCCTTGTTGTTTCACTTCATAAAGCAAGGAACCAAGAACTTACAACTGTAGTTTGGAGGAAACCCCCAGTGTATTTGCTTCCTGCAATGGCATGTCGGTTTGTTACTTGCTGTTGGTGTGATAAAAGCAATTTACCAAAGTAAAACCAGGCTTTGGTTACTGACCTGATTTTTCTGGAGGTTTTTACGATAAAAAGTGCCATGGTTAGTGGCTGTGGTTTTACACTGAGGCCATCCTCCTGGGAAAGGGGGACATTTCTGATCCACTCCTGTCCTTAGCAGCAGAGATCTTTGCTTTGTTGCTATTTTTTTTCTGTGCCAGCCACTGTGATGACTGGTTTTCACCTGATCCCTGTGACACTGAACTTAAAAATGGTTTTCTATATGCTAGGAGACGAGAGCGCCAAGAGAGGATGAGAACCAGGATGTGGGGTGGGGTTTTTTTCTGCGTGGGCTTTTCATTGTGGGAGCAGGAGGGTGCTGTATGAGAAATCCAGTGGCCAAGTTTAGAACATGATAGAATTTTTTGCACAGAAGTTGGCAGACTGCAGAGGCGGGGTTCTCATCTGTAGGCTTATGCTGTAGTTCAGTATTTAATATTGCCTTTATGGGGCAGAGTGGTGGTTTTGATTTGCAGACCTTTTATTGTTCCTTTCAGTAAAGTAGTAAGTGGAGGGCAGTGCCAGCAGCCTCCTTGCTTCACAAATGCTTTTTTTCTTTCCTTCTTTTGTTCTAGATATCTGACAAGTATGATGTTCCTTTCGATAAAATAGGAAAAATCTTCAAAAAATGTAAAAAAGGGTGAGTATGCAACTCTCTGAGAATGTGAACTACTTTTTTCAAACTTGTAGGCAAATCTGCTTTGTAATTCCTCCATGCACTGTGCAATGCAAATGCCATTTGTGGCTCACAGAATCACAGAATGATACGGGGTTGGAATGGACCTCTGGAGATCATCTAGTCCAACCCCCCTGCCAAAACAGCTCCACCTCGAGCAGGTTGCACAGGAACGTGTCCAGGCAGGTTTTGAATGTCTCCAGGGATGGAGACTCCACCACCTCTCTGGGCAGCCTGTTCCAGGGCTCTGCCACCCTCAAAGTAAACAAGTTCTTCCTCATGTTTAGGTGGAACTTCTTATGTTCAAGCTTGTGCTCATTTCCTCTTGTCCTGTCACTGGGGACCACTGAAAAATGACTGGCCCCAAAATGTGTGGCCCCAAGATGTGTGTGTGGACGCAACATACTAGTCCTGTTTCAATGTCATTGATAGACCAGAAGACCAGAAGGGTCCTATAGAGATATGTAGTCTGACTTATTTTCTTGTTTGTTTTTTTTTCCTCTAAAGTCACTTCATTGTCTTAGCCCCTTCCCCAAAGTCCCTCTGGCTGGAAAAATACATCCTTTAATCAGCTTTGGAATGTAGTTTCAAGGCTTGTGCTTTCATAGCGGAGTTGACCCACCAGGATAACTGCAAAAGGTTTGAATTGATGGTAGTTAAACCACTGCTAAGGACACCTCTGTGTGTGTGTGTACGCTCCCCTGCAAATGCAAGAAACAGGCATAGGGTTTTGTGCTGATTGTTTATAGCTGCCAAACAAACCAGCTCAGAGCCTGGAGGTTCCAAAGTGTCCGCAGCTTCTGAAGGATTTCTGCCAGTTCTGAGATCTCCCTCCCTCCCTGCTCTGGGAGCCAGTTACCCCTTTCATTCAGATCCTAGAAGCATGGCTGCAAGCCCTGATGGCAGGTTTGGATAAGGACAGGTAGATCTGCTGTATGGGTCAGGGACAGGTGAGCAGGGATCTTGCATTACCTCTGGACAGGCCAGGCTCCCTGAGATTTGAGGGAACCTTTGCTGTCTTTGTCATTTAGTACAGTAACATTTCCCTGACTTACTTTATTTTTCCAGAATTCTGGTCAACATGGACGATAACATTGTGAAACACTATTCTAATGAAGATACCTTCCAGTTGCAGATTGAAGAAGTTGGAGGATCTTACAAGCTCACTCTCACTGAGATCTAAGATCATGGATCCTCTGCGGATTTTAAACAAAGGTCTCAAGTGAACATTTTCCCATAATTTAGGATATTGGGCAAAACACTAATCACCTTTTCCAGAAGAAAGCCAGGTGTTGACTTGTTCTGGGGAGCAGAGCAGTGTTTTAGCTTAATACATTTGTGTTTCTGTTCTTTCCAAAGAACATTGTAATGCTCATGACCTTATTTGCACTTGAAATGAGCGAGCAAAGATTGGTGATTAAATAGAGAGCATGTATAAAACATTAGTAAATACAGGAGGGGGGGAAAACCCCTGGCAGGTGGCCTTTTAGAGTGGTGATATCTTATTTATCTATTCAGTATCCATGTTTGAGCCCGTTATCAGCTAATACCATTTTTATTGGACTGTTTTCTGCTAGGTAGAGCTGCAAAACTACTAATTGATACTAGTAGGAATTGTGTGCAGGTTGGAGAAAAGTCTTTATAATGTTTACTCTTGAACAGGGGCAGACTGTTGAAATCACTCGTGTCATTTGGGAGGGAAATGTAAAACTGCCTTGCTTATGAAGAACTCGCCTTAGTAACTGTGTGAACTCTCATCAGATGAAGCTATATTGTATATAAGTGCAATATATTTTTGAAGGTTTGTAAATGTGTACATACAAGTGATATATAATATATATAAAATATGGTGTTCTGTATATACCGTGAATATATGCAATGAAGCCCATCTAAAAGGATGCCATATACAGAGAAAACAGATATTTAATGTAACTATTTAAAAACGGACAAACCCTTAACACGCACCAAAGGTGAGCACACGTTTGTACGTTCACAGAAGGCACAAGAGACCTGCTTGTTTGACATGGATCTTCCTACGTGGAAGGAAAAAGGTTCTGGCTCTCTCCCAAACCCTCCTGCACAGCAAGGTGACGGCAGCCCTGGCTTCCCTGATGAACTGCCAATTTGAGCCCTGAAACGGCTGCGTGCTGCTGCCCTGGGAGGTAGTTTGGGCCAAGTCTGAGAGCTGGGTCCCAAGAGGGAGCTGAGCAGATGCAGTTTCCTTGAAATCTCACTTCTTGGGGGTCAGGAAGAAGGTCTCCTGGAGGGTGGATTTTTATTTTATTTCTTTTTTTTTTTTTTTTTTAGCAGTGTACTTAAGGCTCAGCTGAACGCTGCCCACCACAGCAGCTCAGGCTGGATGAGCTCGTGGGTCGGAGACAGCTTGCAAGGTTATAGGATGTCAACAGCTGGAAGGGCACAGGCGAGGCTTTTGAGAGAGGAGGGCAGCGTCCCAGCTCAGCAGGCCCAGCGTTGGCGGGGACTAAGGGCTGCAGTCAGGTTCAGCGTTCCTGGCGTGTGTACGTCGCCAGGCACTGACCCCCTGCTGAGGTGGAGAGACCAGACAGAGGGGCAGCTGGTAGCAGGCCTCCTGAGCCTACCCCCAGCTGGGAGCGCCCAACACCTCCAGAAAATACTGCTCTGCAGTAGATTGTACAGTATTTACTCATCACGTGCATGTGCTTATGAAGGAAAGGCGCCCTTTAGTTAGTGGCGAGTGAGAGAGGAACATTTAAACAGCAGCACTTGGCTCTAAGGCAAAAACCTGCATTAGAGGGTGAGCGGAAGAGTGTGAGTACCAGGTCCAGCGTCGCTCGGTGTTTTTGTTAGGTATCTGGATAATGAAAGAGATGTTTATAACATTTTCAGCGAGCACAAGGCTGGGAAGAGCTGCAGGTGCATCACCTGGGACGTGAAGGTCAATTTGGATGGGCTGGAGAAATAGTCCGGAAAAGTAGGATATGATTCTACTTAATGGTTAACAATTCGACTTAAAGGTTAACAGATCGTAACCGAATGTTGTTCAGCGGTGTCATGCTGCTGTTTGGAAGAGGGAGGCAAATGCTGGGTTGAGTTGATAAACGGGAGCATGACCTGCAAGAAATTGGAGACCTGCCTTTTGCTCTACTTGGCATGGCCGAGGCCTCCACTGGAGCGCTCTGCCCTGTGCCGAGCCCGGCCCTTCCAGCACAGCCTGGTCCTGTCGGGTGTCCCAGAGAGACCAGACCGCCCGGTCCTCCAGGCAAAGCTCATGGCTTGTGAGGAGGAAGGGTTGGATGAGTTGCCTAGTGAAGAGCCATCTTCAGAAGAGAAGGTTGGGGGGAGCAGCCTCCCAGCATGTGTTCTCCTGGTCCATCACAAGCGCAGTGGGAAGTAGTTGGGTGTAAATTGAAGAAATTCAGGTTAGATGTAGAGGTCGTTTTCCCGAGTGAGAAGAGCAGGTTGCCCAGGGAGGCGGTGGTGTTTGGCATCGAAGGTCTCTAGTGCCAGGCTGGGTGGACGTAGCTCTGGACTGTCACAGTTATATTTGATTCTCCCTTGGTGCTGAGACTAGGTGACCACCTGAAGTCCCTCCCCACCGTGTTTTTTAATGATTTACATGAAACATAGTATTTTGGGATTTGCGTCTGGACCAATCCTGAGCTGGGTCATAGATCGCTCCATTCCCCTCCTCCTCCTCCTCCATTGATGGGCCCCACGGGGACTTGCCAGCACTCTGGGCACCGTGTGGTCCCCCCCTCCGCTCTGTGGCTGGAGTCGAGCAAACTCCGTGTGGATGCATCCATGACTCTGGGCACGTGGACAGAGCCCGTGGGCTTGAACCCAAAGGAGAGAGAGGCCGGCTTGTGGCGCGCTGCTGAAGAGACGTGGCCAACGAGTGCCACCCCGTAGAGGAATCCAGCACCTGCAGAGCAGCCACGGGACTCGTAGCCAGCCGACCAACCCGCCGCCTGGGCTTCCCCTCACCAGTCATGGGGAATAATGTTACTATGGCAAGGGAATTTTTTTCTAAACCTGATATATAGAATACATATATATATTTACACATTTTTATTGAAAATGGAAGTTTTATTACAGAAACTCAGTCTAGGGTCAGGGAAGTAGATTTAGAGTCTCTATAGAGGTAGGATTGACATGAACGTTATTTCTTTTTACTGCTTAATGAAGTATGTGAACTAAATCTGACGATTGTTTTCCACTATAAGATATTCTGGGACACGGGTCTTATAACAGTAGCAGCAATGTCATGTATGTTTTATGAAACTGATTTTTTTTGGTTTTGCCTGCTGTTTTTTAATTGAAAAATGTATTTTAAACCAAGCTATTAAATTTTATATGTTCATTTCTAACTATGAGTCTTTTATCTAGTAATCGCATCTGCCCTTCCCCCTCTATTTTGCCTTGGACAGGGGATCTATGAAACAGAATCACTTAGTTTCAGTGATCGTTTAGTAGTTTCTCCCCTTTGCAGAAGGAAATAATCCCAGTGCCATGGCCTTGCTGTTATTCCCGTGTAAGAAATGATTGGTCCCATTCTGATTCCCTGCTTGATTTCAACCGATCCCATTCATTTCTGAGCATGGGGAAGCTGTGTAGTTTGAGAAGGATGCTTTCCTTTGGCAGCAAAACAAAACCAAAAGCCATCGGTGAGCTCAGGTCTGTAGCAGGTGGGTGATGCCTGATGGTCTTGAACAGAAGCACGGTGGGCATGGCCACCTTGTGCGCCCCTGTTGCTCTGGTGTCTGGAGGGGTTTTCACCGTTAGAAAATGTCTCGCCAAGCTTCTGCTTTAGCTGCCTCCCCGGCCCCTGCAGCGCTTGCTGGGTGCTGCCCTGGGGCACCTTCCTAACGGCTGGGCTTGCACTGGTGTGTCTGAGGCTCGCTGGGGAGCAGCGTGGGAGGCAGAAGATTTTTGGGGCTAGAAAAAGGCAGGTAACTAATTACTTATTTCTAGTTCTGGTGCGGGCTGTGCCTGCCCTCAGCGTGGTGATGGACCCCCTGTGAATCGGCAGCGCTGCTGCTGCTGCCTCTGGGCGTGTGGTAGCTTCGTCTTCAAAGCCTTTATGCAGTGTCCGTGTGTGCCTCCACCATCCTTCCCCTTCTTCCTGCTACCCTGTCGGCCCGTTTCTGTTCATCTAGCAAAGTTAAAGACGGTGTGTTTTCAAGCAGCTCTTACCTGCGGCGGAGCATCAGTGGGGGAAAGCTGCATGATTCCCAAAAGTGCAGCTTTGAACTCCCAAGCCAGGCAGCCTTACAGGGAGATCCGTGCTGCTTCCCTAGGGTGTCACCTGGGGCTCTGATATCACAAACTTTTAGTTAAGCTTTTAAGATCTGATTTTTTTTTTTATTTTATTTTATTTTTTTTGTATGGGAAAGCTGAATTCTACAGCCGTTTCAAGGATCTTTTGTCTACACGAATTAACTGCAGGAGCTTTTCCTCAAGGCTTTGAAAGAGCACGGAGCTTACATACTCCTCTGGTTGGTTGGTTTGTTATTTTAGTTTATTTAATTTGTTGTTATGATTACATTATTAATATTAGACGATATTTAGATGACCACTCAATTAGATAAATTGCTCTAATAAAAAAAAAAGAGTTCTTATAACTCGTTTTACTGCTTGTCCTTGGACTACCCTACTGCACCACCAGCGCTCTTCGTTGGGTGCCTTTGCATAGTTCATGGTGCTGCAGAAGGGATATTTCTCCTCTCCCTCTCCTCTCCCTCTCCTCTCCCTCTCCTCTCCCTCTCCTCTCCCTCTCCTCTCCCTCTCCTCTCCCTCTCCTCTCCCTCTCCTCTCCCTCTCCTCTCCCTCTCCTCTCCCTCTCCTCTCCCTCTCCTCTCCCTCTCCTCTCCCTCTCCTCTCCCTCTCCTCTCCCTCTCCTCTCCCTCTCCTCTCCCTCTCCTCTCCCTCTCCTCTCCCTCTCCTCTCCCTCTCCTCTCCCTCTCCTCTCCCTCTCCTCTCCCTCTCCTCTCCCTCTCCTCTCCCCACTGCTGTGGCTGCAGGGTGTTTGGTGCCATTGGTGGTTTGCACAGGGCACTGCTCCATTACCCCATCAATCTGTTTGCCTGCACACACAGCTCGGGGGTGGATGGCGTCACCGCTGGCTTAAACGTTATTTATTTTGCCACCTCTCCAGCAGGGCCACCCCGCAGGCTGCAGATGCGTGTGCAAATACCAGCCGGTGACCGGTGTCAATGGTGGTGCTCCCGCTCTAGCGCTGGTTGGCTCAGGTGGCCCGTCGGTCACCTCCGCTGCGGTTTGAGGGGTGGGAAGCACGTGCCGGGCAGAGGAAAGGTGCGTGGCTGAGCCTGGCAGCAGCTCTGAAGAGCAGGAACGAGGTGGAAAAGTGTACCTCCTGGGGGTGTGATGCCTGGAGGGTGGGGGGACAGCCCCAGGATGGATGGCAGTGAGAGATGATGGAGCCTGGTGTGTGGGTGGCTGCTGCCACCAGGCTGGCAAAGATGGTGTAAATCGGAGTGAAATCTGGAGCGAAGGTGAAAGGCAGGTGGATCAACTCCTGGGGTTCCTCAGCACCAGGAAAATCAAGTCCTGGGGTTCCCCACTGCCTAGTGGAGCCAGATAGAGCCCCAGCTGGGCAGCGCTGCCCCTGCTGACATGTTGAATCTGCGCTCCCTGTTTCTGGGCTCGATGGCTCAGGGTGAAGAGGGGACAGTCCGGCCACCACTGCCAGGCAGCTTGGCTTCAACCGACTTGCCCGCTCCGTGGGTGCCTGCCTGTGCAGACCCTGGTCCCCCGGCCTGGGGTGACACGTTGGCTGGAGCCACTGCCATCAGTAGGGACGGTGCCGTGGGGCGATGCTCGGCCCCACTGGGGGAGGTGACGGGTGCCTGGGGACAAGGGCGCAGGAGCGCAGGGATCGGCACCAGCAACAACCAGGGCTGTTGCCAGCGCTTGGTTTGATGCCGCTTTTAATTCTGTCATGGTGAGGTTTGCTTGATTTTTTTTTTTTTTTTTTTTTTTTTGCTAAAGTAAATAATTACACGAGCTTTGCAAACATTAATGAGTAAATAAAGTAAAAACGATCACTGGGTGGTCAGCTCTGCGGGTCGTGTCTCTGTAGTCGCTGCTCTGTGACTCTTCTTGCTTGAAATACTTTGCTTTGAGCCCGTCAGCCAGCGCTGGGCAAGGGCCTTTGCGGGGGGGGGGTGGGGGGGGAGACACGACAGCGCTGGGTCCCCATCTTGTGGGTCTTGAGCCTCAAACTGGCCCTTGCTCTCCCTCCTGCTTCTGCTCTGTGCGCTTATAAAAGAGCTCGGGCTGCAGGCGAGAGGCTGGTCGGGACTCGCCGTGTAGGAAGCCCCAGGTCAAGGTAACGCGCGAGGCAAAAGGAGGGAAGTGTAAGAGCAGCGATGGCAAACTAAAAACAGAAAATCTGTTGCTGCTTAAGTCACCCCTCGCCTTCCACTTCCTAAACGCTTGGGGTTAATGATGCTATTCAATGCCATCAAATTTTTCAATATTTAATTTACTGGCAGAATTTCCCCCCAGCACCCTGGTTTGAAAAGCCTCTCTCTCTGATCCTCGAGGGTTTTCTTCACCCTGCGTTACACCTACCCGTTACCCCGCTCTTGTTTTGCTCCGAAGGTACATGGCGAGGCTTTTATGAAGCACGTTGGAGCTCCCTGACGACGGCGCTGGGGCGGATGTAATGCAGCGTGACAGGCCCTGGGAATGCCATAAAATGCAGAGATAGCAGGGGGAAATCTGTCCGGCGGGGACCCGGGTGGCTGCGACGGCGCTGGGATTTCGTGCCCGGGTGAAGGGAGAAGGAGGACCTGGCCTGGGACTGATGGAGCTGGGGACAAAATAAGCTCTGAGCCAGCCAAGTTCATCTTTGGCTCTGAAATGGAAGTGCAGACCTCCAGGTCAAAGGCAGGGTATTCACAGCTCAGCTTATTTCGGTCAATCACTCGGCCTGGGAGGAAAGGAGGGGTGGTGCTTGTGGAGCAGAAGGAACTGTGGGCAAGGACTCAGTTTGACCATGATGTTGGGAATTACGGGTGTGTGGGGAAGGTTTAGGGGTGAAAGCAGCATTTCCACCCAGTCTGTGGCCTTTCCCATCCTATCCATAAATGTTCATCCTCAGGCTGCTCTTCTCAAGGTCACTGCATGGTTGAGGTTGGGAGAGATCTCCAGAGATCATCTCGTCCAGCCTCCCTGCTCAAGCAGGGTTACCCAGAGCCAGTTGTCCAGGACCGTGTCCAGATCACTTCTGAATATTTCCAAGGTTGGAGACTCCACAACCACCTTGGGCAACCTGTGCCAGTGCTGGGTCACCCTCACAGTGAAAAAGTGTTTCCTGATGTTCAGAAGCTCCTCCTGTGTTTCAGTTTGTGCCTCTTGACTTGTGAAAGTATGTGGTGGGTCTCCTGGAGGAAATGGTGCCAAGAGCTCAGAGAAAGGAAGTGGTGATTTTGTTATAAATATGAAAGTAAAATGATTCTTACTGGTACTGGGCTGTCTCAGAGGGGACAGTGGAGACTCAGAGAATGCGATGGCGAGAGCAGCTAGGACCGAGGCCTGAGCGGGAGGTGAGAGGAGGAAGGGTGCACCCTTCCTCATGGGTGAGACGAGCGGCCTGAAGATGGGATGCAAGGAGAGGACCAGCAGCCGGATGGTGATGCGTGTTACTGGCCAGACACTGTGCCATGAGCCCTGCAGCATCACCCCATACGTGTCCTGGCAGCCTCAGAGGCTCAAGTCCTGGGTGGCCCATCAGTACATCTTCACCAAACCACAACCAAGTGCCAGGCAACCACTTGCTGGCCCCCTGACATCTCCCAGTACACCCAACATTTCCTGCTGCAGCCACGGTGGATTTTAAGTAGAGATGGGATCCACGTCACAGGCATCGCAGAGATCGCGAGATCAAGCTCTCCTGGAGGTGAGAAGATCCTGGATTTCAAGGCTTTGCTCTGGGCAAAGCAGCTCTTATGCTACTTTTCTCTCCCCTTTCCAGCTTTCCATTTCCAAAAACACTGAACGCTGAGGAAAGAGCTGGGTATTGAATATATTGTAAATGGGGTTTATGTGTAAATTGAATTAGAAAGCTGGGAGAGGAAAAAGGCAATCCCGACGTCAAAACAGCCCAAGCAACTGTTTTGAGTGGAGTGAGCCATCAGAAGTTAAAAGGCTTATTTCATTACTGGGAACTCACTCGGAGCCAGTGAGTTCCTCCCGGGCAGCATCCCAGCAGCACAGGATGCCCATGGAGCAGCGAGGAGGCCTCGCTCTGGAAGCGGGAGGTTCTTTTTAACGGGAAGCACAATCGGATTTTACAGGGAAGGGCAGATACAGTGTGAAAGCTGAAGGGACAGAAAATCTGTAGCGAGAAGAAGGTGGATGAAGCTCCTTCAGTTTGAAAGCCCCGGGAACACATTGACTAGCAAAGCCCTGCAATAGTCCAGCGGGGCAGGAAAGCATCAAGTATTTCACCTACACTGTGGGGGGGGAAGCGAGACCCTTGGGCACGTTGGGGGTGACAGCTGGTGTACGAAATGCGGATTTTGGCATTAGACAGTCTCCTGCCTCTCTTCCCATCAGGTACATTGGAGGGACCTGAAGAGCCTAAATAATTCTTGAGGGACAGTTGTGTATCCCGGCCGTAAGATTTGGGTGAAGTGACGCAGCCCGGAGGAGGCGGCATCCCGGGTGGCTCCAATGGTTTGTAGTCCGGTAGCCGCAGCACGTGCCTGGCTGCAGCCCCTCGCTCCCCAGGGCTGCAGCTCACCCCGAGCAGCCCGAGGTGGGGAGTGCAGATGGGGGCACCCCCGGCCAACACCCACCCCCTGGAAAAGCCCTGCGGCGCCGGCTGGTTTCTCTGCTCTGTTGGCACCGTGGAAGGATGCCTGAGGGGAAAGAAGTCCAGTGAAAACAGTGTCACCTGATCTCGGGAAGGGGAAACAGCGCAGCTACAAACCAGAAGAGCCACAGCGCGGAATTAGAGCCTGCGTTTATTTTCACATCGGTTGTTTCACGTGTCTCCTTACCATCCTGAAGCGCTGCAGCAGTGGCGGGGAAGTGCACATCCGAGGCTGACATAAGGATTTACCCATGCTGGGAAAAAAATAGGGATTCCGTGCCCTTTTTAAGTGAACAGTGTAAAACTAAAAGTGGGAAAGTGCCTTGAAGGGGGGCATTAGGATCTCAGCTGTGCAGGGGGAGTAGCAGCGAGTAAGTCCAAGCAAGCACCAGTTACGGGAAACAGCATCAAGTTATATGAAGTCACATTCAGCAGCCCAGCCTGGCGGCATTCTTCATCCAAGTAGCAAGTGGGGTAACGTTCAGCTTCTGTGGAAGGGGGTGGAGGAGACTGAGTCATCTGTGACCAGCAGCACTGCTGGGGAAGTATCACAAGAGCAGGAATTTTGGTTTTCCAGCTCCTTAGCTGGGGCAGGGACAGGATGCGGACATCACCGGGGTGAGACACCCCCCTTAGACAGTAGGACAGGGATTTAAACTGTTAAGCGACTCAATTGCTACTGACTTCTCCTTCCAAAACCCCAAAGGCTCAGAAGAACATAGGTGGCTTTTATTTATTCGGCTCTTAATGGAAAATGTATTTGTCAGTGGTGAAGTCCCATACTTGATTGTGTCTGTTTAATAGACACAGTACCCAGAGCTGGAGAGGGACTGTTTACCAGGGCACGTACACCCCTCTGCTATCAGCCAGGTAATCCAGAAGTGGTGTGAGGAATGGCAAGAAGTGCCGTGGTCTTAAACAAACCCCATTTGGTCAAAGCACCCCCGGCGAGCTGCCCGCTGCGGCCGTGTGGGAAGACTCATCGACCACCTCTTCTGACCATGCAAGGACCTTGGCCGAGAGCTAGTGAGGAGATAACTGAAGACATTTCATGAGATAACTGAAGACATTTGATGAGACAGCTGGATGCCCGTGATCAGCAAATCCCCCTCCCTGCCCCCAGACCTCCCCTGGGCTTGGCACCATGCTGTGCTCGGTGCTGTACAGGTATGGAGATCTATATGGACAACGTCCTAGAGGAGATGGCAGTCTTGGTGCTGGAGGACCTTCTCTTTGTCTGCGAGGACACCATTGCAAACTCCATCTGTGAGGCCGCTCCAGTCCGGTGAAAGTCTGTGGCAGCAGTCACCCACAGCTGTGAGCGTGAGCCATGTCCGACGGTCCAGAATTCGGTCCCTGGTCACACGGGACATCTTCCCAGCATCCAGGTGCTGCACGAAAACACTTCAGGGATAATAAAATGTGAAAGATGATTCAGGATGAAACATGTGTTTGCACACAGGCCTGGTGCCTGCCCAAGCAAGTTGTGAGATGACCAAGAGAGGGGAACATCTGTCAGCATTGCTGATGCTTTAATGTACCGTGTGTCAGAGAACACGGGTGGGTTCAGCTAACAGTAACACTGAGGCGAAGAGAATGGTGAAAACGATGAAGACATCCACTTAAAGCAGAACAATAAATAAATAACACGTCATTTTTATTTTTGCTGCTATTCGAATCCATCTTCTGCTGCCACTAAAATAAGATCAGGGCATGAATAGCAGCAGTGGAAAAACCAGATGGTGCACTCGAGCGAGCAGATGGTGCACTAGTGTGTCATACTTATTACTGTCACTTACTTTATTATTTGTATTACAGTGGGTCTCTGGACGGTCCTCACCTGTAATCAATATTTGTGGATTGGATTTTTTTTAATTTGGTAAACATTATGTTTCACATACTTGGAAAAAATCTGGTGGAGCGGTGATTTCCCTCTGCAGTACTGCCAGGTCTCGGGAAGTGTTTGATGCAGTCGGCGTTTTTTCAGGTAGAAACATGTTTTGGGGAGTGGAGAGAAAAAAAAAATAAAATAACTGGCAGCGTGTGTTTATTTTATCAGCACCCAGAGTCCAAAATAAAGTGGGAAACAGTCTGCGTGACTCTTCTCTCCAAACCCTCTCCTTTTGCCGTCACCTGGCTGTGTTCCCTTACGCCGTGCCGGCTGCTTGCCCGCTGCTCCGGCGCTTACCCTCCTGCTGGAAGCTCGGCCTGTGTCTGGAAGCCAATACGAAAAGATGCAGGCGAGGAAGAAGTCGGCTTCTGACTGGCACCAGTTGGGGATGGCACGCAAGGACGGAGCTTTTCCTCCTCCCTTTGGGCAAAGCCGGCTGTGTCACAGCCTGTCCCTGCCGGCAGACACGTAGGCAGTTTGCCGGGGAGGGCTGGGGCTCCCGGCCCGGCAGCAGGGGGGGGATTTGCTGTGCTATTCCATCACCCGCAGCGACAGATGAGATCTCCCCGGCGGCAGCTGGCCCACACGCAGCGTGACAGCGTGGAGGGACCGCACGTTTGCACTCCCCTTCCCTGCCCGGCACCGCGCTCGCCTCTGCCGGCACGTTGGGAGTGTGTCCCTTCGGCTCCACCATGCCGGCACGTCGGAAGTGTGTCCCTCTGGCTCTGCAACGCCAGCACATAGGGAACATGTCCCTTTAGCTCCACAATGTCGGCACGTGGAGAGTGTGTCCCTTTAGCTCCATGATGTCAGCACGTGGAGAGTGTGTCCCTCCAGCTCCATGATGCTGGCACATCAGGAGCGTGTACCTTGAGCTCCACAATGCCGGCACGTTGGGAGTGCGTCCCTCTGGCTCTGCAATGCCAGCACATAGGGAACGTGTCCCTTCAGCTCCATGATGCTGGCACATCAGGAGTGTGTCCCTCCAGCTTCACAATGCTGGCACGTTGGGAGTGTGTCCCTCTGGCTCTGCAATGCCAGCCATAGGGAGCATATCCCTTCAGCTCCATGATGCTGGCACATCAGGAGCATGCCCCTTCAGCTCCATGATGTCGGCATGTTGGGAGTGTGCCCCTCCTGCTTCACGATGCTGGCACGTTGGGAGTGTGTCCCTCTGGCTCTGCAATGCCAGCCATAGGGAGCATATCCCTTCAGCTCCATGATGCTGGCACATCAGGAGCATGCCCCTTCAGCTCCACGATGTCGGCATGTTGGGAGTGTGTCCCTTTAGCTCCGCGATGCCAGCACATCAGGAACGTGCCCCTTCAGCTCTGCCATGTCGGCACACAGGGAGCGTGTCCCTCCGGCTCTGTGATGCTGCCAGGCATGGCGACAGGCATGGGAGCAGCCAAAGGCTGGATGGTCTGCAGGGCTGTGCCCACTCACTTGCTAGGAAAGAGGCGATCCATCAAAACATCACTCACACAGACCCTCACTGTCAGCTGGGGTCAAAGTCTGTGCAAAAGCCCCTGGATTTATCATTGCTGTTGCATTCAGAAATTATTCTAGTGAAAAATATTCCTTGTTGGTCTCTCTGCTTTTTTTTCTTTTTCCTTCTCTTTTTCTTCCTTTCCCTCCTCTACTCTTCACAGATATCCCATACATAACTCTGTGACTGTAAATCCCTTCTATAACTCTGCTATTCCCACCGAGGTGGGTGCGTTCACCCCCTGGGTGAATCCCTCTGGTCCCACTCCTGCCCTCACCTGGGGGGGCTGGTGAAGGCATTTCCATCAGCCGGTGTCAGGCACCACCTGGCAGAGTTTCCCCATTTGCTCTGTGGTGGGGAGTTTCTCCTCTGGCTGCTGCTGTCAGCCCGGCAAGCACATTGTGGGGCAATCCGAGGCTGCGGCAGCTCCGACTGCTCCATCCTTCAGGTGCGCCACAGAGGAGGGAGAGTAGGATGGAGAGACACATCCCACACCTGCATCCCCGGTCCTTCATTCCTTCCCATGTACCTTCTCACGTCTCCTGTAGGGGGGCTGGGATTGCAATTATCTATATTTATTTCATCCCGCCCCGTTGGCTGGGCTGCATGCGTTTGCCACGGTCGCCCGTGGCTGCGTTCAGCCAGACGCCGCTGCCGAACTGCCCTGACTCCAAAGCTGCGCCCCAGACAACTGCTCTGCTCTATTTTTAACTGCTGGTAAACACCGGGAAAAACTGTCTGAGCCCGTAATATTCTTCCTCTCGTCTCTTTTGAATTGTTTATCGTGTAATTATCTGCAAAAAAAAAAAAAAAAAAAAAGGGAATGGAGGAGAGCTGCCTGTGTGCCCTTTTGTTGTTTTCAGACGACAGTGTTAAATATTTCCCCTCCCGCTCGCACGCGATGCTTGGCTTCTTTCTCGTCTTCCCGGGAGAAAGTCTAAGGCAGCCCGAGCAGAGCCTCCCCACCCCTCCGCCGGAGCACCTTCCATCTGCTCCTGCCCACATCGGAACAAAGACAGCCTCTATCTCCAACAAAGAAGGCTTTTCCCTGGAGCGTGTTTGCCAATGGTCTGGGTTAAATGGGCCTTTATAGCACCCAAGGGTACCCGGATCCGGAGGATGCGGGAGCAACGGCAGCGCCGGGGCAGGGGGCGGCTGGAGGGGGATGGCTCTGCTGGGCAGGGACACGGGTGACCTGCAGCCACCCACACGGGCAGGCGCCTCCGAGCTCTCTGGAAAGGGGCACTGGGGGTATCTGGGCCCCGCTCCAGGAGGCTGGCTTCAGGAGGGAGCCCACAGCCAGCGTGGGTCCTCCCCATGAGCGTGGCTGTACATTGCGGCTGGTCGAAGCCCCCAGGGAAGGGGGTGGGTGTAGGCAGAGGTACAGAGATGCGAGATAATATTAATTGCGTTAATATTCACCTCAGTGCAGCCGCGGGAAAGGAAAGGGAAGCGGGGAGAAGTTCCAGGCTGTGAGGGCTGGGGGCTCAGATTCCGGTGGGTTCAGACCCAGGCTCTGCCTCCGACATAGATTCATAGATTCATAGATTGGTCCAGGCAGGAAGGGACCTCCAAAGGTCATCTAGTGCGACCTCCCCGCAGTCAGCAGGGACACTCCCAACTAGACCAGGTTGCCCAGGGCCTCGTCGAGCTTCACCTTGAATGTCTCCAGGGAAGGGGCCTCAACCACCTCCCTGGGCAACCTGTTCCAGTGTTCCACCACCCTCATGGTAAAGAACTTTTTCCGAATATCCAATCTAAATCTCCCCTTCTCCAGCTTAAAGCCATTGCCCCTCGTCCTGTCACTGCAGGCCTTTGTAAACAGACCCTCCCCAGCCTTCCTGTAGCCCCCCTCAGGTACTGGAAGGCCGCTATGAGGTCTCCCCGAAGCCTCCTTTTCTCCAAGCTGAACAACCCCAGCTCCTTCAGCCTGTCCTCATAGGAGAGGTGCTCCAGCCCCCTGATCATTTTGGTGGCCCTCCTCTGGACCCGCTCCATCAGGTCCATGTCCTTTCTATATTGAGGGCTCCAGACCTGCACACAGTGCTCCAGGTGAGGTCTCACCAGAGCAGAGTAAAGTGGCAGAATCACCTCTCTGGATCTGCTGGCAACACTTCTTTTGATGCAGCCCAGGATGTGATTGGCCTTCTGGGCCGCGAGAGCACATTGCCTGCTCATGTCCAGCTTCTCGTCCATCAGCACCCCCGACATGCGATGCGAGGATGAAGAAGATGCTCCTTCCTCATCTAACACTGCCTCAGCCGGCAGCGGCAGAAGGAGGCAGACCGGCTGATTTTGGTTGGAGCTCTGAGGATTTATACCAAAACCCTTAGCTGCCATTTTTAGCTCAGCAAAGGGAACGCAATCGAACGCCCTTTCCCTCTGGCGCGAGCCGGGGCACAGAGGTGTGACACCATGTCTTCTGATGGCTCTTAGAGTCATAGAATCATCTAGGTTGGAAAAGACCCTCGGGATCATCGAGTCCAACCATCTACCCTACCCTCGCATCCACGCCAGGAGCCCCGGCTCCAGCGATTTCCAGCTGGGGGCTCGGGAGACGGGGACAGAGTCTGTGGAGCGTGGCCTGAGAAAAGATCCCACTGGGAATGAGGAGCGGCGATGCCCTCTGCTTCCCCGCAGCCGCTTCCTTGCCGGCGAGGCCGCCATGCTGCCTTCGGATGCTATTGCTCAATTAAAAACCGGCGCTGTAAATGACTAAGGGCTGGGCGGGGAAGCGCTATGCCCAGAACCTGCCTCTGCTCCAACAAGCAGGGAAGAGGCAAACGCAATCCCATCCCACCTGCAGCGGAACGGGAGAGAAACGCAGAAGGAAAAAGCCCAGCGTTTTCCGAGTTTTATGATTCCCGAAAGGTTTCCCTCGAAAGGGGAGGGAGCGCATGGCTCTGGTCTCAGGAGGGGCAGCTGGTGGTTCATGGAAGGGGCACACACCCTCCGCCACCCCCATCGTGCTTTGTAGGCACGGACAGCATTTTCCCTAAAAAATGAAGGGGTGGGAGGTCAGGGTCACGGTCACCTGCCCATGGCAGGAGGGGTGGAACTAGATGATTTTCAAGGCCCCTTCCCACCCAAACCATGCCATGATTCTATGATAAAGGCTCGTAGCCGCCCCGGCTGCTGCAGTCCCCGCGGGGGGAGACGGTGGTGGGGTTGTTCAGCCCGGAGAGGAGAAGTCACTTTACACTGCTCTGGTGAGACCTCACCTGGAGCACTGTGTGCAGGTCTGGAGCCCTCAATATAAGAAGGACATGGACCCAATGGAGCGGGTGCAGAGGAGGGCCACCAAAATGATCAGGGGATTGGAGCACCTCTGCTACGAGGACAGGCTGAGGGAGCTGGGGTTGTTCAGCCTGGAGAAGAGGAGGCTCCATGGAGACCTAATAGCGGCCTTCCAGTACCTGAGGGGGGCCTACAGGAAGGCTGGGGAGGGTCTGTTTACAAAGGCCTGCAGTGACAGGACGAGGGGCAATGGCTTTAAGCTGGAGAAGAGCAGATTTAGATTAGACATTAGGAATAAGTTCTTTACCATGAGGGTGGTGGAACACTGGAACAGGTTGCCCAGGGAGGTGGTTGAGGCCCCTTCCCTGGAGACATTCAAGGTGAAGCTCGACGAGGCCCTGGGCAACCTGGTCTAGTTGGGGGTGTCCCTGCTGACTGCGGGGAGGTCGGCCTAGATGACCTTTGGAGGTGCCTTCTGGCCCAGATGATTCTATGATTCTATGATTCTAAGGGTCTGGGGAGACCTTAAAGCCCCTTCCAGTATCTACAGGGGGCTACAGGAGAGATGGGGAGGGGCTCTTTATTAGGGAGTGCAGCGATAGGATGAGGGGTAACGGTTTTAAACTGAAAGAGGGGAGATTTAGGTTAAATATCAGGAGGAAATTCTTTCCTGTGAGGGTGGTGAGGCACTGGAACAGGTTGCCCAGGGAAGCTGTGGATGCCCCATCCCTGGAGGTGTTCAAGGCCAGGCTGGATGGGGCTTTGAGTGACCTGCTCTGGTGAGAGGTGTCCCTGCCCGTGGCGGGGGAGTTGGAACTCGATGGTCTTTAAGGTCCCTTCCCCCCCCCCCGTCCTGTATGTAAAGACAGAGACCGGGTTCCAGGCGGGGCGCTGGGGGGGCGATGCGGAGGGGCGGTGGGCGCGCCCAGCCAGGCGAGCGGCGGGAGGGGGACGGTGGGGGACGGTCCCTCCGTGTCCCCCGCCTGGAGCGGGAGGGTGTCACGCCCCACGAGGCGGCGGAAGCGACACGGACGGATAACCCCGCGGGGGGTGGGGGAAGGGAAAAAAAGCTTATTTTTGGCTGCGTTTTATCGCTCTAATTGGGAGATTCTTCAACGGACTCCGGGGGGGGCGGAGGGGGGGGGGGAGGGGATGGGGTGCCTGCGTGCCGCGCGGCACGCACCGCGCGCGGGGGATGGTGGGGGGAGGGGAGCCGCGCCCCCGCCCGCCCCGCCCCGCCACACCCCCCCCGCGCGCGCGCGCGGGCATTCCCGGCCGCCGCCCCGCCCCCCCGCCCCCGTCGACCTTTCCCCCAGTTTCCAGCGCGCGCTCCCCCGCCCGCCGCGCGGCGCGGCCCCGCCCCCTCCCTTCCCGCCCGCCGCGCCCACGCGCCGCCCTTCCCGTCCGGCAGCCCCGCGGCACGCCGCGATCACGCCCGGCCGCCGCCGCTGATTGGGCGTGAGAGGGCGGCGGCGGGCTGTGATTGGCCAGGAGCCGGGCCCCCCTCCCGCCTCCCGCCCCGCCCGCGCTGTCTGGCGCAGGGAGCGTCCCGGAGTGCGGCTCCGGCGGGCGGGGGAGGAGGGAAGGGGGGGAGGCGGCGCCGGTTGCTGCTGCTTCTCGGTGAGTGAGTTGCTGCTGCGGCTGCTCCCCGGCCACACCGTCGCTGCCCCGCCATGCACGGCTCGCCCTGCTCGGAGATGGGAGATGCGTCCGCGGTAAGCAGCGGGACGGGCCGGAGGGGGCGGCGGGCGTCTCCCAAGCCCGGGGGCAGCCGGCGCCAGCCCGGCCTGGGCACGTGCTCGGCGGCGGGCAGTGGCGCGGGGACCGGTGTCGCCTCAGCGGGGGCGGCGGCCCCTCGGGACCGTTACCCGCCCTGGCGGGGAAGGTGGTGGGTCGGTGCCGTTACCCGCCCTGGGGGGAGTGGTGGGTCGGTGCCGTTGCTCACACTGGGGCGTGTTGCTCGGTGCCGTTGCTCACCCTGGAGGTGGGGTGGTCGGTTGGGACCGTTGCTCAGCCGGGGGGTGGTCGGTTGGGACCGTTACCCGGCGCGGGGCTGGTCGGTCGGTGCCATTCCCTCAGAGGAGGGTGTTGCCCCGGTCACCTGCGGCGGGGGGTGGCTCTCCCGTAGGCGCCCTGTGGGGGCGGCGGCAGAGCGGGAGCTGCCTGCCTCCTCCTCCTCCTCCTCTTCCTCGCCTTCTTCCCGCCATCCGCCCCTCCGCGGCGCCGCCCGGCCGGGGGCACCCGCCGTGAGGCGCGGAGCGGGCGGGGGTGGCGCGGCCCCGGGGGGGAGGCGGGGGGGGGCGCAGCGTCCCTGCCCGCGCACGTACGGGGTGATGTGAGGACATGGGGCCGGGCGCCGTTAGCCATTCCCTGGCAGGCGGAGAGCCCGGGCTGCTGCCCTCACCTTAAAAAGGGGCTTTTTAAAGGCTTTTTAAAGGTTTGGGTTTTTTGTTTTTTGTTTTTTTTTTTTTGTCGAAGCGGGGAATATTTTTGTCACGTTTCTTTAGGGAAAACTGCTCTCCTGAAACGTTGGGTTGGAAAAAAATTAATGTGGCGGTTTGGTTGCCTGCAGCCCCGCTGGGGGGGAACGCTCGCAGGCTTACCGGCTGCTTAGCGCCTGGTGTGGCTCCTGTTTGACAGGCTGACTAGGTCCAGGCATCGCTTTTTGCCCTCATTCCCCTTCTCGTTGCTTTCGGTGGAAATTCTTGGAAGTCTCTCCCAGAGCGGTTAATAGCTTTAGAGTGCTTTAACCCCTTCTTGCCCCCAGTCTTCACATCTCCGTCCGTGGTACCTCTTGTTTTAGGTGAAAGTCCTCTCGGAGTGCAAGTACTGGCATTTTGGAGCCATTATGTTTAACGTGTTTGCCATGCACATCCCTGTAGCTGAGACAGTGTCACACAGCTCTGCATCTTTGTGACACGGTGTCACCAGGGTCATTTTACATTAACTGGCAAAGCTCAGTAGCAAAAGTCCTTGACTTAGGTGTGTAAGTGGTGTCATCCAACAACTATAGTTTCCTCTAGAGCTTTAGACCATCTTAACGGTGTGGTGGTGCTTGTTGCTTTTTCAGTGAAAACCCTTTTTCCTCAGTATCTAAGCGGGCGGTATAACAGCATCAGGCTCGAGAATCTTGGTCTGTGCTTCTGAATCTCAGCCCTCACAGTTAGTTGATGTGCCTAAAGACTGGAAGAGTTTGAACACATAGTTGAGACCGAGTTGGCACATGAGTGAAAAACCAGCAGCGCAGCATAGCTTTGGGGAGTCACTGTCAAGGACTGAGGGCGCTTTATGAAGTTTGGGTATCCTTTTGTGGAGAAGTTCTGCATGCATACGCATGCACACAAATTTTCTGTGATGCTTGCATTTGGAAGCAATATGTTTACTTTTGTCTTCATGTGACTCGTAGCGCCTCGTGGGATACGTAACCCCTATGTGGTATCATACCTTTCTAAAGTACAATGCAAACAATTCCCACTGCACTCTGAAGACTATTTTCCTTCCTTCCCCCCACCCTGGCTTCTGTATTGGTAAAAATAAGATTAAAATGCTTTTGCAAGGTGTGGTAGTCTGAATCAGTGATCATACCTTAAAGCATCTTACTGTCAGCTGAAATTTGTCTTCTAAATGTTACCAGAATGAGATCAGTGCTGAATAGCAGTTGCCTTTTGGGTCTGGGAAACAGCCTTGTCTAAACAAGGTTGGAAGTCAGGATTTTTTTCCTCTTTTTGCTTGTATGCAAGCGTGGGATGTGTTTACTCAGAGCAGTGTAATCCAGGAAAGTAACTCTGGAAACGTGAGCTGCACACATATCTTTTCCTTTCCTCCAAATCTGACTACTTTTTTTTCTTTTTTTTTTTTTTTTTTTTAAAGAGTAGCAGGGGTAGGAAGATGAGCCTGTGGGGGAGGGTGAGAGCTGAGCTGGTTGGTAAAAGCCTTGCCGCGGGCATGGGATCTGTTTCAGTTGACCTTCATCATGAGCAGACAGTATGTGGGTGGTGTCGGCTTTGTATTCTGACTTGTCCTAATAGCCAGTAATCCGATTACATTTAGGTTGACATTGTGGACATCTATGAGTCTATCCGTGAAAGGCAGCGTCATGACAGCGAAAGGTCTACCTGCAGCATCTTGGAGCAGAACGACATCGAAGCCGTTGAAGCGCTTGTTTGTATGAGCTCCTGGGGTCAAAGATCACAGAAAGGTGACATATTAAAGATAAGGCCACTTACGCCCTTCTCGGATTCTGGTGATTTCACAATGCATGCTGAGGCTACGTCTGAATTACCAAAGGACTATTTATCTACGCTGGTAAGGAAAACATGAACGCAAAATAAATATGCCTGACACCTGGGTGTTACATCTCTGCAGTCTTTTAACTTGGCTGGCAAAGAGAGCTTGCTCATGTGCCCCTGTGCAGAAGAGCTGCGGTACAGCCAGTGCTGTGTGTGTACATAGAATAGTCGGGTGGGCATGTTGAGTTTGGTTTCTTCTGCTGTCTCTGGAACAGCAAATGGAGGGGTTTGATTCCTTGTTAAATCTAGATGTGAAAGCCCTTGCTGACAGATTATTTAACTTGACAGCTGAGGATGCTGTCTGGATGGTTATTGCAGGTTTCTTGGAGCACTTGGAGTAAGTCAGAGTGGCAGAGTGAGCCTCAGAGGTTCAGCACCAACTTACCTTCAAGCACTGTATGAAAACATTTTCACTATACGAAAACATTTGCCTTCGCTCTGCTCCTTATAAGAGAAAGTACAGGTTAACATTATGAAATGGACAGTTTAATTAGTTTCTGTGCTATGTGTTTGTACATGTAGTCTGTTACTTCTCCAGTGCGTTGGTCTACTCCGGCTGACTAACGTTGGTTGAATCACATTTCTTTTTCTGTGTTGCAGTTTATGTTGCAACAAAAGTAGGTATTAAAAAAAGGGCTTGGTGCCATTCAGTATTCAGATGGTTAAGGCCCATTTCAACCAGTAGGTTTCTAGTGTCCAGTTACGTCAGGAAAAAGGGAAATAATAGAGGAAGGATGCTGAGATAGTATGGCAGCTGGTTGACGGACTTCTCTTGTACTCCTGCTGCTCAGTCTCTTGAGCAGCACAGGACATAGGCATGATATTTCAGTGGTAGAGGAAGGAGAAGTGGTGACAGCAAGACAGCATAGAGAGAAATGGATGAATAAGAAGGGAGAGAGTATTTCCATTTGTATATATCTCAGAAATGGCCACCAACTGGTGGAGTAACCATTGGTAAAAGATGTAGGGCTTGCTGGAAGCTTGAAATTGAAATGATACAGCATTGGTATCTGCTGCGAGTCTCTTTTCTGTGAACAGCAGAGAGCTCATAGCCTCTTACAGCTGCACTCATTGCTGAGGGGAAAGGAAAGAGAGAGTTTTTGTAGCACAGTGAGTGGACATGTGATGTTCTATCCAGGTTTACATCTGCTTCATTACCTGCCTTTTATTAACATACTTTTGAGCATATTGAGAATGTGCCTCACCATCAGGTGAGGCAATGCATGCTTTAATCAGTTTGTCCCAAGAAGCAGGCTCTGAGATTCTGGAAAGAGGGTGTAGTTTTATTTTTCACAGTAAAGATAGTGAAAAATTGTGCCATGAAATTGCATGGCTGTGTAACGGTGTTTTCTTTTTTGCAGTGCATGACCCCTCCGCACAGCCCTGACTTTGTTGAGATATCAGCTGCTATGCTCCTCTCCTCACAAGTCACTTACTCCAAACCAAGGACTGTCATGGCAAATACAGCTGCCTGCTCAGTCACATCAGCGACCGGTGCCTCTCCCATAACCAAGCCATCTGTTATCAACATGGAGCGACAGTGCAGTCAGAAGCCAGCAACATCTGAATCCTTTGCCCCTCAGCCTTGCAGGGCCATGGCAACAAGTGTGATACGTCACACAGGTGATAGTTCTGCTTACCATCACATTCCTGCTGCGCAAGAGAAAACAAAGGTAACTTCAGGCTACAGCACTTCCAGAGACTGGTGTGGAGCGGATGACCGAAGACATTCCAGACTGCCACAGGACACGTGTGCTGCAGATGATTTAATTAACAAAACCTCTCCAGTACATCAGCCTTATGCACATGACTCCAGTGATACTGTGACCAATAAAGGACGAATACCAGTCCAGCCCGTTTCACCACAGACCCACTTACCAAAGAATTGTGAGAATGACTTGCAAAAAAGAGCTACCCCAGTGACACCTGCCCCTGTTTCAAGCCCCCAGGTTCTCTGTCAAATGATCCCTTTAAGTGGACAAAGCAGTATGATCAATGCCTATGTCAAGCCTTCAACTCCAACAGTCTCAACTCCCATGAAACCTATTTTACCGCAGACAGCCCCGCTCTCTCAGCCTGTACTCATGGGACCTTCTGTGCCTCAGGGGACCGTCATGCTGGTTCTTCCACAGACTGCTGTCACACAGACACCACAGTGCCCGCAAACAGTAATGACTGTTGGGAACACCAAGTTACTGCCCCTTGCTCCTGCTCCTGTGTTCATAGCTTCTGGTCAAAGCTGCGCCCCCCAGATGGACTTTTCTAGACGGAGAAATTACGTCTGCAACTTCCCTGGGTGCAAGAAAACCTATTTCAAAAGCTCCCACCTCAAAGCCCACCTTCGCACCCACACTGGTGTGTACCACAGGGCAGGTTCTTTATTGTTCCAGCACTGGCTTGTGTTAGGGACCTAAAATGCACATTTTTTGAGGGGTGGGGGAGTGGGAAAGGGAAGAGGCAGGTGACCAGGGAACTTCTGCTCATCTCGGAGAAGGGAGGAATGTTCATTCTCCATGGGCAAGCAAAACAAGGCAGACTTTGTTCTGAGACCTCAGCTGACCCTATAGCGTTAGTTGAATTTCACATGCTTTAGTTGGAGCGAAGCTTTGCCGTCTGTTTGCGTGTGTGTGTTTAGGTTTGAGTGGAATCCTGCCATCTGGACTAGATTGAAATGAATTGTGCAAGTCCTTTTTTCTGGGGCGTGGAGAAGTCTGGTGTAAGCAAACCATAGTACAGGTAGTTGCTCTTAATTGTTATGCAAGTAAAAGAAAAGAGATAAAGTTGGAAACTGCACATTTGTCCTGAGTTTTGTTTAGGCTAAATGGGAGTGCATTGAGATTTTTGGCTACATCTGCTTCATTACCTGCCTTTTAGGAGGTGGAGGTGCTACAGGAACATAGCTGTTTATTCAGGTACAAAAAGGGAATTTAATGGTAAAAGAAATTAATTGTAATTAATGTGAGGTGACTGGCTCTGTAAAATCCAGTCAGTGGGGAGTCAGTGTATTTGTGTTTTACTTACCCTTTTTCTAGCTCTGAGATCCTGTTAAGTTAAAACTAAGAAGTTCTTAGGGACTATTTTTGATGTTGAGGGATAGGCATAGTGGGAGATTGGTAGAGAATAGCTCATTCAAAGGTTTGTCTAATTTTGGTTTCCTTGGCTTTTTTCCCCCACCGTCCCTTGCCCCACAGACACTGTGGTTTATTGGATGTCAGCTTCTGTGGCAGGGTTTGCATTAATTTGCCAGCTCGTCTTTACAGTTCCTTTGGGCAAAGAGCTTAAACCCTGTATGAAGCTGATAATCCTTGTAAACCAGAGCTCAGAGGTAGGATGATGCTTCTCCTTCTGGCTTGAGAGTTAAGTGCTGCAGGCTGCTCAATTAACCTGGCACTACAGGATAACAAGTAACAAGTGTCTTGCTTTGAGCCTGTGCTGCTGCTGATCCATAGGGAAGCTGTGTATGTCCCTGGATAGGCATTAAGACTAGGATGTCTATTGGAGGTGGAGCACCCTGACATCTCACTAGGCAGTCCACATTACAGGACTGGGGGGCAGAGTAGTTCAGCTTGCTTTTCCCTGTGCACTGAATAGCTAGGTGACATCATGTACACCAAACATAGAAATTTACTCTCAATATCTGAAATAAGAACAACACTTCTGTGGGGCTTGCTTTCTGCTGGATGCTTTTATTCTGCTCCGGAGTGTTACCATAAATTTGGGTCATGTGGTAGATGTTTATCTTGAGCTTTACAGGGTTTGCTGGTGGTAGATCACGTTGTTTAGGATAGGTCTGATGTTAAGCAGTTGCCCAGGGTGAGCTGAAGCTGACGTGGGCAGCCATCCTGACTGCTGTCATTCCCGGGCTTGCAGAACTCCCCGGGCTGTCGGACCTCCAGCTGCGTGGGGATGGCAGGACAGGTCAGTCCTCCATAGCGCTGGCTGGGACGGCATGTTTGTGTGTAGGACTGAGCAGCAGGGCTCTGAGGCTCGATTCCAGGCTTCCTGTTTGCCCGCCGTTTGCCATGCGGCAGCCGTAGAGCTGGGGTCACACAGGGGTGGGGGCAGAGGGTTGCTTCCAGTTCAGTCAGTGGATAAGGTAGCTTTAAACTCAGTTTAAAGAAAAAGATGAAGGATCTTGGGTAATTGGGGTTTTGGATAATTGAAAAAAAGAATAGACTTGATTAAATAACATCTAAAGAGATATGAGGGAATAAGTAGAAATCATACCTGTGATTTTTCCCTGGAACACAACTTGAGCTTAAGCTAATGCTGACTGTGCACATGAGCAGTTCTGTGGGGTTGATCAGTTTTTACATGGCAGGATTTGAGTTAGTTCTTTGCTAAAACTGTAATGCAGCTTCTCAAAAGTAAGTTATGCTTCTTTTATGCCCTGCAGGAGAAAAGCCTTTCAGCTGCAACTGGGAAGGCTGTGACAAGAAGTTTGCCCGCTCAGATGAACTGTCACGCCACCGTAGAACTCACACGGGAGAGAAGAAGTTTGCTTGTCCCGTTTGTGAGCGTCGCTTCATGCGCAGCGATCACTTGACAAAGCACACCCGCCGCCATATGACCACAAAGAAGATCCCCAGCTGGCAGACAGAGGTTGGCAAACTCAACAGAATTGCCACAGCAGAGAAACCGAAAAGCAGCAGTGCTCTGAGTATGCTCATCCCCATGCCATCGTCTGTCTGTCAGGGCTAGTGAGAGGAAGCTCCTTCTCTACAAACTTTCTGAAAATCAGGAAGAGCTCTGATGGTTGCAACAGAACTGGGAATGGCTTCCCCCCCCACCTTGTTTGTGCATACTTTAGTTTCCCTTAGGTCCTCTGTTAATAATGCTATGTGAGAAACCTGTCATATCTTTCCTCATCCCTTCCCTGTTTGTTTTTTTTTCAATACTTGGGCAAATGCAATCACCAGCACTTCAGGAAAGCAGAACTCTTTGGAAATGATTTTGGCAATAGGTTAAAAAAGTCACTTGTATTGCTTGCTGTTAATATTTCGATGGACAGTAAAACAGGGTGATTTTTAATTTTTATACTAGTATTTTCTATACCAAATATATTTTGTATTTATTCATTTTGGTCTTGATATGCAGGCAAATTACTTGATCTGCATTAGTCAGGGTGTGCAGTATGAGACCCGGAGTTTTGGAAATTCCTTTTCGATAAACGTACAGTATTGCAATTAGAGCATTTTGTAAACACATAATATTTGATAAGTCAGAGTGGTTGGGATTTTCACACTTGCAGATCCTGATCCTGCAATGGGCTGGTGCTGTTATGCCCTCCTTATGCAGGTGACACTGGAGGTTTGAGATCTAAGTGTGTCATCGTTTTTAAAACAAACCAAACCAGAATGAATTTCTTTCAGAAAAGAAGTGTTGAAATCCTTAACATTTTATAAATTCATACCCTTTGCAAGTGGAAGCCATTGTGACTTTTGGTAGAAGTCTGATGTACTGGGCATTCCTGAGTCCACACTCCACCGGAGCAAAGTCTGGGGGAGCCAGACTTCTCTGATGGAGGTAGAAGCACAAACACTGTTTAGAAGCTTTGACACTAAAAATTATGCTGTATTTTTCAGTCCTACTAAACCAGCGTATCAAAATCTACAGAAAAATGCAAAAATGGCAACCAGCATGGATAATTAGCTGGGTCTCTGCTTATTTTTTTTTTTGAGTACAGGATAAATAGAAAATTAAGAGGTTTTTTTTATGTATTGTGGATGCTTGTGCACCTTATAGGAAATTGTTCAAGGCTTTCATTTACCTGTATCAAAGCACCAGAGGAAGTACTAATTGTGTTTTGACTTAAGAAATAGCCACCGTGTCAACTTGATGCTCTTCATGTGGCCTTATACTTCTCCACAGTACTTTGTATGAAACCACCCTTTTCTATTAAATGAGATATTCTCCCTGGTGAATGGATTTTCTTTTACACTGAGTGTAAATATGGCTAAGAAGTGGCATCAGGGGCTGCAGGAGTGCTGTGCTGTACTGGCATGGTGTGAGCAATAAAATGCCAGTAGCACAATGGGACAAGTGGTGCGGAAGGACGTGTGTACGTGTTGCCGTGGAGCTGACAGTAGAGCTGTTGTGCTGTCAGGCACCGGGTGGTGTTTGCTGGGAAACAGCTCACCTGCAGAATGAAATACTTCTTTAGTGTTTATTCATACTGGACCCTTCTCCCTTCAGTCACTCCCACTTAGTTGAGCACTGAGGAGGACGACTTTCCTGGGTGTGTAAATGTGGATAACTAGGAATGCGCTCTCTTGCCCTGCTTTGTTGTTGTGAAATCCTGGTCTTGCTTCTCGGTGTGGGCAAAGCACGGTTCTTGTCTATGTCAGTGCAGACTTGCCGATCTCGGCTCTCACTACCCTAGAATCGGCAGAGACCCGTTTCAGTTGAAAGCAGAATAAGTCACTACTTTTACACTTAAGTCTGCAGTTATAATTAAGGATAGTAGGTTTTCAAACCGCACTAAAGCGGAGTATTGCGCTCGGCGTGCTGAGGTTTTTGTGCCTGACCTTTGAGGCGTCGGCACCCTGTTGGCTCGACACCGGCTGCAGTCCTGCTTCCCGCAGGGTACACGCTGCTGGGGGGGGCTGTGTGTGCACCTCGCTCTGTGCTCCCCGCAGGCCTCGCTGGGGACCCCTCTTCCTGCCCAACTGGATGCTCGTGGTGTTGCTGTTCTCTGTCGATACCCAGTTTTCCAGATTTGTGTGCCAAAGAAAAAGATATTGCTACTCTTTTTTTTTTTTTAAGTTATTTCCTTTTTTTTTTTTTTTCCCCTCGTCCTTTTGAGCAAGAAGTTTGACTTTTGGATGCCATTTTAGCATGCTCTTGACTGGGGGAAGGGTCTCCCGTCTCAGTCCAGAAGCCAATTTAGTACTTCATTTATTTTACAGACCAACTGCTTGCGGCGTTCACCTGAGCAAAACAGTTTGGAGACTGGTGTCGTGATTTAGTAAATTGTCGTGTTAGTTTGTTGCATCACAGAGGGGGAAATGATGGACTGGAGAATGTGGAATTTCAAAACGCGTGTGTCCCCATGCGGAAAAGCGACGGCTCCCTCTTTGTTAGCTGTACCTGGCCTGATGCCTCGCAGCCCGCTCCTGCCGGCTGTGGCTGCCTCTGGCTGCCTGTGTTCGCGACCTGCGGCTCTTTCTGCCGTGGATGTGCGTGAACGGCTGAGCGGCGTGGGCTCCGCTCTTTCTGTTCCTTTCTGCTGTGTAAGGGTTATTTATGGATTAAGTGTCACTGGGGTAACTGCTCTCTTTACACTTTACTGCCTGAACTATATTGTTCAGGCCTTTTATTTTGAACCTATATTTTAAAGATATGGAATCACATTTTTGTCCCTGTTTTTAACTTTTATTAAATAAGAAGTATGTAATGTGACTGGTTTTAAATCATAAAAAAAATTGTGAATTTTCAGGTTTAAATCCCTGTGGGTTAGGTTATATATCCAGGCCAGTGGAAGACCTTGGGGCTCACTGGTTGCAAAGGCAGGACTTTTTGGGTCCTGTTGTAAATTGGCCAGTGCTTTTCCATTTATAATTTTACACGCCACTTCTTGTGTGTTTGGTAGAATGTGTACAGCACCGCTAGGGTTTGAGGTTTTTGCGTGTTGTCTGAAGAGTCTCAGGGTTCGTAACTGTTCTGGCATGGCCTCCAGAAGCTATTGTCAAAAGGTGGTGGTCTGAGGGCTGCTCTGTTGGTGTCGCAGGCTGTGCATGGCATGAACACTAGAAATAAAGAAGAGATGAGAATTTGACTCAAAAGTTGGTTGGATTAGCCCTGCTTCTTCCCGTTCCCGCGTACCTGCGCTCTGGCAGGCTGGCTGTCACCTCCAGGTCTCAGCTGGGAAAGAGGTGTCCAGCCACGGTGACAGCAGCAGCAAATACTTTAAATTTTTAAGCATCTCTGCTGTTTCTTTCCCTCTGACCAGTTCCCAAACTGCAGCAATGCTTATTTCTAGCAGGGTCACGTTTCAATGGAGGAGACGGGGAGGAGAGGGTGTAGTGACACCAGCTTTCTGTCACAGCCTTTTGCTGCAAGGTGACTCAGACTCTGCAGTCAGCCCTCAGAGAGCGGTGACTCAAGGCTTTGTCCGCAGAAGAGCAGTCGTTTTCAGAAGCACGCAGAAGATGAAAAGAGAAGATCCAGTGGATGGTCCTGCTTCCCCCTCAGGAGAACCACTGGAAGGGAAGGCTTTACTGCGGGATCGATGCTCTGGCAGAGTAGCACAAACTCTTTAGCCCCTGGGCTCTGCAGGTCTCCATAACACTTTTGACTCCCAAGGGGTAGGACGTCTTGTCCCACCTGTCTGTTCCTGCTACTGTTTTTCAAGGAAGACTTTTCTAAGTATCGAGTCATATCCTAAACAGGATGTAATTGTTTTATATTGTCTCCATTGCTTCGCTTATGTGAAGCACAACTGTGGATTTCACAGTTCTGTGCTCGCCTTTCTGCTCTTCCTTAGAACCGAGCTGAGTTCCGAGCTGTTGTGTGCAGCCGGGAGGTGCAGTCCGTACTCATCCTGACGGGGCTGGAGCCTGGAACAGCCTCATCCTGGGAGAGAAAATGGCTCGCATGTGAGGAAGCTTTGCTGTGCTGACACCGGCACCGTGCAGCGAGAAGTCTCTTTGTCTTGTAGCCATTTGAAATCCATGTAAAATAGGAGTTTTCTGAAGAAAAATGCATGTGTGCTCAAACGTGTCCTTTGGTTTAATGCTGAATTTTACAGTTAGACTGGCATCGCTTTCCCCCCTGTGGTTGTACAGCCAAACCTTCAGCTCAGGGGCAGCTTGCCTCGTCTTGCTCGCAAACTGGTGAGCTCTGGTCGGCTTGTGGTTAGGGTACTGTAAGTGTGGATCCGTTCTGGAGCTGGGTGGGCAGAGGTGGGCTGTGCTGCCGGGTGGTCGCACGCTTGGTGTGCTCCTCTGGCTTAGGCTCCGGCTCCGGCTGACTCGCCGTTTCCAGCTGTGAAAGCTGCGTGTGCTCAACATCCTGTGAATGATGAAGGTGGCACTTCAACTGTCACCTCTAGTGAACCGAGTCCTGCCTCGGGACTGCATCCGGCTTGAGTTCCTCTACTGGGATAAATCTTCTAACCGGTTTTGAAGTTTAATCTGGAAGCCCAACTGCCCGTTTACCTTCTGTTCGGGTCCTGTAGCTTGAGGCAGGCTATGGCCAGGAGAAGGCAAACTTCTCCCATGCGTGCAGAAGGAGTAAATCATGACTCAGAGCCTGGCAACCTACAGACTAAGGAAACGGGGAGACGGATCAGGAGGAAGCCCCAAAGCCTCAGCCACGTCTGCTCGCAGTCCGTGCGGTCGGTGGGATTACCTTCCCTGCAGCGGGTATGTTAGCACCGAGGCATTTTCTTTCCAGATCGCTTTCATCCTCTGTCAAATGCAGCCTTCCTCATTTTCTGCCTCAGTCCTTGCGTGTAGGAGGAGGAAATGGGGTGAGACTCACATCCTGGTGTGTACAGGAGGCCATGGGCACATCTTACGCGTGCAGGAAACTCGAGGAAGCTGGACCATGCCCTTTCCTGGGGGAGCTTTTCCTAGGTGGGGAGAATACCTTAGGTTTAACTCTCTCCCTTGCAGCGCCTCTTGAGTTCAGAGCGATTTCTTTTCTGTTAGTTATCACTGTCCAGGTAAACCCACTTCACCCTGCGCAAATAATTGCCGTGTCCAGTGTGTGTGTGTGTGTGTAAAACCCCAACCCTGTTGTGGATGCCACCTCCACAGGTGGTTGTGGATGCTCCACCTCCCCCGCCAAGTGCGGTGGGGGGGCTCTGCCACGCTCGTGTGGCACAGCCGCAGGGCTGCACCTTGTCTGGGACAGTGGCTCCGTTTCAGCTCCTGGGGTGTGTGTGTGGGAAGAGTTTGGCTGAAAGCTTGTTGGGGTTTTATCCTCTGAGGAAGGAGGTTGGGGAAGAGCATCCCTGGGGTGGTGCCACTCTCTTTTCTCCTCAAATATTGTGAAGGCGAGTAGATGACGGCAGGGCACTGAACATGATGCATCAGGGAACTATTAGCTGCTCTGCTCTCAGAGGTCTTGGCAATGGGATGCTGGTAGATACATATTTGGGACCATCCACGCATATGCTGAGCAAAAGGACCAGCATTCAGGGTCCCAGAGGCAGAGTTGGCCTATAAAGACCTCCTGCCCTGGGTAGCTGTGTTATGGTGACTGGCTCCTCTTCATCATTCTTTCCAGCCATCTCGCCCACGCAAGGATCAAGTCACAGCTTTGTTTCCCCCACTCAAGTCTACCTACGGCTCCCGGCTGAATTCTTGAAGCTTGTAGAGATTTCACTGGATGGCTACACACCAGGTAAGAGACAACTCTGTTCCTAAAACTACTCCATCACTGATCTGTTCTCTTCATTGCTCCTTGGGAAGGAGTTCTGACCACTTACTGGGCTACTGAAAAGGCAGACCTCTGCAAAAAGAAGCAGCACCCACTGCAGCGCTGTCAGAAAGAAAAGGGATCTACAACGGGAAAAAAAGGATTCAAAGCATTTGTTTGCACATGAAAAACTCAGGTTTGAGTGAAATAGAGAGTCTGAGTAAGTGTGCAAACTGGTTCTGTAGTTTCAGACTCATTTGCTTTCTTCTTTAAGATCTTGGGTTGAGTAATTTAAAAAATATGGTTTTAATGCTTTCACCACCAAAACCTTTCAGCTGGCATCTTGTTGCATGGCCGGGTAAGAAACCTCCTGAAGTCGTGGAAGTCGCTAAGCTTGGAAGTGGTGATAGCTCTTCATGCATCAGCTGAAAGAATGACCCTCTTCGGTCCTCTCGGCCAGTGTGGGTTTACCTCACTTGAAAAGTAACAGTAATAGAAGTTAACGTGTAGACAGCCAGCTCTCCTCTTTGGACTGGTGCAAAACACGCTGTGTAGCATTTGTCATCGTTAGATGAGTAATGTAGTAATGTGGTTAATACGCATGGCCTTTTGCTGTTTTATTAATGGGGATTAATAGTGTTAGCTCCAAACTCACGCTCAGCTACCCTGCCTTACGCTGTGTGTGTTGGAGGGGAGGGTAGTTTCTAAATGATGAACGAAAGGCTCTCCAGAACACTACTTAAATCCAGCAGAACTGTTTTAGGGGCAGGAAGTACCGGCAAGCCAAATAATTTTTTGTCGTACAAGCGGTTGTGATTTTATGATGGTTATATAAGAATACCATGAAAAGAAAATAAACTTTCTGATAATTCAGCCAGTGGGATGTCAGCATTCACTGCCCGAGAGGTGGCAAAGTGACCTCCATAGCGCAATTGTCCTTTCTTTCTAAAGAGCAATTAATTCAAGGAGTGTCTCTTAAAATCAGTCATGGGCTCAGGTACTTCAATATGATTATTTACCCACAAATGCTCTAGTGCCCTGTGTTCCCTGAGCAAAGGACGGATCTAAAGGAGGGTTACACTGGGACCAGGCAGTTGAACTATGCAATGGTGCCTTCCCAGGTACCAACCCAACTGCCACCCAACACTATTTTTAGCGTGCTGCTGGGTGCAGGTTTGACACAGGTGGAGGAGCACCGTCCTTGACGATGCCTGGGCAGACTGGGGAGCTGGCTGGGTACCACCACCCTCTTCTGTATGGTAGGAGAATAAGAGATGGTTGTGAGTTGGTCTGGCTCTATGGTCAGAGCACAGCACAGAGAAAGCCTGCAAAACCATGGCACAGTTTGAGGCTTCTCCTTGCACCCCAAAACTTCTTTCTCCTACCTTTTCCCTGGTGCAGTGATTGTCCCAATTGCATGACCCCCTTCTGGACCTTCCTGTGGCTCCTCCTTTTCTCTCGATGATGCTGGAAAGGTTACCTGTGAAACCCATTGTGTATTTATTCCAGGTACAGAAATGTACTTGTCCCTTTGCTATTTGATAAGCTAATTTTGTAAGGATATTTTTTGCTGTGTCCAGTCAAAAGAGATCAAGAATATATTCAGTTTAGATGTTTTTTTTTTTTAAATTAGTCATAGAATGGTTGAGGTTGGAAGGGACCTTAAAGACCACCTAGTTCCAACCCCCTGCCATGGGCAGGGACACCTCCCACTAGAGCAGATTGCTCAAACCCCCATCCAGCCTGGTCTTGAGCACTTCCAGGGATGGGGCATCCACAGCTTCTCTGGGCAACCTGTTCCAGTGCCTCACCACCCTCACAGTAAAGAATTTCTTCCCATGTCCAACCTAACTCTACCCTCTTTCAGTTTAAAACCGTTACCCCTCATCCTATCAAAGCTGGCCTGCTGGGAGCTCTTGCCTCCAAGCTTGTGTAGCTTTGCAGGAGGTTGTCTCCCTTTTTGCTGCCCACCTCTGCGGCTGCCTGGCAGCTCCCGAGCCCTCAGGCAGTGTGTGATGGCCAGCCTCGCTGAAGGCTGATGCAGGAAAGACCACTGAAGCGTGAGTACGTGCACCATGGGTGTAATCTAGTGTCTGCCTCACAGCATCCCCTCCTGCCATTCTCCAAGGATGTGTTTTGCTTAGTCTCTGCAGGTACCCTAAGATGATTCTCCATGTAAGCTAGAGAGCCTTTTTCCAAACAACATTTGAGGCCTTTACAGAGGGCTACATAGAATACAGATGCATTTATTTCTGATTCACAGATACTAGGAATTACAAAGAAGTTAAAATACAGCATCTTAAGATATGTCCTGCTGTTTCCTCTTGCATTTACACAGGCTATGTGAAGATTTCATCTGATGTCTTTTATGCTACAGCTGAAGGCAGAAATAAGATATTTTTCTACTTCTGATAAAAAGCAGCTATTCATAATACTTTAAGATGCAGGTAAAATAAAAGCAGAAACCCTAAAATACCAGGTTTCCCTGTCTGGGAGCACTGAAAATATATGGTTTCCTTTGGAGAGCTGACTTTCTGTTTTACTTTGCAGTCAACTAATGGTAAAATGCAGTGATTGTTCTTCTGGGTTACCCACCGAGGACAACAGATACATGGGAAGGCCAGGAGTGGTAATTCTGAAAACTGATTGCAAACAGCTGCTCTACAAATAGCACGTAAGTCCCTCTCAAAATGGATGATCGCTGGCCACAGCAAGGCAGCACCGGGGATGTGCCTCCTTGATTTTTGCCGGAGGATCCATGCCAAGGAGCCTCAGGTAGGACATCGATGCTGGGGTCCCACCCTGAAGCGATTGTACACATCCTGTGCTCCCTGATGGGTCCCAGGAGCCTCGTTCACCTCTGTGGTGGGCTTTGAACTCTGGGATTACACTGCCGATGTACTGGGTGGTGGGCTCACTCTGCTTTTCATCTTACATCCCACACTGGGGACCACATACAAAGAGACAGTGCCGAATTCAGACCTGGACCTGAGGCTTGCACAGAGCAAGGAGTAGATCTGGCCTGTTTTAAGTGGCAGGAACACAAATTTCATGCAACACCCCCTTAAGTGAGATCTGAATCAAATGATATTGCTGCATTTTTCTTCTGCTAAGACAAAACAAGATCTTCCTTCAAAGCACCATGTCTCAACGCTTCTAGTATGATACTTCAATTCTAGTATGTCTTCATTTGTAAATACCGTTTAGAAATGAGCTCCAAATATTGATTCACAAGATGAATTGGTCCCTCTTCCAGTGGCACCGATCAGAAACCGGCAGTTGGTGAGGATCTTCACGCTCTCACTCAGAGTTGGTCAGGAGGGCTTTCTCCCCCGTGCTTCCCAAGCCGCCACGCTGCCTCTCACGCTCCACCTCCCCTCGCCACCCACCTCTCCTGTGCTGTCTTGCTGTGCGAGGGGTTATTTTGTCAGCAGCAGTTTTGCTCCAGCTGGGCTTCCAGGAATGTGCTTGAAGTTCTGGTGGCGTGGGGCTGGGTTCAGCGGCAGTACTCCCGCTCGATGCTTGCCATGAGCTCCTCCTCCGAGTAATCATATGATATTGCAGACTGTCCCGATGGCTTCTTGCTGTTGCTTTGTGGGCACCTGCCAGGGAAGAGAACAAGTTATTGATGTTATGGGAGAGAATTAAGCTCTGAAGACACAAGATGGCCCTTCTTTTTTTTTTTTTTTTTTGTGAATGGAAAGATTGAGCTGCATTGCTTGCTGAGACACAGATACTGTGTCACGTCTAGTTCCCATACCCCACAGGCACATCACTTGCTGGCATTTGCTATCACTTGGCATCTATTTTAGTCTGCGAGTTCATTGCAGTACAGCCCTTGCAATGCTCCAGATCACAGAACCACAGAATGGTTTGGGTTGGAAGGGACCTTAAAGATCACCTAGTTCCAACCCCCCTGCAATGAGCAGGGACACCTCCCACTAGAGCAGGTCACTCAAAGCCCCATCCAGCCTGGCCTTGAACACCTCCAGGGATGGGGCATCCACAGCTTCCCTGGGCAACCTGTTCCAGTGCCTCACCACCCTCACAGTGAAAAACTCCCAGAACTTTTTGGTGAGTTAGCTTCAAGGCCCAGCTAACGGACTGTATAACCTTTATGCTAGTTACGAGTTCTAAGATTTTATGCAGAAAGAGATTTTTTGTTAGTAAGGGATTTGAGTTTCAACTAAAATACGGATGCAGCTACCTCAGACTGCTCTTAGGCTTTTATTTATTTTCACATTATTCAGCACAACTCTCCCATGAATGGGAACTGATGTAAGACTCAAAGGGAACTGGTATGGCTTTTATTGGTATTATCAGAGGTGGTTTATGTTGAGTACAAGGGAAATCTATCCCTACCTGCCTGAGGGAGAACAGTGAAAAGTCTTCTGCAAGCTTTGACCACTGTTGCTCACACTACCAAATAAGTTTACTTTATCTTGCCCTCCAGGACTCAAGGGAGGAGACAGCAGCTGACACACGAGCGCTCCTCCTTGACCTTGTAGAGAACTGGGAGGTGAGCAAGCTGGGCTGTCAGGATAGTCATCTCTGGAAGTTGGGGCACGTGGCTCCATGAAATGGAGGTCATGGTGAGGTGCAGAGCTAAGCGGAGACTTGAACTGGTAAATCCAAACTGTAAAGTGCTCTGCCATGCCCCGTCAACAGAGACTGGTGGGCTTACTTCATGACCATCCATTGGTGGAGAACAAATAAGCAAGAAAAAGGTTTTGTATGGCAGTTGGTTGGTTGCCAAAGAAGAGAGATTTTCATACCCAATACTGTGGCTCCAAATCTGTCCCAGACTCGTGTAGCAGCTATTGACTTACCATTTCTCTAAGGATAAGATCTCTCTCACCCTTTGTCTTGCAGCTGGGATGAATTTGGTGATTTAGCATCCTTTAGTGAAAAAACTGAGGACCTATTTATTAGGTGAAATCACAGGAGCTGCCCCAATGCAGATAATTAAATGTAGGATCACAATGGAAGAAAAGAGGCCTGAAATGCTTTTCTAAGGCAACGTTGTCATATAGGGGAGGTGCTTTCATAAGCTGCTCTCCTTGGGCAAGGGAGCATCTGCAGTGTTCCTCAGGCGAGCAGCAGCCAGTCTCCTGCTGCTGTCCCTGCGGAGCAAACGGCAGCAATGGCACCCTTCCTCTGTTCTTATCCGTCCAGGTCAGAAAGGCTTCAGTCCAGCTGCTCTGACCTGGCTGTGTTAGCGCTGTGCCCCCTCTGCGTCAGAAATAGTTTAATGTTTTTCCTGGAGCCACCCCATGTCCAGCTGGCGTGGCAGCTGGGTCGGGGGGGGGGGGGGGGGTGTCCTACACTTGTTTACGCTGCACCGTGCCCTTGATGGCAAGTTCTACTGGCAACAAGTCGGCAGCGAGTAGGATTTAGCAAGTGGGCTCTTCTGCTTATTCCTTTTATTCATTTTCCTCCTCCTGCTGGGCTGCAGGCAATCCGACCCCCACCACAGGTAGGCGAGAGCTGGGAAGAAAGCTAAAAGTCCAAGAGCTCGAACCATACACCAGCAGCTACAAAGCGAGAACTGGGAAAAGGAAACGCAGAAATCTGACTTAAACACACGATTTATTGATTTAAATTCTGCACGGTGACAATCCTTAAACTAATTTTATATTACATGATGAATTGGGGGCAGAGCTCTTGGCAGCCTGCTTGCAGGCCCACAGAAGGGTCATTGTTTCTCTTAGCCGTTACATAATTTCCCACTGTTAATTATTTTTAATGCTTTGGCGTGCATGGTGACCTCCAAGCACGGGAGAAAAACCCCAGGTAAAATCACAACTCATTAAAACATAGATGCGGTTTTAAAAAGACAAAAGCAAACCCAGCTTACCATGTTCGTCCCAGAACTGAGGAGCAGAGGGGGCTGGGTTTATTTAAAGGGCAAAGGAAAAGCAAGTTGATGCTCGTGTTCTTTCTCTCTGGTTTCGTGGCAAAGTTCTCTATAGTTTAATATGGGAAAATCTGAAGTAAATTAAAAAATGAGAGGTTCAATCTCGATAAAAGGAGAAACTTTTGCACCCTGAGGACAGCAAGCAAAGGAACAGGCTGTGGTGGCACAGGCTCCATCCTCAGAGGCTTTCAAGGTGTGGTGGGACAAAGCCTGGAGAGTTCTGCTAGGACCTCACAGCTGATCCAGCTTGGAGCAGGAGGCTGGACTAGAGACCTCCTGAGACCTTCCCCACCTGAACATTGATCTCAAAGGCATGGTGGTGCAGCTGTTTCTGCTGGTCCTGGAATTAAGTGAGAGGCTGTGGCAAGGAAATCCCGAGTGCAGGATGTGGGCAGGACAGGAGCTGGTGGGCCACAAGCCTGCTCCTGTGCTCCTCCAGCTGCTCCAGCAGGAGAGGAGGACCCTTGCTGCCCTCGTCAACGTGCAGCCAGGGCTGTGGAACAGGGCTTGTGATCACGTTGCATCCAGCTGAGAGGGCTGTTAGACTTTCCAATCCGGAAAGTAACAGGTCAGTATGTTAGAGGGGAAAAATTTTCAACCCCCAGATGTTCTTAGGGAGGGAGGAACCTGGAAAGGAGTGATGCTGAGAGGGAAAGAGCTAGCTGAGAAGTGTATGGGAGGGGAATTTGCAACATGGTAGGACAGCAAAGAGGAAAAAAAGGCCAGTGCAACTCCATCAAGATCACTGTGCAGACTTCTGGGTATCTCATTACTAAAAAGTTATTAACAGCTTGAAGAGATTTTAGAAAGCAGCAATAAAAGTGATTTAAGTGGCTAGAGCGAAGAAATTTAGGAAAGAGGAAAGCAAAAAATGTGCTTCATTTCAGCTTAAAGCCTCTCTGTGTTTAAAGATTATTAAGGGAAGGAGGAATTTTAATTTATTTTTTTTTAATGGAAAGATAATGAACTATGCAATAAGGAGACAAATGCAAAGGGCAAAATTAGACCAGAAGTGAGCAAAAAACCACCTTTAAGCAAGACATTGGGGTGGTGTGCCCACGTTCCCAGCAGTGGGGATGGCTGGCAGTGCCACGTCCCTGGTGTGCAGCAGCTGCCTGGCATGGGGGAGAGCTGCCTGTGGGCTCTGGTGACAATACTCCTGAGGGGTGGCTAGGGTGACAAGCTCCTAGGTAGAAATGTGAGTCATGTGGCTGAAAATTGGGTTGGGGTGAATCTAGGCCACTGTTTATTATCATTTTGCTGAGGATGGGAAAGTCCAGGGTTAATCATTAAAATGCCTTCTGCAAGACCTTGCAGCTGAGAAATGGGTCAAAACAACGCCCCGGTAGCTCTGCTGGTGACACGAGCCTTGGCAGTGGTTATGTGATCATTACGGCGTTCCTGGGCTGTGTCATCCCACCCATGCGCGGCCAGACGCTAGAGACCAGCTCCCAGAAGAGTTGCAGGGGGAAAGAGAGGGAACACAGCACGATGAGGAATATGTCTTCTGTGTTCCCATGCCCATCAAGGGTATTTATTAGGGTCTGCTGTAGATCCTTATGTGGTATCACACAGGAATATTTGCGGTAAGGGAGGTGCACACCTACAGCACCTCTCTCGTGTGCCTATCCTCTTGGCAGATAGCATTGTCTCTATATCTAGGTTTCTTTTCTCCCTACCTGACATTTATTTCCTCTTTAATTGGCTTTATGGGAATTTCTTCAGTCAGCAGCTCTATCAAGACAAGGCTGATTTTTGCTGCTTGTAACGTGAGTGTTTATCTAGAATAATTCTAGCCGCAGAAGTGTGAAGGATGAGACACCTACGCACAGTAACTCCTGTTTGTGGCGCTTGATTTGATTTCTTCAAAGTGCAGTTTTTCCTGGAGGCTGGACCATTTCCAAAAAAAAAAAAAATAAAAAAAATGTTTGCATGCAGTTCTTCCCAGCGGAAACTGCAGCCCTGCTCATCACGGGGGGCACAGGGCACTTCACGCGCGGGCTGCGCAACGGGGCTCTGCATATAGAGCATAGGGGTATAGGGGTATAGCATACAGGGGCATAGAGCAAACGTGAGCCAAAGGAAAATAAGCTCCTGCCCCATCATCCCAGATTGGAAAACAGTTTCTGCCGTCTCAGCTCTTCCCTTTGTATGTCAAAGAGGGAGGGGGAAGGCAAGCCCTGGCAGGGGGTGAGGGGCCAGCAAGAGCCTGGGGCTGGGGAGCTCGGTGGGAGACTGCGGCAGGGCTGGGAGCGCACCCCCCGAGGAGACTGCTCAGTTGCCATCGTAGCCCAAAGTCCACAGAGGATGCTGGAGAGCCCAGGAGAGCCCACAGTCCTCTCGAGTGCCCGTACAAGCCTTGTTGTTGGAAAAGCCGGTGTTTTACGAGCACTGCCGAGACCAGCAGCCTGGCCAGGCGAGCTCCCTGCCAGCTGGGAGGGAGGGGAGGAGGGAGGATGGCGGCTGGCGCCTGGTCTCTCATGTCACGTCCACCAACGCTGCTCGGCGTTAGTAGGTCACACAGCCCAACGGCTGGGATCTGCAGATTAGTCTGCTCTCGAGTGCTGCAGGAGCAGAGTATGACAGTCAGAGCTTAACGTTGAAAAGAGTCACTCTTTAGCGTAAGGAGATGGTATTTTAAGATTTAACCTGGGTTTCTTTAACACACGCATCAAACTCTTCCCATCGCTCTTGGTGCAGGCAGACTCGGAGGCACAGTCTGATCAGTAGATTTTCCTTGTGGAAGGAAGATTTCAGATTTCTTTTGTTTGATACCCAGAGCAGTAGGTCCCCATGGTTCCCCTGTCCCTGAGGGATGCTCATGTCTCTAACTGGTGTAGCATGGGAGTGTCTCATGGGTTTTCTTTTATGATTCCCAGGGAGCAAAGAGATATTATCCTGCTTTTCCACATGCTGCAGAGCCCACAGATGAGCCCACAGCCCCTGGGTGAACCAGGGCCTGAGCTACTCATTGGAGCAATCCAACCCAGCTTTTCACAGGCTCCTTCAAGGTGCCTCTGTGACACGCAGACATCCTACCAAATTCTGCATTGTTCATGACCAGGAGTGAATCTCTATGCTGTACTTGAGCTGGAGCCTGGCGCTTTCCAGGCAGCACAACTCCAGGATTTCTTTTTAACTGGCAAACAGATAGAGGATAGAATATTTAGGGCTATAAATGATGTGACACCATTCCCACCTCTCTTTTGCCCAGCAGGAGGCATACAAGAATAGTTTTCCCCTTTATGTTCCTTTTGTTCCAGCTGCTTTCCCCCTGGAAGACATAATCAAAGCAGAGGGTACTCACTGATGGTCAGCATTGTTGTTCTCTGGGCCTGGTGGGCTTCCGGTTGACAAAGCCTGGAAAAGAAGAAAAGTCACGTATTTCAGTTATAACACCAAGGGAGGTGATTCTTCCCCTCCACTCGGCGCTGGTGAGACCCCACCTGCAGTACTGTGTCCAACTCTGGAGCCCTCAGCACAGCAAAGACATGGACCTGTTGGTTGGCACATGGAAATGGTCAGTGCTGCAGCATCCCTCCTAGGCAGACAGGCTGAGAGACTTGGGATTGCTCAGTCTGGAGAAGAGAAGGCTCCGGGGAGACCTTATAGCAGCATTTCAGTATATAAAGGGGGTTTATAAGAAGCATGGAGAGAGACTTTTTAGGCCTGTAGTGACAGGACAAGGGGCAATGGTTTTAAACTGGAAAAGGGCAGATTTAGATTGGATATTAGGAAGAATTTTTTCATTATGAGGATGGTGAGACACTGGAACAGGTTGCCCAGAGAAGCTGTGGCTGCCCCATCCCTGGAGGCGTTCAAGGCCAGGCTGGATGGGGCTTTGAGTGACCTGATCTAGAGGAAGATGTCCCTGCCCATGGCAGGGAGGCTGGATTAGATGACCTTTAAAGATCCATTCCAACCCAAACCATTTTTTATTTCTATGAAACCTATATCTGTCTACAGTAGACCGTGTCTGCTCTGGTTTAAACCCTCAAAGTCATCTCTATGGAGCAATACAGGCACAAGAGAGTCCCCTTTACTAACCACCCTTCTTCTAGTTCTGTTTCAACATTCAGGGCACCTGGGTGGCTCCAAGCTATGGAACCAAAATCACTGAACATCAACTCGTTAAACCTCCCAGTTTTTCCACGAATACGCACTGCCCCGCCAGCTGACAGGCAGCAGAATGAAAATACCTGCTAAGGAAGGAAGTTATGGCAACATAGATCCAATAATTTTCACCTGACAAAGCCATTTTCCTGCAAGGATCCATCTGGAGCAAAATATCTGCCTTCCCCACGCTGGAAGCCCACAGGTTTCCAATGGGACACAAGGAGGGCAACCAAAGCCAAACCTAATGGCATTTAAAATGGGAAGCTGATGGGGCCCTGTGTTTGTCTGAGCTCCCGGTTGGACCAGTAATTAAATGAATGCCCTGCAGCCAGATGCTAATGAGAAGACTATAACTTTTATCTTTTTCCACTTGTTTGTCGTACTCTTAGAGGAAAAGGAGGGGGACAGGGACAAAGGCTGTGGCTTTGCACAAAAGTAGACCCGTTTCTGCTTGCTGTTATTTTTTCTGAGCTGCAGTCCTGAAGCTGGTGAACCTCCTTCATACAAGATACCCTGAGCTTCGTGATAACACTAACGGATGTTAAACGAGTAGCACACGGAACAAAAGCGAGGACTTGGCTTCCAGAAAATAGAAATGAAAAGTTGTTCTGTCAGTGTGGAAAAGAGGAACAGATTTTTTCTGTACAAGAAAGAAGGGAAGCAAAGGAACCAGAGGGAGGTGTGGAAAAGCTTGCAGTTCAGAGCCATCGCCTATAGATCTGCAGTGTTTCTGCAGGGCTGGATGAGATCAAGCAATTCCTCAGTAAGATCAGGTATCTGCTCTTGAAATAGCTCTAATCTGTGCTGCCTCAAGGTCCAGCAGTGCCCAGGACTGGTGCTGGTCAGTGTGGGAGCTACACAGGGGAGCTACCCCTCTGTAGGCAGCACCGGAACAGGGATGATGGCTTTGTGCAGAGTCTTGTGATGATTTAAATCAGTTGGTATCAGTCAGGCTTTCATGTGCCGTCCACTGGATAGAAGTGTCCACCTGGGTGTCTGCTGTTAGTGCATGGCACCTGATTTTAATTTGAGAGGAGATGTTTTCACTAGAGTCCTTCCTTAGCTGCCTCACATCCAGATGGACAGGAATTGAGATTTAAACACAGTGGTCTCGACTCCGATAGGTAGATACGTGCTTGGCAGCAAACTGTTGAGCTCTTCCCTGCTTCTTAGGTGGGCTTTGTGCTGCTATGGTCACCTTTGGCTCCCGTACTTCAGCAGGTGAGGTGGGGCTGCAGCAAAGACACCTCTCTCTTGGTATTGGGTCAACGCCTCTTCCAGGTGAGTCCTAAGTAGCTTCCATTTCTGCAGCTGGGAAGGATCGTTCATGTCCTAGCTGCTTGCTTAAAATTACAAACTCAATCTCTATGAAAGACTTGTAACATCTTTTGATACCTGTCAAAAGGCACTCTGCTTGCTTTCCCTGCTCTTTGGCAGCACTTTGTTTTCTCTGGAAGAGCCTGAACTGTTCTAGAAACAGCTATTGGGTCCAAGCAGAGATGAAGCTATGTGAGAAAGCTGATGGTGAGGGCAGACACTTCCCTCCTGGTTATTTAGCATCCTTTTGGATGTGCCAGGAGGGTGCCATGCTGAGCACTGAGGACTGACTCCTCCTGGGAGTGCACCCCGCAATGCAGCCCCTCGGTCTCACTGTCACCATCACCCACCAGGCTACTGCTTACACCAGTTCCTTACACCAAGCAAAGCACACCATTCATCCTCAGCACAAAGGGGAATACGGTTCTCCAGGAGTGCTTTGATGCTGCTCTTCCCACGGCGAGCACCCAGCTTCCATCACTGCTGGGCAAAGGATGAGTTTGGATCAGTTTAGGGAGGGGTTGGAATTGTACAGTAGGTTGTCTTCTTTTCTTCCGTTGTGGCTGACTCCTCCATGTTACAAGCTGTACGTGTTGTGTGGGTGGAAGACAGAATTAATTAGTCATCAGGACAGAGCGGCTCTGGTTAGCAAAATCTGCTTCTCCGTGCAAAATCAGCTCCCACCTTCTCTGAGGGATCTGTCAGCAGCAGTGCTTATTTCCCAAGAGCATTCGGCATTGGCGCAGGTAGATCTCTACCAACACTTAATCCGATGCATCAGGAAAAACTCAGGGGGGAGCGAAAACAAAAGGCACCTCCATCCTCTGCCTTTCCATTGCTGTCAGAGCCTCTGTGCTTTGGAAGCTGCTCCCGGTTCACCCGGGCGAGGGATGTGTGGCTCGGCGATGGCCGAGTGACACCACGCGCTGGGCAGGATGCGGAGCAGGGGCTGTCGCAGGCTCTGAGACATAATAAAAACCGACCCCACCCAGCCTGCGCAGGATTGCTGTCATGTAGATGTTGCAAATTCAGCAGATAATTAGTATTAGCCCTTTATGTGGGTTAAGATGATGCGCACGTCACGACACTTTAATATTATGGGTTCCTATCCTGCAGCTAAGTGGGTAATTGCTGGCCTGGTTGGCCTGTGCCCTGTTAAGAGATAAATGAAGTCAGCTTCTCCTTTCCGCAGCTTGCAGTCATCTTTTTATTACTCATCCAGACTGCAGCATGTCTCCTTGTTTTCCACCCTGAGCCCAGTCTAAGCATCTTGTGCTGGGGTCTGCTGTGCTACAAACCCCCACATTGTCACCTCCACCACATTCTAAGGCTTGGATGCTAAGCTCGCCCAGCATGTACTTGGGTTTAACGTAATGAGATGTGAGGTGCGGTGTTCTCACAGCCGTTGCACACACAGATCAACCATCCTTTATCTTAGGGCAGCAGCTCCTGGCAGCAAGGCAGAGGAAGAACTGGAAGCAGGAGCTATTTCTCTCTACCGCATCCATCAACCAGCACTCCCGGGGTGCAGCTTTCCACTCCTCCCAACCCACCGCAAGCTATGGCTGGTGTTCCTCACTGGTCCTGCCAGCCTTTCCTTCTCCCTCTGTCAGCTCCAGTGGCTGTGGGTGAGATGGGTGAGAACATCTTCCCCTGGGACTCACGGGGTGACCTGGAGCCGTGCGCCTCCAGGGGCTCTGAGCTGACCCCAAGCCACGTTGAAACCACTCCACTACAGCCTGGACTATTAAAATCACATCGTCTCCAAAACTGGGTGACAAAATTCAAGCTGCCTCTTGGGGACGGTGCCCATGCTGGCCCCTGAACCATGCCCAAGCATTATTGTGGAGACTGCAAATTGGTTCTGGCCAAAACCATGCCAGCTCAGCAGGGCAGACCATCACGGTCTGATGTCATGCAGCTGCTATGGTATTACTTTACCAGTGCAGGTATAGCCCTGAGATACAGTAGAGTAAAGATATAGACTCTGAGTGGTCCCATCATGTACAGGGGAGCCTAGGGTGTGACTGAGCCACCTAAAATATCTACATGAGAGCAGGGTGGTCCCCTGCCGGTGCTGGTCCACTGGGCTGTGGTTTCATAGCTAGGCTTTTCTGCAGGATGTAAGTTAGTGCCTCCTCCTTCCCTGCCTCTGCTGCTCCCAAATTCCACTTCACAAACACCCGTGAACTGGACCAGGGGACCAGTCTGAGCTGAAATGAAAATCCCCCCCTGGGAGGAGGGGCGATGTCAGCCAGAGTGTGTGTCAGATGCAGTTTCCAGCAGAGCTGCAGATGGCTGAGCTGGTACAGCAGAAGGGCAGCACCCTCCAGCGATGCCAGCAAATGATGCGGGTGGCTAAGCCAGGCATCACTGCCAAAACCAGCCTCTCATGAACCCACATCCAGGGTTATCACACGGAAAAAAACAATCCAGTTTACCTAACGTGTCAGTAGGTACCAAACGGCATGTGTAACCCCAGCTGCATTCCAGGCAAAGCACTCCCGGCCTTGCTCCGGTCTGCAGCAACATCCTCTGGCCAGCGCAGGAATTAGGAACAGGCAGTGGACGGGAAGTGGGCAGGGATGCGGGGAGTTCCCACGCTTTTCCTCTCCCGCCAACTAAAACACCAGCTCCCAGCTATTCTGCGCATGCCCTCTGCTTAGTTTTTAGGTCAGGAATGGTTTCAGGGCAAAAGCAACCCATGCTCTGCTGAGTGATGTTGGGGGAAAAAATACCTAGTCAGCAGTTTTCTGAGTCTGGCTGCAACACAGCTGTGCTGGGAGGGTGACACTGGCTGAGGGGACAGCACAGCTCACTGCTGGCTGAGCCCTGGTGAGGTTTCAAGTGCTTTTAAGAAGACAAGGAAGATAAAGTGAGAGGGAGACCTTTTGCTCAGCAACTGCCAGATCCACACCTGGAAATTAACTGCAGAATTGAAATAATCTGAATTTGGATTTTCCCTTAACTGCTTCCCTAGCCCGAGTTCGGAGTTCATGGAGTCCCAGGTGCTCAGCTGGAAAAGACCTTTTCTGAAGTCACCCTGGCCAGTGGAGCGTGGCTCCCTGCACCACTGTAGGAGAATGTCTTGATTCATTTTTGACTGTTAACACGACCAGGAAGAAAATGCTGAAATAAATTGCTAACAGCACTGAATTAGAAAGATCAAATTTCTGTTTGGGGGAAGCATATTTTATCAAGAGTAGAAAAATAAACCTGAGTTCCTGTAAGAAACTAATGGGGCATGACATTAAATGTCCCCACAGGACCCCTCTGTGTTTGCAGCTGGGACCAGCCAGCCACGAGGTGACGCTGCGCCACATCAATCTGCAGAAAGAACATCTATCTGGCTGAAAAAAATAACCAGGCAAAGCTTTGAAGACCTGGGTGTTTTGAAAGTATATGATAGTCCCTCTAGAAGACAGTTAGTACACCCTCTACCTGTGTGATTCCCGCGCTGCGGCTGGGGAGATCGGCTCACTGCAATCACACCCTGGCTACAGTCAGGAGGAGTGACGGCGCTGTGGAAAAGGCTGCTAAAAGCAAGACCCTAACATGTCTGTGTGATTCTTCCATTTCAGGAAACCAACGGGGAAATGCCTGCGGCTACAGCCTCTCCCCTGGTTTCCACCGAGAGCTGCCACCCAGCTCTGTGCTGCGGCAGCATCTGCAAAACCACAAATACCTTTTCTGTGTTGAGCCAAGAAACGAGGAAAAAGCATGTACAACCAAAGAGAACCGAGGGCAAACCTGAAAATGGATGTTTGATGCTGATAAGGAAGAATTGGGGTCTTCTCCAAGCTGGGTTCAGGTTCCCCATCAGGATTTGGTTCCCAGCCTGTTGTTGTGATGTGCTTTGCCCCTTCTCGCTCCCAGGCACCGTCTGAATGCAACAGAGGTGGCTTGAGCCTTTAAATGCAGCCGCATCCCTCTCCACCAGCCCTCCCCACCTGGCCTGACCGCCCATCGGCGCTGCCAGCTTGCTGCTGGATGACCAAGTGCATCGGGGTTCAGGGGGGAAAGCACAACGCTGAGGCACATCACACCCAGGAGAAACCTGACCACAACAGCAGAGAACCAAGTCCTGTTTGCAGGCAACCACTCTCTTCTGGGCAGTGGCAAACCTCTCCTCTCCTCCCATGGGCCAGAATCTGCTCCTCCACAGGCTATTTCTCATCAGCTTTTTCTACTGTAATATCCCCTCATTGCCTTTCCTCCACCTGCCTCATCTTTCCCCATCCTTTCTTCCCTGAAATTTCTTTTCCTGTTCTCCAGATTGCACAGCTGAACAGGGCAAAGCAAGGAAGTTTCCACCATGCGACAGAAATTGCAAATGACTGGCTGAGAAGCTGGCAAGACCGAGAGAAATTGCCTTCAAAATTTCTAGCAAGGAAGTAGTGATGCAACAAAGCTGGTATCGCTTTCCAGAAACCTCCTCCACCGGCCTCCTGGGAAGGGTGGGACTGCAGTTTGCACAATGACCTAAAAGCCTAAATTGCATCCAGTAAACAAGCAAAACTTGGGGCTGCGAACGGTTTCCTCCCTCCTCCTCTCAGGCCAGTGACTTCTTAGGCCTCAAAGAGTCAGAACAGTAAGCCTACGACTGCTTTCTCAACAGGACCATGGCCACCTCAGGTTCAGAGAAAGAAAGCGCAACCAAGAAGAGCTTCAAGTTTGCCCTGAAAACATCTACGACTTCTCTTGTATGTCTTTTATATCTTTGAAAAACACTGGTAATTCTTTGCTGTATTATTTCAAACAACCTGTCTGAGTGCAAGCCGAGATGTGAACTTCCTTCCCAAACAAGAGGCACTGGCAAAAGCTGGACAAGGAGACACACGAGATGCTCGGCATCGGCATCACCATCACCTCACGGGTGGCATAGCTGCGTGCTGCACCCACATGGCCTCACTGGGTGACTGAGGCCCCACATGCCTGCTTCAGGCTGAATTTTGAGGGCCCTAATGGACATTTCTGTGCTGCAAGGCTTGACAGTGTTCCCACCCTGGGCTTGCACTGAGTGTGACCATGACCCAGGGCAGCCGTGGTGATGCGAAGGGGTTCCTCACCATCATTTCTGCCAGAGGAGGAGGTCTGCAGCAGGGAGCTGGGCACAGTGACCCCCTACGTCACCTCATGGCCACATCTTAAATTCTTCATCCTTTCTGGTTTGCCCCTTGTCATTAGATCACCAGTATCTACTGCCATGGTATACACTCGCTCTACTGATTTTTGTAGCTGGGGGCAGCTCTGTTGCCTTTCCGATATGCGATTACCCAGAATATTCATCATTTCAGAACAGAGCTAAAATACCACTTTATGCACAGGAAAATTCACGACCAATAAAATTATTATTTTGAAAGATTCAGTCATGATATTCAGATGTGGAGACACAGGGAAAATGGGCAACAGCAGCCTCCATTCCCATAAGTAAAGATAAATGGGGGAAGCCAGGAGGACTGCTCGTAAATGAGAGTCATTCGGGGGAGAAAGTGGTGCTGGACTGAGCTCCCGTTCATGCTGCAGGAGGGTTTGGAGTTAAAAGGGCAAGGAAAAAAAATATGACAATAGAAGATTTTTTTTTTTTTTTTTTAGTTTCCAAATCTTACTTTCTTTGAGGCTTTTCTTTACAACTTGTTTAAAAAAAAAAGGCTCCTCATACTGAACCCTGCCAAATTTCCTAATGGCAAAATTATTTTGTATTAAAATTATCCTTACCCCATGGACACGCAGTTTGGCAATGGAAAAAATACACTTCTAAAGAGCAAAACTGAGGCAGGCAAGGCAGACAGTTCCCGGGGCCTAAGTATTAGTTTCTATTTTTAAATTTATTGCTTTAGTCTGATGACTTTTGTGCATCTGCACGGAGCAGCGTTTACCTAACAAACAGCACACCACTTCCAAAGCCGAGCTAAGACGAAAGAAGCTGGTGACTTTTGGCCTCGTCACCAGATGATACAGATGCTGCTGTTACTTTTGGGTGGCGCAAAAAAAAAAAAAAAAAAAAAAAAAAAAAAAGAATCTCAGCTCCCTCAGAGGCAAATCCATGATCTGTTAAATAGACTGAAATGCTTCTGTAGGAAGAGCCAGACTGCAGATGCAGTGGATTGGCAAACGTTAAACGGCAGCTTTATGCTCACATTTTTAAACTTCTGTTTACATGACCGACCCGGGGAAAAGCGCGAGCCGTACTTCATAAAGTCCAGCTATTTCCACAAGGCAGGAAAAGAAACTTTCCGTAGCACAGGGAAACTGGAGAAGGGGATGGCCCTTTTCCCTTTTTACCCTTGCACCAGAGAGAAAATGCAAAGAGAGCAGCAAACGGGATCGAGCGTGGTTTGCCAGCAAAGATAAAAAGAATTTAATGCCATTTACGTTGCGAGGAAGCCATGGCTGCAGCGGTTAGCGCCGGCTACGGCAGGGCTCCCCAGCCCAGCGGGGAGCCCCCCCAGGGGATGGGGGGTCCCGGGGAGGGTCCGGCCGGTCGCGGGGTCCCGTCCGGGTCCGGGGCGGGCACTTACCGCCAGCTCGGGCGGGGACCCGCCGCCTCCCGCCGCCGCCTCCCCGCGGCCCCCGCCGTCCCGGGACGGGAGGATGCCGCCGGCGGCCGGGGCTCGGCGACCGGGGGCGGGCAGCCCCGCCGCCTCCTCGCAGTCGGGCAGCACCGTCTGCAGCAGCTCCCGGTTCTCCGCCGCCGCCCCTCTGCCCGCCGGCCCCGCCGCGCCCCGCCGCCGGCTGCTGCCGCTGCCCATGGCCGCCGCCGGTCCCGCAGCCAAGGGGCTGAGCCGGCGGGGGGGCGGCGGGCAGCGCTCCCGGGCCCCGCCGCCTCTCCCGGCCGGGGCGGACGCGGGCGCGGTTCTTGGCCGCTCCCCGCAGCCTGGGTCTCCCGAAACCCTTTTTTTTTTTTTTTTTTTTTTTTTCCAGGGGTAAGGGTGGTGGGGTGGGAATCCCCCCCAGAAGCACCCCAAAGGCCAAGGGAAAGGATCGGTGATGCAGGGGAGGGATGCATGGAGGTTTCTAACTATGCTTTTTTAACCCGGGCTGCCTCGCTCCACTTAATCCTTCCAAAACCTTCAAAAGCAGCCCATCATCTCAAAACCTTTCAAACCCAGCCGGTTCTCTCAGGCCTTCCGAGCGTCTCGTTCCTTACATACATCTCCCGTAGCTGGGGGGATGTCATTGCCATCTTCAGGGACCGTGAAGCCCAGGAACAGCAATCCTGGGCTAAACCCAAGCACACCTCACTCAGGCGGGTCTTGCAGACCTTTGGAGAATAACGCAGTGCAGAAGATGTCATTTGGGGCAGGTTGTGGGCACTGAGTGGCGGTTATGACAGTGTTCCTGGGCTAGAGAACTTTTCTGCCCTGGGAAAGGAGTGCCCCTTTTCTGCCAGCAAAAGGAAAGGAGTTTCAGGGAAGCCCCCATGCAAAGGATAGGACAGCTGGGCACCTCCACAGCCTGTTCCCATGACCAAAGTCATTGTTTCCTGGCAGCAGGTTGAGCCTGTGGAGCAGACCCCTGAACCACCCTTGACTGCTCCTGTCTGTCTTCACTTCTGAGAATGAAATATTTGCGCAATTGTTGGACATTCTGGTAGGTATTGCTAAAATTAAAGAGTACTTGTTAAAGACAAGGCTGTCATTTTCCCCCTGTGGGGGAAGAGCAGGGGAGAAATGTGGCTGTTTGGTTCCCAGCCCCATCTGCAGTATGTGGGTGAGTGGGAGGTAGAGCAGGTCCCGCACGGGTGCTGCTCCTCTCCTTCCAAACCAGAGGCTGATAAAAGCAGGAGGGGCAGAGGTCTGACTCCTCTTGCTGCTCCTCATCAGCAATTGCAATGATTGCATCTCCCAGTCATTCATTCTGCTGGTTCTTCCTAAACCACCAAGCTAAAGCCCAAGAGTTTGTAATGGAGGGGGCTAGAAGAGGGAAGGCAATGAGTGGTCAGATCATTGCCACAAGGATGGGCTTATAAGAATGGGGGTTTATAAGAAAAATGGGGACAGACCTTTTAACATGGTCAGTTGCAATAGGACAAGGGTTGGAAACTAAAAGAAGGTAGAGTCAGACTAGATATAAGGAAGAATTTTTTTAAGATGAGGGTGGTGAAACACTGGCACAGGGTCCAGAGAAGTTGTGGATGCCCCATCCCTGGAAACATTCAAGGCCAGGTTGGCCAAGGCTCTGAACAACCTGATCTAGTTGAAAATGTCCCTGCTCATTGCAGGAGGAGTTGGACTAGATGACCTTTAAAGGTCCTTTCCAACCCAAGCTATTCTATGATTCTCTGAAGGATGTTCTGCAGGAAGAGGAGACCAGCTAGGAGTGTGGGACTCCAGTGTCACATGCAGAGCCTGTCTCTGGGGCGGGGGAGGTGACAGAGAAGATGCTTTGGGTCTGAGGCAGGTCTTGGAGAAAGGCGAAACGATGGATCCTGGTTGTTGAGGAGGAGATGGCAGAGTCGAATGTAGAATTAAATAGCTCCAAACAGAATGCTCAACATATGAAATGGCTGAAGGATGCAAAGTGAGAACTGCCGTAACTCTGCTCTGACATGGCAGCATGTGGTTTATGAAGACCTTCCTCTTGGCAGGGAGACCAAGGCACTCTTGGTGGCCATATGGTCATATTTACTGAGCGGTTAAAGGCAGCCTTGTCTCTCCCCATGCACTGGGTACCTCCAGGCACTGGCACATCTCATGTACATTAGTGTGATGGGCTGTTCCAGCTGGAGGAGAGGGGAGGGACAGGAGAGGACTTTTGACCTTGGCCCTGCTGACTACACTGAGGGAGTTCAGTCCCAAGCTTTAACTCAAGCTGCTTCCTTGAATTAACCCAACCTACATCGTTTCATCCTGGGAAAGAACATTCCTGCAGTCGCATTGCTTTTTGGATAAGATGTAAACATCTCTGAAAGCAGCGGAGGCAGCTGGGGCTTTGGGCTGGGTGGGAGCAGAGGTGTTGTCAGCCCCTGTGGGCTGCGGTGGGGTTGTGGCTCGGGACTCGCCGGGACACAGGGCTCTGCTGCCTTTTCCTGGCATGTTTCTTCCGTCTGCAAGAGGCGGCGTTTCTGAGCTCTCCCCAGCGTGAGCCCAGTGCTTGGGCTCCTGGGGGGCTGCGGGTTGAGGTTCACCATGTGTGGCACATCCCTCCCCAAGGGGAAAGGCTCTGCAGGCACCAGGGACAAAAAGCATTTCCAACAAGAAGTGGGCAAGTTCCTCCTCCTCCATCTCTGCAGGCTGTCTCTGAAGGACTGGAGCCTCCTGGAAAGTTTCCTGGCTGCCCCCATGGAAACAGTTCATTCCAGGGCAGTCCCTCAGATTTGTTTGGAAGCGATGCTGGCTCCATAAACCAGCTGTCAAAACGAGCCAAACGCCGTGCATTTTGAAGCGGCTCGCTGCTGGAGCCAGGAAAGTGTTTAAGCAGCGGTGACCCCAAATGCTGCTGTGGTTTAGCAGTGACACTGAGGGACTCTGAGGCCATTCAGTGATATTTTCCTGCTGCAAAGACTTTAGGACTGCTGAGAATTAAAGAGAAGATTTTCCAAAAGCTAATGGCCCGATAAGCACATGACTTCTCAGAAAAATCAATGAAAATCGGCTATCAAATTCCTCTTTACGATGGACTGGTGGCTTTTAACACCATTTCCCAGCAGGGCCAGTGGATAATCTTTTGGCTGATCTTCAAGAGCAAGGGTTGGAAGTGTGTAGTGCAAGTGCCAAGTATGGCATGTGGATCAATTTTGGATGGTGCCCAGCCAGTCCAGCAAGGAGCAAGGAGCCTTTGCATCCAAAGCGCAGCATTGAGCGAGCCAACCCCCTGGCCACAGGACAGATCTTTGTGGCTTTAGCCAGTGCGAGGACCAATATGGCCCATCCATCTCATTCAGCAGCTTTAGTGTGAGGAGGGGATGGTGAGGATGAAGGACAGGCACCAACACACCCTCTGCCCTGCAGACAGGGCACCTCCTGGCAGGAGCAACACCCCGAGAGGGTGCCAGCACCATCATTTGAGAGGGGGTGTTGTGGCCAGGCTGTATTCCTGTTCACCCCAGCGAGGCATGATGGGCAGCTACAGCACTACCAGTAGTTATTATGGGAGCACCAGACAGCAAACACACAAGGAGTTTGCTTGCTGAGTAAAATAACAGGCTCCCTCTGATACAATAACCCAAACAGAACCTGGGGAGCCCTGTTTTTTCAGGTTTTTGTTCCCACCAGAAATTTTCCAGGCTATTTGCAGTTAGTTCATTGAAGAAGCTGATTTTGGAACAATAAATATCACACCACATGTGTTTAAGTTTTGTCTTTTTTTCCTGATACTTGCTTTATTTTCTTGCAAGTCTTCAATAGAGATAATATGTTCCCTTGGCATAAGAGCTCTGGAAAGTTATGGGGTTTTTTTGGTGGTCATCTATATTAACCACAAAAAGGATTAAAATTCAAAGTTAAAATACACCATGTCAGAATGAATCTCTCCCTCTTGCTCACTGACTAAAAGAGTAGTTTCTCCTGTGCTTTCCAGGCATCCTGAGGTCCTCCTGCAGTGTGTCTACTTCCCTGGGATGTGGCATGGAGAGATGTCACATCATCTTTGCTGTCCCCCACCGCGGCACAGACACTGGCCCACCGCTGCCAGGACCTGGACACTCCTGCCTTGCACCATGAGGACACGCTGGCAAATTTGGAGCAAGCTTGGAGATTTTGTTACAGATTTTTACTGTGGATTTGTTAGAAATCCAGTGCATGTCCATTAGAAGTTTGTTTAGATTTCAAAACAGCTTTTGCCTGGCTTTAAAAGCAGATAATAAGATTTGGTCTCCATGGAGCAAGCAGGAAAACCTTCATCTTTCCAACTGCAAACTGCTAGACTGATGTTACCCTTCAGTGAACAGGTTTATTTATTAATCTGCCTTTCTAGCATTAACTTGTGTGTAGCAAAGGCAATGTGTACATTGCTCAAAGCAGAGCCAGCCTCCGTCACCTGGCTTTCCAAACCTTTTCCCAGGTGTTGTCTTCACCTGGTTTTTCTACAGTTCTGACTCTAAAATCCTGCAAAACTTATTTCTAAGTCTGACAGTTCTTCAGGCCTTTGCTTTGATGCAGAGACCTCATGTCCTGTAAGTCTGATCCACGTCCTGACTTGATGTGGTGTGAAGTACAGCGTGTGGAAAAAGCTGGGCTTGAGAGCAGAGCACAGAGCCAGCGTTGTCTGCTTGGGGACCCAAAGCGGGAGTGGGAGGAGGGAATTGGCTTTGCTGCCACAAGCTGTCCGAAGAACAATAACTGCAAGAGAGAGGCCGGTGAGACACAGAGAGGAAAGGTCCAAGAGGCTGAGACGGAAGGTGGTGGTTAGGAGTTAATGTTCCTGAACCTGCTCCATCTCTGTTGCCACTCAAGATGCTGCCGTGTGCTGAGTGTCCCTTCCACCAGCTGAGGTGAGCTGGAAAGGTGGTTCCCTTGCTGAAGAGACATCCTACAGCAGGACAGGTGCCAGGACACAGTGGGGAAACCACAGCTAGAGAAGGGATGGAGGTTGCCCCTGTGTAATTAGTGGAGCTGGGATTTGGCCCAGGGCTGGAGTTTGACTCATCTAATTGCAGAAAAACTGCTGAGAAGAGATGTTTAAATATAAAAGCATCTTTTTTTTTCAGGACTGTCCTTTCAACACATCTTGGATTTTACTGCACCCTAAGCATTGTTAGTAAACGCTTTTTTTCTTCCCTGCTTCCCACATTTTGAAGGAAGGGCTCTGCTTTGTTCAAAAACATGAGAACAAAGCCCCAGCCCAGTGAAGAGTTACATGTTGCGTGTCTCACCGGGCTATCTTTCTGTGGTCTTTCCTTTGGGAGCATGGAGGGCTCGCACCATGGGAGTGCTTCCGCCAGCGGCAGCTGCAGCCGGCTCCTGCCCAAGCATCCCTGCATGCCAGAGAGGCAGCTGTGGCACAGCTGGAGGATGACGGTATGTCCCGTACGAGCAGCTTGCATGCTGACAAAGCAAGCCCTTTCTGTCGAGTCCCTGTGTGAGGCTCAAACCATGGCCAGATGAGGAAAAAGGCCAAAATCCCACTGTCACCCATGGTGGGGAGAGGGATGTTCTGGGGCATCCTGCGGGTGAGGCACAGCACCATGCAGATGAGTTGGTGTCCACCTGATAGTGCTGTGTTCCCAACAGTGATGTACAGCTCAAACTATATCTTCAAGTTAGTGCCTGCAGTATGGATACCAAGGTGGGGGGATGATTCAAGCTATCTGTGTGGTGTTCGTGCCTCATCAGTAGCATAAATATACCCCTAAGACCTGCTCCGCTCCTTCAAGTTTGGCATAGCTTCCTTGTTTCAAGCCTGGCTTCCCCTGGACCTTCCCACCATGACTCCCGACCCTGCTGTCTCTCCAAACCGGGGATGTCCCCTGGACCCCATGCCCCTGCCCCATCCCAGGTGGGCTGCCCTTCTGCAGGGTACTACTGGGCTTCCTGCTGCAGCTCCTCAGCTGTGTCCTGGTACTTGAGGTAGGACTTCGTGGGTGACCTTTGGAGATGGCTGCTTCTAACTCTGTTGGGTAAACACAAGGAAGTAGGAAAGCAGAAGAGCTCTGCAGAGATCTTGTGGGTGTATGAAGCTAATTGTCAAGAGATGAACCTCCACTTCCCAGAAGAAACTTTGTTCTTGTTCCAGTTTTGTGAGATTGTTTCTCATCCTCAGTGTGGACAAGGTTGAAGTCTATGAAGACTGGCTCATCTCAGAAAGCCTATCATCCCCAGTGTCCAGCAGGCTATGGGATTTCAGCTAAGCAAGGCACTACGTCCCAGACTTCAGCAGAGTCAAATGTGCTCAGTAGGGTTGCTGAGCTTGGACCTCAACAGACTCACACAAGCCTGGGGTGACACCAGGCAGGGTGCAGGTGAGCAGGCAGGTGACACCAGGCCTGGCTTCCCATGGCAGAAGCCACTTTGCTGCCTGGGCAGCATCTGACTCTCCAGCAGCTTTTGCCCTGTCCCAGCCTGGGAGAAGGCACCGGGCTGCAGGAGCGCTTCCCTGGCTGCCTGCTCAGCACAGAAGTGCCACAGCCTGGTGACATTTGTCCAGAGAGCAACAGCCAGCATCACATCAAGGATTGCTGTTGGTGCCCCTCACCAAGCAGAGCTATTGCAAATGTCTCTGGCCAGCCACGTCTCTCCTCTTACACCTCTGCCTCTGGGTGGCCTGGAGCCCTGCAGATGAGGCAGTGGGGGATCACGTAGTCACATAAACTATGGTGACTGGAGACACTGTCAGTTTTCTGGCCTCCAGCCCCACGCCCCTTATCACCACCAAACTGGGACTCCTGTTATTAAATAAATATTCTGCTATTCAGCTCTGCGGAGCCAGGGTTCAAGCCCTGTTTGTGCAGGGAAGCCTGATAGAGAGAGACCACCAAATATAGATGTAATTGAACCGGTTTAACTTGCGCGGGGGGGCGGAGGGGAAATCGCTGAGGTCAATGCCTTACCAGCAAGCAGTCAAACTGACCTGGTATTCAGGCACGCATCTGAGTGGATGGGAGCTGGCAGGGCTGTCCCCCTGGCAGCAGGGCCGTGATAACTGTCCCTCTGTGCCCTTTGCCCACTTCAGGCTTGAGCCAAGTCCGTGTCTCGCAGACGAGCCGGGTTAAAAGCGTGCACTTGGGTAATGTCAGGTTTTACGGCTCAGGCCGTGGAATAACTTGCTGAGTGTCTGTAACGGGATCCTGCCCGGTCCCTTCACGGTATGCTTGACCTATCCTGGTGCTGGCAAACCTGTGTCTCCTAATGAGCCCCAGAGATGAGGCAGGTCTGTAACAAAGATCTCTGAAGCTGACCCATGATAGAGCATACCCAGCTCCCGGTGGGGTGGAGGAGGCAGCGGAGGGGGGACCACCGAGCTGGGTGGCCTGAAGGAGAGGCAGGGCAGGACTTTCCAGGGCTTTATCTGAAAAGGGCGGTGAGAACCAGGTTGGATGGCTTGTGCTGGCAGTAACAGTTGTGAAGAGACCTTCCTTTCATCTACCCTGGCTTTAAAGTGCAAAATCATGTGCTTTTACCTTGAGGGGAAGCTTTTGCATTCTTCTGGTTGAAAGAAGTTGTACAATTTTTGGTATTTCATGTTTGAAGAGACTAATGGCAGGGAAGTTTTTAAAAGAATTTTCTTTATAAGAAAGTCAACCCATACAGCATGTAGCTAATGTACAATATACCTTTCAGCGTGTAGTTAATGATGTCAAGCTGTGCTATTCCAGAAAGCAGGCCTGAGGCTTGGGAGCAGAGCGATTGGCGTTGCTTTTCCCTCTGTGCTGCTGGGAAGTTACAAAAGGGAAGGCGGAGAGCCATGATTGCTCCCTTGATCTCCCCCAAAATATGGGTCACAGATCCAAGGCTTTGGCTCTTGTAAACTCAGTGGCTGCATCTTCTCTGAGAGGCAAATCTGGAAACACAGAGTAGCTTGACTGGATCAGAGATGGGCGAATCAGGACTGCTGGTGAGGAAGATTTTTGCTTTTCCAGCTCATGGAGGAGCAGAGACTCCAGCCAACTACAGTTCAGCTGAATCTCCACACAGTAACATAGAGCCATTTTAGATGCCCTAGAGATGTCCCACATGGAAGGGTCTCTAGTCCAGCCCTCTGCTCAGTGCAGGGCCAGCTAGATCAGGCTGCTCGGGGACTTGTCCAGTTTTGAGTATCTCCAAAGATGTCCTCTTTGATGACTCCACATCCTGTCGGGGAAACTTGCTCTGGTGCTTGACCACCTTCACGGTAAAAAGCAATTCTTTCCCTCATTCCAGTGTATGGCTGTTGCCTCTTGTCCTGTTGCTGAGCTCCTCTGAGAAGAGTCGTGGATGTTGTGACCGAGTAGAGCACTGTTTGCACTAGTTTGTGTGATCAAATTCCAGCTCGGGGGGTGATGGTGTATTGCTGTTCATGTGCACGCAGCCTGCCTGCACGGGCAATAGGACAAGAGCACCGAAGCCTGATTTCCTGCATGGGGGTAACTGTGGGCCTGGAGCAGGCAACCACCACAAGGCTCTTCCCACCTAAATTTTCCTGTGACCCTGTACTGAATTTGCTAGGGTGGTATTGCATCAGCTGTAGGACACAAACCTGTTGGATCTTGGTGGCAAAGACCTTGCCACTGGGAGGAGGAGGAAGAAACTGCTGTGCATCTCTGGGCCCTGGAGCGCCCACCCGTGGCTGCCCCTTGAAGGTCTGTCAGCTTGGCCAAGGGGTCCAGGAGGCTTTGGGGAAGGGGTCCTTCAGGTCACTTTGCCACAGCCCTGCTGCTTCTTGTTAACCTGTGCCTGTCTCAGCACAGGGGGGTGAGCCTGAGCACCATCCCCATCTGTCCTCCTCCACCAGCGCCTGGTGAGTCCAGGCAAAACTTGTGTCCCTGGTGTTGAGCTGCGGAGGTAGCTGTGCACTCTTGGTTGGGTCTTGGGACTGGGGAAAAATCTGGGAACTGTTTCCTCTGAATTCACCCATTCAGCTCTCCCTCCCTCCTCCCATCTGTGCACTCCCCCCAGTGCTCGGCTCAGGCCAGCCCTGTACCCATACTCCCTGCGGCTCCATCCTTCCCTTGGCCTCCCCCAGACCCCAGGAAGCAAAGTTGTCCTTTGAAAAGTAATCTCAAACAAAACTCCGGGATCTGTCACGTTATGTACTCATTACCTTTAATCTCACTTGCAATTTTCTTCTACCGATACTCTGCTTTGCTGTAGGCCTGAACAGTTTATTACCATGATGCCAGGCATGACCTTAAGTAACCCTCTACACCCTTGATTTCAAAAATTTCTGTACAATACCACCTGGACATCATGTCTGCAAAAATCCTTCCCTTTCTTCCTCTAGGGCTCTTCTCCCTGTTCAGCCAGCTCCAGCATGGTATGAAATGTCAGCAACACCTCAGTAGAGCTTGCAGTCAAGTCTGGGTTTCCAACACACAGGGAGAGGTTCCCAGGAGAAGGAGGTCAAGTGCCTCAGGTGTTGGTGGGAATTAGCACTCAAATGACATCTGACAGTGAACAAAAGGAAGTGTGGTTTTGCCCAGGAGATATCAAAAGATACATCTGCTGACGGCCTTTAGTGATCTTCATTAGCAGACCGTATGGAAGCTCGTTGTCACATCTGCTCTTTTGATCAGTTGCCTTGACCCCAAGAGAGACCAGTGCCTAGACCTGGGGTCAGTGAAGTGTTGCAGTGAAAGAGAATTGCAGTTATAACTCAGGTCTCACAACAAACAACACGGCTTTGGACGTCTCTCTTAATCAGTTCTGAAAAATGTTTTGGTTTTAGCCCAGAAGGCACCAAATCATTTGTGTTTTCCTCTGCTCCTGCGTTAGTCACCTGAACCAGGCTTGTTTTCAACTAAGGTAAAACATATTTTTTCCTTTCTTTTTTTTTTTTTTTTTTTTTCCTTTTAATAGTGGAGTAAATAGAGCTCACTACATCAGAGACAGTTAGTTAAAGCAAGTTGATTTAATGTCACTGAGTCATGAGCAAGTCAAGCTTTTACCTACTACCGGCTTCTTCTGAGACATGTCAGGGCATCTATAAGAGCAGAACATACTTATGTGGGAATAATAGGTTGCTTAATAACAAGGATTATTTTGCTGAGCTTCGTGAAATGCCCCTTATACAGATTGGGTATTAAAATCCCGGAGACATTGCTGTAGTGTGTGACACTAATTACTACAAGATGAAACTGTAAACACGTGGTTTCCCTGCGAAAGCGTTGTGTAACCGTCAGTTAATTAAGCTTCCCTGCCCCTGTTGGGGTGGATGTGGTCACCTCTGCTCTGCAAAGGGCAAAACAGGGAGCGCAGAGATGGTTCGTTGGCTGGTATAAATGCTTCCCACAGCCCCAGAGGAACCCAGTGCTAAATCTCATGATAATGGGGGTAGATTTTGGGTTTGAAGTAAGCAAAGACTTATTTAATTAAAAGTTTTGTGTTCTTTTCTTTAAAACCGCAGTTATAAAGGCAGTAGAGGAGGCTGCCTACACTTCCCTTAGCTGGCAATGTGCCCAACGCTTTAATGACTAGATAGCAAGCTCTCACTTTACGGAGCTCCAGATCGGAGGTTGTCAGTGAGTGTCCACAGCATTTCTGCAGGATCTCTCACTTAGATGTAGTTGCAGGGTAACTGTGTCTTCTCTAAATGCACACGGTTAATGGATTTAACTGCGAAGCTTTCTGTGTATGACAGAGCAGTGCCAAGGTGGTTTTTGTGCTGTCATGATATGGCTTCCCATAGAGCAAGGCAAGGATTTATTAACCACTGACCCTCACAGATCAAGTGGTCTCAGTCTGCTGGAAGAGTAAAAATGTGAGAAAAGTGGGCAGGCAGGGCAGGGCTGACTATTTCTAGCAACACAGGGCTCCCAGCAAGGGTTGGAAAGGTGAGGATTTAATTGCCAAGTGCTAATGCCGAGGCGGGCTGCAATTTTTTCCAAGTCTGAGTGGTTTGTGTGCTGTGGAGATGAAAATGAGGATAGCTATTAGCAGGTTAACCGTTGCTGTTTCATCTTCAGGATCTTGTTTGACACCTCGGTGTAATAAGGATGGAAATAATAAATTGCGTGCTATAAAACCTTGTGTGTGGACTCACTGTGTGCTGACGGTGGTGCGTTTCACGTAGGTGCAGTCTAATGCCATGCTGCTTTTAGCTGAGTCAGTCCACAGCACCGGCAAAAGCCTTTGCTCAACAGTTGGCAGCGACTCAGAAGCTGTTTGGTTGGATGCAGCAGGTCTTCCTGGTCCCTTTTGATCTGAGGGGTCCCCAAAAGATCTTTATCTTAGAGGGGTGAGCTTCAGCCTGTTGTGGCAGTAGGTTCCATTGACTTTTGAAGACCTCTTGAAATAGTACAAAGACTTTGGAGTCTATGGAAAACGTGCAGCAAAAGTCACTGGTGGTGGGTCTCCGGCCTTGGGGTGAGACGATCGGGTTTTATTCTTTGTTCTGCTGTTGAGCTGCTCTGTGACCGAATTTATCTTTCTTTCTTTCAGGTACATGCTTGGTGAGCTGTGCCCACTCAAGACATGGTTTGAGCCGTGTAGTTCTTGGTCACACAGTGATCTGCGAAATGTCCACACCCTGACGCTGGGGCCTGGGGGACACGCACATGCTGGACCATGCTGCCCAAAGTACAGACAAGAGCACGCCAAGCACCAGGCCCTGCTGCGTGCCTGTGTCCATTCCTACGTGTCTGAGTGGTAATGCCTCCTCCACCCATCTCATAGTGACTTTCTTATCCCTGGGTTACTCTGTGGTGTGACCGTCATGGAGTGCCCTGCCCCAGCACAGCAGCTGGGCACCTGAGCTAAAAGATATGCTTATAGCCTCAGCCGGTCTCTGGCTGCTTTCTGCAGTGTTTCTAACTCTCCATTGCAAGAGCAAACCAAATGAGGCCATAATCTGAATGATCTACCACCTCCTGAGATGGAGAAGTCCTAGACCGAGATCACAGGTTCATGCCAGGGAACACCACCACCGCATTCCTGCAGTGCTTTGGATGCCTCTGCAGCAGGATAGCTTACAAACCCTGTAACCCATTAACGCTGACTGCTTTAATATTGTACCGAAGTTTCCTTGACTCTATTAGCTATGAGAATGATGCAATGACTTTTAGAGCGTGCTGCTGTTACAGGTGTCTCCTTAAATTGCCATTTTCAGGCATCAGGGGAAAAAAGCCCCTTTTTAAGTTGGATTCAGTAAATTTTTATAAAGGAGAAGTAGATGTGGAGGGACATGAGAACTTCCCAGTGCTTTGATTTTTTACTAAACTACATTGATTTCTTTACCTTTTTTGTAGTATTCAGATTTCTATATAAATTTCAGACATGGCTGTTTAGTAGTCTTTATTTTAAACATTTTTAATCATACTGAAACAATGTCATGGGAACCTACATTGTTCTACAAACGCAGGTTGGTATTGACAGGCATCTTACTGATGATTTCTATTGCTTTTCATGTAGCTTTGTTTAAAAAATGGGAAAACAAAAGGAAGAGTCTAGCCTTTTAAAACAGTTGTTTATTGGTTTATTGATTGACCATATTATATGATGGTTTATTCTTGTTAGTTTTGAATATTGGGTATGGGCATCTGTAAGAAAGGTCTTGCTCTCTTTGAGTCTAAATGTGCTCAATTTTCATGATATCATAAATGAGCCTTTTAACCCTTACAAACCCAAGTCTGCTAATAAATGCACGGGATTTGGCTTGGGATTTGCACACGCTCTGAGCAAAGGGGATCACAAAGAAGAACTCTTCACAATGAAGGGGGTAACTGTGGCAGCAGAGGTCTGCTTTGGGAAGAAGCAGCATATGATTTCTTTCTCTTTCTTGTTTGTTTTGCTTTTGGATTTTTTTTTTAAGCTTTGTTTTTACACTGGTTCCAGAAAAACTTCCCATAAAGAGGTTATTTAAGTTTGAAATGAGGCTTCTGTTAGCTCACCAGACAAAGCTGGAAAGCTCTTCCAGCTCTTCTTTAACACAGATTTGACTCAAAAGCAGACTTTTGAAGGCATTTTAAATAGAGTAATAATCATCTTGAAAGGACTGGAAGTGGAAGACCCTCCACCCTCCCCCTGGTGAATAAAACACAGTAATTTGATGCTTAATGGAGACCAGTGAGCTTTTCTGGATTAGAAACTTGTTTTTTCTAGCTCACTGCCCAAAGACCAATCTGACTTTAGGTCCAAAAAAACCCCAACAAAAAAACCCCAACTTCACTATGTTTTTTTCTCTGTCTAAACCCAAACTGTCAGGAGTCTTTTTACTTTTACAATGTTAAATGAAAATCAACCATAAGTGGTTGTACACTGTTATAACAGATTGAACCGTCTCGAGCAAACAGTGAGAAGAAGCTATTTAAAAATATGCTTATAAAATGCCATGGCTGGAAGCCTATGGAAAGGAGATAACACAGCACAGGGAAACGTTTGCCCTATTTGGTGACAGAAATCACTGTTTTCTGTCACCTCAGTACATGGTGATTTTTGTGAGCACCTCTCAAACTGTGACCATCTAAAGTGTGTTACCTTTTGGAGCCAGGAGTAGACCCCAGGGGTGCAGCCCCCAGTGCTTTCATCTCTGACACGACACAGTTCCAAACACAGACGTACGTGGAAATTGGCTGCTGCTTCAGCCACGCCAGGCACCGAGGGAAGGTGAAAACCTGACCGTGACAGTGGTGAGTGTCTGGGAAACCCTGTATTTACAACTAGGAGGTGTCTCTGATGCTCTGGGGTAGCCAGGGTGGCCACTGCCCAGCACAGTCACCGACACAGAGCCTGGATGTGACTCAGGAGCTCAAAAAAAGGGATGGAGAGGGATGTCCAGCTCAGTGGCATGTCTTTTTACATTGCTCTGCCCTCCCCACCAGGTTCTGGTCCCCTGGGAGTTAGCACAACCAGTGACTGCTTTTGTTGGGTGGTTTTGCTGTGGCCACCAGGTTTTGAAGGCTGTGTCCCCCTCTTCTTCTTGTAACCCCCCGAGGACATTGCAGCTGCAGCCTGGGAAGCAGCAGGAGATGGAGGATCAGGCTTTCAGCTTGCAAGGTCTCGCCAGCTGGAAGGCTGTGGCAGAGCCCCTGAGGGGATGTCCACCTTCTCTTTTTTGGGTGCAAAACCACCTGCTCTGGGACATGCCATTGCCTGAGAAGTAGCTCAGAGGTCTGCAGCTCGCCGGTTGCTCCCAGCGTGGGTTTTGTTGTGGGCTGGTTTTAGACCCTACCCTAAATTTAACTGGCTTAGAGTAATTGATAGCCCGGGGGTGTGTGATGTACCCACATCTCAGGACAGCTGTGAAAGGCTTTCCAGCGATTGCAGGCAGGCTCTGGCTGAGTCCTGTGGTCTTTGCTTGAACAAAGCCATCTCCATGAAATCAAAGGAGGGAGGCCAGTGTGTGGCTGAGGGCTTGCACCGGCGCTGCCTGGCTTTTGCAGGGTTGTGATGTCCCTCACATCTCTGCATGCACGTAGGTCAACCTGCAGGAGGAGTAAGAGACTGAGATACCTGCTAGGAGATGTTGGTCCTCCAGACTCCTGCTGGGCTGGATATAACACCTCCATGTAGCAGTGATGGTGGCAGCTCAGTCCTTAGTGGGTTTATGGCACTTCTGCCACTTCAAGGAGGGAGAAAGGGACAGAGAGTAAAATCCATCTCAGGAATACCTGATGGGAGAGGTATCTTTGCTCTCCTGCCCTCAGACGCTCTGCTGTACCAAGGTGGTTTTTTTCCCCCTGTTGGTTTGAGGTTCTGCTGTTGTGGGATGCTTTTCAAAGAGCCCTGAAAATGCTTCACAGCATTTTCTAGAGATGACCACATTCACCTCATCGCCTCTGGAAGTTAGCGATGCTTTGTTCCCAGCTCTCACCTCAACTCGTTGAGCTGTAGCTTGCAGGGGTACTGCAAGTTGTCTGCTGAAATCTGGGCTCACTCCACGAAATTAGGATCAAAAGCCCCAGCTGACTCCGAAGGCTGAGTTAGGGCTGGTGGAGGGAGGTGTCAATGGCTGCGCTGTGGTCCTCAAGGCCTGGACCATGGTCAAGGCAGGCAGCCAAATACTTTTTTTGGTGTGACAGCAGGATGGTGGTTACTCTTTACACTGTCAGATACTTGTATAAATGCCCGGCTGCTAAATATGTCTGGGTTTGCTATATTTCTGTTCTGCCTCAGCGGAGCAGATGATAGCTGTTCACCTCTCTCTGTGGTAAACGGGAGCCGGGCCAGGTCAGCACCCCTGAGAGAGGTAATAAACTTCTCCTGAGCCGTGGTTGCTCCTCCTGTGCTTGCCAGGCAAGCTCAATACAGCTTTCTTCCCAATTTAACAAAACTTTGCATGATTTGTGGCTGCAGTCAGTTGGACCGGCTTGAAAAATAAAGCAGTTGTGGGCCCTTCAAAGTTATGGGCTACGTTCCTCACGATCCCTGACTTCCCCTGGAGGTGAGGCACTGGAGAAAGTGCTGGCTTGATGCATTTTTGGGTGATGCAAATCAAAGATGTCTTTTTGAGTGTTGAGCCAATTGACAAATAGCGGCTGAGAAGGGACTCAGCAGCAGACTCCTGCCAACTGACGTGAGCCCCGCGCCGAAGCCCACCAGTGCACGCTGCCATGCAGATGTACATCATCAGAGCTGCTGCCACTGGCACAAGCCCAAGCTCTGCTTCCAGCAGCAGAGCGGAGACCTCTGAACTGCCAAATATCTGGACGAGACAAGCTGATTCCCCCCTAGCACTGCAAGAAAGAACACACTGGACCGACATTGTATTTTTATTAGTGCTTCCATATGAAAGCAGCATGAGCACATTAGGAAAAGGCACGCTTTCCTCCCGGCAGTGGTGGGAGCAGGAAATGCTCAGCCAGAAGTTAATGTGTATTTTCCCTAATCACTAACACTACTGTGGGAGACAAGGGCCTGCTCTTTGCTCTCATCTGACAAGGACCATTTATCTTGGCATTTCAACGCCTATGTTAATATGCATTTATTTGTTTGGTGGTTAACTAATTCCTTGTGATGGCAGGGACCTGGGAAACTGGTGATGGCCTTAATTCCTGCTGCTTTCTTCCTGTGGAACATCTTTCTCTGGCCTTTGGGGTTATTGCTATAGATTATTTACAGGGTATCAAGAGGGACACATGGGGCATGACCAGCGCCTTGTTCTCCACATGTGCCAAGCAAATGGCTTTGAATATACAAAATGTAACCAGGCTCAGGGTAGGTGGTGAGTGCTTGTGCTGAGGTACGGCATCATGGCAGGCCCAGGACAGAGGTGGGATGGAGGGACCCTCAGCCTCAGCCATCCCATGCCCCTTGTCCGACCTCCAGGAGCTGTGAAGGGTGTGTGTCCCCATGTTTGCTCCAATCTCACTGACGCAGAACCCTTCTCCCTGGTGGTTCAGCCCCACAAAGAGCTGGCTGAGCTCTGGTTCCCGGGATATTTTAGCTATATTACCAGTTTCTTGCTTTCCTTTGACATCTTATTATCTCCCACATAGCAATAAGTGTGATAACAGGGAATTGCTTGGGAACGAAGCTACTGATCCCCAGCCCTGCTCCCACATGTCACCCTGTCCCATAGACTCTCCCAGAACCTGCTGGCAGACGCTCTCCTAGACGCCCTGGCAAGAACCGTCTGCAGTATTGCAGGCCATGATTTGGTTGAGGAAAATTAGGGATAGGACTGCAGGGAAGGACTCAAAACATGGTCAGAAGAGCAAAACCCTAGCAGTGGTCCTCTGTGAAGACAAAGAGGTAGGTTGGTATTGCCTGAGGTGGAAAAGGCAGTTATCAGCAGAGACTTCTCTTTGGTGTCTTACTGTGACCTGAAATACCACCTTGCCCCTCAGTAGCTGAAAATGATGTTACCTGTGAAGGAACCAGCTGAGAAACTCCAAACCACCATTTTTTTAAAATAAATATTAGTATTCTGATGTTCCAGAGGGGAGGGAAGGGCTGCAACAGGAGCAGCCATGCGGTGCCTGTTCACAGCTGGTGTGGCTGAAGACAACTCCACTCTGTCAGCAAGGCTGCAGCTTGCACCCCTTTTGGCCCATCAGCTGGGGAAAGGGCAGAAGGTGACACGGAGAGCCTGAGTGCAGGGGGGTGTGAATTCAACCCAGTGCTTATCTCCACCTCAGGTATTTCCTTTGCACAGTGTTTTGGTAATTGCCAGCACCAGATGGGCAGAGTGCGTTCTGCTCAGGGCCAGGGCAGCTGCTGGCAGGACTGTGGGTTATTTTAGTATTACTTCTAAAAAAAGGCACCAGGGCACACAAATTTCAGGGAGACCAGAAGGAAGGAGGAAAGGAGCTTTTATAACCCTGGGCAAAATGCCTTTTTCTTTTGTCGCTAGGGGATGACGGATTTTTAATGATTTGCTTTTCCTTGCTCTCTGTGCTACGTAACTGGACACAGCCCTTACAAAACATGCCACGGGCTGTGTAAATCTTCACTGGAGCTGTCTGCGTGTGTGCACGCATGTGTTCATCCACTAGCGGTGATCCAGGGCAGCTGCAAGCAGCCTGCAAAGCCACTGACACTGAGCTCTGGAGAGCTTTCTGGGACGATGCTGCCTAAGAGGGGCTTGGAGTGATAAGCAAAAATGCCGTCTCTGGTTCTTGGGACTCTGTGTCCTCGGCAGTGGGGCTCCAGCTGAGATATTCAAGCCTGATGCTGATGTTGGTGCTGCAGATGTTTGCGGAGACTCTGAGGGATCTGCAGCATCCTCTCCTGGGCGATACGGGGCGATGCAGGCGGTGTTTATCCATCTCCTCCCAAGGCCACCCGTGACCCACCCATCCCCTTCTGCGTGGGCAGCTGTTCCCCAGACACCGGGTGCCATGGAGGGGCGAAGGATGACAGCCTCCCCGAGCGTCTTCCCCGTGGCGGAGGCAGTTGGAGGCCTGCGAGCTCCCTCTCCTGTCCCTACACGGCGACTCCCTGCTCTGGGGACAGGCATGGGGGAAACGCTCTTTCCACACACGCATCCCTGCGGGAGTGCTGGAAACCTCCTGAGGAACACTGGTCTCGGTTGTAGAATCACAGAATGGTTTGGGTTGAAATGGACCTCAAAGATCATCGAGTTCCAACCCCCCTGCCATGGGCAGGGACACCTCCCACTAGACCAGGTTGCTCAAAGCCCCATCCAGCCTAGCCTTGAACACCTCCAGGGATGGAGGAACATCCACAACTTCTCTGGGTAACCTGTTCCAGTGCCTCACCACCCTCACAGTAAAGAATTTCTTCCTTTTGTCCAGTCTAAACCTACCCTCTTTGAGTTTTAAACCATTAGCCCTTGTCCTGTCACTACAGGCACTGGTTAAAAGCCTCTCTCCATCTTTCTCATAAGCCCCCTTTAAATACTGAAAGGCCACAATAAGGTCTCCCTGGAGCCTTCTCTTCTCCAGGCTGAACAACCCCAACTCAGCCTCTCCTCATAGGAGAGTTGCTCCAGCCCTCTATCTTATTGCTGCTCTTCCATTTCTATTTTCTTATACTGTGTCCAGGTGGCTGAGTTTAAAAATGGGTGATCTGAACCAGCAAAAACATCTCTGGGTTGTTTTGCTTGCCAAAAGAGCAGTTACTACACATGGTATCTGGGACCTAGAAGACCAAAATGCCTTCATCTGTGCATCCCCGTGGTCATTACCCTGGGCTCCTCAGAGCCTTGAGCTGAGACCTGGGGCTGTGATTGCTGCCTGTCCTTGCTGCCCTCTGGCAAAGTGTCTGATCCCTGTGTTGTGGTCTCTTCTATTCCTGCTCCCCACCTCATGTGCATCTGGTCTGCTAACCCATGTGAAACCTTGTTCCCCCTCCAGGCCGTGCCCAGAGATTGCCAAGAAGGATTATGACTTTATTGGACCAGATTATGAAGTCCAAACAGCACAGATCCTCTGCACCCTCCCTCCTCTCCCCCATGCAGCTTTCCTGCTCTGAGGTCTGTGCCTGCGCTCATTAGCTTTGCAGATAAACATTTCCGAGCTCTGCAGAGAAGACATCATGGACAGGATAGTAGTTGTGGAGCAGTCTCATCCCTTTTTTTGATTGTGACCTTAGGAAACTACTTTGAGCCCAGGCTGTCATGTACCTGTGTCCTTACTGCATGGAGCTGGAGACATCGGTTCTTATGATGAGGGATGTGTACCTGGGATGTCAGGACTACAGCCAGGGAAGGGATGTGTCAAGGGTGGGATACGTGCCACTTCTCAAAGCTGCTTTTGTGCTGGGATCTGCGATGGGATGGGAGCTGAGGCACTGGGCTCCAGATTTGGGGCAATCATTGAAAATTGAGGCTGGAAGAGGCTGAGGGAGCCTAGCTCTCAGCAGGACCAGCTCAGATATGAGCCCCAGGGCCAAGGTGGGGAGGGGGCAGGATCCCAGGGTAAGTAGGGTGCAAATTGCCTTGTTGTGAGGAATTCATGTGCCAGCACTGGAGGAAAGGGAATAGATGAGAACTTAAAACTAACATTGAGAAATACCAGAAGAAAATAGAAAAGAGATAGGGACAGCCACAGGGAAGGCAACTACTGTAGAAAGCTGTAGAGTAGATGTAATTCTGTAAGGCAGTGTAGGCAAAGAGTGGTCATATAACGCCTTGCTGAATCCATCTGTAATTGATCTAGGATGCTTACATAGTGGAAGCTTTCCCAGCTCCCACTAGGAAGGAAACAACAGTAGTAATTCAGCTCCAGAAACGTATCTGTTAACAAAACAAAATAATCCCTTCTTTGTCCCCAAGGACTGGTGTGGGAAAGGAGGAAAGGGTGGATCTGTTTGAGGGTTTTAGAAGGAAGACAGTATGGGAAATGCTGTAGCCTTTAGAGCAATTATTTCTGTCTCAGCTTCACTGAAAATGCTAGAGGTCACTGAACCCCCAAATGGGAGATGTGGCAATATGTGGTGGAGCAGGTACAGTGGGTCTCTGTTGGCTAAGAGATGTCGCCTGTTTCATTTTTATTTTTTTTTTGCTGAAGTTACATGCGACCAGCTTGTTCTGCTGAAACAAAATGTCAATGATTGATTTATTGATGTTTTAATTGTTAAAACTTTATCTTGAAGAAATTTTCCTCCCTTTCTTAAGTTGGGTGTGCCAACAGGCACACCTGGGGAGAACTAAGCTCCTGACATGCCCTTGAGCTTGCTGTGCAATGAAAGAGCATCTTGATGGATGCCAGACAAAAGGACTAATTAAATAAACTATCCTAATCCTTTTACCCTCATCAAAACTTGCCAGTAACTGCTGAGCAAATCATAATATGACCGAATTAAAACTGTCACGTGAAGTCTTGAAATCATGATTGGGAATTGAGGAATCTACTGTGTCCCCAGGAAAGCTGGTTCAGTGCCTAATTACCAGTGATGAGAACTATTCCCTTTCTTAGACCCATGTTCTGGTTAGTGTTCAAAGCTGTAAGATCCTATGCCTTTTTTTTTTTGCCCATCGGTTGATTCCAGCAGTGCTTGGTCACGATGTTTATCTAGTTGCTCCTCAGCTTTCTCTCAGTAGCACCTGGTAGGACAGCTTTCTCCAGTGTCTTGCTCTAGGGCAGGCTTTTACGCCTCTAGTCTGCCCTGGGGCTGTCTTCTGAACTGCTCCCACGTGGTCAACACCCTTTCAACCCTTTGCTGGTGGGACTGGGCACAGTGAGTGCATTTGGTTTGAGATCATGACAACGTATTTAGATATCCAGGCACGGGTCTGTCTCTCTCATATCAGGTGGCTTGACTTGGTTGCCTAAATATGGACATTGGTGCCATTTGAGAGGCTCCAGGAGGGGCCAAGAAGTGTGGTTGGCAGGGGTGACACAGGAGGTATGAAAGACCTTCAGAGATCAGAGAGGGCAGGCAGGATGCTTTAGGATGTCTCAGGTACCCTCAGTGCCTACACACCCCACCCCACGGGTAGAGACCTGCCTTTGGGTGGCTGAATCTTGAACTGAGCCTCCCCAGGGCTGCTCCACGGATGCTGTCCCACACCATGTAGGAGGGAAGCAGTGCTTCTTTCAGCTGCCATCCCTCTGCCTACAGAGTGGAGGACCTGGTGTGACCCCTGACCATGGGTCAGCCTGGAAGGCTGCTGATGGAGCTGCTATGTATCATCACCCAGGAGCCCCTCTCTGCAGGGGCAGTCCAGCATTTCATAAGTGTGATCTTCAGTTTTCTTGCCTAGTGCATGATCTTGCATTTAGTCTCATTTAACACCAAGGACAGAGTGAGATAGGCCGCTTTTACACTCATTATTCACCACCCACCACATCTACCACGTGAAAACTTTGCAGACAATCTCAGGACACTGAGCTGCTAATGATATGGCTCTACAATGACTTTCTAAAGTCGATCAGTTAAACAGTTTTAATCCTCTCAATGTCATGAAGCAGTAAATCAAATGTGCTCTTATAAAGCAAGGGATTTTGTTTGATCAGCCTGGCTCTACTGCTGAAAGGGTAATGGATGCCAATGTTTTTTTGTCTCCTGTATCCCCATACAGGCCTCTATGTCATTTAATATCAGACCTGCATCTATCCACCTGTGGTTATTTCTTTGTGAAATGCAAAACCACTTTTTCTGTGTTTTCATGGTCCCGTGAGTGCTGTGGGCACCTGCCTCTATCTTTCCAATTTCCATTTTACTTCTTTTTCTCCCTGGTTGCAATTCCTAGGGTCGGACCCAAGGGGACTGACCAGGTAAACCTTGCACCTTGTCCTATCACCGTGGTGGTCACTGCTAGACCCCACAATGAAATTTGCCCTGGCAGAGCAACAGGACACGGCATGGCAGGAGCCTGCTTTTCCCAGTCCCTTTTTTTTGGCATAACTACAATTGAACCCTGACAAATGCTTCTCATGCTCTGCAGGGAAGCGTCCAGCAGATCCCACCAGAAAAATGTGCAATGATAATAAGTCTCCCTGTTTTCTCTGCCCTGTTGGAAGAGTGCAGATGTCATGGGCATCTGGAGCAGAACAGGACCGAAATGTTGTACTATCCCAAAGACAAGAGGCGGGATCCTTTCTTGGTCCTTTCAGGCCAATATTGACTAGGTGATTTCTTGGGCTAGGGATGCCAGCTTACAGCAGAAAGTTTGGTGGTAGGAGGTGTCCACTTTGGTGAAGATAATTGGTGACTTCCAGGGAAAAAAATAAATCTCTGCTGGGGAATAAAAGGTCATTGGAAGCAGATAGAGCAGGGATGGGGGGTACCTAGGAGCCAGGACTTCCCTGCAGATGGGTACAGTTTGGGTGATGACCAAGCTGCCTGCCACTGACCTGGTTAAGAAAAATTATTTCACTGAATTTCACTGAATTTCACTGAATTTTTAGAGTTGGAAGGGACCATAAAGATCACCTAGTCCAACTCCCCTGCTGAAGCAGGATTGCCCAGAGCCCATTTGCAGTTCTGCCTTTTTCTCCTTGGTTATTGACTTTCATGGTTTGAGGCTGGTTTTCTATGAAACCACTCAGAAGTATGGGGTGGGGGTGGGGGTCCTGGCTGCATTGCTAAGCTGGCAAGCTTGTTTTCTGCAGCAAGAGGGAAAGGGTAGCCCAGAGGGCTTGGTGCGCGCAGTAGCAATGAGTGAGATGCATCAGAAACGCTGCTGTGAAGGAGCTCTGCTCAATGTAAACAACATGAGCCTGCCCAGAAACCAGGGGCCTGGGGCTGCCTTCCTCCAAGTTTTGGATGAGTAAGTGCTGAGGAATGCAACCCTGAGGAAAGTTCACTGTTCCTCCCTGGTGACTGACAGGCTGCGAGAGCAGGAATGACCTGTAATTTTCCATGTGGGGCAAGAGATCAGCCACAGTCTCCACGATCAGAGCACAGGAGCTGAGATCAAAACCTGCTTGAGGGAAGTCAACAGTGGGCCAAAAGTCTGCTGCTGGTGTCGATGCCTTCTGTTGCTGCAGGAAACAAGAAGGTGGTGCTACCAGAAAGGAAAAGTGACATCCTTCTAGAGGACATGTATGAATGCAGTGTCAGGTCTTGCTACTCCAGCTCCACAATGTGCTCATAGATCCCAAGGAAGACACCAAAACCAATGGTACTTTTGTTTATTAGTGACCACCGATGACCAGCAAGTGCAGCTGATTGGAAAGCTTGATTTTTCCAGCTCTTGAAAGTCTTTTAACGCTGGTTCCTCTACCTGGCACTTATGGGACTGTGTCTGCAGGACTGTGCCCAGCTTTGCAAACAGCAAAGAAACATGTCCAGTTACACCATTATAACTCTATATATGGTCATATATGGTTACCTGAAGACTTTGTCCCCAGAGTTGTAAATGGTGGGTAAGGAGTTTGAATAGGTGAGGACCTTGAATAGGTAAGAAACATGGTTTTAAAAAATTGAAGACTTTGCTTTTCAACAGCTGCTCATTACCTCCAGAGAGGCTGGTCATCAGGCAAGCAGGCTGCTAATGATGGTGCTCTCAGCCCCACAAATTAATGGGCTGCATTGGGAAATGCAATATCTAGCTAGAATCAAACTAATGATTTTTGTTCTGTTCTGCTCTCGATTTCTCAATGAAACAGTCTGTTAAATTCCCTTGCCGCAACAGACAGGGCCTTGCAGCTCAGGCAGAGTCCTCCCTCAAGTAACAAACCCTGCAGCAAGTGGAGGGCAACCACCTCTAAACTGAGGGGAAAATTATTTGGGTAAATTTTTTTGTTCAAACTATTAAAGTTTTGGTTTAAATCCTTAGGGCTTGTATTGGTTCTGAGGAGATGTGGAACATCCTCCTCAGCACAGCTAGGTAAGTGTGGAGGAAATACTGAGGGCTACGTCCAAACTTGTTGGAGAAAGTGGTGGCCATGAGATCTTGGCCATGTCACCTTAGCGGTATTGGCTGGCAGCCTCCTCCTGCTCACCTACCCCATCTCATCTTATATTTAGAGTATTTAGATTTCTTTTGCTGTATGTGGAACTCATACTTTGGGATTTGCAGGCCTAAGCAGGAACCCTCCAGCTGATGCTTCATACAGTTATCAACCTGCCCGACAGCAACGAATAAGGAATTCAGGATTTGGCATGGGTGAATATGGCTGGATGAGGCCATACAAACAAATCACCTTCCTCAAATCAGGGGAAAATCAGCAGCAAATGCTGTGTCCTCGGCTAGTGACGAGTCACGCCATGGAGTTATCCTCTCCAATTTTCATCAGTTAGACCAGTCACTGCAGTGGTGGGAGGCAGCCAGCAACCTGGAGTCACTGTACATCTGTCCTGTAGGCAATCTGCATTAAAATGGAAGAAAATCACTCCTCTGAGCAAGGAAGACCCTGCCCTGAGCGTTAACCAGTGCCACCAGGTAGGTCAGCTGAGAGCCAAGGCAGCACCCATCATGATGAAGCAGACATGTGGTGGGGACGTGAAGTCTGGGGCCGTAAGCTGTGCCTGGTGGGAAGGGGCTTTGCCGTGCTGGCACCGAGGACACCACAACGGCAGCGGCTGGGGCAGAGGCTGTTGTTGAGCTCCACCTGCAGCTGCTGAGACATGCCAGGGCCTGGGTGGAGGTGGGTGCTGGGGTCTCTCCCGGGGGACCCCGGGGCGGGCAGTCTGGAGGGGGACCTGTGCAGACAGCACGGTTACACAACACCCCACACCTGCCTCGCCCCCGGCTGCTCTCAACTTCCACTTTCTGAGTGCCTAAATTCCTGTCAGCAAAGAAGGTGTGAAACTAATTGGAGTTTTGGGGTGGTGTTTGGTTTTTTTGTTGTTTTTTTTTAAAACACACAGTACTCCACTTCGGGCCAGAAGTCAGAAGAGCAGAGCGTCCTTTCACAGACCCAAAGAGACAGCACGATGACAGATGACATCCTGATGCTGATGACATCCAGATGACGTCTGATGCTGAGCACCGGCACCTCAAAGCAGCCTGAGGCCTTCAACCCAGCTCTGGCCAAGGAGCTGGCTTGAAAATGGTGGTCCCAAAATGCAGATGCGTCATGGAGGAGGATGTATGTGAAGGGGAGAGGGCTCCTCACGCCTGCTTTCCTCCATGACACCAGTGGTAGGTACATGGCTAAGTGCTGTGCACAGCGTGTAGACCTTGGGGATGTGCCTCCAGGAACAAACGTTATTGGGTTAAACCGCTGTAACAGGAAAATTCAAACTCATTCCCAAACATCGTTTTGCTGCAGCTACGGCAGCACGGAGGTGGGACGTGCTTCCTCGCAGGCCCTCTCTGCGCTCTCCCCAGCCATCGTCCCCCGGGGCAAGGCTTTGAACCCCTGCCATGGGCTTCCGAGAAGAGTGGCTGAGCTGCAGTGATAACATGGCCGTTGCATCATGCCGGCCCTTGGCGGCAGCCCAGGGGTCCTTTATTGGGGTAAATGGGTTTGGCTGGGGTGGGGAGGGTGCTGCTGTAACTTTCTGCCAGCCCCCCAGCAGCTGTAGAGGTGGCAGGAGATAATAGGAGATAACAGACAATAATACTATGTGGGAGCTGGCAAGACTTTTAGGAGCTGCCTGGCATTCCTGCCCCTGGGAGCCACTTTCCTGGGACAGAGCAGGAACATGTCCACGCCTGTCCAGGCTGCCTAGTAGGACAGGGTTTTGTGGTGCTTGCTCGCCTGGGATGGAGATGTATATTCAAATTTGTGTATTGGGATGTATATTTAGCTGGGAAGGTCTCACAGAACATCTCCTGGATGGGTGCCTGCATCAGTCCCATGTCCTAAACAGGGCCAGTACATCCTGCAAGCCATGGCCTCTGCTGGCCACTTCTGATATGTCCCAGCTGAGGACAGCTCAGACGCAAATTTGTGACCTTGACACTGAACTGCTGCAATGAATAATCAACTTGAATTTACAGTGTCAGATGTGATGCCGGAGGGAGTACTCTTGTTTTTCTTCCAAATCTACTCATCACAGCAGTAAATTTAACACAGTATCATTATACAGTGGAAAGGGCAATATTGGCTCCCCTGAAGGGGTCAGTCTTCTGCTGCCCTCCTGCCCTGCCTGCCCCTCTTCCAGCCAAGCCCAGCGCGGTGCTGGGCCCTGTAACTCATTGTCCTGGTTCCTGGTGACAGTGACCACTTCAGTGTCATTCAAGCTCCTGGTTTCATCAAAACTGCTTCAGGGAAAACATTTTGGTTGAAGGGAGCAGATCGTTTGCGGAGTCGGATGAGGGAAACAATGTTTAAATAAAGGGAATTTAATTAATATAAAATAAAGTGATTTTTTTTAAGACGGTGAATGTTCATCTTTTCCTTTTCTTACCTAGGTTCTCCCTTTTTTTGTGCTATTTATTTAAAACATGTGGAACCAGGAGGCACATGGGAGTCAGTTTCTCCAGGAAGCAAATTTTTGTCTCCACATGCAGGAAAGTGAATGAAATCTGTCCCCAAATGCAGGAATCGGTGTTGAAAGTGAAAATGAATCGGCGGGCAGGAGGGACCAGGAAAGAGAGGGGGAGAGCGAGGCAGGGGGCATGGGGGCAACACGGCATTTCCAGATCTCTGCCTTAAACCCAGGTTGTGGCCGTTCCCATATCCGGAAACAAGTTTTATACTTGCCCGAATGGCATCCCGAATCTTTTAAAACCAGGTATGACATCCGGGACCCGCAGCCAAACCCCTCCTCTCCGGCACCCGCGCTTGCCGCAGAGGATGCAGGCTGGGTCGGTGGGTTTCCCCCTCTCTCTCCCCGCCGCCACGCTGAATTCCGCGCCACTCCGCGGGACCTCCGCTCTCTCCCGCCTTTTCCCCCCACCGGCTCCGCCGGCGCCAAATTAAGGGGCGGGGCTTTCCCTCCACAATAGGAGGCAGGGTCCCGGCGCGGTGCGTCAGCCAATGGGAGCGCGGAGGCGGGCGGTGGCGGCGGCCGGGCGGGCTGTGATTGGACAGCCCGGCGTTCTGGCGCCAAGTTCGAAGGGGATATAAAGGGGCGGCGCCGCTCCCGCCGCTCAGTCCCGCCGCCGCTATGCTGTCCGCCCGCGTCCCGCTCGCTGCTCGCCATGACCAGCCCCGCCTGTCGCCCGCGAAGGGCCTGTCGCCCATGAAGAACCTGGCGCTGAGCGACAAGGAGAACACGGTGAGTATTGTCGCCCCCCCGCCCTGTCCCTCCCTCCCGCTCCCCAGCCCGGCAGCGCTCTCACCCTGCCCCCCCCCCTCTCCCCGCAGCCCCCCGCGCTCAGCAGCACCCGCGTCCTGGCCAGCAAGACGGCCCGCAAGATCTTCCAGGAGAGCGACGGGAAGCCGGTGAGTGAGGAACGCCCGGGCACCGCGCTCGCCCTTCTCCCCTCTTCCTTTCCTCGGCAGCTCAAGTCCCGGTTCCCCCCGCCCCGCTGCCGAGACCCCCATGGGCAGTCTTCCCCTTCTCGCCCGTCCGCCCCCGGGTGCTGCCCCCGCGTCCCCCTCCCTCACCCGCCGCCCCTCGGTTTCCCGCCAAAGCCCGGCGTCCCCTCGGCCGGCCCCGCCTCTGGGGCGAGCCCGGGCCGAGCCGATCTCCCGCCGCTGCAGGGGCCGCGGGGCGCGGAGCAGGAGGAGGAGCCGCTGCTGCGGGAGAACCCCCGCCGGTTCGTCATCTTCCCCATCCAGTACCACGACATCTGGCAGATGTACAAGAAGGCCGAGGCCTCCTTCTGGACGGCGGAAGAGGTGAGGGGGCGGGCGGTGCCGGGAGGTGGGGGCCTCGTACCTGAAACCCCCGTCTTTTTTGCAGCTATTGCACCGCGGGGGGGGTGGAACCAGGTGATTTTCAAGGTCCCTTCCAACCTAAACTATTCTATGATCTCAGCACAAGAAGGACATGGACCTGTTGGACCGAGTCTAGAGAAGGGCCACCAAGATGATCAGAGAGGGCTGGGGCACCTCTGCTGTGAGGACAGGCTGAAGAGAGCTGGGGATTGTTCAGCCTGGAGAAGAGAAGGAGACCTTTTAGCAGACTTCCACTAATTAGAGGGCTACAGGAGAGATGGGGAGGGACTCTTTATCAGGCAGTGTAGCGATAGGATGAGGCATAACAGCTTTAAACTGAAAGAAGGTAGGTTTAGATTGGACAAAAGGAAGAAATTCTTTACTGTGAGGGTGGTGAGGCACTGGAACAGGTTGCCCAGAGAAGCTGTGGATGCCCCATCCCTGGAGGTGTTCAAGGCCAGGCTGGATGGGGCTTTAAGCAACCTGGTCTAGTGGGAGATGTCCCTGCTCATGGCGGGGGGGGGTTGGAACTAGATGATCTTTGAGGTCCCTTCCAACCCAAACCATTCTATGATTCTTTTCACAATGTTTCAGGTGGACCTTTCCAAAGATCTCCAGCACTGGGAGTCCCTGAAGCCCGAGGAGAAGTACTTCATTTCTCATGTCCTTGCCTTCTTTGCTGCCAGCGATGGCATCGTCAATGAAAACTTGGTAAGTGTGTAGAAACAGTCCTGACAGAAACACTGCTTTGTGAAGATAACCAGTTAACTGCACACTTGAGACGCTTGCTGGCTGATCTGGCTTGTTTGCTAGATTATATAGTGTTGTAGTATTACAACAAATAATGCTGTCTTATGCTAATTAGCAAGTTGGGGTTCCTTTTGTAATCCCCAAATTTGCCTATGCTCCATGGGGCACTGAGTGTTGCCTTATGGTGACACTCGGCTGGTTCAGAGCCCTTGTTCTGCTTCTGCCCTCTCAGGGCTCTGCTCCCTAATGAGGGATAAGTAAAACTAAGAAGTTTTCCTATTTCTCTTGGGACGAAAGAATAACTCTTAACTTGGAGCTGTAAGAGGCTTCTGCTTTTACTATTGTGGTTGTTAATCCACATGTCTGGAATTTATCTGAAGAGGATTCTTTGGGCTGAGCAAGAGCTGTTACAGACAATATCAATGCCTCTAACCTGCAACTTCGTTATAAATGCCTTTGCAAATACTCATTTATTTCCTCTAGGTGGAGCGGTTCAGTCAAGAAGTACAAATCACAGAAGCTCGTTGTTTCTATGGCTTCCAGATTGCCATGGAAAATATACATTCGGAAATGTACAGTCTTCTTATTGACACCTACATCAAAGATTCTAAAGAGAGGTTTGTATTGCCTGACGGTCAAAGGTTTGAAACTCTTAAGTGTGGAGATTTAAATGATGCATATCAGTCACTCTCTGACTTCAGAGTTAATTTTAAGGTTTAAATTAGATTTATATAAAATACCACTGCTGCTTAAGAGCAGCTTTATTTCAGAATATATTTCTCCTTTAAAGTGCATGAGCAAGAACTTGCTTAGATTAGGAGTGAAACTGAAACCACTTAATACTGAAATAAAGGAATGCTACTATGTGTAAGATGGAGTAGTCAAAAAAGGGGAGTATGTTAAATGACAGTAAGCATTCATATGGAGGACCCCTGCACCTAGTAGAAAGCAACGTAGGAATGTTTCTCTGAGTGATCTCGCTTTTATTAAAATGTCATCTCTAAAACCCAGTGCATTTAGTTAACAGCCATAGTTAAAAAGTTAACTTCTACATAGCATGTGCTGCCCTTACGCACTTGACTATTTTGCTTGGGGAGAAGAAAGTATGTCGCACTTGCTGATAAGTGGCTTTTGGTCTTAATTAAAAATAAAACCAAAGTGTGCCACATTCATAACAAGATGAATCAATTCAAGAATGTGGTGTCAAACGCAGGGCTTTGAGCAGTCCTGACTGAGTTACTCTGATGGTGTCTTGTCAGACCAACACCCTGCTAAATGAAATGTTAGGTGGTATTGCAGTGCTGTTTGCAGTCTAGATGGATTTAATTACTGCTACTGTGTGGAAGGCTGACCATGTAATTTCTATTCTAAGATGCTGAGTTCTAGTAAAAGTTCAAGGAAGAACTGCTTATATGAGAGCTCTGGTGTCCTGCCACTGGGAAGCAGAGGCTGGTTGACCTGTAGTTTTGAAAGCTTTGTTCAAGCACATCACTTGATGAAATAGTTCCCATGACAATATCAAGAGGAGAATTCACGTGAACTGGTGTTGATGTGATGAGTAGGTGATGAGAAAATGGTTGGTCAGTAAAAATAGAGCTAGACTGCAAAATAAGGAGAGGAAGGAGACTTAATGATCAGAGTGAAGGTACAGAGCACTTGTAAGTGAACAAGACCATCTATGGCAGGGAATGCTTATTGTACTAATTGTGTTGATGTCTGATCCTAATAAGTTTCATCCTTTTCAGGGAATTTCTTTTTAATGCTATTGAAACATTGCCATGTGTTAAAAAGAAGGCTGACTGGGCCATGTGCTGGATTGGGGACAAGAAAGCCGCGTATGGTGAGTACATCTCTCTGAAGCAAAGTGAAATCCCTTCCCTAAAAAAGGTGGAGGAACGACCATTTCTCCAGACTTCACAGTTCAGAGGGATCATCGCTATCACAGGGGAAGTATGTGTGCTCTGGTATAAGATATTGGTATAGTTCCAGAGATGACGAAAATTTTCATCTTGCAAATGAGCTGCTGATGTGACTCTGTAAAATTGCTGGCAGTTTGGATAATGGTAGCTCGTGTGGCAATCTTCGTGTGCCTGGCAATAGGATCCCATTGCAAATTGCTGTCATGTGCCCAGAACTGAACTGGCCATCTGTCTCCAGCAGGCATCTACAGTCAGAGCCTGTAGCTCCTCTGCCTTACTGGTTCTTGATGTCTCGCCTCAAAGGTGAGATGAGATGGTACAGATTGTTATTTCACTAGTATGAAAGCATTCTTCATGGCTAAAGTTCTTTACGTAAAGATGAGCAGACACTGACCAAAATCAGCTGCTAAAATGACTGCTCTCTTTCAGTGTGTAGTCTTTGAAAAAGGATGGTATTGATAGTTAACCTGGGGGAAGGAGCCTTGGCTTCAGCTGCTTAGTAGCTACTCTAATTAGATTTTACTTCTCATGTTTAAAAGTTTTGCTTGCTGACTAGAAGCCTTTACTGTAATAGGTTTTAAGGACAGGGTATAGCACACTTGAGCAGAAACTTCTTCATCCTCCTTGGAGGACGCAGTGCACTGGTCTATTCGCAACTTGTGGGTATTAATCCTGTTAAGTCTTCTGTGCAATATGACTATCAATCTTGTCTTAACAGGAGAACGTGTAGTAGCTTTTGCAGCGGTGGAAGGAATCTTCTTTTCTGGCTCTTTTGCATCAATTTTTTGGCTGAAGAAAAGAGGATTAATGCCTGGACTCACTTTTTCTAACGAACTCATCAGCAGAGACGAGGTATGAATCAAATTCTGGCAGTTAAGATGGTAATATGCTGTAGTAGCTCAAAGTAATGATATTCAGTTGGAGCCTATATTTTAAAATGGGAGTATGTTTAGAAACAGGCAGTCTGTAAAGCTCACTGAAGTGTGTAAACACGTGTCACTGTGGATCTTGCAGCAGAGAATGAATGAACTTAGCATTTTACTTCCTTTAAGGCCGTGCAAGGGAGTTAACTCTTGCACTCAGTACACCTTGCCATTGGGAGCAAGTGCAGCTGGGATTGGCTTGAACTTCCTTGCACTTCCTCCTGGTGAGGCAGAAAGTTGTCTGCAGGTAACATTGACCTGGCAAGTGCAAAGATGGGGCCTAGGTATTGGGCTATTCGTTCTCTGCTGCTGATTCGAGTGGCTCTTTTAAATCAGTGTTCAGGAAATAATTTTCTGCGACTTCTTTCCAGGGCTTGCACTGTGATTTTGCCTGCCTCATGTTCAAGCACTTGATACACAAGCCATCAGAGGAAAGAGTAAAGGAAATCATCATGAACGCCGTTCTCATAGAACAGGTAATTGTCTGCTGCTTGTTTAGGAACTTGATCGCAATTAAGCAGAAAAATTGGGGAGCTGGTGGGTATAAAATTAACCTGGGTGGTACAGAGTGAATGCCAGTTTCTGTACATAAAATGCTTCTGTTACCTGCAGGAATTCTTGACGGAGGCGCTGCCTGTGAATCTGATTGGCATGAACTGCACTTTAATGAAACAGTACATAGAGTTTGTAGCAGACCGGCTCATGTTAGAACTGGGATTTAAAAAGGTAAGGCTCTAATACACCCGAATCTTCCATGGGAAAAGACAGTATTAAGTTTAATTTCCTCCAGAAACCCCAATCCTAAAATGGCTGCAGCAATATTGGTGTAACTTGTGAAACCATTTAGCTTTCCTATTCGGACACCCAAAGAAGGATGAGCAAAGGGATGAGTTATAAGCAACTATAAGAGTTGCTGTGGTTCTGTCTACTGCAGCTGAAAGACAGGAACAAACCCAGTAGAGAAGGCTTGGGGCAGAGATTTTTACTTACTACATAGTAAGCCTGTTGTTTCAGACTCCTTCCAGCTGATCTCGAATGCTGTCATGTATTCAAGATGCGAGCACCTGTAGTGACTGTAGAATCACCTTTGCATTTCAGATATACAGAGTGGAGAATCCTTTTGACTTCATGGAAAACATCTCTCTGGAAGGCAAGACCAATTTCTTTGAGAAGCGAGTAGGTGAATACCAGAGGATGGGAGTCATGTCGAAGCCCACGGACAACTCTTTCACTCTGGATGCGGAATTTTAAACAAACTGAGGCAATACGAGCTAATGTACATGCTCCCCTCTTGACAGGGAAACATGAAATACACTGAGTCACAGTGTGACTTGATTCCTGTGCTAAAATCCCCCTCCTGAAAAGTGCGGTGATTTTGGTACGTTTTAGGAGGCTAGTGTAGCTCCAGCAGTAAAAATCCCTTTTTATTAGACTTTGCCAATGGTATTAATTCATAGTGTTTAGATGTGTTTCTAACAACGGGTGCTACTCCGTTTTGTGAAAGATAAGGGCGTTTTCCTTATGCAAGACGGGAGGTTATGGGCAGCGACCACTAACTTCTGCTGTTCTCCCCACAAACAGAGGAACAGTTGGGAAACTCTGGTCTTAAATTTGCTGAATACTCTGCAGGAAACTCTGGAGGCAACTACAAGACCTCACTGCTTTCTTAGCAGGTTTTAAGTTTACCTTTTTTTTTATTATTATTGTTTTAATAGTTTGTACACAAACCTGGCACTTTAATGTTTAAAATAAAGAACTGTTTTGTAACACTCGACAATGGTAAAATGCAAGTCTAATTAGACTTTTTGAAACCGAACCTTTAATGACTTGTGCTTCTTTCCGGGTATGTAACTTAAAAAAAGTCTGTGAATCAAACTAGATTTTAAAATCTTATGGAAAAACAGGAAGGAATTGTGGAAGGTGAAGTTGGATATTCTGGGTACTGAAAAACTACATGCAGCTGGCTTCTGGACTTAATTGCTTTTTCTTTAGTATCTGGAACAGTATTTCATGTAACAGTAATAAAGAGCTGTTTGGACTCAGTGTTGTACTGGCTTTGATGCTTCAACAGGCAAAGCTGTGTGTTAATTTCCTTCTGAATTGCAGATTTTCTGAGAAAATGGGAGTTCTGCAGGAAATAGCTGCTGAAGTCACGTGGTTGGTAGATGTCAAGTGAAATGGTTATGCTGAGCTCTGGCTTTCGGATGGCAAGGGATGGTGCTTCAGGGTAAATCCAGCTAATGCGGACTGGAGCTGTGTTCTTTGTGTCAGGAATGAGTATGTTTAATATAACTTTGAGGGCATGTGGAGTTCCTGCAAATGATCTACTGTGAGATGAGGTGGCAATAGGATACACTGAAGTTACCTACTGTGTTGATGTACAAGAAGGAGTTTATTCCATGATCTAATTAATCTAACTCCTAAGCAGGATTGTCCTGCAATTCTCTCTTCTTCAAGCGTAGTTGATATTGAAAATAAATTTTACAGAACCTAAAGCATTTCCTTGAAAGAAAGAATGCTGGAGTTTTCTTCTGCTAAAAATCCTCAGCCTCAAAGTCTGGAATTCCAAGTAGAAGACACGAGGTGGTTCAGAGATGGCGCTCTCATGCCCCTGCACCACTGATGTTGGGAGCAGGTCTGTGACTGCAGTGGTCTGGGAAGAATGTATTAGGGACTGGAGTAGGGATATGTTAAATTGGATAGCCAGACGTTTTTGAAGCACTGAAACTTAAAAGTTAGACAGGTTTCTGGCTAAGTATCAGCATTTTGTTCTCAGCAAATTTGGGCTTTGTGCTGCTTCTTGGCTTCTCTTAGCAAAGCTTCGATCAAATGAACTCTGATACAAACCATCAGAACTGCTGGTGTAGGACTATGTTTAGAGCATAAATGAGACAGCAATAATGTACTGAGATCAGTCTGGACCTAAGTATGATTTAGCAGCGTTCAATTTAAATTCAAATCTGTGAATTTTTATCCTTTTTCTATGTTATGACTTCTCTAATCTGAGTAGGGCCTAACTATATTATAGTTATCTCTTCCCACCTGATTCTTAGTATGTGCCAAGGATCAATAGATGGGAATAATTAGGGCAGAAAGCTTTAATTTGTTATCCTTAATTCTGGGAGATATGAACTGAAACTATTTTTGACATAATGCAGAAGGGCTGCTTGGAGTGGATGTGTGATGGCCAAGTAATCCTGGTAATGGCAGGTAGGAAGAACGTCCCTGCTCTTGTAGGGTAATAGATAGTGTGGAAATGGACGCATTAGAGAGAGATTAGACAGGAATTAGAAGTGACTCAACAAGAGAATGAGACTTGCCGTGGCTGGTATTAATCTTATCCTGGTGCCACTGATGTCCAAATGCCTACTTAGTTTTGGTTTACGTACTTGCTGTAAAGCAAGTCAGTTTTTAATGTATAGTCTGGAGAAAAGCTATGCATCTGGTCCCACCTATTTTAATTCTCGGTTCTCACAAAGATTTAAATGTCTTGCTGTTAACCCTTGGTTTGCATAAATCATGTCCAAGTCTTGGTAAAATGCTTACTGCAAACGGATTAATGTCCAATTTGACTGAGATGCCAGTTGTTTTGACGCTTGATCCTCTTAAGCATTGAGGAGATAGCAATCTTCCACTTCTTTCCAAAAGATAAACTCTGAAAAATAAGTTTCAGTAAAAAATTTAACTGACCCTTTGGAATATGTTTTGGAATGGAGTCTGGGGAACCAGGAGAGATTTGAAGCAAAGTGATGAAAGTGCTTTTTTTTTTTTTTTTTTTTATCCCTGTATGAATCAGAACAGCTGTCTGGTAGGGGTTCTGGCACAGTAATTGCCGCAAGTGAAAAGCGATTAGGCTAGTAGAGGGGGAAAAAAAAAAACCCTTGAGGGATAAGTAAAACCGGATATATTTGGTGGTGTGATACTCAGATGTCTGTCGTTAATTTATGCAGAACCGATCCCTAGCTATCCCCTGTGTTTTTTTATTGCTGTTAAAATTAATGGCTTTAAATAGCAACAGATAAAATGGAAGAAGAGTAACCTCAAGCTTAGTTCCTCTCGTTAAATTACAGTAGGAAATGAATATAAAAATAACAAATTGCATGGGTTCAGGTAAGAAAGCTTCCATAGCTCTAATTGACACGCTTTCACTTCAGGTTTCCCGTCAAACATTGAAAACCTTAGGCGATGCGGAGGAGCAAGAGCAGCACCTTCCTGTCAGCCTCGTCCTCGGGAAGCGACTGCAGCATCAGAGTGTAATGACACAATGAAAATCCCCAGATTTCTCAAATTTCCTGGAGTTGAGTACAGCAAGTTGTTTTTTTTTTTTTGCCCTGGAGAGCGGTTGCAGCTGCTGTGCCTGCGGCAGGGCACAGCCAGCCTGAAGGCAGATCAACAGCCTGGTGCCACCCCCGACGGGCGACCGCTTCATAGATTGGTCCAGGCCGGAAGGGACCTCCAAAGGTCATCTAGTGCGACCTCCCCACAGTCAGCAGGGACACCCCCAACTAGACCAGGTTGCCCAGGGCCTCGTCGAGCTTCACCTTGAATATCTCAAGGGAAGGGGCCTCAACCACCTCCCTGGGCAACCTGTTCCAGTGTTCCACCACCCTCATGGTAAAGAGCTTGTTCCTAATATCCAACCTAAATCTGCTCTTCTCCAGCTTAAAGCCATTGCCCCTCGTCCTGTCACTGCAGGCCTTTGTAAACAGACCCTCCCCAGCCTTCCTGTAGGCCCCCCTCAGGTACTGGAAGGCCGCTATGAGGTCTCCCCGGAGCCTCCTTTTCTCCAAGTTGAACAACCCCAGCTCCCTCAGTCTGTCCTCATAGGAGAGGTGCTCCAGCCACCAGCTTCCTCCCCACCAGTCAATAACAAGGGACTTTGCTGGGCAGAGAGCGGCAAATGAAGAGAGTTGTGCTCGTTCCAAGCCAGCTTCTCACAGTCGGCCATGGCTCGTTTTATTTCAAGCTGCTGATTACCTCTCCGTGCTTTGGTTTCTCTCCTCGTGCGTGATGAACTATGAGAAGTAAGTGCTTCCACCAGGAAGGGTTTGAGAGTTACCGAGAGCTAAGTCCTGGGTCCTGTTTGCGGATGGACACTTGGTTTTTGTTAGGAATTCATCCCCAGGGAGCGTTACTGAGATCCTATGATCTGCATAGCACAGGTAGTAGTTTGGTTCCTGTGGCAAAACAGTCTTTACATGAAGAACAGCTGAAAGCTTAAGCTGAAAGGGGAACATAGTCTGATACATGTTAGATCCTTGTGTCAGACAGTGGTTTTGCTTCTGAAGTTCTGCCCAATTGATCTCTGAAGTAATGCCGATATTGCAACTTCCTGAGCCTGCAGAGAAATGGGAGGGAAGCTTTTTATCCCTTTAGAGTCTCTCATGGACTTCAGTGATGAGATCTTACATCATCGATCAGCAGAAAATGTTAGTGTTTGGGCATCTGCCTTTGACTGTAGCTGTGGGACACTGGGTGGGATGAAGAAGGAACATTAGTCTTCTTTTCACATCTGGGCGTTACTGGTGCCCTGCTGGGTATCAGCTGTGCTGCCATCATGGTCCAGAGGATTAACCAAGCGAACAGCAAATCCCAGGGCATTGACTGCTCACCAGAGCTGTGGCTTTGGCTCCCGACTTTAAGGTTCTCCCAAACCACACTGGGCTTCTGAATCTGCTGGAGAAAAGAGTTTGGAGGCGAGAGCTTCATGTTCCAGAAGAATGGGTTGTGTTAAAGCCCTTCCTGCTGTGGATGCTTCTCCTCTTCAAGTATGAATTCTGAGACGCATTAAGGGTGAAGGAATTTAAAATTGATACCTTTTCTTCCCCCTACTGCTAGTAATTTTTTAAAACTTCAAATATATAGAGAAAAATACCCTAGTGGGACAATCTACAATTCTTTCCAATAACCAAATCCCTCTTCTGCTTTTTCCCTCATTATAATACAGTGTGTAGCTCGTGCCACTGGCAACATTGCTGTGTTCACCAGATGAAGACTCCAGTCAATTACTAGGAGATGCTTAAGCTCTACAGCACTTGGGAGCACTTACGCCATGCTGAACACTTGAGGTTTTTCTTTTGGCCTAAGGGTGAAGACTCCAGTGTTGGACAAACAGTGGTGCTTCTGAGATGCAGGCTGGGGGGAAAAAAGCATCCCAGGCCAGTTTCTGCTATCAATTACTGGTAAGTAATTTGTTTCCAAGTATTGTAGGATTTATCTTAAAGTAGGGGAGAGTCAGCAGTTTTTAGATGTCCAATGCTTGTGAGTGCCGAGCTTCAGAAATAAGGTCTTTTGAGCTGTGTGTTTCTCTTCTCTTTGGGTTTAGGGGGTGCTGCTACTCCTGCTACAGCCTCTCATAGTGTCAAGTGCTGCTGATGTAATCCAGGATGGCTTGTGTCGTCTTTGCTCCACCTTGGGTCAGGCCTAGCAGTGCAGTAGAGTTTATTTTGCTAGATTCTCATTTTAATGAGAATCTAGCAAAATGGATTATCAGGTAACTAAGCCAGTCTGCTAAATCAGTCATTTAAAAACTGATGCGTCTGGCCCTAAGGCAGATGCTTGAAGGTATTTTTTGCAGATAGAAAGATGTTTAGGCAAACCAGTTCTTGCAGTGTAAGTATGTCCTCGATGTGTTCCCAGAGAACATGTACCTTCAGATGCCTATCTCCATAGGTGCTGCTTGAGCTAGAGCACCAGGGGAGAACAGTGGAGTGACCCTCTTCCACTCATTTCAAAGTCCCGCTTGATGCTCTTCTGGATCTTTGACCACTTACACAGCACTGTATTTCATATTTTGCTGGTCTTCTCTGACACCTTTAGCCACATTGCCAGGAGTTTTTCCTTTTGTTCTCCCAGGGAGCTGCCCATCTTGCTTGTCCTTCTAGTTGTCTGTCAGAATCACAGAATTGTTTTAGTTGGAAGAGACCTTTAAGATAATCAAGTCCAACCGTTAACTTAGCGCTGCCAAATCCTCCACTAAACCATGTCCCTAAGCATTTACATGTCTTTTAAATACCTCGAGGGATGATGATTCAACCTGGACAGCCTTTTCCCAATGCTTGACAATGCTTCTTTCAGTGAAGAAATTTTTCCTAATATCCAATCTAAGCCTCCCCTGGCACAACTTGAGGCCGTTTACTCCTCTCCTATTGCCTGTTAATTGGGAGATGAGACCGACCCCCACCTCTGTACACCCTCCTTTCAGGGAGTTGTAGAGAGTGAGAAGGTCTCTCCTCAGCCTCCTTTTCTCCAGGCTCAACAACCCCAGCTCCCTCAGCTGCTCCTCATAAGACTTATTCTCCAGACCCCTCACCAGCTTTGTTGCCCTTCTCCAGACCCAATGTCTTTCTTGTAGTGAGGGTCCCAAAACTGAACACGATACTTGAGATGGGGCCTCACCAGTGCTGAGTACAGGGGGACAATCACTTCCCTGGTCCTACTCACCGTGCTGTTCCTGATACAGGCCAGGATGCTGTTGGCCTTCTGGGCTATCTGGGCACACTGCTGGCTCTTATTAAGCCGTCTCCTTGATGGTCTCCAAGGTGTTACCCCAATGATCTAGCTCAGAGGCAGTTGCAAGCTCATGTAGATCTTGGTCAGGCAGCAGCAAACACCAAGCCCTGCTTTGCTGGTGTTTAGCATCCTTCTGCAGCCTCATGCATGGCTCTACTGCCAGGGACTGCAGTGCATCGGCCTTGTGACTGGTGCTGGCCAAAGCTTTCTCGCTTCCCTTCGGAAGATGCTGCCTCATTAAAATGAAAATATTTTGTCAAAATTTATCTCTGAAATACTCAACTGGCAAAACCCTGATGTGATTCAAAATCGAGATGAAGCGTGTGGCTTCAGCAGTGTTTCTTGTGGTGACTTTCTCACTTCCTCTGCACTTTTTAATGTAATGATTTCGTTTTGATGTCATCCAGGAGCTTTCAGTAAGTGTGTTAGTGTCAGTGCTTCAGAACAGATCTCCATCCTCCCAGCTCTGGATCACTGCTCTGGGAGACATTGAAATGTGTTTTCCCAATTCAGGACACAAATAAACAGCAGTCTCGAGTTGCCACCTGCTTTAGTTTAACCTCAGTTCCGTATCTAGCAGAGAATATGCTGACAGCTGGATTTCCATATACCTCTGTCTCTCCTTGGTATTGAATTGAATGATTTATCGCTTCTTTGAATTTATTTTCAGGGTGATCTTAACACGACCCCCCGAAAAAAAGCCCCAAACCCTACATTTCCCTGCTTTAAAAGTTAACGTTGAGCAGACAGCAGTGAGCTGGTAGGGAAGCTGTGGAGCAACGAGCAGTCGTTGGATGAATGCGAGAGGCAGGGAGCGTACTAGAAATGAGCATTTCACAGTGGAGAAATGTTAGCTGGGCCAAGTGTTCTGGCTGTAAATTTCTGCACTGCCACTTAAATGCAATCTCAGCTATAAGGAGGACCGAAATGTAATTCCCTCGTAAAAGGAATAGAAATATTAATTGTATATTGGATTCTGTAATAACTTTAAGCAGAACAGCCTGTAGCGTTATTGAAGACTTAGTAATAACTTTGCTGTTTCAATTACTGCTTCTGGAAATTGTGTCTCATTCTATTGATATAACTATTACAGTTGCTCTTAATAATACTGTAAATATGTGCGGATATACAGACTTTGAAAAAGTTACTTTGATCTGGGTTTATTTCCATGTGTGAACTAACACTGGCAAACATTGGGTAACTTAACAGGATTATTTTTTAATACTCATTTCCATAAAACGGTTATCCCTTGTCAAATTGAAAAGCTATTTACTATGGTAAGTAGGCTAATTTTATGATAAGTTTTTAATCTTGCTACCTTTCCATTATTTATCTGTGATACTGCATTTCCCACTACTAAATCCCCAGGATTATATATGAAATAGTAGGATGGCTGGGTTGCATTTAAATTAATTAAAGCAAAAATGTTTCAAATAAAATGTTAAATATTGCTGTGTAGATACTCAAGAAGCAGATGCGATTTCACCACTTATCTCCCCAAATAACACACGCAAAAACAGATTGAGACACATTTAAATATGCGTATACACTCAAGCGCTGCTCTTCAGGCTCCCCAGGGGGGAGTGAATTTTGTGTGGCTTAGAGAAAATTGTTCCTGATGGAGTAATTTTGCCTGAAGGAGCCATTTAGGAATGGGCTTTCCAAAAACGATCATCATGCAACTGGTCCCGGTGGCTGTGTTGAGATGAGCTGGCAGGGTGCTGCTGTGCCCCTTGGGGTGGCGCATCCGGTTCTGAAGGAGGTCTGCAGGCAGAGGGGTGCTCCATCCCCTCCTCTTGCCTGTACGCACATGGCTTCTCTGAGCTCAAACCTTATTTCTCCTCGAGTTAGGCCCCTGCCACACCACAGCAGTTAATCTAAAAGCTTATTTTGGAGTAATTTGTGCCGGATCGCATGCTGCCTTATTGCACGCACTACATCTGGCTGTCACCAGGGGGGCTCCTTGGTAAAGAAAGCAACAGCCGCTCCGGCAGTTCAGGCGACGGTGCCAAGCACCGGCTCTTTGTGAAGTGCCAGGTGACTGTCACATCTGGGGGGGAAAGCTGGGATGCTGGGGCTCTCCCTCCCTATGGCAATGTAAATGTGGTCGGTATTTGTTTGCTTACTGAGTGCAGGGTGAGAGGTTACACGCGCAAATCCTGCCCTCCACAAGATTTTGTAGCAGACTGTCTCCTTCCATGTTCCAGGCTGATGGGTTTTTTGGGGTGGGCTGCCTGTTCTGCAGCATAGGTGCTTCTCATGTAACCTCCCAAACATGGGACTACATGGAAGTGCATCATATGTGCTGAATTTTCCAGGCAACACGACAGCTGAGGATGGGGATGGTTTTCTACTACATGTGCCATGCGTTTTAGGGAATGTCAGAACTCTTGTTAGCGCTCTCTTGCACCCGCCGCTCTGGGTGTCCTTTCTGGACTGTGCTGAGCTCTTTTTTGGGATGTTGGGGACATAGCAAACAAGCAGTATAGCTGCTGCTGTAGAGAAGGACTTTTCAGGACGCAACCACAAGCACCCTCAGCAGGGACAGATCCTAGTGTCTGTTAATCTTGATTTCTTCCCTCAGGAATCAGGGTCATGTCTCTCCTTCCAGCCTTCAGCAGATAAAAACAATCCAAGCAGAAAGGTGGATTTAGTGGGGTTGTTGGGAGGGTGTGATGAGGAGAGTGCAGAGAAGTGTTCTTCATTTTATCCTGCAAATCCTCTAATTGGGGTTGGTTCTCAGCTCAGGGTAGTGTCAGTCCGGGAATAATTTATATCAGGTGCAATCACACAGTGAATTGAGGATGAGGTGTCAAAGGTGAGTTTAGTTGATCTGAACATTAATGCATGCCCTCCCTCTGCTGCTGAACAAAGCACAAGGTGATATTTAACCCAGGTGGAAGGTGGTTCTTGTTTCCAGTGGCTTCACCTGAAGGGTTTTCTCGCTGAGAAAACCATGTATTGCTGTGCTGGTAGTTCATTTAAGATGTACTGTGCTATAAACTGAGATGTCATGTCTTCTGAACACCTGCAGGGGGTTCCCTACGATGCGGTTACCCAGGTGGCTTTGAGGACCAAGCCTGTGTTCGTACAGGTGCTGGCACGGGGTGATGCTGGAGATGTGGCTGCTAGCAAGGGATGGAGCCGGCTGCAGCGAGGTGCCCGACCTCAGCTCTTCCTGCTGCAGCCCCACCGCACCTGGGCACAGCAGCACCTGCCTCGGAATGTGGCTTGTACCTACACCCATCCAGGAACAGCTCTCCAGCAGCCAGCGAGAGTGATTCAGAGCTGCCACAAATGCCTGGCTGTGAGAACTCAGAAGGAGTTTCCCCTGTCTTAGGTGAGCCCTTTAAATCATTTTATTTGGGGTCAGCTGCGACCTCCTCATCACACATTGAAAACATTAAAGGTCTGTCTTGCATCTTCCACATGCCAAAAGGGCAAAATCCAACTTAAAAGTGCCATGGAAACAGTCTGAAGCAATACAGTCTGCCGTGCTGCAGGTGCTGTGCCTACAGCCGCCCCAGGTAATCACTGTGCTTTGTTGACAAAGCATGAGGTTGTGCATCTCATTCTAAATATTTGCCAGAAGGTTTGCTTGGGAATGGTGAATATTGTGACACAGGATAGGTAAAAAAAGAGCTCTCACTGGTAATTTTTCGGTCTTTGGTTTTCACAGTGTGAGATGTCATTTTTCAGAAAAGCTGTACATCCTCCCCCCCCGCTCCCAGTTCAATCACAGCATCTTTGCAAATCAGGCCTTTTGTGCCTCCCAAAATCAAGCTCTTAAACAAAATAGAAGACAGAGCAATGAAAAAAAAAAAGACCTTGAAGTCATAAAAGTAAGGGTACTATTATGGGGGCTGTTATGCCCCATGCTTCATCTTAGAGTCCACTGAAGGAAGATTGGAAAAGATGTCTCACCTTTGTGTAGAACTCGGGAAGTAGGTTCACAGGCTTTTCAAGTTGTTTGTGCCAAAGAGAGACAAGAGACTCATCAAGAGGAACAAGTGGGCTACTGTGAACCACAAATGACTTGATCCTGCCCTTGCTGAAGTGAATGGCACAACTCAGTATTGTCTGTAATGAGGGTGAGAGCAGGCTGTAAGGCTCCTGCAAACCCTACTCTAATTAACTAACCTCTGCCTTAGTGTTTCCTGGGAGCTCGGGGTGATGCTCTGTTATGTGCTGCGGGAGCCCCCTTGGTCCTGAGGCTTTGCAAATCCTGTTTGAGACCTCCTGAGAGGTGAGTTAAAAACAGTACTTTTTTTTTTTTTTCCCTAAGAAAAATAAAAGCCTTTTCTTGCTTTGGGAGCCCTGAGAGCCTTGTGGTAAGGAGGCTGCTTCTGACTTTGTGCTGGAGGTTCTGCTGAGGTAGAAGAGAGGCTCAGCATCATTTTGCTGTGGGTTGGTGAGAGCTGATTTGTCCTCCTGTCTGTCGGTTTACTTGTAAATATCTTCTCCTTCTGGGCCTGCAGACAAGGGCCCTGTTCTCATGGGGAAAGGTCGGGCTTTGAGCTGGAAAGTGGTGTAGCACCCTGAAATTTTTCTACTGGGGATGAAAACTTAGTTCCTCAGATCCAGGAGCCAAGCGAATGGTGAGTGAAGTTCAGGCAATTAAGGCTCGAGGGCATCTGCCTGGACGGGCATGGGATGCAGGTTTGGGAGATGCAGGGGTGTGCACCAGTAGATGGTCCCATGTGCTGGGCTGAAGGTCTGTAGAGCTCCATCTTCAGATGCATGTCCCACCTGGCCAGGCATGTTACACGGGCTGCTCTGCACATGCAGGTCACACGTAGAGGGGACTGGAGATCATCCCACCCATCTGCAGGAGGCTCTTCCCAAATAGGTGAGGGAGCTAGGACAGCAGTGGTCTGAGACATGGGATGGTAAATAGCATGCTTTGTGGGACATTTTGCAACCTTGGCAGTGGCTTCTGGAGCTCCTTTGCTCCTGAGGTCTGGGCCTCCAGATCTATGCTTCAAGACAGTCCTAACTTGCAGGAAAATTTGAGCCTCTGTCAAAAGAGCAAGACTTTCTGAACTCCTGACCCTGAAAGACTGGCCTGGAGAGCATGGACTTCTGATTCACGCTTGACTAGTGATGATCCACCCGGCCATGTAGGACATCCTTGCTGGAAGCATGTATAGGGGAGTTAATCTGCTGCTTCCACATGAGGGATGGATGTTTTATCGCTGTTTTTCAGGGAGTGGAGATTGTAATTAAAGCCACTGTCCCTAAGCAGAACACCGTATTTCTCTCTGCATGTCGCTATTTATTTTGATGATGTTTCAGTAACTGAAATGCCAGGTACTCTTTCAAAATAATGGTTTCTTTAATTATTTATTCCTTAAGGATCAGAGGTTTTGTTTTGCCTAGTTACAGCAACAGCTGGATGAGTCAGAAGAACAATTGCCAGTGCCATCAGAGGAACCTTGATATTTCTAACAGGAAGTCTATAATTAAACTGAATCACCACCATGTCATTTGTGTTACCCAAACCCATGTGTCCAAAAGATATTATTAGCCTCATCTTGCATTACAGGGCTGTGGCTCCCTCCATGGAGCTGAAGGCTGTGAACGCTTGGTTTTGTCCTTAGCTTTGCTTGTGGTGCCGATGCCTTGGAACAGGACTTGAGGTGTGGAAGCAGCAGGTCAGCACTGGAGGATGGTGTGTCCTTAGCTGGGGTTTCAGTGTGGGTACAGCATCTCTGCAGGATGCTTTGGGTACCGATTCCTGAAAGGGTGGCTTGTTTTTCTTCCCTGGAAGCCCATGAACACTCCCCCCCTCTCCTCCCCAGCCCTCCAGCATCTTCTAGACCTTTTCTCAAAATCAGGTACTTGTTGCTAAGTCTTCGCTTTTCAAGAGGCTTCCTGTACTCTCTATAAGAAGAGTAATTTCCCACAAGGCAGCCACATTTCCTTGGTGTTGATCTTAATTGGAACAAGTATATGACAAATAATGTTGCCCTTAAAACTTAATGAATAATTTCCCCAAACAGTTGTTAATTATCACACAAAGCCAGTGCCCTCAGTCTTCATTGACGTGGTACAGAACATGCATATTTTTAAATATCAGACTGTCAAAGGGATATTTATTCATCTTGGGCAAAGAGCTGCTGGCATGGAGCAGGCATGTGGCAGCATGACAAGCAAGTGCCACGTGTTAGTTGTCCTGGGATTAATTTCATCTAAATTTCCATGCCCATGGCAGAGAAATTTGTATCTGGGCGGGTAACCCCAGGCTTCCATTAGAGTTGATGAAGAGGAAGGGGCAACTTATCTGCCCGGTGTCAGACACCAGCTTCCATGGGGTGCCTGACAAGTGCTTGTTTCTTTCCATGGATGGCACAGGTGATCTTGGTGATTAACTCCTGCTTTGGCATGTACATCTGGTCAGATGAATTCCTGCTTTACAGAGCTGGAATCACATAATCTCCCTCATGTATCTGAAGTTTGTGGGCTCTGTAAATGGGATTCTCAGTGCTGCCCGGCTGCTGGTCCCTCGCATCACACTGGGGTCCAGCCTGTCCTCCTCCAGTTCCCTCTTTTGTGCCTCGCAACCTTTCCCAGACCTTTTCTGAGCGGGCACTGTGCTGCTTAATCCTGGGGTTATGTGATTGCTAAAGAGTGGTGAACCCGAGGAGGGCAGTTTACACTAGTTCTGTGCGTGGCAGGCAGGCACGGTGCAAGCCCCTCCAGCCAAATCCAGCCCTCTCCATCTGTCAGAGCTGCTCTCCATAGATCCACAGGCTACCATTGAGTTTTGAAAGGCTGCCTGTTGTCCTGGGCTGGGAGCTGCCACAGCCTGGCTTCAGCAAAAGTAAACAGAGATGCAGAGAGAAGGCATTCATACAACAGCCATTTGGATAGGAATGAGAGCATCATAATATCTACTGAAACCCACGGTCATATACGGGCTCCTCACGTCGCTTCACCTGTCAAGTTCATGAGTGCCTGCCTCTGAATTTGCCTCTTTTGTTGCTGATCTCATCTGTTACGCTTTTTGTTTTGTGTTTTTTATTTCCTCTTGTTTTCCCTCTGTCTCTCCCCTGCGCTTCCTCCCTCCCACCTTGCCCTGATGTTCTGCTTGACGTGGTGTCAAGGCAGGTGAAATGAAGACTGCGAGTGGTGTGGTGTTCACCTTGATTTTTATTTTTTTCTTTTTTTTTTTTTTTTTTTTTTCATTTGATGCTTGTGTCTGCAAAATGTGGCTGAAAGAGGAGAAGAAAAGGGGTGCTGGAGCATCTCTGCCCAGGTCTGCAAGCAGTCCTGAGGTCACAGGGAGCGGACCCTCAGGCTGTGTCTGTGTTCGTGCAGGCTGGTACCCACCCTGTGCAGCGGCTCCTTTGGGCACAGAGAGCACCTATAGGAACTATAGCTCTCTGAACAAAACCTTTCTCCTGCAAAAGCACATGAGAGAGGCAAAATTTAGGTCATGCTTAATCTGTATCAAAGATTAACTTGTTGAATGGCTCTTCATAAGCGTGTTGTGGATGTGAGGAGCGTGTAATAAAATCAGATGAAAGTAGTAGGTATTATGGACAGACATAATTTACATGTTAGCTTATGTATTTACTAACATACATAAACGTTTATGTATTTTGTGATCATTATTAATCTTTTATGTGAAGACTCTAAACAGAATCTTCATATAAACATTCCTGCAGTCTAACAGTGGCCTGTTGCTTGCAGAAAAATGTGTTTTTTGTGCTTTCCTGCATTAACAGTGTTGTACTGTCTATCATTCTCTGCTTTTGCTGTTTTTTTTTTTTAATTCTTCACTCACTTCTGTGACAAGACCTCAAACAGAGAATTCCCTCTGTTCCTTGGCTGCTAATGTATTTGACAGGCCCTTGGAGGAAAGAAACTCTGAAAATTTTGCTATTTTTTTTTCCTTCCACCGATGGGACCAGTGATGAGGACAAAGACTGTCCCTCTGATCCCATCTGCTGCTCAGAGATGCACCCTCTTCCAAAACTGGGCTTCCTTTCTGCTGCACCTCACTCCAGAGTTAGACCTGAGACAACTGAGGGCCATCCATTAGCAAGGTCTGTGTTTGCAGAGATGCCAGGGCTTGCCTGGGACTGTGGGACAGCATCTTCCAAGGAGTGTTGCAGGTGGAGCCTGGGCTGCTTGGGAAACGTTCTGGGCAGCCTGACGTGTGGAGGGAGTAGCGATTTGCTGACAATGTTGAGGATCTAAAATGTAAGATGCAGCAAATTTATTACCAGGCTGTTCCTCGCAACAAGGTTTTGCAGGGTGAAGAGATGAAGCAGATGATTAGGTCTGTGAAGAAACAGAATGGTGATGCACAGCCTTCCCTAGGGTGCGAGTTAGAAAACCAATCAAGCACATCTTTTCTGTCTTGCAAAATGAGCATGCTTCCCTCATACATTAAAGGACCAAGCTGGCCTGGCTGTGTTCTGCTGTAGCTGCTTGGCAACACTGGAGTGCCCTGGTATAGGGGAAATGCCCTCCTGTTAAGTTCAGTCTGCTGAAAAAGCTGTTTGCAATCAGCTAGAAATAATTCCCCACCACCCATGTTTTACCCCCTCTGCTACAAAGCATCCAGAGGCCAATCTCTGCCGGAGCTGGTCCTCAGACTGAGCCTAAAATCCCAGGATATCCATCCTTTCGACCAGCCAGACTTCCTCTAAGTTTGCCAGGCTGGTTTGTAGCAGCAGTGAGCAGCTGGTACCCGGCTTTGCTGGTCCCCACAAGAGGTGTCCCCCTTCTTCTCTCCCTGCCAGCTCTCATCACGTGGTGCAGGTGATGTGCTCCCCAGAGATTTTGTCCCCTGCCTGTCAAGCTTGTTCCCTCCTAGGTTCAATAACTGGGTGTTTTCTGGGCCAGGGAAGAGCCTCTGAATGTGCATCCATACTTCAGTGTGGGGGTGGCCGGCTTGCAGCTTGCAAGGGATTTGAGGGTGTGGGGAGAGTAGGGGCTGCTGATGCTGGAGCTGCCGAATCCCTTGAAGGGAGCTTGGCTTTGTTCAGCTGCTTTCAGCAACCCCGCACCCTGGCCTTTGGGAGCCGGTGCCCCTTCTCATCCCTGATGATGCCCCCTCTCATCCCGGCTTTTTGGCGTTCTAAGGCATACGATGTGTATTTTGTGGCTTGGTTACCTGGAAGCAGAAGTTTTTTTAGGGTGAGGGAAGCCAGCTGCTCCTGGTGAGTTACGAGTCTGGTGGGGGTCACCCATTCCCACCTGAGAAACAGGTGACCAGAGCAGGGAAGTGACTGAGTTAGCCCAGCGCTGAGGGACCCTGGAGCCTGGGGTTAATCTAAGCGACTAAATTCAGATGCCAGCTCAAGTCCCTGAGGCAGCTGAAGGAATTGGACCAGACTCTCTTGTGCTCCAAATAAAGCTTCCAGCTACTGCAGTATAAGATACTCTCTTCCCTTACCTCCAATCTGGGAAAGGTGGGAATATTTAAGGTGTGTGTCCCCTCGCCCAGTGCCTGTCTTATTTAGAGCCTTCCATCTGCATTCAGTCAGTGCTTCATTGCACCACTGTTTGGAAAACCACGCTCAGGTAGGACATACAACATATTTTATATAACGGCAATTCTTCCTGGCTCTCTTGTAGCTGAGTCTCGCTGCTCCTCCTGCCTCCTCCCCACCCCAGCAGGTGACTCCCTTGCAAAGCCCATCTGATACCACAGTGGGAGAGAAAACAAAAGCTGAATTAACTATAGGACGGTGCCAATTCTGTTGTGGTTATTGAAATGAACAGAAGCACCTGGAATTAGGTGGAGTAATGGATAAAACCAAACAAAAATGAAGAATTACTAAAAATACTGAGTTGTTCTGGAGTGTTTTAGTAATGAGATAAACAGTGAAATTAATTGAAAGAGGTGAAAGGCAAGTCTGGAAGACAAATATCTCATGATTTTCCTCTGTATTTTACCGAGTTTGGCTTTGAGACTTGCATGGAAAAGAGCTATAGTGAATGAAATATGCATAATATAAACAAACACAGGATATGTTTTATTCAGTTTAAGGAGAGGCAAGATTTAAATTACATGGGCTTGGATTCTGAATCTGAACTTGGGAGCTGCAGGTTCCAAGGATGGCATAATTTAATGCTATATCATCATTTAATGATATTTAAGTGCTTGAAGTCCACAGGCGGTGTTTTTTAATTCAGATTATCTAAGTCATCTTCAAGATAAGGTCAAATCCCAAGGTAGGGAAACCTTAATGTTTTGGTCATTATGGAAGAATAGATAGAAGACAAAAAAAAAAATCTGTTTTTGAATGTGTAAGGTTTAGCAGTTATTATTTAGCAGTTAAGTGTGAGTCTTCTGATAAAGCCTTAACAGTAAGAAATGTTTTTTATTTAAGTATATAAATATAATGATTATGTTGAAGTATTGTTTCTAGCAATGCAATTTCAATTTTAGCAGCTACCTCCTCATGATTGCTTTCCATTCCAGTAGGTAGTTTGTTGGGCATTTTCCCTTTGGATGCCCACTTACTTCCCTGTGCAATGCTCCAGGGCTTGTTAAATTCATTGAGGCTTTCTGATGATCCAGGGGGCTCCTCGGGTTGCACTTGATCAAGGATCACAGTAGCAGGTTCGTGTCCACACATTGCTCTTAGGTTTATACTTACCTCATCAATGGAGGTGGTGTGCCGGAGGAAGTGATTGTCTTCCGGCTGAAACTGGTGGCCAAGCTCTTGCTAGCCTATTCAGACACGTGAGTCCTCATGCACAATGGTGTGGTGCAGCTAAAATGGCTCTTTTGATTCCTGCTCTGCTCACATCCACTTATGACTTTGCTGATGGAGAAACACCTCCACTATCCATCTAAAGCCGTGCTTTGACTCATGCCTTTGAGTCCGGAACACTGTATGCCAGCCTTTCTCCTCCTGTATTGCTCTCAGCAGGCAAGGGTAGTATTAATCTTTCAGTCCTCTTGTTTTCGAGACTGTTGTGCTCTCGCTAGTGAAGTTTCCACCTGTGGTTTTAGTGGCTTCTGTTACTCTTTCTCACCGTCTTCCTTATGCCCATGTGTACCAGTGAGCAGCTGCGTTTCTTCTGGAGACTCTGCATTATGCTTAGGACTCGTCTGCTTGGTGGGGATTTACTTTTGTAGTAACAGCTCTATATGAAGTTGCAGGCCACAGCTACGTCCCAAACAGCCAGTTGTCATTTCAGAGCTTTAGTTTTGCATGCTCTGGGTTGCTTTCAGAGTGCCCACCAGTGCTGAGTGGGCACTGCAACAGTCCTCTGAGCTGCCACTGGCACGTGTGCACCATGGGGCTGTGATCCCCAATAGCCTGGCTGGGCACCTGGAGAGTGAGTTTCTTAAGATGCCATGACCTTCTTCCTGGCCTTTCCACGGTTGATGATGACTTAATTTAAAAGTGTTACCAGATCTGGGGGACCACATGCCTCTCCTTGTTGCAGCTCTGGTCAGGGGACATACCACGTGGTGGGATATTTGCCTGTAAGCTGTGCAGCTGAAGTGCTGTGGTTTCTGCAGCAGCAGGAGATACGGGCAAAGCTTCCTCCTCTTTAGACACATCAAGCTTTGTGTGCTGAGAGTGAGCTCCTTACACACAATTTCTCTGCGAGGTTTTTCACTCATACACTGTATATCAGTGCCGTCCTCGCCTCCCCATCACTCTGGGACCTCACATGTTGGACATGGCCCTGACCAGCAGTGAGCAGTGGATGTGGCTGAGGAGGGGGCTGCAGGATCATGCTTGCCGATGGGAGATGCTGGATCCATGCCAGCCACGGCCCTTCGTGCAGGTTAGAGACAAGGTCTCTAACATGGCTGGCATGCATAATTCTCCTCTTTCAGGCTTTGTGAGCTTCCTTTCTTTCAAGAGAAACTCAGATCCCGATTACGTATGCTGGGATTCAGACAGGTACACTCACAGTTGTCATGCTGGCTGCAGGGAAGAAACCGTATCCTTATTAAATAAAAAGAGGGGAAAAAAAGATGAAAAAAGAATAACAAGAACACATACACAACTCTGCTGGCTTGGATTAAAACCCAGACAAAGGACTTTTGCTCTTTGTCTGAATGACTTGCTGGGAAGGGGGGGCAGAGGAAGAAACAGTTACTCTAATGCTGTTCTGAAATGTCACTCCTGGCTGTTAAAATACCACATCGCACTAAGGCTGGTAAATCACGCGTCATTTCCTAATTAAAAAATGACAAGCGTAATTGGGTCTTTCACTGCTGCGGCAGAACCTCGCACAGACAGGCGTGCTCCCAGGGTTTCACAGTCACTGGGGTGTCCATCCACCACGTCTACCTCCTGCTCTCCTTTTTGGAGCTAGACTCATCAAGGAAAGAGGTTAAGCATGCAACCAATTTTCATTACTGGCAAGGGGACGACAAATGATTGATTGTAAAGAAAAAGCCCAGCAAAGCGTATTTTCTCTGTGCTAAACCATAATTTTGAATTGAATTCCAGGCATAAGCTACTGCTATAGTGCTGAAATGCTGAAGAAACTGGTGGGCTTTCTGGTTCTCGGTCTCTTTGGAGACATTGCACCTGTATCATTTGCTTTAGCATAGCCCTGGGTTTCATAGTACCAGTTATAAAATGTATTTCTGGATATATCTGTCCTGGAAAATTTTAGAATTGCATTTTCTGCTTTGGTGCAACTTTCCTCAGCAGGAAAGGAATTGTGTTGTATAGACAGCATATGCAGAAGAGTGTTTACAAATTTTACAGGCAGAGGTTAGGCGTTTTTGGTTTAGGTCCACGGTAGGCATTTCAAATAAAATAGCGGTGACTGTTTTGCAACCTCTGGTTGTATTTTTCTAGTCTCCTTCACTGTTTAAATTAATGAGTGTTGCTTTAGTTATCTTCCTCTTGTGTACCTTAAGTCTCCTTCTGATTTAAACCTGTCAAAGAGACAACTAGTATTTTATACTTAGTGGCGACTTTTTGTGTCTTTAAAGGGAATTATCAAGTCTCTCCTCAGGGTTCTCCACCTCTTACCTGCCTAACCACCAGCTAATCAAACCTTTCCTCTAAGGCCATGTTTTCATGGTCACTGATCATGCCTGTTTGTCTCCTGGGGTGTCCCTGCAGTTGGTATCCATCTGAAACATGTGTCCAAGGCTACCCTTGGTTTTCCTGATGAGATCTTGGAGCTGTTGATTCTTGGGTGGTCCTTACCTCCAGCCCTCCCAGGTGTTGTAGGCTGTGTGTTCATTCTGCATGGCACGGGTGTACACAATGCTTGTGGGGCACTGCTGACTTGTGATTCATGGTGATGCCCTGATCCTTTTCTGTTAACTTGTTGCTTTACCATCTCCTTCTCATCCTGTATTTTTCCACTGTCCTTTTGAATTGCATCCAATTTGTTTTCAGCTTGACTTTAGTCTTTTTTCTTGCTTTGCTTTCTTCTAATCTAAAAATATAAGATATATAGCCTGAAAATATATGGTTATATTTTATGTAAGGAAAGAACAACACTTTGTGTGTCACTCTTACCTTTCAGCAGATCTAGATAACTGCCTGTCTTCTCTGAGGCTGCATGAAATTGCTGTTAACCACATGGAATATTCCATCAGAACGGTGCCAATTTCCTTCTGCAGCCTCCCAGAATAGCTGCGTTATAATACCGGGTAATTAAGTTGCACTTCTATTGCCCTTTTAGCCAAGCGTACCATAACCTTGTTTTAAACTGAAAACTCACAAGGAAAGCTTATACCTGTGTCCCGGCCTGGCAGGATCCCAGGCGAGGCGCTACCATGATGTACTGATAGTGGGACCAGCACAGTCCCGTGCAGGATGTGCCATAAATTCTGCTTTGGTGAGGGAGATAGATAAAGGGATGCTCAGCGTAGATGGATCAACGTTGGGCTGTGTATCACGCGAGAGGGAGAAGTGTTGGCTCTGCAGACTCCTGGGTCTGTGTTTGAATTCCTGTGCTGATAAATGCCTGTTTCACTGTGGAGCTGAGCTCAGCATCAGAGGTGTCTTCCCAGTGACACAGTGGTTTATAACACATGCCGTACTTTCCTGCTTTTCTCCCTTAGTAGATGCTCTTTAGTTATTTTTTTTTTTTTCAAATGATTTACATGTGCTGAAGCAATGATTTAGACTACTACAGCCCATAATGAGCTGTTTTCCGCATAAGCAGGTGGGGGCAGAGAAAGGTAGGGACCAGCAGGTTGCACAGCCCATATGCCAGTGTCCACCCTGTGCAGTGTATGGGCTTGCCAAGGGGCTGCGGTACCACTGCCAGCAAGGTGAGGGGGTAGCTGAAGAGCTGCCGAGTGGGGGTGGTTTGGAGATGAAACCATGTTGACTGGGGCCTCATTGTCTCAGGGAAGACAGTAAGGCGGGTATGGATGTCTCTTGCAGGAGAGGACAGCAGAAGCACATGAAGAGATGGGCACTGAGCAGTGCAAGGAGTTGGGTGTCCTTGGTGGCTCCTTCTTCAGCGTCTCTGGGCATTTAGCAGAGGGGACCAAATCCCTGGTGTCTCCTATATCATCACTGGAGTGAGACAGGCAGAGTCTTCTGAGCAGCACTGCAGCCTGCAGAGACACCCCACATTTGCTGTTGAGGCCAGTGTGTTTAGTGCAGCCTCAGGGAAGGGAAGAGATGTGGTGGATGGAGACGTGGCACCTCTCATGCTCCCACACTGATCATTTCAGGGTCCTGGAAATGCTGCCTGCCTTGGTTTCTCAAGCACAAAAACTCCTGCCTTGGTTTCTCAAGCACATGCATTTCCCAGGGGTGTGGAGAGACTCAACCTTTATGAAGAGTAAAACCCATACAGAAACAGCAAGGGTTAGTAATGTGTCTGTTCAGCAGAATGTGGGATCTGGCAGGAGGCACAGAAATGGCAGTTTTAATTATAAATGAATTTATAATGCAATTTACACTTAATACGTCTGGCACAATATCTTTCCGTGGGAACTTCCAGGATGCTGGGCTGAACAAATTGAGTGCAGCTTTCACGAAGTTGTACTAAGTTGCTCTAAACAATTGCATTTGTAATTCAGCAAATTCTTGACCTTTGCTCAGTGAATAAATTTGGACAGCGAGATGAACATACACACAAAGATGCTTTTTGCTTGACATTTAGATACCATTAATGAGCGTGAGTAAAAGAATAAAATTTTAACAAACAGTTTTTTTCAATAATTGGAACAGTAACGATTGAGATTTAATTGTATATTTACCAGTTAATCATTCATGTGAAGCTTTCTAAAGAAAGCTGCAGAGCCAGACACCAAATTAAAAGTAGTAGGTTGGCTTTTTATAGGGGACACTGCCTGGAAATGGTAGAAGAGGAGAATTTTATAGTCAGCCCATAATTTCAGGTCTCTGGGCTCCCCACTGAGTCACTGAATTCCAGATAAGAAGATCGATAAAGTCTAGTTCCTTGCCTTTGAATTCAAACCCAATTCTGGTTGCAGTTGCTAGTGATGGCTTTTTTTGGGGGGGTGGACATGTTCTCGATGGCACGCCTGGTCAAATGGCAGATCTTAGGATCGTGCATCATTTCAGAGGTCAGTCAATGGAGGTCAGGGACTCTGCAGATTGTTTTACCAGCTATCGACCCACAGAGAAGTTCTCTGTGTTTGCTGATTGTATTCTTTCTTTTCATTTTTTAGATGGACGGAAGGTGAAAAAAATGCTGTATATTTTCACCTCGTATCTTTGACCCCTCCAAAAAAGTTAAGTTGTAACAGAGGGTGTTGGAGAAAGATGTTTTATCCACATTATCTCTCTAGAGCTGGTGAAATTCCAGCAGCATATGGTGATTTTTTTGTTGTTGAATCTACCGACAGTTTCAACAGGGAATGATGTGTTTCTCAGGCTGCTGAAGAAGCTGATATGGTTAATTATAAGAAGGAAATGAACAAAAAAAACGAGGAAGGAACCTCACCTGTTCATCACATTGGATAAAACAGTGAAGCAGATGGAGAGAAGCAAGTGCTTGAATATTGTTCATGGAGCAGTTTAGTCAGTAAATAACTCCATTATCTGTAGACAATTGTGAGCAGCTGATGTTTATTTGGTTTTGTTAGGCAAGTCAGAAGCCCAGGGGAGGATAAACTTTCTCCTGTGGACATGGAGCTGGGACTTGTGTGTGCGTCATCTCTTGTCCGGCCCCTCTGTGACTGGGAATCATTCCTCAGTTCCCCCTTGCAGAAGATGAAAAGTGATGATCGTTTAACTATTTGGAAGCTACAAGACTCTGTAAACATGCAAATCCTTTAATTTTCTAAGCAAAGTACCCACGCAGCTATAGTGTATTAGTTGTAGTGGTTGGAGAGTGCCTGTTTAATCTGATTACTTCTCCTGCTGTGATTATCTCTTGCAAGTGCCAAGGAAACTTTCCATTTGCTGACTAAAATGCAGGACTCCAAAGTGGCCAGCGTTGAGGCTCTCATCTTGGTGGTGCCTCTGTATCTTACGCTGTGTCCAGCTCTGCTCCCGCTGGAAATCGCTGCCATCATTTAGTGCTGGCTGTCAGACTGTGCTGAATACACCATCCCCAGAGTACCAAATGCTTCTGACGTGATGCAAATTTTTATAACGGCTTAAGTCTTAATTTGCTGGCTCCTGCATGCAGAAAAAAAAAGGGCTGGGAGCAGCAAAACCCTGGCCTGGAGAAGACTCCAGGAAATTTCTAGCTACAATGCTTCAGTTTTCTGCCTTGTGCTTTCTGTTCCTCTCCCTTCACAATAGTCACAAACTGATTTGGGACTATTTCAATAGTTGTTTATGTTTTGAAGTTGTCTGGCAATGCGGCACCAAGATTTACTGCAAACTTGTGCACCTGAGCTGTCAGATCTTAGTGACTTTGATAAAAGCCTCCATGCGGTAGGTGGGAAGTTGGTTTAAGGATGGACTGTATATATTAAACTCTGTGCTGAATAGTCTTTCCCAGATCAGGCCTGGACATGCCAGGTCACTGCTCCCGGGATTACTCCCATCCAGGAAACTGCGTGTTGGAGCTCAGACGGGAAAAATTTAGAAATTTTGTCCTGGACTCTGATGTTTCACTGACCAAAGTGTCCACCTCTGGGTTAGGGCTCTCCCAAGCTCTCCTGGGCTCTATATGATGTTAAGTCACTTAAGAGTTGTGACAGGTCCTAGTTACTTGCAAGAAAATTACGCAACTCTGATCAATCTAAAAATTAGTTTTAGTTTAACCACTTGTTGCAGACAGTGGGGAGACGGAACAAGTAACACACCTTCGGGTTCATCCACCTCTCTAAGACACTTCTAATAAATCCCCCTCTGGAAGAACCTTCAACTATTAGACCCCTCTCCCTTGTAAAGCAAAGAACTTTTGGGGTAAGAGTTGATGGATTGGGGAGCAGAGGACCAGGGATATGCATAAGTCCATGAGGATTTTTGGTGACTTGTGTGGGGTACTTCTGAGGCCTCCCCTGGACATTTTGGTGCAGGTGGTTCAGACCAGGAGCTTAGACATAATCATAGAAGCCAGATCCTGATCTGCAGAGTCTACAGTTGCGAGAGCTACAAAAATTGATGGTTAAGTTGTTTATTGTTAGAGGCAGGCAAACAAAATGTCACGTATGAAACATTTCTTATAAGGGTAATGCTGAAGTTTTGTTGGCAAACTTGGAATCTGGTAATCATCTCGTGGATCAAGCCCCCTCAGGCTGATTTTTTTTGGAAACCTCCCCCATTCCTGAACTGTACAGCTCTTCAGATGTTTCCCTGGCTGGATGCAGCAATTGTCTTTCGATTACTCAGTCAATAGGCAGCCAAGACATAGCTGCCCTGTGCTGGATGCTAACAAGCACCGAGGTTGATCTTGCAAGCTCTCCTAATTGAATTTTGCTTACAACACAACAATCAGTCATCTGGTAGGATTAGACCTGTAAATTGTCCCCGCGTCTTTTTGTGTAGCTGTCCATGGACTGTCACACGGATATGAAAGCGTGTGCGCTGAAGTGATGCCCTTTGCAAAGGACTCGGCAGCGTGAGAGAAAGGCTCGCAGGTAAGGGGACGTCAGCTGAATAAATGAACTCCCTGGGTTTATATCTTCCATGACCAAGTCTGGCTGGGTTCAATAGGGATGAAAGTAATGGTGAAACTAAATGTCATTATCTAAATTCTGCAGCAATTTTGTCCTTTGTATGTGGTTTCTAGATTAATCTAAAGAAGAACTAGTTCTCAGTTAGAATCTAAAGTGTATTACGCCTTAGATGTGAAGCATAATGTCCGTGGACATGCTCTGCTGAAGGCAGCTGGTAGCTCTCCTGCAGAATCACGGGAGCCTGGAGCAGAAGCTGGATGCCTCTGCAGCCTGCAGGGATTTGCTGTACAACCACTCCTGGTTTGAAGATTCGATCTGGGACGATGCAAAATTGAGACGTCAAAGCTTTGACTTCTTCTCCCTTTCAAACACTCCAGTTTATTTCTTGTGAACCGTAGTGACTTTATTAATGCACAAAGCTGAACACCTAAAAGGCCTCCAGAACATGTCATCTGGTGGGTTTTAGGTTTCCTTAGGGGGGAGATTCTTTTTGTTGTCTCAGACAGTGCCTGTTGTGTTCTTGGCACAAAACAGACAGTGGCTAGTATGAGAATGCAGACTGTGAGTTTCTGTCCATAGAGAGAGTGACCTGATTTCAGTAAAAGTTTTCAACTTGCAGGTTCCAGGGTTTGACTTCTGAGAAATTGTTTTCATCACTTATTCAACAAAACACCTTAACTGGGAAATTCAGCACGTGCCAGGCTCTGTCAGAACCACCTATGAAAAAATTGTTAGTTTTTCCTAATATAGTATGAACTAGGTTGAAACATCTGAGGATTTACTTAAAAGATGATAGTCTGGCATATTTAAAAATGAAGATTCCTGCTCCTCTAATTTTAGCACATGAGCTGCTGCCCAGGAGCTCACAGTAGACGATGTCATTTCCTTACAGTCTCTAGGTCACGCTGCCCAGTTTTTTTAATTGGTACCAAGCTGGGATTCTAGAAGCATCCAAGCATTTGGTCTGAAAATCTCCTCAAAAGCTCTTTCTCATAATGCAGTTGTTTTTCATTAAATATTCTTACCCAAAGTAGCACTGATGAGAAAACCGATAGGGGAAAAGAGCTTCTTTGGTGTTGCTTGTAATTAAACACGGCAACAGGGATGGCACAGCTCTCGCAAAGTGCAATCCCACTACTTTAATCCAGTCTGGCTGCAAATCTGTTTTAGTGTAAATCAACAAAAGCCAAAATAAACTGTGTTTAATTAACAGCTTCCAACACAACTGCTTTGGTGTGTTGCATCTGAGACCCCCATGGCCCCAAGCGTTGTTCTTGGGGGGGGGGCTGACATGATTCCAGCAGTCATTGGGGTCCTTTTGCATCCCTGGTCTCCTCCCAGAAGTTCCCAGCTGTCCCAGACCTGCCCATCTCGTTGCATGTATGATTGTCCAGCAGCTTTCGGTGGTCAAAATGAACTGGGTTATGAGAAAAAAAAAAAAAAAACCCAAACCAAGCCAGAAAAAATTTTATTTTTACTTTTTAAAGCTAATCAATATCACTTGACCAAACCAGGTTTAGGAACTGATTACATGAGCTCTTATGCTGGTGGATTGGAGGGAGCAGTCATCTTCAGAGAAGGTAAGGGATGGGGCTGGGTGGGTGGAGATGTTCACTGGAGGTGGCTCTGGCCGGACCCAGAGGCTCTGGGGAGATGCTCTCCCTGGGGCAGCCATGGTGGTGGACTGGATCTGCGACCCAGTGCACCCACCGGCACTGCTGCTGCAGCAGTTCACGGCTGTGGGTGGGTGAGGGCTGGGGACAGCTCTGCTGCTCACGTGGCTGCGTGTTCCTGCTGAGGTCCCCTAATCTGACATAGCCAGGTGGTTGTTGTCTGAAGCAGATTTTGCCCTTCCTTTGGACTGCTCTGCTCGCTGAGGAAGTAGAAGTAATCTGGGGAGCAGCTGGGAACTGTAATCTCTGCTTCCAGGGCCATTAGAGCCAGGAGAGGACAATTTTGAATTGCTTTAAAAGCCATTTGAGGCTCTACCTGTTGAAAACCTCCCTGCTTCTCTCCCTTTTTATGTATTTTTCACTTTCTAAGCTTTCCTTCCTCACTTCAACAACTTCCCTATGTCTTTCCTTGAGCAAAATGTCTCTTTTGATTATAGATAGCACTGCTTTTCTGGGGTTTGGAAGGAAGCACAGGAGCATCACTGGGAGAGCATTGCTCCCTCAGCCAAGTAGTTTCCCGGAGAAAGCAAATCTTGAGCTTATTCTGCTGAGATTACCAGACTCTTATTCTACTTGAAACATTCAGAGCATATGCAAACCTGAGCACCTCTCTCGATGAGACTCTCCCATACCCACTCTGAGATTGCTTTCTGTCACTTCTGAGTGTCTCTCTCAGTGAGAATCCAGGAGCTGCTTTGCCATTTTTGGGGAGATGAACCGCAGTCTTTTCCACTCTTTGAGTAAATTCAGACATGCCCTATGTGCATCTGCTTTGGAAAGTCGCTGCGATCTTTGTGTTTGTTTCCCAGGAAGGATGGAAACTTGGGACGACCCAGGACATTTCTGGCAACAACGTTAGATGGCACAATGGCAGCACGTCCATCGGGGCATGGCAGAGGTAGGTGTTTTTTTTATCTCATGAAAGGAAGAAGAGCTACGGGGTTATGTGAGCAGAGGAGCCATGTCATTACTGCTTTATCTAGGAGTGAGATTTAAAACCAGGATTTGGGTAATAAATACAGGCTTCGTGCTAGTTATTAAAGCAAACACAGAGTAGCAGAGATAAGCCTGCTGCATTTATTCATGGATAAGAAGTTAATATAGAGGAACACAGAAATACTTTGTCAGAGGAAATCTGCTCCTCCTGAGAGTTCTATTTAATTGCAGTTGCTTTGAGGGAGCTGGACCCCATTTGTGAGAAGCTACATAAACAAGGGAGAAAGAGCTTGTGACCTCTTTTGTCCATGATCAAGGTCTCAGGCTCAAGTGACTGCTGCATAACAAGTTTTTGCTCCTTTTCCTCTGGTGGCTGCCCATGTGTTTGCTTTTAGCCATGGCAAACATGGACTAATTCAGCTTAGTTTAGAGGGACACGTGAAGTCTAGTTGCCTCATATGTCCCAGAGGCTTGGAGCGCACACACAGACCATCGCTGGGACCTGGAAGAGGCTCATTAAGCACAGCAATTGGATCATGACCCTAACGCCTGCTTTAAGATGGGATATGGCAGGTGGGTGTAACAAAAGAAGGGTGGAAGGCAAGAGTGATGCTATTGAATCAACACCAGCTGCCAGATCCCTGCCACTGCAATCCCCCTGCCCTGGGACACAAGAGACTTTCAAGGAGAGGGTAATGTAGGGTCTTAAAAGTTTTACTGGGAACCCTGTCCATGTCTAAGAGGCAGTAGGGGAGAAGCAGGACAGGCAAAGAAGAGCTTAAAAAAAGTGAAGACAAATAATTTATGCTTTTGGTATAACGTGTTGGAAGAAAGGACCCATTGGGTAGGTGCCAGATGGAGAATGAGGCTGCCATAGTAAGGCATTCAGAAAACTTCTCAAGTGAATGAGGGCAAGACAGTAGTCACCAGGTCATGGTGAAACTACTGCTTCCCTTAGCAGTTGCTTCAGGTGTTGTCTGTGAGCACCTCAACGTGGGTGGTGATAATTTTTACAGTGGATGAAGGAAAAGCATTTGAACTAGAAAGGGAGGAAGGCACTGATAGATCATCTGGGAAGTTTATAAACAGCCATCGGTGTTTTCAAGAACAAGCTATGTGAACACATGCCAGGGACAGGCTAGGATCCTTTGCTTCTCTGTCTTGGTGGGGTCACTTAGATGATATTTTGAGGACCTTTTCAGTGACTGATTCAGCCACTAATAGAGTAAGCTGTAACAAATATCTTCTTTCCTCCTGTAATCAGGAAACTAAATCATTAGTCATGAGAGAACCAGGAAGACAACCTCAAACAAGGCAACCCTTTTTTTTGTTGCCCCGTGTTCATTTCTGCTACTTAGGATGTTGAGAAGGAGAACCGGAAATGGTGATGATCCCTACTCACAGGATGTGGCTAGGTTTAAGGAGGAAGCTTTGAGCTGAGGTTTAGGCAATCTTTTGACTACTGAACGTATGTCTGTCCTCATAAAGCCTGCTTCATGCCATTGCCCCTGGTTCACCAGGGGTGCACAGAAGAGGAAGAGTGGAGTGTCTTTAGGCTCCTTTCACTCCCATGGAATTGGTGGGACCAGGTGGTGTGGTGGGAAGGGATTTATGGGGGTTCCCACATGTATACCCTCTAAATGGGCTGTGACTGGGCACACTATGGAAAATAAATCCAGATTGTCCTTGATAGGTACCTAGTTCAGAGCTTCTGCCTCTTAGGTCCTGGCTCCTCTTTCAACCGTGATTCCTAGGCCAAGCTGTGGGTCTGATTTGAGTGTTGTAACCTCTGTCAAGTAGGAAGGACTGAGTTCAAGCCCAGGTTTGCTTCTGGCTTGCAGTAAATGATGCACAAGTCATGTTGCCACAGCCTTTACACTGAAAAGAAATTCCAGGATTTCTAAGAATCAATTTATGGATGTTGGTAAAGTTTTGATATGTGTTAAAGACCATTTGTATGGCTATTACTGTGTGGCTTTTTTCCTTGTGACAATGCCTTGGAGCTCTGTCATAAGCTAAAGCATCATTGTGCTAGATGCTGTGTAAGCAAAGAATAAAAAGGTGGCCGTGCAAGAAAGGTGTCTATGCAAAGACGTGCATGCTTTGGAGAGATACAGAGGTCATGAGATATACCATCGTTGGTCTTCTATATTTCATGTACATGCTGAAGTAAGCAGTGCTTGACTGGTAGGATAGAAACAGCAAGCCGTCAATCTTTATTTGATTTAACATGTCTTTCAAGCACTCAGTTTGACACTCAGGTGCATATGTAGATCTTTCTGAAGTGGGCTGTTAAACTGATATTCTTAATAAGGTCAACAGTCTTACGACAGTGTAATAAGGTAGAGTAGTATAAATGAAAAATGCTCATCTGAAATGTTCTTTATTTTCTTGTCATGTCATATGTCCCAATCACTCAGATTTGTTCGGTTTCATCTACCAAAAAAAAAAAATATAATAAAAGGCAGCATGAAAGAGAACTCTTTCTCTTGGAAACTGGAAAGGGTTATGTGGGAAGATAAATCTGTGAAATTCTGTCCTGGACTGAAACTATCCCCCAGGGTCAAATAATCTCAGATGTAGAGTGTTGTCTCATCTCATTACAGATGTAGGCCTGTTTCTGGTCCCAGCCCTTCTTAGGGTACCTCTAGTGGAGTGAAGATCAGTAAATTGGGATGGCTGTAACAGCATCAGTGAGATGGTTTTGACAAAGGATACAGTCTCTGTCCTGTTTGCTTTTGAAAGCAGCTGCCCCAGTCTCAGCAAAATATACAAAATACTTGAGGGATGTTCAACCTTCAGGTCTGATGGAAACAGCTGGGAGGACATGTGGAAATAACATTCAGGGTGACTGGGATGGGTGCTCACTAAATGCCTCCTCCAAATGTGGAGACGGCAGGGATGAGGTAAAGTGTCTCATCTGCTGCCATCACCATCTGCTGCTTTGTCTACTTCAGAGTCCCACCTAGAGATGTCCCCACAGACCTGTCAAAGCTAAGATTAATATCTGGGCTCCTCTACGCCTTCTTCCTGTCTTACGGCCATTTCAGTCTCCCTCTTTTACTAAACTAAATTATGTCTGATGGCAGAGAGATGGCTGAAGATGATTTCAAAGAGAAGGATGACCCCTCTAGGGCAGCATGGTCAGAGGACCAGAGGGACTGATCACAGAGTACTGCTTCAGTTGATGTCTCCTGCCCTCTGAAAGGGAGGGAGGAACACAAGCCAAAAAGCTGACTTTGAATTCTCCTGAACTCTGAAGGTGTGAAGATTTTGATGTACTTTAGTACCTAGAACTGAGGAGTTTACATAATTAATATCATGTTTTTCTGTTGCCTTCATCTAGTCATCTTGTTACCACCAGCAGATGCTGAAGATCGCATGCAAATAAGATGAAACCCTAGTTGTACTTCAGCAGGATTTATTTTTACGGGTAGATCAATTTTAATGAAGCTGGTTCATTGCATTGACCCATTGCTGGTTATCGCCCTTCTTTCCTGCATTTCAATGTGTTGCTGCTTAGGGATAAGGCTCTTTAATTGATCCCCAGTTGCTCTTCAGTGTTTCTGTAACATTCAGCAACACTTATTTCAAATATTTCTCTCTACTTAAAGGGCTCTCAGCTGCAGACGAGGGAAAGGGGCTGGTAGGAAGAAAGACAAGGATGGAGAGGAGGTATGCTTGGCATCTGTGGTTTCTTACAAGTAGTTTTCTCTGATAAAGATGGAAAACTGATTCCTCTCTCCTTTTTAGTGCTGCTCTTTGAGTTGAAATGGAGGACTGCAACAGCAGGAGCGCTCTGTCCTATATCTTACTGCTCCCTTGGTCTGAGCCTCCCACCTCCTCACGGCTGCCCTGGGTGGATGCTCGGGCTTGCCTGGGGAGGAGGGCTCGGTGGTGGTGCCACACTGTGTGCTGTGGGGAGCTTGGGCATGGGCTCAGCTCATGTAACAGAATTGGAGGTGCAGGATGAGCCTGTGCACGAGCTTGGTGTCCTTTACTCTTCCTCCTATCCCAAGAACAGGGGAAACGCAGTGAAAACAGAGCTTAATGAGTAACAGGAGTGGAAGGAGACATTTGTTGGCTCTGATTGCTGCGGGCCTTCACTGGGGCCAGGAGCTTAACACTGTCCAAAAAACTAGACACCCACATGGGTGGTGAAATCCCCTGTTTCAGGGCAGACAAAGATGATATGAAGTTTGTGTGTGTGCTGTTTCATACGAAGTGCCAGTGAGGCCAGGTGCCCCAGGGCTGGGGCTTTCCAAACAGCCTCCCAGCCCATCCAGCCTTGGCAAGCTGCTGGGAGGGGGAATCAGACACCCCCTGGGGCAGGCAGAGGCACGCAGGGTTTCTGTGCTTGCTTCACTGCTGAGAGCCAGGTTGACACACAAGGCTGTGTCATCTGGGTAGGTGGAAGTCTAATTAAGCTTTCTGTAGGTGCAGAGCCACTGTAGTCCTGCAGGGTGAACCTGACCTCAAAAATGTTTAAAATACATCACTCCTTTTAAAATTTCCAACAAGGCTCTCTTTCTGTATCAGCTTTTTAGTGGCCACCATGACCTTTGAGCAACCTGGTCTAGTGGAAGTTGTCTCTGCTCACAGCAGTGGGATTGGAACTAGATGATTTTAAGGTCTGTTCCAACTCTAACCATTCTATGGTACTTGAAGCTAACCATATCTGCAACCTGGCTCAGGATGGCAGCTTTTGTGATGGGCACAGGTCCACAGAACCTGTTTTGGCTATTGAATCTGGCTCTTTGATCCCTCAGGACACTTTTAAGCCCTTAAAAAAACAAGGTGATTATTTGGACACTTATTTTGTGAGCGAGGTGGACAGACAGAGGTTTTTGCAGCCCCAGACCCCCTGCCTGAGGCTTGATACAAGGGGACCTCCCTTCCCAGAGAGGTCAGTTAGAGGAACTACATGCTTCCCATCCTGTCCCGTGCTGGGATCGGACAGAGCATCCTCTGGCCAGTCCCTGTCATCCCTGGGCAGGCGGGGAGTGAGCTGGCCTCCTCCTCACCTGTGGTGGGTTCTGGTGGTGTAGGGGGATATGTGGCTGCTTTTTACAGATGAAATCTTATTTTTCAAAGCATGGGTTAACCTGAAAAGTTTCAGGCCATTCAGTTTGGATTAGAGTCTTTTTCTCCTGCTCCAATTTTCTTTCCTTTCCTTTCCTTCATCTTTTCTGCCTTTTTAGCCTCCGTGTGGAGGGCTGGAAGCCACAGAAAGCTTTGAGTCAGTGTTTGGGCTGTGTTAGAAGCTGCAGGAAGGAAACCTTGCTGCAGCCTGTCCCTCCGCCAGGCCGCCACCGGCAGCCGTCCCCTGCAGCACCTCCAACAGATGGGCGATGCCCGAACAGCAGCTTTGTGTTAATTGAGTTAAAAATCAGCACAATTTTTTAGAAAAAACAGGCTTTCTTAGCTCTGGAACTACTTTCTTCTTTTTTTTTTTTTTTTCTTTTCCTCTTTTCATATTTTTCATGTTTCTGTTGGAAAATAAAATAAAACCTCAAACTGTGGGTTTTTTTAAAGGAAAAATATTTCCTTTGTGAAGTAAAGAAAAAAGCAAATATTTCCACTAACTACTTTGAATGATGTGATTTATCCACTTTCAGAAAACTTTTAACATTCTTTTGGACTGTCATAGTTTTTATTTAGTTGAGTCAAGAAAGAGTAATTTTAGTTCTGTCCCTTGATGAATAAGCCAGTGTGGTTACTATTCTTTTCTCTCCTTGACAGAAGCAATTGGTGTGTTACTTTCTGCCCTGGGAAGCCTCAACTGCCACAAAGGGCCACAATCTAATGGGATGTCAAACTGCATAGCACTTGTAAAGCTCCTGTGACTGGCAGCATCTGTGCATTTGCGATGACATCTCTAAATCCATCCAGGATACGAAAGTACTCTAAAATTGTAGCTTTTGTGCGTGTATGTGCTGTATGTTTTATTTATAAAGCTTTTAGAGATAGCAGCTTGTTCTCTAATTTATTTTGGGTTGGTGAGGAGGAGGAAATCTCATTGGTGAGATAGGGAATTTGCAATCTGAATGTAAAAAGAATGTGGAAAAAAGAGAGGAATTTTAAAAAGTCCAAGGTTCTGGGACATGTTTGTATGAATAATAATGCTTCCAAAATGATAATGGATTGTGTGTCACCCATTTGTAGAACTGTAGAAGCTGCTACGATAAATAAAATGATACGTCAAATTTTAAACCGCATGGGGCCTGTGTGTGTCACTCATCAGATGCAATTAAACAAGAGGAATAATTGCCTGCCTGCTAAGTGAAAAGTTGCAATGTCACAGTGCCGTGCTCTGCTTTCATTTGCACAAGGGACAGTTGCTCTGGACACCCAGTCAAGGGCTTGCCCGTGTTTGTGAAGCTGAAGGTGGGTGATGTTTGCCAAGCTCTTTGAGGAGCCAAAGCTGCGCTATTACGGTTCAGTGTTTAAGACCTGCCTTGTGTGTTTCTAGGGGCTTGACCGTGACTGACACTGCTGGGTACTTATTCCCTGCTGGGTGCGTAAAGTCCTTGCAGCACTAAGCCTTCCATTGGTTTTGAGCCACAAAGCCATTTCTTCACAGCTGTCCTGTACATCTCGCTAGGACTGCGTTGCTGGGTCTTCCCAGCCTGCCGGTGCAGTTCTTCACTCTTGGAGGATGTCCTAGTCTGGCAGAGGAACCGATGCTTGAAGGCATGGCCCCAGCTCTGGAGATCCTCTATTAGCAACATGGCTTTTGCACAGCTTAGAGATGGGTCAGGACCTGCTGGAGGAGATCTGAGCCTGCCTTGAGGGGGGAGAGAGAGACAGACTAGCTGATCTCTGGGTCGCTGCCATGTCTATGTTTCTATACTGCACCACGGTATGACTGCCACTACCTGGAGACTAAGCCGGTGTTAGGGATGTGGGGGGTGGATCACTTTCTACAGCCGCTGGAAATGCAGCAAAACCTCCTTTTTTTTTTTTGTTCAGCCCTGGCCTTTTTTTTTTTTTTTTTTTTTTTTTCTTCAGCTTTTTGTTTCCAGTTGCTGGCATGTGTTGGTACTAAAATAAGAACTCCTAACTGCTGTCTACTCATTAACTAATTACAGGCAACTTCTTAGATGCAGATCATGAACAAGTGCATACTAGCCATTCCAGGTTGCACTTTCTGCAAATACTTTACTAGAGGCAACAAAAATTTCCATGAAATTACTTGAAAATGGCTTTTGGGATTCCTAGCTGTTCATGTCAGAAAATGCCTCTTTTGGTTGTTTGTTTGTTTTTTTTTCTTTTCCCCTTTGACCATGTATTTGTTGCTTCTAGGTCTTCCTGTGCAGATTTAAAATACTTTCTGTTCTGTGTCTGTCTCTAACTCAGGTTTATGCAATATGAAGACTTCCAACTGCATGAACGCCTGGTGAAAAATGCGTAACAATTGTAAGGCCAAAATTCTGCTTTTGTCACTTCAGGACATTGAAGTAAACTTTTCTACTTCAGGAACACTGGTGACCCTCCTTTCAGGTAATGAAAGTTCCCATTTACCTTTAGCTATGTAATCACCTAACAGCCAAGGTTATGTTGGTCTATTCTGCAAGGCGCATGAACATAACTTGATGCTGAGCATCGTGCTCAGAAGCCAGGCTGACTGTGGACAAGGAGAGTCATTTAATGTTATTTTCCTCTCTTAAGTGTTTTTTCTATCATGAAAGGAACTGGGGCATCAGTTTCTTGTGTTCGGCAGAGAGTCCTCAGAGTGCTTCCCGACTCTACTGGGATAAGAAAACACAACAGGTGATGAACTGCCACTGGAGATTAGGCTGGTAGTGTCAATGACACTAACTTCAGTGTTATGGTACCTTATCCCAAGGTGGCTTTGCGTTGGTGAAATATATTCTGGACAGGAAAGCATCACTTGGGCAGCTGAGCTGTTTACTTCAGCATCTTGGCTGGGTGTTATGAGGAAGGAGATGAAAGCAGCTGTGAGCACTGAGCCAGTGCACATCCTGTGGTCCTTTTGCCTTCCAGATGTTGCTGCTGTAGCAGGAAAGCTGCTGCTGCTGCCCAAAAACTAGCAGCAGCATCTTGCTCTACCAAACTGTGAGAAGCATCTTGATCCCAGGGCAGGGCAGCTCCCTTGGATCCATCAGCATGGCAGACCCACTGCACACGTATGACTGGAGCTCTGGTTGGCCTGTCAGGAGTGCCAGCAATTTTGCTTGCAGTGCTTATCAGCCCAAGGGCTGGCTTTATGTGTACAAGTGCAAATATCTCAAATGTAGACAGAGCCATTAGCTTTAAAGGTCAACACTGAAGCCTTCTGAATACACAGTGCAGAGGCTATCTGTGTTAGAAAGCTCTTGTAAAATTAGAGAGTGAAAAAACGAGCATTAGCATGGCAGCAAATGGATTTGCTGGATTGGGCTCAGTAAAACAGTAAAGCTGAGACTTGAGTCTGAGCAGTGCCATGCTATCCTGGGGCATGGCATCGTGTGCTGTCGTGCTGCTCTTCATCTTCCACCCCTGTGTGTCCTTTCTCTTCATGTGCAGCATGTGTGGGGACTTGCCGGAGCCCACATGGGCTCTGGGCTGCTCAGGGTCCACATGGTTTGTGTGCAGCATCTTGGGACCTCTGTTCATGTCCATCAGCTTATCTGGCCATGGCAATTACTGTCACTTTAGAAGAAGCTCCTTTTGGTCTTGCTCATGATCCTTGGGGACCACTGAGCCTGGATGCAGCTCTGATTTGGCCAAGGGTTCTGAAGTGTCAGCCCTCCTGAGTGAACTTACGGGAAGATGGGGATGAGCTCCTTGGGCTGATCCTGGCTGCCCAGCTGCCTGCTGTGCTGTCTATGACTATATGTCTCCTTTCTGTGCATGGCCAGAAGCTGGACTGCTGTACACAAGATTTTATGCTGGCTTCCTACAGAAATAATGCTCAGAGTTGCAGTCTGTATGGGGGCATCTGTCTTCCTGCTTGAAGAGAAGAAGCTCTCCATGCATGTAAAAGCCAGTTGTAGCAAAATTTTACAGAGGGGCAGTGGTCTCAAAGGTGTGATGTCCTGCCAGGTAGTTGTGGGAGAGTCACTCTGATACACTCCCATGAGGGTAAGACTGCACTGAGAGCTCAACCCTGTTAGATACCCAAGAGCCCATGCATGAGTGTGTGGTTATGAATTTCCCAACGTTGCAGAAAGCTTCAGTTTGAACTTGCCCGTTGCTGAGCCATGAGGGAATCCTGCCAGAGCACAGAAACAAAACTCCACTGGTTCGGGGCTTTGCTCTGTTGTGTTTTTTCTTTCTTCCCTACATAAGTCCAAATGCCAGTGGCAGTATGTGCTGAGCTCCGGCTGCCTGTGCTGGGGGCAGCCCGCAGGCAAGAGCTGGCCCCCTCTTGGAGGGGTAGTGGGGCTGGAGCTCTGGGCACAGGCAGCAACAAGGGTAATGAAGGGTGTGCACCTGATGGAGGTGCCAGAAGTCTTAGAGAGGAGCCTAGGTCCTCCTGATTTTCAGTGAGCTCAGGTTGGATTGCCACATACAACATTTTTTTCCTTTTCTTTTTCCCCTAGAAAACACTGCTGTCACTTGCTTCTCTCTCCTTGCTGCTCTTGTTATTTGTAGGGCTATGCCATCAGCTCTAATAAGCCAGAATAAATATATCTTTTTTTTTTTTTTTTTTTTTTTTTTCTTGGAGAACCTCAGCTTTTCTCTTTTGCAAAGCCCAGATAATTTCCATGGTCCTAACTCTATCATAGCCCTGTGAAGACTTGCATCTGCACAACCCAAGGGAACATCACACTGCAAACAGGAGAAGCTGGGGACAACAGAGGGGAGAGGGCACTGGACGTTGCAGGTCACCCAGCAGAGCACAGTGGGAACACAGTCACACTCTCGCACTAACCAGAGCACAGAGGCTACACCAGCTTCATGCTTTTATGCTGCCTTCAGGAAAGACCGGTCTTGGTCTAAACTGAGTGTGGTTTGGGCAGGCGGTACCCAACTCCAGTCTAACACAGCCAGGTTTACCGAATTGGTGGAGCAGGGTCTTCATCATTACGACAAAAGAGGATTTAAGTACCTAAATCACATTGATACTTTCAAAATGTTATTCCTGTTTACTGTGTGATTTCGATAAACTTAGTCACCAGAAAACAGAACTGTTTATGAAAAAGTATGTCTGAACTTAAAAAAGGCCCTTTGTTGCCGCAAGAAAGGCTGGAGATGAGAGGAAGGGAAAGTCATAAAATATTGACAAGCTCTGTTTTTAATGCTGATGCAATTGCCCCTACACAGGTCGATAAACTACTTTCACAGAATTTTGAAAGTTTTGGCTTTTGAAAGTTTGGTGGCACATTGTGAATAGCCATGATTTATCCGACAGGGGAAACCAAATGGGTGTGTTTCTCCTCTTGATGTTGCCAATGATCTTCAGGAACGGATGCCGTGAAATGTGGGTGCTAGGTGATGGTGGAAGCAGGGGCTGGGAATTTGGGGTGCAGAGGGGAACACCTGCTCCTGGCAGTGTTTGTTCCCTGGGATCTGGTCCTGCCTGGCAGCCTCTGGGGGAGGGAGGGTCCCTCACCACAAAGTGAACTTTGCTTTGCTGCAAGCAAAGGGGACCATAGAAGAAAAACTGAGACAAAACCCCCATCATGCCTTTCAACTGTCATAAATGTTTTCTTCTGGTTTGGGTGAAAGAGGGTTTGGAGCGGGTTTTTTTTTATTCATGAGGCTCTGCTGATCCCCCTGCGGTTTTCTATGTGTACATCCTACAGCAGACATGTCAGGGAACATGGCACATATTTTTTTTTAATTTCATGGAGATCAAACAAAGTCACATCTGAAGCACTGTGTGAAGATGAAGGTTTTTTCAAAATTAAAGAGCTGGATTAGGTGTGGGTCTTCATGTCACATCATCTCTCCAAATGTTTTCATGTCAGCAGAAAAAACAAGAGTGAGGCTTTCTGACCTTGAAAAGAAATGCCCGAGGGAGAGACTCCTTCATGCAATTTTTAATACTCTTCCTAGTGACTTTTTCTTTTTTTTCAAACCGCTGTAGCACGATACAGGTTTGAACTAATGAATGTCACGCTCATATGGGGCAGTTCCAAAAATGAAAGACCTTGAGTGACTGAATGTTATTATTGCACTATACGAAGATGTTATCAACATCACCTACATTTCTGACTTTCAAGTGTCTTGGTATCTTATAGTTAGCCTGTCTGATGCATGAGAGACACACTCTAGATTTAGTTTCAAAACCGTCACATAAAACTTTACTCAAAAAAAAGTACATAAGAGGGAGCATTATATGCTGATTATTTTTTCATTATCATTTTCATTTGCCTGACCTCTTTTATTTAAGGTAGTATTGCTAAAGGTTGTTCTCAGCAGCAATGTTCCTCCCTAATACTGGGGGAAGAGGGGATCATTTTCAGATCCCTTCAAAAGCCATTTCATTTGCAGGTCTTTGGAAGACATGGATGAGGTTGTCATTGTGGTGCAACCTTGGGTGCATTTTGTACCTTTAGCAAGGTGCCTCAGTCATACCACTTCTTTCCTGGAGGAGGGCGACCTTCTTCCTTTCAAACATCCCCCACAGCAGATGTGTTAACTACACGAGGGAGGCAGCAGACACCAGTTCTTGTACCACGTGGATTTTGAGGGTCCTCCTCTGATGACATGTTCAGCTCAGGCACAATGATTTGATTTAATGAGCTGATCAAGTGGGGATCTATTGTCATCGAGGCGGGTGTTAGGGATGGAGTTGGGTCCCTACCAAAGTTAGTTATATAATATTCCTTGATTTCAGTGAAGGCAGTCTTACCCCTCTCTTTTTTGGGCAGGAACATGAGGAGGTAGGGTTCACCTTTCAAATGTATCAGGCTCACTGTGAAAGCCAGTGGATCAGGACTAGGGAGATTTAGTCCTGATTCTGCCACTGGCTTTCTGGGGCACTGAAATTAATTTATGGTACTTATTTCTGTCCCAGTTTTTCCAGTAAAAGTGTCTATTAGTGTTAAGATTCAGCCACAATTGCTAATTCCCAGACTTACAACTTCCCCAACTCATGCTAAGTTTTTCCCTCCATTTCTGCTTTTCTTTCAAGACTGTTGCGTTGGCTGTGTCTCTTTTTCAGTCTTCTGTATTTCCCTGTCCATTTTTTGTCTGGAAGTCACGCAGAATGTCTCTGTACTTAAATTCATTTCCCTTCTCTGTATCTCTGATGCTTCTCAGGTTAGCTAAGCTTTTCATGATTTTCAGTTGTGACTTAAAAAGCTGTCAGGATACATGTCCTGCCCGAAAGCTGCTGAAGTGTGCGGGTGTTTATAGAAATGGGTAGAGGACGGCATTCTCAGGTCAAAAGTGATCGAAGCTCAGCGATGCAGAGGCATGTACCAGCCGGGGGGTGAGTGGGCAGGTATTTTGGTGAGCTGCAGCGCCATCCCTGCACGCTTGTGCCTTGCAGGGGAGGTGTGAGCTTGCAGAGTCCAACGAGGTATGTCTCATCTGGAGCAGGTGCCTCTGCAGCACGGTGTCAGAGCTCCTCAGTTTGAGTTCCCTTCAGTTGCTTAACCTGCAGCTCTACAACAATCTGCACAAACTGCAAAACCACACATTTGCACTACAGAAAAATAAGATCTGAGGAGTTCTGCCTGTTTGACACACGTGCATATGACAAGGGACAGTAACACCAGCAACACCACAGATTTCATACTCATGAGTGCCCTCTCGCCTTGGGAGAAGAGATGCTTAACCTACTTTAGCAAGTGAAAGCAGCCTTTATTTAGGTGGCCTGTGCTCCCTGTGGTCCTTCCATCCAGGACTGATTCATCTGTGATCTTGTATGGTATAACCTGACAAACAATGAGAGGATGTTGTAGGACACACATGGGCTCTTGGTTGGACTAACCAACTCTTTTGGGTAGTCCAAGGACATGGTGCTCAGCAGAAATCTGTATCCAGAGCTTCATGGCCAAACTCTTTTTGGAGATGCTGGTGGGGTCCACAGACACACAGAAGGTCCCTCCAGCCATGGGGTATCCAGCTGCTGCAGCAGGAGCCAGGGAAGCTGCTCTCTGGTTGAGCTGCTAAGAGATAACTTTACTCCTTCCCCTTCTTTGTGCTGGTGGTCACCCAAAAAGGCTGTTTCAATAAAACCCCTGAGCTGTGGGACTAGTGAACTAAGCTTATAGGGCAGGGCTGTTGTTCCAGTCTCACTTCTGTGGGACGTCAATGTCTCTTCTATCATGGGGAAATGGAGAAGCCTTGGATTTTTATTGGCAGCACCTCATGTAGCAGCTAATGGGTGGTGTATTGTCAAACCCCAGCTACAGCCCTGTTTTCTTTGTGAGGCTGCCCAGCACCATGTCCCAGGGAGGCCTGGCAGGGTTGAGAAATTTTCCACCAACTGTGCCCTGAAGCTATTTGCAGTTGGAGCTGGAAAAGTGAATTAAAACAATCAATCAAGCCAACTATGTAAAACAGAGCTTTTTTTTTGTGGTAGGCAAGGCGGTTTTGTGATGTGTGTCCCGGGCTCTCAGTTCCCTTTTATTTTCCCTTGCTTGTAGCCTTCCTGCACCCTCCTACCCCGCTCCAGCATCAGTAATGGTCCAGTCTGGGTCAGGCTGTAATTATTTAAGCAGAACTGATACAGAAAAAGTGAAGGTCATGGCTAATGAGGAAGCACTGGGAAGAGGTGCCTGTTCCCCTTAGACTGCATCACCACAGGTGTGCTCCCATCCCATGCTCTCATAAAAACCTTGCAGACATCTTCTTGGTCCTCACTGACTGCACCAGGTTTTGTGTTTTCACTTCTGGGCTCTCTCAGTGCCCAGCAGTTCAGAGGGGTCTCCCCACAGACACAGAGTTTCTGTCGTTTTGTTGTCTTCCAACAACAAAGTTCTCTAAAGATAAAATAGAAATTGCTGGAAAAAAAGAAGTGCAAAATCTAGTTGGGTTATATCTTTCTTCCTCTTTCTATAGTTTTCCCCTGAAATAGCTCCAGCAAAAATTTAATCTTAGCCTGCACAAGCTACTGTTTTGAGTTGAAAGTATAACCCAGCAGAGAGGAAAAAATATCCAATAATCCTGTTTTAAAATAGACACACAGACTGGTTGTGCCTGGGTTATTTTAGACTGTATTTTTCAACACATTTTGTAATGGCAGAAGAAAATATGATCTATAATTCTATGAAGATTGTTTTCATCAGAACATTTCTCATTTATTTTAAATTTACCAGGAAGAAATACAGCTTTTGTTTCCTTCATTAAATTGAAAGTCCAGGCTAGAAATAAATAATATTGTCAGAAGTGAAGAAAAATTCAACTGTTAAAGGACTTAGCTATCACAAAGAATGTTTTCCAGCATACAAAATAATACTTACCTTTTTTTTTTTTAATTAAAAAGGAGAAATATTAGATACTCTCACATTAAGATTTCCTATATTTGTAAATGTTTTTTTGCAAATATATTTTCTTCACCAAATTGGTTATGCTAAGAATTCGGTTATCTTGGCTGTAGTCTCTCATGCCTCACTATTCCAGTCAAGATGCTCGAGAGCTCATGCTGCTAGTAATAAAATAACCTTGGCAGTCCTGAAAATTACAGTGTGTTATAAAATTTTACAGTATACTTTTATAAGTTAAGAATACACCTTCCATAGGGGAAGGTCAGCCTTTCACTTTTTCTACAGAGAAGGTCAATAGTAGAGTTGTTTTAAGGGTAGAGAAACTCACCTCTGAACAGATAGTGAGTCTTTGACTGGATACCCGGGTTAGACACATTTTGTGCAGCCAGGAGGAAAGTCCAACAAGTGGTTGCATATTCAGGATACTTGGTAAGTGGCTGTTTCTCAAAGAAGTAAAAATAATAATGTGAAAAAATCATTTGGATTGTCAAAGAATAACAGTACTTTGCTCATTGATAAAAGTTAAGTTTGGTAATAAAGTAGTTCTGATTAAGAGATGGTGTGAAAACTTCCATAAACAAATCAATATTTAATAAGGGTGAAAGGGAAGCTGATGGAAGTAATTAACAGGACATTACGAAATGCAGCCTGTTGAGGGAAGTTAAAACAGAAATTAAAAAAATCTGTAACCAATGAGGTTAAGGAGTTGGCTGCCCTACCATTATGAATTTGGGTTAAAAGCCATCAGATTTTAGGGGAAAATAATGATGCTCACCTACGGTTCGTTGGCTTGTTTTGCTCTGCTCATGTTGTCCAGGTTTCTTCCATAGGCAGAAAGGGTAGAAACACCCTTTATAATAACAAGAAATAAAAGCAGGGATCCTCCCTTCAGCACTTGGAGCTGCAACTTACGGCTCTATGGAAAAATCTCTGCTATCACGTGGCCCCTGATTTAATTGCAATGCAACCATAATGCCTCTCTGTGTACCCACAGTGAGACTGTCCTAAGGGTGACCGAGGTATGAATAAAGTCTCTGTTAGCTGTAATATCTACCCTGGTGCGACAAGCGAGAGCACAGGGCTTTGCATATTGAAGACGGAGTGGGTCAGGAGTAGGATGAAGTCCTCTATGGAAAAGGTGACACCATGGGCTTGTGTCCTGCTGCCAGCAATAGTGTTTGGGTGCTGGGACACTGCCTGCATCATGTCCTGAGCCCTGCTCCAGGGCTCAGGGTTGTAGCAGGGAAGTCTATGCCGTCAGGAAGAAGTGCCTGCGCCTTTCCCTTCTCTAAAACTGGCCAGAACATCAAAGCCAAGCATATGGGGAGACAAGTGGCTTTCCTCATGGCTGTTGTTAGGGCATTTAGGACCAGAGGGCTCGGAGAGATTTTTGGGTCATACCACAGGTATTTTGAAAATGAAAAGGAGGATCTCTAGAGACTACGTATAAGGTGTGGGATTCAGTAAGAGCTTACTGTAAGACCCCTAAATTTAGTTACCTACATGTACACTTGGTATGTAAACTCACATTATAGTCAATGGAGATCAGGTCAATGGAGCCTGGAGAATGATGTTGCTCACTCTAAAGCTGGCTGCTCAGCTGAATTCCTCCTTAGGCCGTGTAGACTACACTGGCTAGGGGTGGGATGCAGTGTCCTAAACACAGGTGTCTTTCACCATTTCAGAGGTCCTAGGAGGTCGCATGGGTCTCCAGAAGAACACAGGTCTCTGCAGACATGGTGGTGTACACACTAGCCATCTGCAAATGCCCCGAGGTCCCTCAAATGGCACTCAGCACCTCTAGAGAACCAAAATGACCCTAAAACTCCACTGATTATGATGGGAGTTTATACACTCAGCGCAAATGTAGACATCTAAAATTTAGGCTTCTTGATCTGAAACTGAATCGTAACCAAGCTCTCACCAGCATCGTTCGGTGATGGGCACATTATGACTGCTGTGTTCAAATGAAATGCGCTGTGTTTGTCAGGGTAGATAAGTGACTTTCCAGACAAATCTTTCTCCACTCTGAGCGGGCAATCCTTTCAACCAGCCTACTTCCAGTCCCAACTGATGGATGCTTTTCAGATGTAAGGTGGCAAAGGGAAAATCTTTCTACTATGCCCTGAACAGGCAGGGAAGCATGAACTCTGGCCACCTTGCTTACCCCAGCAGATGCTAGGGGACTTGAAGGCACAGTAGGTCTGTTCTGCTCTGCCCTCACCTCCCCCTTGCCTCGGCCAAAACCTCACAACTTGATACAAGGGGTGGATGAACACCATAGGGTGAGTAGAACATGTGGGGGCAGTGAGTTGCTTTGTGGATGAGCCATCATTTGAAATCCCTTATTTCCTCAGTCGCCTTGGGGCAACAAATCTTGTTTTATTCCACAAACTAGCTTTGTGATTAGTAGCTATAACTCAGATACTTTATTAGACTTCAGAAATGCTCTTAGCCTCCTAGAAAATGACTTTGTGGGGTCTGTGCAGCCATGCTCACTCTCCTGCTGAGGCTGTCGTTAAAGCGCCCGTGAGAGGACCCCTCACCCCAGGTGCCTTTTTGGGTTCTCCCTGCGTCGCAGGCTGTCCCAGGCTTTCTCACTGGGGTTTTGTCTGGTCCCTTGCTGCACACTGGCCTTTGGCTCACTCAAATGCTGCAAAGTGCCTCATGTCCCAGTGTTTCACTTAGCTGCTGTGAACAAGCGTGCATGTGTGTATGTGCACACAGGAGGGAGAAATGGTATTTAAAATTCACCCACCTTCAACTTCAAATTACTGCATGTAAAGCAAACCCCCAAATCATTTGTTTCTAGGCTTCTGCCTTGATTCCCAGAGTTTTGATTTAATCTTAAAATATTTAATCATTTCCTTGGCAAATGACACTGAAATTGGACAGATGGTTTAAACTTAGCTCTCTTCCCTGGAGAAAAGCTGCTCAATTAAAACAACTGTAGCTCTCACACATTCAATTCATCCTTATCAGCCTGTCCCAATTAATCCTCTAAATGCAATGTTACATAACGTGGGATCCTCTCTCCCTCATTTACTTTTCCATCTTGTCATTATTTCCTCTGTTTGCCTACCTGCCCAGCATTGCTGGGTGTCAGGAAAAAGCCGCGGCGCAGGGAGAGGTGTGTGGAATTTCCGAGTCACATCTGTTAGAGCAAAAGGGAGGGACGTGCATAAGCCATCGCACTCGGTCACTCATGCTTTTACTCTCTGGCATTATTTTTCTCCACGGACAAATGATCTTTGCAAATCCTTAGAACAGCAGAATTAAATTTCTGTTACGCTGTTGTCTGTATAGCTACATAATCCCTTTCTGCTGCTAATGCTGGGATTGCTTGGCTTTCGCGGTACTTGCTGCTTGTGAAAATGTGTTTCTGCGTGTGCTGGGGGAGTGCAGTTTGTTTAGCCGCAGAAAGGAGCGAATTAGAGCTGGGCTGAAAGAGACCGGAGTAAATGGCCATAATAAATCCCACTGGAGGCTGGGAGATCTAACGCTGTTAGTCTCGCCTCTGTAGTACTGCCTGCATCGTTTCACTCTGCTGCAGTATTAAGAACAATAATTTGAATTTAATAGGTCTGGATATAATTCAGGCAGTCAGTGAAGGTGAAATCCTGCCTTGAGGAGCACCGGTCCACGTCCTGTGGCTGTGCTCCTGCAGAGGGGTAAAGGGCAGGTCTGAGAGCAGGCACAAGCACGCTGGGTCCCCGGGCTTGCTGCTGCCTGGTACCTTGGCTGTGCATTGGGCTCAATGCGTCCTTGGGCTAGTTGGGTTCAGGGCAGCTGGTGGTGGCTTGGGCTGCTATGGGCTCTGTGTGGCCTTCATGTGTCCCATGGCCATCCAACAGTGTCAAGGTGGGTCTCCAGAGCAAGCTCAGACTGAGAGCATCACCTAGGGGTCCCCCTGGAGGAGGATCAGGGCCCTGGGAAGAGCAAAACTCATGCCTAGGATTTATTCAATCTACCTTCAGATCATAATGGAGGAGGCTGCCCCAAAATGGAATCTTTGGCCACTCTGTTTCTGCTCAAAATGTTAAAGGCGAAGCACCACATAATTATCTCTTACTCGTCTAGAGCTGATGTATAAGCCAATAAAACCTTAAATATGAAGGACTTTGAAGCTAGTCCTGCTTTGAGTGGGAGGTTGGACTGGGGACCTCTAGGAGTCCCTTCCAGCTTGAATTTTTCCATGATTCTGCAGCCAGAGAATATATTAAGTACAATTATCCCTTTAATATTTCTATTAATAAGGACAATCATCAGGAAATGCCAAACAAATTCCACTGGATTTTTCCTCTAAATAAATGAATAAAATAAGACAATCTACTTTACATATTTATTTAAAAAACTTCCTAAAGTATTATTATTATTTTCATAGAATCATAGAATGGTTAGAGTTGGAAGGGACCTCAAAGATCATCGAGTTCCAACCCCCTGCCATGGGCAGGGACACCTCCACTAGACCAGGTTGCTCAAAGCCCCATCCAGCCTGGCCTTAAACACTTCCAGGGATGGGGCATCCACATCTTCCCTGGGCAACCTGTTCCAGTGCCTCACCACCCTCACAGTAAAGAATTTCCTCCTAATATCTAATCTAAATCTCCCCTCTTCCAATTTAAAACCATTACCCCTTGTCCTGTCACTGCACTTCCTGGGAAAGAGTCCCTCTCCGGCTCTTCTGTAGGCTCCCTTCAGATATTGGAAGGCTGCTATGAGGTCTCCCTGCAGCCTTCTCTTCTCCAGGCTGAACAACCCCAACTCTCTCAGCCTGTCTTCATAGGGGAGGTGCTCCATCCCTCTGATCATCTTCGTGGCCCTCCGCTGGACCCGTTCCATGTCCTTCCTGTGTTGAGGACTCCAGAGCTGGACACAGTGCTCCAGGTGGGATCTCACAAGCACAGAGTAGAGGGGTAGAATCACCTCCCGTGACCTGCTGGCTACACTTTTCTTAATGCAGCCCAGGATGCGGTTGGCTTTCTGGGCTGCCAGTGCACATGCCGGCTCATGTTGAGCTTCTCATCCACCAACACCCCCAAGTCCTTCTCCTCAGAGCTGCTCTCTAGCCATTCTCTGCCCAACCTGTATTTGTGCCTGGGATTGCCACGTCCCAGGTGCAATGTGGGATGCAATGTGTCCCATGTCCCATGGGACATTTTGTTTTGTTTTGGTTTTTTTTTGTTTTTTTTTGTTTTTCCTGAATAATTCCTTTGGTTGCTAACTGTACTGAACAATTGGCTGTATGGAGAGGGGAAACCACCACATCTTTAAAAAAAATCTGGAATTTTCTTTGGATTCTACAGTAATTAAATCAAGGTTTTGTTAATTTCCTAGAGCAGATCTTTTTTTGTTCTTTTTCTGCAGCACTATTTTGTTTAATGTCAGTAAAGAATGTATTTGAATGCTGAGGTAGAAAAGTAGAATATTCTGTTTGAAACTGAAGGGATTTGTGGGAACCCACTGAAAAGTAGCAATGTGTAGGGCTCTTCTACTCTGTCTTTATATCAAAAAGAAAAACTTATCTAATAATCCTGCAAGTCAGAAACAGAAACAATTTATTGACAGGGCAGGGTTTTTCTCACTACTGTTTGTTTTTCCAGTGCTACTTTCAAGGCAGTAATTAAATTTGGAAGGTAATGCGAGACTGCTTACCTGGGGAATTATTCCCCTGCTTCATTCTCCTGGAATTGTTCTGGGTATTCAGGGAAATTTCAGCACCTCTTAATTCTTTCCTGTTATTTCCAGATTTATTTATAGGTATCACATACTAAATCATTAATATCCATAAACAGCATATACTTGAAGAAAAAACAAAATAAAACCAAAGCAAATCTTTACAGCCTAAGACATCAATAAGTTTTTCCAGGATTTCTGTTACTTGAGAAGGTCTAATCACTGATCCTCCATAAATCCAAGTAGTTACAACTATGCATACAATATTTCTTTGTATTAAAAAGTACAATGCTATTATGTCTAGGTAATTTGCTAGCAGGAAAAGTAGTTTTGTAATTTAGAAAGGGGAATTCTAAACATGAATTGAAGTATTTATCTTATTTTTATCATTTTTGTGGATTCTTCTGCTCTTTAGGCAAAAGAATTTTGACCTAAATTTTCCCTGCTGGAGTTCCTATTACAAGACTGAATCAAAACAATTACTTTTTCTGTCTCAGTCTCCCCAGCTATAGAAAAATTATATTCTGGCTATGGAATGGTGTTGGGAAATATAATTTTTTTTTTAGATTCACTGAGGGCCCTGGTGTCCCCTGTGACAATGGGTTTTGAAGGTATGAAGTCGTCCTGCTGCTATTGGGACAACGAATTTACAAATATTTGTAAATCAATGAATGAAAATGCAAACTCACATAAGACCTTGATTGTTTCGTTCTAAGCAGCCAACTCCGAACGCCCCTAATTTGTGCAAATTAATTATGAAACACAACCATATGTCCCTGTAATTACAAGAAAATGGATGGGAGCTGAGGAGATGGACTGCATCCTGTGTGTGAATAAATCTCCTCATCAGAGACACCGGCTGTAATTCCTCCTTGAGGGAATTCAATCCAGCCACACACCCATGCGTGGGCTCCCTCCATGGCATCTCACCATACTGCTATGTGTCAGGGTACCATGAAACTAAATCCCCTGGAAAAGTATTTACAATAATAAGCTGCTGAGACTTTAGCTCAGAAGTGGAGGAGCAAGGGATGGGGTTTTGGTGGTGACTGAAGCAATAACCTGTTACACTCTGCCTTTTAACAGTGACCATAAGCTCTCATGCCTAAGTCTCCTCTGAAACCTGAGGAGCAGCAGGGATTTACCCCCAAGATTGTTTTCCCCTGTCCCTGCTGCCAGGCAGAGGGAGAGATTAGGAGAGAGCCACGTACGTAGTGATGAAGTTTCAGATTGGTCCTGAGGTGCTCAGGCTGAGCAGGAGCCGTTGAGTGCTGGCTCGGCATGGAGATGGACTCGTGGAGAGTAGGGGCTGGCAGCTGCTCAAGCCATTGCTGCCAGGGGATCCTGGAATTTGTTACTCATTATCCTTAGGGTTTTTCAGTCAGTATCAATGAAGAAATGTACACATCTGTCCCAGCCATTGTATTCCAGGATTAGTTTATTGACTTCTGTGGAGTTACTGCTCCTGTTGCACACTGATGGGGCTGGAACAAAGCCCCATAAGGGTCTTTCTTGGTGAAGAGAAGGGGGACCGTGCCTCGAGCAACCTAAAGATTTACCACAGTGTGGTAGCGATTTTCTTTTGACTGACTGTGCTGGAAGAGCAGCAAGGATATGATCTTCAAAGTCCAAGACAACAAGAAAGCCTAATTACTAATCCTCACCTGTCCAACGGTCTCTGTGAAAGTCTTTCAGGCTTTCATTTGATCTCTGGGAGACACTCCCTGGTTATTGAACTTATGTCATCATCCTGCTCTCCCTAGGACACTGCTGCCAGTCTTTGTTGGTTGGTGCTTTCAGTATCTGACTGGCAGGAAAAAAAGGATACGAAGAAACCTGAGTCTGTGTTGCTCATGAGAGGCTCAGTATCACAGTATCCTCTTCAGGACTGTCATCATCCCGCACGGAGCCTTTGTTATTAGCGATGATTCCCTGTGACACGAAGTGATTTAAAAATGATTGCCGACATTACTTTGTGTATTTTCTGTGTGGCCATCTGTCCATCAGAGGCAGCTCAATAAATGAATACACAGCTGAATGCAAAGAATGTACAAGTCCTACACCAAATAATTTTATTTAAAAAGCTGTGCATCAAGCTCAGCTCCCTTCTTATAATTTTTTCCCACTGGAGTCTCTGTTGTTTTTTAAATGTACAGTAACCACTATAATGTGTGCTTTAGTGATTAGATTAATGGTTAAATATTTATTCTGGGTTTTTTTAAGGCTTTGACTGTAATTAAATGGCTGCTGTCAACCATCTTGCATCTCCAATAGAGGGTGGTCAAACACTGGAACAGGCTTCCTGGAGAGGTGGTCAATGCCCCAATCCTGTCAGTGTTTGAGAGGCATTTGGGCAATGCCCTTAATAACACATGTTGGTCAGGCCTGAAGTGGCCAGGCACTTGGACTAGGTGATCATTGTAGGTCCCTTCCAACTGAAATTTCTATTCTATTCTATTCTATTCTATTCTATTCTATTCTATTCTATTCTATTCTATTCTATTCTATTCTATTCTATTCTGCTCTGCTTCAGCAAATAGTCCAAACAGATGCAAAACTAAACATGTCTAAGGTGCACAGACCCGAGGCTCAAAATTAATTCTTTCAAGTATAATAGAAAAGGTAGTGGGTACAAAGAAAATTGCAGCCCTGCTTGACTAGCAAAGATTCAGCTAAGGAAATGCTTGGTGTGAGCATCAAAAAGAAGAAGTAGATTGTTTTCTTTTTTCTCAGGATTGCCTGCAAACTTCATGACAACTCATTTTTCCCTTTTGTATCCCTCCAGTCCCCCAGGGGCCCCCTGTGGTAACCTTTGGCATTTTGTATCCTGGGAGCAGGACGTTTCCCGTGGTGTGTCAATAGCAATTTTGGTTTCTCTGATACCAAATTGAAAAATTCAGCTGACAAGTCCAATATCTGTGAATTAAATGTGTGACAAATGTGAGCTGACTTGAACAGTCATTTCAAGCAACCTGTCAAGATATTGAAGTTCTTGGGTCAATTTGAAAATCAGAGAAAAAGCCATTAATATCTATTAATGTGAAACCAGCATTGACAAAAGAAGTATGCCTTTAAATAGGCTGGAGAAAGGCATATGGCTGATGTGTTTGGAAATAGCTTAGGATGACTAGAGCAAGGTGAATACTGAATGCATAGCCCTTGTTTTGTTGGTATTTTTTTTCCAGTTTTATACATTTTATATATAATATGTCTTTTATTTCTAGAAGCATCATATGAAATTCACAACCCCAGAAAAAACCCTGCTCAGATTTGCCAGCAGTCAATTTTGTTTTTTGTATTTAAACCGATCATTGACATTCTCCATTTTATTATAAGAATGATGGAGTTAGAGGTTGGGCATGGTAGTATGCAAACCCAGCAGCCTAACGGCAGCCCACTGAAATGGTAAGTCTTGTGAGATGTTCCAGCATCATGAAATCTGTCTCTGTCTTTAATTGGGGTGAAAAGTTGGAATTTTGAAATGTTTTGGGGAACAGAAAAGCTGAAATATTTCTGGTGGGAAACGTCACACAGCTTTCTTGAAATGAAGCATTTCAGTGGTGTCAAACTGTGCCATGCATGTCGGGCAATTTCATCTAATAAGGTGAAAAACATATTCCACCCCATCCTGTCTTGCTCTGTTCTATTGTCAGTGCAACAGGAAAAGAAAAGGGTGACTGGAGAGGAAACAAGACAACGAATTTTGATTTTGAATTATTCAGAAACATTTTTCCATGGAAAATATCAAATGGGAGCTCTTCCTGGGAAACAGCACTTCTTTATACGGTGCCATCCTCCATGTAGTTTGACAATGGCAGATTAAATATGTTGTGTCCTTCCTGGCTTCTCTTCCCCGCCAGCACTTCTCTCATCCTTGTCTCTCCTCCTGTCCCATGACATTGACTTGTTCTGTGGCTCAAGTCTCCCTGATCAGTTGCTGGAGCTGTGTTGAGGCTCTGCTGGGATGGCCCCATCAGGGCATAGCACCGCTGTGCCTGGCAGACAAACTCACCTTTAAACAAAAAGGCTATTTTTCTAACCGAAGTGTTCACAGCCTAAATAGAGCCAAGGACTCTGCGTTAACCCATCTCATGAACCTGGTTAAATACAGCTGGATGGTACGTCTTTGAAATGGGAGAACCGTGTGGCCTGGGGTTGTTGCTTTCTGCTGCAGCCCCACTTTGGGGGGGAGGGATGTCTCTGTCTCACAGAGGTGGTAGCTATGTCCATGTTCTCTTTGGACTGCGGCTGGGCAACCTGGAGGTGTCACATCTCTTCTCCTGGAGATTTCTGCAGCTATGGACCAGCTGTTGGAGCCACTTGTGGGGTTGTCCTGCAACCTATGACCAACAAAATAAGACAGTCACCCGAGTGGTTGGTCTAGCAAGTGTAAAGGCTCCATTGGCAGTGGTGACCAGCATCTCTTTGTGACAGTCTTTTCAACCAACAAAGGTACAGGAGCACAGGTGGTCAGTTTTTTACTGAGAACTATACTTAAAGTTTTACAGAGACCATGCAGGACCTGGTGGGATTCCTGTATGTGCTTCAGTGCCTGACTTGGGTGCTAACAGGAGTTAACCTCAATGTGATACTGAAAAATTCTACCAGCTGCCACCGTGCACCTTCAGGAGCCAAATATGAAAAAACCTGAAAACACAGCCAATGCAACTGACACAGACTCCCACTGGGCACAACATGTTCCTGGCTTTGGAGGTGGGTCCTCTGTTTATTCTCCCAGTTTGGTTCTTCTCTGCTAAAGATCTAAAAGATCTTAAGTGGATTTATCTCCTGCTGTTTTCTCTGAGTGTGTAGACGCGGACGAGCACTTGGCTATGGAATTTACAATAAGAGCTATTCAAGTGTTTTAATTGTGACATTAGTTGTGTGGAATTTGGAACGTTGTCTTTTTAATGAATTGCATTCAAAAGGACTAATTAGTATTCTGACAGGGTGCTGTTTGTGTGTGTGCCTATCTGCCACGCAATGTACCGCTAACAAAGCACAACACTCACATCTGTCCAAGATATTAATCATTCTTCAGTGAGAGAAAATACCTCATTTTAATCGCTGTGCCATTCTACATGTCCCATTAATTAGCATTTGTTAAGCACCAAGAGTGTGCTTGGTGCTGTGCGGTACAGAACTTACAGGCTGGGCACAGATATTTACCAAGGCAAAGGCCATGCCAGGAGCAGTGGCCATCCAAAAGCAGGTTGGGGATGGGGAGTCCAGGGAGTTTCACTCCATAGACAAGACAAAGAGGAGTTTTTGTAGATGTGGTCAAGTCTAGTTAGCTGGACATTTAAATGTGGTTGAGGTAGGGAACCTCTTAGTGGGATAGTAGAACACCTGGGACTTGTGATGTGGTTGTTTTGGGGGAAGAAGCAAAAATCATCCTGTTCTCACTAGTACTGTGATATTTACCAAGTACTTGGGTTCGATGCAGGCTCCACGCGTCCTAAGCCTCCATCTTGTGCGGTGGTGGTGGTGGGAATAAAAGGAAAGCACAGGGGCTGGATGGGAGCTAAAAGGCTGTAAACCTTGCTGTTGTTGGCTCCAGTGCAGCTGTCCTCCCCGTGAGGGGTTTCCAGGGCTGCGGCAGGGCAGGACACTTATAAGTGACAAGCATTGGAGAAAATAATTGGATTTCATTGATTTGACTGTACATAACCGCTGTTTATCAATCTTCCTGAAAGCTTGGATGCTGGTGATGGTAAAGGAAAAACATTCTGGCTATACATGAGATTAGCTGAGCAAATGTGATCATTTTAAAAAAAAGGAAGACCTGTTCAAAAGGAGACACTGTGGTGTGAGTGGCTTGCTTGGCTGTTATGACATCGCTATGTTTTAATTTCAAATTCAGAAGCAATAACAGGGACAATTTTTCTGCACTGGGGGCAAAGATCTATTTTTTATGCTTTCAAGATCTGTTTGCTTGGCAGGGGGTAGACCCCATTGACAGATGATTTAAAAACTCTGATCAAAAGTGTGGCGAACCCTCTCACCTCCCCTTGGCTTTTTGACAACCCTCCATCCGAGCGAGGCAGTGGGATCATAGGGCAGAGATGGAGAAGTGCTGGTGATGCCACTGCGCTGCAGCCCAGCGTTGAGCTGACACAGACAGGCTTGGCCAGGTCACCCTCCACTGTCAGACGTGTGCCCCCCACCCCAGTGTCATCTCTGGAGGGGATCAGCCAGAGCGATGCAGGGTACAGAGTAGCCTTTGGCTTTGGCTTTGAACCTCAGCTCCCAAATTAAGAAGCCAGTGGGTTGGTATGCTTCCTGCACTAGCACTGTGCTTCTTTGCTGCCTGGGCTGGCTCAAGAATGAGAATATTAATATTAATATTAATGCAGCACTTATTTCTCTTGTGTTCTTGACATTCAAAAAAGTGAATGTATAATATACAGAGGTCAAAGTAGGCCAGTCCTGCCACTTCAAAGAGGACAGGAGATAAAGGCAGAATTGCTCTGTTTTGTGAGTTAAACATTTCCATAACGATATTTCTGACTCTATGTGTCTATACACACACATATACACACATATATATAGATATATGCATATCACGGAATCACAGCTCAGGACAGTATCTAGGTTCACTTGCAGTTCTACACTCACACACAGACTATTACATCTTTCTTTCAGTTACTTGATGAAGGAGCAATCACTAACAAAACCATAAACCTGTCTGAAAGATCCTAAAATGATAAATCTCTTTTCTCCAGAGATATGAGGTTTAATTTTGGCCAAACAAGTCTCCACACATTTGGGTACCCAATGACCCATTTGTAGCTTATCGATTAATTTTCATATTTCCTCTCTGTGGAGATGTGGAATTCATTTCCTGCTGGAGAGGTTACTGGAATGATAATGCGCAGGTGGCTTGAGATATAGCATAAATATATTATGCTTTGGTATGTCTCATTTATTATGTAAATACGCATACGCTCTGTGCAGATGAAACAGCTTGATACCGCAGCAGGGTCGTGCATTGGCTGGCAGTCATTTGTGAGGTTCTTCAATAATGCAAGTCAAGCAGTGACCGCAGACGCTGTGGCTTCAAAGACGGTGCCCTCCCTGCAGAAGCCAGAGGATACAAGGCTGTTCTCATCATTTTGTTTTGATGGCATTTACTGGTGCTTGCAAGCAGTGAATGAAATGCAAGGGAAAGGATGCAAGAGCTCCCTTATTGCGAGGGCTGTAATGGCGATGTATTCCTGCTGTCCTTGGAAAGGTCCTGTATTTCCTGATTTTTCTATAGCAGCCCTCATCTGCTAATCTTGGAGGAGCAGGGGAACATTCAGGCATCACAATTCAGTGCCCACATTACTGTACGGACATTTGAATAGCTATCTGCTCACTAGTTGTGGGACCTTTAAGATGTTTTTATAAGACAAGTGGCCTTTCTCTGTTTCTGTTGGCTGAGTTTTGGGAGAGACATTCTCACTGTTATGGTAATTGAACCCAAAGAAGTCCTAGCTCCAGCCAGAAGACTTTGGAGAACAAGTCTCTGTTATGTGTCCTGAGGTCATTGTTTCAGATGGGCTGTGTCTGCCGGTCCCTGCATCCTGCAGCTGTGGTATCATGAAAAAGTCACTGTTATATCTAGGGGAGAGCATTGGGCTTGGTCATGATTTTACAAGCAGGAAGCCTCAAAAAAGGCATTAAGGAAAAAAAAGGAAAGGGAAACACATTTTTGTCTTGTAGTCCATGTGCTTCACGATGTTGTGCCCAGGAGGGGTAAGGGGAACTGGCTTGTCCCCCCGTCCTGAGTGATGCTCAGGTCCCACAGGAGCCCTGGCTTTGGATCCCAGGAGTGGCGCCTGCTCCAGATGCTGACATTGGGCTGTCAGTGGGTTTGATATGTAATGACCATGCTTGCAGGAAATGTTTTATACCACCATGACAGTTGGGTTCCCAACCTTTATAGATAAGTGCAGTAATAAACCAGGCACTTCCATGGGAGTTACTCTTTGCACAGGTCCTCCTGTTTTGCCTTTTCTTTCCAAAGCCCTCTGTTTTGCATTCAGCTACGCTCAACAAAAACAGCTGAGGCAAATCTGCTGCTGCTGCTCACTTCACAACAATTTGCAAAACAGATCTGAGCCTGAACAGTTGTTACACAAATTGGGACTCAATGCTCAAACGAAAACTAGAAAACAAACAAATAGAACGCGGCACATTGTTGCACTGTGTGCCTCTCCAGGAGATGGGCTCCAGGAGGGATGTTTGCTCTTTCTTTCCGCAGAAGGGCAAGCAGGTTGCCAGCTGCTTTCCCTGTTGACAGAGCAGTGAAACCCGGGAAAGGCTCGTTCTGCCATCAGACAAGCGGGAGCGCTTCCTATTGCCATCCTGAGTGGCAAAATGCAAGGGCAGAGTTTGGCATCGTTATAACGAACTCCTGGAATTTTTTCCTCTGCTTGCATTTGACAAGATGTTAGAGATTAAGCTGCGTACTTGCCTAAAGCTTTGAGTGGGTCCATAAATAAATAAATATTCCTCTGCAAAGAAAATACCTTCCAGACATCAATACAGCAGGGGATGCTCTGAATACGTGCAAGAAAGGGAGGAAGGGGCCATGTGATGAGCAGATGGAGGATTGTTATTACAATGGCCTTATCTCCTTTATACTTTAAAAAAAAAAAAGTTTCCAATGAGCCTCTCCTCTCTTGCATGCCATGGAAACAGTAGTATCTGCCAGAACAAACACTGCACAACCTAATGACCATTCTCTTGAAAATACCACTATAAAAAATTCAGCACCTGTGAGCAGTTTAAGAAGTCCTGGTACAGCCTGACCTAAAAATTCAAATCAAAATAGTTTTTTGCCTATTCACTTTGACTGAAAGGCTGATGCATAGCTGTTGGTTTGGAAACTGGGTGGTTTTTCAGCTCTTTTAGTTAATGACCAAAACCAAACATAGCCAAATGACTATTTGAGTCAGAAGCCTCAAGCCATGACCTCCCTTGGACAGCCTTGATCTCGGTGAGGAAAAAATCTTTGCTCTTCCATGGCCTGATTCAGCCAGATTTTCTCTGGGGAATGCTCCCAAGAAGTGTCAATCACAGCTTAAATTGAGCTTTGATCCTGCAGCACCCTGCTCTTGCGGCTAGATGGTGGAAACACGAATTAGGTGGTGCAGGAGGGAGAGGGAGAGAACTGGTTTCTGGTGAATCACACCCAAACCCAGCAACACGGCTGCATGTTACAACAGCTTTTGTGGTTCCCTACCTACAGCTAGAAACAGCAGGTGATGCAGAGCAAACCAAAGGGCTGAAGGTTGTAGTGCCAGGTGAGTCTGTACAGAAAAAGCCTGGCCTGGAAGAAGCGGCAGCAATTGGTGTGTCAGTGCATGAACCTAAAGTGGGAGCTATTCCCAGCTTTGTACAGGGCAGGTCTCAGCCCCTCTCTGTGCCTCAGCATGGCCAGTATGTGCTGAACTGGCTGATCAGCTCATGTAGCTTGTCACTTACTACTGTTGTACCTGCTTTTGATGGGCTTCTCCTCTGTGAAGTACACTGCTTAAGTAAAACTGCTGTTTCACTTGAGCGCTCATGTTGGGATCTGGGAATTTGCTGAGGTAGGATAAAAACTGTTCTTTAAGTTCCCATGGATTAAACTGCCATTGAAATAACAAGTAGAAATAGTGTAAAACAAATTCCCTTACTCTTTTTGTTCATCTGTGTCCCGCTCTTCTCAGGCTCATCTGGAAGCACTAAACTTTAGGAGAGAAACTTTCTTGTGATACTGTTGTTGCAGGTTTGTATAGGCAGGTTTAGGTGGGCTGGTATATGGAAAGGTTACAATTTCCATGTTGGTTTTAGGATCATAGAATCATAAAATTATTTAGATTGAAAAAGAACCTTAAGATCATTGAGTTCAATTGTAAACCTAACACTGCCAACTCCACCAAAAAACCATGTCCCTAAGTCCCCATTCTACACGTCTTTTAAATAAAAACAATGGGAAAAGCATCCAAACATGGATTCTCAGTGTGTTTGTGTATTTTGAAAATGTCTGTGTTGGGAGAGGAGTGTGTACAAGTGCAATTTTCAAATGAAAATCAGAATTATTCATGAGTTTATAATAATCACTCATGCCTCTCATCTAGAGCTAGTGCTTCTCTGGTGGCCTTCCATCCATCTGCAGAGAACAGTTGTAGCAGAAAGTGCTATTACTGTGTGCTAGCTTTCTATTAATAATGTATGTATTAAAAGGGCTTTTTCTAAGGTCTGCATGTCTTTTCCATACAGTAGGAAAGTGATGACAAACATAATTTATGCCTGCTCTTGTAGATCTTTGCTCTTTGTCCCATGGCAGAGAATTGCCTGAGCTTCCTATGCCTCTCCCTTCCCCCAGATCCTGATGGACACAGGGAGGACAAATGCCTTCTTGGCTGCCACCAGTCTCAAAGAGCCTCTCATGTGGGACAGCTGGGAGCGTGGGAGAGAATGGATGGGATTTCAATATTTTGACTGCAGACAGCACAGGAGAAGAAAACAGCTTATGGAGCCAGCAGGCTGGCCTTTCACCGGGCTCTGCCACTACCAGCAGGTTGTTCGTATTGAAGGAGTGAATAGTAAAACAATGAATGCACTTTAGTCATTGCTGGTGGTCCCACTGGTGTTGAAGTATTTTTCTCCTGGTTTCAGGGCATCCCTGCAGTGTAGAATCTCTCTGTTATCAGGTTAGCTTTTGTGATACAGTTGGTTTGGAAAAAAAGATTTTGTCGCTAAAGAAAATTGCAACTTTTGGAAGAAATATCAAAACCTGAAATATTTCAAATCAAAATAGTACATTTCTACAAATAACAAGCCAGGGCAATAAACCTCAGTCCCTGTCTAAGGAATGGGGTAGACACCATTTTCTGAAAAGGCGGCCCTTTCTCTTTCTTTCCTGGGGAGATGTGTGGTGTATCCGGGGGTGTCAGGATTGCAACAGGCGCAGATTTTAACTTCCATATGGCACAGCAGTACCACCGCGGTGATTGGGAGAGGTTCCTGAAGACTGGAGGGAGCAAATGTCACTCCTGTCTTCAAGAAGGGCAAGAAGAAAGGTCCAGGTGAGGCCAGTCGACCTCACCTCAGTCCTTGCAAAGGTGAAGAAGAAAGTAGTCCTGGAAACCATTTTCCAACACATGAAGGACAAGAAGGTTAACAGGAGTAGTCAGCTTGAGTTTTCAAAGGTGAAATCATGTGTGACCAACCCATCGCCTTCTGCGATGATATGACTAGTGTGGTGGATGAGGAGAGGGCAGTTTACCCTTTACAGTTTACTGTTTACCTTCAGTTTACTGTTTACCTTCACTTTAGTAAGGCTTTTGACAGTGTCTCCCATAACACCCTCATAGACAAGCTGACAAAGTGCAGACCAGACAACTGGGCAGTGAGGCAAACCAAAATCTGGCTGAAAGACTGGGCCAGAGAGTAGTGATCAGCTGCACAAAGTCCAGTTGGAGGCCAGTCACTAGTGGTGGACCCCAGAGCTCAATACTAGGGCAAGTGCTATTTAACATCTTTATTAATGACCTGGCAGATGGGATGGAGTTCGCCCTTAGCAACTTTGCAGATGGCATTGGTGCCATCCAGAGAGACCTCAATGGGCTGAAGAACTGCATAGAGATGAACCTTGTGAAGTTCAACAAGGGAAAATATCAAGTCTTGCACCTGGGGAGGAACAGCCCCATGCACCAGTACATGCTGGGGGCTGATCAGCTGGGTGGGGGTCCTGAGGGACAACAAGCAGACAATGACCCAGCAATGTATCTTTGTGGCAAAGGCCAACAATCTTCAGGGATATGTTAGGAGGAGTATTGCCAGCAGGTTGAGGGAAAGGATCTTTCCTCTCTGCTCAGTGCTGGTGAGGACACATCAGGGGTGCTTGGTCCAGTTCTGGGCTCGCCAGTAAAGAGGAGACATGGACACACTGGAGCAAGTCCAGCACAGGGCCATGAAGATGAGGAAGAGACTGGAACATCTATTCTATGAGGGAAAGCTGAGAGAGATGGGACTGTTCAGCCTAGAGAAGAGAAGGCTCAAGGGGAGATCTCATCAGTGTGCATAAGTACCTGATGGGAGGGAGTGAAGAAGCAGGAGACAGACTCTTCTCAGTAGTGCCCACTGACAGGACAAGAGGCACTGATCTCAAATTTAAAAATAGAGAAAACTTAATCTGAACTCATGAAAACACTTCTTTCCTGTGAGGGTGGTCAAATATGGGCACAGGCTGCCCAGAGAGGTTGTGGAGTCTCCATCCTTGGAGATATCCAAAACCAAACTCGACACAGTCCTGGGAAACCTGCTCTAACTGGCCCTGCTTGGGCTGGGGAGTTTGACTAGATGATCTCAAGAGGTTGCTGCCAACCTCAACTGTTCAGTGATTTTGTGATATTTTAGTTGTGAGCATTTGCTTGCATCTGATAAATAAAAAAATGCTTTCAGGGAAATGATTAGTTTAAGTGAAAAACTTGAAATACAGATAAGACAGAAACCCTTAATGTAGCCCCAATATATTGGTCCAATATTCACCAGTGATGAGACCTGCCAGTTTTTAACATTTTTTGAATTGATACCTGGCAGATAGCAGAGATCCTCATCTGAAAGCAGGGGCTTTCAAATGAGTTTTCTGTGTTGTTTACACTATGATAAATTGAAGCCTGACATAGCTCCACATGCAAGAAAATGTGTTATTCCCCAGATAAAATGTCTGTCTTTGTTATTTTCTGAAAGCAGCACAGGGCAGATATGTATATGCAAAGCTTAAGAGACAAAGGAATTTTCCTGATTATTTGTCAAGCACCACCTTGTTTCTAACACATTATAAATGAATAAACCTGTCACTGAGCTGAGATAAATTGCTTGAAGTTCCTGGGAACTTATTGCTGGCAACCGTTTCTTCACAGATCTGACCTGCCCTTGTTAAAGTTTTCTTGTTCGTCTGTGGCGTGCAGTGCTCAGGTCCCTCCTGGACGGCTTCTCCATGTACTGCAGCATTAAGCTCAGAGTTGGATGCCACATTTTTCTCACTCTAGCTTGCATATGAGAGATGTATAGCTCTTTAAAAGCAGTTGTTACTTTATAGATTGATGTTATAGTGTCCACCTATACAAGAGGTGTCTTTTCCTTTTTTCTCCCTTATTGCAGTCTCATTTATAATATGCCTTGGATCATCAGCAGTCACATTTTTTATTTTTTAGTATCAGTTATTCCATCACCCAGCTAGGGAGGCACTTAAGTGGTTGTTCTTTGTTTGCTTGGTTTTTTTCCCCCTGCAGTTATTTGCGTAGCTGTACACAAGGTATAAGGATTATGCACCGATGATAGTGACAGCCAAGGCACTATTTCTTAAGCCTTAGTCTTGCTAGAGTAATTATTGGAGGAACCTTGGCACCCTCCTGTTGTTTCCATTGAAATCTAGGGTGTCACGTGTGGGCATAAGACAACCCTTGTGTTTACTAGCTTGCAGAAGACAAGTCTCACATTTTCAGTTCTGTGGGACTGACTCATGTATCTACAAAAGCTTCGTACTGCCCAGAATGGAGGAGCAGAAACAATGCGAGTCAATAGAGATTAAGAGCAGGATATTTGGAAGTACCCAAGTCCTGCTTCAAAAGGTGAAAGAGACTGTTCAGCATGCAACTCTCACTATCCCTCAGCCTCAGTTAGCCTTGGACATGTTTAGATCACCTTTGAAAATGGACCTTAGGCACCAAAAGAACCGTTATTTTGTTGAAAATATTGCCTTTAGTGTTTAAAGAGGACGCCCCCTATATTTACCTGCAAAGTGTGCAAGTCAACCAAGTCAGTGCACATATAAATGCCTTTACAGGAAAGCAGATTCAGTACTGTTGTGCTTACTGCTCCAGCGCAAATGAATTTTCTTAATTTTATTCATAGATATGTCCTGAAGATGAAAGTCAGTCATCTCTGGTTTTGAAAATTTGTCCCAACTCATCATAGTATGAAAAGTCTCTCAATATGTTTCTCCTTTTAAAAAAATAAATTATATTTTAAGCCAATTAATTTTCCTTCTAATCTCTCAAAAAAACCTAATTGAGATGCTGTTTCAAAATCCATCCCACTGTTTCATGCTTGCTTTCACCTTTAAACACCACATTTCTGCTTTCAAACTGTTACATACATAACCTTTATGAACACTCCAAGGTACCTTGCATTTGAGGGGCAGCAGAGCCAGCTGGTGCATCTCACAAATAGCATCTATACACCTACATCTGTTTGATGATATTTTGTACCATGTATACATAAGAATATGCAAAACTTGTTTCTCTGTTATTGATAAGAAGACATAATCAGCTCCGAACAGTTCAACAAAACTAAATAACTATTATTTGTTAAGTATAATGGAGAAAGGAGACTTTCAGACAGTATGAAGGATGAAGTTCACATGTCTGAATCAGGTTGAAAGGCAATGAGAATTGAGGGCTGACTTTCTCTGCCAACCCTCCAGTCACAGCTCCCTGTGTTGAAAGCTGTCCTGGCTCTGTCGGCCATGTGAATATCCTCAGAAGGCTATTTGGTGAGACGTGGTGAGACCTGCATCCCTGACTTCTCAGATGTCGCTGTCTGGGCAGTTGAGTTCCTCCATGTGGTCTTCTGGGTGTTAGCTCTATTTGCCTCCTTGATAGCAAACAGGTTGCATCAGTAAATGTCTGATGGGTAAAGCCACTTGTGCCTCCATCCAAATAGGTATGTAGGATTCAGGTCTGTCCCTCTGCTCCATGCTGTGGGGCATCTCACTCCAGGAATGGCCTGCTGGTGGCCATGAGAGGGGCAGCCCTTGGTCTGAATGGGGTAGATCCTGCTGCTTCATCCTTGTGGTGCAGAACAGGATGTGAATGCGAGACAGGGAGAGGGCTCTCACCTGCATTGGCTGATAATGACTGTTTTCACCTGCCCTTTGGGGGTTTGTGGGGCACCAGGGAGCAGCAGGTTGTACAGCAAGGTGGTCACTCTTCCTGTGGATGCTTGCTGTTCTGTTCCAAATAAAAGTGGACAAGCAAATACCTGGTAACTCTGAAAGGTCACCTGAAAGGACTGACCCATCCAATGAATTTCCTCTGATGTATCCCACTGTTTCCATAGAGATCCTCGGTTTTACATCTTGGTGATGCCAAAGGAATCAGAAATAGCTGGGTTGCACTGTTGTGCTTTTCTGGCCTTTCATCACTTGATAAAACTGAATGTTACTATCGACATGTCTGTATCTCAGTAGTGAATTTCTCATGGCCTGGTTGGGACAGGGCAGCTTCCAGGACACTGATCCTTGTGATGAAACAGCTTTTGTGTCTCACCCTACAAAGCTCTGTAATTTGTTAGTTTGGAAAACTGGCACCTTAGTGATCACTCGGTGTGCCCCACAGCCCGAAACTGCCTACCCCTGTGCTGACCCCACTATGGATACAACACCTCATGATGAGGTTTCATGTGATGACATTGCCTGACTGTTTCCACCAAGCTACATGATGATACTGCTGCTCTGCTTTGGGTGGCATCTTCTGGAGAAGAATTGTTATGAAACACCTTCTTGCCTCATGGCTGGCAGGTGAGGACCTTTGCTGGCCCCAGGAAGGTCCTGCCAGCCGCCCAGGGCCTGGGTGCTTAGCGAGGCTGTCTGACCATGTCACTGACTAACACTAACATCTGCATTGACATAGTCAAGGTCTCAGTTAAATAAACTTGTGTGGTTGCCCAGAAATGCTGAGAAGGAGCTAATCTAGCTGGCAGTAAAGGACACTTCTGCAACTGGAACTGCTACCAACCAGCTGGCTAGACCCCTGGGAAAAAAATCACATAAGATGACAAACTTGTCCTTTATTAATAAATGCTGGGTGACAGCTAGATAGTGAGACAGAAGCTTGCTTAATTTCTTGCTCATGTTTCCTCTTGAAAGTGACAGCAACTTCTTTCTCTGGCATAAAAACCCATGAACTGAAGGTTAAAGCATCTGATCAAATTTCTTTGTTTATTTTCCCTGGTTTAGGGCCAATACTAACCTTGAAATGCTCAGATTTAGCTAATTAGAGGTGCTGTGCAGGGAATGGGAGAATGGGAACTGGAGCAGCCTAGAGTCCGAGCCAGCTGCCGGCCTGGTTGGCTCCTTGCCTCTGCCAGCCTCCCACAGCTGAACATGAGATGGACAGGACTCCTTCCTCCCCGATCTCTTTCCTCTGCCTCACCAGCTCCAGGACGTGGGACATCTCTGCACGCCCAGAGCCACAGACATGGATCTGGCTGGAGGCAGCTCAGCTTCTTCTCCCAAGGTAACTCCCAAGGCCATGGAGACGGAAGAAGAATTCTGCAGGCAAGGGTTTTAGACCAAGCATAAGCCCAGAAGCCCTCCCAGCTATTGCAAATGTTGAGGGGAAAAAAAAAAAAAAAAAAAAAAAGAAGGCAAAAAAAGCTACATTTCCCAAAACCTGTGAAGCTTTGTTCTGGCTCCTTCCATCCTCCGCCTTTACCCCAGCTGGCACTGGGCTCAATTCAGGTAGCAGAGAGAAAAACAGGAACCTTAAAAAGAAAATGAACATTTTTGTCTTTGCTATTCTTTGGTATGGAAAAATCTGAAATTCTGAGAGAAAGTTTTGTGTGATTTTTTTCCTATGAATTAGCAGAGAAAGGATTTCATTTTTTTCTCTGTTGTTAATAAGTATTTTAGAATGTCTTATATTAGTTAATTATAGTCTCTATAAACATAACCTTCCTTCTGCTTAAATGTCATTTACTTCCAGAATTTGAATTTGTCTTCCACACATTAGAGATACATCAGAAGGCAAAAAATGCATTTATTGTTTGTGCAGTGTATCTTAATCTCTACCAAATAGCTATTTAAGACATTAAGGACATTATTTGAAACTAAATAATGCATTTTCATTTATTTAATAATATTCTTAGTAGTATTTTCTCCCAACCATGTTATTTTATGTGCTTTCTATTCGAGCAGGGATCTAAGACCACAGAAATCAGCTTAGGTGAGAACTAAAATCGTTGCCACAACATCAATGAGGCACATGAGGGCAAAAGATGCTGTAGAAATACATGGTATTGTTTGGAGCATGATATATCCAGTGTCTGGTGATCTACCTGTAATTTGACAGTTCTTCTCTTCTGCCTAAACTCTTGTGGTTTCCCCAGTCCTTGCTGTCAGATTTCAAGACCTTGGTGCACGCTGGAGCTCGGGCACAGATTTATGTAGGGTATTAGTAAGCTGAAACAGAACCTGCCAGAAAATATTTGTGCTGTGATATTTATGAAACATGGATAATCTCAAAGGCTCAGGAACTATCATGCTAGCCTCAGTGTTCTAATCAAAAACATCTTCAAGTTAATTGATCTGCTGCTGTATTTTCCATATGCTCTCCTTGTAAACTAGTCTACAGTCACATAAAGTCACATAATTGCGTGATACAGTGATAGCACCTTTCTGAAAATACCTGGTAATAACTAAGGTTTATAGGGAAGCAAATTTTCACATTCACAAAGGTCACTGCCTCTGCCATTTTTGTGTCTTGCATTTTTGGAGCTAAAAAATGAAGCAGTGCATGATGACATTCTTTACAATGCCTCAGGGAGAAATTTTAAATGATGGCTCTGCCTGTGACGTAGTAAATGTTAGAGCTGGTTGGGAAGAGATTTTTCCCCATCATGAAATTTATGGCTGAGACTTTTCTTTAGCAGAAATTTATATGTAGTCAACTAATTATTTTTCACTGGAAAATATAATCAGAAAATTTTCAAGGATACTCATGAAAAAGGCAGGTCTGGATGTAAACAATGCATTCTGCTGAATGACACAGGATTCTGATGTAAACACATCTAATGCATGCTCGGATGAGCATGTATAGATTTTTGGACATGTAGGAGGGAATGTTTGTTATTATTTTTATTTTTATTTATACACTGACATTACTCTGTGATGTGTAGTTCTGTAATCTAACAGTCAACAAGGAAGATGTGATACATCAGTAAAACCAAAGAAGGGAATAATTAGTGTGTTTCCTATTTCTTCTTTTCATCTTAATGAACTCTGTTGTTTCTGCTAATGTGGGACACCTGTGGACTACCTACATGAGGCATTGTTGATGAGTGATGGGTTCACATCACCCCAGAAAGGTACTTAAGGCTGCTAGTCTGGCTCCCTCCAAGGGTGGTGATAGGGAGTTAATGTCTTTGGGAAGAAATTCCCAAGGTAAATCCCCCTATGTCCCTCTGGAAGGGCCCATCTCTTTCCAGTAACCACCAAGAGGAACTTAGGAGAACCATCCATGCAGCTGACCTGGTGAAATCAGGTTGCATAGGTTGATTGGGATGAATAACTCTTTGTCTTCTCCCTCTTTCACCCCTGTGGTTCTCCCTGAGGAGCTAGTGGAGAGGTTGGTGTCTCTGAGGACCAGTTGTGAACATCAGTCTCAAGGAAGGAGGGTGTCTGCAGGTAAGGATCTCATCATTTGGCTTTGACCACTCGCCAGGTGGTACCACAGTGTCCTCTTTCACTGCTGCTGCAGCAAGTGTCTTAAAAGAGAGAAAGAAACAGGTGCTGGTAATGGCAGATTTAATTATTAGACATATCAGTCACACATCAGGTGTACACAGGGGGCTTGTGATGTGCAGTAACTTGACTTCTGGGTACAAAAGACCTTTTAGGACAGCTAGATGGGTTACCTGCAAAAGTCAGCACTTGTGGTCTGTATTGGTACCAGTCATATGTGAAAGTGTGGGAGTCTAAATTCAAGCGCTGGGCAGGAGACTGAAGTCCAAGACCTTCATGTAGTGTTTGCACAATTGCTATCAATAAGGGAGGCAGATTGTTGGATGTGTCCAATATTAAGTGACAGAGTGAGGACAAAATTTGCAAGTGTTTTCACACCTGTGCTAGAAGCTTCAAAAAATAAGATGAAGCCTGGCAGCCCTGACACAGCAGGGATCTCAGGGACATGGTAGAAGGGAGGTAAACAGTGAGGCAGAGTTTCCCAAGCCATAAGGTTCACAGAAATGTTAGTGTTAGATGTACAGGTCAAGGAGTGGCATGCTATATGAAGTGAAACAACATAAAATTATTGTTGGAAAAGAGAAGCACAATAGGATCATTGTTGGTGGAAATCCCATACTCCAGCAACAAATGTGCAACAAAGCCATCAGTCTGGATCTGGCCTTCAGTGATCCTCAGGGTCTTACCTGGGAGTCATTAGTGGGAGAGATAATTATAGCAGCATCCACAATACAAATAGTTTTAACATGGTGGCAGGAGAGAGCAGGCCAAATTAATCCAACATGCAGATATTAAATTTGGAAACAGGGAGCAACATTAAAAGGCAGCAATTAGTCAAAAACCCACACAGAATAAGCTAAAAGAAACAGTCTGAAAAGCTAGAAACCCAGGTGAAATGTGTGCTGCAAATAAAAAAGAAACCAAGTAGTCCAATAAAGCACAGCGTGGACAATATAAAGCCAGGGTGACTCTCAGAAGAATAGGCAAGTCTCCAAGAAGAACAACTATTTTCCAAGTAAGGGTAATAGCAAAGCCCAGAAAATATGTGAGATTGAATGTAAACAGGAAAATAACAGGGCTGAAAAAATAACTTGGAAAACACCTCATAAAAGATGCTCAAGCTGAGAGCAGAAAGTTAATTAGGTACATTAAAGAAAGCTAAGGAATTAGTGGGAAAATATAAAAGGGACCTCATTGCTCCATGGGACTTCAGGGATCATAAGACATAGCAGAACAGCTCAGTGAATTCTTGATGAACTCATTGCTGAAGATGTTGGAGACACTCCCACATTGGCTACATACCTCAGGGCCCATGGGAGGAGTGAAACTAATGTCAAGGAAGTATGTGGGAAGTATTAGATCAAATAGATGAATTATATATTGCTGGCCATGGTTTGTAAGCTCTCTTTACAAAGTGCCATCATGTCAGAGAACTGGTGAACTGCCAGTGTAATTCCCAACAACCCAAGAGACTGTAGAGGGACTCGTGGGGGTGAACCAATGAACTAGACTTTCATCCTTTGTAAGATGCTGGACTTCATAACAAAGAATAAGTTTACTGAGCAATCCTTTGAATCTGGGAAGGAGTTGTCATGCTTTCTGGGAAGGGAATCCTGCCCCACCATCCTGCTGCAGTTTTGGAATAGTGTCAGGAAGCATATGGGTAGAGGGGATCCAGTGGATATAAGGCACTTAGTTGGGTGGCTACTTTGATGTACGCCAAATGTTGCTCAAGGAAGTAAGTTGCCACGGGACTGGAAGAAAGTTCTGTTACAGGCTGAAAGCTGGTTAACAAGTGGAAAGGACAGGACAGGGCTTAGTGGTCACTTTCCAGGACGGAGAAGGGTTAGCGCTGGGCAGTGATGAAGGCAGTAGTTAAAGTGAAGACAGAACTACCGTTCACCAGCTCCATCAGCCAATAGAGGACATTCAGTAGGGTAGGGCTTTACTGTTTAAAATCCCTAATATTACATTTGTGGATACTGGGAGTAGTACAAGGAGAATGCATCAGAGTATGGCCAGATTTCCATGCTCTCCCTAAACAGCATGTACTATTGGGGTCATTTGACCTACCCAGCATGGCCTCCCTATTGTTCCTACACACTACCTAGAGACAGGGACACTGGGAATACGGCCTTGCAGCATCCTAGGGTCTACTTGGGCTTTTGAACACCTCTTCAGCTACTGAGATGGGCACGCCCTGGTTAGGGAGAGAGTATGGTGGAGAGCGAGGCTATGCCTGCTGCTCCTAAGCTGGAGATGTTGCCATGCTTGAGAGATGGTGGTCTCACTCGCTTACTGAGGTTCGGCCCTGGGGCATTGCATTGTGTAGAGTAGTAGGATGCTAGGAGCCTTATGCGCCATAGGCAGAGAAACAAGAATGAAGTTAACCCAGAAATACTGGAGTGAATCACAAGGTAGAGGACTGTGGGGCACGAGGAATGCAGGCACAGCGCCCTCTTGGGTGATAAACAGAGCTCCTTGGTGCCGCAGACCGACAATAAATTATAGATCCTCACAGCTTCTGCTGGATGCACGAAGCAGGAGAGTGAGGTATCTGAAATACTTGTATTTGTATAACGCTGTGTGTGTCTGACAGAGACTTGTTAAAGAAATGCCACTTGCTTGCGAGCCGTATGGCATCAACAGCCTCTTCTGCTCATTTACTGTGCAGGCAGGCGAGGAACTCACACGGCTCGCCTTTAACTATGGCTAATGACAAATTTATAAGCCCGCAATCCTTGGTTTTCATCTGAGGGGGGGAAACAATAAGGATGAACTTCTTCCTGACATTTAATCTATTACTGTGTTTGCTGCAGTTCGGAGACCAGACTAGTAAATCTGAGCGTGCTGATAAGGATTTTTTAGCTGATATCAGTGGTTTGGTATGTATCCTGACATCTCTGGAGAAAGGGCTGCAGGCTTTAATGGAAGAGTCCAGTGAAATCATGTACATTTATTTTCCTGGTAATGCACTGAATTCCTCCAGTTGGAAATAAATTGTCTATTTTTCTTGATTTAAGTCAAAGGGGGGAAGGAGAGATGTGAGAGACTGGTTAGAAGAGTGCAGAAATGTAGAAATTAAGGTGCTGTATAAATCAATGATGACTCCATTTTGAATAGTTCGGAAAATGTTGGTTTCATGGGTCAAGAAGACATGTAAGTGATTTTAGAACATACATAAGGATCATACTAAAAATGATCCTTTTGTTAGCAGAAGTGTTTTTTAAAAAATAGCTAAAAATATGACTGGAAGAATAGACGTACTTCTTGACATTCAGCTATTGAAATGGATTCCTGCTCTTTGGAGTGTATGAATACAGTGTATAGCAGTAGCTTTTTCAACATTATTCAGTTAACTGTGGGTTGTATTTGAAACTCATTTCTTTTGCTGTGTGTTGTAAATACATCCATTCGGCTCCTAATTGGAGAAAAGCTGAGCACCTTGTTTGAGGTCGCACGTCTCTTGTCCCTTGGCAACGACTGCATCGTGTTCTTCGGTGAGCTCCTTTCCTAATGGTATCACAACAAGCTGCATATGGCTCTATAATAAAAGTAATTATTGTATTAGTGGAAAGTGCTGGACTATGCATTCGGTATCAAAAAAGGGTCAGCCTAAGGTAGGAAATGCTGTAACATTTTGTTTCCAAACAGTTGCTAATGATGGATTATAAAGAAACAAACAAATGAGTGTTCTGTGTGTTCACACTCAAATTGTCAAAGGAAAAGGCCCAAGCTACCACTGATCATAGATATTCCAGTAAATCAGCTTCCTTTCCCATAATGAGGTATATTTTGTTTATATTCAATTAAGAATGGTATTCTTAAACATTTTTTAAAGGAAGCACTGTGGAGGTTTTACAGAAGAAGAAACAGCACAAGTAAACAGGGTAGTTTAGTGGCCTTAAGCCTTGCATCTGATCTAACCGAAGCCCATCGAAGCCCAGACCAGAGTCCCAGCAGGATCACTTCAGCTTTTCAAGACCCTCCATGAGAATAAAACACAAAAGGGAGTTGATTTTGTCTTTTGACTTTGATCTGTCATACACAGGCATTAAATATCCCCTTGGGCTTTTAGCTGAGCTCCATTCCTTCTCCTTCGGAGCCAGTGCACCAAAGACCCACAGATGCAAGTTAGTAGCAGTGCTGTGTCCAAAGTTCATTGAAAGCAACAACTGTGTGCAGAATATAAACCAGCCCAGGCCATGGCAAGCCCTGAGGTCCTGATCTCTCGATCATTTCTATCAGGCTGAAACATGTCCGTGCAATCTGATTTTCCTCCTATTGAAGCCTGCTCGTGGGAGGGTGATTCATAGCCCATCTGTATTTCATCCTGATGTCGGATGCGGATGTAGAGGAGCTCCTGGGTCTTGCTGTTCACAGCGTGCAAAGCTGCCTGACCACTCTGACGGCATTTGGGTCAGGAGCCTTGTTTTAAAAGCATCCTGGGATGAAAGGCACTTTACCGTGATCACAAAGACGGTGTCAGAGAGGGAGATGTCAGCTGTGGTTGTAGCTCAGTCTCTCTTGGAGAAAGGAGCCGGTAGTAATAGCCCTGCTGTACATTATCAGCACTTAACATTTAAGTACAAAGTAATCTGAATAGTGCTAAATGCTATCAGGGAGGAAATCGGGGAGAGAAAGAAAACGGTAGGAAATACTAATCAGTGCAACGATTAATGCGATGCATACACTTTAAGATGGTTTGAGGGACTTCATATAGCTGGGAAATGCATCTTAATAGTGCCAAGCATTGTCAGGTATTTGAAAGATGAGATACCTAAGTAGCTGTGTTGGACGCAGGGGTCAGACTATTTTAGTTATGGCCTGAATATCATTAATAATACAGAATAGCCTTAAATGACAGAGACCAGTCCTCCGAGAAGACCTCTCCCCAAATAAAATCTCTTCCAAAATGAGGGAGTTCAGTTGCTCTTCCCATATGGGGGTAGTTTTGTAAAATTTCTGCTTGTCAAGAGATGGTTGAGCTAAAACTATGAGTAATGCTTTGGAGTTTCATAATATTTATCATTTTTCAAGGTAAAGGGGAGATGGGCATTACACATGTATGTGTTTTTTTTCAATTGATCTTATAATTCTCCTGTCACAAAGATGAAGATAAATATTCTGTTGCAGCTGTAAGACAGATGTGTGCTGTGAATCTTCAAGTAAGTCAGATTAAGAACAGCCCTTTACCTAACCCTACAGCTTGTCCCTCAAAGCCATTTAAATCAGTGGAATTAGAAGCTGCTTAGTTCAGTTGAGGGCATATTACAAGAAAATTCCTGGCATCAAGTCTTCCTCCTGTAGCTTGCTTTATTATTCTTTTCCTTTATTTTTAGTTATACTCTGGATAGCACAAATCTGCTCCGCTATGGGCAGTTTTAGATAACACTTTTGTGACTCATATGACTACACTTACAGGGAAGAAGGACTCCATTCCTTGGAAGGGTCCCATTTCCCCAAGTGCTTGCAGCCATACAAGAAATACTCAGAATACACCTCCAGGAATACCATGTTCTGATAACCAGAGTTATTTCAAATGGACATTTTCATAGCACCTAGCAGCCCTAGTGACAGAGGATACTGGTTATATAGCTATAATCAGTAGACAATCCCAGGCACAAGTGCACAACTCAAAGGCCCATCTGCACTGCAGTCGGTAAAGGCATATCCAAATATGTTATCCCCTAACCAGCTCAGAAACCCACCCAGGTATTTCTCCCCAGACTCCCCAGGGAGACAGCAGGGGAACTCAGGATGGTGATGTTCAGACAGCCTGTCCAAGCTCATGACATGACTGGAGACTTGCTGGCCTCTCAGTTTACCAGCCTGATCTCTCAATTTTTGGTGCAGAGCCCACACCCCACCCCCTTTTTTAAGATTTTTCCTTGAGTGGCTGAAACTTGCAGGTATTTCACTGGTGAGTAGCCTCAAAGATGCCTAAGAAGAAGTTACCCAGGGAGGATGCTCTCCATAACCATGTAGGTCGCTGGTGGATCCTGCTTGCAGGAACCCGGGAAGCCCTGAAGGAGAACCAGAGCCACCCATCCCTGCCCAAGCCTTCCTGTGGTACTCTGTTAAACTTGGCGTAAACAGCTTGCGCAAGACTCATAGGACATCTGTGAGAAACAAGAAAACAACACTCAAACATCAAGGCAGACCTTTCTTCCCCAAACCACCAGTACTTGTTGGTGAGCTCTTTTCTCTCCCCATTTCCTCTACAGTAAGTAACAGATAAGAACATAGATATCTCTCTCTTGCCTGTACAATACAAATATCTCTCTCTTGCCTGTACAATACAAATATCTCCCTTGAAATCACACTAGTGTCGATGTGTGCTTAACACCAGAGCATTCTGCAAGTTGCCGAGAGTGCTGGGTGATTGCTCTCCTTATTTGACTCTGGTGCTGATGAGTCCCATGATTGCCGGAGCACAAAAATATCAGCGACTGTATCTCTTCAGTGGCTTTTGCCAGCGATGACCCTTTGAACAGATGATGCCCAGAAACAGGAGATGTGAGATGACTGTCTGGGTCTGGGGATGTGAATGGCTTTTCTATCACACGGTGTTTTGGAAATGTCAGCTGTAATTGAAACTTAATCTTCCAACAAGTTTCAGCTGGCTGCTATTTGCAGACAATGTGAATGTTGCATTTTAGTAAATGGCATCTGAACTAAAAGGTTCCGTTGATTTATCCTATTTTTTTTCCCCAAAGGACACTGACAGCTAGGGTGTGGGTCCTAGATTAATTTGACTTTCAAGAATCAGATACTTCCTGTTCTCCAAGCATAATTTTTCAAAAATTAGCCTGGATAGCAAAAAACAGCATCCCAAACCTTTGACCTGCTGTAGCAGGACCTGCAATACTGCTGCCATTTGTGAACTGGTGGAGCTGAAGAGTTACAAGCTAAAAGATGAATCTAAACCTGTGTCTGAAGCTAGCTGGTGGATAGTACACAAAAGCGGGGTGCAAGCAAATTTAGGTCAATGTAATCAGCATTTAAGCAACACCTAACTATGAGAAAAATGAATTGTGTTTATAAAGGGAGGTCCACCACCAGAAAAGACTGCTGTGATACTCAGTGCTTAAGGGGTTTCAGAAGGTCTTTGATCATGTATGCTGATTGATAAGGACAGGGATTTCTCCTTTCCCTCCCTCTATCTGCCAGCCCTGCAAACTGAACCTCACTTGTTTTGGGAGCCAGGGTGGTTTCTGTTTGGTGCCAGGGATAACAGACCCCAGTTGGTGTGGATGCAGGTGACCCCCCTGTGGCAGGTCTCCACAAGCATGGTGGTTTAGGCTTCAGTGGTCAGTTTTGTGAGTCAGTTGCAAGCATGAGCTGTTCAAAAGCAAAAGAGACTTTCTGCTCTGTTGAACAAGCTTTGTGTGAAGCCAGAGAAGTTTCTGCTCACTGTGGTCATGCTGGTAGATGAAGTCGGGGTCTACTGCCAGGTTTGAACATAATAAGCCCCATGTCCTGCATGCTTTTTGCCCATGCTGTGAGCGTGTATGGAGGATATACGTGGCTGGGGTGCACAGTGCCCACACTGAACCAAAAAAGGAAAAATTCAGCAAAGCCATGGTGGGTTTCACTTCTGCGACTGCAGCTCCTCGCTGACCAAGTTTGAGCCCTGCAACCTCTCCCCTCCACAGAGCCCAGGAAATTTGCCAATTAACTTGGATTTGCAGGGACACTGGAGAGGCCAGACCTCACGCTGGGCTGGGACCGAGCGTCAGCCCACAGCAGAGATGAGTGCCATATGTCCTGGACCCGCAGGAGTACCCAGCCAAACAATCAACATTTATCTTTGCCTTTGAAGTCAGCAGCTGCAAGCTGGAACACATCCAGGAAGGAGATCCGTGAAACAAGAAGGCATTTATTTTTACGGAGTAAGTCCTGATGTTAAACTAATCTTCTCAAAAGTGATACGGCTCCTTTTTGGTAAATTACCTGCAGGAATTCCTGTTAAAGGATCCTGTTCAAAAATCCATCTCAAAGATGTATTTGATTTGTCATACTGATGATTTTTGAGTTGAGCTTTCAAAACTGGTCTCTACATTTTGCCTGTGGAAAATGTACCCACACACAATGGCCCTCAGTTAATACTCAGAGCGTGAGTCCCATTTTCAACTGATTTAAGAACTCAGCTGTATTCAGACATTCTTTAATATGATGGGTTTTATAGTCAAAGAATGGGGTTTTATAGTATAAGAAAAGAAAAGACAACAGCCAAAACTATCTTTCCACCTTATAAATCCATGGGATGCTGTGTACATCCTGGTCACTCTGTTTTGGACAAAGAAACAGTAGAACATAAAAAGTTGCGGAGAAAGGCATTAACCAGAAATATCAAACAGCTTCTATAGCAGGAAGTACTTAATATACTAAACTTTTAACACCAAGAAGAGATGACTGAGGGATGATAACAGATGGGCAGAGGAGGTGAATAAAGGATTCACTATTTTTTATAATACAGGTATCACTGGCACATAAGGGTTTATTAATAGAAAATTTTGAACAAGAAAAAGGAAGAACTTTTCATACATGCACATGATTAAATGGTGGAAGTTGTGAAAAAATATTGTAGTGGTAAAAAGCACAGAGAAGCTGGAAGATTCACTCAGTTGTGTCAATCAAGCACAAAAGTCAGGTGTATCCCCAAAGCCACAAAGTCTCCAAACTGCTGATTGCTGGAGGAGCTGGAAAGGTGGGAACAGTGCATGCTTCCTGTATTTCTTACACCTTCTCATTGCCACCTGTTGCTGGTCAGTATCAGACTTAAACAACTGCTCTGCATTTAATAATATCTGACTTTAACTGTATTTTGAGTACCATCCAAGAAAGAGCTCCTTCTGTCGTCTTGGCGGGGTTCCCACCACTCTGAACCCAATCCAAGCCTCAGACAAACCTGTCCCTCTGCTTTCCAGGGCTTCCTGGACACATCTCTGTCCTCAGCCTAGAAGCTCCTTGGGTGACTATAGCATTATTTGCTCAGGTGCGTATAAGTGTGCCTGTTCTCAGGAGCAAGTCACCTCAAAGGTTTTTGCGGTCCAGGGTTGGGCTAAGAGCCACCTGAACTGACCCCAGAGAAGCCTAAATAGTTAGATGAGCTTGTGTAGTTGGACTGTAGTTGGATTTGGGGTAGTGATGGCTCTCAGTGTAGCACTTGAGGCATTCCTCCAGGGACTTCACTTGTGGCAAAGTTATATGACATTGTACCTACATCAATACTTTATAAATGTCCTAACCGCTAGGCCATGGAGTACCCTGGGTGACTGCACTTGCCACTGCTCCTGCCAAAACTGAGCCACTTTGTAGCCATAGCAGACAAGTGTCACGAGTCCAGGTGAGGAGTAGATTAGAAGACACCTCATTCCTCAAGCCTTGGGGTTAGGCACCCTCCTAGGAGGATGGGAGCTGGGCTGTTATACCATGCTTTGATTGTGGCTACATCTGAACAAACAAATAAATGGGCCAGGGACCATTCTTTTGTGTTGAGGACAACTGGCACAGCACAGCTTGCGTCCATATAGCTTTATTCCCTTGCTCTCCAAAACACGATGGCTGTACCCCACCCTGGCTCATGCCAGCCCCAAGCCATGCCCGGGTGCTGACAAAGTGCCAACTGTCCCGAGCTGAAGCTGTGCCAGAGGAACCACAGTGAGAATCTGATGGTGGGACACGCTCTCGTCATGTGAAGTGCACAGGGTTAGTCAACTGCCCTTAGAGACCTCCCCTGTGCGGGCTCTGAGAAGGAAGGTGACCCCAGCTCCCCGGCTGCCTGCCTCTGGCCTGGAGGAGCTGGGTCCTGTTGAGGCTGTGTGCTGCCCACCCTCCTGGTTGTGGCATCTCCCAGGTGGTCTCTCAACCTGCTGGGCTGTGGTGTGGCAGGACTGGGTCTCCCTGCCCCGTGAAGCCAGGAGAGGCACTGGTGCAGGGCTGCCTGCATCCCCCTGCACATCTTCAGTGGCACCCACCCTTCTCTGCTGGCTCCGGAAGAAGACTCCAGAGGGGTGTATCCGCCTGCCTGAACTGTCGTCTTCCCCCTCCCCTCCTGGGCCAGATGCCTAAAATTGCAGTGGAGCTTTGCCTAAATTACTCACCTAAATGAGACTGACTGGAGCCTGTCCAACGTGTCTGTTCTAACGGGTGGTTTTATTGCCTCAGCTACAATTGTTTTGAAATGTGCTTTGTTTATAGCAATAATTGATCATGCTTTGTTACAAGTGAATTAGTGGCAGCTGGAAGATCTAAGCTCTAATTTTCCTTCAAGCAGGGAGAAATTTTATAACTTACATTGCTCATGTATAAGAAAACCTCTTTTTTCCTTCCTTTTCCCCCCCTGTTCTTGGAAATGCATTTCCAGTGTGCAACCTGCAGTAGGAGCCCATTAAATGTACTATGGTGAGTTTGGTGCTCAGGAGAAGTTTACCATTCGTCTTTTTGATTTAAAAAGATTGTTTGACAGTGCACTTCATCAGACAGAGTCTAAGAAAATGCTTTACAAATATTACTCATAATTTAGCTTTTGTAAGGAAGCTAAAGGGAAGTATTCCCAGATGCCACAAGAAGAAGAGAAGCTTCTGTGCTCATTACCACTAGCAAGAGCAGTCTTGTATGCACAAAGGAAAGGTTGTTGAGGGGACCGGGAGGCCTGACCTGCTGAAAGCATACCCACTTGGGCTCATCGTGGTCTGCAGGACAGTTAGAGTTGCTGTGAGATGAATGAAAACCTCCAAATAACAAGCCCCTGCCATTTAGAATAGAATATTTTAATACTGGCTTCCAATTTAATGGTCACAGAAAAACGAAGTGAACAGTCCAGCAAAATAATGTGGCATTTTAAAAGCCACTTCAGGCTGTGTTCAGCTCTGCCATAATTCCCCAGGTTCAAACACTTTAACAAGGGCCATCAGTGAAGCACCTCACCTGCTTCTGACCGTGTGTGCAGTGATGGAAAAAGACAGGCACTTCCCAAGGTGGTCTGTGTCTTGGGAGAGCTGAATTGTGCTGTGGAGGTCTCTGTTTCCCTCCACTTGTTAGAGAAGGCAACTAGTGTCCTGATGTGGGTGGGTTAAGTCCGGGCTCAACCATCCCTACAGGCTTGTGTGTAGCTGTTTTGCTTTCCTGTCTCTGTTTCTCTGCCTTAAAAAGTCAGCTTAACAGAAGATGCTAGCTGTACAATTTTGCCATGATAATTAAAGTATATGCAGAGGGCTCAGACAAAGAGAACATGGTTTAAATGACAGACTTTTTTTGAGCATTATCTGATGTTCCTGGTAATGAGAGATATTCACTTTAATTCAGGGAGGGTCAGATGCAGATCTGATTTTAGGTCTGAAGCATTTGAACTGATTTCTCCTCCTAAGCAGTCATAAAAACTTGTTTTTCTGGGCTGGAGCAGGAAATGAGCAGAAGCCAATGACAACACAAACCAACCCCCAGTTTCCATCAGCTATAGGGAATGAGCAGGTGTCATATATTTCCTGCTCTTTGATCACTTTGTTTTGAATGCTTCACACCAAAAAAAAGCTTAAAAGCTGTTGAAGGCTTTTGCTGTGTTACATGATATGCCAAGACAGGAATGCTGCTACGCTTTTCTCTGCTTGAAGTAAAATATTAGACAAAACAGCTATTCTGGTGGCTGTTACCATGAGTTTAAAAACATTCTGTTGATTAGTTTGACATCTTACACTCATATTTTCATGTGCAGCAACAGGTATTAATAAGCCTAGTGGAAAAGAGTTTTTTTATAAAGCAGTAAGTTCAAGTACATACCCCAAGCTTATAGACAATAGCCTTTTCAACTTTAGAGACATTGCAGTTTCCTGGCAGAGTCCCCTCTGCTGTATTTGTCTGTGCTGCTCAGAAATCTTCCCCAGAAACCCAAGCTGTCATTTCAGGGACCTATACAAGTATTTCAAAGCCTCAAGAAAGCCTGGGCTTTTGTGTACCTCCTGGCTGGCTGTCCAAGTCCAATGTCAGTGCCTGCCCCACTGACGTGAGGAGAGCACTGACAATTTGCAACAGTCCGTGTCTAACCCCATGCACTGAGCTCTTTAAAATATGGAGCTTTTCCTCGTTAGTTAAGCTTTTAAAAATAGCCTAAGTGACTTAGAAGTCTGAGAGACAAGGGCCACGTTAAAAATGGGTGTTTAGTTGTGAAACCAAACTTAACCCAAAATTTCCATCTTGTCTGGTTGGAAGTTATCTGATTGCTCTGGCCCCAGTTCCTGAAAATCTGGCCAAATGCTCTTTTAAGAGTTGGTCACAGCTGGGAAAAATGTTTAGCACACATGAGAGGATATTTATACAGCTGATTGAAGGATTTAACCCCGGGCACCTAATGCCAGTCAGGGAAAGAAAGGGCTCTGCAGAAGGTGTGCTGAAACAGGGGAGTTTGGCTCTTGTTCTGAATGGCTCTGTTGAGAAGATGTCTTCCTCAGAGACCATGACCTCTAACCACGGAGAGTCCAGCTTGGCTAATTGGGCAGGTGGTTCTGTTGAGCTGTTCTGCTTGGTCCTGAGGCGTTTGTGTTCTCGGTTAATCTGCAACAGGGTTTCTTCCTTTCTTTTGCAGTTGAGATTAAACCAAATGAAAGAAACAGTTCTTTAACCTTGCAAAATTGAAGGCGAGGGTGGATTTTGAAAAATGAGTTCTTTGCATTTTTTAATAGAACCTTTTTTATTCAAGTTTAATGAAGGTAAAAGGAAGAGCTCTGAAAAATGCAGCCAACCATGACAAAACATATAAAGCCCTGGAGAAGCCGCGTCTGCATGTTGGAATCCCACTGTGTAGCAGTATATAGAAAATGCAGGAGGAAAGAAGGCAATTTTATCACTATTGACAGGTCAGAGAGACACAGAGAACAGGTTTAACCCTTTCAGAGCAGAGCCATACCTTTAAATTTTTCTTGCCGTTAACTCTCTCTCCACTTCTGCCAGGTAGCACGGTTGCATTGCTAGAGCTTGGGCACGCTTGGCTGCCTTCACCAGCACTGCTGGTGCTCACTGCTGTGGAGTGCATCCCGCCACGCAGGATGAGAGGAGAAGGCATTTGCGGCACAGGGCTCTCTGAGTGATGGTGTTGAGAGCTGGGGTTGCCCTCTCCTTCCTGCCTCCATCATGCTGTGCAGAGACGGCTGCTTTCCGAACACTGGGAAGGATTTTTTCTGGCTTAAATTTTATCTGGTCAGAGAAAATCAACAGGGTAATACCTGGCTCCGCAATTTGTAGCTCTCCCAGCTGAGAAATAGAAGGTGAAGTAAAAGTGTGTTGGGCATGGGGGTACCTGCATGAAGATGTTTGAATCTGAATCCCACCCTGTTTTGGTGAAATCTGTAATATTAAACCCAAGACTGCATGAGATGAGCTTGGTCTTGCCTAACTTCAGGTGCTCAGTTCACATATCCTCGTGTCCTACTGCACCAGGCAGTTAAATGAAGACCCGGATTTCTCTCTCAGTGCTGATCCTGAATTTACAGATTGATTTATTCAAGGCCCCTTCAGTGCGTGCATGAGTTGAGATGAGTTTCTCTCCCTTGACTATAAAGGGAGTTCATGGTGCCTACTGCAGGAGACAATGTCTGCATTTGGCCAGTTCAGTCCCACCCATGCACAGTCCCTGGTCCCCACTGACACCACCGTGCTCCTGGGATCTTTCTGGAAAGAAGAAAGTCCTTGAGGGCAGCCTACGTCAGACGTGCCTTTCACTCCCTGTTGTGGCTTTGTCTTTCAGCAGCTCGGGAGGCTGTGCGTCTTAGAGAGTGAATGATCGTAATAATAACAAACAAAGAACCAGCGAAATGGCAGGATTGATGTGATAGGTGTGAAAAGTCCCTGGAGTAAGTCCCTTAAAAACAGTTCAGATCCCATGCACGGAGAGCTGAGCATCTTTCCAGACACCTTGCTTTGGGAAAGCTGTGCTGCTGCTCACACGATGAGGGTTTCTAACCAAGCACTTGGGCATGTACTTAATTTTAAAACTGCGAGATGTCCTGATGACCCCTTGTCCAGGTGGGCTGGGACAGGGGAGTTGACACATCTTTCTTACCTGCATATACCTTCTTTCCCCATGTGGAAATCTTGCTCATGGGGTGGGTTTCGAGGTGGTGCTGTGTGTGCACAGATTTCTGCCAGCGCATACACTCTGCATTGCTTGAGGGGCACAAGCAGCAGTGTCACCCTGTTGTCGGAGGTGGCACAGGTCACTCCTACCCATGTGGGGCATGTTTAGCAGTCTGGGCGGGGGACTCCCTGAAGATGTGCCCCCCACCAGAGGCATGGCATGGCTGTGGTGAAGCGGCCAGTAAGGTTCCTGGGCAACCTGCACCAGTGGGTCGCAGTTGGAGTTCAATGCTCATCGACATTAAGCCCTTTGCACCCAAAGTCTGAATGTGGATCTCTGCTCTGGCACTTGGTAGACACCTCTTAAATAGAGGTGAAAATGCTCCTTTGCAACTCACATAAACATAGGGGCTCATGTCTGGCTCACGTCAGGCTCTCCTTGTGACTAGGACCTGCATGCCTGCCTAAAGTCTTACTTGAAAAGTTATCTTCATAAGGAAATGTAGGATTTCCTCTATTCCTGTGTGCATTTCTCACTGAGTAGCACCATTGTTTATCCATTTTATGCTCCATTTCCCAGCGTGATCTTATCAAGTTTCAAGCGGGAGGGAAAGGAAGCAGTCAGACGCGGCAGCACAGCAATACAACCCCGGCACAACGCCCGAGCAATACAACCTCATTTTGAAAAATATCCTGACTCCCGGCAGGATTTTGACTATTGATAGCATTGTATAACGAGCTGTGAGAAATGATGGCAGAGACTTTTAAACATGATTTTGCTTCCAAAGGATCGGGAGCCTTCTTGTTCACATGCCCTGAATGCTCATCACGGTGTAGCGCTGCTTGTACAGACATTCCTGGAAAATGTGGTTTGCGCCTGTAGCAGAGTTTTGTTTCAGCCTGAAACCAGAGCTGGAAGTGGTGAACGACACTCATAGTGTGAGGGGGCTGTTCAGTCTGCAGGATGGGTTACTGAATCACAGCTCTGGGCTGCTTCTGGGCTGCTCTGTGACCAATTCTTGAACTGGTGTTTTAAGGGGTAAAAATTAGGAAAAGCAAAAATTCCCAGGTATTTGTTGTCTAAATAAGAGGAAATGACCAAACAGAAAAAGTTAGATAATTTCCAAATGTAAAAAGCAACAAAATTTTGCTTCAAACTGTGTTTAAAAAAGATTTAAAAACTAGACACTTCCAGTTGAACCTTTTTTGTTGAAGTCAATCGTTTCCATAGAAGCCCTCTCAAGACTTGATCGTATTTGTCGATGACATTTTTGGTAGGACACATCATGCTAATCATGGATATTACCTTTACTACCAAACAACAGTATATACCTCTCTGCATATAGTTTTGATGTTATTACTGAACTTATGATACGTGTATATGTATGTATTTATGTATTCCCATTCTTTCCAAAGATATAAATCATCAGTGTTACCATTTCCCACCTTATTTGATTTACTACAATGAAATGCAAGTGCTTCTTTTGCTGTTACCAGGTGTCATTCCAGGGTAGATGTTAGGAAAATATTTTTTATTAGTATAACCCTTTGTTTTGGCTTTCCTAACAACTTTAAAATCAACTAATGAGAAAGTTTTGCTGGACATGCTAGCTGCTGGTAGGCTATAGTCCTAAGAGATGAATTTCAATTTACGCTTAGCCAGTTGGAAAATATAATCTGTCTCCGAGTAGCAAAATAATTTACTTTTCTATTAAGTTAAGGAGTTTTTTGGAGGCAGGACTGGTTTTGGGTACTCTCTATGGATACATCCCTACTACTGGATAAGAGAGCCAAGGACTGATTTTCGGGTGGGAGGCCAAGGAGCACAGACTGGTTCATGTCGGTTCTGCTCCCTCCGGAGAAGACTGGCTGCATCTACACTAAACAGCACTTGGCCCTGGCTCTCCACTGGGCCCCACAAGTGGGACGTTGGCCATAAAAACATGGTTGTTATTTTTACTGTGTTTTTCCAGTTCCACTTGTCTAAAGGAAAATGAGTAAAGTGCTGCAGCTCACCACAGCAGTGGTTTTTTCACATGATCCTGGTGGAGTGTTTTGCTGATATTTAGCACGAGGGCATGTGAGGTTGCAAAGCCTCCCGGGAAAGTGCTGGAGAATTTGTGGGGTGGAGGGAGCCAAACGCTGTGCAGTCTAGTCGAATCAGTCTAACAGTCACATTAGGGAAAAGTCCTGCCATGAACCATCTCAGCATGCATGCCCAAACTCTGTTTTGCAGACAGCTGGTGGGGAAGGTCCAGGCCATAGCCAGAAATTATCTGGCTAAAGCATCGCTGGTTGGTCAGGGACTTAGTGCTGGACTTTCTCCCCTGTTCTCATTGTTTAAGATGTAGATGTATTCCTTATGATAAGCACCTTGCCAGGGAGCTTTTTGTAGGAGGGTATGGCTGGGGAGGGTTGGAGGGCTGTAATTTTCCCCTCCCCAACACCAGCACCACTTGCTGCAGTCTGGACCCCCTCCCTCCCCATGCTATGTGATCTGCGGTAGAGATGATTGCTTTGGGGATTGCAGCTCAGGGGTGCCAGCTCACTGGGAATGAAAGGACCCACCCTAAAGTCATGTCAGAGCCTGGCAAGAACATCTCGATGGGTTTTTCTGTCCAGCTTTTAGGACTCGGAGGATACGTCTTCTCACCAGCCCTTACCTCAGTGGCTGACGGGCTCTAGGTGAACCTGGCCTGGAGAAAGGTTCTCTCACCCTTCTCACCTGCAGCGGGCAGCAGGCTGTGGAGAGAGGAAGACTTGTCTGGGACAGCCCAGGCAGGAGAACTATGTATCAGCACAGGAGCAACTGTAAAGCTCTGGGCTTGCTGTGGGAGTTGGGTTAAAATCTAGATGACATTTCCCACTGCTGATCAAGTTGATGCCAAAACAGTGCTGCAAATGGTAAAGGGCTAGGATGCAATGTAGCTGAACGCTGCTGTAGGAGTGACTGAGCTGCGTACAGAAATCTATTATTTTTGCAGATATGGTGGCTTCTGCTTTGTCTCCATCATCTGAGAAGGCAACTCCTGGCATTCTAATAAAACTATGGAGTTAATTTTAATTACTGACAACTGCAGCTTGGGTTGCTATGGAAACACAAAGAACTGCCACTTTTACAAGTTTTGTCTGTAACTTGCTGTCTGGAAATGTCATACGGGGTCTGATTCCTCTCCCCCAGCTAGCAGTAGCAAAACAGACATGGCCACTGTGTCAATCAGGTTTAAACAGTGCACAACCAGCTTAGGTAAGAGTAAAACCTCCATCTTTTTTCTTATCTGTGCCATTTCTCTGTGATTCTACAATAAAATTGGTATGTTTCTGGTTTCCTAATGACTTGAAAAACAGTCCCCAGTCAGTTGATGAAAGAAACTAGAGCACAAAATCACTGATATTAGAGTTGAAAAGCAGCTATTAGGTCACGCAGTCCCCATACAAAATTGTTCCTATGCTATTTTTTCCTACTACTTTTCACTGTCTAATTATAAATGCAGCTGCATTTGTAATAAAATCTCCTTCAGCTTTAGTTTCAGGGCCAGAATATTATACCTAGAGCACGAGTTGTTGGACAAAGAAGGTTTTCCAAGTGTTTCCATTCTGAACTCCCTTTTCAGTTTGCTGCTGCTTTCTTAGACTGAAATGTCTCATTTTTACTCTCTGCCTTTTGTCTGGGAGTAAATGGCTTTGGAAAGCCAGAATCTGGATACTTTATCTTCCTGAAAGCTATACAAAAGGCTTGTTTATTTTCTGCACCTAATCCACTAAAAAATATACTGGGTTCAGTTGAGGCCTGGAGTTAGCAGTGTAATTTATTGAAATTAATGGAGTTACACCCATTAACACCTGGTATTCCTTTCCCTCTTTAGTTATGCATTAGTGTTAAAAGTTATGCAAAGTATCTAAGTTGCCAGAGGTCCTAGAGGAGCTGGACTCTCCTCACATGACTCAAAGATCTTAGTACTCTTTGCATAACAGGTTTATGAAAAATAAATACTGATGCACTTTTATGAAAAAGAATGGTGAGTAGGATTGGGGTTGTGCCTTCAGCTTCCTCATGGTAAATACATTACAGATTTCTACCGTGCCTGTAATTTTTCATCCCCGCACTGCGGTACTCAAGCACAATTCCCACTGATTTCAGCTGATTGTGCCATTTTGATGGCCAAGAATAGGCTTTCTCTCATACTGGCCTAAATCACCATGTGCGAATTTCACCGCAGTTATATATTTCTCTACAGGAGTATAGAACTGGTCTTAGGTCACCAGAAAAGCTTTTGACATGGTCTTGTGAACCATTTTGAAATGCAGTTAGTTCCACTCCCATTGAGGTCTGAAAGCACTGTGGCTCCTTTCTAGCAAAACAATGTTTGGTGGAATTGCATAAGATGACAGTGAAGAGTTCTCAAGCCTCAAGGCAGGGGAAACAGCACAGCTCATTAGCTCATAACATCCCAACTTGTTATGGGATTGTATGGGATTTCAGGGTTGTTTGTGTTTTACAGTCTTTAATCCCTGCCTGGTCTGGGACAATGAGCAGGTAGCTAGAGAATGAAGTAGAGAATGTATCTGGATTTTTGTAAGCCTGTAATTATTTTACTTTTTTTTTTTTTTTATTGCTGGAATCGATGATTATCCTGTAAGAGTCACAGTTATGCTGGGTTCACAGAGCCTTACTTGGAAAATCCAAACACTGAACTCAGCAGAGCTCCATAAAGAGAGTCTGGCAGGTGCAGGAGGAAATGAGGAAGACCAGTGTTGGTGGAATTGTTTAAGCCCACTATGGCGCCAGTTTCTAATACCATTTCACACCGTATGAGAGATTGGCTCCATGTTTGGACACCTGTGGTTTTATTCAGCCACCTGAACATATTTGTAGCTGAGATGCCCTAGGATATTCTGCCTGGTCTCCAGCTGCCTGTCCGGGTGGGCACTGATTTTCCACAGGTCCTAAGTCAGATCTGCCACCTCATTGGCACCAGACACCAATGATTACATGTCTAAGGTACCATAATAGACACTAGCTACCTGCAGAGGCTGCAGTTCCTCAACCTCAACAGTCAACTGACGAGACCCTCAACAATCAACTTGTTATGGCTGTCCCTGCTCTGAGAAGGAGGCCAGAGTAGGTGACCTCCATAGGTCCCTCCAGCATGGAACTTTTTATGATTTAGTGGTTCTAACGGAAAGAGCGAAGCCTGTGGTGGACTCAAGGTTGCAGTTCGGTTGATAAAACATATGTGTCTACCCTGGGATGGGCTGTGTGCTTCTCAGGGCTCTGTTGACCACACATGCTGTATATCCACTGACTGCAATGGGTGCCTAGGATCTCTTAGCACCTCCACCACCAGCTGCTTGCAGAACAAATGGGCTAACTCAGCCTGGGATACCAGTGAAGTACAGGTACCTAGGGTCTAGGCCCACAGGCATCCCATGTGCCTGTTGAGTGTCCATCTACTGTGTGGCCTTGGAAAGGTTCCCCATGGGCTGCTGGTGCACCAGAGCTGCTCAAACTCCTCTCCTTTATCTCCAGGCTCCATTGCAGGGCCCATCTCTCTGCTCAAGTGGGATGTCTCCAACAGCTGCTTCTCTTTCAGACACTTGTTGAGGATGGTTCACTCATCCCCTTTCCTGGAGGCCGTTCCAGTTGAAGAAGTTACCCCGGCTGGCTGCTTGCAACCAATTTCCTCTTCTGTGTTTCCAGTCCCTCTAAACTGGGTTTGGATATGTGTGTAGCTGAACCTAATAACCTGGCAAAGTCTTATACTCACCTTCATCTTGTTCACCTCCTCCTAAGCTGTCCATCTCAGGAGTGCAGTTGCCTCAGACTCTACAGGGCAAAGGGAAAAGCAGACATGTGCAGACTTGGACCTTAGGAGCCTGAGCTGCCCTACAGGAAAGTTTTCCTCTCTGTTGGAGCTTGGGCTATTGAATCCCAGGTCTCACTATTTAAGTTGTTTGGTCTAACACAGAGTGATTTGACCAAAATGGGACAGGAAGCATGCCTAAGAGCAGATCAGCCAGCAGATCTGAGCAGGCCCTGACTTGTGCTAGGGCCAGTGGGCCCCAGAGGGACAGTGGCTCCCATGGGGGACAACATCAGGAGACATGTTCCCACAGCTTCACACCTGGCAATGCCAGCTTGCTGCTACCCTCCTCCTCATGAGACACAGGACCTCCTGGATTTCAATGCTCCACCCCTTTTCCCCCAAAAGGCCATAAACCCACATGTTCCTCATCCATGAGTAGGATGTCTAAAAGTGATGAGCACCTGGGCCTATCTTAAAGGCCTTCTTCGTTCCCTGATTATGTTCCAGCTAATTGTTTTGATCTAAAATTGGAGGTTGTATAACTGATGCTCCAGACAGAAGATTTAGAGGTCTCTGGTGCTTCAGAGACCAGGGAAGTTGCCTGGGTTTGAGCTCAGGGAAAGACAGAGGCAGGGTCTCAGTGGGTATCTTGAATGAGAGACAATCATTCTCCTTTTATGTTTTACAATATGTCCTACTTTGAACTGGAGGTTTACAAGAATGCAAGAAGATTAATTAATGTTCAGTTATATCTAGAACTTTCCTGCAGTTTGTCAAATTATGCAGAAAGTTTTAATAAATGAAAATAATGGGTCTGACACATCTCTACTGCTACAGTTGGAGAATTGATAAAGAGCACAGACTCTGTGACAACTCTCATCTGAGCTGATGAATGACTCAAAAAAGAGCTTAGCTCTTGATCTCACTGTTGTTACCCACAAGGAATCTAATTCCACACGTGTCCTTTGTAGTTAGGAAATCCATAGCTTTCCCCCATGCTCAGCTGTTGGGAGATCACAGGAAGGGGCATGTAAATACACCCCCTGCCGAGCCATGTCTGGCTTTTGAGGGAACTTGCCCAGGACACAAGAGAGCTGGATACAGTCTACCTCTCCATGCTTCTTCAAGTGGTTTCTGTGGATAGGCTGGCTGTTCCCCTCCTCTGACAAGGCAAGTGGCCTCTTCTCTCATATCCATGTCTTTGGGCTTTTGATAGGTAAATTTGAGCAAACCCTCTTATTGGCTACTTCTTGACTTTCTTTTGCAAATGTATATGGTTCTTTCATGCTGGGGGATCAAAAGCCACAATGATCACAGATAGTATGTCACTTGTACTAATTGGGGGTTTTGCTGTGGGGTGATGGAGGTAAACTTCCACCTGCAGGACCAGATGTGATCGTTTTCCACTGTAATGAGCCATTCAGCCAGAGCTTGTTCCTTTCCTCCAATTTTGCTGTTTTCTAGGCCCTTGTACAAATTGTTTGTTCAAGACCTGTTTAAACTGAAGATGCCAAACTAAACCAAACTGCTTTTGCCTGGATGCTTTTCGTACAGATGCTACTTTCACAGGGGTTGGGCTGTTTCTGGATAAGGTTTACTGTCAAGTTTTGCACTGCTCTTCCCTGTGTCATTACGAAGCAGGCCAATTTTTTCAAATGACCACAAAGATGGTAAGAGGCTAGCTAAGTTTTTTAATACTTCCAAAGGAAAGATCAGCACAGGAAGTTCATAATTAAATACTAATTAGCACATGCTCATTAGCTAATCAAGGACTTTCATCGCAAAGTTCTTAAAGTGAACAAGTTAAAAATGTTCCCTTAAGAGAAGAGGTTGACTGTAAGATTATTCAGCTGCTTTGTTTGCAAGCAAAACACGATCCTGACTTCTAAAAGTGGAGGGGAAAAAAATCCCCAGCAATTTCCCAGTCTGATTATGAAAAAAAAAAAAAGGTATAAAGAAAATCACAGCTTTTGAAATTGTGGAGGATTTTTCTGAGGAAGACTTCAAGACAGTCTTAGAATAAATAACAGCTGTCTGCAACAAAGGGCATGTGATGCACAGTGACAGGAAGGGGTCGTGAATTGCACTGAATGGTGCCATGTAGCCACACCTCAGTGGATGCAGCTGGACCAGCGATGGAAGATTGCGTGGGATAAGCTGTGTGTACTTGGTGCTGTAGGAAGTCTTTGGCCTGTTGTTCTCCTAGAGGAGTTCTGTGTTTGGGGCCCCTGGGGTATGAAGGGTTAAGGGCATTAGCTGGGACATACCAGGAAAAAGGGGCCACCAAATGAGCATCAGCTGTCATTTGGGGTCAGTAGATGCCATTTTGAGTGTGCTGCTTCCGGGGAGGTCCAGAAACAAGAGCTTCAGATGGGGAAGTTTCATGTTCCCAGCCTGGCAATGAGTGAGGCTAGAAGGTCCTTATGTGCAGTGGACAGCATACCGGGAGGGTTGGGGGCTCCACACCAGGTGGAAAAGACAGATTTACACCCACCTGAGCAGAGGGAGGATTTATGCACACCTGGACAGACAGACTGGGGAACACCTCCATGAAGAAACCATGACATTGGTGTGAGCTGCCTTGCCTGGTCTCCAGGTACCAATGTGTCCAGCAGCGATTTTATCCAGATGGTCGACTTGTCTTTACTTTGGTGCTGAGGGCTTGGTATGCCCTCACCCAACACCCTCTGCAGACAGTTACAGCTTTGTAGGGGGATCTAAAATGCCCCTAAATTAGATACACAAGTGCCCTTCTCTGCCATGAGTTGGTGGGCACCAGAAAGAGCAGAGCAGCCCTGTAAAATCCCCTTTATTTAAAATAAGTTGAGCTACACTGTAAGGGTCCTGTTACTGCAGCAATTGGGTTTACAGAGTGCGTTTATCCAAGAGATGCTAAAAACAATGTCCCTATGTCTCCTCTTTCCAACCTGTAATGGGTGTCCTATGGAGAGGTGTCAGCAGCATCTCCTCACTGTAGCCCATACCATGTACCAAGTTAAAGGCACTATCACAGTTGATATTTGCCAACGTCACACTGTTGTCACACATCAGAAACTCTCCCTCTTGCTTTGGGTCCTGTATTTGTGGCTTCTCAGTGTGTTTCACGGTACATTTTGTGCCCATTTCCTTGCAGAGATGACTCATGTGATGGAACGTCATGTTTCTCAGTGAGTGATGGCAGTAACTGAATAATTTTAATGCTTCTGAATGCCAAATTTTTTCAAATACGTTTCTGTTTTATGTGTAGCTTCCAAGTAGATTGTGATCTTGGTATTTTTTCTTATTTCTTGTTTAAAGTTCTTAAATCCAGACTCAGTGAAAAGGCTGAAGCTGTCATGTGTTTTAAAAATTCAGCCTCAATAACTGATTTTCTTTTTCCTGATTTTTCCTCTTTTCTGATTTCCTCCTGAGCTTGTAACATTTCAGATATGTTTGAGTGATGATTTCTTTGGTAATAGTTCTTCCTTATATTTAAAATATAGGATGTGCATTTTAGAGGGCTTTCTAAACCCCAAGATTTTCTAAAATTGCTTTTCCTGGGTAAGATGCCTTGCTTTTTTTTTTTTTTTCCTTTCTTCAGTGTGTTTAATTTAGGGGCTATTCAATACGGTATTTTTGTTCTCTCCATGGTTCACGTGGTGCTCAAGGAATTCATGGAAGAAGAAATTTTCCCATTTCATAAGATTTTACCATTTAATTCTATACCAATATATACTACTCAAAAGTAGGTGTCAAGTAGCATGGGAGATAAGTTGAAGTCAAGTGAGGCATAAGCAAAGTATCTTTCTCACATTTGTACTTAACGGTTTTGAAACCTTCAGTTCACTATTTCATGTCTCTGAACTAATGAGAAACTTCTAAATTGAATTTGTACAAAGCAAATCCACTGAGTTAGTGACTTTAATATGTCTTGAGTGGCCTGTTGGGAGAGCAGCAGAGCAGGCAAGTGACAATCTGAGGGGTATTGCACCATCTACCTTAAACATCCAACTACTGATGCCCGGGCAAGGCGTATGATTTTGCCTATGTGTCCTAAAGAGCACATGGAAAGAAACAACATCCTCCAGGAGATGACAAAAAATAGGGGCTAATTTCTGCCCTACCATGTGCTCTCCTTGCAGCACAGAAAATACCAGAGGAGAGGAAAGGAGAGAGAGCAGAGCTTGCAGCAGGCAGAGAGCTCCCCAGAGCACCCAGGGTTGGTCCGTGCTTAGATGTGGACGTTCATGTCCTTGGGGAATAGGTGGAGCTATGGGTGGCCTCAGACCTCCAATGCAAGTCTTGGGCAGCTGTGGAGGCTGCTTCCCTCGGTAACAGGATAGCGTGGAAAGCTTTCCTGCTTTCAGGCTCTTTGTGACCACCATTATTTTCTGCAAGGAGCATTTCTTGGGTGCTGCTGTGTGCCTTGCACCACTTGGGGTGCTCCCGATAGCCTCACAGCTGGGAGCAGATGGATCTTCCCAAAGCTTGAGGTTGGGTTCACCCTGCTTTGACATCTGCTTGGTGGGGCAGTCCCCTTCACAGGCACCTGGTACTGACCCTATATCTATTCTACAGCCATTTCTGCTCTCCTCTCCCTCTGCATTTTGTCCTTTTCTTTGAAGGACTCTCCTTTGCTAGGGCTCTGCAGGTGGAGGGGACTCTGTATGTTCAAGCTTATGCTTATTTGCTTACTTTTATTTCCATATACTTTTTGAGCACAAACTGAAGTTGAATCCATTACTCCCATTCTGAACCCACATCACACCTGTGTTTGACTAAGACACACCGTTTTAGAAAGGACATCACAAAATGGAGAATTTACAGTAATGTGCTCTCAGGTTTCATCACTCTCAGCGTGAAATGTGTGTGCCTTCTTTCTCATTTTAAGGCATTTTCTTTTAGCTTCCCAACACCACCACTTATTATGCTTTTCTCTGCTTGTTGCACCTTCCTCTTCTTTCCTTCCTTTTCTTCATGTTCCTTAATTTCCTCTAAAATTGTTCATTCATTTTTTTCGCTTTCTTGCTTTTTGTCTGGTAAGAGCAATCACAGATCAGCATCAAACAGCTGTATGAGTTCTAGTAACTGTTTGTATCCCTGGAGATTTTAAACTTTGTCAGAATATCCTGATAATATGCTGATTGAAATTCCCCTCTGAAGTCTCAATTTTATACATACTGTTGTTTCCCCTGTACCTCTTTGCAGACGGATACTTAGTGATGTTTTTGTTTAACCTCTGGAGAAGATACAAAATGGAAAACAAGCAAGTAACAAGCATTTCCAAATCCCAGTGCTATAAATCTGTTTTGCTTCCCTTCTGCTTACAAAAGTGGCAAATTATTTATTTTATTATCTGATATCACACCAATAACAAGAGGAGTCTGTTCCATGCAGTCCAATTATGAAAATTTGCCTGAGATAAAATGACTCACAGTAGACCTGTTTTTCATGGCCCTCTTGCAAGGAAATATTTACCTGCCTGAAGTGAGGGGAATTTACACTTGTGCTGGCAGCTGAAAACCTCCAATCAGAAAAAAAAATAAAATGTAAGATAAAATATTTGTCAGTCCCAGTTGTTTGGACCATTTTGTTGATGCATGAAACCTAGTTTGATCCTCACCATGAAATTTTTCTAACTTTGGCCAGTGGTAGAGCTTAGGGCATTGGGATAGGTTAGAGAGTCCTCTGAATTCCCTTCCAAACCAGTTTTCTGAAAAGCTGAGAACAGTTTTCTCCATTTTACTCAAATGCTTTCTGTCCAGATATGAGAATGAATTGGCTTGAGTGGATTTGATTCTTCCTGGTTTGGTATTTTTATTGGTTAGTAGTAAATTACCTAAAAAACTGCATCATTCCCCAGGTGTATGTGAACTGTTGGTGGAAGAGAAATGTTAGTAATGTACATCAGTAATAAGATTACTGCCTCAGTTATTTTATTCGGTTATATCCAATTCCAAATGGCTGGATCCCCTCTTGTGCAGCAATACAAAATGGAAGTATATGGAAGAAGCAGAGATCAGCCTTCTTTGCCAGAAAGCCACGTAAAAGAGGGTTACATATTTTTCATATTTTCCCCCAAAATTGCTGATATCTCAATGTCATTTAGGGGTATGCAGCCTGCAAAGCCTTGAGGCTTTAGGGATGGCTGATGAAATGCATGGGTCCCATTCAGCAGACTTTCACATCAGAGTGGAAATATTCGGAGCATACATGGGCGTATAGACAAGCGTACAGAGAGAATGACTATGTTAGCCCCCAGCTACTTTGAAACACTCTATTCCATCCTGTCCTCACTCCTCCACCTCCCACAAACAACAGAGGCTCAATTCTCTGTGTGCTCCTGGCTGTGCCGGCTGGATGTCCTGGGCAGAGAGGGAGGGTGGTCAGCAAGGGCACAAAATGAGGAGCCTGTGACATCACTTAAGGCCTCATCCACAGCTGGTTGAGCTGAAAAGCATTTCTATTGGTTCAGCAGCATGTTGGTTAAGATTTAATGCTCAATCACTGAGGAAACAATATATTTATTTTCTTAATCACATTTATGTGACACGGGGGATAAGGCTGTCATTTCAGATGCAGGGCAAGTGTATGGGTTTTCTTTTCACCAGAACAGTGGCACATACAATTAGCCCTGAGGGTGCCGTACATCATTTTCCGCTCCCCAGCTCTGCCCAACAGCCTGCTGATGACTCTGCAGCCGTTCCAGGGAGTGAGTATGAAGAGGGAGGAAGGCCATTGCATTAATGGGGCTTTCGCTAACAAGCAAAGCAAGTTTTGCTTGGCTTTTTTCTCTCCCCTTTGTCAGTCAGTACGTTCCTGAGAGAGAAAGTCCTTTACTTTCAGCTCAAGTGGTTACTGTTAATGATTAATAGCAGAGGAACATGAAGATGGCTTACCAGGATAGGCTTCTGTGGTGATTAACAATGGGGTGGGCTCTGCCAAAACATTGTGGTGGGAATCACATATACATGTTTATGTATTTGTATGTACTATATTTGTGTGTGATTGTATGCATATGTTGCTGGAAGTTTATACTAAAAATATCTTCTTTGAAGTCAGAAAATTGACTTTTTTGTCTCCTTTGTGTCTTAGAGAACAGCAGTAGACACATTCCATCCTCCTGAAAAATTCATGTTTGTTCTGGGAATTTCTTTGGCCTCAAGGCAGCACATTCAGAAATGTACTTTTAAAAGTAGAGTAAGAAAGATTTGCTGAGCCACTGCTGAGCCTTGCAGAGGTTTCTTCCCTGAGATGGTCGTCCTCTTCCCCCTGGCTTAACTCCACAAGCCCGGGCTTCCTGCTCTGCTCAGGCCAACCTTCACCTTGCTGTGGCACAGAGGGCTTTGTTGGAGAGGAAGCCTTGATGTTTGATGCAACCTAGTCAGGATGGTTTGCCATGCACTGCAGTTTGCCACATGCCATGGCAAAAAAGAAATGAGTAGAACAATTCTTGCTCTGCAAGTTGTAAACCTGCTTTGAGGCAGACACAGACACAAGAAGGTCTCACAGCCTGTGAGGATGAAGAGAAGAATGGCTAATGACAGCAAGAGGATGCAGCTAACATAGGATCATTATTGCCTGGAGCAATTACAAATCAATGGAGAGATTTAAAAAATAAATGTCCTGCAGCCCAGGACAGTGTCCACCTCAGAGAAACAGCTGCAGGGAGCTTCATCTTTGGGAGTCCCACGGGCATGAAGCAGCAGGGCTGACTGATGCTGCGAGTTGCACTGCCATTATCAGGCTGATGTTCTCTCCTGCACTGAATCTGTAAGTGCTCATGACAAGGCTGTTTCAGACCATAAATGAAGATACTTTTCCTTGTTTTTTTTTTTTGTTTGTTTTATGAAGAGAACCTCTTAAGAAAAGTCACTAACTTCTGTACCTTTCTCCAATCCAGGGTGCTAGAATAGCAATCTGACCACTTCAGCCACCAGGAGGTGTTTTGGGGTGGTCATGTCAGACAGCAGTCTGGCATGCTGCTAGGAAGAAAGTTAACTCCATCCCAGCTGAAACCATGACAGACAGGCAGCCCTATTTCCAGCTAGGTGGATTGCCACTCTGGACTGAAGGCAGTGAGCAGTTGTGCTAACTTTGGTGGTGGTGCAAGGACAACTCTGAAACCTGCCTTTTTCTGGTGGACTCTGCAGGGAAAGGGAACCCACAGTGGTTCTCCTCTGAAGATGGCTTTTGGACACCTCCAGTTTGACTGAACAACACAGATGGGTGCCATCCTGGTGGTGCAGGACTCTGGTACCTAGTGCCAGCCCCATCCTATCCCCATCTCTGAAGAGTGGTGAACCTGGTAGGGCTGCTGTGTGCTCTGGGTTATGACTCATGACATAACTAACCTGTGCGGGAAAACAGAAATCCATATTACCTCTTTGTGCAGAGGTGCATGGGGATTCCTCAATGACCCTTTGAAACACTGCTGTGAGACTGCCAAGGTCTGTCAAGCAGAGCTGTCTTACAGAAGACAGTGAAATGCAGGGTGGAGCTGATCAAGTTTTAATTCAAGAGTTTCAAACACATGTTGCCTAGCCCATTGCAATCTCCTCCTGGGAATGTACACACGGAGGTAAAAATGTTGCTTAATGGTTTATGAAACTCCTATTCAGAAATGCTCCAGATAGCACAGGGATCCCCTAGTTGTGTGGTTCTGAACTGCTATCGGTGGGAAAAAAGTGTTATTGAGAGAAAAATGTCTGTGTGGAAGTGAACACTTTTACATTCACTGAAAATACCACTCTTGCTCTTTCCCACTACAGCTTCCTTGGTACCCAAGGCATCTTCCAACAGTGGCTGCATACGAGAGACTGAACTTTACATGGCACCCTGTCGCTGGCATAAGGCTGTGTTGTCCTAATACTCACAGCACTTGCATAGACCTACCCATGTAGGCATGCTAGGCAGTTGGGTACCGCTTTCATGAAACCTGCACAAGGTGCGCCACGCTAGCCATAACAGCTTCATGACTGGCTCAAGGCAAACCATCTTTACACTGCTGCTCGAAGGCTTGAGCTTGTCCCCTCTTGGCCACTGGAGTCAGGGGTGGGTGTGCAGCTCCTGAGTGGGACAGGCTGGTGGACTGGCTCAAAACTAGCCTTAAAAACCAGTCGGCTTGCAAGCTGATCTGACTTGCTGTGACACCTCGCTCATGATATTTACCACCAGGCTTTGCCATCTCCATTTTGCTCTGCCACAGCTGCAGCATTAGCAAGTATCAAACTTACCTGTGTTAGGGCAGGCTGGGCTGCGGGTCATGCAGAGACTGAAATTGCAGCTGTTCTATATGGACACAGCACCACTGCTGTCTCCTCTTTGTATCTGTAGTCACTGTCTTTCTCGAGCCTTTTTTTTTAACCCACGGGCTGCATTAAATACTCAGAATTCCTCACTATGGTGTCTAGGGAGATGGCTTTCTCAGGCCAGAGGGCGGTTGTTCCTCATTTGCATAAATGTAAATATAAATACTATAAAAATGTGGATAAATATACAGACTAAAGCCAGATATAAATGAAACAATTAGAACCCTGTTGAGCTGAGGTCCTTCAAGTAAGAGAAACATGGTTTTAAGTAATTACAAAAAGTGGTATTTCTTGACACATTGGGTTTGGCCAAGATGTCAAAGTGGTGTCCAAGGCACTGCTCCTTTGAGCAGCAGAGCACTGACATGTTTGAAGCCTTGCACAAGCTGCTACTACAATTCTCTCTGATATTCCCATAAGTAGTTGTATGCGTTCACAGGGCCGGTTGCGATCAGTGCAGTCTGATTCCTGTCTGGCTGATTTCCTCCTCTGTGTAAACTTTGCTTTCCATGAATCCTCACAAGTTTCCAAAGTTTGCTTTCCGTGAGAATCTGTGCGACCAGAACTGGATTATTTGCCTATTTGAGAGAAGCAAACACAGCTGGAGAAAATTCATTTTTTTTAATCAGCGTTGAGTATTTGTGAAAATAATTGTGGTCATGTTCCCTCTGCTCTGTCTTTTCTGACTGATACTTGCACAGAAATACAGAAAAAATCCGTTTTATTCTTTCGATAAGGCCACTACATGTCTCAGCTTCTAATTGTGATAAAAAATCTCCTTTGGCAGGCCTGCCAATTTAAAAGTCAACCTCAGTTTATTGAAATGAAAAAAAGGAATTGAACTTCAGTTCTCCCAGAGAATCATTCTTCTCATATCCCGAGCACACATTAGTTCTGGATCTCTGTGGAATACAATAGGAGAGAGGTTATTGAATTGAAGTTTCAAGCACAGAAGCAGAGCTCTGGCCAATTATATTTTGCCAGGGCTGAAATTGGACTAGTCAAAAAAAAGGATATCAAACTGCAAACCAATGCGGTGCAGAATCAAATCTCTTCTGAGATTAAATGCTTCTTTGTCTGGAAAGGTGAGGGAAGTGATGCTGTATTTTTGTCTTTAATATCTGTCAGCTCTTCATGCCTTGCTTCCTGACTTTGTCTCCTTTTTCTATCATAATGTCCATTGTGTGGCTGCTTAGAATTCAGTGACAGTACGGAGTAGTAGATGTCAGAGTGCTTTTGCCTTATAATTACTGGGCTAGTTGAAGGTGTGCTGGACAGTAGATGTGAAAGCTCAAACCATGTGTTCTTTCAGGATCTCAGGAGGTCATCCCCCAAGCAGTTACCAGCACAGGACAGGGGAGGAGAGACTGCCTATCAAATGTCCCATTTGCTGCAGTGAGATGAAGTTTTGTGATCAGCTGTTACAGAGTTGGTGCTGACTTTCCATTACATTCCCGTTCCTGTTGGAAAGGCAGCTATGCTCTGTGCTTTGTACGAGATGTCAAGCTACAATTTTCTTCAAATATTTAATTTTGTGGCAAGTTTTACTACATTTGCTTCCCTTCACATCATACCTTCCCCCAGGCATCCTGTGCACATCTACAGAAGACTCAGATGCACCATCTGGGAAGCAGTCTGTAGGTGGTCGTGGAACCCACACTTATAGCTATTAGCTTCAAGATGCTAATGCCTGCATTAATCATCAGATTGACTCCCTTGTGTTGCATTTTTTAAGAAAGTCTAAATTTCTTAATTTGTCTAATTATTTACAGTCCCATTTATATCAAGTTTTCTTACACAAATTATTTCTTCTGATGCAAAGTAAATGACTCAGTTTTTACAGACCTTTGGGTATGGTGCCATCTGCGTTTCTCTTATCTCAGAAAATTTTCATTTTATGATTCTATTCACGTACACACCACAAATGTGAAATATGTGATGCAAGAAGTCATCACTGGGTTAAAACTAACAAGATACAGGCAACCTCAACATGCTGAGATAAAATGTTCTGAAAAAAATGACTCAATGACTTGCAATAACAGCTGTAGCTTCAGAGAGAGTATCTTTGCTCTTTGTATTAGGCAACTGAGAATTCAGATAGATAGTGCAAGTTCTCTATAAGTAGTATTTGCTTATTCAAATGAGATACAAGACTAATAAGTCTGGGTAGTTTATACATTGTTTAAAAAGTAATTTCAAGGTTCGATTAATTGAATTATTTTGGATGGACCCAATGCTGAGGACGCAATGTTCACACTATAGACTTTTCAAGGAGGTTTACTTCAGACTAGGTCTTGTCTGTTCTCATGGATTGGAAAGCCACTAGCAGTTGAAGCCCACCTTCTGGTTAGCTTCATCCATAAGGAGACCAGTTTGCATGGTCCACTATCACTATCACTCAGTGATGGAAATCAAAGCATGGTTAAGTAGGGGTCAACAAAAGATTTTGCTTCAAAAGCAGGCTCTTGATCTGAGCCAAAATGCTACTGTGGACGCACTGAGTTACTGCTTGTAATGTCAACTGGAACAAAATTTTTTGTCAAAATAATTTCTTCATGGAATGTAGGAATTCAGATCAAATTAAATGATTTAGTGAAAGTGTCTCCTTTCCATACAAAACATAATTCTCCTTTTCTGTCAAAGGTTTTCAACTAATACCAACAGATTTCAACTCATACCTTTTCTGGCAGCCCCAGGGCATCAGGCAACTCCAAGGAGATGGGGACAGGCTGAGGCCAGGTGGGACATCAGCTGGTGGGTGGGGGTCAGGATCAGGCATGGGCAGAGCTGCAGCAAACCTGTGAAGTAGGTCAGGCAGAGACTGAGGGCAGGAGCTCAGCTCAAGGCCAGCTCCAGAGAAGAGGGGTGACCTGGCCCAGGCTTCAACAACCCTTTTACCAAGGCCACCAGCTCAGCTGGCCCCAAGCCCAGGTCGCCAAACCCCCAGCAGCATGGAGAAGCATGCTCAGGACTCTGACATATGTGGTGTAATTCCAAATATGCATCTTAAAAATCAAATGCTTAGCTTACACTGATAAATGAGGTAGAGATTTTCAAAATTATAACAGGGCATGGATCTCCCACTTGGCAACTTTCTGTATTATTGCCTTAATCTGGAAGGATTTTAACTGCAGAGGAACAGATGTCACATATTGCCCTGGAAAATGCTGCATATTGCATCAAGGAATATTATGTGGGGGAGCTGGTTTTAATATGCTTTCCAAAGGAAAACTCCCACTTTGAGAGTCCATGTTTTAGGAAATACTGGAAACTTCAACCCAGAGAGCTGGAGGTTCTTTGTGGGTAATGGACAGCAGGCAGCAAAAAGGTGGGATGGTGAGAGAGTAACTTTTTTTTCTGTGGTTTTGCATTGAAACAGTAAAAAGAATGAGTTGATAGGCTCCAAAGAAGGTGGCCAGGGTGTAGTTTGAACTTACTGTTTTCTGTGAACTGAGTTACTGTTACTATTTTAGCCAGAAAATTACTTGCCCGGGGCATGCAGAGAGCTTTAAAAGTCAGGGAGCGATGGGAATAGGTTCTCAGACATTTGGCTAATTGAGATGTTTCCCATGATTGTTAGAAAATAAAATAAAACTGATCTTCTGTTAACGCTAGTCAGCTGGGAAAATAGTTGATCAAGATTGCTTACCAAACCAGCAAGATTTTGTTTGGAAAAAATAATGAAATTAAAAATGTGGGTCATCTGTTTTGTTTTCTCACCCTTTATATTAAACTTGGGTGACGTTTTTCAGTTAGGGTTCTGGCTTTTTTTAGATAAGAAAGAAACTTTTCTTTTAAGGGAGCACAAAAGAGAAAGCAACCAAAACCCCACAATCTCATGACTCTAGAAACTGAAGCTTTTCAAACCAGTTACTGTAAGACTTACAATGAAGCTGTGAGGAGCAGCAGTGATGGACAAGGAACAGGATATGGTGTTCTCCTAAATTAGCTCATCTCCCCTGCATTAGAGCACAAGCCTTTACCATCAACTATTAGCAGGAATTTATTACCAGGATAAATGGGGCATGTTTATTTCTTTCAGCATCTTAATTAGTTACGGTGCCCCCTTCCTAAAGACATTACAGGATCCGAAACAGTCTCTGAGCTAGGAAATGTGTTATCTCATATCCTGAATCCCTGGGGCAGGATGCTGAGCAGATTCAGTCAGTGCAGTGTTAAATGTGGCACATCCTTGTTTACACCATCGGCTTTTTACAGGGTTGCTGGGCACATGTATGGAAGTTTTTTTCTAATGTTGAGGGAGGACTGATGAAGAACCTCCAGCCCAGAGTCTTGAAAAAATTGTGAAATGGTGAATAAAGCTTTGGGCATCTTTAGGGCATGAGGTAATATCTCCCCCACGCAGGTGAGGAGCAAGGGGCAGCAGGGTGTGTGGAAAAAACCCCAACAACGGGGAAGAGGCAGGTATCTGCATACGGCTTGGCTAGAAGGGGGAACATGTTTGGGCTGCAGTGCTGGCGTGGCTGGGAGCAGAGCCAACGTGGAGGAGCACTGCGGCAGTGCTCCATGCAGCAGGTTTGCAGCCACTATAACCATCAGCAGTCAGAAACTGGTGTAAAACCTACTCGGTCCATAGTCTGGATGCATCCATACCGCTATAAATGGGTTTGTATGCATTTTATTAACCATAAACACTGCTTTTTACCTCAGTCAGTTTACAGACCAGGAGGACAAAGTGTGTATCAAAGCCGGGAGTAGATGTCCCACAGAAGGGGCTGTCCCTGGCTCTGCCAGGAAGGCAGAGCCATGCACTGGCCCATGCAGTCAATATGTTTAGCAGCTCAAGAGGATTAAAATGAACTCATTGGATTTGTCACTTGCAGAGCTTTATCTAGCAGTCACATTTAATTTCCCAGCTCTCAATACCTGTAACCTAATTTCTACATCTGTATGGGGCGTTGCGGAAAGCAGGGAGGGATGGGGGGAAGCATCAGACTTGGAAAGAGCCACTGTCAACTTAGACATAGTTTAAACTCTTGGGGCTGAAACGACAACAGAGCGGTGAGGTGAATAACACCGGCTGAGTGATAACACGAGGACCAGCACTCACTGGTTACGGTGCTCTCCTTCCCTGCCTTGCACCCTGTTCTGAGACGTGACCTGCTGTTTTTGTTCCATCTGCTTTACAAATGAGGGTAGAGCTGCCGTCTCATCCACTTCCCCCTGCCCAGATAGTCTCACCACCGGCTCGCTTTCTCTGCTGGGAGAGTTTTGGGTTTTGCAGCCTCAGCTCATGCCACCCACACCTCCCAGCATCATTTGTGTCCTGGTTCAACCTCTGCACGTGCCCTCACCCCCCAGATGGGGATTAAGCCTTTCAAGTTTATGGAAGTGCTTCTCTTCTCTGCAGTTCTCTCTTAGCCAAGTTATCCAGATTTAATTGCTTTAATAATTCCTCAACTCCTTCCAGACACCCAAGTCATTATTGTCTGATTTTTGTTTTTAATTGCTTCCAATTTGTCAATGTTCTAGCTTTGTTTTGTGCTGCAGGCATGTCCAGAGACCTCAGAGCTGGTGAAGACTTTTCCAGTCTTGCAACTGGACTTCTTGGTTAGTCCAGGCACAGGGTGCACCAAGTGATTCTCCCTCCAGCCGAGCCACTCCAGAGTGCAGAGCAAGGACTGACGTGCCACCAGTTTAATGGCTGGGTGAACAGGTAAAAGCTAAAGAGGAGTTTGGGCTGGAGCTAAGACAGTTATGCCCGGGAGACTGCCCCAAAACAGGATGGTCCTTGAGACCTGCTAGGTGTCCCCAGCCCCCGGCGATGTTGGGATCAAATCTAAGGCTGTCATTGTCAGTATTCTGAACCAATGCTTTGAATCATTTTATCGCATGTTGCAGCATATCTTCAGGGTTTTTTGAAGTTTCAATCCCAGAGCCATATAATTTGTTCTGGGTTTATTTTTTATTTATTGTTTCTAACTCTTTAGGGTTGTAGAAAACATCTTGAAAGCAGAGTCTGATGGCTCTGAGATGAGTGCTCAGTTTCAGAACCTCTCCTCAGTTTGAAGCCAACACCACAGGCTTCCTGGGGCAAGAGGATGATGAATTTCGACTCTGGAACTTCATACTTTTTATTGTCAGTACTCCCCAAATTGTAAATTAAAGTGCAACCCCAGCCTGTGCAGAAAGTATGGGATCGCTTAACATGTAGTGAGAGATATGTCCGTGCAGAACAGGAAAGACATGGGGCGATCACTTCTTATTTTATATTTCTTTGCTTCCATCTTTTAATTTATTAAATATTAATAATTTATTGCATCTGGAAATTGACATTAGGTAGAAGAAATAGAATCAATTTTTAATAAATATGAGCAATAAATAAAACATTTAATAAATTATGCATGACAAAAGATTACTGAAAGATTAAATAATGATCTTGTATACATACTCAAGCTATTATTTATTAATAGTTTTTTGCAGTGCAGCATTCATGACACTCACGGAAAGCATAGCTTCACCTGAAGAGAGAGGGGAGCTGAAAGTTTCCATCTTTGTACTTCAGTGGCTTTCAGATCAAATGTCTCACATTGAGGAAAAAACAGTGTTTCCTTTCCCTCATCCTGGCCCTGAAAACTCTGTGTGCCCCAAACCCCAGTTTTTCCTCCCCACCTGCTGCCAGGCTGAGACTTTCTGCAGGCTAACTCTTGTGATCCTGTTACTTCCTCCTCAGACATGTAACATAAAAAAAAAATTAAAAAGAAAATGTTAAAAAGTTTAGTACCTGGGACTTTGGTTTTCAGTCCTCTAAATACATTGCTTTTTCCGATACCACCTTTTCATGCTTAGGGATACAGGTGGTTGTATCAAACACTTTATCCATCAGACCTGGCTCCCCACAGGCCAAACTCTGTTATGAGACAACAGACTTACTAGAGGTAACCAATATATTTGCAACTAAACTTGCTTCGCATTACAAAGTTTTGGCTTTCAGTAAAGAGGATGCAAATACATTTCAGTGGAAAAAACAACCCCAAAACGCTTTCTGATGCACAGGAAAAAAGATTTTGGTTTCTAAAACTGAAACAATCCATTTAAAAGCAGATTTATTTTTTTGTTAATGAATATCTGATAGAAAATTTGGGCAAAAATAATTTTTTTTATTTAGTTTTAACATATGTAGGCTGAGTTTTTCAACAGAGACCAAAGGAGTGGGAGTAAAAAATCCTATTGATTTTTTTTTTTTTCAGGAGCAATTGTGTGGCAAGAAATTGTGTACCCTTTTAACAATTTTTTCAGATTCTGATTACTTAACTGTGTGTCTTTTTCCACATCTCGCTGTGGTGCTCAATGGCAAAACAGTCTGGAGCAGCAGATTGGGACCTGCTTTGGGCCTCCCAGAAAGTGGCCATGTCTGCCTGCAGTCTGGCACCTCATTTCCTTCCACTCACAATTAGCCTGGTGATAAATATAACTACTAATTATATTTTAACCTACATAATTTTATTTTTTCTTCTCACGTACTCCTTCTGAGAGTGTTTAATTGCCAGTGGAAGACTTAAAGGAGGTGTTTTATGCAGTTTGTGTTTAAGTACGCAGAGATCAGTAATATCTCTTTGATATCTCAGTGGAAAAAAGAGGTTAAACAATGCAAAGGTCAACTGGTGGCCAAACCTGACCAGCCTGTTTCTAAACCACACCAAACCACGTGTTGCTTTCACATGGTGCTGGGGTGAAGGAAGGCTCTTTGCCACTGAGCGTGTCCCCCAGCTCCACCCCGATGAAAGCTCAGCTGGAGCGTCATCGCGAACAAAAGACCAGGGGCTGATCCCACTTTGCCTGGTCTCATGCATACTTTAATGCGAGTGCGATTTAAAGGCTATCTCTCTGCATTTCCCGTCAGAGGGGTGGACAGGATTACATGCATAAAATCAGATTATGAGCCTAGATACAATAATATGTAAGAGAGGGACCTGGGGAATTGGACCCTGCGTCAGAAGCTTGCCTTGTTGATGATTCTGGGATTGCTCACCAGCGAAAAGAAATCTCCCCACAGTCTTTTTTATTATTACAATCCTGAAGGAAAGCAAACTGATATCAAAGCAAGGTTTTTGAGAGGCAAAGAGATTATTTCCCAGCCTCTTCAGGTTCCACACTGCTGCTGCCAATGTTACCGAGCCCACAGCTCGCTCACGTCAAAATTAAGCAGATGACTGTGCTGAACTTGCAAACGGAGATGGCTAAGCCAGCGCAGTGCTGGCCATATCGACTACAGCTTTCTGCTGAAATACAATGTCCGAGTCTCTTAAGCAAGCAGCTGGAAGCGATTGCCCCATGGTGCACGCCAGGCAATTTCAATAATGCTTCTTCTGGGAAGAAAGGCAAAGAATTAGTAGGTGCACCGATAGTCATTTTGCCTTTTTCCCTCAGTGCCAGTAAGGCTTAGTGCTGATCCATCCCTAGCAGGCATCTGGCACTACAGCCTATGTCTGACTGACAGAGCAACAGTGTTTTACACACTTCTGCCCATGGTTTTCTTTACGACATAAGATTTGGTTTCTGCTCTGTGAGCAAGCACACGGAAACGCAAAGCCTGAGGACCACCTTTCTGATCGTGAGACAGCCTTTGTCCAAACGTAGATATGAATTTTGTCAATAAGGCTTATTTTTGTTATGGATGAGTCCAGCTGCTGTGAGCAGCTGGAAGGAGTAAACAGCCTCCCGGTGTCCCTCAGGGCTGTGTTTTGTGAGCTTTACACCACACCTTGGGAGGTGTAAAGTCTAAGGGAGCTCAGCTTGAGACCCCTCCTAACGTTTGGGTAGAAATGGTATCACATGCTGACTTGATCCTGTATGCTCTGGAGAACCCAGAAGCTGCTTCTCCTGGGATGACTGCTGGCAGCACCCTCTCCTTCCCCTTCCTATGGCTGTCAGCTGGGGAACAGATCCGAGAGGGCAGGAACATGTCTGCTGTGAAACCTGAAAGGGGTTTATCTCAGCATCTGGACTATCCACTGGGAACAGTGATGTGATTAGGTTGTAAACATATGTTGCAGATGACATTTAGAGTAGAGATGGATGCTAAGGAAAGGAGGTGTTTAAAACCCCTCTTACGCTTTTCGCGTTTTTCCATCTGTATATGAAAGAATCATAGATGCAAAGTGAGATGCAGGAGAAATGATAAACCTGGCACCTCCAAAATGACCATTTAGATTAACAATTGTATTTTTAAACTCTTGGCAGCACAAAACATCTTCTTATATTATACATAATATAATACTTAATTCCCCAAGGTAGGTTCTTTTGATAAGAAGTACTACAGTGCAGGAGCTGAAATAATGACATTTGCTGAGACTTTACCCTCTTACAGTTAAAAAAGTTAAAAGGGTGCTGTGGGAGAGCATAAACAAGTGTGTTTGTTTGTGCATGTGTAGATTTAAAGACACAGAGAGAGAGACACTAGCAGTGTGTGAGAGAGCATTTAATGGTTTAACAACTGTTAGAAAAATGCAGGTTGAAATGTTGCCCTCACTTAAGGCAACGGGCTCTTTGACTCGAATGGGAGAAGGACTTTGCCGCTGGTGCTACTTAGATCCCCAGTGGGAGCGGGAGTTGTGTTTAGCTTTACTCGCCAGCCTTCAGCTATGAGAATACTTGCAAAACCCTTTTTTTTTATTATTTTTTTCATTTTTAAAATTGAGAGAGACTGGATTATGCTGCTGTTGCAACATGAAAGCATATTTCCCCTAGGACAGATACTCATGGACCAATGGCAGCAACTTCTCTTACTGTTCAAAAGATTTGTTTTGAGATTATGAGCTGTGATGACTTTGCAAGTCATTTCGCAGTTCAATTCTTGAAGACCATCCTAATTTAAAAGTGAAGGTAGTAATAAAAAATGCAGGTGAGTATACCTTAGATTAAAGTCTCGGTGAGCATTCTGTATGTAGGAAGTTCAAGAAGGATTCAAACTTACAAATTTTGCATGAAAGGGTTGAGTTATTCATGCTCTGAGTCAGTAAATGAGGTTACAATGCCACGGGTGCATTGGCCCTCACATGAGAATTATAATAAATGGCTATTATAAATTTTCCTGGATTTGTTCAAGGGTAAGGCAGTTCAGCAGCTTTTTAAAACTTCAGCTTTTGTGATGAGAAGCTAAAGTTTTCCCTCCTGGAAGCTACCAAATAGTGACAGGAATGATATGGAAGATTTTAAAAGCTGACTGCTGGTTGTGATGTGAGTATTGAAAGCTTCACAAGGACAAAGGGTATTTGGAGGGTCTTCCAGAACTGGATGGTCCTTGGGTCCTGGAAAACATCCTGTGTCCTGGCCTGCAGTAACAGCCTGCTCACATTCAAGTTGTCTGAGTGGCAACTTTCAGGTCTGAAATCTCCATTTCCCACCACAGTCTTAGCTTGCTCTCAGGAGTTCGGCCTGACTCATGTCATGGTCACCTCCCCACAATCAGCAGTCACATGAGAGGTGAGGAGCAAGAAGGCAGAGGAAAAGAAGTGAAATAAAGACTTTTAGGAAGACTTTAGAGTGCCAGGGCTGTTGTCACAGGTGCATTAATTTTTTCACAAGGAACCCAGATCTTCAGATGAAAAAATTGCAATGAAATATGAGTGAGGGAAAAAAACCCCATCCATTATTTCTGTTATTTTCCATTGTGGGATGAAAAGTTACACTGATGTCTATAGCTGTACTGGCCACGTCCTCATTTCTGGATTTTATCCTGAGCATTCTCTGGCCACATAGCCATGTTCAAGCACTGATACCGAGGGCTTGGCTATAGGAGAACTACACAGACGTGTAAGTACACATCGCTGCTCCCGTTTGACGTCACCAAGTCCATTAGATAACCCTGTTTCTGCAGTAAACCCGTATCAGCCAGCTGTGATTTAAGCAGCTTTACTCTCCTTTTGCTGTGACTACCGTTTGTGGGTGTGAGCATCTCCTTTCCCTGGAAACATGTGTGGGAATGGCTGAGCTTAGGCACTTGGTCCAGCAGCGCAGATGTCCACAGCTAGACTCCAAACTAATGGTGGTGTCTGTGTGACTATTCTGCTTTGGGCTTTGCCTAGATCATGGTCGTGATTTCTCCTGTCACCTTTTTTAAGGTGAAACATTAATGTTTCTGTGTGGTGACTGTCAGCTTGTGTTTCTGTTCTGTTTCTGTTTGCAAGCACTGATGTGGACACCATTAAATTATAAAAGAGGCAAGGCTTAGAAATGGAAGGATTTTAATGTGTTAAGAGAAAGGCACTTTGCTGATAATAGTTTTGAAGAGCCTACCACTTGTGTGAGCTATATAGAGAAAAATAAATTGCTACCATAAAATGCAGAAGGCTAAAAGGTGCTTTTAGTCCAGAAATCAGATTCATGTAAGGGAACACTTTGGTTGTCTGTGCCAAGTCTTTGTCCTCATATTCATTTTGCTGAGGGATGAGGCATTAGCTAGTGAACCTGAGCCTGCAGACTCTGCCAGTCTCATCCATCAACAGTAGCAGATACACGGTAGGGTGAGACCAGCCCAGGGAAGTCATTTGCAGGCTGAGTATGGGTACCCTGACACCTGGGCTGGGTTTCAGTCTGAGGCTGACAGTAGTGCATGACCCTACATGTGCAGGGACATCTGAGTCCTGGTGTGGACTCAGTGGGACTCCAGCTGATGTACATGGTGCAGCCTGGAGAGCAATTCAGCTGAGCAGTGGGACAGTGTCCATTTTAGGATATATTACCTCAGGGGCTGGCTGTCCACAGGCTATGGTGAGACCTTAAACACCTATTGTGCCTGTAGGAACCTGTTGTGGTGTCCTGAATACCACCTCCGGGATGCACACGTGTAATTTGTTACTCCCCCTTCCCATCTGTGCTGGAGCTGTGTCCTGCAGCCTGTTTTGTTGCGTGGAGGAGAAGGCTGGATCCTGATTGATCTGCATGTGGCCAGTTTGGTGCGTGAGAATAGCTGAGAGAGACACTGCTGGCAAGAGCTCTGCTCCTGGGCGATGTGAAATGCACACAGGCTCTTCATGTCTCAAACAGCTCCAGCTGTTGCCCTGGCAAACAACTTCTTTCCTGCTCCAGGAACAGAGCCTCTAGTGATGCCCACCTTCCAAACCTGCATCTTGAAAAAGGAAAGCTCTGGGCTGCCCAGCCTCATCCCTGATGTGGCAGTGGCACAGGGGATGGCACAGGCAGGAGGCAGGTTCCTGAGCTCACTGCTAGGACACTGTGGGCAGACTTTTCTCCTTTTTCTCTTCAAAAGTGAAGGTCCAAGTGCTCTGTGTTTATACAGCTTGCAGCAGAAACTCAGTACGGACAAATGTGCAGGTCTCTCTGCTCTCTTGCCTCACAGTAAACCTACTGCTGCAGTTGGGAGGGTGAATTGATGCAAGCAGCAGCTTTATTCTCCATCTTACCAAATTTGAGATGCTGTCTGGTCCATTAGGAAGTCATGAGAATTTTCTCAGTGGTCTTTGGTGAGTTTTGGTCTATTCCCTTTCTCCTGATGCTCACTACTTTGTTAAGAGGGTTGCTCCGCAAGTAAAAGAATAATTAATTTTCCATTTTTGCCCCTGTTCATGTCTTGGCATTGGTTTTCACTGATATAGGTGGTTTAATTATTCTTTTTCCCTTACTTCCTTTAAGGGAAAACAAAAAACTGAAATGCAAACACAATGACAGAGGTTTTAAATGAAGAGAGTGTTCATAGCTGAATAAATCAATGGATAATTACATGTGGCAATTGCAACACATAGTTTTCCTTGTGAATTGACTAACATTACCTGTGGGAAGGAGAGAGGGACAAGGGGAAAAGAAGACAGATGCACAATCATGCAGGGATTTGGACAATGGATGAGACAGTCCAGGTGAGACAAGGTAATATCAGTCAAAATACTTCCGAAAGCTACAGTGAAGTTGATGTGATTCATAGCTGACGAAGACAGAGTTGAGAACGAGATGCCAACCCACCCCTTCTGCTGATGCACATATTTGGCTGTAAGTGGTACGTGTCTCACACCTTTCTGTCTATTGCTGTTAAGGACCAGGAGTAGCTTTGGGAGCAGCTATCTGGTTTTCTGGCAGTGAGTATACAGGCAGGAAGGATAGAAATGGAGAGGAGTTATGGAACACATTATTATTATGGAATCATAGAGTGGTTGGAGTTGGAAGGGTCCTTAAAGATCATCTAGTTCCAAACCTCCCTGCCGTGGTAATCATCCACTAGACCAGGTTGCTCAAAGCCACATACAACCTGGCCTTGAAAACTTCCAGGGATGGGGCATCCACAGCTTCTCTGGGCAACTTGTCCCAGTGCCTCACCACTCCCACAGTAAAGGATTTCTTCCTAATATCTAATGTAAATCTCCCCTCTTCCAGTTTAAAACCATTACCCCTTGTCTTATTGCTGCACTCCCTGATCCCCTCCACATCTGTCCTGTAGGCCCACTTTAAGTACTGCAAGGGGCTAATAGGTCTCCCCGGAGCCTTCCCTTCTCCAGTACGAATAATCCTAACTTTCTCAGCTTGTCCTCATGGGAGAAGTGCTCCAGCCCTCTGATCATCCAACAGGTCTGTGTCCTTCTTACACTGGGGGCCCTGGAGCTGGACACAGCACTCCAGGCGAGGTCTCAGGAGAGCACAATAGAGGAGCAGAATCACCTTCCTCGATCTGCTGGCCATGCTTCTTTTGATGCATCCCAGGATTCTGGAATGTGAGCTCACATTGCTGGCGCTTCTCAAAAAAACTCAAAAACGTCTCAAAGCTTCTCAAAAGCCTTAGATGTCTGCAGCTTATGTGTGAGTCCTTGTGGTCTTTGTTCCACTGTAACTGATAAATGTTGACCTGAAATGGCTGTACTTCCAACTCCAAAGCTGCTCTTGCTAGTAGTTAAGTGCACACTCCAATTATCTGTCTCAGAGGAAGCTGGAGAAACAGCTGTGGGTACAAAACCTCCACTGCACAGTCCGTAACAATGATCACAAGTGGTAAGTAGAACGGGAGAACATCAAAGCCCTGATGCAAAGACTGAAACTCAGTAGCTGTGCAGGGCTCTTCAAAACGCTTCCGAGCTTTTCAGAAATGCTTCAGAAGACCGACAGCTTCAACCAGCATGCTATGTTTTTTAGGATTCAGAAACTGTGATCAAAATTGAAAAAAATATAAAAGGTTCCCCATCTTTAATGCTATTCATAGATAGATTGGCAGAACTAAAGAACTAGGTATCAGAAACTAGGTATTGGAGTAAATTTGTGTGTTAACCTTTGCATCAATGTGAGGCTGAAACATCTTTCTTCTTTTTTTGAGCCCTCATCATCACAATGTCCAAGTGTCTCTTGGAAGCATTAGTGAATATATCCTCACAGAAGTACTCTAATAATATGTTGTGGATGGGGAATGGAGGCAAAGAGACTCAGTGATTTAATAAACGACATCGAGACAGCGGATGGAAGTCCTGGAATTGAAACTTGGATTGACTAAAGATCATTAATGCATCTACACCAACATTTTAGTTCAGCAAGCAAATCTCCTGCTTGTCACCACCTCCAGGGACTTGGTTGCCATCAAGGGGTCGTACTGAATTGCAGACTATACTGCTTTCACATGGACTGAACTAGGAGTGTGTGTTCCTGCTGTTGGTGGGTTTTCAGCCCTCAGGACTGGAATAAAGCTGGACTGAAGAAAACACCCTGAATGTGAATATGCTCCTCCTGCATTTGCACGGTTTGCTAATGGATACAGCCTCGTTGTCCCCCTATGCCAACTGCATAAGTGCAAGCTCAGGCTTTGAGGATGAAAAGCAAGTCAGACATAATGAAATCACTGTGAAATACAAGTTTCCCCTCAAATAACAGCTGATTATTGGAAGCACCCACGCCTTTGATCTTGCTGAGAGATCACCAGCAAGCAAGTCTGCACTCAGAGACTGGCAGTGCCATTCCCGCCCAAGCATGGGTTTCATGCTGGCAGCTATGCAGAACCAGCTGATCCCATGAATTTGCTTGAACAGACCTTAAACCACAAAGTACACAAATGAAATTAGAGTGTGTTTCCTGGGTAAATGCGGTTTAATCAGTATAGAAACCAAAGCTCTGGCGAGTTAATAGGATGCAGAAAGCTGATTTGCTTTGGGTAGCTTGAAGCTGTGGTCAGGAAGTCTGGGTTTTAGCCATGTTTCTGACAGTGAATACTTGGTCAAAAGAAACCCAGTCAAATTCCATTGATACACTTTTGAGTATTTTAGCACGTTGTACCCAGATGTGATATGCTAGGTACTTATATATGTTATAGTATGATATGATATGATATGATATGATATGATATGATATGAGTCCCTGAGGAAAGAAAAATGTAACATTTCACCCATCTCCTTGATATTGCTTACCTTGTCTAATTCCTAAGTCCTGTTGAATGAATGGTGCATAAAGAAACTTAATTACTAAAGCAGAGTGTGTAAGAGCTGACCTGCTTTGTGTTTCGTGAGCTGGTGGCATACAGTGTCCTTAGCACGATGCGTCTCTTCTTTATAAAGTTTATGAGCAGGGGAGGGATGGGGGGAGAAGAGGTAGCTGTCATCAGCCTGGAGTTGAAACCTTCTGGGAGCAGCGACTTTACTGGTCCTGCTCATCATTTTTTCTCCATTTATAATGACTGTGTGATCAGGAAAATGGCTGATGCACTTTTGCTAAGCAGCAGCTGTAAGGAAAAGAAATTGGCTGCCTAGAGCCAAAGTGACTCTTTTCTGCAGCCAAAATGCCAGCGTTAACAAAGAGAACAAGATTTCTGAAGCCAGACTGCAAAATTAAGGCCTCACTGACAACCTTGGCAAAGTTCCTGCTGACTTCAGAAAAACTGAATTTCACCCAAATCTTCTAATACAAATGGGAACTTCTTGAGCAAAGAGTATTTAATACTGGCTGTGCTTCCGCTGAGTGGACTTTCAGATCATGAGATTATGCTCTTTATTTGTCTGTCAGCAACTGCTCTAATTTGTGTCCACACCTTCAATTTTATTGTGATTTAAGCCTGTCCACGCAGCAGTGTTAACAGCATTGCTGGAAGAGAAGCCACGGTAAGTAAGTGTGTCTGAAAGGCTCCTCATAGCGCACTGAAAAAGCTGCACCCTGTGATGCAAAGTGCTGATCCAGTGTGAACATGCTGTGATGGTTCAAAGTTATTCAAGAAACGCTGACAAGCTGGTGTTTACACAAGGAGGACGTGTGTAGGATTGAGTATCCTGCCCTTTCGCTGCTAGCATGAAGTCAGAGTTTAAGCACAATGTCAGTGTGAACCCCATCCCATATGCTGACTGATCTGATGGAGGTGTCTTTCAGAGTCATCTCCTGATCAGGGTCAAATCTGATTTGCTGGAGTGGACTGGCAGTGTCCAGAATTGGTGCCCAAGGAACATGACACCATGGCAATAGCAGATATGAGCAGGATACTGCTGGTGGCTTCTCTTTCTCCTTTTTTTTTTTCCCAATGTTTTTACTCTTTTCTCTTGTTTTGCTACCACTAACAGCAGTTGTGGACCTAGTCCCCTTAGTATGTTCTCAACGAAGTGTCCTCATGTAATTGTCCTATTGAATTTGCCTGTGAATTTAAAATTAAGACATTAGCATTCTACCAGCCCCTCAGTAGGTTACTTGTCAGTGTACAGAGGTGTTATTGCAATCAATTCCAGTGCACAAATGGTTGCGTTACACTGAACAAATGTGCAAACTATCTGACTAGAGGCGAGCACAGATGTGGTACCCATTTACTTTTACTTCAGTTTTTGCTGCCATTCAAAGCTAATCTAGTTCACAAAAACCTGCCGAGTGCAGAGGTGTGCATTACTGTGGGGACATACATTATTAGAGGGACTCCAGCATTTCCAGCAGTACCTCTGGAATCATTTTGCATCACAAGCTGTCTTTTATACATGATGAGTAACATATTCCACTGCACCTTTACAAGTGAGGGAGCCTTCCTTTAAATTTTGACAAATGGGTAGGAGGGAAGTACAAAAATATTGACTAGAACCACTTTAAGTCCCCTTTTGTTGCAAGCTTTGTAATAAGGTGACAAGAAAGCACAAAATATTTAGGCAGCTCAGCGCTCATGTCCAAGTATCACGTCACGTTAAAATATTTTGGATCATCCAGCGAGGAATCATTAAGCCAAAACCCCACTCTCATTATGGAGTTTGTTTTGTATTTTCATTAAATACATAGCAAATGTCTTCTGTGCAGCTTTCAGCATAAGACCAGATTCCTGACTGGGTACAGAACTGCAATAACACCACCAGCTAATCTCAAGGTCTCTTGCCGTTCCTTTGCTGCTTTCCCTCCCTCTAAGGAGGAAGCCCGCGAGCGGGGCATCATCTTCCTGTCTTGCTCTACTTTGTTGACCAAGTTTCAAACAAAACCAACAAAGCAGATACTATTATTCCTGAAGGTATCGTTTAGATCTGTACCCTTATGTCTTCCCTTTTCCATGCTTACCTCCCATGGCTGCTGTGGCATTGCAACACCCAGTCCTGTGAGTGAGCATACATCTCTGTGAGTAAGGCCACCAGGATCTGCTGTCACAAACTATATTTTGATTGCTTATTGCCATTTGACTCATGGAGAATTTCTCCTCCATAGGCTGTCCTCTGGAACAATGACGCCAGATGACTGTGAGAGAAGCACAATGTATTGCAGGCTGTCCTGTGGCACAACGAACCAGAATCCCCATGCTGATGTGCTCCTTCCAACTGTGCTCAGGTTAATTCACCACTCAGGGATATGGAGGGAAGTCATTGCTCTTGATAGTCTGGGATTGTTGACCAGCATCTCATGTTGACAGCCTTTGAATGCTCCCATCAGTCACCAAGACATATAGAGGAACAAATCTGTATCCATTTGTATTGGGTCTGGCTGAGTTAATTTTCCCCAGAGGAGCCCTCACTGTGCTGTGCTTTGTATTGGTATCTATAAAGGTGTTGGTAACACCTTGGTGTTTTGGCTACTCCTGAGCAACACTTGCACAGCATCAAGGCTGTGTCTCTCCAACATTCCCCACTGCCCTGGTAGGCTGGGGATGGGCAAGATCTTGGGAAGGGGCACTGCCAGGACAGCTGACCCAAACTGACCAAAGGGATATTCCATACCATATGATGTCTGCTCAGCAATAAAAGCTAAGGGAAAGGAGGAGGAAGGGGGGCATTCATTATTACGACATTTGTCTTCCAGGGCAACCGCTATGCCTGCTGAAGCCCTGCTTCCCAGGAAGTGGCTGGACATCGCCTGCTGATGAGAAATAGAGAATAAATCTTTTGTTTTATTTTGCTTCTGCATGCAGCCTTCCCCTTTGCTTTATTAAACTGCCCTTATGTTGACCCACGAGTTCTTTTCCATCTTATTTTCTCCCCATTCCATCCTGCTGAGGAGGGGAGTGATAGAGTGGCTTGGTGGGCACCTGGTGTCCAGCCAAGGTCAACCCACCACACTATTTCATCTGTAACTGACTGCCTGACTCCAGCTGCACATCACGCCAGGTTTAAAAAGAGAGCTGGGCTGTGAAGATTAACTTGTGCATGCTGCAGCATATTTCTCACAGAAGTAAATCTTACTTTCTGCAGTGAGCAAGGTTGTTTTTGAAGATTTCAAGCATAAAATGTCAAGAGTTTTATCCTCCCTGCTAGGTCTTACAATGCCAGCATAACTCAGATAAAGTGAAAGGAGAATGATAAAGATGCTGCATTAGTAAAGACACTGGCATCAGCCTGAATTTAAGTCTCCTTCTTGCTAGATTCAAATTAAGTCTTTTGAGAAATCCAGATTATTAATTAGTCTTGAAAATATTGTGTAAAATAAAAGCTTAGAAAATTATATTACATGCTTACAATGGCTCTGATATTTTCTTTAAGCTTCTTGAAAATTAGCCTGTATTTTGAGGAGAAATTGTGAAATTGTGCTTATTTTCACTTGAAAAATAGGATCCATTAAAAACATTGATTGCCTCATTTTAATTCAAAAATGGCTCTCTCTGTGAATGAAAGCCAGTTTTAAATGGAGTGTTCTGAAACATTGGAGTAATTATTGACACGAGAAAATAAATATTCACATATTGAAATGTAAACATGAAAGAGGAGCATTCATTCTTCCCCATGAAATGATTTAGCACATTCTTGCATGATAATTGGCCGCACAAGCCAGTGGTAAGACTGCACACACTGGGTTTTCTTTGTAGAATGATTTTTGAAACCAGTAGCTCCGAAGCAAACTGTGAAGTGCAGGGTGTGGAGTGAGGGAGAGGGGGGGTTCACAGAGACGGTGTATACACAGGGTGTATTTTTGCCTCTGTGCAGGAGCTCTGGAGCATGTGTTCAGTGGGCTGCAAAATCACTCAACAAAAACATGAAATTTTTTCATACATTTTGGGAAGCGACACTAGTTCCTTTAGTCTGAATGAGGGAGCTGTGCTTATCCTACTGAAATTCTACTCTCTAGACCTTTCAAATGTATGAATCATATCCACACATGGGGTTTCTGCCTCGGCATGGTGTTTCACTTCATTAATAGCTTCATTATCTTGCTAGTATATGGACTTTTTTCAATGTTAAAGTAAGTCAGGAGTCATAGTTTTTCTGTCAAGCTGCCGGAGGTCTCTGCTTGACTTGAGTCATTCACCTGCCTCAGGCTCCTAAGATGACACAGGACTAGGACAGAGGGGGTCAGGGACCCTCTGGAGGTGGCCAAGGGTTAATAATAGACTGGGGGCCAACATGTACGAAGGTGCTTCTGCAGGTGCACCGCAGGTGGAGAGGGCTTTACCATTACCAGAAGAGCTTGTGCCTTTCCAGCCACCTAAGACTAGTACGTGGAAGAGCATGATTACTGGGGCTCTTTGCTCAGAACAGATTTTTCTGTTCTTCTTTTTTCTGGTTGGTTTTTTTTTTTTTTTAAAGTGTCCCAAGGGTTTACTGGGAATTTTTCCACCTGGCCAAAATACAGCCATTTTGCAGAACTGAGCAAATCTTGATGTAAATTTGTAGAGTCTAGAGCAGGATCTCTGCGGCCCAGGGGTTAAGGATTTCTGTGGATGCAAATTTCTTTGCCTCCTTTACCTTGGTGATTTGAATCTAGAACTTTCATGTCTTAGGCTGATCATCTGAACTGGGTGGCTACTGAGGTGTCAGAAGTTGTCTGTCCTTCTCTGTGTCTTGCAGAGGTGTACTTAATAAAAGAATAAAAGCAAAAGGTGTCAGGTTTTCTCAATGTGGATGAGATCTAAATGCTGGTCATTTTCTTTGGAAACTGGAACTGTATTTACTGAACACTTTTAGTGCCCACTAGCTTCGAGCTCTTCAGTCCGGAATTTCATTAAGTCACCCATCAGCAAAGCAATTAAGCAGACAATCTCATTGAAGTTCATCTTTGATAAATCTATGGGCTAGAATACCCTTGTCTATGGTGTATTTGAAACTAATTTTAAAAATAGCTTTAATAGAAAGGTAACTTTGCATCACTTTGCATCAGTTGTTTATTGTTTATTAAGTGTCAGGTTATTCCACAACCGAACACACAAAGACACTTGTCTCCTAGGAGGGCCATCTCCTGCTGTATGCTCACATCCTCCTACTTTGGCAGGACCTCATGGCAGATCTGCTTGTCTGCTTGCAGCCTGATAATCACACTGGCAGTTTCAGCTGAGCCAGCCGCTGCTGGCACACAGCAACCAACAGCATTAGACTTAAGGACATACCTAACAAAAGACATCTGAAGTCCTAAGGGACTCCACCCCTCCCGCAAAGTTTTTGCTTCTCATACAGCTGGGAAGACTGTAGAACTAACTGCAGAACTAACTTACATACAGGTTTGGGGTTTTTTTGCCATCACCTGGCCACAAATTTTCACATCAAAAATGATGGACACCCCCTGCCCTTGACTTTCATAAGGTTGCTGTACCAAAGGGATGTGTGCTAGTGGTGGTGGCCTGTCTGCTCTAGCTGGCTCATGTAACCCTCAGTCTCTCAAAATAAGGGCTTAGAGACTCAACAGATGGATGCCACGCAATTACTTAGACACAGACACAGCTTTTTGGATGCTCTGCGCAGCGACGGGTGGATGAGGGTCTAGCAGAAGGCAGCGCTGCCAGCCTTCACTTTCTCAAGCACTTGTTTAACAACAACTGAAGTTGTTTTCTCACTTACAAAGAAAGAATCGGTGTGGTTTTGGATAGGCTGGGTTTGGGTAGACTTGAAGGGAAACTTTTCACATGTTTGCAACGCTCTGTCTGGGACAAGCTGAAACCACTTAAAGTCCCCAGACGTGGGAGAGTTGGCAGGGACCTCACTTTGTTGACACATCGGATTATATAAGCAGTCGGCAGCCCTTCTGCGTGTGCATGGGTGTGTTGTGTATGTGTAGGAGAAGAATAGCGGTAGTCCAGACCAGAGACCATGATGCACAGGCATCCCACAATAACTTCCATACGCTCAACTGTCATGCTACACTGCATGAGACGGGGGGGCGGAGGAGGGAGGCACAGCTTGATTTTTACCTCCAGCGAAATTCCACTTTGGTGTGAGTGGGTAGACTTGCCATTCAGTTAAATGCAACAGGGTTGAACTTGGTCCCCTCAGCTCCTGGGTGGTATCTCACCATCTAGCTGGTCCTGGTGATAACGCTTAATGGGAGCAGGATTTACACTGGCAGAGCCAGGAATAAAGCTGCAGAGACTGTGCCTGCTGTCCACGTCAGTGGCCTTTTAGGTAAGTAAGGAAGGCAATTCCTCTCTGGCCTGATTGTCTCTCCACTGTTGCAGAAGGAACCTAGGTGATCATTTTAGGCCTAAGAATGGACTTTTTAGTCCAGAAATAGCTGAGATGAATTTCCTGAAATGCCTGGCCCTGAGTCTGCTGTTCAGGTTGATAAGAGGTAGATGAAGAGTCCTCAACAAGTTTAAGATCTTTTCCAGTACTTTCAGACTATCTTCACATACATTAGTGGCCCACTGATTAATCTTTTAATTGGATTTATGTTAATCACTTTGTCAGTCCTTGGGTTCACTGAATTTCACTGAATTTTTAGAGTTGGAAGGGACCATAAAGATCATCTAGTCCAACTCCCCTGCTGAAGCAGGATTGCCCAGAGCATGTTAGAGCATGTTACTCAGGATTGCATCCAGGCGGGTCTTGAAAATCTCCAAAGAAGGGGACTCCACAATCTCCCTGGGCAGCCTGTTCAAGTGCTCTGTCACCGTCACTGTTCAGAGGGCCACAGAAGACTGCAGTTGGTTCAAAGGCCGTCTACAAGCTTGTGTAGGGGGACTTTTATTGTATAACTTGACTTTCCATTTGTAAAAACATCTATAGCATTTATTCACAAAAGAAAAAAAAAGTTGGAAGAAAAAAAAAAGTTTTGGATTTCAGGTGTTATTTGTGCACAGTTCTCATGGACGTCCTAATTTGAAAAAGATGCCAAAGGTCCTTAGGTTACCCACATAGTGCTGTGTAGAGGAGGCTGAAGGTATGCAGCTATCCAAGGGACAGACCCCTCCCTCAATCACACTTCTAGATTCCTGAAAAACAGTCTCCTGCTTTACCCTTGCACACAAGACAGAGAAACATCAAAGTATTTTGGCTTCCCTACTGCTGGGGAGTAGTTTAGATGCTCTTTATGACCACAGGGTTTATGGAGGATGCTGGTTACAAATATTTTTTGTAACTCTCACTGATTCCAGCCAGCAATAATACCCTGTCAGCCCGACAGATTCTGCTTTAAGTTGATTCAAGAAGACATAGCTCATGGTATGGCCCTTACTGTCTTCTTCAGCTTTCTCTCTTCCTCCTTGTGAAATAGACATTATGAAATGCTCAGAGTCCAGGAAAACCCCCATAACTGTTCTACACTCAAGAGGTTTGCAGCAGACGTTCTCTGTCTTGCTTACTGCACATCATATACATAAGAGATGCTATCCCTCTGCAACTCAGTGTCATCTTAGATTGTGGTTGGTATTGATTATATTTCACATTGTGTTCTACTTTAATAATCCTCTTTCTTCAGGATCTTGTGATTGTACAATAGCAGAGTTTATCCAGTCCTTTTTTTTTCAGCACAGAACAGGGATTTTCTTGTCATATTGCGCTGTGCCCAAAAGAGCTGAGCAAAGGGATCTAATCTCCATAATATTAATTTGTCTGCGCATTGAGGAAACAAAACCAGCGATAAATCTGCACATGTTTGAGTTTTCGTTTGGTTTGGGGTTTTTTTGTTTGTCAATCCCAATGATTTATGTAAGGAGTTCCTGGGCAGGGGGGTGGGAGAGGCAGCCAGTGGTCTCAAGTTAACAGTGTCATAATATATTTAGCAAGGGATAATGCAAATGCCAGAAAAATAGAGGAGGAGGCAAGACAGAGAAAAGTGTTTTCCCTGATAGGAAAGCTATTAAACATTTAGCTCAAGAGAGAAGACAGTGTGCGTGCAGCTTCCCCAGCCTTTCCAGTAGAAGGAGAAGCCCCAGAAGATCAAGGGTAAGAAAAGAGAGGGGGGTGTAAAGAGGATGCTAAGGGCTTGGAAGGGAAAGTATACCTAGTTGAGGTCTGGAAAGCAAACTGAATGCAGATGTATGCCCTAGAAAGCAAGACCTGGGAACAGAGTACCTCTCCCTACCTGGTACAAACCCCTTTGGTTTCCAGACCTTTTCTGTTAAGGAAAATTGCTACTCCTAATTCCTCATATAAACCTCTCCTAATTCACTGGAGGGGAAGGTAGGTGACAGCTGCTGCCTGGGAGGATGCCAGGAATTGAATCAGGGGCCGCCAGAGCTGAAAGCATCCATGCTTAGAGCTTGTGCTAATTGTGTTTTTCTGTCTCATTCCCTGTGGTACGGACGAGGCTAGACACACAACCCACCACGAGCACTGTTTTACTGGTGCTCAGCGCACATCCTCCTTCCCAGAGCCAGTGTGAATCCAAGGACACACTGCAGCTTGTGCTGTGGTGAAGGGCATCAAGGGGTGCTGCTTCAGGAGACTGCAGCCGTGTTGTCCCTCCTATAGGGTCTCTGGGCACAGGCAGGCATTTGCCGGCGCTGCAGGTTCCCCTGGTGTCCTTCCCCTTACACCTGCAGACATGTCATCTGCTCTGCTGTCCCCCCACCCTGCTCCCCTGTGAACAGGGCAGCCTGTCCGTGGTGAGGAGAGCAGCTCAGGCTTTTGGGTAGCTCAGCTCTGTAATGATGAGCAAGGACAGGAGACGTGCTAATGTAGGGCAGGGACTCATGTATGCTCTGAGCTGCACGCAGCTGTCCAAAACTCCTTGGTCTGGGCTTTAGGTTTCTTGACTACATCTCCTGAGATGAAGGTCACTCTGACTCTGTTAGCTTTGCCTATGGGAGCAGGTCATATTCTTACCCACAGTGTAGGAGGTTCACCTTTGTCATTTCCCCAAAATACCCACAGAGACAGAGGGCACAGTGTTTATGCAGAGAGTCTCTCCTGTTTATTTGGCTGCAGAGCCATGGTGGCTGGTGTTTTGTGTGATGAGAAAAGGTCTTGGTTCTTTTGTCTTATTTAAATTTTACATAAATAGTTGTATGTGCTTTTTCTTTTCCTTTAAGGGGGAGTATATTTTCACATATATGACCTTTGTCATATCTAATCCCCCCCATGCTGTACAAGCAAAGGATGGTAGATCCAGTGGTGAATGTGCATGAGAAAAACCAGCAGGAAAGCTCAGATCTCATTGTCTCAGAGGAGCAGTCACTGCTCACTCACTCTTTGGAGCATCTCCTCGATATCAGGGACATACAGGTGCACATTCCATGCTTTTCTGGAGCGGAAAACCACATGTGCCTAAAGGAACTGGCACTGCCTCTGGGGTAACTGCTGTATCTCACCAGCAATGAGAGAGTTAACAGGCCAGGGATTCATTTCCAAGGGACAGGGGTTGAGAATAAGCTACTGAAAGGAGCTGAAGATGAGGCTTGATGTGGCTGTGGATGCTGCAATTAATAATGCAAGAGAGAGATGGATCTGAGACATCTGAAAGAAATCTACCAAGACAGGCCCATGGCTTTGTGAATAGAGCCTAGTCATCAGACATCGCTGCTGCAAGTCGGTGTGCTAACATCGTTGCCCCGTCTTTTCACTTCAGGACAGCCACAAAGAGCTGGACAAGAACCAGCTCCACAGCCCATGGTGTGTAAAACCAGCGTGATGGGAAACCATGGAGTGTGACAGTAGCAAAAAGGAAAGAAATTCTTGTGGTACAGCCCTCCTACCCAAGAAGACTTGTTTTAGAGTGCTCCAGTATCACCTGTAAGCCCAGAGGTGTCTGCTGAAGTGATGAGGCTCTCTGTCTGCAAGGAGATGGGAATGGTGGTCTGTGTGCAAGATGTGGCCAGGAACCCCTTGGGATGTCTCTCCTGAAGAACAATGCAGCCATGGTTTGGGGCCCCACATCAACCCTTCTCACACCAGAGATACCAAAGTGACATACGTACTGCTGGCCTAATGGTTCTGGCTTCCATCAAGAACCAGCAGATAAAACTCGGGGAAGGTGTAGGAAGTATCTCTGATTTGAGAGGACTAGTTGCCCTTTTTAAGACACTTGTGGTGATTTTGTAGTGTTTTTTTTTTTTTAAAGTTCCAAAGGTCTCAACTACTTTGAGTGACTGGCAATTTCATATTCAACCCAATTGTTAATGATTTTCCTAATGTACTACCTGTGCTGCCTCGATATATTTAAAAACTTCCTCATGTCCTCTTGAAATACTTTGCTGCTGTGTAATGCTGATAACTATCAGACTGGTGTAAATAGACTAAAACTGGATTTAAAGCAACAGCTAATCTGAGATTACAGTAAAAGCATAATTCGTCCTTCTCTTCAGATGATGCTGATGCTGAAGAGACCATTTGGATAAAAGCTGAGGAGACTTAGCTATATCAGGCACTCTTAATATTCCTGCAGAGCTGAACAGATCGGCACTGACACGGATCAGAAGGCAGAAGAGAGTGGCAGCTTTGAGGAGCCGTTTTAATTACTCCGGGATTACACAGCTGTGCTAAAATAATGGGGGAAGCATGTCCACAGAAATAAGACTGAATTGTTTTCAGTACCACTTGTTCAGAAGTCAGATATTTGGCAGCTTTTTTCTTGGCTTTAGAATGGAAAAAGTGCTATTTGAAGGAGACGTCACTGCAGCAAAGCCAAGCCTGATTAACCAAGAAAGGGCCATCTGACATTTATTTTTAAAGCTCTTACAATGAGCCCTTGATGTCTTCGTGAGGAGCTGACCTATGGAATTGCATGTTCCTCTCACTGTCTCCTATTCTCTCTCCTCTCTCTCTCTCTGCTGTCACATCCAGCACCGATTTCATGGGGCACCATGCTGGACCCTAACCAAGACCCTCAACTTGTTTGGGTGGGCCCTGAGCTCTGGATGGTGCACAGCAGGATGTGGTCCCCAGCTCTTCAGGGACTACCAGAGGTCTCTTGTTCAGAGCATGGCAATGCCTGGGCACCAGCCCAGTGCTGGCTGGGGTTTGCATCATTGGCACTTTGTGGGGGACACCCTGTGCCCCCTCCCCAGTAGGGCGGCAGGACTCTTCCGAGCAGGAGGAGCTGGGAGTGGATGGACTAGTTGGTTAAATACAGCAAGAGAAGGGCAAAGCTGCTCACAGGGAGACCCTGTGGTGAGTGAAGGGCAGCGCATATTCTGGGGTCAGAGAAGTATTGCTGGTGGTATCAGCTGAGGACTTGGCCTGAAGGATACACGGTGTCATGAAAGAGCAAGACAGAGCAGCCTGAACCAGCTCCACGTGGTGAGGTCTGGGCAACCTGCAGTACTGCAGCAAGTTTGTTCAGGGCTTGCCGACACCTCCACACAGCACTTTGGTTTTCAGACTGCCTATGTGGCCCGTTCTCAAGAGTCAAAGGGGTGTCAGCTCCAAAATGGAGAAATCTCTTCTGAAAATGAGAGTCGATGGAGATGGAGACCCAAGACATAAGCTTGAAGCAATGTTTCAAAAAAAATCTGATCCTGTGCTGAAGGATAAGCGTCTGTGGGATTAGCTGGGCAGGGGAGTAGCTAACGTGGTTGGGGTATTTCTTTATTGAGCAGAGTAAGTCCCAGCTGTCTTTGCAGATCAAGGCCATAGATCAAAGCATGAGAGTTGCTTCAGGGATACCAACAGATCAAGGATTTGCTTAAAATATTTCCCAAGAATATCCTCTCTCTCTGTAGTAAGGGTTAAGATGATTGACAACTACTGTTTCACCTGGGTGTTAAACCTCAATAAGACCAGGGATTCAATCACAAGATTGATCCCAGTTAAATTTTTAGTTTGGATGATAGTTTTTCCATTTGCAAATAAAACTGGGTTTTTTTTACAAGAACTCACTAAAATCTCTTATCTTCATATTTCCAGAAACTTTTGTCATCATCACCCTTCACTATTACCTTTTGTAACACACAGTCCTGCCTCTGACCCTTTCCAGCACCCTGATGCTGATATCGGCTCAGAATACGTAGCAGCACGTGCCCACATCTCTGTACAGGGTCACTGTTTGCAATTAGTGTTGTGTCTTTTATATCCAAGCTGTTGCATCAGGCACAGCCTGGCAAAATGGCAGTGTTGGCTCATAAGTGGCAGCAGATTAAACTGGGACAACTGGAGCAGGTCCTGCTTGTGCCCTGGAGGTCATCACAAGGACACCTGGATGGGGTGTTCAGCAGCTCCTGAAAGACTGAGCCGACGGCAAGTTGAATTAGCCCCACACCCACCTCCGTTTATTTTTGTGTGCTGTGTTGACCCTGCTGTGGGACTCAGGAAGGGAGTGGTGGAAGAAAACGCTCCCGTCTTCCCTGTTTAATCTGCAGCCACGTGTAGGTCAACATCCGGAATAAGTTCCTTTGCCCTTGGCCAGGACCCCTCTGTACATTGCTCTGCCTACCCCTCCAAAGAGAGTTATATCCCCACTATATTATTTCTCACTGTGAGGCAATTTGAGATTCTTCAGAGAGCAAATAGTGTATGAAAATACTGTCTTGTGTGGGACTGTCAGCTTGCCTGAGAACATCACCTTTATCACTGTGGTAAATTGGAGCTGACAGCCTGAAATGGGCTTCACTGCCATCCTGAGGAGGGGACTTCCAAGAAGACAAGTTCACCCCAAACTTAAAATACAACTGCGGAGGTTATGGGAAATTTATTTTTATGAAAAGCAAGAACATTTCCTTACTGATTTCAGTGCTGTGGTCTTTTAGGACAGGAAGATTAATCTCATTTCTGGGACAGGGAAAGAAGAGCTAGATGTTATTCCCAGTGGGAATGGATGAAATATCAAGAACTGTCAACAGCTGAACAGAGTTATCTTGGAGAAATGATGGAAAACCTGTGGTCGGATATGGGCTTTTAATGATGGGCAGCCAAGGCAAACAGACAGAGTGATACGAACTCAGCTACGTGCTGCTGAGATGACTGCAATCCTGCTGGAGACCAAAGGGACATGAGGAACACTGCTGACAGGAGCTTGTGTGCATATTTTGCTTTGCTATTCTAACATGAGAACCCAAAAATGCTCTGTTCCACTTGAAAGCTGCCTTGTTTCACAAGTCTGCCCAGTGTCATTGCAAGCATCATTTGGTTGTGCATGAATAAAGTCCATAGCAAGAAAGCAAGTGTTAAGTGAGAACAAAATAATGCTGAAGACAATCTGCTTTTGTGGAATGGAACTAGGGGGCTCTTCCTTTAAAAAAGGGGACATAATATTAATGGGAGTCTGTATACAGAGCACGAGGAAGCTAGGCTGGGAGTTCACAGCAATACTAAATACCTTGCAGTGCACAAGTTATTTTTACATGGGAGACCAGTAGCTCTGATCAGTGTTAAGAGCCTGTTATCTTATGGCAGGTGCAAAACAAAGAAAGATAACGTGGAGCCAGCTCTCAAAAATGACTGTTTATTCTGACACAATGACAGGTTTATACACAGCCTGTGGACCTGCAGTTAATCAAATCTCACAAATTACACGCACACGTACACACACACGTGCAGCCTCACTTGCATCTTTCATCAAATGTGGTGGTTGTTAAGGAAAAGGATTAGTGTAAGGCTTTGTATTGTTGGAGGGTGCCGCTGTAAGCCAAACCTCTATCTTCTCTGGGAGCAGAGTCCCAGTAATTGTGTTTTAAGGATTAATAATTAACACTTCAGATATCAGAAGGTGTCATGGAAAGAGCCTGACTCAATTGCAGAGTATATACCTTAGTACAATGACACTTACACAAATGTCACAAATACAAAGTTATGTGATCAAACCTACCCCCACAACTGATTGTGAATTGCCAGCACCTCACTTTTGTCTTTCAGGAGAGAGCAGGGTGACACAGCCGCTTTTACAACCTTCTCCGTTCGTGACAGCTTCATTCTTTTTATTTGCAGTCTTCGATGGGGATGGAGCCCAAAAAACACATACGTGGAATTCACCCATGGGCAATGCAGACAGTGAACATTTCCCGATGGCATCATGCCGTGACAGTGGGAAGCCTGCCGCTGGGCAGAGATTAACCACAGCAGCTCCTTCGCTGCACAGGACCAGTTGCATGGCTGGCAAGGAGGACACAAACGCCTGGTCCAGCACAGGGAGAGATCGTTCAACTTTTTCATTTGTCCTGCTAACAAAAGCCAGTCCCCAGAGCGGAGGATGTGAACAAGAGTCCAGGGCAGCTTTCGACATAGTCATGCTTTATGCTCTGCCGTTTTGTTCCTGGCAGGGTGCCCTGCAGCTTGGAGAAGGTTGCTGGAAAACCTTGCCTTGCTTTGCTTGTTGGGCCTCAGTCTACCGAGGGGCTATCCCTCAGCAGTGAGTCCCATTTCTGTGCTGCAGAGAGCCAGAGCTGTCACTGAGGCTGATGTATTTGGGTTTCCTTTGCTGGTGAGGGGTGTTGCGTGGCAGCATGCTGCAGCTGCTCCAGTGCTCCCGTCGTTGCCTGCCTTGGCTCTCAGGTGTGCTGCTGGACCCGTGGGAGCCCAGCTCCTGTATGGAGTTACGAGCAAAAAGGAGGAGTCTCCCATTCCTGGGCAGTCAGAGATGGACAAAAGCATTCATTGAGACTGAGTGTCGTGGACAGAGTGACTAACTTCACTTGTAAGAGAGAAGCAGTGAAATATTTATTAGTATAAAACAGTGATTTAACAAATTTTGATAGTGAATGCGAGTGTTTTATGAGATTTGATGGCAAGGTACACTTGGTTATTTACCGCAGAGAGGACAGGGTCAGACAGAATTGTTAGGGAGACCCTCCCGTTGAGTCACAAGGTTTGGAAAGGACCCCCTTGCTTTCTAAACTCCTTCTCAGAGAGGAGTCTAAGTGCGGCTTGATCCAGTCCTGGTCCCAGACTTGGTCAACGGCTTATGTCTAAAAGATTATATATGCGCAATCTATCCTTTATATCACTTAGCTAAGATTTCAAAGTTTAGCATGCTATTAACCACTTACTGAGGTTCTGTTGCAGCAAGGAATCTCTAAACCTCAAGGAGTAACCTTGAGGTCGTCCTGCAGGTGTCCCTGCTCAAGGGGAGATCCTGTTGTGCAGCTCGCTGCTGTGCAGGAGAGCTCAAAGGGCTCTTGGGCTGTCCAGTATTTACAGAGTAAGATAATTGACCTATAGTCATATTTGCATAGCAACAGATGTCTAGGTCCCTATTCTGGACAGCATTTGGCTATGTTGCTATCCATCCCCCAAAGTCTAGGTGCAACCCATCACAACTCCCACTGATGGATATGGCTTGAGCAGGAGCCAGGGAGGTGGGAAAGGGGAGAGCACACTGCCACACTGGGGCATCTGCAGGTCCAGCACCAGTCCAAGGCTCTGAGCCTTTGACAACCTGAGACCCTTGTTAATGCTGAGGTTAGACAAGGCCTGGTTCAACTGGTAGCATTGTGCTAAACATCATCTTTCAGGATCCCATCTGTCTGAATCAGAGCTCACTGTTGTTCTGGTGGTCTCTCACAGGCACTAAATACCTCAGTGATGCTCTGGACTTCCACTCTTGACAGTTAGGTAGAGGATGAAATTTTCAGAAGCATCTATTATAGATTTCCACTAGGAAATTAAACATGTATTAAACTGTATTCAGGCACTGAACTGGCACGCACACACGCTGTCACAATTCAGCCTCCAAAATAGGAAGGCCATATCCAGAGCAGCCTCTGGTCTGTGTTAGCAGTTGCTCTGTGCTTGGGAAGGGTTTTGGTGAGCGCTATAGTGTTTGCACAGGTTGAAACCATGACAGGGCCCTTCTAACAATCTGAGAGTACAGACTATTGATTTCCAGTATCTGCCTGTGTTGCTTGATTTATTGGTTTAGAAGCTGTCTGTGTGAATTTAGAGCTTGAATCCAGCTTAAAAAACTGAATTATGGCAGCCTCTCTTAAAGCATTGCCCTTTATGAGTGTCCCAGTAAGAAGTACCAAACTTGGAAATTTGTGCTGGGACAGAGCTTGTGTAGACACCTTTCATGGACGAGTAACAAAAGGGAAATCTGTCTTGTGATGAATGTACCTATTTGCTGCCAGGCACGTGTCTGGCTGTGAAAGGTCCTATGATGTGCAACTGGAGCTGCCTGGTAAATCTGCTGTAGTTCAGAAGCTACAGATATGATTCTTGCAGATATTTATGTCCTCATTGTAGCCACTGCTGAGCAGGTGAAAGCAGAGTTTCTGTGTTCACCAAAGAAATGTTCCTTTGAAAAAACTAACCCAGAGTGTTGTAGATACATAAGGATGAGAACGTGCTCTGTCTTATTATCCTTAATTCAGGAATACTTCGGGGTGATGGTGGGGATTTTGTCCATACCCTCAGTGGCACCATCAGAGCTGGAATGACATGTTCAGTAAAGCAAGCTACAGAGTTCTGACTTCTGAAGTTGTTCAGTAATGGCTAACACGTTTGTGTGAAAGATTCTCAGTTAATGCTTATATTTGTCAGCCAGCTCCACTCTTCAAGGACTTGGTTCTTTAAGAACCCCAAACTGATTAGTTATCCATCTAAAAAGGATTTAAATTCCAGATGGGCTCTTTAACTCAAATGACACAAGGCCATTATGTTGTTAATATTATTATTACATCCCTGGATAGCAAGGCCTCCACGTGAAGCAGTGGAATAGCGATCACATTTATGAGAAAATGTGTTCCTACAAACTCCTGCTGAGTTAAAGCCACCTGCAATTACCAGGGATCCAGACCGGCTGAGTTAAATTGCTACACCTAACTGAGGACATGCAAACTTCCAGCAGACAGTTACATTTATATTTTATATATAATATTCTCCCTTGACTTCTATTTATTTTAACCTCTGTCTGTCACTGCAGGTTAGTTGCCATAGGATACGTATCTGTGGTGGACCTGAGTTCAGAGTACAAACGTGAAGCGAGAGTGTTGGAGGATGTAGCAGTGTTTTTTCAAAAGGAAAATCTTCCAGCACAGGCATTGTGCTTTAATAGGGTGGAATGTTTTGCTGCAGCCTGTGCATTTCTGATGAGCTAGAGAACTAAATTGTCACTAAATGTGGTCATAAATGATCCCAAGACATTTCTACAAATGCCCTCCGTTAATGCAGCTTTCTGCTCAAGTTCCAGCCCATGAATCCTATTCTGCCATCTTCAGTGCTTGCAATTGCAGGTGTAGAGATTATTCAGTCACTGCTCTCACTTGCTATGTAGGGTTTTCAGTCCTGTTAAATCACCACTTAATGTTTCTAAGTGCGTGTTGAAGCCAACTGCAGCTGCATAATCCCTACACAGCCTTCACCACTCATCTTTACTAATGCCCTGGCCTTTTACAAGACATTTTTTTCCTTTTCTAGCCATTGCTGAAAATGAGTTGAGCATCTGTGGCCTGGACATATGGATGACACCCTAAAATTCATTTTCCCGTGTGACCTTTCGGACTCGAGCACAACTTGCTGGAATGAAGCATTAATGCATGGCTGAACCTCCAACAAATTTTCTGTGACATCAAAGTATATTATTGAGTTGGTTTTCTTGACCTCTTTTCAAAGGTAGGTTTCAGAAAAGCATGACACTGTGACAGTGTAATTTTCCTTTTGCCACATTGAGCCTGTGAATGAATTGTGCTGCTTTTATCTGTTGTTGTTTTCCCTGATATTTCACTCCCGACCTCTTTGGGGAAACAGGGCTAGGAATAGAAGTTGCAGTTTGCAAAGACAAAAGCTTGGAAGCAAAGCCTGAGAATGTGGCTGAACTTTTGACTCAATATTGCATCTTGAAGATTTCGGATTTATTGGTTATATCTGCTAAGGACAATCTGACCTGCAAGGCCAATACGTTATTGTGCTGCCATCACCAGTTCTTTACTCAATTGTAAAGACACCCCATTGCCAGCATTGACTTTTAGCCAATTTCCCCTTCTTTTTGAATCCCCAAGCCTTTAGTATTTATCCTTTTCTGATAGGTAGAGTGGGAGAAAGATGAAGAAAAATACATTCCAGAATAGTGTACAGTAGGTGTCCCACGATGAATCATCCTTCCTGCCTATCTACCTCTCTTTAAGTGAGTCATTATAAGAAGAACACGAGTCCTCTTAAGGGTTAGGCTTTTCTTAGTAAGACAATCATTCTCTGTATTCTCATGTATAAGAAGATCCATCCTAGTTAAGCTATTATTGTGCCAACATGAAATAATTGCCGAGATATTTTAAGTATTTGTCTAGTGCAAATATAAGGAGGATCCATAATGCTGGTGCTCTCAGAAAAAGGAGGCTTATGGTTCAGTAAAATATCGTCAATTTATTCAATAGTCCGATCTTCAGTTGGTTGGTTATTTATTTGTTAAGAAGCTGAAGTGTTCTGACTTTTCCTTAGATGCACAAAGAATAGTGGGAAGTAGCAGGTGACCATCTTCCTTGAGATCCCATCGAGGCTTCAAGCCAGAGATAGCTTCTGGCCACACTGAGACCTTCCTGATATCATTTGTGTCCAAATACAAAGACAGAGGGTGTCACTCCTGTTTCTGTGTGATAGTGTCATATCTGCCTTTGTATTGTTTCCCTTGCTACCCAGAAAAATCAAGAGCCACATTCAAGTCATCAGAGAGCATGGCTGATACACTGCAGTTGGTAGGGCAGTGAAGTCTTGAGTCCAATGAGCCATTCAGGCCATTTTAGATGCAGGACTGCCAGACCACGTAATGGTCAATGGAGAGAAGGTATCACACATAGTGCAAACTGGGCACCCATAGCTGAAGGCCTGAATGTTGCCCATGTTATATGCTTGCTCCCAACTTCTCTCCTTCCTTCTTTTAATGTGTCACGTAGAAGTCAATGATCCCTCTGTTGTCCTTATGCCTCCTCCAGAATGCAATCATTAACAAACCGTATCTTGAAAAATATTTGAGCAGGGGAATGCTTGCATTGAAAGAGCATCGACTGTGAGTAAACAAACCATTGTGAAACAGCTGAGAGAACAGCAAGAACTGACCTTTGCATAAGGTGTAGAACTGCATGGTGGCACCTTTAAAAGTCTCTGTCTTCCCTCTCTTCCCTTCTTCAGCTGCTACAGTAGTGAGAAGATAAATCCATATTCATAAAAACACAATGCTATCATGTACAATGAATTCATTAAAGTGAAATGACATACTCTTGAAGGAGCTCAGATGAGAAATGAGAATTCTTAACGAGCTGAACCCTTTCAATCTGCGAGCCTTGGCCATGGTAGCTCTGATCATAGCGCCATGGCTGCCAGAGATCACAAATGAGATAGCAAGGCTAGAGACATGGGTTAAATTAATCTTCAAGTCTTAAACTCGCAATTCCATCAACAACCTCCTGCTTAACTCCATTCTCCTGCAAGGTAAAGGTGACACGCCCAGCTGAATGGTGGAGTTCAGCTGCAACAAATGCACGATGATGGCACTCACTAGAAAATAAGTCAAGTGGGAAGCTTTTGGTGTTACGTTTGTTGAGGTTTTGGGGATATAGGCAATCCTGCTTTATCAGGGGAGTTGGACTAGATATCTCTACAGGTCCCTTCCAACTCTGACAATTCCTTGATGGATCCTAAAATTGTTTTAGCTCTTCACACTTCTTTAAGATAATCTAACTGAACATCAAAGAAAACTGTGTGACATCTATTTTTTGTCAAGTTGCTGTAGTAATACTGCATGCTCCTGTAGCAGGCAGTGAGAGGAATATTAAAACATTTTGCCATGACTTCCCCAAATATTTCTAAATCCCCGAGATATTGTCAGCTTTTGGCACAGGAGAGGTAGGCATGAAAAGCTGTCGACTTTCCACCTGCTATAGTAGAGCCCTGGAAAAGAAGGCTGAGGGTTGGAGACTATACGTGTAGCAGCAGATACGGATCAAGGTTGTCCTCCCTGTGACTGAACCCCAGCTGTACAATTCCTGTCTGCAGCATGAGCCAGATCCTAATTCTGCTGGACACTTCTACTCCTATGACTGGTCTACAACAGCAGAGGAGTACCAATGAGCCTCCTGGTTAGTAAGAACCATCTTTTAGAACTGTATCCACATTTTTCAAAGTTTTCTCACCTGCAGAATTCTTCCAAAGAAATATGAAAAAAACCCCTGTCTTATAGGACCATGCATCTGCAGCTCTGGCCCTATTCAGAGTCAGTTCTTTGGTATATGATTATTCTGTATACAGGATAGATTTAAAAATATTCCTTTGACATTATTTCAAAGACGATTCAATTTGAAGTGAAGAAAGGCTCTAATGGAAAATATACAAATGCCTCTTGAAAGTGTTTGCGGCTTTTTTCCTGTCCTTGATCTTTTCCTGTGCGGTAAAGAATGTTCCTATTTGCAGTTTTTGGAAACCAAAATCTGGTTGATTTCTTTTTATAACCAAAATAATTGTATGTCTGATATGCCAATAATGTAAAAAATTCCAGGCAGCTCTCTGTATTTATGTCACCATAGCACCAGTAGTCCTGGCAGGGGCTGGGAATTTTTACAGTATGTGCTGTACAAGCAGAGCCTTCGAAAAGGATCTGCTCTGGGGCTTGTTTCTCTACCACTGAAACATGGTTTTCTGGCATATTTCCTCCGCAGTGAGAAAAGATGAGATACTGAGACAGCTTTCATCATACAATTAGTGAAGACCAGTCTTAAATCACCAGGTGAAGGCTTAACTCGTCCAGTTACAGTAAGGTGAAACCAACAGGATCTTGTTTCTGCTAGGATTATATGTAGACATAGGAGGGTGCATTGAAGGTAGCTACTGATGTAAAAAGACATCCTTTTTGAAGTACCAATGTAGGAGCAATGTAATTCCTCAGTAGAAGAGCTATTGTCATGTAAAGTTGAACCAGTCAGTGGATGCTTGGGTGACAAGAGATGACAACATCTAGACAGGAGATGAAAGCCTTTGTGGGAGGAAAAGGGAGTTCATAGCTGGATTCACAGGGAGCTCAAAGCAGCTCTGCTTTTGAACTCTTTCCACTTATCCAGATATTGCACAAGCTTCACCTTAAAAAAGAAAGACACTATAAATCTAATACTTCAACATTCTGGAGGTGAGTATGGTATAAGAGCACAGGGGAGCACACCAAACTGGCACGGTGAAGCCTCCCCTCTGCCTCAGACTTCTCATCACTGGTCAATGAAATGCCAGAAATTAATCCCCTGACGACAGAAGAGAGTGTGAGAAGAAATTGCCACTGTCCTGCGTTTGGTGCTTTATTTTACCTCACCTCCATGTTCCTGTAAGTCTTCTTAAAGACCCTGACTGGCACACAGTGGGCAAAGTGGCCCGTCTCCTTTTTTCTTTTTTCCATATAGATGAAGCCTAATTTCTAACACATCTTTGTCTGAGAATTTTCATTGCCAGGCTCCTCACGTGATATTACCAAAATCTTTTCATTTGGATTAATCTAGTCTGTGTTTAACTTTGCCTTATATGCTTAAGTAACAATCTGAGCAGAATGCTTGTTTCCTTGGGCAACCCAGGACTGACTGCTGGTAATTTGTTTTTATTCTTTAGCATTTTGCTCCTAAACAGAGCTAAGCAAACAATTAGCAGTAGACAATCCATTCATTTAATTTAGTTCTTTTCTTTTTTTTTTTTTCTATTTTCTGATTTCTTTTTTTTAAAGGCTTGGATCTGATTCGCAGTTGACCCGAATTACTGTTACACTGCTGCTGCTGTAGCGATACAGATTTATCTCATCTAGACTAGAGATTCTGTCTTTCACTAATATGTGAAAGAAAAGTTACCTAGAAAACTTCACTATCCTAGTTATCCTAGGTTACTTACCTAGAAAAGTTCACTATCCACAAAAGCAAACATTTGCACCTATTAGCTGGTTAGGGTCTACTCTTTCCATGAATGATTTTGAGCTGTGACTGTTCCTTATTTTTTTCATGGTACGTGTGGATGGTCGCCTAAATCACGCAGCGTTATTTCTGTTCCTGACTGAATGTCTGCATCTATGTAAATACAGGGCTCACACGTCTGGTGTAAGTTGTGACATATGCACAGTTTTTGCATGTGCAAGTATGCATTTTTGAGTTTGAGTGTTGATAACCATTGGATAACTTTCATGACAACACCATCCCACTTGCAATGATTTTTATGGAAAAATAGACAAATATTGCTGAAGAATTAGTCAGGATGCCTGCATTCACATCCAATCTCCACATCCAAAAGCCCCATCACATTTGTTTCCATGTAGAAACTAGGGAATCGCTATGACATGGACCGTGTCAGGGCATATCCAAGTCACTCCAGTCATCTGATGTCCTCAAGACCTCAGAGCCAACCGTTGGTTTCATCTTGTAACCTACTGAGGTTGCTTTTGTGAAGGGGGAAGTGCCTGGGCTCTGGCCCCGATTCTCCTGCAGAGATGCTGTGGCTTCAGGCAAATTTAATGTTCAGCTTCTGATGAGATGAAAATCCCAATTCTCCATCATCTCACAAGAACGTGCTGCTCAATTCATGTCTAAAGAACATTTTCAGAGCTTTTACCTGATGATGTTTAGCAGTGAAACTTTTAGCTGCTGTTGTGACTAAGCTGGAGAGACAAATCTATTCCTGGAGACCTGGAGCTGCTATCTTTAGAAGGCTTTTCTGAAATAATCCAGTATTTCTCTTATTGTTTACCAGCTATCCCTTCCTCCCTTTGTCTCTTGACCAGATGAGCCTGGACTCAGTCTCAGTTTTAATTTAGATATTATTTGACATGCCCCCTTTCCTTGCACACACCAACCATTGGGATATACTTGTTTAACAAAACAAAAAGAAATAGAAGTGAAACAGGGGAGAAAATTTAAGCTGAAGTTCAAATGTTCAACTAGCCCTTATTTAATAAAAAAAAAAAAAAAAAAAGGCCTATTTACCTAAAAGGTCTGCATTTATTTCAGAACTGTCAGTCATTAACCATTTACATGGGATTTAATAACACTATTTACTAATCAATAGTGATAACCATGGCAACCCTGGCGCTACAGAGCCTGATATCTTGTGGGAACATTGCTAAAGAAACACAAACTCTTAATCTTTAATACCTGCTTCTTTTGTGCCAGGTTTCAGAGGAAGGTAAATTTTCCATTTTCCATCTTAATGTTTTCCTTTAAAGAAAGGAAAAGATTAAGCCATTGGCCACTGTGCCTTGCCTTTCCTTTCTCTTTTAACACCCGCAGTGTGTTACAAGGGAAATGCTGCAGAGGGACCAGGAGAGGAATAATGCAAGGTGCAGAGGCTAGAGGGTCATTAGGCTGCCTCTCTATCCCTGTATCTGCATCTGGTTCTTTAGAACTTCGTGGCCTAGGAATTGAACCTGTACAGTGTAAAAGCACTACTTGGATACTGTTTATTTTTCCAGGAGCATATCACTGCCTGTGATACATTTTTGCCTACCTTTTACTGTTTTTCTTCTGTTGCAGAAAAGCATTCAACCTCTTGCTCCTGCTATTCAAATTTCTGTTGTTGTTATTTTAATTGTAAAATCATGAAGGCTTTTGTCAAATGGTTTTTGGACCTCCAATCAAATGGCATCACCTAGTTCTGTTGCAGCCCTGATTTTATTAATATGCTGATGGAATTTTAGATAGATTACTAAACCATGATTTTCTTTGCAAAAGCCTTTCTGCTTAGTCCTTATGGCATTTGTACTTGAACATTTTATTATTCTATTTTTAGTTAGCATTTCAGTCAGTTTCCTGGTATTAAAATGATGGTCTGGCACAAACTCTTGGGGAGATCCTTACAGACCTGCTGGTAGGTATGATTAAGGCTGGTTGAAAATTTTCCATCAAAACTCTCAGTTAATGAAAACTGGTCCATGACTCAGAGATGCTAACATAAGTGGGTTTTTTCCACAGAATTTTTCATTGAAAGAAAAACAAATGCCTGTAGAGCCATTTCCTTTGGTGAGTAACAACCCCAAATACTTTTCCTTGCACGGGCTTTCCAGGAGATGGAGGGGGGGCAGGTTTCCAGCATGCTCCCTTCTGTAGTAATTGCCGAACAGAAGCAGGCTGCAGCGCACCAAAGGAGGAGGCACCCCTATGCCTGGCTGAGGAAGATGAGAGTGGTACCTACCTGAGGGTCAGCATGCAAGAGTCCCACAGGGTGTTTATAGGCAAGAACATATTGTTTGGACCTGAATCCGCTGGAATATGACTTTTTTTGTGTGTGTGTGTCCAGGAAGATCTAGGAAGTCGGGATACAGGTGAAATTGCTATAGATGAAAGCATCAAATAATATTTATCTTAAGACTTAAAGTTGAAGAAACTGTACAATGTCTTTAAAATGTTCTTTCTCATGGATGGAATGTCCCGTGGAACCTGCTACTTCTGTGGCTGGGCTTAAATGGAGTCAAAACATGTCTGTGAATAATAAAACATAGCTATGAGCCCAAGTTAAGTGTTACAGAAATCCAAATAACTCCATGGGTCTAGGGGGTGAGACTTTGTGATGTAAAATAACCTTTGAGAAATGGAGATAAGGAAGAAAAAACAATTCTGACTTAACTACTGCAGCATCTCCTTTCAGGATCTGGATACTGATAGTAACCCCCAGAAATGAGCTGGAGGGAGCTGAAGGTTTGATCCCTCATGGAAATTATCTGTGTTTGTGGGCTAATATTTGTGTAGTGAGGCGGATACCCATTTTCCACCAGCCTACTGCCATATAACATCTTTTTCTCCCTCTTTTCCCAGGAGCTTACTGCAAATGGTAAAAAGTGCTACTAGCGGAAGGGTAAGCTCAGAGAGATTTAGGTGTCTAATTAACAATTCCACAGACACAAGTCAAAGTGTATATCTGAACTCTGGAGGTGGATAAACATCTTGTAGACTAATTATTACAAAGAAAATTGTGCCTAACTTTAGCTAACTCCAGGAGTGTACAGGCCGTAGCTTCTCCCTAGGTGTAAAGACAGTGAATTCCCTACACTGTGGTACGCAGAGACCTGCCACTTGAGCCAGCCAGCAGAAGAGTCCAAAAAGAGCAGGGATTATGGGCTGCCATAATAGTGGGGAACTAATAATTTTTTATGTGAATTATTTGTGTCTTGCTTGACTCCAAGTGAGGCACTTAAATCAGCTGCAGAGCATGGGTGGAAGTGAGGCTCCTTACCCAGCAGTCCACTGATCGCCATTCTCAACCAAGACGTGAAAGACTTACGATCATCCTCTTGACTGCCTGCTACTGTGCAAACCCTCAATTTCAAGATCAAGATTTCTACAGAAGGGTAAAGTAGGGCTGGAGGAACCTGTATATTATATCAACAAACATAACCTGATGGACATTATCTTTACCTGGGAGAGATGGATACCCACTTCCACCTTAAATGGAAGTGTCTTTGCAAGAGAAACATTTGAAAGTCCCATCTCAAAATACATATAACCTAAAGATAGAGTTGATGCAAGCAAGACAGATGAAGCAGAAACCTGAAACTTGGTTTCATATCTGGCTGGTAAATGGCCTAGTAAAGGCCCAGCAAGGCACAGAGTTGGTCAAAGGAAGATCTTCCAAGTTTCTGAGAGGACCTAACCTCACCCAAGCACTAAACTCCAAAACCAGGATTTTTGCTCTGGGTGTGGGTCAAATGGAGATGCCTGGCCACTGGGAGGGGAACCTGGGTCTCCCCTTCACGTCTTCTAATGCTGTTTAAACAGTTGCCTACTGCATCTGGCAGCTTCTGTCATCTTGCTCTCCAGCTCCTAGCTTTCCCCATGCGTTGCAGGCAGAAACCCCAGTTCCTGACATGGTGGAAAACTGTCAAGCACTGAAGTTTCAGCTTGGTGGATCTAATCCAAAAGAACTTTTTCTCTGGTCCAGTGACTAAAGAGTTAGCTACTTGGTTCCCAATCAGCTAGCCGACTAACGTTGGTAAAATGCTCTGGAATTAATTTGAAATGCTGGCATGTTTATTCATAATGTAGCTCATTTTGCTGCCAAATATTGCTAGAGATATTTGGCAATGGTTTGAATGTCTAGAAAAACTTGATTTTTTCATTAAAGAAAACAAACACAGTATTTTCAAGTTTGGGGTTTTTGGGCTAATGTTTCTAATGAAAACTCAAAACTAACACATAAGAGGAGTAGGGTTTTTGCCACCAATTATATTACAATGGAAATAAATTTTTTTTGAAAAGTTGTTTTTTTTTTTTCTTCAACCAGTCCTAATTAGTCTATCAAACAAGGATGAGCTAATTATCAGAAGTCATCTCATCCTACAAAAGTAGGATAAGAAAGTAAATTAGAAATGCCACTGAAACTAAAATAGCAAGGGAATTTGATAGAGTGGAAGCCTGAAAATCAAGGAATATTTTATTATGGGCAAAATAATGCCCATATATGCCTCTAAGGTAAACCGAGAACCTTGATATTATTAATTTATTTTTTTTAAGCTTTTGGATGTTTAAGAACAATATGAATTTTTGTTTCTTTTAATATGCTGCAGTTAGACTTTTGCCAAATAATGAACCCAACTCTCAACTCAAGCTAAGACGTTACTTATCTCTCACAGCACATGATTTACCAGTACTTTACCTTACCAATGAATTAAAACAGAACTGCAATGGGAACTATGTTCATAGATGGACACACTCAGACTGGATATGACATCTCTGTATATTTAGTCCTTACTTTTAGCCCATGTATATGATCTGCAAGTGTAAATTCTACAGAATTAAATATAATTATTTCCTGTCTACTTAATATTTGCTCTTTCAAATGTTCTGCTGTCTATAGGACACTAATGGACTAATAGAGGACAGCTCAACCTCCACTGAAATTTATAATGGAACACTGAGCAAAAATATGTCTGGACATACGCTCAAACTGTATTTGATAAGAATAAAACAACAAATAATGTATGCTGATCAGAGAATTGATTGAAATGATATGTTATGAATTTGGATTTCAAAAGACAGTGGCTTCTATAAATGCAAGGTCTTTGCTGCAGGGATCTAGTGACATGATGGAGGAGGAATCCTGAAGTCCTTCTCTCCAGAAACTTCAGCAACAGCTGGAGCTCATAATCCTGTCGGAGAAGAGTTTCCAAAAACACAAGACTTCTTTTTTTCCTCCTGAGTGTTGGGACAGCTGGCTGCTTTCAGGTGTCCACTGGAACTTTTAAGAAACGCCCAGTTCCTATTTCAACATTGACTTCAGAGGTGTCTAGACTCCTAGAACCTTTGAAAATCTGATAGGTACCTTTGGGCTCTTATGTATGTTAAAACTCTGTACTTTACTGTTGATATATCTCAGTACTTGCTGAAGCCAAAGGCACATTTCTTATTCCCTTTCATAAAATTAGGCCACTGCTTTAAGCATTCTGGAAAGATCAGAGATTTGATTTGGTTCCAATACTCATCTGAGGACAGATAAGTACCCCACGATGCAGTGACAAGTAGCAACACCTGAATTCAGCTCTGTTACTTGAGAATGCAAATAGATTCACCAAGATATAGCTATGTGCTTTTACCTTCTTTTGCAAGAAGGCACAGATTTGGGGAAAAAAAAAATCATGTTTGTTTCATTTCTTTCATTTTTAGAAAAGCTAGAAAGTTTAACTTTTCAGCTTGCAGCCCCCTCACATAGCAGTGATCTACCAGATGAACAGAGATGAATGGCTGATCAGTATGCTCTTGCTATAAAAATTCAAAAATGTGAGATAAACAAATGTTTAGTAAAAACAGCAAAATGTTAAAGAAAGAGCAAGAGCATAAAGCTCAACTGGTACAAAAAAGTAGAGGCACAATCATGCTGTTTTGTTAAAGGAACAAAAGATGAAGTGGTTTCATGCTATATGAGGAGGGAATGCCAAATTCTCTTGAGGTACCTGTAATCATGGGCCAAATTCCTAGGTTATGTTGTTCATCCTTCAAATTTTGTTCAGACCTTCATCTAAGTACCAGGTGTCTGAGAAATTGGTAGCTGTTGGCTCTTTTTGACTGTGAGAGAGAATCTCCAGGGTGATATTTAATTAACACAGCAGCTATCACCATGATGTCCAAATGCTAACTGAGCCTTTCCTAGTTTCACCTACAGATGAAGCATGTTGTGGTAGAACTTGCATTTGCTGTCTCCTTTGTTCTCCTCTGTTTTTTTCCTTGCTGGATGTGTTGTGTGTGAAACATTAGTAGTTTCCAGTTCCTCTATACAAGAAATGATGTGGTGAAGGCAGTGGCAAAATGCCCACTGACTTTGATGGGGCCAGGATTTCACCCAAGAAGTTCTGGCCCCGGTCCGTTTCAGATGAATGGTTTGTTTCCAGTAAACATATGCAAACTGGAAGTCATCTGTCCTCTTAAAATAAGCCTTTATTACCTCCTGGCTCCAAATGAGTATTTGGTATTAGAAAACATCCTTCAAACAATGAGCAATCCCAACATCTGAAAGCTTAGTGGGATACGTCTCTGAGACACAGAAAGCATGGGGAAAAAAAAAGGCAGGAGGAAAGGAAAGGTGTCCTGTTTACACATGTATGTGTACGGCAACCGGCTGACTGTCATCTTAACTAATGTGCTGTGTGTCATTTTGATAGTGCATTGCACCGCTGTCCCATATATATCTAATAGAGATACACAGAAATACACAGATGACCCCAGTTTTCCTGGGGATCTTGGTGTGAGAAGGCCAGGCCGGACAGGTCTGTTTGCAAGAAGATGTGAAATGGAGAAATGCCCTCGGGCTTTGGAGGTATTAATGGTAGGGAAGGTCCTCAACAGGGACCCAGCCCACGTCGTGTGATCTGATGTGATCAGAGCCCACAGTGCCAGATTCCAGATACATGCCCCAACAGCACTGCTATCCAAATCCTCACCATGACAGAAAAGTGACCAAAGAGAGTCCCTCCAAGTGGAGTCGTCACCTGGGAGGTAAAGTAACACTGTGCATGCTGTTTTTTCCATCTGCATTTCTAGGGTGGGAGCAAAGCATTTGAAGAAATGAAGCCAGGGTTATGTTTTATTCCCAAGGGTGTTTTTTGAAATTTTTAATGTTTTCCTTGCACCTTAAAATATTTGTCCTTACTCTCTCCTACCATTTTCTCCAGTTTTGCTGTGAGACCTGTCTGATACTGTAGGGCAAGAAGAATGCAATTGAAACATCAAAGTTAGGGTGTTCTGTTTTCTGCAGTGGAAGACACCCCAGACGCCGGGTATTTTTTAGGAAATAACAATATATTTCCTCTTAGGAAGGAGGAAATACATTCAGCCAGTCATTGGAGAGACAGTGTTGGAGCTTATGCTGACAGGTGCTGGCTTTTGGAAGGCAGCAGATGGCAGAGAGACATCCAGCAGATCTAATTAAACCATGAGGCATCACAATAACTATGAAGGAAATGTATTTAAGTCCAGCCCTGTCACACTTGGAAGAAGTTCTGTCAGGGTTGCTTGGAGCTTTGGGAAAAAAATTGTGTGTTATTATTATTTATTTTAATCAGCTCTGGGTCTTCTCAGGTGTGTTGACGAGGGGGTTAGCTGCTCCAGTGCACACTCATCTGTGCCATCTCCTCGTCAGAGTGGGGAGGTTTTGTTGTCAACAGCAGCTGGTAGGACTTCGGGAGGAACCAATATGAAGAGTACAGGAGGCAGGAAAAGCAAGATGTTAAACTGGAGCATGCAGGATAGGATCTGCAATGACCCGTGGTTTAGACTTCATTCTCTGCTGATTTTCTTTCTTTTTTTCCTGCCCTTTTGCTGAAACCATATGTGGTCAAGAGGTTACTGCCTCTGTTCTCTTTCCCCCATAATATGAACGTAAAAGATTCAGGTTGTTTAAAAGTCTCATTTTCCAAGTGCTACACTGTGAATGCTTGGAAAATGCTAATTATTGCACAGTAAAAAGGGGCTGTATAAATTATGTGATTTTCTTTTTTTCCTCCCAGAAGAATATAGCTTTTGTTGGAATCTTCTTTCTTTTACTTTGAAGCTGCAAACCATTAGGCACTGTATGTGGATAGTGCATAGGCAGATAGTACACTTATAACCAAAATATAATGATTAAAACACCACTTACTAAACAAAGCTTGAAGCTTTTTGTGTAAAAACCATTAGGATCACACACATGCACAAGTACCGATTCACAACGTGGTAGGATAATGAGCAATCTAAGGCTCACATTAAAGTGCAGATAATGAGACTCCTACTTATTCACATTTCATTAGCAGTATAAAGGATCTAAATCAGCTCTGTTGCTACTCATTCCATAAAGCATTGTCATCACTTTCATTTAAAAAAACTGATCTTAGTTCGCTATAATTACTGTATAAATGCCCTAGATATTGTTTCCAACAGATCAGGTTTACTTTCCTGAACGAAAATGGGTATGGACATCATAATGAGCTACATATCAACTAGTCAGGTTTATTCACCCCTACAATGGCTCATCTTACTCTGAAAAAAAAGGGACCGCTGGCTGACCTTGTGTTTCAGGGTTCATGGGCAGGGAACTTATTTTAAGGCATATTTGACCTCCACCTAGGAGCTACAGCAGCTGTTAGCTTCAGACAAAACACATTGAGATAAAATTCTCCATGTGCAAATGCCTCAGCAGCTCTTGGGGACAGGGAGGTCCCGTGAAGTGCTGAGGGTGTGAGGAAGAGGAGGTCTTCACCTCTCTGGGACCTCAGCCCAGGGCCATGAGACTGTCCCTGTGTTGCAACACCTGTACCCTGCAACGCTCATCGTTAGAGCTGCAGAGCAAAATGATACCATGTCTGCACTGTGATGCTCCGGAGCAGCTTTTTTGGTGCCTTAAATCATTACCAGGCAGCTCAGGTACAGGGAGACAGAGACAGACGGAGGATCTCTTGGTAGCTCTCAAAACTGAGGAAAGGTTTAGTTTAGGGCTTTGGCTGCAGGTCCAGAAATGCTGTGCTTCTCGGGTGTGCAGATGATGGAGCGTTTCTTCCCTCTGGGGTGCCCCCAGCCTGGGTGGGGTCTGGCCACTCTCTGCCAGGATCCTCCCCAGACCCCTCGGCTGCCTTAACCACAGGCAATGTTCAGGGTCGGCTGGTCTCAGTGGCAGAAGGTGCTATAGTGAGCAACAATAATAATGCTGACTGCTTGACGTGCCCTGGGACTTGAATGACCAGGGCTCATGGTCTGCACATGGCCCATGGACCGGCAAGAGAAAGCACGGATCCATGTGTAAGAGAGTGATTATCATCTCACAGGCTTTTTTAATTTATGAAGTACTGAAAAGCTGAAGTACACAGCCACAAGCAGCACCGTGTGTTCAGTTCGTGCTGTGTATATTTAAGCATGTATCCTGGGACAATTTGGTTCAGTATGTCCTACCTATGCAACATAGCAATTGTCTTCTGTCAACTTGTATTAATTCCTTGAAGGACTATGGACACATGATACTTCTTGGAGCAATTAGTTATTGTGGCCCTTCTTGCCACACTCCATACACCTACCTCCAATGCCTAGATTTAAAAAAACAAACAAACAAAAAATAGACATCTCACTGTTGGGTCTGCAGAGATAAAATAAATTTGCTCTGTCTCTGGCATGCTTTGCCTGGGGAGGTCAGTTAGCCATCCCGGTTTTATCACCCCGAAGTAAAAGTGGGAAATAATCTGTAAGAAATTAATCTCTCAGTGTTGTGGGGATGAAATAGTTGCTGTGTGAGATGCTCTAAGGTGCTCAGCCCATCCCTCAAGGAAAGCGTGGGTTTTTGGTGAAGGCACTGAGTCAGAAACCAGGACCTCCATGTCCTGCATAGGGTCTCTTATGATGTCAAATGGCTCATGTAAGGTTCATGTGGTTATTACACTGAGTCTCATAGTATCTAATGGAAGCTTCATTTGTACCCTACTACTGGACAATTACACTGGCGCTGTCCTGACTGTTTTCTACCATGAGTATTGTTGGTTTGTCCCAGTAGCAAGGTCTTGCTAGCTCGATTGCCTATCTCCTATTTAAGACACTGTAATACTTACATAGAGGTAACCTTAATGTTTTAATCCTTCGTCAAACCCATAGTTCTCAAATCTTTTGAGTATAAAAATCTAGAGCAGACTCTTCTGAACACTTCCAGCCTGACATTTAATAACTTTTATACACTTTCCTGCCTAAATATGCTCCATTTAAAAGCAGGATAGCTCTTGCTTATTTTCATACAGCACGATAGTCAATTAATGTTTGGTTCACTGGTAGTCTTCATCCTGAACCTGCAACTCATCATAGATATGAATTATTAAGGTTCACTGTATTCATGTGAGAGACATACTTGAAGTGTAGTAACTTTACTTTTGCATGAAGGTTGCTCCAAGTAATGAGTGAAGGCTTGAATTGCCCAGAGTCTTCCAGCAGGACTGTGTCCAAGACAGATAGAAGACACCATCCCGGGGTTTTTGTGAAGCTCTGTGTGACCCACTGCTCTGAAAATATAATAAATGCCTCTTATTTAAAATTCGATGAATTGATCAACAGAACATTGCTGCAGAAAGATTAATTTTGGGTCACAATTCTTCTTGGAAAATATTCATCATGACTGAATAATTGCTTTACAGTACAAAAGAAAATGGAAAATTTTGGTTGTTTAAGCATATTCTTATTATGTAATAACCACTTTATTTAATAATTGAGTATTATTTTTAAAATCACATTAGTAAGAAACAGACCATTTTTGGGTTTAGTAGCAAAATTTGAAAGCAGGAACAGATTTTCTTTTTTACAGTACCACTGGCCCATTTCTTGATTAGGTTGATTCTTTTTTTCTTGTTTTTAAGGTTTTATTTATTTATTCTGTTTGCATAGGATTAAGGAGGTTACACATTTGTGACATGATTTCATTCGAAATTCATCTGTGTTTCACTGCATTGAGCATGAAAATACTTGGGTCGTGGTCCTCAGGTGGTACAGACAGGAGTACGTTCACAGGCTTCGCCGGCACTACCATGGCCTATACCAGTTTGATATACTGGTAGCTTCAGTCAAAGAGGCTTTGGTAAAAATCCTGTCGATTCATCAAAACAGCTGCTGTGCATGAAACTGATAGTCAGAGTCCTGTTCATTGAAGAAAACAGACAAAATATCCTGTATGTTTTTAGAGAGATGAGCCTCTAAGAACATTTTAAAACTTCTAATGAGCCCCCTTTTTGGATCTTGAAGAGCTAGATCTAAATATTTCTAAGTGCATTTTCAAGAAGGAAAAGACAGGAGCTTTTCCTCCTGTGCTTTGCAATTTAACCCTTTAAATCTGTCCAAAAACAGATACAAAATGCTGCTGGATCTACATGGGAGGGCTTTTTCCCTCCTTTGCACCAGTGATAATAGTGGCTTCCCAAAACTCTGTAGTTAGTAGATTTGTTCTGATGTTCCTATCTTATATGCCAAATTTCAGTCAAGAAACAAATGTTTACATCCAATTAAACAGGGAAAAGGGGGGTTGATTTTTGCAAAGATGTTTCCATTGGGCTTGTTACATCAATGCAATCTCTGAGCAGTCCCCAAAGGTGTGATGCCAGACAGTGTTTTCTTTTCCAAACCAGACACTAATCAGGCTGGTAGGGATGCAATAGGAGCTCTCAGGAGGGAAGATGTAGCCAGTCACTGCTGTTCCCTCTCCCTGCAGGATGTAATGGCTTCCAGCCCTCCTATTCAAGCCCAGATATTACTGGCCTTTGACACCCTAGGACTTTGTACCGTCGATGTTTTTTACACCGTACCCATCAGGCTGGAATCAACTGACTCATTCAGTGCTGGGAAGAGGTTTGAACTGATAGGGGTGGGTTGTACTGCGAATGATGATGATGATGATGACCCCGAATCCACACTAGCTGAATTTCAGTGTGTGCTTATGAGGCTTACTCTGTCCTGGTCCCATGCACTGAACACCTCTTAGAAGCTGCAGTGCTGCTTCCCATTTAGTTTCATCCCAAACTGATCCAGCTTGGGCACTCAAGATCACGCTGTGATATGAACCACAGTACTGTAAGTGCAGATGACCGGGAGCTTCCTTTCAAAAGCATACTCACAATCCAATCTAAAACATTACAACTCAAAGCATTGATATGGGTAGAAATTTCAAGAGCGAAAATAATGGAAGAACATCCTGGTGACTTCAGTCACCCCAGAATTTCACTGAGGGGTGTTTTGAGAAGAAAGCAAGTGTAGGGATGTAGGAGAGAATGAATGGGAGGTCAGTGAAATTTGTGAGAGGTAAACGAATGATAATAGCAAAATCCCAGGGGTAAGTTTCCAGGGGGTTTGCTTTTAGTTGTTATATCTAGTTATAAAATAGATATACAAAAGAAATTCAAATTAGCAAAGTAAAAACCAGGCTATTTGGAAAGTTAACTTTCCCTGTACCTCTTGTGTTCAGCAAAAGCCCATCAAAAGGATCAGAGACGAACCTCCTAGATTTTGTCTTGAAATTTAACTGTATTTAGACAATAGATTTTATTAAAACCATCTTCATATAAGGTATTGTAAAGACTGACATTTTGCATTAGTTTTGTGCTGCTTACTCCCTCAGGATTGTCAGTGAGATATACAACCCAATCTGTCTTTCCCTTTTCCTTCTTTCTTAAGTAAAAGTGACCTCCCTCCCTCCCCTGGTTTCCAAGTATTCTACCAAGCAAGAATAGCAAGTCATTGTCATCTGTTTGGGTGGAGAAAGGATGTGCAATGTAGGCTATACAGAGGGGTGTCTCCAGGGACGAAACACAATGCTGATGAAATTCTGAATGAACCAAAGGTACAGACTAAAAGGACTACAAAGGGAAAAAAAGGAACAGGCATTTAAGCAAATGGGCATTAAAGCACCTGAGCTTTCATGGTCTGTTTAGAAACTTCTTGCCAAATATAATATTTAATTTCCATATCAGTGTCAGCCTGAGATAATGTCTTCTACTTGATGCCAAGAGTTGTTATTAATTGCTGTCTGAATGCTCACCTCTATGCAGCATTGTGGAGACAGACTAATGTAGCTTTCAGGGACTTTCAGTCAATAAATGTGAACCAAGGACTATTGCAGGGAACTTCTATAGCAGGCATGGGAGTGGATTTAAAATTTATTTGCTGGGAAGATATTAGGCAATCATCTCTTCTTTTACTGTGCAAGATCGTGTCTGGGTCAGAATCTGAACTAAGATTACGTGATTGTTATTATTCTGACTGTTTCCATAGTTTGGTAGAGAATGAATTAAAAAATGTAATTTCCATTTGTACAATTTAAAGATAGTGTCAATACTTCTCCCCTATTTAGCTTATTCTAGTTACTGCCTACTAATCTCTGCTTTTCATAGTAAATTATAATTCCTCTTTGCAAATCCTTCCTTCTTATCTGCTAATTTTTAAGGGTGAGTTATATTGGCAGATAGATTCCAGCAAATTCTTTACTCTGAGCTGTTTTCAGTTCTACTTATGGTTTTTATGATAGATTGATTGTTATGCTTACATACGTAGTGAAATCTTGAAAGCTTGCTGTTTCTTTCTGAAAGAAAACAGAAAAAGAAATACCCCAAATAATAAAGAAAATAATTCCTTCCTATCCTGTGTCTCTGACTTCACTCAATCTTTCTTGCTTATGCTAAATAAAGCTTTTTCTACCAAGGTGTAGGAAAATTAGGATTTTATTTTTCTCCAGGTCTGAATGCATTCTTCTCTAGTCACCTGATGACTCCATTTCTTTGGAAATCTTTAAATATATCTTAATCTGAAAAGGTACACTGATTAGAGTGCTCCTTCTCTTGTTTGCAATCAGCCTGTGTTTTGTTCCCTGAACTTCAAAGAGTTGATTATATTGTGTCCTGGCTTCTTCTGGGTCTGGATTTTGATCTTGTTGATAATAGGATAAATAGAAAAAACTTGCTTGAAATCGCTGTGTCCTGTCAACAAAAATAAGATCTGACTTGGATCTTATTAAGAGAGAACTATATTTGCTCCATGCCTCACACTCCAATTCTCCATGGGTTTTCTATCTATCTCCAAATCCTCATTGCAGAGTATCCATCTAGTGTACAAACTCCTCACGAGCTCCAAAACTTAGCTCTAATTCTTACATTTTTCACACTTCTAATTCCTGTTTCTGGTGCTCCTGCCTCGGGCTTGCTCTGTCACCTCTCCACATCACTACAGGTTTTTCACCATCTCTTCTTCTCACTTATCCCTTCATCGGAGCTCTCTGTCCTGAGCTACTTAGCTATTTCAGCTGTTTGGTTCACTAGAAACGACTGCAGATATCATCCATCTTTCTCCTGTTCACTGAGTCTTCTTGCTGTGACTAACCAAGACATCATCTGCTGTATGAAATGATGGCTTGCAATAGTTTCTTCCTCCTGGGTCACAACAGTGGACAAATAATCCAGAAGCAGCATTAGAATTTCCTCGTTTGCTCCAGTTTCATTTTTTTGACACCCTGTGGGGAGAATTGACATGGGGGTTTTGTGAAGACAAGACGGTCCTTGCTGTGGTTCAGAGGCAACACCAAGTGAGATAATACAGATTTCAAAGACTTTATCTTGATATGACTTTGTGTTTGTGAATTTTGTGCCCATAAACACCATGTGAACAGATTATGTCATAGGACTTGGGTGTTTAAGCTAATTTGTTTTCCTGACCTGCTCCATGAGCAGTTCCACTCCGGAATGCAAAGAGATCTTTGATGTGTTGGATGTGACCTTGGCTTTGGTCATTTACTGAGGTCAGATTCTTTTAGCTCTCTGGAGAAAAATGTTCCTTCTGTGAATCTTCACTGGTCATGACAGTAACCAAATGATCATTTCCTGGACAGAGCTGCATGATACTTTTCTACCTGTCTTTTCCAAGAGCACAGGTCTAAAAATTCTCTTCATTAAGTGGGTTATTGCTACCATCACCTCATCACTCAGCCCACTTGCTCACTACCTTCTAACACAGATGACTTTCTTCTGACTGGTCACTGCAATTGTTGGTGTGGAAAGGCTGCACCAAGAAACATTAATATTTTTTGTTGCCTCTTAATGACATTTGGCAACTGAAAGTAAGAAGAAGTAACCAGCATCATGACATTAACAAGCAGGAACAAGAGAGCAATGCAGAACCCTCAGAGAACTTTAACACAGAGCAGTGTGGGACAGAGTGTCTGTTTCCTGGAAATGCTTCTCTAAATAAAAAGTATTATGAGAAAAAAATCCATCGTCTACGGAGAATCAGAAATCGTTCAGAGAAAACAGAGTAATGTGATTTACCTATGCTTTTTTAAAAGAAGTGAGCAGTGGAGGTATTTTTTAGCTCCATGAGAAATTCAAGTGCATTCATGTATGTTACTGGGTTAATGGCATTTCATGGGTCCCTGAGGGTACCTTGGCCTCATTCCATGCTTGGCAAAGCCATGGAGACTTTCAATTATCCAAGAACAAGGAAAAAGTTTTTTAAGTAATGAGTAGCATGAAGCCAGTTCTATAGAGTTCTTTAGAGCATTATCTTCCAAGACCATTTGTTTTTTAATGGCATTCAGCTTAGGTGTTCGGAGATCAGCCTTGTGGGACAGCAAACACGTTTGGGATCTGCATTCACCTACAGCTGCTGGAGAGGAGAAATAGCTCTGGAAGGACTGTGGGGGAAACTGATAGTTGGGAGTTTTGAAGGTTTGTAAGTACTCTGAATATTACCATGTACAACTTGACTGTTCAAAGCAAAGCAAAAAATGCTGCCATTACTGATCAATGAAACTGTATTTACAAGGTTTGGGCTCCCCCCCTTTTTTTTTTTTTCTGGAAGAATGACAGTTAAGAAGTACTTGGAAAACTCTAGGGGAAGTTCTAGACCCGATGGAGGAAGTGTGAGTCCTCCCAATGGTTTCATCTTTATGGTGAAACTGCATCTTCTCTAACACCAGTGGTCCAAAATCCTGGTGCCTGGTCCAGGTGGGTGGCCCAGGGTGTGCCTTAGATGTCTCCCTGCAGTGGGGGCTGAATACCCCGTGAAGGTGCACGTCCTCCCACTGACTGTAGAGGGCCAGCTCGGACCAGGCACCTAATGGTTGAATGGTAGCTGCCTGAGAGGGGTCCTGCTTTCCCAGCTGGGGCCAGACCTTAAAAACAGATCTCTTCTGTAAAGACCATGCCTGGGGATTTTCACAGCTGCCTAAGCGGGTTAAAAGCCTGTGCTCCTTTGAAATCAAAGAACCTATACGGTTGCTTTTGGCAATTTGCTGATTTCCAGTCAGCACTGTATGGATCTGCAAGTTTTGTGTTGGTTTTTGTTTTGTTTTGTTTTTGTTTGTTTGTTTTTGTTTTTTAAATCTAGTTTTAAATGATTATTCCAACCATGAAGCAGAGGGCAATATTTCCTCTCAAGAAATTAATCCCCAATTCCATTGATATTAAGAACTTCTCCACGTGGTCATTTGCCTTACTAAGAGCCTCTCTCTTGATGGCATTGATTGGTCTTTGGCTGGGAAGTATAAAGCTAAACAGAGAAAACACTGAAGGGAACTAAGATCTGAATTTGCTGGGGTAGAAGTGGGGAGAATTCTTTGTTCTTATCCATGTCACTAGATTAGCTTGATGCTGAGGACCCTTCCCTCAAAAAAAAAAAAAAAACAAACACCAAAACAAACCCAAAAACCACCAAACAACCACCAAAACTCAAAAACCCAAAAATCTGAAACTATATTATAAATGATGGCCACCTGGTTCAACTCTGAGTCTCTTCCATATAACTACAAATAATTCTTTTGAGGATGTTACATTCTGAGAGAAATCACCCAAAATGCATGATTACTATTGCTAATTTTAGTCTCACCACAGACGGCTGGGACATAGAGATCCACATTTGGTCATATCCAGATGACAGACTCTTGAATATCTTGGACTTTTTGGAAAATGTTGACTAAATCACTCATGTGCCGTAAGAAAATATGGGAGGTTTGGTTTGGGGAGGGAAGGGGGAAGACCTTTCCCTAACTGTTCCTAACCATATCTATCCTATGAATTAAATAATGTCCTTCCCCTAGCCCCTTTCAGTTTGTTTTTTTTTTGTGAGTGGCAGCAATTTTTTTTCAACACTTCCAAAAATTGAAAATTGTAGAAGACAGATGTGGTAGGGTTTTTCTTTTTTTTGAAATGTCATGTGGGTTTTTTGTAGCTAGGAAATCCTGAAATGGATACTGAGTTAATACCACTTACATATCAGTCCAAACGCATCTCGCTTTTCTGATTGTTTAATTTGGAAAAGATGAGCGTCTTGTCTCATGTCTCCTCACTTTACTGGAGTTGGCATTGGTGCAATGTGGAGCCTGGACGTGAATAACAGCTCTCCAGTTTTCTGGCGGGGTGGGAGTGGGAGCAGCCCACAGAGGAGGCTCAGGCTTCTTCAGTGGTGGTAGCAGAATTCAGAGATGGATGGATTGGTGAGAATGAAATGTGTGGTAGCAGTTAACCTAGTCTCTAGAATAAAAATTTAGACTACTGATGAAATTTTGTGGGTGTTTGGCTGAAAGAAGCGCCAGAAGACTTTGTGGGTGCTCTCTGGGACCTATTTGTTTTAGGAATTTGGGGCCTGCTCCTCACTTTCCTTCTGCTCTAAAAGAGGGGCCGTGAGCTTCTGGTCTGTCCCACAGCCCTGGAGGAAGGATCCCCACTAACATCTTGAACAGCAAGGGCAGCACATCCCCATCCACTCAGGCATACGCAAAACAGCCAGTCTGAGAGCTGAGCCAAATTTTTCACAGGTTTGTCTCCCAGCAGTTTTCATAGAATCATAGAATCATAGAATCATCCAGGTTGGAAGAGACCCTTGGGATCATCGAGTCCAACCATCTACCCTACACTACAAAGTTCTTCCCTATATCATATCCCCCAACACCACATCTAAACGTCTCTTAAACACATCCAGGGATGGTGACTCAACCACCTCCCTGGGCAGCCTATTCCAATGCCCGACCACTCTTTCTGTGAAAGAAGAGAGAAGACCACTCTTTCTGTGAATATACATTGAATAGTCTGTAATAAATAACTGGAAAGATCAGTTATCTGCAAAAATGCAATGTTAGTGACCTGTTTGATGGGATTTCTGCTCAGATGACGTGCGTACGTTTCCAAGTGTGGAACCTCGGCTCACCTGACGACTGGCAGATGTTGGTTTGGTCAGGAGATGTGGTGAGGCTTTCAGGTGCCAGCCCGGGCAGTGATCTATGGCATGGCATGCAAGTGGCCAGTGTAACCAAGTAGAGGGCTCTGCATGTCACTGCTCGGCCTGAACCCTGGCCACTCCTGCACACTGAGCATCGCTGTCCTGTTCAGACACCGCTGTAAATCTGGCTCCTACTGAATTTCACTGAATTTCACTGAATTTTTAGAGTTGGAAGGGACCATAAAGGTCATCTAGTCCAACTCCGCTACTGAAGCAGGATTGCCCAGAGCATGTTACCTTTGCTCATTCTTTAGCAGACACTCTCCTCATGAACAGGTTGTACTGTCTCTGGTTTCTTGGACAAATTACAACCCAAACAATTCCCATGGTGTTTTCAAATAAGTTTTCCTCCATCCCATCTCAAAATTTGCCACATAGTCTTTTTCCTCCTGGTAGCTCTCTCCTTCTGAGTTGGCTGAGTTTCAGTAGTGGATGAACAAAGTATTTCTGCAACAGGTGATCAGCCAGCATCAGCCAAAGCAGCTCTGCTCATTATAATGGAGGTTTTCTTGCACCAGTGAATGATCCTCACCCAGGCTCCCTACAAGCTCCTCGGACAGAGGCGATGAGAACACAGTATTAGCTCAGTGCTCACTGATGCTTGAGAAGATCCCCACCAGAGCCATCATGATAATTTTTGCAAGCAGAAAACCCCTCGGCAAGGCTTTGCTCTATGGGACAAATTGGTCAGGACAGTCTCCAGCTGCAGCCCTGGTATCGGTGCTGGGCCAGCTGCTGGAGTATGACAGAGCTGCCTGTGCAGGTTCACTTAGATTGAAAGTTAATTATCGCTGCTGCTCTAAACCGTCTCTGAGTGTACAGCCTTAATGGTTATTTGTATTGTAATAGTGTCTTCAGGTTCACAGAGCCATTAAGGGCCTCTTTCTGTTATGCTCTCTTCATGCAACTACTAGGAGACCATCACTGCCCCAGGAGTTGCCAGAATAAAGACAAATGGGTCATTCTGTGAGCTGTGCAGTTAATGGAGCCTAGACTCATACAGATTTGAAGGCTATATATCTATCCTTTTCCAAAATGCTCCCTCCACTTCCCAGATCCTTACAATCCTTCCTGCTCTTGCTGCAGGAACACCAATTTCTCCCTACAGTGACCTTCTCTCCCTTCCTCAACCCCAGCCACAGGTCGAGCCAGAGGCAGAACCTACCCTCACTGTGTTGGGGAAGAAGGCATGTAACCTGGCTGTTTCAGAGCTGTGTGCATAATTTGGTCAAGAAGCATGCACCTGCTAAATGCTTAGCAAAAGGCCATACTGAAGAGGGAGCTTCAAATCCTGCCTCTGGTGGGGGCACTAGTTTGGCTTTCTTGCCTTAAGCTCACAGAAACATGATGCAAGCAGGCCTTCTGCCAGGGAGAGTGTTTGATGGCATTAAAAATGATCAGGTTCAATATAGTTTGATCTCTGTTTAAACCATTTTGAGGCCTCCACCCAGCTTTTGCAGCAAACAATCCCTCTGTGCCTCTGACCTTCTGATTTGCAAGTACTGCAGGACTGTAATAGGAACTCTGTACTGTGGGAAATGGAGCACTCCTAATCTGTGGAAAACACAATAGCAAAGTATGTGCAATTAGTACGTGTAACAATATCCCTTCTAAGTACCTTTATCATCATGTATCTAATCACCTTTCTCTGCTACAGCTGCAGAAGTACTGTAGTCTCTTAAGAATGTAAATTAAATAATCCACCGATGAATCTGTTGCACAGATTTAGCCTGTTGATGAAGAGAGTTTCAGGTGCATCACAGAAACATTTTTCTTACAGTATGCATCTGGTCCATTACTGAGCCTTGGCGAGGAAAGCCTCTATGGTGGGATCTCTTCATGAACACAAGCTCCATCTCACTGTCTTTACCTGCATTCAACTTAGCTGTAGTGTAAGGATCAAACATTGTGCCCAGCCCCAACAGGGACACCAGAGGTCTATGCACACGTGTATTAGAACAAGCCCTCTGTGGTTTCTAAATGTCTGAGGCAGCGTAGTCTACCTCAGAAAGGTGAGTTCAAGAGCCATTTGATCTCTGATTCCTATTGGATCTTCTCTGACTTTAGTCCGTATCTTTGAGTTGTGATATTTTTCTACCTATCTGTAGGTGCTGCCTGGTAAGAAGTGGATTTCCTAATCTTCCTACATAGTTACAGGAATAAGAAAAGACTTGACTCTCCTTCTGAAATTGCTTGTCTCTCTGTTGTCTCCGTTGCGAGCCTACAACAACTGCAATTCTAGCTTAGGTACCTAAACGTTGGGTGCATTTAGACTTGACTTTCATTCTCTCTTTAGTTACAACATTTCGCCTCTAATGAACAAAAGACTTTGCTGTGCTACAGTGCTAATTCTGTAGCACATCCTTTAAGAGATGAAAGGCGGAGGAGAACAACAGGGATCAGAGAATGAAAAGGGAAAGCATGGTTGCTAACAGCAGAAAAATAACTTCCTCTCCCCATCCTGGGTTGTCAGCATGCCACCAGACTGTCCTACCCACTCACTCCTGCCTCCCTGGCTGGGCTGGGCAGCAGTTGTCCCCTCTTTTTTCAGTAGGGTTATAGAAATCAATCCAAGTAAGACAAGGAAGAGAGCTAACAAAACAATGAAGAGACATTGGTGACAGTTGGGGGGTGGAAGAGAAAGTGTGGGTGTGAATGATAGAATGAGAAAAAGAGAAAGATTGCCTTTTAAAAACAGGAAAGAGCTGATAAATAACCCTGAGTAAGACAACGACTATAGGAAAGAGCAGCCTAGAGATGGATAGCACAGTTCAAATGCAGAAGAAAATAAATGCAAATGAAGAATGAATAGTAAGAGTAAGAAAAGAAATCTGACTTTGGATGAGTTAATTTTATTTACACTCTTTTGAAGTATAAAGAAATCTTTCCCTGGAGGCATTCTACATCACAGTTTAAAAAAAAAAAACAAACACAAACAAAACAAAAAAAGTGATGTCACTCAGATAAGAATGACAACTTGTGCTGCCTGCCTTCAAACCTCATGACAAACATATGCAAACAGCTCTAAGTCTGGAAATCCTGCTGTAGAAATCCAGTTCTGCCAAAAGTCCTGCAGGTGCAGTAGAGAGATTGCAGCAACGATAAACAACTCTTCTAGGGACACCAAGCACACATCCCACTTCATCTTGCACCACTTGCCTCCTTTTTCAGGTAGACCTATAAAAATGATTCAGAGGAACATGAGGGAAGATACACACAAGAAATCAGTCCTTTAATAGAAAGCAGTGGTTTGCGGTTGGGTGTGTTTATCTCAGCTCCCTGGGGTTTCAAAGGGTTCCCTCCTCCCCTGCTCCAACCCTCTCTTCCTGCTGCTCTTCCCTTGAATAAGTGTTAAGATCCTTCTGCAGATCTTTTTAAATACTGATATAAAACATCCTGCCTCTGTCACTATTGCCTAGTTTATGCTTTTCCTAGGACCCTTTGAATTAGCCTGAGCAGAGCCATCTGAGGCTTAGTGGCAATCACTCTGAGGGAAGGATTGATTGCTTCCCCAATCTGCTGTCACTCCAAATCAAGCTGGGCAGGGGGAAGAGAGGCTATTTTCTCATCAGGTAACAGTGTTTGACTGAAGATAAGCAGAAACAATCAAAACTAAGCTATAGCTTTTCTGTTTCATGAAAAGAAAGTAGCCTTTCCTACCAACTTTTGCTAACTGCAGGAGTTCTGCTCCACACTATTACCTCCTTAATCACCTGCTCCAGAGAGACTGTGAGCATCTGCAGATCCCACAGAAAAAGGAAATAATGGCAGGGAAGAGGAAAGGAAATGGCACCTTCTTTCCTCTGGAGGAATGAAGAGAATGGGCAGAATTTTGCAACTCTTGGTAAGATTGTGTGGGAAAGATTAAAACTAAATACTGCCCATAAAAATAAGCAAAACGAGTGTAGATGTACAAATTAATAGCTAAATTACTCTGACCTTGCAAAGGGCCTCTTATTTAGTGGTTTTTAGCTTTAGAAAACTGGAGGGAGTCTAGAAAAGGAGGATAAGCCAATCCAGCAAGCATACAGCATCTCTCCTGTCATCCAGCAGATGATCTGCTCTAAGGTATGTCCCAGGTATCTGCTCTAAGGTATTGTGGTGAGCTGATGGTTGTGGGAACCTAGCTAGATGTTTGTTTGGTCTGGTGGTAATGTGTTAAAACCCTTGACTGTGGCAGGGGAACTCTGCTGTTGTTGTCAGCAAGCTGCTGGTCCTCTCCTAGGTAAAGAGCACACAGTTCAGCGTGTGGTCACCCTTAAAACGTATTACATGGTATGTCTCTTAGGAATTAAAAAGCAAGCTACAAACAGGCACATGTCTACCCACTAGATCCTCATCATTCTTGAATCTTACTAGTCCAATTTAAAAGATTGTCCCTACATCTTCTGAATTACCCTGGTGAAAAGAGTGTGACTCCTAAGTAAAATTGCTTTGGTTGGTGTGACTGATCAATACCGTTCAAAAAGATGGGAGTCACAGATTAGTTGCATGTGTGATATGAATGGGAGCATATTGACAAGTTCCTTGAACTGGGCTTCAGTCCTACTTGCAGTAAAAATGCATGATAGTCAATTTGTTGTTAAGACTCTCCCCATAATGTTGAAGGCTTGGGGTCCTGGATTCGGGTAGATGTGCTCAACATACACGAGTCATTTGGAGAGGATGGTCTGTAGGTCGTTGTGAAATAAAGTGTGAAACTGAGCAAGTGCCAGCCCTAAGGCTGGTGGGAGTCTGCTATTCTGGAATTCCCAGATGCTCATTTTGTGGGCCAGTGTCCTCTGAAAATATCCTCACGGATCCATGTTGATGCCATATTGATGCATCTTGCATCCTAGCTCAGCATATCAGATGGTGTTGTAGGCTACGCAGTCCAGGGAGACAGCCATGGTTTTGTTTTGTTCCCTCTCTTTTCCCCACTTCTTCCTCATTAAATAGTATTCTTTGCCTGTCTTTGCTGCAGTCATCCCCTTTGCTTTTCACCATGCCTTATGTATCGTGCCTTTCAGTGTAAGAAACCATGAGGAGAAGTAGCTAATATTGGCTTTTATTTTCATGAGCTGTAAGACATTCTTGTCTTACGATCCCTTGGATCGTACTATGGAAATTTTGTGCTTATGCCATGTTTCTTTTTTTTGCTTATGTTTCCTCTAGTCTTTATTTTTGTCCTCTTCGTGAGGATGAGCAGTGAGCCCTTCTGTTGATGTGCATCTGGTTTTCTGCCGCACCAAACTTCTTTGTGAGGGTCCCTACTTCCATACCATTTCAGCATGCATGTTATTTAGCTGACTTATCTCCAAGTTGCAATTTGTGCTGCATTTGACTATGTTTGTTTCTGGGTTGTGTGTGCAGATAAGGAGCTGTCCGCCTTTTTCTAGATACATGTATGTAGTTATTTTTCTGACCGCAGATGGCTGACTGGGAGATTTCCTTAGAGATTGCTACAGTAAACTTTGAATGTGGTCTGTGGTGACACTGCATAAGATGCAATCAACATACTGAGCCCTAACAGAGGTGCTGCAGCCTCCACAACTGCAATTACTAAGTAGTCTTGGCGTGTTAGTCGCTGTAAGTAGGGTAAGCTTGGTGTGGATGAGACCAAAGTGAAGTCTAACTGCTAATCAGCACGCTAAAGTGCACCCATGTGCTGTATTTACATCACTTGTGCTGTAATTACCAGCTAGGGAGAACTCAAACTGTTGACAGTGAACCAAATCAACTGAATACTGATAATTGTGGACATGGATACAGCTGTGTATTATAAATGTTGGCCTCAGAGCTGGTGTTGAAAATTGAGCTGCAACTCAACTTTTGAAAATATTGAGCTTTTGAAAATTCTGTCTGTGACATGAGGCTGACAATAAGGGAGCAAATTCTGAGCTCCTGAAGGTCAGTGACAATTAGTATTTGATACCTAGTTTCAATCTCCTAAATTACAACTGACAGAAATGCTGTAGCTGAACCAATTATGCAAGGCCTGACTTCACTGGTACGTAGAAATAGTCTGTGTCTGGCTGTTGGGATGGCAGTCACAGCCTTGCCCTGTGGGTCACCCCCGCATGCCTCTACCTATCCTGGGAACTTTAGCCACTCCTCCTAAAGTCTATAAAATCTGTACAAATTCATCTTCTCCTGATGAGCTGTCTTTCTTTCTCATGACCCTGTATACCCATCAGCTGGGTGCTTTGCCCACTGAAATCACAGCTGTGCCATTAAGGCATGTCTGTGGGGAGAGAGTCCCACCACCCAACAGACGCCTGTGGTCTTCTCTGCCACAGCCACCACTCTGAATACAGAGTGTGCATGCAAAGAGGAGCATCCCTGCCCAGGTATGGAGCTTGCCTCATGGGAGGTCTGACAAAGCCAAGGGAATGGCAAACTCATGACATTTTCCTTGTAGAGAGCAAGAAAAGTAATTCCTGAGAAACTGAAGAATAGTACTAATAATAAGAAGAACAAGCAAGTAAAATAGATGCTTATGAAGCAATAACACTTTATCCTATGCCAACAGAAGAACCAAACCTCTTCTGTGTCAAAAAGCAGTGACAAACTGAGCCTGGTAGGAAATGAGGTTGTGTCCCCTTCCCTGTTACTTGCCGTGTGGAAACAGAGAGAGATGTGCAGAGCAAGCCAAACCAGGGGGAGAGGTAAGCTGCTGTCTGCCACCGGCTGGAGGGAAGGTCTTGAGCTGATGAAACACAACAGTCTTCACCTCATGGCTATTAAATTGCAACAGTCTCTAATTACCACAGTATCACTGTCTGCCTCCACATGGTGTTAGGGTTTTTGAGAATTGAAAGGTAAAGTCAAAGTACTAAAAAAGGCTGTGTTAACAATATTGAGCTACTGTGCTGGCCAAGCCTAGGTACTTAAAACAGTGCAAGTATTTCTGCTGCCATGGGATTGTTAGATAAGTATTTGTCCAGTGCAATGCAGGTTATCAAAAATCAGGAAAGTGGCTTCCTAGTGTAGAAATAGAGCACGTCTCGGACTGGCTTTCTTTGGGGCAGAAGAAGTGACGAGTTTAAATTAATTGTGTGATGTCAAAGACCACCAGAGCTGACAGGCTCAAAAAATAAGGGAAAATAAGGGAAGTGGCTGGTTGCCACAGGAGTAATCAGTGCAGTATTTCTAATGTCATGAGAAGAAACTAAACCTCCTGGTATGCTGGGTGTAGATGTTTTAAGCAATGGGGAGTTGCGTGCTGTCAGCACCGGGGTGGGGAGTGCTCTGTGACTGATGGATGTTGAGAAGGATAATTCTCTAGCAGCTTCCAGGTAAACAGAGGTGATATTGAAGTTTGCACTGGGAGATCAAACTGTATTAAGCAATAAAATTTGCTTTGGCTTGCACCTCCCAACGCTTGCCTTCTGCAGTTGCTGGCACTGGCGCACAGATCAGCGAGTTTTGATATGGCGAGTGTGCGTTGGGGCTGCATGGGTGCCATTACTGTGTACTATTTGTTTCTGTCACAATTCATCTCTCTTTCCAAGCACTAAAGCTAACAGCGTATTAGCAAAGAGTGACAAAAAAAAAAATAAAAAAAATCTATCTGGCACGTCTCCAAATCCCTCCCACCAGCCATAACTCATTGTGACTTTGTTTTGGGCCAATATTTCCTTTTTGTCGAAAAATTGCCCTACCATTCTCTTTAGTTCTTTGACCTATGACTTGAAAAACAGAAACCTTGGCACACCACTTGTTTGTATCAACCCTGGTGGTTGATGCAGAGCTCTCCAAACAAAACTCTGTGCCTACATAGACAAATGATATGAGTCCAATTAAATCCTCTCCTGCTGCCCCTCTTCATTTTGTTGATGAGGTTTATGTAAAATGTAGGATCCATTGATTTCTCTTCATGTTAATTAGTTTAAAATGCAGTGGGCGTTTTCCTCTTTTTTTCTTTTTTTTTTTTTTTTTTAATTCAAACTTCATCTAGATAATATTCTTGTCTGCTCAGTTCCTCTTCCTATATTGGTTAGAATTTTTCACCTCCTGTGTGTTGTAGATTGCTGCACTCTCCGGTGACTCTTGCGTTTCACTCTGAGTGGTTGCAACAAGTGTCTGAAAGCATATGCAGAGAAATATTCGTGCTTCGGTGAACTTGATTGCTGTTCAAACATCAACCAACCACACTGTTTGTTTTAAGACACTATTACTAGCATGACCCCATTAACTACAAATTTGCTTGTTATGTTCTCAGAAATCTGAACAATCAACAAGCAAGGACCATGAACTCTGGAAAAGTGCACCCTCTTCACTTCAGATAGGGAGGGAAAACTGAAAACAGAGTACTCCAGGTGATGTCAGGAATGGAGAAGGTCCCCCCTCTACCAAATAATTTTCTGAAAATCTTCTTTGTGAGGTGTTAAAATTCCCCCAACACCACCCAGGAAACTGGAAAAAGGAAAAAAATAACTTCCATAACAAAGTATGATTTAATATCAAATGCAATAGAGAGAGAGAAAGGGGAACATAAGAGAAAGCAACAAAGGGGATTGATGAAGAAACCAGGAAAATGCACCGTCTTAAAAGATGAAAAGAAAAGATGTAGGCAATGGATCAGAGGTTTCCAAGCATGTGAAAATTTGGCTGTGAATGGCTAAAGGTAGGGAGGAGCAAGCTGTCTTTGTTTCCCCCTTTTTTTTCTTTACTGAAAACAGTAATTGTGAGACTTAGGAACCTGAGTGAAAAAATACAGCAACGCTTTCCATTATAACCATTTTTATTACAATCTATTTTTCTAAAAGTTCTGTTGACCTAGCCTGCACGGTTGGTGGCTGGTGGAAAACCAGAAAGGCTCCTCACCATCCTCCCAAAAAGCTATCAAGAACCCAAAAATTTCAGAATCAACATTGGTGATGATGTCAATGTGGTAACTCACACCATCCAGATGAGTCTTTCTAAATATATTTATGCTGCATACATTGCTGTAGCCGTTGCACGTGTTCTCATTCTGCTCTAGACATGTTCATATGCTGCAGCTTCTTATAATAAGTGTGTGTTATTTGTGATTGTGTTAAGTGACTTATGTGTGTCACACGTCAGTGGTTCTTCCGTTCTTTTCCACAGCAAGACATTCAGACAGTGGGAGATTTTGCATGTATATGTTACATACATAGCATAAGGCTGTTGGAAAACCTCTCACAAATAGTGCAGACTGTGGAGTTGATGATTCGACAAAGGCTTTGTTTTGTCCTAAACTAGCCCCAGAAATTTCCCTCTCCCCAACGGACAAGGCTGCCCTGGCTAGAAGCTCTTTGGACTGGAGGAACAAGGCTATTAGTGTTCTGCAGCTCAGAGCCCTACAGAGGTTGCTCAGGTGCCCTGAAACACCTGCAGCATGAGAGATTAGGCTTCCTTTTTTTTTTTTTTCCTTTTTCTCATCCAGCAGATATTGCAGAACGAAACTCTGTCTCAGTTGTGGCCACAGCAAAAATTAATCCTTAGCCTGACTACTGTAAACCACCTGGATAAATCTATCCAGTTTATCCATTGAGATATACTGAGCAGCCTCAGAAAGAGATTTGTTATGATCCTTCAGCATCATTCCTTGTTATTTGGGTTTTGTCTATTCTTTATGATCTTGCAGTTTTCCTGTGCTGTTGCGTATATTGGTATAAACAGTTACACTATGAGATGCCTGAAATGGTAGTGCCATGAATAAATTAACAGTGTTTTCATGAAATACACAAGGAAAGGTGTTTGTGGGGAACTTGCCTTGTGCCAGTCAAAAATATCACGGAGCACAGTGCTGGGAAGAGGTAGCAAGATGTCAGTAATATAGTTAGAGCAAGCCTAGTCCAATTCAGAATTATTCTCAGGTAGAAAAGAGAAGTCACAATGATGGTTTGGCCTGGCAACAAGTGTGGTCATAATATGGGTCCATTCTAGAACTATAACTGTAAAGGCATTTCTTCTTACCACTGAAGCTTTTTGAACATTGCAAATGTAGAGTAGAGTCCAAACTGCAGAATTTGTGCTTCCTTTCTATGAAGACACAGATTCCATCATCACAAAATAAGTGTAAAATAAGGTAAACTTCAAGTTGGAAATATATAATCTCTATGTCTGAAAGCCTGCCACCCATCCCAGTCTGAATAAGACAATGATGTCCTTTTTAGTCAAACATCCAAACTATTTAACCCACCTTAGACCTCAGTAAAGCACTTTCATCTTATGATATTGACTTTGTCTGCATTACTGTGATGCTACTGCATTGAATAACATCATACAGGAATTTCTAACTTTCTTTCTGGAAGACTTCTGTCCTGAAATCTATCTCTGGCTAGTAGCTGATCAACAAATATTATTAATATGGGATTAGTTGGAAACAGCCCAACAGATATATATCATCTTCTTAGATCACCTCAGTGGTTAAAGTTAACTTTCTGTTCTGCAGCATTTAAAGGATTTTCACAGTCCACTTCTTCTAAGCATGCCCAGTCCCTTTTCTTATCTTTATACAACAGTGGTTTTAAATTGTACAAGTCAGATCAATAAAAGTGGATTTTGAAGCAGGGTGAAAATAAATGTCATGCTTCATAATTTCTTTCAAGACATCGCTATCTTTATTATTGTCACGCCTACACCTTGCTAAAAATAAGCACAGGTTAGAAGCCAGAGTCAAATTCATTTTCAGAAATGTCCTTTTCAGGTGTTCCCAAAGAATTATTTGAGGCTGATATTATGCACCACCACTATGCCAAGTTACACGCCTTCAGAAACTCAGAGGAGGCAAATCTTCTCAAGGCTTCCAGCCCAAAGGGTTCATGACATTGTCACTCACTGTGAAATGCTCTGTGAGCCTTTCATGTAGTGAAGCCCTCTCAGTGGAGGAAAGTTTCCTGATGATTAATTTTGGGGGTAAAATTGCCAGTGTTTTCATTGGATTTTCATGTGTATAAATACCTGCTGGGGAGGATGCCAGTGGGGAGTAAGGAAGAGAGAGCCAGACATTTCTGCAGTTAAAACAAGCAAAACTCCATCTGAACACAGGAAAACACTTCTTTTTTCTGAGGGTGGTCAAACACTGGTATGGGTTGCCCAGAGAGGCTGTGGAGTCTCCATCAGTGGAGATACTCAAAACCTGACTGGACGTGGTCCTGGGCAACCTGCTCTGAAAAGGTGAGGCTGGGTGAGATGGTCTCCATAGGAGACCCAATTACAAGGGGCTGAGAACCTTTCCAGCCTCATCCATTTTGGGAGTCTGCAGTTTCACACTGGACTCCAGGAGCTGCATATATCTTGCAGATGCCTCAACACATTGAAAGGGATGGTGCATTTCAGCATCCCTAAAGCTATGTTGTTGCTGTATCAGAAGGAAATTTCCCATCTACCTGGGAGTCTCCTTTCACTTGTCCATGGAAACTTTTTTTCCCTTGGAATATGCAGTATATAGACCGTAACACTTGCAGGGCTCATGTTTGAATGCACAAGTATAAAATCAGGGAGGGAAAAGAAAGTCTTGCTCAGCTGCAAGCTTTATTGAGAGCTATAGTCTCCTGCAGTGATCAATGAAAGTAGAGGGAGGCCTCTTCCTGTTACGAATTACCAGGTCAAACCCTTCATCTGTAAAGACTAAAGCTGTTGAGAGAACCTGCAGAGGTTATATTAGAGTTATGGATTGAAATCCCTTGTGTGACAGCTTGATACCTTTAGGTTTACAGAGGCAGCTAATTTATTACATCAGGATTACATTCCTTTGAATGCTCTTTGTGATCCAACTGTTGAGTTGTAGTACAAACGCATGCTATAAAACCTTGTATGAAAGATCTTAGCTCATTTAAGTGCTCTCTTGGTAGTTTCTCTATCTTTTAGGGAAGATAGATTGCTGTATGTATGTGGAGACTTTTGTTTTTGATGTGCCCTTGCTATACTTTTGTTACAGGCTTTATTATGGTTTTATACGTGATGCGATAAAATAAAGTTTAATCAGCCTAAAAGGAAAATGAAGGCTACAGAAATAGTGTTTACTGGTACCTCCTTTGTGGGTTCACGCCTGCGGCTCTGGAGTACTGCCATGTTCAGCAGCCCCAGGGGACTGTTCCCAGCCCAGAGGATGCTTGTACAATGCCAGGGCTGTGGGGACGTAGAGAGCGGCCCCTGTGATGCAGAGGGTGGTTTGGAAATGCCTAGGGAGCTCTCCCTTCTTTAGCCTTAGCATTCATCTTCTCGGCCCCAGCTAAGCTGCTCTCTCTGGAGCATTTACAGCAGCCTTACTTCAGCCCTAGAGGTTCTCCTCCCTGGACTGCAGTCCAGGGGGCTGCACCCACCTCCCTGCCCTGGGCGAGCAGTAGCACTAATCCCTTAAGCCCCACACTGCAATGGTAGCTTCTGCATTTTCACACACACAGCCCTCGCTTCAGGTCGTCTGAACCTTGACACGTATGACAGGCCTTCAAAACAAGCCTTCACATAACATTATCAGGCAACTCGCGTGAATAATTTTTTTTTTTTTTTGAGGAGAATCTGATGTATGAGGACTACTAATAAGGAGAAATGAAGACAGACACAGGGAAATGAGGGGGGCATCAGAGAGAGAGAGACTAGGGGAGGAGGATGGCTCCAAAGAAAACCTATGCCACCCACGCTGCCAAATTGCTTGTTTTAAGAAGAGGCTGGAGCTTAGAATGCATGAAACGTAATACTCCTGTCCACCTCAATAAACTCAAATAAACAAAGTTGGAGGGAGTTCAGCATGCAGCAAGCCCCCCAGATTGTCTGAAAATTAAGCATGGGTGGAAGAGCCCAGAAAGACAGAATTGATCAGAGCAGACTGAGCTTAAATAAGAGTGTCTGAGTGGAGATGCGATGGCTGCAGGTACACAACAGGAAGCAGTTAAAAAGGTCAGGGATGGAGTATCACTGTTAATGAGTGAGGACAGAACAAGGAATAATGGGCTCAGTGTGCAGCTGGACTCAAGACGTGACAATGAAAATGGCACCGTATCCAGGAGTTCTCTTTTTTTTGTTCGTGATGTTCAAATGACTTTCACAGGCAAACCACTGCACTGCAGGCTTCAGCAGCGAGCTCATGCAGTCCTTCTTTCTTGTCTGGCAGGATGTATATGCATCAGAGAATCCCTTTGCAGGGGAACTTCCCTACTTTTCTCCTTTTGCTGGCACACTGGAGCTGCAAGAGGGCCCAACATAGTGAAGGGCCATGCACCTGAGATGCCCAACGTAGTGAAGAAGCACGTAGCTGAGATGCCTCAGGGGAGAGGGGGTGCCCTCTTCCCCAAATCAACACATCACAGGGGTGTAGCAGAGCAAAATTGCAGAGGCTGTGGTAAGAAGAAAAGCCCTGGTATGATCAGCAAACTGGTGTATAGTACCTGTGGAGGACTAGAAGCAACTGCCAGTCCTCAAGGAGGTGGCAGAATCTGGGATGGGAAACACTACTTTTGTCAGGCTTATCCATTCATGCATTTCAGCATTACTTTCAGGAATGCATTACTGTGGTGGGTTGACTTTAGTTGGATGCCAGGTGCCCACCAAGCTGCTCTGTCACTCCCCTCCTCAGCAGGACAGGGTGGGGAGAAAACAAGATGGAAAAAAACTCAGGGGTCACGATAAAGGCAGTTCAATAAAGCAAAAGGGAAGGCTGCATGCAGAAGTAAAGGAAAACAAAAGATTTATTCTCTACTTCCCATCAGCAGGAGATGTCCAGCTCCTTCCTGGGAAGCAGGGCTTCAGCAGGCGTAGCAGTTGCTCTGGAAGACAAATGTCGTAATAATGAATGTCCCCTTCCTCCTCCTTTCCCTTAGCTTTTATTGCTGAGCAGACATCATATGGTATGGAATATCCCTTTGGTCAGTTTGGGTCAGCTGTCCTGGCAGTGCCCCTTCCCAAGATCTTGCCCACCCCCAGCCTACTAGGGTTGGAGAGACAGCCTTGATGCTGTGTGAGCGTTGCTCAGCAGTAGCCAAAGCGCTGGTGTGTTACCAACTCCTTTATAGATACCAATACAAAGCACAGCACTGTGAGGGCTCTTATACGGAAAATTAACCCCACCTCAGCCAGACCCAAGACAATTACTTACATCTCTTTTTTCTGATTGTGAAAATTAACCTTTTCTGTCTTTAAAAGAACTGTTCCTTCTTGGGAGGGTATTCTTACTTGCTAATACTTCCCAGTAAGGTTGTATCTGGTCCTTATTTTAAGTCATTCTCAGGAGTGCTGGATCAGACAAACTACCTTCTGCAAAGCATGACTAAGCTATGTATCTTGTTGAAATTTGATTTAGACTGTAAAGTTATCTTGAGGAAAACTAGACCTTTAACAAAGGACAGGAGAGCTTGAAAAAGAGGGTATAAGAAAAGATATTTTCATTTTGACCTTGCCTTAGATTGTCCTGCACTGCACATCCACAAAAAATTCAGGGTATGGTTTCAGGTGGGAAACATGACTGAGCGGGGAACCCTTTTCTGGCATGTATATGTGGTTTGCTTACCTGGATTAGAAGCAAGGACACTACTAAAGAGGTCCATTAATGGATGTGCAAACAGCAAAGGCTTGCTACTAGTAGATGCTTGTGTTTTCACTGCAAAGGTTTAGTGGGCACTGTGTGTTGGACAGGACCTTGAGTAAAGGTAGGCAGTCAGGTCCTGGTGGGCCAGGCCTTTTGGCAATGGCATAAATGGAGCTGCACAAACTTTCATCCTGGCTGAGCAGCCCATGGACACAGGGCATGGACATGGACATGCCCATGGACACAGGCTGAACCCCTGGTAGCTCCATCACAGCCAGGGGGATTGCAGCAGAAAGGTGATACAGCCTTGAGAAGGAGCTCCCATGGGCCTGGGGCGAGGACTGAAAGACAAGGCAGATAAAAGTATCAGGCATTTAATGAAAACCAAGACACACTAGGGAAGAGATTCTGGCAAAGCTCCACTAAAGCTGCCACTAGAAGGATGAGGAACGTGATCAGACTCAGGTAAAGATCAGGGAATGAGTGATATGCCCCTGGGAGAGGAAATACTAATTTCTGAATGACTCAGTCTGTAATATTGTTGCCCATGGCTGCTCCATTTCCTCAAACAACAGTTTGCATTTATGCAGTGCATTTAAAATCAGCTTTATGCAGAAATTATTTTATCAGACGCCAAAAGGCAAAAAGATATACCTAAAATGTTTCTACAGGGTGAGTCATCTGCCTGTAAGGCTATAGCAGGATAACCACGTCAACATGACCATTTGATATCTGAAGGTGTTATTGATTCATAAGCTTGTTTCACATCCTAGAAGTTGGCTGTACAGTCTCCAGTATCTCCTGGCCTGGAATGAAGAAAGTGCAGAACAGAGAGAGCAATCATGATCCAGGCATGAATCCCAGTGTTATTTAAATATTCCTATTCATTGAAATTAGGGCTCCACCTAAACGATGACCATGACACTTGTGGTTGTCTCAGCATTTGAAGACACACCTCCTGAAATGAGAGCAGAGTTGCACTTTTCAGTGAGTTGTGAAATCTTGTACAGACCTGTAAAAAGAGGAATAATACTGTTTATGCAAATTTTACATACTGATTTGCTCATTATGGACTGTCAACTGTGAAAGTATGCAAAAGGGACAGATTATAATTCCGTTATCATCTAAGAACTAAACTCTTAAATCTCTTTTGCCAAAAAATGCGAATGTACAAAAACTAATGACTTGCAGAAACAGTGAAAGGATGCCACAGAATTTTCCACTGTTTTTTATGTAGATCACTTGATTGTGACAGTAAATTTAAAATTGACCTTCCTATATTCACCACAGCTCGAACCACACATCTCAGCACCACCAAAACTTCAAAATTACAGAAGGGAGTTAATTTTGTCAGTACTTGAACATGTGGAAACATTAAGGCATGTCCAGCCGAAAGGCTGTTAAATGTTTTCTCTCAGGCATGGTTTTAGGTGAAGCTTACTCACTGCAATATTGAGTTCTTCAAAGATTTTCTTCCTTCCCTAAGCACGTACAAAACAATAGGGATGATGGACAGATACTTCATTACTGAGTGCTATTAGCTTTTTCACAATATCCTGAGTGCATTCCTGTTACCATGTTAAATTTAGAAAAAAAACCTGATCGTATATGCTGGAATTTGACATGAAAATTAAGTTGAATCAAAGATATTGGAAAAATATTCATTTAATGAGGCCTATATTAGCTCTCAAATACTGACTTTACATTTTCATTTCAACAATGTTCATATGTTTCAGGAATCTTTCGGTTAGAAGTGATTTGATATTTTTATCTTCAGCTCCTGGCTGTCTCCACTTCTTAGAACTAATAGAAGTTCCTGCTTTCATTTCTGCTTGAAATTCAACAATGGAGAGAGCTTTTTGTGTGTGTGTTAACAGACTTGGACAGATTATATAAACCTGCTAAATATTGATTCTGCAATTGCTGAGTGTCAAATTAATTTGAATTATCCCTTTAAAGAGCTTAAGCACTGATTGAATATACTAAATGCCATTTTAAATAATAAATTGATGCTTTGGATAATTATATATATTAATATAACTGCATATTTTATGATGGTAGAAAAGCATACATGGCGGTAAAAATGCACGCTGTTAAGAGTAACGGTTTGGCTTTTAATTTTAAGAGGTGTTCCTCATTTCCACCCTAGAGACATAACGATGTTACTAGTGAATGATCGATTTAAGATTTTGGGCAAGGAGAGAGATAGGAAGTCCAAGCCCTCATTCAGCTCTCAGCTGCAGGGGTGTAGCTCTCCCCACCTCTGCCCTGGCCCCTCTTCATGAAGGTCCCCACTGCTGCAGAGGGTTACTCGGCTGAACCTTTGAACCCTTCAAGGGATAATTCAAATTAATTTAATTTGTCCTTTGAAGGACAGGGTCTTTTCTATAAAACAGTAAGAAACACTGCCACAATTACATTTTACTGATGCAAAAACGTACATTTTACTGAAGAGCTGCATAAAAATGCCTTGAGTAGCTGGGCTGAGGTAGATCCAGTTGCCCTTGATGTGAGCCACTGGAGCTGGCTGCTCCAGCCTGTGGGGCAGCAGGGATGCTGGGATGCACCTTACAGCCGAGCTGAGCTGAAGAGCACAGCTGGCACCTTTGGGCATGGGGTCAGCCTTTGCTTTCCAGTGCAAGGGCATGACTGCTGCATTTCCAAGTGCACTGTTTGCACATGTTGGCACTCGTATGCGTTTATCAGGCAAAATGGGCTAGAACTGCCCAGAGACTGACATCTCCCCAGTCTACACAGATGGCGTAGTGCTGGTATGATGGGAACTGCGTCAGCTCACAGGTCTCAGCGGGTCCTGGTTCTGGCTGGCCCTACGCCAGCCATGCATGACAGGGACTTCCAACAGACCCTAAAACCCTTGCGCTCTGTGCAAGAGACATGATGCTTCTCAGTGAGTGATCTTGCAGTTGGGAAAACTAGGAGTAGCTGATGACAGGAGCAGTCTGAATTATTTTCTTGGTAGCTCTGTAACAAAGCTCAGGGCAAGGAGTTAACGTGAATGCTCTCTGATGGACACTTATTCAAGCCAGTGGAGCTATGTCTTCTTACTGGTATTGTCCCCCTGAAGAGCTATTCCTCTTTTGTGGTCGTAATGTGCACTTGTACAATGGTTTCTGTCTGATGCTGAGATCTTTGTGCTCTTTAAAATTCTCAAGGGGGTCTTTAATAAGCAGGAGCAAATGACAAATGTTCTTCTGACCTGACTTGTCAGCTGTGTTGGTAAGTCAGGAGAAGGGCTGTGATATGTTTCTGCCACTGGAGTTTACCCACTGGCTTTTCTGCCTCATGCAGAGGTGCTGGGACGTCAGCACACTGGCTGGTCTGGCAAACAGCAGTGATGCTCTGGCCTGAACCAATGTGCTGGTACAGAATGTCCTGTCAACATGGAGTGGAGGGGATGGATTTAGATTATATGGAAATCTTCCCAAAAATACACCTTCTTTTTGTGCGTTTTTCTAGCTTTTGCTTCTATGCTCTTCCATTTCTAGCCCTCATCTCCACCCAGTGCCTGTTTTTCTATCTACCTACTATAAAATTCTTCCTTAAGTAAATACAAAGATTTAATGAAGTGATATCTCAGAGTAGTTCCTTTCCCTTTGAAGCCACACTGGAGTTTTCTTACGCAAACCATATTATCAGGACAAATAATATTCTTCTGACTCTTTCACATATGATATGTTGAAACAATACCAAGTTCATGGTATGTAAGATGCCCCTTAGAGTCAGTACTGGAGTCAAGTGAAGGAGGTATAATAAATTATTCAGTGTGGTTCAGATTTGCTCATGCAAGTGAGTGAGCTCAGAGCTCTTGATCCAAGGCTCTGAAGCGCAGCAGCAGCCAGAAGTTCTGCTGCCAGCTTTTCGCTCAGAAAATCACCTTGTTGTTCCTGCCTGTATTCAACGTTGCATATAATGTGCACTGGCTGGCAATAAAACGCTGCATGCAAGGCTAGAAATAGAGCACCATGTGCACTAAAGTGCTTACTGAGCACTTTGAGGAGCTTTTACGTTCCTGCCTTTTAGAGACTGTCTGTGGGAACTGGGTGTTCAGTTCCTATGTTTCGTCTCCAGAGATGGGGGAGGACCCTTGCAAAGTCTTATACTTATTCTTGCTAAAGCTGTCTTAGCTGCTTTTCCAAGTGATAGACTCTGGGAGAAGAAAAAAATAGGTCTGCTGCTCTCAGTAGAGATAAGGACACCGGCAGTGAGTGGACACCTCTTTCCCGGAGTCCAGGCTTGAAGGAAATGCAAATCTCCTATAGTATAACCAGGTGTCTCAGGGAGACAAGGTCAGGAATGGTGCACAGGTGGCTGGCAAGGAATGAGCAATTTACCAGTCCCTAATTAGAGTTTCGAGTAGAGGAAAAATTAAGGTTCTCCCATATGGATTCCGAGGAAGCTGGTTAGCAGAGTGTGAAAGATGGAGGAGGATTTTGAAGTCAAATCATGGATTCAGTAGAAAGTTGCTTAATTTTTACTGTATTACAGTTACTTCTCTTTGCTTACTCTTGCTAAAGAGTGAAGAGACATCCTTTGATTTGATTAGAAGAGGCAGCCATTTTCAGGAGCGCTCTGATGAAGCCCTCCAAGAGCAGGGGCCTGAAGTATCTGGAGCTCAATGGCTGGCAACTGGAGACACCAGCTCAGATGAGGAGAAAAATTAGATATGGTGCAATGGACACTCAAACACAGTAAAGCCATCATAAGTTCTCAAATCTCACACTTACAGCCTTTACAGTGACTTTAACCACTGCTCAATGGTAGTTGAGCAGCTATATCTCTTCTGAAGATGAGGGCCAAAGTTTTTATTACGTTTCTACCACCTCTTGCGGATGACATTCTGATTTAATTCCAGTCTCATTCCAATTTAAGAGTCAGAGAATCACAGCTGTAACTGCTGACATTTACTCTTCTCTGCAGAGAGGCCAAGTACAAGGACCTAATTCAGCATAGAAGTTAAGTCCAAAGTTTGTCTTCTACTGAAGTTTGCCGAGCCTCGAGACAAATATGTGCATGTGAGAAGGGGTGCGTTCAAGTGTGTGTTTAATCATGAACCAGCATAGGATGAACACTTGACTTCCCACCCCAGGTTAGCTGGTCCGAGGCATGCTGGTTTGGTAATGCTGAGAAACATACAGCAGCTTGACCCCCTCTGTAGAAAAGAAGGCATCTTCAGTCTCCAGGGGTGGTGCCTCAGTACTTTTTGTAACATTTAAATCATTTTAAAAGGTCTTTAAGAATTTGCAGTAAGCCCTTGAATTCTTCCACAGGCCACAAATTAATTAGCTTGCTCCTTAAATTCCAGCAAGCTAAGTGGAAATGCTTCAGAGGTTCCTTCCCTGGAAAATGTAAAACATCCTTTGATTAACTCCCCACTTCATGATAATGAAGGCCTGGATATTTTTAAAGAGCTTGATATGATTTTTAAATTTGTTTAAGTGTCAGAGTAGGCTTCCAGTCAGAGTGTTAGAGATTAAACCCAAAGTTAGAGGGAAAGAATTTAGTTGGTCACCAACAAAGGGAGACCTTTCTGCCATGAGGGAAGGAGCATCCCTCTCTGCCTGCTGACTGAGGCAGCCTGAAAAAAAAAAAGCAACGTATTACTTCAAGTTGCAGATGGAGATGAACGAAAGGCTGGGTGCCCGATATCGACTCCCCGTGTTAGCTGTCAGTTCTCACGCCCATCTGTGTTTATCATGAGTCTGGAGGATGAACCATAACTCATCACAGCTGTAAAGGTGTTCGAGAGAGACTTGTGAACTCTCCCTCTGGACCAGGCTACATACATGCCCCACCAAAGCACAGCTTGTGTTGACTGGCTGGCCAGTCATCTCTCTTTCTTGCAGTAATCTCTGGAGATTTGGATGTCCTGCTGCCTCCTCCTTGGGTTGCCTTTCCCTTAGTGCATGAACACTTGTCCATCCTTCCCAACTGCTCTCACTTCCTCAAAGATAGCACTGTATTTCCTCTCTTTGGTGCTCATTTCTAAAGTATGTCCTGCTTCCTGAATACTCTGGCTGGCAGATTTGAAGTGAGATCTCCTTACAGAAGACAGTAAACGAAAAATTGCTTAGGTAGCTGCTAAACGGAAAGCTCAGGTGAAACCTCAAGGGATTGAGAGAAGCCCATTCTCTCACTGTAGCCTTTCGGAGCTGCTGAAAACCATGAGCTGGCCAGACCCAGAGCAAAGAAATCATACTGTCATCTACCTGGAGATAAAACAGTCAGAGGGGAGGTGGGATTTCTTGCAGGTCTAGTTCCAGCTGAGTGTCTGAGGTAGGTTAGTTGCCAGCTCCTGGGAGGAGGTCCTTTGGGGCTTAGACCATAGAGCCGCAGAAATGGAGAAATCAGATGCTCCCCCAGTCCTGATGCTGAAACCTCCTCAGACAAGGCCTTGGAAGAGCTCTGTGAGGGTGCATTGCAGTAAGGAATTGCCAGCAGGTGCAGATCTGGTGTATCTGTGCCAAAATACACAGCTTCACTGTGAGACAGGCAGCTGAGAGCCGTATCTGGTCCTTGAGCCAGGGAGTGGCTTCACGCAAGATCTGGAGGAGCTGGCACAGCCGGCACAGTTTAAAAATCAACTTTTCCCCATTACAGCACAGAATTCCCTGTTCTTGGATCCTCTCTGCAGTGATGGTCAGACTTAAAAACTGATATCCCAGGTCCTGAGGTTCCTGGTTCACTTTCACTAAATTCTGGACAAGAAAACACTCTCACTGAGTTAACTGACATTTTTGCTCTGTAAATCCTGAAATCCTTCATGACTGAGAAATATTACACCTCCAAACCTGTGGTATTTATTTTGTGCCAGTGCTGGTAAGCTCTGACTGTAGATGATGCTACAGAGCTAGGTGCTGTGACATTCTGACCATTATTTCACTAGTTGAACTTGTGAAATAATGGATTACCCTATAGTCCCTGAAGTGCTTAACATTTCTGCTGCCCCACAGGATCCAAATTTACAGTGCCCCTGGGACATGAGAGCGCTCATGTCTGCTGTCTAAGATGAGGTTGCCTCCCAGCCCATCACACTGTTCACCTCTCAGTAGGGTCCTGGGTGAGATGTCCCCTCTCTCCTCCCTGCCCTTTTCTACTTGATCTTCACCCTAGATCCTACTTTTTTCTGTGCCTGCAGCTGCAGAGAAGGATCACACCCACATTTGTGCCAACTCACTGAAATGTGCTGTATTTGCCTCAGGTTCCCAACCTTGGCAAAACTTTTCGAACAATGGGTGGACCCTCAACGGTAAATTTTAGCTGCCTGTCAATAACCTTGCTTTAGTTACGTAGTTTAATTTGGGCAAGGCAAATCTTGGCCTTGGTTTGTTAACCGTTTATGAATTCTTGCACTCTGTGTAGAGTGCAAAAACCTCTACAAACTCTACTGCTGGTGGTATCCTTAATGTACAAGTTGCTGAAGTACAGTTGATAAAAAGGCTGTGTTTTTGTGTCATTTTCTACTCAACACGAAGTCTCATTCCTGTAGTGGGATGATTTGGTTGAGTAAAGCAGCTAAACAACTAAACTTAACTAAAGAGGCTTTCTATTTAATTCATATGTTGCAGAATTAACAATTTACTGATAATCTGGCTCATAAGAAAACTTTTCTACCTGATCCTTTTTAATAGTTACGTAACACTTGATTTTGTTTTCCAGAGAAAGCAAAGTATGCAGCTGCCAAAGGTGAAAGATCTGGGCAGAAGACAGTTTAGGGGAAATATGAGAATGTAATAAACTGAAGCTTTATGAATTAGAGGGTAAACAGAACAATTACTTGGGCAGCAGGTCATGAAAGTCTAGGGAAAATGACCAGCCCAGCAAAACACTTTATTGCCACAGGTTGGTTGTTTCCATGTTAGAACTATTTAAATGTTTCCATCCATTTTGCAAGTAAAAATAATGTAAAAATTTTTTCATAATCGCAGGTCAAAATGTACTACTTTATTTTTCCTTCAGTGGAGACATTGTGGAAAGTTACGAAGTAGAAGACATTGCTATGCTGCTGAAGGAGAACCGAGTTCCTCTCCCTCTAATGACAGTTTTGCACTCTAAAGCGCCTGTATTTCTGGATCAGCATACTGCTCCTCTTACTTAGGTTGTAACATAAGGCAGGATACAGATTGTGTATTTCGATGAGCGTAGTAGTATTTAAGGAGATAACAAAAGCCAAAGTAGCTGAAAGCAAACTACTCAACCTTTTTATAAAGGGAAAACTTGCAAAGCAAGTGTGCTACAAGGAAAGGCAGCTCAGAAAGTAGGTTAGGGTACCCAAGAGACAATTTAAATGAGCTAGTAAGGAAAAGCAGATCTGGGACTATTGTAAGACATTCCTCTCTGTTAATATTGTAGAAATGAGTAAATCCAAGGGTAAAAAAAAAAAAAGAAAAATTACATTTCATATATACTGTTGCATGTTGTGCTGATTTCTTAAGAATGAATCATCTATATCTAAACTCTGTGGGAAAAGAGGATGCCAGGAGGAGACTAACATTTGTGCACCACTATAATAATGTTATGGCAAAATTTATGAGGGAAGACTGGGTTTTGTCTTCCATGATTAAATGCAGGGGAGCACTTGGGGGTCTTTGCTTTTGTTGTGCACAGTGTGTATCCCTGCTAAACTGTTACCATTGCTGTCAAGAAGCAAAAATAAAAGCCTGCCCTGACTGGGATGCCACTGTTTAGCAAGATATACAACTGGAGTTAACATGGCTACGTGGGAGGCTGAAGGACAGGAAAGAATCGCGACACAAGTGAGGGGAGGAACACGAATGGTGGCACATGGGCTGGGAAAGGCTCTTGCTAAGGCTGCTCTGAGCACCATACCTGCGGCTTCTATAGGAGCTCACTAGGTGCAAATAGTGATCAAAAATCAAAAAGTGAACCACTGCCAAAAGTAAGCCATCAGTTTTGACTCTTGCTAGCCAAAGGCAAATCTTTATGCCTGGGGCTGCAGCCAGCCCCTGCTGCAGCTTCTGTGTCTCTGAGCACCTCTGGGGGTCTGGTGTTCTGGATGCTGTCATTCAGCCATCCCAAGAGGAGTCCACAATAGGGTCAAGCCTCAAATTTTTTCACTTGGCAAGCTGGTAACCTTCTTTCCTAATGTAGAAAGGATCCTCCATTTTAAACACACTAAATTACTGACAGGCAGAGTATCCAGTGGTCCTAGAGCAGCTTTTATGCCTTTGTTCAGTTACGCTCCAGTTGTCCTTTCAGCTGAAAACTTGCCATAGGGGAAAACACCACTTATGCCCTGTCCTTATACCTTCCTAACATCCCCAGGTGGACAACGCAGTTTAAAAAAACGCCTCACTATTACCTTCTATCTTCTTTATGACATGGGTCAACACCTGAAAATAAGATCTTATTTGTTGGTAAAATGAGAAACCTTTGTGTGAAGTCAAACATTTCTGTAGCAGCTTGTAACTACACTTATTTCATTTGGGATTAAATTCTGCAATTTCTGAAGCAGTAACTGTGAATGCTGGTGAATCTCATGCAGCAGAACTGCAATTCTGACCCCGTTATAGTCTATGGTAAAACTCCCAACTCAGCTGGAGTCAGTATTACAACATGGGAACAAGAACAACACACAGATTTTTATCCAGATGTTCCCAGTTTTAACTTTCTGGTGATACGACTAGAGCAAAAAAAAAGGCTGCATGTATGCAAGCTTGCTTGAAAATATTTATCTTGATATAGAAAACAGAATTCCAAAATTCAAATAAAAATCTCGAGGAAAAGAAGGGATTAAAAGCAGAGGAGAAACCCTGTCCAGCAGCGGCAAATGAAAACAATCAGCCTGATCTTTCATCCCTCAGGATTTCTGGAATCGAGTGCTATTTATATTTCTACCTTTTGGAAGAGAAGAAAAAACAAGCAATTTTGTGTGCACAGGTACTGATGAGGCCTGTTTTCCAGTGGATTTGTCTGCCAGTCGACCACCGGCCCAGTGGACGTCTTCTTCCTAGGGAACAGGGGGTCTTCATAAAATGGCTCATGTAGCTGGCGTTAACATGTGAGCTTGGGCTACAGCTTTTCCATTTGTCAAGGCACTTACAGTATGCTTTCTCTCCCCATTACTCACTCAACCCATGTGCTCATGAAGCTTGAAGAACTTGATTATCTCTGAGTTTTCTTCTTCTTCTGTCAACTTCTGGCTGGGATGAGCTGAAGGGTTCAGAAGTTATTAGGAGGAGACGAGGAGACAGTGTGGCTGCGTTAAGCCTCGTTCCCATAGAAACATGTCTAAAAAGTGTATTCACCATCAAATGGCAGGAAGGGAGAGCTGCAGGGGGCAGCTCACTGTTCCCAGGAGCTTGGCCGCGGGCAGGGGGACATGAGGCAGCTGTCTGCTTTGCATCTTCGCATGCTCCATCCTGTGGGCTCTCAGCAGGGCATGGACAGGCACCAGGGAGGAAGATGCTCCCCCGGTTGCCTTGCTCTGGCTGCTGGTCCTAGGTGAGGTGGGGACCCTGTTTTGGAAAAGGAACTGCATGCCTGCACCCAGGGAAGGCACGTTTTCAACACAGCCTCCCAGAAAGCCAGGCAGCGGGCAAAGAGATCAGAAAACTCCTGAGAAAAACGTGTTCTCAGCTGGATTCAGAGAAGAGGGAAAGACAGACTTTTCCTCAAGGCTCAGAGGGACTGCACAGGGCTCACTGCAAAATAGGAGCCTCGTTGAACTGTTTGAAGGTTAGCTCAGAGGCTGGGATCTGCCTTGTGAGGCCATGGATGGCAAGGAAGAGATCTGCTTCCATCTTATCTGGATGGCAAGGAAGAGATCTGCTTCCATCTTATCTGGAATAGTTGAGATTCTCTACATAAAAAGATTATTTTGCATGTAAAACATAGCCTTAGAGAGTTGAGACTCTCTTGGTGTTTTTGAGTGTTCATGTTAGACCCACCTCTCAGTCTGCACTGGTTTGTGGTGAACCAGCTGGTGAACCAGTGGTGAACCACGGGCATGGTGGTTTGCCATCGTGGGTTTGTGCTATAACACAAAGATGCACAGCAGCAGAGATGGGCTGCGTGAGCTGAGAGAGGGAGTGAATTGCCTCAGGGACAAGGACTCTCTATTCCTAGTACACACATTCTACACGGGTGTCCTGTGATTCTTGTGTCCTTCACTGGGAACCGGGGGACTTTTCTCACGGTTTATTGAGGAACACCAGGTAAAAGTTGGCCAGAATGAACAGGGTTTCTGGAAATTTGAGCTGAACTTGCATATTTCTTCAATATATCTTTGTAGTAAATGGTATTCCAGTGTCCAAGTTATCACATTGTACGGGGCAGCATGCTGCAGCATTACAGAGCAACTTTTGCACCCAAGGTCCTACATTGTTTCTCCAAGCCAAGCAAAACACATCCTAAAGAATCTTGACTTGTTCTGCACACTAAGGGTGTCCCTTGAACTCCTGACCAGCTGCTGGGTCACCGAGCTGAGCGACCACACGATGATGAGCTGTTGAAGATGCAGGTTGTCGATTCAGTGGACCAGACGCTACTGGATGTGCATGAAAGGTACTTTCTGAAAACCTGTGTAAGGTCTTCCCTGAGCCATTTAGTAATGGGCATGGAGAAGAAAGGGAAACAAAAGCCAGACAAAATCTCCATGAAGAACACCACTTTTTGGACTTACTCCATTACTTTTGCTGAATATCTCTTTCCAAGTAGTTACTAAACCCTTCTGGGACCACATCCTGCTCGGTAGAGCTCCTCTTTTTGACATCTTCAGCAGAATTTCAGCCCTTAAGTGGACTGCACTTAATATAAATTGACATTTCTGTATAAATCTAAGTTGACATTCCTGTATAGGAATGCCTACAGTGGTCATCTGAGCTCCTTTTCAAAACAATCATTGTTCTTAAAGAACAGAGCAACTGAAGCCTGGGAAATATGGAAAAGAGATGTAGAAGAATAATTAAAATGATAATAGGAAGTCATACCAACCCAGTTCATGGCTTGAAGTGACCCTTGTTCCAATTTTGACAGTGCAGTTCTGTTAGAAATGTTCCTTTTTTCTACACTGGGATGATGTTGCAGCCTGGTGATGGTCCAAGCTGGCAGCATTGAAATGCCAGCCATTTCAACCCTCCTTAGTTGCAAGATTGCATCAAAGAAGATGAAAAATCTTCTGTATATCTATGTGGAAATGTGGCTGAGGGGTGAGCAGTTAGCATTCTGGTAAAGGCCCAATAATGCTGAGCCAATTAAAGATAATTCCAGGATATTTAGGTTCTGATTCAGTAACTGCAGGCTGAAAATAGTTTTTGCAGAAAATGAATACATTTTCTTCCTCAACTATTTGGAGTTGTTGGAGAATTTTCTTTTCTTTTTAAAACAACTTTCTTAAGCATTGATCTTTTCTTCCCTCCCTGTCACTTGAATCTGGTAACTGCATATTTATTAGGGTAAGATAAACCCTTTCTTATTTACACTGAAGTTCTTGTAACTTATTTTCTGTTGAAATCCTGAGGTTTTTTGTAACCAGCCTAAACTTGAGGAACTGATGAAGACAACCAATTTAAATGTGCTTAGAGAAGAACTGGGTCAAAAGTTTTGGCCTAAAATGCGCTGCTGCTTTTTTTTTTTAACTCATTTTCCCTTTGTTAAATCCTCTGAAACATTGGAATGGAAATCTTCAGGCTTTCACAGAATGGCATTTTGTGTGCACAATGCTTTTTTTAACGTCAACAGTTGTTTGTGGGTGTAGCTCACAGTTTTTGGAAAACTAGCTCACTCTCTTACATCAGAAAATGTCTTTAATATTACCTATGTTGAATTCAGCAAATTGCACCTTCTGTGACAATGTAGGCTGATGCGAGACCTTTCCCAGACTATACCCAATTACCTTTCTGTGCAAGGTTTGTTTAGTTCTCATTTGTCAAATGTATCTTCTCTGCCATGTCCCTGAAATTACATATATAGACATGTACCCATTTTAAAGAGTTCACACTTCTCTTTTGTTTGTCTCTTTTTTCTTCATCTCAGTATTCTGGGTTCACCCTAGAGCTCTTCACCTAATGTGTGCTCTTAGTTACCTGAATAAGTTGCTTTGCAACTGGGCATCCCTTCTAAAGATGTTACTCACTGAATTTCACTGAATTTTTAGAGTTGGAAGGGACCATAAAGATCATCTAGTCCAACTCCCCTGCTGAAGCAGGATTGCCCAGAGCATGTCAGAGCACGTTACTCAGGATTGCATCCAGACGGGTCTTGAAAATCTCCAGAGACGGGGACTCCACAGCCTCCCTGGGCAGCCTGTTCCAGGGCTCTGTCACCCTCACCGTAAAGAAGTTTCTTCTCATATTTGAGTGGAACCTCCTGTGTTCCAGCTTGTGCCCGTTGCCCCTCGTCCTCTCACTGGCAACCACTGAAAAGAGTCTGGCTCCCTCCTCCTTCAACCCACCCTTCAGATACTTATAAGCATTGATAAGGTCTCCCCTCAGCCTTCTCTTCTCCAGGCTAAAGAGTCCCAGCTCTCTCAGCCTTTCTTCGTAAGGGAGATGCTCCAATCCTTGAATCATCCTTACTGAATTTCACTGAATTTTTAGAGTTGGAAGGGACCATAAAGATCATCTATGTGTTTGGGTTTTTTTAATCTGTAAAAGAAAGATTTGTCTACACTGACTTTTCTAAATAATGCCAATCTCTTCATTGCATCCTCAATCAACCCATGACAACAAAGCTGTTCTTCCTTCATTTAGTTAGCATTTTGCAATCTACATTAGTACCGTGGCTCTTGCCTCCTGGTGTATGTGCATCCCACGTCCCCTGAAGCACAGCCCCTCAGGAAGCAGCCTGAGGTTTGCCTGTCTCTTGCTCTGGTTGGTTTTTGCTTCTGCCCAGCAGAGAGAAATGTGGTGCGCTCGGTATCCAGAGCAAGGGTATTGCTGCTGGCCATGCTTCAGAAGCAGGTCCCAAGGCAACCACTGAAAGGGAAGGGCTTGAAGGCAAAACCAGACACGAGGCAACCTTTGATGCAAAAACCAGGAGCTCCTGCTGTTGGTCTACATTTGTCTTAGAGGCTGAATTTTGCATTGCAGAGATTTTGGACCTCAAGTTTTCCCTATCAGCACAGCTGCAGCTTTAATAGCAAATCCTTTCACATAACCCTCCCCTTCTATGCAATTTAATAATGTTCAATAGCAAGAAATGAAGGACTTGGACTGTGTAAGACCTCCTTGCACTTCATTTACATGTGCCCATTGGAATTGCCTCTGAATGATCATTTAATAAAGTGCAAACCTGGATGAACAACTATCCCCACATTTACGAAGACCACGTTATACTGACAGTCTGTCATCCACACTCAAACAAGATGGGAACAAAATGTTCTCTGCTCTGCAATACAAACTTTTTGGAGAAACCACGGGGCTTCCACTGTATACTCTTTGGAGAACTAGGCCAAAGGTCAGCAAATGAAGTTTTGGGTGATGAGAAACCAGCACTGGAAACTCAAAAATGCTGCTGATACAAGTTCTATAGAAAAAACCCAAATATTTCAAATATTGATTTTTAAAACAGGGTCATTAGAAAGAAGTTTAGAATCCTTTTGTATCTTTAAAGTACTTGTGAGGAATAAATCCCCACTCTTCGCAAACTGTCACTTCAGTTTTAAAGGAAAATAACCATTCTCTAACATTTTTACAGCTGGACAATTTTGAGGTACCATTGCAGAATCTTTAACCTCTCTTAACCCCAAAATTTTGCTTTTGTGGAAATGAGAACAGGACGTAAAAGCTATAAGCATTATTTTTTTGTTGTTGTTGTTAGAAAGAGTTTAAGTTTGCTGTAGGGACAAGTTTTCCTGTTCTTTTCGTTTTCCATTTTCTTTTCTCCCTTCATAACAAATGAAGCATTTCCAGAGGCACAGAATAGGCTTAGAAAACCAAGGCTGATTTAATTAGTCCCTGTATTTGTTAGACTGTAGGTGGAGATGTAGTTTGACCAGTTTATCTCAGGGTCTTCTTGCCTTACTGTAATTGTTTGGTTTCTCGCTTTCTTATATGAAGTTAAATAAGAAGGAAAGCATTTTCTTCCTTTGCTGCCACAGTGAATAAACTCTGAGGGAAAGAGCAATAAAAGCTTCAAAGAAATAGATGGCAGAAATATCTTAGTTCTGCAAATGCATACAACACCATGTTATTATTATTCCTGAAACAAATTCAGGCACTAAATTTGTGAGGTCCAGGGATGGTGTTCCCTGACTTCTAGCAGTAAAAATTTGAAAGCGTCATAAATTATCTGATGGGAATGAGGGAAGAAAAGCGTCTTAGAGATGGGTTAGTGAGGAAATAGCAGAAAGCTATAGAAAGCTGGGGCCTGAGGGGGAAAGATAGGCCTGCAATTAGGCAGCATGTTGAGACTCCAATCTCAAATCAGTTCTTGGCTCTGTCATAGGCTTTTTTTAAGCTTGGGCAAATTACTTGGTTTCTGTCCCTCAATTTCCAATCCATAAAATGTACCCAGAATGTTTGGTAGGAATTCAAGCACTATTGTTACAGGCTCTCTGTAAAAACTGAGATATTTGGCGTTTAGGCTGAGTTTTTGACAATGCAGAAATCTTACCCAATCAGTAGCTCTTGCATTACTGTTCCTTCAAATGGTGCCAGAAAACAGCCTCATCTTTTCCTATATATTTCAGGAATTTAATTTGGATGCTTTCTCACTAGAAAGAACTAACAAAGCTTGAATTTTAAACTTCTAATTTTAGTTCATATCTATTACAAAGTCAAGGGTTTCTGTGTGGGTTTTTTTTTTCTTTTTGTTTTGTTTTTAATGGAAATTCTTCCCACTTGTCAGTGATGAAGAGAGTCAGATGCGATATGCAGCATGAAGGATGCGATAGCAGCAGCTCTCAGCACAGGCGGAGACACTCAGCTCCCCCAGTAGCTGGTTACTGCAAAGTGATTAATAAAGCACAGATAGCAACTGACTGGGACAATCGAGAGCAGGGATACAGGGTGGTAACACAGCTATGTCAAATAAAAAAAAAGAAACAAAGCAGCAGCTTTCTTGTCTTCCTTCAGGCACAGTCCCACAGGACTTTGCACTCAGGGTGTCTGTTTTTCTTCTGTAAGTAACTTGGATTAAAAGAGTCTTTGTAAAAGTCGTAATTCTTACAGTTTGCAAAGAACTGGGGTGCAAAGAGAGGGGATGGGAAAGAGGGCAAAGATTGAATCTACTGTCTGCTGAAATGGCGTGTGGTGGGTTAGGTCTGTCCATGGGACAGGAGGTTACTGTGTTATGAATTTCATTTCATACACGCATGGTAAAAATTTATTGCTAAGCATTCTCTAAGCAATAAATCTCCCAGCATCCCAGATCACCAAGGACTTGAGCTTTTCTATCCTTTCTCTGGAGCTCTTAGCATGAGTCATCTGTTAGGAACAGGTATCTGAGTCCCAGATAATTAATCTCTTGTGATTACTGTGGTGTCATTGCATCTTCATCCGTCTTCTGTTTCTCATGTGAAACAAAGCTTTGGTTATTAAAGTAGCCAGCAGAAGGGAAGAGGCTGGGGGCAACGCCAACAAGAAGCAGAGGAGTGAATTAAAGTTTTATATCTATATGTATACACATTGATATTTATCAAGCAAGTCCTTTGCCTTGGAGAAGAAAAAGGCCTGGATTAGACTTTGGTATGACGGTAACGATCATCCATCAATGATGGTAGGATGGATGCAAGAGAGGAAAGTGGACAGAAATATGTGAGCTCTAGAGAGGAGGTTTCAGGTTTCAAGGATTAACAAGGATTTCCAGCTGCTAAAATCAAGAAGAAAGCTGCTATGAAAAAGCATCATCTGCCTGCTCTGCATTTTTTCCTAATGAATTTGCTGTTACACTGAGATGTCAGGCACAGCCACCGAACTTTCCTCTCTTTTTTTTTTTTTTTTTTTTGTTTTTACTATATTTTCTATGGCTTATCACCTTTTGTACCTGAAGTTCTCTTTTTTAATCATAGGTAAAGCTTTTTTGGCCTGCGGTGTGAGCAGCTGACAGGGAGTAATGGGATAAGAGGGACTAGAAGTCCCACTGACAGGTCTAGGATAAACATTTATGGCACAGCACAGCTGCCTGCAGTTGCCAGAGCTGACGACGATAAACCCAACGATCCCTTCTGCCCTGTGTTCCTGATAGTGAGTTACAAAAGCTAGGAACTGATGTCCTTGTCCTCCTGCTCCTGGGAAAGTAACAACAGCAGCTGAAGAGTAGACTGAACAAAGAAGTTCTATGAAGAAACAGGAGCTGCAAATTGTTGGCCATGCTATCAAAGTGAGGACTAGTCTGGGTATAATAGTTGTGCACTTGTTGCCATTTTAGAGCATTGCTATTCTTTGTCATCCAGTCTTACCTAGAAAAAACTGCTGATGGAGTTCAGCTCTAGTTTGTGCCAGTGACTTTGTAGTCACTACTCAAGAGATGATCTGCTGGCTTCAGTTTCCTCATGTAATGAAATGTGAGGCAAATATTGGAGAGGAAACTCTTGCACAAGGAGATGAAGTGAGTCACTTGTGGTCGTGCTATCAGTCAGCTGCAGAGCTGGAAACAGCACTCAGCTCCTGAGGGTCCCACCAAGGCAGCTCAGTCATGTTCCTAGCTTGAATTGACTGATTTTAACTATAAGTTCCAGCTGGAAAAAAGAAACGGTTGGTTGTATCCTGTTGTGCTTCTTGGGATGGTGACAACTTGGCCGGGCTGAGGGCAATGTCCTTCTAATGCAAAGTTTGAGGGTGTCATCCTTCGGTGGCTTAAAATTGTTTTCCTGTTAAGGGGTATGCTGTGTGTTCCACATGTTTCTGGCTGAATGTAGCCAGAGAGACCCATCTTATTAGCATTTCTACCCACAAACATCTTTAGTCTTTATGCAGAAATGGGAACTATTTTAAAAACAGGCTGTGAATACAGATTCAATGATGTTGTTATAATTACTGTACCAGACAAGATGGCTCATTTTAGGAAGGGAAAAGTAGTTACAAATACAGCATCTCATAAAAGAGACTTTAATTAAGTCAAGAGGCAAAATATAATAACAGTCTTTTTAATGTAGACATGCTCTATCAAAGATCCCTGGACTGACAGGAAGATTAAGCTGGTTATGGTTTCTACGTCAGCAAAACTGTTGAATTCAGCACTTACCAAAATAAAGCCTGGATCATAAAATAGGCAAGTTCCCATATAGCAAACTATGGAAAGTTTTCAGGATTATTTTTCTTTTAATTTGGATGAAACAGTTTTATTCACAGTGAATGGTTTAATATCATATGCATTTGTATAACGAGAGACTGAAGATCCTTAAATTAATGAAAATTGCACAGATTCTACCTCAGTTCTTCTCAATACAATTAAACGCTGGGCACATCTATTCATATAAACAGTGCTATTCATATGTGTAGTGTTCCCAATAAAGCACTGCCAGTCCTGGCAGCAGCTTCAATGGCTTTTCCCATGTCCCTCAGGAGTCCTTTGGTGGTGGTGCTCCAACTGTGGTGGTGGTGGTGCTCCATCCTGTGAAGCTCCCAACTGAAACTCTCAATGACCTTCCCAAAGCTCCCCAGCCCTTGTGCCTCCCTGGAGGTGACTCTGCTTCCTGCCCCAGCTTGTCCATGTTTGCACTCTTTTCCCACTCTGCGTTGCTACTTATTCTCCATCCCTGCAAGGTGGCAGGACTTCTCTTTAGTTTGGGCTTGGGATGTAGGAATAATTCCAGTGGAAGCAAGTTAGGCATTTTTCATATCCTTATTCTCTGAATAGGAAACAGCTTCCTTGTGTGATTTAGAAAGTCAGACTGTGTTGGCTTGATCCCTAGCACTGCCTTTCAAGTGGAAGGTCCACCTGGGGTGGCTCCTGGATGTCCCTCCTGCTTCCATGCTGTGGATAAAGCCCTGGGTTTGGCTACTGCCAGCAGCAGATGGGGCTCTCAGATGACTCTCTCAGGGACTAACTCTGAAGTTTGTACTCCAGGAAGGAAAGGGTGAACTTTTCTGACAAAATAAGCATCAAGTACCTCTTGCAATGTGGACTTGTGCTGTCAAGTCCTTAAGACTTTGGACTAAAATCAGAGGCATCAGTTCCTACCTTTGCTATAGACTCTTTTTTCAAGTCAGGTAGGTCCATGTCAATAAAGATAAATTTAGGAGCCTGACTCCACTTGGAATGTTATTTATTCATGGTTAGCTTCAGTGTGACTTAAGCGCTTGGATCTAGATCTTCTCTGTTTATAAGATGGGGATCCTTTGCGTCTTATTTGCTAAAGCTAGTAAGTGTGTTCCCCAAAGAGCTAACTCTGTGCATGTGAAACAATTTGTATAATAGAACACTGCTACAGAAATGCTATTAATTATTAGTGAAATTCTGGCACAGAAGTGGTAAATGAGAGTTGAGAATCACTATCTGCTTATACAACTTCATTGGGACTTTAAAATGGGGAGCAAAGCAAGAATGCGGTGCTATAGACTAGCTATAGGCTGTTAATTCCTGGTAATTTTATTTATAATGGTTCTTTTGAATGAAAGGTATTTTGTGAATGTTATTTGAAATCACTCAATACTTCAGAGCTACCCTGCTATTGCTGACTGTCATTACCGGGAAAAAACAGGCTTTTTGGAATTCAAATGAGATGCAGAGAGCATCATTCACTGGCCTGACTCCACTTTTGTTGGCAATCTATCAAATACACTGCCAGTGGGAGTCCGATTCTCTAAGATGAAGAACAGTCAAATCCACTGGCCCCACCGCACCCCATGCTGGTTCTCAGCCAGGTTTGAAGATGGGTTACTAAACATCCATTCCCAGCCACAGCTGGTGGCGGGGTTGATCGTGGCTGCTTGAAATTCTCTCAAAGGTGGGAATGGTTCACTGGCAACGGCAAAGACGCTGATCTTGTTGCAACAGCATCAGCATTTTAATCAAAAAGGCCCTCAGAAAAGCATTGCCTCTACTCAGATTTTTGTTGCTTGGGTTTTTTTCACTCTTTTTCACTGCTTGTTGGCAGTTTTTAATGATGATGTAAACGGCATCTGTTTTCACTAGTAGAACATGCACAGCGTTCTCGAGACACAAGTAACCCTTGTCTGGCTAAGGGTTTGGTTTGATGGTTTCTGCTATCCAACTTCGCTTCCTCTTAACTAAGAAATTACAGGGAGGTATTGGCTTGGTTTGGAGCCAGGAAGAGGTTTCCCAGAGCCGGGGTTATCTGCATGCATGTTTGGGTCAGTTCTCCAGGCACAGTCCCACAGGCAGGGGGAACTCTCTCGGGACGTCTGGGCAAAGCTGCTGTAGCTGTTGTAGTTCTGCTGTTTCGTGTAAAGGCTGCTCTGAACCACCCCGTCCCGGGCTGCCTGGGAGATTCCTCCTCATTTTGGCTGAGCTGCAGCTTTCAGAGGTGTCCTTCAGCTGCTTGGCTTCTGCTCTGGGACCAGGCGTGCCACCAGCATCCCTCTCCTGCCCTCCCTGGGAGGCCACTCATACTTCCAGCTCACTCATACTTCCCTGCTGCCCCAGGGCTCCCTGCCTTTCTGCCTGTGCTTTATCGCAAGCAAAATTCCTATCAACAACTGAAGGTTTCAACCCAGAATAGGAAAAGAACACATTAGAGAGTAGTTCCTGAAGCTAAGAGTTCATTCGTGCTTCCACCTTTAAAGACGAAGAGATGTGAGAACCGTGACAGATGGATGAGGTATTTGGAAATCCAGGAGCATGTAGGTATACTGAAGAGAAAGCAGAAGAAAAGATTCATGGATGAGTCAGCTGAAGGTACCACCTCCTACCCGAAAACACATGGAACAATAGACTGTTGGAAAGCACCTGGCAGGACCAGGTAAGACAGGTAGCAGCAGATACAACCTGGTCTTTTAAACTCCCAGGTATTTTCTCTTTATAGTTAGATAAAAGCCAGTGTGTTCAAGAGAGAAACAGGTCCCAGAAATACTGCCCTCAGGCTTTGGATGTTACATGTGAATGCCCCGTCTGACCAGGAAGGGAAACACGATCTGGCTGAACCTACCATGACACAGGTGTGAGGTTAGTGGATAACAGTGTATGAAGTGTGGTAATCGTTCACTTCAAAAGGAAATGAGTTGCCTTTGGACATTGCTGCATCTGACCTGGATGCAGTTTTGCTCTGTCCTCTTCGATAATTACCTACCTGGATGATAGACCAAGGTGATCTGGGCTTGTTAATCTGCAGACAACATGTATCCAGGAGTATCTGCAAGTGCATCAGTGGGCAGGGTGAGAATTCAAAATAATCTTTAAAAAATGGACTAAAACTGTAGGAGGTGAGTCAGTGACGGCAAATGCAAGGTGCTGACGTGGGGGGGAAGTTAGGGAACATGAGGGTGGGTGGGAGCCCCCCTCTGCGGGAGGGCTGAGAGAGGCAGCAGGCTCATGGTGACCCCAGCGTGGGGCTGCTGGGAGAGGCAGAGAAGAAAGGAGAAACCAGTTCTTTGTGCCTTTGGTGGACAGGATAACAAATGAGAGGCTTAAATTTGCAGGAAGAAAGATTCAGGTTTTGTATTATCGAGAAATTCTCAAAACTCCAGGAAAGCAAGGTTGTGGCAAAGCAGGGGGAGGAAACGTTTTATTTTCTTATGTCTCCCTTCTCCCAACTGCCAATTATTAGCAGCTGAACTGTTTCCAGTGGTGGACAGTCTAGTTCATCGGAATTGGTTTCAGGCAACTGCTTCTTGTATTTCAGACCAAAGTGCAGAGATCAGCTCTCAGTTGTCTGTCTCCATGACAGCAACACACTAATTTTGTGGGGAGGGGAACACTCAGGGAGATTTAAATCAGGAACCTCTTAGCTTTTGAAATATGGTGGATAAACACTAGTTTTGCTTCTGGCGGATGTCCTTAGCCTGACTTTTAAAGAAAGTAAGGTGTGAAGTTGGGCCGTGACTGAATGCACTGGCGATGTGGGACGATGTGCTGGCACAAAACATGCTGGAGGAGAGATGGCTCTGCCTCTCTTCACAGAGTGCTTGAGAACTGGTGAAACAAAGGACTAAATATGAGCAAGGCATAGCTGTTAATGTTATAATGATATGTCAAGCCAGAAAAAAAAAAAAAGGAGAGACTGAGTAATTCCATTTTGTCCCTTACCCTCTCTACTTGCCATCTTTAGCTTGTGTCTTCTCATTGTGCCCTCTTCTCATTTCCATCAGCCAGCCACAGGCTTTGGCAGGTTTCTGAGCTCTTCTCCACAGTCTGGCCACTGCATCTGAAGACAGCAAGCTCTGCTGCTGGCCATACTATCCCAAAAGGGTGGATGAAGACACTTTTCCTCAATCTGGGACTAGATGATAACATTCTTTAAAAATAACGGGTCCTAGGTTTTGAAAGGACCCTGTTGCGCCTCCAGCTGCACTTACTCCTCTATGAATCCTAATGCACCAAGTGTCCCAGAGCTTGCTGTGGTAAGGTGTAGAAATAGCTCTCTTATTTAAAGATGCGAAACAGTAATAACTTTTCTGGGTTATATTCCGATGGCTAATTCTCCTCTTACACACTGCTGGCCATTCACTTACTGTGAATGCCCAGGTAGGTGAAAGGCAGTGTTGAGTTTCTGTTGTTTTATGTTCCTTTTAAGTTGTTGTCAAATTGGAAATTTAAATAACTTACGTGGATAGAGTTCCAGTCAAGCTGTAGAAGTCCCATTTGGATGCTGAGTGCCAGGGTTATATTCTGATCCTTAGAGATGTTGAAATGTGTTTTGTGAGATGGAGTCAGGCGGTGGTCATTTGAATCTTTCATGACTTATTTGATAAATGAGTCTTTTATTGCTATTGTAGCAATCAGGCTAATAGATTGAGTTTTCTGATTGCTTTCTGGTATCATTTAGCAATTCCAAATGCTTAAGCACCTTCGTAAGTGTTATCTGCAATACCAGAATTAAACATATTAACTAGAAATGAAACTAAATCTTGCTTGTTTCTCCATGAGAAGAATTTCCTGTTTAATTTTGAAGATGTTACCTGTATCTGCATGATACTAGTATCGTGCTTAGGGAATGGCTTTACCTTATTGGTTATGGTTTTAGGCGCAAGGAATTGCTCAAGTGCATAATCCTGCCTAGATGACAATCCAGCTCTTCCCAGAAATATGGTATTTTTCAGAGTTATAGAAGAGTGAAGGAACGGAGTGAGCACGTGGCAACATGTTCCCACCTTCTTTCCATCTGCATCTCCAACCCGTTGAGAGCCAGCCGCAGGCGGTATTTCTCCACGTTGATACTCTTCACTGGGCTCCCATCCTCCCCCAGGTTTGTGTAACTCCACTTTTTGCACCCACAAGATTTTTGTGACCTGTGGCAAGGAACTCTGAGATGTTTCATAACCAGGTATTTTCTGCATATTCACCATTTTGTTCAGTTGGAGAGCATTAAAGAAAACTGGTCAGAGCCAGGTTAAGAAACAATCATCCTGCTTGCCCTCCCTGTCCAACTTAGACTTTGTGGCTCTCTGTGGTGTCTCCGATCCGTTGTGTCTGCTGGCCTGAAGACAACTAGTGTGTTGAGCCTTCATTGCTCTTCTCTGTCTCTCCCAGCCCCAGTTGATGCTGCTGTGGTGTCACCCACGCACCACATGCTAGAGGTAGATTACCCTTCATGGTCCCAATCCCACAAGGACAATTTCTTTTCTTTGCTTCTCTCCTTATTTTTATGTTCCTACTTTTAACAGCTACTCTGTTGAATTTTTCAAAAACCGTCCCGTCAATTAACCATAAATTAACTACCAGCTTGCTGCCCAGTTGCTTCCCAGTGAGGTCCTTCTGAAACTCCTCTGTAATCTTCAGATTTTTTTGTTCCAAATAACTCTGTGTCATCAACAACATTTTTTGTGTCATTATTCAAGCTCTTTACAGCTCATTACATCTGTTATAACTTCAGGATCTTTTTCCTGAGTGCTAATGGCTTGTTCAGAAACCACAATCATGGAAGTAAAGCAAGAACTGTTCTTATGTTTATTTATCCACAGTGAATTTAATTTGCCATTATTGAAAATTATGTTGCTGTTTTAAAAAAAAAAGATACTTATTTAAAGCAGATTTCAGTAGGAAACGAAGTTAAAATGAAAATACAATAATGAAACAGATGATCTGTTTTAAGACAGAAAATCATGACAAGTGTATTAAGGCCAGAACTTGCTATAATATCTGAGAATTTAAGTTGATGTAAATGAAATATATTTAAGAATGACATTACTTATTTCCAAAGTTTGAAAAAGAAATAGCATTTAGCTCATAAGTCACCAGACAAGCATCTACAACAAGTTTTTTGTCAAAATAATAAGACAGTTTTACAGCTATTTCAACTCAGCAGGAATTCAAACGGGTTTTTGTTTGAGCATGTTCATCTAGTTCAGCTCAAAGACAAGTTAATTGAAAGCTGAAAAACTGTTTCGAAATAGGAAAAGCGAAGTGTGATTTTTCTGCACTAACACAGAAGCAGAAGTGGGATGTGAGGAGACCAGCTCTACTGGTTTTAATGTCTTAAAGGACGTTGTAGACTTATGGCCAGTTCAATTCACTTGCCATAGAAAATGTGTATGTTAATAAATGAGAAACCTTTTCAATAACAATCACATTTCATTAAGGATTTAAAGAGCATACAATTAAAACAGTTGCTTTTTAAAAAGTTGCTTTTGTGCTTTGTATCTATATTTGTAGCTAAATACAGCTTGACTCAAATTACATAGGAAAAAAGTCATAAGCAAATAATAAATCTTTAACTCATGTTTTAAAATGGAAATTATGAACTACAATAAAAATTGCCAATCCAGATGTACAAATGCAGTCTATCCCCAGTAGTCAGAAAGTACCATGTGGATGTCCATCTTTTAAGCGGCAAAATATCGTATGATGGTGAATGCCAGGCAGTAAGAATGGGATTTTTTTAGTTCAAGTAAAATATGCAAAGTATAATTAAAATTAATTCATTTCTATCTGCAGTTGGCAGAACTTGTTGAAACTGGTGACAATTGCAAGTGGTCGGAATCAGGTCTTTAGGAGACTTTAGGAGTCACTCTATGTGCATCTTCGCATCCTCCGGTCACCCAACAGCTCAGTGCACAATTCTGCCTGGTTGATGAAATCAAAATAATCTCATAATCTTACTTCCGAGTCTGTAAGCAACATAACACAGCTAGAGAGTCATGCATGATAGCTGTCTACAGCAATAGGTTAAAATCAAGGGGAACAGTTGAGTGACTTGATTAGTATATTCTGGCTAAAGTCTTAATGCAATTTAGCAGCTATTCCAGGTAGACCTTAGCGTGGATAATAGAGGTTTCCTCATTGGGATGGAGCCAAGGATTCCTTTCTGGACAATGTCTCTGACACCCTGAGCTTGTGTGAGTTTTCATTTTCAGGGACTCAGTAGTGATGTGTGAACAGCCATCAGATGCCGCAGCTTCCTCCGGGTGAGATTTGGCACTGAGAACTTCCCAAATTTTAACAGACTCATCCTGGACTCTTTTGGCATCAATCCGAGTCTCACCCAGCACAAATCCGTGTAACCCTATTGACCGCAAATTGAGGCCAATTAACAGCAACCATGGATTGCATTTCGCTTATGTCTACGTGTGTGTTCTAACTCTTACCATAAAAGAAAGGCAGTAATTGTTCACGTTAGTAATGGCCTCCCTTCTTCATCTACCCCTTCCGAGGTATGAATTAGCTTTCTTGCTTCTCTGATGAGCTAAACAGGGTGGCCTTCTCGGAGGAGGATTCAATTAACATGCAAATATCAGATTGCATAGAGAATAGCTGACATCTCTGTCTAGACCTTTGTGAACTTAATTCATAAAGCATTGTAAGCAAAATAATTGCTTCCTTTCTGAGGCTGAAATTGCCGAGTACATTATACTCGGTGTTCAGGAAGAAATTATCATTGTGCTATCAGACAAAAAATCAGGAACTAATAGGAAACACACAATTTTATGTCAGGGAAATACAAAACAAGGTCATGTAATTTCTGCACATAATTGTGATAATGTAAGGCCTAATTCAGCAAGACCATGAAATTCATCCTCTGAACAGGAGTTCTGATCACGAGGGCAGTTCAGGAGTGGGCTCCTATTAAAATAACAATTGTGAATAACATTCCTAACTAGATTTAAGTTAGGATAACAAAGCACTGCAGTAAGCATTTGGGTAAGACACACATGAGATTTGATCATAAGACGCAGATATAGATAATGACATTTAAAAGTTTCAGGGAGTCAGCTGACTTGCTTTTATCAAATGTAGCTTTTTAAAGCAAATTATAGCAGACTGCCTGGCTAAGGAGATAGTATCTCAGTTGCTGATTTGAGGCAGAATTTGAGAGTAGATGCTCTCACTCCAAATCAGCGATCTTGTACAATCGGGCAGATTTCTTTTGACTGCGGTATTTTTGTCGATGGAGCAGATCGAGGAGACGGAGCTAGTCTTAAAAAGCAGATTAAAAATGTAAAAAGAAAACAAAAAAACTTTTTAGCAAGGAAAATATGAAAAGAATTATATTGGAAAGGGAGGATGTTAGAAGCTGGAATCTCGTGTACTAAACTTGTCTAAACAATACCTGTAACGGGGTTATCAGCTTCAAAACAAGGCTCATGTTGGTAGTGTTGCTCTCTGAGCTGTTGCAGTGCTCCTGGGATAGCTCAGGCAGCCACAACACTAGCAAAGCTGATTCTTTCTTTAAAATATGAAATGAGGAGGAGAGAAAAAAGAATGTCTCGTAATGTAGAGCAGCAGCAAGTAATGGCATGGAGTAAAATAAGAGACAAGGACCAGACTCCTGCCTAGGCACTGCCTTCCCTGGTGGCTTGCAGCATCTCATAAGGCACCACCAGGCCCTTCCCTTGGGGTCTGCCTTGGCCAGGCACTGGGAGGGGATCATTTCAAATGCCTCAGGGTGCATAAACGCACATGGGGAAATGATGGGATGCTTGCTGCCAGCTGTGGCAGGAGGACTGTTAGGAACACCTCCCCATGCAGAGTTCTCCCAGCCCCGTGCAGCTGGTGGCAGGCAGGGGACATCTGCCAGAACAGGGGCAGGGCTGGCCAGATTACACACGCCTTGCCCCTTGGTGTTGACAAGGTGAAGTGCTTTGCAAGGGTGGAGAAAGGCCTCAGATGTCCCTGTCCACACCAAAGAAGACAACCTGCAACAGCAGCTGAGGGCCAGGAACTAACACAACTTGGTGCCCAGCACTGAGCTCACTTCCTGCAAAAACATGTTTCATCTTTCCACACGTGAAGCCCTGGCGTGTTGCAGTTGCATTCCTTTTGAAAGGAGGTAGTGAGGCCTCCTTACGCTTTTTAATGCAACTCGATGCTGTTGATGGAAGTGTGCATGGGCTTGCCTTGGACGAGGTGAGGGAGTAAGCAAGCTCTGACAAAATTGCTGTGTAATGGGAGGTGAGATTATCCTTTGGAGAGAGATTTTCATTGCCACTAGATTAATCTAGTTAGGCTTACTTGTGACAGGCATTTATAAGTATGTTTAAATGAAGAAGAGACTTACTGGTCTCTTTTTCAGGATTCACTCACCGCCGAGGCACTGCTTGCCTCTCCCTGACCTTCAGCCACATGCTGGTATCCAGCAGGAGTAGCCACAGCCTTTGTCACCTGAAACTGCAGCTTGTCACACAGCGGGACCCCAACTCAGGTCATTCGGATGCTACTGTAGGTGGTAGTACGTTACATAAACTATGGGAGAAAGAGATGTTAATAAGAGACATTCACCACTGCGCTCCTCGATTTCAGAAACTAATACCTCCTGCGTACACACGCACCACTCTGTACTTGGGATTGTTGTCAGAATTTTAATTTATATGTTAAATACAACACACTCATGGCATTGCTGTGATATTGCAGCAATCTTTTTATCTTTCATTACCAACGCCAGAAACAAAGAATATTTTATGCTGGCATCTGCATTATTTGTAAGATGTTCTCCTCATTCATCACAATAATTTTGTTTTTTCTCTCCTTCCATGTGCATATGCAACATATCAGCTGGGTTTCGCTATTTTCTTTCTCCTATTGTGCATGATTAAATTTCTCAGAATCGTATTTTCTCTTCCAAGTTAGACTGACCATGCAGTCTGATCCTGCTTCTTTTCTGAGAGTATTAGATTTCTCAACAGATAAAATATGGACACTATTAGATGGCATTGACTTTTTAAAGCTGTAAGTAGTAACTGATAAAATCAGTAACACAGACCATTTTAAGCAACCTTTCATCCTAATAATTCTTTGGCTTAGTCTGATACGGAAATTAATTTTACATAATGGAAGAAGATATATTTATGGAGTCTTGAAAGAGCATATCTTCTTCTGAGTTATTGAGAAAAGCAGGTCTATTTTCTTTTTGAAGTTTGTGTCATCCTTTGTGGTAAATGGCTAAAGATGCTGTTCAGCTCTGTGTGTTAAAATTTTGTGCAGTGGAAGGTCTGGCTAATCTGCTGTACAGTTATTACAGTCACGCTGTGTGAGTTTTATAACTCCGTGGGGGTCTGCAAGAGGCGATCGGTAGCTGCTGCTGCTGCTTGGCTATTTGAAGGCGGGTGTTTGCAGGGGTTTGTTCTTAGAAAACACCAACATCCCAGCGTACGACAGTGAGATCTGCAAAGACAAAGTCGTGAAGGTGGAGTAGCAAAGGGACCTCTGCAGTGCTGGGGTCCTCAGCTGAGGCTGTGATGGCAACTGGAGGAAGTGCATGTGGCTGAAGATGAGGGCGGTGGGATGAAGCTGCCTTGCCCGTGGCAGTACTGTGTAGAAGGGTTCAGAACCAGTTTTGGTGCATGTGTTTGGGGATGGTCCAGCAGCTTGCAGTCTGCAAGAAGGAAGGCTTCCATGAAGACCTGAAACAACTTCTAGCAGATCTCAAAGCCAGAGGTGTCAATTTTTCTCCTTTACCATGGATGGCTGGGTAGAATAGATCCCCAAATCCACATAAACTAGTGTCTCAGGCTCCTCTGAAAAGGAGACAAAGATAATCACTAGGTGGAGGACAGAGATCCCACTCTTGTTCAAAGACAAATATCTGGATCGGCCTGTGTGAAGGAGAATGGGGACGGGAAGGGCAACTTGCAGCTTTAGGCTTGGGATAGGATAGGAGCCAGAAACTGCAGGTATTGCTCTTACTGAAGTAGGAGCAATGGCACCTGCTTCTGTGAAGCCTGGAGATGGAAAGAAAGAGCTGGGGAAAAACTGTGCTGGTAATAGAAAAGTAATATTGTTGATTCATATTGTTGTAACACTCTAAGGGGAAAGCTTGGGGCTCTCCTGTGTTGAGTACTAGGTAAACACATAATTGCCATCCGCAAATGAGAGCAGATGTCAGCTTTGCTTTGAGGTGAGAACCCCTTTCTAATTAAGGGTAAATTAACACCCATGACAAGCCCAAATTACTTGGAAATGTCATGTTCTGCAGCATGGTACAGGGTAATGTAGAGACCTACTTTTTTGCGTAATTGAGCAAGGGGTTCCCGAGCTATTATACATGACTGTGAAAGGTCTTCCTTCAACTTGTAACTCAACCTTGCTTTTTTTGTCTTTCAGAAGTTTGAACTGGGTATTTAGGAGGGGATCAAAATGTCTACTGCCAACAACATGATATTTTTCTGGCAGTTAATGCAGACAAAGCTTGTTTAGTCCCTAATTTTGTATGTTACTAAATATGAAGACTCATACAGATAACTTATCTTTCATCAAGGCTTACCTTTTCTCTGTGCTTCCAGACTCTTGGAGGAGAAGGGAATTTAAAGTTGCAGAGTTGTGTAGAGTTAGAGTTGCTAAAAAAATTCTGTTCTCAAGTCTTGTTTTTAGTTGCTTCTGCCTTGTCAAATAAGCTTGAATCCAAGTGGATTACATATTATACTGCCTGTCTCAGAGTTAGGTGGGTTTGCAAGCTTCAGCAAATCTGATCCAGCAAATCTGGAAAAAGTCTGACACAAACCAGTTTAGTTTTCTTAAGTCAGAAATCTTGGAGCTCTTTAGCCCAAATTGCAGTGCCTCATTTTTGAGCAGGAATTGAAGCTCTGTAGGAGGGTTTGATTTGCAACTGGATCAGTTTTCAGTTTTCCCTCTCACCCAAATCTGGCCAAGACACAAACCTCTGAAAAAAAAAAAAAAAAAAAAATCACTATTTCACGTATACTTTAGATATAAAGTGATGCGGGTAAGTTCTTGGATGATTTCATCTCCAAACCCAAGGTTCCAGCCCAGCATAGTCTCTGGATCTCTTTCTTTGTAACTGGGCATTGGAGCCAAGAGCAAAGAAATGCTATGCTTGCAGTTGAAGCATATGGATACATAAGGCAGAGCTGTGAAAAGCAGATGAAGATGAGGCAGACTAGTGAGTGGGGAACAGATGTAAAGATAGACAGAGGTAATCTGGGTGGTAGGAATAAGAGCAGGGTAAAAAGCATGGGAAGGAGCTGGGATATCAAGCAAGAGAAGATGGTGGGGAGGCAGGTGGATCTGCAACCAACAGGACATATGACCTTCTAACATCAAATTCAGGATAAGTAGATTTCTTTAGCATCTTCCCCAACAAATGGACTAGAAATAATGTTGAGTAAAATGTGAGAGTCTTCCTACACAGAAGGGAAGAAATTGCTGTCACTGCTCTACTAGCTTAGCTTGAAGGGATCCACAGGTCAAAACAGCCCAGTTTGTCTAAGGACTGCTTTGCGGTGGAGCATAGATACCTGAGGTGCACCACACACACATGAAAAAACAGGCCAGTGCATCAGAGGGAAGCAAAAAAGTGTTGAGATATTTCAGTGGAAAGCCTCCTCAGTCACTGCTGTGGGACAAGCCCACCTCTGAGGAACACGGCCACAACATTAAGCAGACCAGTGTCTAGTGACTGCGTTTGAATACTACTATCAAAATGCTGCAGACGTTTTTCAGAACACTCTAATGTCTTATATAATATCAGCCAAGGACTGAGTTGCTTTGCCAAGCTTCATCCAGACAACTGGGACAGATTGGCAGAGCCCGTCATAGCACAGGATGCATGATACTTCTAGAGAGAGAGATACAGGAGAAAGGAGATATGGAACTTAATATCTTTTGTATTAACACTGGCTGCAGAAAATAGAGTTCTGTGTGTTTCCATGCCAAATCTGAAGTGGCCCGTTCACATCCATATGGCGAATCCTCACACTTATTTGCTGACTAGTTTAAGGGTCTGCTTACCCCATACAGGAGAGACATCTTGGGTGGCAATGAATGGGCTGTGAAGGGTTGTCAGAATTTGAGCAGGGTTGACGTGGAGACGCAATGAGTGGACCAGGCAGATGTTAAAGTTAGTGGGCAGCCAGGGGGCATTGATCACAGGAAAGTGATGGTCCTACAGCTTAAGCACAGGCTGGGTGTGATGCCTTGGCTGGGAGCAGAAGTGAAAGACTGGGGAAGTGAGGGACAGCTGAGTAATGAAGGCAGGAGTCTGGGGGTGTATGGGGGGGTGCTTTGCGCTTCTGTTCAGAGCCAGGGAGATGTGAGCAGCAGTATTTCAGTTGTGAATGACTGATGAAGGCTAGTTTTGAAGAAGCAGCCTTGAGTCCCTTCAAAATATTTGTTGGAGGTAACGTTTGCAAGAGCAATACTTTTCCAATACAAGATTAGTGCTCTTGGATCCAACTGGGGAGACTTTTGTGGAAGAGCAGCAGTGCAAGGGGCTGTCAGCTCTCAGAGCTGTCTGAGACCAGTGGTGACGTCAGTACAAGGAAAGGATCTTTCCCAGTGCTCCCAGTTACATCCTGAGTTTGGCTACCTTGATGGGTTGCAATATGAATGGTCCCATGCTTTTTTGCAGAGCTGCTAGAAAATAATAATGAATTTGCAAGAGTAAACCTCACGTAATTGAATTTACTCATTTGGAAATTTTTCCTGAAGCCTCGTTTGACTTCTGCATGCCTTTAGCATACGCATATCCTGTAAGTGCCAGGAGAAATTCTGTATGCAGGTCATGAAGCAGACCTTTGGATGGCCTCTCAGGGAAATGCAGGGATATTTAAAACAAGACTGAAAAAGTACCACCCTAGGGCAATGCTTTTCTGGCAGAGATGGCCTAAATGGCCCTTTTTGATCACCATATCAACACAAAAATGTGTGTCAGAGTCTTACTTCTAAAACAGGGCAGGACTCAAAACTCTCAAATATTGGATTTAGCAGAAATATATAATTTAACAATTTAATATCAACAATATTTTAACATGAATTTCATATTGAGTGCTGCTTCATCTGCACTTAGGACTGAGTCTAAAATGAGGCATGGGTCTGTGGCCCTGTCCCCTGCAGCCTCGCTCCCCAGGCTGGGATCAAGCTCAGGGTTTCCTTTCTGTAGACTGAAGGGATGAGTTGGGGTGTATCCAGGTCTTAACATGGACTTGGGTAACATTTGGGTCCCTCTACGTCTAGCAGAGCCTAGCAGACATTGTGTGTGTCACAACAGGCTTTTTCTTGCCTTGCAAAAGTCTGCATAAAAGAAACTAGCCTTGAGACATACTTTCAGTGGAGAAACGATGTGCTTAACATACTTTACTGGAAACACAGTTTTCTTGGGACAGCCTTTTCTCTCAGTGTTAATGATTTACCTTGGGAATATGATTCTATAACTCTAGTCAGATTTTTCATATAAGTAAAAGAAGATAAATTATGAGCTTCAGGGTCTGAGTCAGGGCAGGTAGGTAATGTGAGAGGGATTGCAAACCGGTTCTGGTGGTGGCTGCATCATATATCTATAAATGCTGGTTTCAGTGCTGATACCATCAGCGTTGTACAGGCCTATTGCAGCAGCATTGTGTACCCAGAAGAAAAAAGAAAAGAAAAAAAAAAGCATGAGCTGAAATTTATTTTTCCCTCTTCTTTTAGGCTCATGGTTTTTGTATTACTCATTTAATTCTGTGGTCACTTTTCAGGAGCTCCTGCAGGGGATTTTGCCTCCTCCTCTTCCCTGGGAAGCAGATTATACAGGGAGTTTCCAACTGTGTTCAAGTACTGTGTAAATATGAACTTTAAAAAAAAAATCTGTCTTTTTAAAAGGTGAGACTCAGACATCTTTGCACGGAGTTGCAGGAAATGATGGATGAAGTTTGGAAGCTTGTTACAAACATGAGTGGTTCTGCTGCCTGATCTATTTGTTTTGTACTTAATTGTGGCTTTGCTTTAAATGATGCTAAATGCCAGAGCTGTCAATATAGCACAGAAATGGTACAAAATCTGGGAATCTGGCTGCAGAACTCATGTTGCTCAAGGCAACCTGCATTTGTAGTCAGAGATAAAGGTAACCCATCTTGCTTTTCCTACACTACGCAGTCAGCCATTTGGGTGATGTATATGCTGCTGTCTACTGTAAGTGTTGGTGATACTTTCCATGTAGAAAATGCCATCAGTGTGACAGATATTCACTGACAACATATTGAAATGGAAAGCCTGCTGCAATTCGAATAGAAATATCCTGGGAGATTCTCAGCTATGTTGAATTAAGGAAGGAAGAATAGATCAAATGTTTTTTGCTAAGCTCAGTTAACTCCAGGAGGACAGGACACAGCTGTGAATCCTTAAAGGCAGTACACATTCTCTGCCAAGTTAGAAGGCAATTATTCTTCATAAATCTGTCTTTTTAAATTCAAGCAGATCGATTGTCTCGTCCATCCTTTCCCTATGCAAGCACCCGGAAAGGCTCTTTTAGCACCACCTACAACTAAGAACCCCGCTTATCAGGAGACCCACACCATGGAAGCAATGAAAGCACAGTCAACCCTGTGTATCCCTTTATAATGGTGGATGTAAAGGTATGTTCAGATTTTAATGTTTTAACTAAGAAAATTCTGTTCTGGTCTTAAACATTGTCTTGGCTTTAGATATCTGACCTCTATGCAAAGAAACAGGACACTCCTAAAAATTTATTGTCTAGCTAATAGTCAGAAAAGTGTTGCAAGAAGACAGGGTAGTTTCCTTACATATACTGTCATGGTTGCAACAGCGTAGGGCTTCCAGAGCTGTACTAAAATTGGCTTGGTTACAAGACAGTCATCTCCTAACAGCCCCGTTCTGCCAAATCACCCTGGCTCTGAAAGTCAAAATGGCTTCTGCCCTTTCTGGTGACCAGCAATCACAGCTAGACATTCAGCTAGTAAAGCAAAGGCAAATACTGTTTGGTACAGTTGTGAGCAAGCCTGAGTAAAAACACATGTGAGATTTGGGAGGATGTGTTGCCTTCAGGGCTTTAAGGTGCTCATTGTGAACTGAGTAACATGCTACTCTTGATGTTTTTCACTTCTTTTTCAGATAGGGAGAATGCTTTGCAGTCTTTGTAGAGTGCCTTTTGAGATTGTACTGATTACACCATTACTGCTACGGTGTGTCTTCTCTGGCTGACATTTGGTGCATTTACTAAGGCCCTGAAAAACCAATGGACACTATGAGAGAGGGAGAGGAGTTAACATGGATTGTCCTCTCCCATGCTGCAGTGGCAAAACAATGAAAGAAAGGGTGTTCATTTGTCTTTTTTTTTTTTTTTCTTAAGACGATACTGGTATTTGTACCTCATTTGCATTCTGTTGTAATGAAACAAAGCAGGTAAATGAGATGTTTTTCCTTATCAACCAGCCTCCAGAGCCCAGACAGAGAGATGTGCCAAGGACAGCTGAGGGGTGGGATGTGGTGTGGAACGGACCCAGCAGCAAGTCCTGGGGCAGCTACTTGCTGGCGCTGGGTAGGACTGGAGCAGCCTGGGGACACACTCTAATTGTTGCCAACTTAAATTCAGAGAAAAGTGTGTTCTAGGTATGAAGAAGCATGGGAAATTCTGCTGCCACTTAGGAAACTTCTGGTTTACCTCCATTGGCATCATAGAAGAGTCCTCTGGGGTCTTAGTCCCACCCCTGATCCCAATATGGCCAACTTCAAAGTTAGGTGAGGTTGTCCAGGTTGCCCATCCCATTGAGACTTGAAACTCCAGGATGGAGATACCACTGTTTCTCTGGGCAACCCTTTCCTGTGCTTGACCACCAACCCTCATGATGAAAATTTCTTCCTTGTTTTGAACCGTAATTTCCCTTGTTGCATCTGTGACCGCTGTCCCTCGTCCTCTTGTTCTGCATATCTGCAATGAGTCTGGCTTTGTCCTTCTCTATCACCCACCATGCTGGTAGGCAGCAGGAGGCACTGCTGCTTCCCCCAAAAATAGCAAATGAAAGAATTAGAACGCAGCCAACATGTTCATGATAGCTTCTAGGGGACTGAAAGGCCACGTGAATCTCAATTTGTGAATCATTTCTGCTACAAAAGCAGAAGGAATTCAGAAAGGTCAACAGCTTGGCATTGGCACTTCCAGGACAGGAATTTGGGTTTTCTTCTTTCACCTTGACTTTGAAGAGGCCTAGATGTTGAAAAGGGATGATGTGAGAGGAAAGGATTAAACAACCTGGAATATGAATGGATATACTGCTTTTATTTTGGCCCATCCATATTTTTATTGATATTTTAGTCCCGCAAAAACTGGAGAGAAAATCTTTTGGGCTTTACTTTCTCAGCTCCCAAGGAGAGCAGAGCACAGCTTGCCGGTCACTTCCCGGGGGCTTTGCTTCAGAAGTGACGGGCTGTCGTCGAGCTTAGACAAGAGAGCTTCCACTTTCTCCCACTATCTCCACTGCAGTGTTGGCCAGTAGAGCTGTGTTTTTAAACCCTGAAAAAGTGGAAAACTGCAGCTGCGAATCCTCTGATAAATCAGTGAAAAACAGGGCTAGAAAGATTCACAAGGGCTCATTTAATCTTTTCTCCAGCCTCAAGGCAGGTTGTACCGCTTTATCATCTCTAACCACCACTTGTCTGACCTGTTCGGAGTGTGATGGAAATATCAATCCCCCACAGCGATCCAGTCCGGTGATTTGCTGCCCTTACCTGCAGAATTCTTTTTTTTCCTCATGCATGCTCTGACTCTTACTTGCTTTAATTTAAGCTCATCACTCCTGTTCCCTGCAGACATCCCCCTCCACTTAAGACAACATTTTACATAGCTGGAGGATTATGTTTCCCTTCAGGATTTGCATACTTAGGCTAAACCCCAACTCGGTCAGCCTCTGCTCTCGGGGTGTTTTCCACCTCCCCGCTCGGCAGCCGGGCTCTCTCTCTGCGAGTGCCGCTCCTCCAGCCACTCTGGCTGGCGCGGAGGGTAATTTCCCATTGTAGGGGCTCTGCTCCCCCTTCATCTACCCTAGAACATCTCTCGTCTCCACAACAACATGACATTGTTGATTCATGTTCACTCTGCCATCCACAACCGCCCTCTCAGACCTTTTTTTGGCAGAGCTGCTGCAGCTGAACCCAGGCTGTGTTTGCACAGCTGATTGTTCCCATCTACCCCACGCGGTCTCTACTGAGCCGCATCCTTTTTTTCCAGGCTTTTCCCGAACTTGTCAGCATTGCTTTGAATTGTCATCCTGCCCTCCCCTGTGTCTGCAGCTCCCACTTGCTTTGCCAAGTCTATAAGCTAATAAGCATACTCTCCATTTCTTCATCATCTGTACTCTTACCACATCCTCTTCTCTTCAATTGACCCTCATGTTTTTGGACACAAGGGAAATATGTGATGCTTTACCTGCCACCCACTTAAGAGCTTAAGAGCTCTAAAGAGCTGAAACTCTTAGAGATAGCCTTTTGTTCCTCTTGCAGCAGGAACCCCACAGCAGAGCTGGATGCATTTTTGACTGATACAGTAATCCTCGCTTCCTCTCTTCAGTTGCTTTGTGTCATGTCAAACAGCTCCTGCACTTACAAATGAAGGAGACGATATCTGCTTATAATACATGCCTCCTCTTATGCACTTTTTAAGTTCAAGGAACGGCATGGACTATAGGAGAGTCTTTTGCTTTGGAGGATGCCAATGCTCTTAATAAATGAAGTCTATAGAAAATCATGGCTCACCACTATGCAGAGAGCACTCGTTTAATAACATGCTATGACTGTACCCAATAACTTTGTACTGGGAATGAATAATGCCATGACAGGGAGCTCGTGGAAACATGAGCTGACATGGGACAGAGACCTCTGCCATTCCACACGTGTCTTTGGCCAGGAGGTGTGACTGGAAGTGCCTGGTCCTGTGCCACCAAAAGTCACATCGAACCAGGGCATTGGACATTAAAAGAGCTCTTCTGGAGCAGTGATAATCCCCCTGCTTGTCAGTCTGTGAGCAGCCTGTCACTTCTGGCTTGCATAAAACTGAATTCTCAGGTGTTTTGTTGCTGTTATTAAAACAAGGCAATTAACTTCACTTTTGCCTGTGTGCAGGTACGTTCTTTTTCCAGAAAGGAACACATAAAGGCCAGAGTCTCTCCTGGGGAGCCCTGTGCGGAGCCTTGGGGAGCCCGCAGAGATGCTGGGGGCACTGGGGTGCCAGCCATAAGCCAGTCACCCAACGTTGGCTCCGTCAGTAGTCAATTAAAACATGCCCAGTGTACAGCGTGACTACATGTGTTAGTCTGTAAACTATAAAAATGCCACATCCCCCTACCTGAGAGTGACAAGTTAAACGAGCAGTCCCAAGGATTCGACACCTTGAACTAGACACTGTAATGACTGGCTTAAAAAACTGGGAAACTGGAAGAAAACATCTATTTTGGCTTGCTGGTCAGTCAGGACTCAGGTTTAATGTTTTCAAAGTTGCCATGAAAAATATAGACTAGAAGTACAACTGGTTTGAAAACTGAAGGTCAGCGCTCACAGACAACACATGAATTTCAGCATCTGGAGCTTTGAAAAAAGCCCAAATGTGATAAGGTCTGCAAACAAATGGAAATTTTATAGGACCAGTTGTAACACACTAGAGGTGATAGTGGAGGCAGGGTGGGGGGAAGCAGGTTAAACTGGTGTTATAACAAAATATTCAGAAAATATCCCTCCCTGTTTACAGCTGGGGCAGGAATGCTAACCTGAAACAATTTCACTTGTTTCTTCCATGCTTTCTATATTAAGAGGTGATATTTTAGATACCTACTCACTCCATTAATTTAACTGCAAGGCCTGCTTTCTCTGCCTGGGCTCAGTCCATCCTCCTACAGAGGGAGGAGCTCTGTAGAAGACTATTCTGTTGAGTATGAATTTGACCCACTGTGCTTGATTGTCCTACTAATGCATCTGTCTTGGGTCCAAGTGCTCTCCTGATTTGTGCTATAATTATCCTAAAACTAGATTTTTCTAAATTTCATTCGCTTGTAGCTTTTTATAGTTCTCGGAATTAATTATTCAGAGCTGTGGACGTTCTCAGCAGCACTTTTCTCCAGCTTGCATGGACACAGATGCATTTGGCTCACGTAGAGGGGGTGCACGCTGGCTCTTCAGACAAGGATGAGGGAATGACTTTGGCCAAATGTTAAACACGCTGCATTCAGCGTTTTCTCCTCTGACACCATCTCCTTGAATCTTTTGAAGCACTGATAATCTCTGAGCCTAATGATGTCCCTATTCCCTCCCTGGTATTCTTAGACTTTAAAGTAACCCTTTACTTGTTACAGGTTGATGCCACCTGTAGCGTCGTGGGGCAGGAGGGTTTGTGATGAGCATGGGGACCAATGTGGCTGCATAACTGTGCACTACCAAATACACCCTCCACATTTTGGCTGGGATGGGAGTAAAGTGGAGCAGGGGTGCAGTGGGGATGCTGATGTCCACTGGGAGTGAGTGGACATGCAGTTGGGGATGGCTGGGCTCTGGGGAACATGTCAGAGGGGTGTCTCTTTGGGGTGCAGGCTGGGGGACATGTGTCCTTACAGGCTTTATTCCAGTTTCATGTGAGTTGGAAGTTATAAGGCGTGTTTGGGGGGCATGGAGGCACCAAAGCATGGACCTATGAGGCTGCTGCCAGCAGAGGTCCTCTGGCTTCCTCAGCTGGGGGCAGAGCAGTCTCCAGCATGGGGCGTGTGGGGAGCAGTGCCCACTTTGAGACGTCACTCCCTCCCTCACCGGGCTCACCCCATCTGCCCAGGGAGTGACGGGCCACAGCTTTCACTGAGTCCTTTCCCTTGGAAGTTGCCATTCACACACTGGGAGTTTCCATCGCATGGAGTGGTGGTGAAGGGTCACCACCTGCAGCCACCAGGCTCTGAGCAGGACCCTGGTTCCCCTGCAGTTGGCTCTGCAGAGGCAATACAGCAGTGGAAAATGAGATTGAGCCTCTTCTGCCTCCCACATCCTCATTTGGGTAAGCGCAGAGTGTGTACTTTAATTAGCGATGATACATGAGGGAGACAGGAGATGAAGCAATGTTCAAATTAAGTATCTGCAGAGCTGGTGAGAAGGTAAATATGAGCTCCCAGACTTGGGGCATTTTTTTTCAGTCCCTTCTTCCACAGCAATGGTTTGAGTTTTAATTTAAAAAGCAAAGAAATCATTGTTGCAGCTTTTTTTTCCCCCAAAACTCACCACCTTTGATGTCCACCTTGACAGCCCCCTGTGCTTTGTGACATTGCAAAACCCAGGCAGGTTTAGCTGGGCTCCTGCCGTGGATGGGGACCAGGTGGACCAGGGGACCCCGCCATCCCCCTTTGTGATGAGCTTTGCATCAGGCAAGGGGATGCTGCTTCCATGCTGCAAATCCACGAGGAGAGTGATGAACTGATGCCTGCACGACAGCACCAGCCCTCCTGCAGCAAATCAGCCTTTAACAGAAGCAAAACACAGTAGGTTTTGGGTCTTTCCTCAGGGATAGAAGCTTCACCAACCTGCCCAACTTCTCTTTCCCATCCCTTTGCACTGTCAGGGGGGCTGTGGGTGCACCTCTGCCCTCTGTCCCCACCCCTGCATGCATTTCTGCTCCCACAATCAGGAAGCACTGCTCACAACCATGTACTTTGTACCACTGCCCATCCCTGGGACACCCAAACACCTCATCCTTCACGCTGACCATCCTCTTTCCTGCTGGTGTGGATAGGGGCTTCAGACTGAAAGTGGGTAGGATGCTGAACACAGATATTACACATCTGTCAGGAGACTAAATGAAGGTTTGTTGAAGAATAAGTTAATCTTACATTTCAAAATTGCTAAGCACTTGACTTCCTTTGTGCCCTATATGACAGTTTTTTTGCTTGGTTTTGTAAATAATATGGTATTTAATTATTCGACAAAGCATGCTTCATTGTGAAATATGGTTTCCAGTGCATTTTAAACTGGTAAATACCAAGTATTCACACCCCCTTTGCTACAATTTCACTTCAATAATGATTTTGGTGTTTCAGTATGAGTCAGGCAACAACACAGGAATTGCTGAAGAAATTTCACTGAAAACCTCTCTGAAAAACCAGTTATGAGTCAGAGGAAACACAGCCGAATTTTACTGGTTCAGGCCTGGCTTGGTTGGGTCTGTAATTTCAGAAACCAAATTCCACATCTGGAATTGTCTACAGTTTGGCTATTAATAGGATGTCTGTATTTTTATTTCAACACCACCACCAAGGGATAGGACCTGCCTTGGGGAAGGCAGCAGCCACCAGCACCCACTGCTGCCTGGCAGAGAGAACCCTGCTAGAACGGGAGATTTCCTGCAGAGATGTCTCAGAAAAAAAAAAAAAAAATCTTTTTTCCAATGGAAAAATACACTGTCAATGTGAAAGAAAACCATAAAGGGAAGCAGCCAGGAGAGGAAGATGCTGGAAGACCCCAAAGGCTCCAGAATCCCTACTTTTTGCTTTGTGCCCCTGCTGGTGTAACTTGTTTACCTACCTTTTTGTTACTAAACCTTAAATTTTACATGCCATTAAAGGCCAGTAATTCCCAACAGGAGCCCAAAGCGAAGCGGCAGTTGTGTTGCTCTTGACAGTTCACATGTGCAAGGCAAAAATGTGCTCTTTGCATGGTTGGGGCCAAACCATACCTTAATTAAGCAGTGCTGAAACTCTACCAGCTTACATTAAAGGTGACCCAGTCCAGTACTTTTTAGGAACTCATCTGGTTTGGAACTCATTGGATGCCCTTTATTGCATCTTAATCTCTGTCAGCATGAAGGGATGTCTCTAGAAGTCTTTATCAGACAGAATTAGTCTCGTTCAGATACCCCCAGCACAGAGCAAGTTACTGAATTTCTCTTACTTGCCTAGATATCCTTTTATATAAATCAGGACGCCTGATATCCTGATAATATGAAAAATCTGGTGGTATTTGCATGGCAATCTGAGCACAGAGAAGCTGGTGTGGCTTCAATAAGCTGTGCCACTGTTTGCATTTGAACACTGTGGGGCGGATCGGCTGAGAGTGGCCGCACCAGCAGGTGCTGCCAGCACCAGTAGCTTTGCCAGAACACCAGTGGGATGCTGGTGGGAACACGGTGTCACGCATTGTCCAGGATCCTGCTAGCAGGCTCTTTTATTGGATTATTGTCTGTTTGGAGGGGGGAAAAGCTATCCTCTGCTTGAAGCAAAGTGTCTCAGGGTTTGTGTTGTGATGAAAGATGTTAGCTGAGGTTAGCTGGGACTGGCTTAGCAATGCAGCTAAGCAATACCAAGCAATGCAGGCTTGGTACCCACCATGGTGTGCAGGAGGAGGTGGGGACAAAAGGACCCATCGATGTGGTGGGTCTGGGTGGGCAGAGCCAGGGAGCAGCATCCCCCCGGGAGCTTGGTCAGCAGCTGGTGCTGCTCAGCCAGTGGAGGTGTCACAGCAAAATGTCGAGGGCTCTTGCTGAAATGGGAGGGGTTTTCCAAAGGGCAGGTTTCTTTCTGGCACTGCTGAGCATCCTGCCCTACCTTTCCCACAGCGCTACCAAAACATGCATTTGTTTTGAAAACCATCAGAGAGAGGGGCAGCAACTCTGCAAATAAAAGCAATTGTGGTTTTCAGGGATGTATTATTTAAACACGTAATCAATACCACCATTTAATTATTAGTGTCATTTGTCAAATACTCAACAATGTGATTACCCTATTTAAGGATTTTCTCCAGGCATAAACCAACCTTTTTAAAATTACTGACTTTTATCTTAGTGAAAGTATTGTTAATTAATACTTTTATTGTCCTCCCCTGTGATTTGCTTTCTCTTAATTACCAACAGGAGCAACACAAGAGTGCTCCATCGCCCGTGCCAGAGTTAACCTGACTTCTTCCAAATTGCACTGCATGATCCACATGGATTTGCCTTCAGGTACTGAGTGGGAGAGCCTGATCCCATGGGAAATGGTGCTTTACCAGGCTCTCTTATTTTGCAGAATTACAGAATAGTTCGGGTTGGAAGGAACCTTTAAAGATTGTCTAGTCCAACCCCCTGCAAGGAGCAGGGACATCTTCAACTAGATCAGGTTGCTCAGAGCCCCATCAAACCTGACCTTGAATGTTTCCAGGGATGGGGCATCTACCACCTCTGTGGGCAACCTGTTCCAGTGTTTCACTACCCTCATCGTAAAAAAAATTTCTTCCTTATATCTAATCTGAATCTACCTCCCTTTTGACTAAAATCAATAATGCTTGTCCTATCACAACAGCCGCTACTAAAAGGTCTGTCCCCATCTTTCTTATAAACCCCATTTAAGTATTGAAAGAAACTTCAATATTAAGTGTTGCAGGGTGGATTTAGGCAGATGGGAGTGGTGTGAGGACTGGGGTGTCTTGGCAGGAAGGTTTGACCCCTGGATGAGGGGTGCTGCATGATGCAAAGCCCCTTAACCCCAGATCTTAACCATCCTGATGCCGGTGTGTGGGATCCCCCAGCTCTCGCAGGGCTCTGGAAGGCATCCCAGAGCACACAGGCTGGCAGAGCACTAAATTAGCGTCTTGTTGGCTCTGACATCCCAGAAAGCACTGTGGAGTTTCTTTCTTTTCCTCTTTTGTTCAGCAATATGAAAAAAAAGTGGTCTTAGCAAATCTGAAAGTTGCTGCGGGGAAATACTAGGTTTACTATGTTATTGCCCTGATTGAACAAAAATACTTTGTTTTGTTTTGCTTTTTAAAGCTTTTGTAATACCAGGCTAAAACATTGATTTTTATTTAGACACACTGGCATTTTTCACATTTAATTTCTGGCTTTTGCATTTTCCTGTTGTGGTTCAGAATAGAAACAAGTAACAACATTGGTATTTTCTGCTGCATAGAAACACTTGAGTTTTCTTACTCTATCCCACCTCTCTCGGCATAAATCTGTCATTTTTGGACCACAAACCCAGAGTTCAATCTGTTGCATCCTATAGACATGATAGTCTTTTGATGGCTCTGTGGGACCTCTTCCATTTCAAAGGCTCCCTGTTATTTTCTGCTCAGACAAATTAGACACGTCATTTTGTGGTTTGAAATTGCTGCTGCTGCCAGCATGAGGAAATAGCCCAGGTGGGAATGCCAGTTCCAGGTGGGAATGCCACAGGATCACGGGCAGACACCCAAAGCCCTGCTGCTCTGCCCCGATAACAGGTATCCTTGTGCATAGAACCAGTGGGAGAACTGGATTCTTGATGGATGAAACTCAAAATAAGCGTGTGCAGGCTATGGAGCGTAGGAAATTCCAAATTTTTAAAGTAGCTTTAGTTAAAACACGCCCACCCCACACTTTTTTTGATGATACATCCCAGCAAATATCGTGGCAAAACCCGGAATGCAAAAGTACAGTAAAGGACCATGGAGAGAAATGAGGCTTTTTAATTTTCCTTATTTAGCAATGCTTTTCCCTTTTTGTGCAAGAAGCTTTAATATTAAAATCTTGTCTAAAACATCTAACTTTAGTGTCTGCCACAGTGACTGCAGCCTGGGAGGCAAAATCAAGTCCCTTTTAGATTCTCATGTAATAAACTGGTAGGCAACAGTAAATGAAATGAAAATGTGCTGGTTTAATTCATAAATTCATCACCTCTGTCAGCCCTATTTTTTTATTAATATTTCCTCCCTCAGTCATTCTATTATCAGAGAGAAAAAACACGCAGCCAAATTTCCTTTATATGGCTTTAATCGTTGCTCTCCTTGACTTTGAAAAGGACACCAAGTGTTCTTATATATGTAAATGTACTTGATGGCTTAGGCTGTTCATATGCTAAGTCCCCCGTAGGCACTGGGGTATCCCTGGGGCAACCTTAATACAAATGTAGGTAGCAAAGTGCATATTTTTTTTGTCCAGCTGTGCAGGCTCACATCTGCTGTTCTCAGGCGTACTGCCAATCATCACAGCTCTTACCATTCATTTTTCCTTGCAGGGGAAGAAAGCACCCAAGACTGCTATGAGAAAGAGCAGAAATCATGCAATGATGTAGTATTGCCACTATTTCTGTTACTTTTCTTTTTTTTTACATCTATCTGATGTTATTGGCACAGCGGCAGGCATAGCAAGTAGGTTGGAGGTGAAAAAGCATGCAAAAACCCTACATTAAATATTGTGCTGTAAGTAAATTCTCTGAACACCCATTTGCACTTGCTCCATGTTATATTATTCAAACTAGACAAGGAGGCTCCAGAGGGTATTGGCAGATCCCCCCCTCCCGCCTCTCCCTATCCTCCAAGGTCATTTAAAACAGGCCAGGAAAGCGCACTAGGAGATACTGCAGGGAACAATCCTGCTTTGGCAGGAAAACGCACTGTAGAAACCTACCTGCTCTTTTCCACCTCCAGTTTCTGTGATCCAAATGATCGGCAAAACCCCCTGGCATATTTGTTTCGGTAGCAAATTAAATGTTCAGGCAATGCTGCTTTCCCATCCTGCGGGTGAGAGTAATGCCTGCAGCTGGCATTTCCCCAGTTACATTTATTTTCCTCTTATGTCCAAGCTGGAAATGGAGAGGAAAGGAGCACAAAGAGGGGTTAAACTGATGCAGGCAAAGATTCAAGCCCCAACATCTAGTAGCAAAAAAAGGAAGGCTTTATAGATGAGCATCCAGGTTTTTATTTCTGGAAAACAAAACTTATTAAAAAAAATAGCTCTGATAAACAGTTTTCCCTCATATTTCCCCAAACACCTGCCATCCAGCTTGGTTTTATCACAGTGAAATAACACCGGCTGGACTTCCTTGTTGCTGTTTTCATTTGAATTTCTCTAAAGTGATTCCTCGGTGAGGGTTTTCCAAAAACAAGATTAAAATGGGATGAAAAAAATAATTAGTGTCTTTCAAAACGTTGCTTTTTTCCATCAAAATAAGTTGTGAGGACGCTCAGCGGTGGATAGGGCTGCTCCTCAGACTGCTCCCATATGGTTGTCCTACAAATGCCCCAACTGGGCAGGAGCTCCTTCCCAAGCTAAACTGCCAGCCAGCAGCTCCCGCTGGAGAAGTGTCATCCACCTCCGGGTGGGCAGCATGGGGATGACCAGGATGACCGCGTCCCCAGCTCAAAGCCGGAAATTGTGCTTTTGCTGTCACTGTCTGCAGTGGAGTCAAGTCCTGGCTCTTCTGGGAGAGGCAGCTCAAAGCCTGTCTGACCCACGCAACCTTTCCACCAGACACCTGGCCTGAAAGTGGCTGGAGCAATTGGCCACCTTCAAGGACGCCACGGCCGACCAGCTCTTCCTGAAGCACCGGTGTTTTCCATCCCAACAACCTTGACAGGTCTCAGGAGACCAACGGGGAAAGAGCAGGCTGAATGGTTAATCCTTGCCGACAGTTTCTTCCTTTGTTTTTTTGGTGCTGGGTTGTCCAGGTCAAGTTGATGAACTGCTCAAAAAAGGTAAATATCGCTTTAATCTCTTCCTCGAGTTAATCATGCCAAGCCACGGGAAGGGCAGGTAATAATTCAAGATTAGCAATAGCCTTATGAAGCTCACATTATTATGGCAGATATTTAAAGAATAGCAGCATGCCACACACCTCAAATGCTTTAGTTTCCATCTAATCCCTTGGTGATTAAACCCCAGACAGCAGAAGGAATTTCCCATACTATTTTCAAATTCAGCATAGTTGGAATGATCCAGATGAATCTCATTTAATCCCTCTTTGTTTCTGTCTCCTGACTGCGGAAACAGAATGAAAAGCAGAAAGAAAAATCAAACAAAAGGTGAGATGCCAGAGCAGCTATGGATTTAAGTTTGTGAAGGCCCTCGCTAGGTCATCAGGGGAATACTAAAGATAGGCTTAATCAACATATGCCAGCAAAAGAACTTCAAATAAGCTAGATACACCCAGTGGACCCAATCTTGCAAATGTGCCTACTTTCATAAAATCCTAGAATCATTTAGGTTGGAGAAGACTCTTAAGATCACTGAGTCAACTGTTAACCTAACACAGCCAAGTCCACCACTAAACCATGTCCTTAAATGACATGTCTACACACGTCTTTTAAATACCTCCAGGGATGGTGACTCAACCACTTCCCTGGACAGCCTGTTCCAATGTTTGATAACCCCTGCAGTGAAGAAATTTTTCCTAATATCCAATTTAAACCTCCCCTGGCACAATTTGAGGCCATTTCCTCTTGTCTTATCATCTGTTACTTGGGAGAAGAGACCAACCCCCACCTCGCTACAACCTCCTTTCAGATAGTTGTAGAGGGTGATAAGGTCTCCCCTCAGCTTCCTTTTCTCCAGGCTGAACAAGCCCAGTTCCCTCAGCCACTCCTCATAAGAGTTGGGCTCTAGACCCTTCATCAGCTCCACTGCCCTTCTCTGGACAGCTCCTCCATGCTGTCCAGCATGCTCCAGCTCCTCAATGTCTGTCTTCTCGTGAGGGGCCCAAAACTGAACACAGTATTTCACAGGACATTAAGTTATTGTAGCAGTATGCTCAAGTATGCACTTAAGTGCATAATATGAGAAGGTAACTGCCTACATATGGATCTTAACTTGAAAGTGCAGGGCTTGACTGTCTTCATGAGGCATGTTCTCTGAAGAGAACAGAGCCGGGAGGCTGCAGAGCAGGAGCAGCAGCCCTCAAAAACTCATTGCAGGAGTTAGTCTGCAGCTTCTTTTCATCTTGGATTGTTTGTGAGCAGCCGACGACTTTCTAAGGTCATCTGTCCTTGTTTCCCAAGGGATTTCTGTAACTCAGGAATCGCTCGTTATCAAGCATTAGGACTTAAAATTGTCTGAAATCCTGGTGGCATTTCTTTGGTCAGCTGTCTACCTGGATTGCACCATCCTGTATCTGCACCATCTTGTATCCAGTCATAGCTGGAAGGGTGCAATTCTTGAAGAAAGAAGTTGGGTATAAGTGATAGTAATGCCTTGCTTGGTTCTTGTTGTGTGTTCCCCAATAATTGTTGAATCCAGAATTACTTTCACTATTTACTCACTTTATTATGGGATAATACACAGAATGCTGGAGGGCTTGAAGAGAGGACCAGCCATGAGTCCTTCTCAAGTAAGTGCCTACTGACCATAAATTATCTGAGAGTATTCCAGCATAGGCAGCTCCTGACAGTAACGTTTGAGCACTGTGCTGACCACAGTGCAGTGCAGCACAGGGACACCCACCCGAGGATCATCCCAAACTGAGGGCAGGGCACTCCCAACCACTGAGCCCCATTGAACGAGGACATCCTGCTTTGCAGGGGGCTCAGCACAGCCCTGAGAAGAAGGACCTGGGGGTGTTGGTGGATGAGAAGATGAACATGAGCTGACAACGTGCGTTCACAGCCAGGAAAGCCAGCCATACCCTGGGCTGCATCACAAGAAGTGTGGCCAGCAGGTTGAGGGAGGTGATTCTGCACCTCTACTCTGGTGAGACCCCCACCTGGAGTATTGCATCCATCTCTGGGGCCCCCAACATAAGAAGGACATGAACCTGCTGGAGTGAGTCCAGAGGAGGGCCACCAAGATGATCAGAGTGCTGGAGCACCTCTCCTTACGAAGACAGGCTGAGAGAGTTGGGGTTGTTCAGCCTGGAGAAGGCCTTCCAATACCTAAAGGGAGGCCTACAGGAGAGATGGGGAGGGACTCTTTATCAAGGAGTATAGTCATGTGATGAGGGGTAATGGTTTGAAACTGGAAGAGGGGAGATTTAGATTAGATATTAGGAAGAAATTCTTTACTGTGAGGGTGGTGAGACACTGGAACAGGTTGCCCAGAGAAGCTGTGGATGCCTCATCCCTGGAATTGTTCAAGGCCAAGCGTTCATGGCAGGGAGGTTGGAACTAAATGATCTTTAAAGTCACTTCCAACTCTAACCATTCTATGATTCTATCCTTGCAAGGAACTGCCGTAGCCTCCACCAAGGGCTGCAGGTCTCATCTGACAGCCGGTCCACTGCAGGACACGGGGCAGCACCATGCAGAGGAAAACCTACTGCTGTTGGGGCTACAGGGTGACAACTGTGTTGAAAATGAAAGTAGGATTGAGGGCCATAAAGTGCCTCCTCTTGCCAGACGTCAGCCCCGTGAGCTGTAAATCTCGGAGGAGGCCTCAAGTAGGTACTTGCTCTGTTGCCACCTATTTCTGGGCGGAGGGTGCTGTCGTCACCCGCGCCACCACCGCCCTCCCTGGCAGAGCAGCCGGAGAGGCATGGTGGGAGCCACAGCCCCATCCCAGTGGCTGACGTGCTTACGTGGGCAATGCTTGCGCAGGGAAGGGTTTGCGGGGAAATCAAGGGGATTACTCACGTGTAATCATCTGCAAGGAGAACCCAGCTTCAAGTACGTCAAGTTGGCAGCAACGGTGGTTGCATACAGTTTTCCATTATACCTTCCTGCTCGTGTTGCTTCTAGTTTTAACTGTTCGGGTCCTTTAGTTTCCAACCTTGTTCTTTGCCTTGGGCTGACATTGTTGCTATTTTTTTTTTTTTAATCTGGTAAAATGTTTGAACTATTTCTGAAAGGCCTTGGAGAAAATCTTATTGTTGAGTAACATTTTCATCTCTTTGCATCAATGTATTCAGTTTCAATGTATTCAAGCTTTGGAGTGCATGAGAAAGGTTCAGGGTGGTTTTTCTTTTTTTTTTTTTTTTTTGCTGTCCTTATAAAAGTCTGTTGGACCTTAGTGCAGAGACAAGCTTTGAAAAACTGCTGGTTTGGGGGGGGGGGGGGGTTCTGCATATCCCCGCCCCCACCTTGCCTCACCAAGGTCTGTTGCTAAAATCTTGAAGTATCTTTTTCCTGGTGTGGCCTTGATTTCAGCTCTATTCAGTTCTTATCTCACGACTGCATTGAATGTGCTCGCTCAGTCTCCTATAAGGGGATGAGGAGTGAAAGCTACCGATAAGGCATAGTGGCAACTACATTAAACTTGCTGTATATTTTTGACTTAAAAACGTGTTGGGCAGGAGCTGGGGGCGGGGGGGGGGGGGGACGGAAATAATCCTAACGGGAGGATTCACCTCTTTGTCTGTGCTGCAGGCTGTATTTCTGAGCAACGCTTCCAATTACCTCCCTCGGGAAGCAGATTAGCATCAATCCTTAAATCCCCTCCATTTTGTGATGGGGTACGCGGATAAACTGTGCAAGTTCAGGTTTCGCACGGAACCACGAGAGCCGGTCTCTACCCGGGTGGGACTACACCCATCCATCCATCCATCCATCCATCCATCCATCCATCCATCCACAGGCTCAGCTGACCGTACCAAAACTGCCTGCAGCAAATTCACCTGTATCACTATCAGCCTGGGGGGGGGGGGGGGGGGGGACATGGCTGGGAGGGGAGGGGGGCACTTTGGGTGGCACAGGGGCTTCTCCACATCACGCTGCTCAGCAGGGAAGCGAAGAGGGTGGCGTGAGGCTGCTGTGCTCACTTCCAGTGGCTGCTCCAGAGCTGCCACCGTTCTCGCCGCGGCAGTGAAAACTTGCCGCCTCCAACCGCACTGGAGATGCGCACAGGGCTTGGTGTGAGCTGGTGCCACCATGGGAGTCCGGCTCCATTGTTTCCTTATCTGCTTTGGGGCTAAAAAGTGTGAGAAAAGAACAAAAAAAGGGGGGAGTGGTGGGGAGAAAAAAAAAGGAGGGGTAAGAAAAAAAAGAGGGGAAGAAAAAAAAGGGGGGGGGAGAAAAAAAGAAAAAAGAGGGGGGAAAATAAAGAGGTGCAAAGAGAAAAAGGGGGGAAGAAAGAACGGGGAAAAAAAGGGGGGCAAGAAAAAAGGGTAAAAAAGAGAAATAAAGGGGGAAAAAAAAAAAAAGGTGGGCATAAATTAAAAAAAAAGGGGGGGGGGAGAAAAAAAGCCCGAAAAATCCAAACTTTTTTCCACCCCCTCCCCGTGCCCACGCCCGCGTTGCCGGCCAGGCCGGCAGCGAGCGCCGGCGGGGCGGTGTCACCCTCCCGCGGGCGCGCAGCCCCGCGGAGCCGCCTCTCCGCGCTGCCCCGCCGGCCCCGCGCTTCCTGCCCGCCGCCGGCGGTGGCTGTGGCGGCGGTGGCGGCCCGGGGAGGCGGGCAGGGCGATACCAAGTGGCCCGTCTCGGCGGGAGCGCCGGCGGCGGCGGCGGGCGGGCCGCCCCTGCGCGGGGCTCGGCGCTGCGCACGCCGCGGAGCAACGGCGCGGTGCGCTCCGCTCCGCCTCCCCCCCCCCCCCCCCCTTCCCCTCCCCGCTGCCCCGCCGGGGAAGTTGAGCTCCGTCCCTCGCTCTCCCCGGTCCCTCGGCGACGGCTCCTTCCTCCCCCTCCCTCCAATGCGCCTCCCGCTCATTTCCTCTTTTCCTCCCCGCTCGCCGCCGCTCCGCAGGAGCGCGGCTCGCCCGGGCGCCGCCGCGGAGTTGTAGCTCCCAGGAAGCCGCCGCGCAACCGCCGCGCAGCCCGTTCCAGGCCGCCGCGGGACCCCCGCTCCGCCAGCCGGGTAAGGGGCTGGGGTTGCCCCGCTGCCGCCCGCCCGCGGAAACTTCGGCGGGGCTGCGGAAGAACCGCGCTGCCCTCTCCTTCCGCGGGGACAGGAGCGGAGTTGGGGGAAAGGCGGGGGGTGGGGGAGGCTTTCCGGCTTTTTAGAAGGGGATTTCGGGGGAGCGAGGGCTGGAAAGATCGCGGCTGGGTTGCTCCGCGCATCTCTTTGCCGTCGCTCCGCGCGGAGCGGAGCCGTCGGGGGATGCGGAGGGGTTGCCCCGGCCGAGGGGCCGCGGTGGCTGCGCCCGTCTCGCCCCGAGCCAAGGGGGGAGAGCCGGCGCTCTCCTCTGCCCTCGGAAAAAAACACAGATGTGCGTATTTCTACGTCTTTCTGTCTCTCTCTCTGTATATATTTGTACGCGTTTGCAAATGTGTACGTATCTATCTGTGTGTACATACACACACGCGGCTCGCGTGGGGCGTGTGCGGGTCTCGGCTGGGGATGGAGGGAGTTACGCAGCTCTGCTGGATGGATGGTGGTTAATGGTTTACCCGGCGAAGTTCCCGCCGCATGAGTGTTGCAGGGCGCTTTGAGTCAACTCCTTCAGATCCGGACTTCCTATTTGCCACCTTCCCAAACGGCCTCCAAAAAAAGGCTGGCGTTTGTCTCTGGTGAGTAGGCTTTTTTGGTTGCCTCCTCCCCTGGGAGATGGCTGCGGCCACGCTGGAGGCCGGGTGGCTGTGGCCGAGGTCACTCCGGTCCCCTGAACCTGGGGCAAAGGGGGACACCCCGCTCCCAGCAGGTCGTGGCAGCGAAGGCGTCTGCCAGCCTTGGTTTGCATCAGGGGTGCCGGGGGACCCGCCGGAGCGCAGGGCTCCGGCACGCAATAGCTGCCGGAGTACTGAGAATCGCAAGAAATAGGGACTATAACAAGGCAAGAGTGTTTACAAGTAAGTTTTCCATGCAAATAAGTTTCTGCTGGGTTTGGGAAAAGGTCGTGTAATGCATCATCTGGAATGAAAGGTTTGCTGAGAAAAACAGCTGGGTGTTCGGTAGGTCTGTGTCTCCTGCTCACAGCTGGGTAATTTATACCTTTACGACAAAATCCTGAGGGTTGGTTTTTTTCCCAGGAATACTTACAGGCGAGCACTGGAAATGAGCGCTATCATGTAATCCCATTCACAAGTGAAGATCTGGTAGGGAGATCGGATTTTCTCTGTGGGGAAAAGAAAGGAGGGATCAATTACTCTATCCCCAAAATATTCCACTGTTTTCCCGATAGGAGCCATTTGTTGTGGTTTCGGGTTCAAAAGCTCTTTTTGCCCGAGATGAAACTCGAGCAGAGACTGGGGGCGGGGGTTTATTTCAGCATCCCAGTGGCACGATAACGCTGTCCTGCATGGGGTCCTACCAGCGTCACCGGGTGCTGGCCGGGGAGCAGAGCCACAGAGGAGCCTGCGTGGGGCTCTGCCTGCTCCGCGGCCAAATATCCGCCTCGCTCCCGGTGCTCCAGTCTTTTCAGGTGCTTGGATCAGGAGCCTTGCGATTCAGGCGAAAGGATCTTACAACTGCATGTGTTTGATTTCATCTCGCGTGGTGAGGCTCGGGGGAAAAGGCAGGAGACCTCCCCACACCTTCCCTTAGGTTAGGTGGGGAGATACTGGCCAGCTAGCAGGGCATGAGTTGCCTCTTCCTGGCACCTATTTTCTGCTTTTCTTCGTTTATTGCCTTAAATTTAGGGTTTCTCTGTGTAGAGGTGGAAGTGTCGGAAATTGGGAGGGGAAAAGAAGCGTGTGCCGCTATAGAGTGGCTGTCGCAACGCTGGCAGCAGCTCTGCCGAGCAGTCAGCTATGCTGGCAAAAAAAAGTGCTTTTTGTTGGCATAGCTTAGTCCGTTCAGGGAATTGCAACGGTGAGAAGAGTTCTGCCAGCTGCAGGAACGGGGTTTGCTTTTACAGCTGGATGCTGGAACGGGCAGGAGCTTGGGTAAATGTAGAGAAACCTCCCGAGTTACGGAAGGAGGCTGTCGCTGTGTAGGTGCAGGCGATGCTCTGGTTGCTGTGTCACAGCTGGCACCGGGATGCCTCCCTCTGCCACCCGAGCTCATGGGCATGGCAATAACATGGGCCAGTTGTTAGGAGCTGATGATGAAGATTACTTTGTAGCCTAAGCAACATTAAAGTTGGATTATAACTCTGAAAAAAAAAAAAAAAAGGCAGAAAAAGAAAACATGGGATCTGTGATTAGAAATGGTTACAATTAAAAATACTCATGCAACTTGATTTATTTATTTTTTTTTTCAAGCAAGACAATATTCTTTTGAGTGTTGATTACTTTGACGTGAGTGGGACAAGAATGCTGGTAGACCAAGGGGGGTAATCTGAATTAAAATTCTGTACTTATTTTTTTTTCTTGCTTTTAGTGATGTGAGACGGTGAGGAATGAGGTTTTGTGCTGTCTGCGTATGCAAGATGCACTGATACTCAGGGGAAGAGGATCTTGCACTTTTCCAAAGAACATGCTTCCTTCAAGCATGACTTTTAGGTCAGATTCAGTAACAAATGCAATATGTTTTCCAGTGAATGGAAGAAAAACAGACTTTTTTTTTTTTTTAAATGTGTTTTTCCTCATGTTCCTAGGATGCTTCCCATAATGTTTGTGTGGGTGATCAGTTTCTTTGTTTGTTGTCTGTATTAGGAAATAGTTTGTGTCCAACTTTAGCATCTTCATGGAGCTTCGCTCAGACTGAAGTTAAATTTCTTTTGGCAAGAGGTGATTTATCTTAGCTCATGTTGACTGTATTACTGTATTGTGTGGGAACCTACCCATGGATTGTGGAAGGATTTGCTCTTGCAAAATTGTTGGGGTTTAGCTTTAATAAGCAAAAAATGTTTTAAATCAATGCCTGAAATTTCCGTTGTTCCAATAATCCTCTACCATCCTGAGAGTAGAACGAGTGCCAACAATTTTCTTCACTTCATCACCCTTTTGCTGTATAAAAGCTTTCATGAATCGGTTGTGTTTTGCTAACCTGCTAATTAACCCATTAATTTCTGCATTTCTTAACTTCCCAGATAAATACCTTCTGCCTATTGTCATGCTCGAATAGCAAATAAATTGTGAATCCTTAAACAGTGGGGCCAAATACTCCATGAAGGAGCTCCTTACCTTACCTCCCTGCGTATTCCAATGGATAGAACGTTCTGCAGCTGAACCTCCTGGAAATGTGACCTTTCTGAAAGTTCAGTGTGATGTTGCTTAATGACTGGGAGACCCATAGGATCGACTGCGGGATGAATTATGCATTCTCCTGCACTGATTGCACTGGAATTAGAAGGCAGGAGCTGGAGGGGGGGCGGATCCATCTCGTAATCCTAGACATATTGCAGTTCTTCTGGATTGTGCTGCATGAACTGTGCCTTTATTATTATTGTTAAGAAATGCCGGTTGTAATTCGCAGGTTTCTAAGATACCTGTGAATAACCAGGGTGGAAGAGATGGCAATGGTACTTCGTCTGTTTCAGTGTTTCTTGTCCTGTAGGTGTGTATCTTTTTAAAGTCAAAGAAAGCAGCAAGTAATTTAAGGAATTCTCCCTGGTGATCTGTGTTAGTTGCGATACTGTGGAAACCCGCGCCAGCAGCATTCCATGCAGAAGACACCAACTACAACCTGGTCAGCTTTTCCCTTCTCTTACGTTCCGCGTGTTTCCCGATGATCAAACTGCTTTCAATCAACACCATCTACCTCAAATCTGGCTGGGGGAAAAAAACCCAGCAACAAAACTTAGACATAGCTATAGTTACATACAGTTCATGCATCAGGCTTTGAGACCTTCTGCTGGTTTTTTTGGTGACTTCTACAAATATGTTTCAGCCTTATTTTCTTTTTCTGTCCTCTCTTGTCAAGGGAGATCAGACCACCTAAATGGGAAAGGGTGCAGCTGGATAAATGCGTGATTGACAACTGGGAAAAATAAGGATGCTTGCTAGTATTTCAGTTGCTGTAATCTTAATGTATTCAGAGAGGTGTTCTGAGCTGATGGTATCCCTTTAATACCCACTTGGGTTGGAAAACACTGTATTAGGGTGACAGGGACACCTAGAGACTTCAAAGGTGGAAGGCACGGTTTGCACCTACAGAGGTGCTTGCTGAAAATGAGGCGTACTGAGAATCCTGACACGCTTGCCAAGAGCAACAGCTAAACTTGGGCAGCTGGTTTAGCAATTAAATTATGTTTTTGTTTTGGACAATGGGTTTATCGTAATGAATTAACCTGTGGACTAGTCAGAGTGGCAAAGGGGTTTGTTTTTGATTCCCCAGCCATGCAGCGTGCCAGCATCGGGAACGTACTTCCCACCAGTGGAAGCAGAAGGGGCATCTCGTACGAGTGCCCTGGGGAGAGGGAGCGTGCACGTGTGCGTCTTCTGGTGCACAAACCCCAAATTCTTGTAATTTCTTGGAAGTACAAGCATGTGATGGATAGTATAGCTTGGGCATAGGATAAGAAAATACATCTTGCTGATGCTTGAATGTTGGCACGTGGCTGATGCAAAGTCATTTTAGAATAGGCGGGGGTGGCGGTGGTGGGAGGAAAAGAAATGCCTTCGGGGGGCCGGGAGCCAGCGTGGGCGTGCTGCAAGCCTTCCTCGCCGTGCTTCTCATTCACCTCTGCGCTGCACAGCCTGTGTCTCCGTGCAGAAGGGATGCTTTTCCTCGCTTGGAGGTAGCAGGATTATTTATTTTTTTTCAGGTTTCTGGGTTTTTTTTGGTTTGGTTTTTTTTTTTCCCCTTTCTAAAGGGCATTGTGCGCAGGATGCTCTGTTCTTGGCAGCTCGCCCGTGGTGCGAGGGGAGAAAGCTCGCAGCTTCTGGTCGCGCTGCAGATAGCCGCCGTCAAAGCCGGTTAGCATTTGCCGGGCGTCCTTTCCATTTTCTCTTTAGTGAAGCTTTTTTTTTTTTGTTTGTTTTAGCAGGTGAACGGTGTTTCTCCAAAGGCATCGCTTTGTCTTTCTTAAAACTTACCTGGGAAGAAGCAAACTTTCCTTTGGAGGACAATTTGGGGGTGGTTGCTGGGAGCTGCCCGTGCGTGAGAGGGGAGTGGGGGTTACAAGGGAAGACCTTGGACAGATGCATAACCATTAGCACCGACTTTAATTATGAAATATGCATTCAAAAGAAAACAAGCGTACTTTGCAGTCCTTAGGAAAGAGCCTAGAAGCAACATCTGTTAAATATGTTAAAAGATGCTTGAAAAACCCTGTATCCTCTTCACTGGAGCTGAAGGGAAGGCAGCAGGTTGAATCTTGGGCTTGTGAACACAGGCTTGGCAGGAGCTGCCTGGCCAGTGGGTATCTACCTTTTGTAGTCCTCTCCGCAGAGGGGTCAGAGCACCATCTGGGAACAAGCCAGGGCTTCTGCTCTTCCTTCCAGGTGCCAATTTGAGTTTCTTCTTCGACAGTCAATACCCTTCTGTCTCGTGTCACCTCTCTCTTAATCTCCTCTCCCTGGTGTCTGTCCTCCAAAAGCTCTTGTACTGAGAATGCTGGAGTTGCTGTGCGGAGGAGAGGAGAGAAGAAAGCAGAATCAGTGTAAAAGGTGCTCTGTGATTAGACACTACTTTGATTTTTGCTGGGCTGAGTTTTATTGCTCTTGAGCTCATGTATATCAGCTTTGCTTCGGAGGGATTCTGGGGAGTTTTCCGCAAAATGGGTGCTCCTGTGTGTAAGAGTTTATTAAATGAGGCAACTTACACGAAATAAACAGTGTTGGAAGTGCAGGTACTTGACAGTCACCTTTTTGAGACCAGACTCTGAAAGCCAGAACCATTTAAATGGGAACGAGCGTGTGCCTGTGTCCAACCTCTCTCCTGCCTCTGTGCAATGAAGCCCGGGTGGTTAAGGCCAGTGGAGGGTGGCAGGCCAAGCCTGTCCCTGGTGTAAAGAGCCTGATTCCCCCAAATCCCATGGCAAATCCATTGGCTTAGGTTTGATGAGGAGCAAACCCACTGAAATGAGACCTTTTCCTTTCAGTTGGCCGCCTTGCGGCTGGTAACTCATGTGGTTTGCTGGGTGTTGTGCTCTCACTGATGGCCGTGGCCCTTTCTCAGGCTGTTGGGACAGGAGTTTGGTCACTTCTCGTGTGCCTGTCCCCCTGGGAAGCAAAGCCTGAGCCCTAGGGTGCTGTGCTTCTCCATGCCAGGCTTGTACCAGGAGCAGCAGCTCTGCCTGGGCCAGTCAGGGGCTCTTCTGGGGCTATTGGAAGATGTATCAGAAGGGATTCTTTTTTTTATTTTTTTTTTTTAAATGGAAATTGGGTTTCATTCCAGCTGAGGGTAATTGGAGCTGTGGTAATGATCTGAAAGCAAATGAGAATGAGCTCTGTAGACTCCAGCCACAATTTTCTGTTCTGCTCGTGTCATGCTTCTTAAAATGGCATTCATTCCTAAAACTGGCCCTAAAGCTCTGTTACTAAGAGCTGTGTTTTTCTCAGGAGATATGCAAAGTGCGGGAAGACTATCCTTCATTTTCTAATTCATTCTCTAGTCCTCCTCTCCCATCTCCTTAAGGATGTCCTGAACCCACAGGCTGACTGGCCCAGCCAGGCTTGTCCTTGTGGGAAACCTACTGACCCTGGTGGCACTTTGCGAAGGAGCAAAGAGTCTGTCTTGTCCTGTTCAGATCACAAACAGCCCTGCAAAGCAGCCTGTGGTTGCAGGAGGAGGAGTCTGTGACTCCAGTAATGTCTCCCTGCCCAGCCGGGAGGAGGACAGCAGTCTTTGCAGAAGAAAATCCCATCGCTGATACCTGCCGAGGTACCACTGGATCCTCCAGAGTGGAGAACCAAAGCAATCGCTGTGCTCCTCGCCGGATGATCTCTCTTCTGACAAAATGGCCTGCTGCGTGTGGGGTTTTGCCAGATCTGAGCTTCTCAGCCGCACTGGCTGCGATTTCTGTTCTCTCAGATCTCCTGGTGTTTGCCCGTGTCTTTCATCGCCCCCGACGGGGGCTGTCGGCAGGCTGTTCGCAAGGTGTGTGCTGCAGCTTTCCAGAAGTCCTGTCCCTTAAGTGACGCAAGCTGTTATGAACTGATAGCACCAGAGACAAGTGAATTTACCGAGTGCTCGTTTTTATGGGTGTAGCTCAGAAGGTGTGGTTTGGAAGTGAAGGTGCCCTTGCTGGCTGTTTCCAGAGCTCTGGTTTGTTGCAGGACATGTGCAAGGATCTTCACTTGGCTTAGCCATCGTCTTCTGGGGACCGAGAGCTTCACAGCCAGGTGTTCGCTAGTCCCATTTGTGTGGGAACATTTCAAGTTAGCTGCATCTTGGTGCCAAGCTTTGTTTTCAGATGCTTGGTGCCCATGGCTGGTGCTGGGGTCTTGCATGCCTCATTAAGGGACTTGATGGCTTTTTACGCTTGGAGGGGAGGGGTGTTTCTAACAAAAATGCTCTGTGTTGCTTGCTCAGTTTCATGAAAGCATTCCAAAAACATTTTGAGGGAAGTTTTAATATTCTTGAGCTGTACGTATGCAAAAGGCTGGGCTGACTACGGAATATTAATGCCTGCTCAGGGGCTTGTAACGAGCGTGCCTCCTGGCGTAAGAGTCATTAGACAGAAAGACAAACCATCAGTGGCTTTTAAATATCAGGAGAGGTGTAGTGTTGTGCCTCCTGCTCTCCGTGCGAGCACAATTGTTGTCTTGTGCTCGGTGTTTGGGTGGACTCTGACCCGAGGAAGAGGTGGGTGGTGGGGCAGAGCGGTGCTGCAGGCTGAGCTCCTCGGGGCCGGCCACTGCTGCCAGTTCTGTCTGTGACAGCGTTTGTGACATCCCCATGCCAGGTTCTGCAGCTCTGGCCGCAGCCCGTGGCTGGCGTGATGCAGGGTTTGCAGGGTGGCCATTTGCCACCACTTATCTCCTCCCCCAGCTCGCCTTGCAGTCCACGCCAAGGCATGGAGATTCCAGGCTCCTGCTTCCCTCTACCAGCCTCCATTTAAACCTATTTCCTAATGTCGATCAGCAGCGGAGGAGAGGGAAAAAATCCCTAACCAGAGTAGCAATAGTGACAGATCCCAAAGTGTAGATTTCAAGTCAGTAGACTTCAAGTGTAGACCAGCCAGTCTTCTCCAGGTGCCTGGTTTCACGCAGGTTATGTTTCCTACCAAGTATTAAGAGGAGGGGACTTCTAGCCCTGTCACCCGAGCATATTTGCGGCTCCCGAGGAGGGGTTCATCCGGCTGTGTTTCAGACAGCCCTGCTTGCTGGCTGAACCCCATCTCCACATCCCCACCTTGTGCCGGGGCAGCCCATCCAAGGTAAGCTGTGGGATACGGGAGGGCTGCCTGTGGGCAAGCAGCAGCCTGTCCTGGCAGAGCAGGGAAGACCATCAGCCTCCTGGAAAAAACTTTTGTCACCTGAGGTTGATATTTTACAGCCTCTAAAGCTGTGATTGATGTGTGCAGGAAGTTTTGCTCTTAACATTGCTTTTCCAGCTCTCTGGAGGTTAACAAGACACCGGTGCATCTGGTTTTTGCTTTGCTTTCAAGGTGGTTTTCCCCTTGTAATTATAAAGATGAGAATGTGTAAATTTTTTTAAATGAATAAATGATCTGCCCAGGAGCACTAGTTTGTGATAAACTCAATTTAAACGCAGCTGCATATTCCATAGCTGGAGTGTGGTTTTATGTAGCGTAAAAGAGCCTCAATATGCAGAGAGGGCTAAGGTTATATGAGGCACCTTGGCTATGCCATAACAGCATTTATCACTGTAATTTGGTTTTTGAATAAATTCAGGCTTCATTCAGTCCTTGGAAGATTTTTGAACTATTTCAACTACTGCTCTGTTATGTTCCTCCATTTGATATTTTAGCTGATAAAAATTTGCAGTCTCCTTTAATAAAAGGCAGTTGACAGTATGTCCTGCGTAGTTGCTTAGCAAATCTTATTTTAGCAGATACCTCCCTTCCCATGACCTTCCTTATTCACTCCATTCCTCCCAAATCTTTATTGTGTAACTTGCATGTAATGTTTAGTTTAGAGCATCCTGTGAAGCAAGGAAATGCAACTGAAAAGGAGGCTAAAAAGGGGAAGAGAGAAACTTCCTGGACAATGAATGTGTAATGACATAATTTAGTTAATTGTATTGGAAAAAAGTTTAAAAGAGGAAATAGAGTAAATAACTGGCACTGTTCTGTCCCCAACTGCCTGTATCTTTTTTAACTGCAGGCTGATTGCATGTGTGCAAGTCAGAGCAGGCAGTGTATGCCTTTTGTCAGCAGTCTTTTTGGAAAAAAAAAAAAAAACCAAAACAATACCAAAACAACCCTGCAATTCAGTAAGGGGAAAACATTTACGTGAAAATAATTCATCTTGTTCTGACACTTTAAATTAGATTAAAATGTAATGCATTTAGTTGGCAGAGTGTTTGGATTTCCACACCTTCCTTTCCTTCCTTCATGCACACACAACTTCTAGGGGAATTTAGTGCAGTACTTGAGCTCATACAGCTTCCTTCGGCAATCAATTCTGTAATAACATCAACTTACCCAGCTTGGCTTCTAGTCGTAGCCCTAGCACTGTCCTGAAAAAGCCTTTGCCTACCCTTGAATTTGTAAAGCTTCCTTACCCTGTTGTGGTTTCCTTTTAGTTGCTTTTGTGGAACCCAAGTTCGGGGTGCGTTTAATAAGCCAAATAGCTTTGCTTGCATAAAACCGTACTAAGGACTGCAGATATTAATTACTCATTGAACTGGGCAGAGGAGATGTTTGTACAGCTTCCTCGCCCCTCTGAAGCGGAGCATCACAGCATGGTCATCCTCAGTGGCCAAAGGTTATCGGCCAGCTTGTGGGAGGGTTTGTTAGCAGGAGGGACTGGAGCCAAAACTGACGTGTAACGCAGAAATGCAGTTTGCAGCTTTGGGCTGAAGTGAGCAAAACTCCTCCGATGCTGCGGGAATTGCATCTGCCTCCAGCGAGATGAATCTGCGGTGGGGTAGCCCATGATGTATTCCATGACAGGCCCTGTTGGCGTGCAGGTTTCTCCTTTGCGCGGGCTTCTTTCGGTTTCTGTTGGTTTCCCTGTTGTTCCCCTGAATCTGGCAGGGATAACTGTTTGTGTTACAATAGCATCAGCCAGAGATAAGGCTCTTGCACCACACGCTTCAGGTTGTTCGTCAGTCAATGGTTTAACCGCTCCGTTGCAGCTGTGTTCAATAAATAAACTTTCAGGGATGCTCAGAGTGGGCTTTTTGGAGATGTGGAACAACACTTACTCACTGCACATCTAATCTTCTACTAATTTAGGTCCAAGCTGTTTGGATTATACTCCAAGCATTTCTGTGCTGTAAAGAGAGCTCCAGCACGGTGGGCGCGCAGTGGAGATGTGCATGGAGTGTTTCCTAAAATCCCATGCTAAAAAATCGAGGGGGTAGATGCATTCATTTGATAGGATTTCTGTGGTTCCTGTGAGCCCAACTCTGATGTCTCGCAGCTCAGGTATGATGTTCCTGCTCGGGTAGGAGCACAAGTCACAAACAGTCCTCCAGACAGAGACGTAGATCTCTTACTTGGAGAGTTTACATTTAAGCACCCAGGCAGATATCGTCTTGTGCTCTCAGGTCTTGTTGACGTACCTGATAGACCTGAGTGCCAAGGGAAACTGAAGGAAAACAACCTTCTGCAGGGGCAGAGATTCCACCACCATCCTCGCAACACCCAGCAGCCCTATTCTCCCTGTTTTGTTTTGGGTTTGGTTGTTTGTTGTTTTTTTTTTTTAATGGTACAATGTCCACCATGCTTTTTTCTGTCTTCTGCTGAGAGGTGGACCTGGCTTTGTGTTTCACCTCACTCTTACAGGTTAAATTCACCAAGCAGTGTAGGTACCAGTGATGCTGCAACAGGCTTCAGGTTGCAAAAATTTGTGTTGGAAAGTTATACAAATCAACTGCAGAGGGAGAAAGCTTGGGGGCAGAGAGCTGGCAGGAGTTGGACACCTTCTGAAAATGCAGGCTGCTTTACAGCATGAGAAATCAAAGTAGCCTGGGAGCTCAAGTCTGTTGAGTCAGTAGGTGCAGGAGGTACTCCAAGTAAGCAAACACGGCCTCCGAGGGATGTTTTGAACTCCTCCCTGTTGCTGTTTCCTGATACTGTCAGTGCTTGGTGTTTCCTTTGTGCTCTGGTTACAATCTTCCCTGTGAGAAGTGGCACTTTGCGAGTGACTGCCGGCAACTTTCATTGAGAGTTTGTGACCATTTTGGTGCGTATGTCCAGCTTGATGCATTCAAGTAGAGATTCACTCTTGTTACTGTGGCGGTGACAGCTGGAAGCAGGTATAGATAGGGCTTACCTACTGTCTGCTACCAGAGGTGATGCACTTGTGACTCAACTGGTGGCCTGGGGCTCAAGAGAGTGACATTCAATCTCTGACTTAACCGTACGCCTCCTGAGATGTTCCTGGGGAGGCTCCTGCAGGGTCTCCCGTACATCAGTTCCCCATTGCAGTGGTTGGATTATAATACAGTTCTGGGGGGGTGTTGCAAGCACATTGCTTAGGTGAAATGGTAACAGGAGAGGTGCCACTAGCAGTATCCAAGGCAGAGAGAGGAGGGGCAGCAGTTTATTCTGTTGACACAACAGAAATCTCCCTCAGCAGCACCAGCCCTGCAGGGGATGCACAGCCTGAGGAGCTTCTGCACCGCAGCCGTAGCAGGGTATTGAAGAGAACACCTGAATTAGCTTTTACATTAGCCAGCATCTAAATCTCTAGTTGTAGCACCCTGGAGCTCAGTATGGGCTGGAAAACCTGCCTGGGAGCTGAGGCAAACGAGCCTGCGCAGGGCTGCAGTGGCATCTGGGCTCTCTGAGCCGCGCTGAGCTAAGTGATCCCCGAGACTTTGCAATGAGCTTGGGTAGTGACAACCCTTTGATGGACAGGATGAACTGACCGACACCACTACTGGGATGTAGAGGCCTTAAAGAAAATAAGCCTGGAGCATAGAGTCCCCTAGGAGTTTCCTTGCGCTGTGGATTGAATTGCATGTCAAGGTGGGACCTCTCAGAACTGCTGGGTGGGCTCCAAGCATGGTGGATTATGGGCCTGGTGTGACAGGTGAGGAGGAGAAAGGGGGCGAGAGGTGAGTAGGAAGAGACGGTGCTGTGGAGGAAGGGGTGGGTGGATGCACTCCAGAGCAGTTTGTCAGCCGGCACGCGTGCTGGCACGGCTACACGAGCAGTCTGGATGCATCCACAAGCACGTGTAGAAGTGCAACAGCCAAAGGTGAGGTGCAGTGGTCGGTGATGAGCTGGCTGGTGGGAGATACTGGAGAAAAATTAGCGTAGAACAGAATAGTTCAGTTGGAAAGGACCTACAGTGATCATCTAGCCCAACTGCATAGCAAGTGACAGGACAAGTAGTTTCTTGTCTTCTTTTTTTTTTTTTTTTCCAGGGGACTGCAAAATTGTATGTCCTACAAGCCCTCACCGGTTTGCACTTGCAAGAAAAAAAGGGGAAAAAAACCTGACACATTTTTGTAAAATAGCAGAGCCTAGTTGAAAAATAAATTGCAAATAAGGGAGAGCAGAGACTTCACGTCGTGCTGGGGGTTATCTCCGCTGCTGCATGCAGTGTTTCCAGGGAGGTCACACCATCCACTAACGTAGCAACATTAATAACGGTATTGATTTGTCTTAATGTAGTTATGAAAGCTGAACCTTGGAGGTGTGGGAGGGCCTTATCAGTAATCAGCATCGACATTGATCAAGGATAGTATCAGCCAAAGGGGAATAAATGGAGGCTAGAACAGGGCAGGGTATTAAAGGAAGAAGTGGCCATTAAAGGAAGAAAAGTGCCCACAGCATTTGAGGCTTCTCCATCACATAGAAGGAAATCTACTTAATATATAATGTCTATGACTTGAAGCAAAGGAATGGGGATAAAATCACTTTGGGAAACAAGACAAAAGAAAAATAAAAGTGTCTGCAAGGGTTTTGGTGAAAGCTAAGGCAGGTCTGAGGACTCTACAGGACGTGGCAGAGCTGTAGGGCCCACGGGGGAGGCAGGGGTGGGTGATGCGTGACCGTCATGAGGGAGTTTTACCCCTGCCAGGTAGGTCAGAGCGTGGTCTGAAAAAAGCCCATTTGTCACCTTGGTTTCTCCGATCCGTCAATGAAGCTCTTTTTATAAGGAGGATCTTTACAAATGATTTTTTGGAGCAGTCTCCTCCTTAAGCTGTTTGCTGGCAGCTCTGAAAATAGTAGATTGATGCACTCGCCTCTTCCTGCCCAGCCTTCCAAAGTTACTGACATCTCTTCCTTTAATTCTGCTTTGTAATTGAATTTCTGCCATAAGTTGCTTCTGCTAATTCAATTATACCTTACTTTTAATTGGCAGTGGATTTAAATACTTCTTGTGCTGTTAACATAGAGATTAATGTGAGCTGTCCTGTTGCCCTCTACTCCATCGGGTTGGAGCAAAGGTTTTGTATGATTATAAGAATTTAAGTAGCCATTTTTTTCCCCAAAAGTCTTTGGGGATGCCAGAATCTAGCCAAGGACTGGGAAATGCCATTTATTTTGAACATATAAATATGGCCAAATAATCTTGCACTATACTGTAAGGTTTGTTGAATGGGAAAGGCCCAACAGTTTTGTACCACCAGCACAGAAGAGAAATTGGAAGAGCTGGGTTGTGTTTCCTGTTTTGCCGTTGACGGGGTTCAATCCGTACCTTGCTTTTCCATTAGGTTTCATTGGGTTGGGAGCTTGGAGAGGTAACATCCATCCCTGTATAAAAGGAGGATACTAGGTTTTCTTCCTAAAAAGATGTTGAAGTTAAGATGACTTGATCAAATGCTTGCATTGCTGCCAGGTTGCAACATTTGTGGGTCCTTCCCCAGGGATCTCAAGAGTAATAGAAAATTTCGTGGAGTCTAGGGTCTTCCTTCCTGTGAGCAGAAGACTGGTGTAGTTAACATCTGCATGGATGAGGGAAGATACTAGGATAAAATAGAAAAAGAACCATTTAGGGAGCACTCGCTTAAGGGTTTTTCTCTTTTTCTTTACTTTTTCTTTCCAGTTCTCCGGGCCTTAGGGAAGGGTTTGTTTAAAATAACCCCCCAGAAGTTGGGAGGATGCACGTAGCAGTGTTGGTCTTCAGTAGATGCTGGTCAACCAGCACTACTAGTGGTCAGGGGAGAGGGCACTTGCAAGGGGTGACTGGTGACCCCATGGCAGGGTGGGATGCCTGGACCTCACCTCTGTGACACTCGTCTTGCTCTCATGATTTGCAGAAGGAGCTGGATTTCCGCTGGCTGCTTGACTTCATTTTTTTTTCAATTTCTTCTGGGTGATTATTTCTGAAAACTTGTGGAGAATTTGTGAGGTTTCCATAACAATAAAAAAGCAAAAAATATAGTGCTAAATTTTTAAAAAAGGAGGAGATGGAATTGCAGTACAGTCAGTCTGACTTTTATTACAGTATTTTCCTGGAAGTTAATAAATTATTTCCCACCTAGGCATCTTCTGGGTGCTTATGAGTAACAATCAGCATGGATTAGCCTGGAGCAAATCATGTCAGACATTCTAATTTCCTTCTACAGCAGGGCAACAGGTCTTATGGATAGAAGGAGAACAGATGATATGATGTATTTCAATCCGAGTCAGGTTTTTGGCACTGTTTTGATATCGTCAGGAGGAAGCTAGGGAAAAGAGATTTTGGTGAAACTTGCCTTACGGATGGTGCAATGTAGGCGTGCTAACCATGCGCCAGGCTTAGCTTCAGTACCTCATCAAGCTCAGAAGTATTGGGTGGGGATTTCCAGAGGTGGACCCTGTGGCTTGGGTCATTGTAATTGATGTCTTTGATAAAATACTGGTTCAGACTCAACAGGTAACACTAAACTAGGGGAGTTTACAAGCACTTGGGAGTAGGGATTAGGTTTTCAAATAGATTTGGACAAAATCAGAGAATTAGCTTGGAGGGTCCATCATTCACACCTGAAGGTGTTAATGTGGGCTTGCAGTTATTGCTGGTGGGTGAGCTGACTACACAGACTGGTATGGGGGTGGTTGGAGAGACTCTGCTGGATTGTGGTGGGTCACACATGGCTTTGCCAGCATCATCCTACCCCTACAGCAGCAGACACAGTCTTCCATAAAGAGGAGGGTGGACTTGCTGTGTCCTGTGTTGCGTCTCCTCGTGCTTTGGCATTGCTGGAGTATTGGAGCCAGCATGGGGCACTGCGTTTGGGAGATGTGGAGAAAATGAGAGAGGCCAGTGGGGACCCAAGAGGAAAGATGGGAAGGAGTAGGATGTTTGGTCTGAAGAGAAGGTAAAGGATTGGGACAGGGTTTTGCAGTGTCTGGAAGACTGCTGTGAAGGGAGAAACCTCTGCCTCAGGTCTGTTGGGGTTAGGGCAATTGGTAATGAGTTTGAATGGTATCACGAATGGAAGAAACTCCTACTTGTAAGGATGATGAAGTGTTGGAGTAGACTGTTGGGAGGTTTTGGTAACGTCTGGGATGTCTGTGACTGGGGTTTTGCGTTGGGCAAACCAAATGTGTGGGTGGGTGGAGGCATCTGGGAGTAAGGTCCCAAACCCGGTGGGATTTTGCTTGCAGAAGTTATGGGGTTACTGGTGAGACAAGGGTCTGGCAAGAAAGTTTGTGTGGTGAGGCTGGAGATGTTGGGCTGGAGGAGATGAATGCTTCCCAGCTGTGCTTGATCTTGGCAGTGGGGAAAATCATGGTCAGCTCTCTGGGAGGGTGGGGATCAGAGCCAGTCACTTGTTTTTGATTTTCTAATCCACAGATTTTGAGAGATTAGGAATTGCAGGAGCAGGTGAGCTTGCTCCTGGTGCTCTCGTCTGTGACTGCTTAGGCTCTGATGAACCCTCAGGATCTACAGCTGGCAGATGCTGAAGGGATGCAAATTATTATACTCTGCTTTCTTGAGAAGCATGCTCAGCAGAAAGAGAAGTGATTTCTAACCTTTTGAAGGAATACTTAATGGCTCCAGAAAACTTGAAACTGGCTCTCCTATATTTTATTTCTTTTTCTCCTATTTTTAGATCTTGGCATAGTAATGTTTTGAGGTATAAGCCAAGCAAACCTTCTGAATCTGAACTTGATACTTGCTTATTTTGAAAGATGAGTTTTACAAAAGAGATTTAAAATAGGAAGGGTGGTTTCAGCAGATTTTTGAACAGCAGAAGAATTTGCTGTCTGAATTTGAGAGAAATTTGCATTCTTCAACATGGGAGCTGTTTTCTATTTCAGGACAAATAACAAAATGCAAATGCAGGAAACAAAATTGTTTCTCAGTCTAGGGTAAGAACTGGAACAGGATTTTTGCTTGTTTAGACTAATTTTGATTTCTTTTTCACTGGGAAAACTGTTTTCTACAGGGGAAGCCAAAAAGTGGGAAGGTTGTCACTAGAAGAAAGCTGTAATGTAAAGCATGTTTGGTTTGTGTCTCCTCCTCCAGGCAATTGAGCCCCGTGGACTTTCTCTGAAGAAGTTGCAAGATAGGTGGTGAGTACTTTCCAGAGCCTGCTCCTTTCAGGGCACTCTTTAAATTACTAATAGAAAAAATAAATTAATAATAGAAAATGCAAGTGTTGAGTTTTGTTCTGCATTGGGTGCAGAAGTTTGCATTTGCTGAGCTTGTGGCATGCTTTAATTTTAAAGCTGGCAGGCTAATCTTTGAGTAGGGGTTTGACATCAAAAATATTAAGCTTTACCTTTGCACCAAAATGAATTTCCTGAGACTTGATTAGTGAAATAAATGTTATATTTTAAAAAATATTTGGCTTTCAGGAAAATCTGTACAAATTATGCTGTATTTTTTACTAAAAGCCTCCACTGTCCAGTGGGGCAAAGTGTTTTCTGTGTCAGAGAACAACCTTATTTATTTTTTTCTGCTCTGACTGACTGTGTAAAACTAAAGGAATGCAACTTCCAGAGGGTTAAATGACCTGCATAACTCTTGCTAATCTCTGCCACGTGTGACTGATTTTGTCCTGCCTGCACCCAAGATTTCCATGTATTTCATTTGTATGCACTTCATTAGGTCCTATTTGTAAGTAAGTGAAACATTAAATTGGTAAAGAGCTGCAGGAGCATGAGACAGCTAAGAAATGCCGCTGTGGCGTTGCAGCCAGAGAGCCGCCTCTTGCACGGATGTAAATCAGTGCAATTTCTTTTCCTCTGGTTGAGTCGATCTCTTCCGGCAAATGCCAGCTGGGACTCTTCTCTGTAGCACCCTTTGCTGTTTGTTTTCCTTGTTTCTAGAGAAATACGTACCCTGTTTCCTCTTTCAATTCTAGATTTCTTTCCAATGAGATTAACCAAATTATATCATTACCCATTAATTGCTCAGGAAGTTTATTCTTTAGTTACATTTCCCTAGTGCACAGGATACAAGCTATTAGAGCTCTTGTATGTTCAGACTGACTAATGAACTACAGTTGAATGTCCCAAACCTCTAATGGACTTCTCCATCTTCCAAATCAATGTATTTTCTATAGATAGGGTGCCTTTTGATACAGGTGGTCACAGGCTGATGTGATGTGTCAGCCAACTGCACTTGTTTCTTGTCGGAGCAGGGGAGGATACTGGGGTTTGGTGTGTTTTACTCTACTTGTGTCTACTTTAAAAATGTGTTCATTTTGGTCAGAAAACATTTATTTAACATTTATAAGGGTCATATTTAATGCTCCATAAATATATTTGTCACCAATCACATCTTTCATTGACAAAAACGTCCCCTACTTAATAAACTGTGTTATCCATGTTTTTTGTATAAGGGGAGCTAGTTTAACCCCAAGACAGTTCTTCTGACTAAGGCTTATGTCCATAAACCATGAGTTTTGTATGGCCAAATTATGAATCCTGTGTGCCTCTTGCCAAAAAGCTCTTGTGAGTAATAGCTTATGAACCCCTCCTCTCCCGCAGCTGCGATTGGATCTGTATTATAAACCTGCACACTGTTTGTATGGATAATTGCTATATTGGGACCTGAATCATCAGTTGATCTTTTTGAGATGTTGAAAAATGAATAAAGCTCCCTTTTCCTGAGGGCAGAGGGGAGTATGGGGTTGGTGACTGTGACGCCGTGTGTGTAAAGGCCAGGCAATTTTAAGCTGTCAGTTTAAATTGTACTTACAATTAGATTTTCTTTTCGTATTGTTACGGGTAACGCCTGAACAGGTTATAAGGAAAAAAACTTGTTAATACTCCAGACTGTGCTTGACAGAGTTAATGTTTTGGTTTGATTTTTTTTCTCCTGGGTAGTGCTTTCAAAAGCATGAATGTCCTGTGGTCTTCTGGGGAAACCTGGGTTCCTGCTGCACTTTTGCAAGCAGGATTTAGAGGCGTCAGGTACTTATTTTTGCTGCTTTAGCGGTCTGTATTCATCCTTGCCTTCTCAAATGCAGGTGTGTCCTTTATTCCAGTTTGGGAATTCAAGTGATCCGTAGCAGTATGAAGGTTACATTTCCAGGGTGTAACCGTTTCTATATGGAGCTTTACAGCGGTCTGGCTGTGTCAGCTGATATTTAACATAGTAGGAGACAGACTTGAAGGCAGACTGGTGCTGAGCCAGCTGGGCATTTTCCAAAATGTAATGTGGGCCAGTGGCACATGGGTGGCTTCAGAGCAAAGCACAGAGCATCATGAAGAGGAATAATATAAAAGTAGCCTGAAAGTAGCTTGAATTTTACCCCAGCTGAGCACAGCTGGAGGTGAGGGTGCCGGCGGGGGAAGGGGGGAACAGGCACTTGGTGCCCCATCAGGAGGGCACCCGTAGGCTCTGATGGAGCAAGCTGCTTACCCGTGTTTCTGCCTATAAGCACATAAGCAGCTCTGAGCAGCGGAGACCAGGGAGCCAGCACCCGCGTCGGGACTCCCCTGGGCAGGGTGGCCGAATCCACGCGCATCCTGGGGTCCCTCGTGCCTCGGCATGTTTCAAGGCGCCACTGGGATGCTTGTGCCAGGAGATTCGGAGTGTGATGTGGGCATGAGGGCCCTCTTGGTGGGGTGCGGTGGGGCCGCAGCAGTGGCATTGCTGTTGCCTCTGTGCTGTTCCGGAGGAGTGCACGAGCAGCTGTGCCCCACGGCCGAGGGAGGCAGAGGACAGGGCATGAAACAGAATCATAGAATAGAGTTGTCTAGGTTGGAAGAGACCTTTTAAGATCATTGAGTCCAACCATCAACCTAATGCTGCCAAAACCACCACTAAACCGTGTTGCTAGGCACTATGTCTACCTGTATTTTAAATACCTCCGGGGATGACGATTCCAGCGCTTCCCTGGGCAGCCTCTTCCTATGTTTGATCACCCTTTTGGTGAAGAAATTTTTCCCAATATCCATTCTAAACCTCCCCTGGTGTAACTTGGGGCCATTTCTTCTTGTCCTAAATGGCATGAGCAACAGCAGAGTGCCTGTTACTTGTGTGGATGTGGGGCTCTGCAGCTGAAATAGGGCTCCTCGCTCCTCTGGTCCAAGGCATCGCTGCAACATCCAGGACTTGAGTTTTGAAGTGAAACTGCTTGTAGCCAAAGACTGACAAATCTGTCCTACCAATTTGGCTTTGAGAAACATTTTATTTTTAAACTGCAAGCAGACCTGAAACCCGTGCAACCTTTGTTTTTGAGGGAAAGATGGATGCACAGAATACTGGAGTGTTGGGCTCCTGGAGATACCTCAGGACCAGCTGTGGCTCGGCACTGAAATCGGTGGATGCTCTGACTCTTGGTGCTGGGGTGTTTTTGGAACTACTCCTGTGCATAGAGTGGGGCTGTGGACACGTCCCTGTGGCCTGGCTTTGGAACCTTCTCCATTGCTAGGACATCCTCCATCCCTGGGATGTCCTCATCTCTGAGTCCCAGTGCCTCATGGCACACCTCCTCCTCTGCTGTCTCTCAGCCTTCCCCACAGCCCACCCATGTCCCCATATCCAGGTGACCCCTATGGGGTCACCTTCCATGTGAGCATCCAGGCTCTGTGGGGAGGAAGAACTAGCAGTGGAGCTGGGCTGAGCATCGGGGAGGAGGGAGCAGCCAAGACCAGGGGGAATTTGAGGCTGTTTTCCCCTTTCCCTGGCATCCTCTGCACTGCAGCCTTGGAAACTCCCTGGTTTGAAGATTTACATCCTGTTGGGGAAAGGGTTACCTTTTTCTGTAACCTTTTCCCACAGTCTGATAAAACCTTCTGGAGGAAACTGAGGGCCAGATGTCTGCTGTACATCAGACTATACTGCTGTGGGGAAAAAAAAGTGCAATTAATTGGAAAATGTGCCTTAAAAAAAGAATAAATGGGGAGCACAATAGCGAATTAAGTACCTTGTGTGAGTGGCTTATATAACGAAGTAATTAAGAAGAATTTATTAGGGTTTAATGTGTCACTAATCAAAGCTTGCATTTTTCCTCCTTACCACCTTTAAAAATTGCTATTTGAGTCTTCGTCCTCTACATTTTTATTATAAACAGGTTTATTAGTATTTTCACCGTTGAGGCTTTTTTGTGGTGTATTACACGTTTGCTTTCCAAATACGCTGTTTGCTCATTCAAGCATATTAATAAAAAAAAAAAACCAGAATGAATGTGCAACACTGCTGTTCATCCGTGTTTTGTTTTTATGAATGAATCTTCTGCCTGGGTGCACACAGGCTTCAGAATTGCCCACTTGTCAAAAACTTTTAAAATTTGAACTTTTTCATTAATTATTTACTGTAATGGGGAAAGTTTAAAAGCAGGCTTTGCTTTTAAAAATGTGAGCTTTTAGCCAAGATTTCCGAGCTGGAAGATAGTGTGGTGCCAGGTTTGGATTATTCTAGAATAGTGCTGTATTCCCTGTTGTGTACTGTGCCTCCTACAAACACCACCTGCCTTCTACATTTTGTATAGATGTTGCTATATAGCATGAAAAAGGAGTGTCTCCTAATGCAAGTATCTCGTGTTGATTCACTGCTATACAACCGTTCATCCTCTAATAGTGTGGGATTACAAAGCATTATCATGCTCAGATTGACTCAGGTAGTGCTATTTTTATTTAAGCTGCATTAAGGTATCATTGTGAATCTTTGGTCTTGCAGCATGGGGATAATACGATTTACTATTTTTACAAAAAATCAACATGGCTGTACAAATCCTGTCCATAGGAAGAGCTGCAAAGATTAGTCATGAGCCCAACACTTTTTTTCTTTTTTTTTTTCCCCTTTCCTCTACAGTGGGTTGTTAAATTTTTAATTTTCATGTGACCTCCATCGTGTTGCCCAAGCTTGGAATAGAATAAGAGGGTGCCTTGGCTTGTGGTCAGGGACTTGGTACTTGCTGGGAAAAGCTTTGGTGTAAGTGGGGGCCTTTAGTGTAAGAGGGTGAGCGGGTCTGGGGATGCTCGGTGGAGTTACCTGGGCAACCGCTGAGGGGATTCAGTGGGGTTCATCCATCTGAACCCTCATGGGGTCATCTAATTCAAGCAAGTGAGCCCTTTCATGGATACTGCACCAGCACTTGGGTCCTTCCACCTTGCTGGCTTTTATATCAGGCCTCGCCCCTCTTAATTAAAAAAAACTGCAGTAATTTGGTGTGGATCCTTTTCTTGCTCCACTCCTCCTTATGGCTCTGCAGCAGCTTGGTGCCCTCATAAAGTAAAAATAAACGTGTGCCCTGGGGTTGAGGTCGGCTGAGGGGTGCAGTCAGAGCTATCTGCAGACAGCACGTCTGTCCCTGAGGGTTGGACAGACTGCCAGCCGTTGCGTTTCCAGAGGGGAAGTGGAAAAAAAAGCACAGCTTTTCTTGGAAAGGGAAGGCAATGAGAAGCGAGGCGTGTTTTTTCTCTCAATCGGGACAAATATCCGCGCTCTGAGGTTGATCGAAATTAGTTTCCTTTGTGACAGGTCTCGGGGTCTGCAGAGTCAGCGAGGAGCTACCACTGAAAGTCAGCCCGATGTGGTTCCAGCTGTGAGTGCAAAAATTGCTTCACAGCGTTGCTTTGGTGCTTTAGGGATGGCCTAGAAGAGTTGGACTGGGTCAGGGATGATTTCCCACAGGCAGTTTGGATGCAGCCCCCATTCTGGGGAGCTTAGTGTAAAGGACATCGCCCACTCCCAAACTTCCTACCTCCGGGATTTGCTGGGATGCAGGGACTCCTCCAGAGCCTAAGATGCAGCACTGTCTCTTTTGGGGAATTTCTGGGCATCTTTCTGGCTGCCTTTGGCATTTGGGAGGAGAGGGAATGGTTGATGCTGGTGTGCACATGGCTGCAGGCATCCTCCTGGGCTCTGCATCCCGGGGCAGCCCAGCTGACAAGCAGCTTAATTGTTCTAATTGGCTTGTAGCACCCGAAGGCACCAGGATCCTGGTGGGAATGTAGCAGGCAAGCCCTGGGAAACACTACCACTGATGATCTTTAAGTTTCCTTCCAACTCTAACCGTTCTATGATTCTGTGTCAGAATAGTTAATTATCTAGTTCTGATCATTTATATTGGAATCACTAAGGCAGTTAATTTTTAAGTCTTTTTCTAGATTAAAATACCTGCTTTCTGAATTATGATGAAATATTTTAACACTGTAACAAGGAGCACAATAGATATGTTAATATAAGAGTCTGAAAATAGAAACTTCAGGATTCAAAGCGTTGAGCATATTGGTTTCAGAATATACTAGGAGTACCTTTCCTGAGTTTGCATATGCTTTCTAAGTATTTTGAATCTGAGGAAGAGAGCTTTTTCCTTTTGTTTTGCTTGTGCTTGGACTTTGGTTTTGGTTTGGTTTTTTGTTTTAAGTTTGACCAGATGCATTTGACAAACTGCTCCTCTCTGAAAGAGTCAGGTGAGAGGACTGAATGGTTCCCGTTCACCATGATAAGGGCAGAGATGAATTTACATGCAAAATGGCAACTGAGTGGAAGATTGAGAGATGATAGCAGGTACAAAAGACATTTCAAAGCAGGATGGTACTAAATGTTGGATTTCGTATAGTACCTGGGAAATGACTTCAGGTTGTCCTCTTGTATCAGTGTGCTTTTATAGATCATAAGCTGGGTCCCTAAGGAAAGGGGTTCAGTTTTCCAGGCTATCTGGTTCTTTGGTTGTTTCCAGACATTTACCAGCTCTGTGGTTGCGTTCCCCTCCAGCCACGTGCTTTCTCTACACCCTGGAGAAAGTGTGACCTAGTACAATGGTGGGCCTTTACCATGCTCTCCATCCCTTCCCGTGATGGCAAGGGAGTTCTTCTGTCTATTTCTAGCTAAACAAACAGAAAAGTTTGATTTTGTTTCTCATTGCATCTGAAGTATCCTTCTCCCTTCAGCCTCCTGTGGTCTGTGAGATGCCACAGTCAGGGTGACAATGTCTCTGCCTGGAGTCCCAGGCACCCGGGGGACTGGAGCAGCATCCACCTTTGTAACAGCACCCACGCAGAATCCAGGGTTTGTTATGCCTAAATGCAAGTCAAAACGTGCAAGAAGTGGTTTAATAATAGGAATGTCAGCAGACCCCCGAGTACAATGATGTTGCTGGATGCTTTCATAAATCTAAGGTTTAGGGATGACAGTTATGATGCATGGCATTGGGAGAATGTGAAACTGCAGTCATTAAACAAAAATGGGCTTTTAAACTAATGGCAGCTGCCTAAACAGTTTTGCAGTGAAGCAGATTCCCTTAGGCTACCGTTCTTCAAATAATACAGGTCCTATTGACTTTAAAAAACAGGAAAATATTTTGTTTTGGTGCTGTAGCACTGCTTTTACATTCATCCCAAAGGTCAGGCTGCTAAGCGCTTGCTAGATTTTAAGCTGGAGGTGTTTAGAAAATAATGAATGGCAACATTTCCAGGTAATTCATTCACTGTTATTACCCTGAATTAAGCCACCTGCAATATGAAGGATTCACACCTGTTCCTAGATGGGTTTCCAAGTGAGTACGGGGACACTTTTCTCCGTCCAAACTCAGCTGTGTTTAACCCAGTAGGTAGTTCTGCACAATGTCTCTGTTACACAGAATTTGATCCAAATATCTCCATGAAAACCTGTTCCAACTCCTGCTGGTTCAAAATGATGTACAGTGTGTTGCCTTGTCTCCTTTGAAGCCATCATTCCCAGCTTAAAGCTGGAGGCGTAAGGATGTAGGTATTGCCTATTCCTTCATGCCAGAGAGGTCCTGGTGGGCAAGGGACTGCCCGTGATCTCAAATGTGTTGGCCAGTTCCTTAAAGAGGCATTTCAAGAGTGTTTGAAGGTTGCAGAAGGCCAACCCATTCTTAGCTGCCCACTTTCACATCGTGCCTAACTTCTCCCTGCCCAGGCTTGGTTTTTTCCTGAAAATAGCATATTATGGCTCTGTCTCCCTGTCTCCCTTGTTCTTCAGCTTGATCAGAACCTATCATCTTTTTTTTTTTTTTTTTTTTTTCCCCTCTATCCACACCCCACCCCTTTCCCCGTTTTTTATGACAAGGAATAGAGGAGAGGACAGAATAACCCAGACTTTGGAAGGATGCTGAACAGCAGAACTTGGTTGTTTTGTGTCATGTCTCTTTATATACCATACACAGCTTGGAGCCCACTTCTCTCCCTATAAGCTCAGTTTCAGCCTGGGGCTGGCCTTGCTTGCTGAGTAACTCCAGACTGATATTTAAATATTTTTTAATTATTATTTTTTCTTAAGGCAAAAAGCTCCATTAGAAATGTATGTGAAATCCATTGCAAACAGTCATATTTCACTTTGGAGCCCTCCACATCAGGAGACGATAGTTTGAAGTTGGCTGTTGCATTGCTCTCTAGTGTTTCTAGGAGCCCAGCAAGGCCAAGCAGGAGTTGGGAAGGATGGGCTGGAGTCTCCTGCCACGTTGCGGACATTGAGTGCAGCTTTCAGAACCTGATGAGTTCTCTGCTGAACATCACCTGCAGTCCCGGCTCTCTGCAGGATTTGATGTCCTGTGAGACCTAGATACATACCCCTTCTTTCCACCACTTTTTTCCTTTGCTTCCGTGTTCTGTCTTGACTATAAAGATGTTTTCTGTGGGCAGTTTTGTGGACATGGAGAGCTGTCTAATGGGTGACTTCAGCCAGGTTTTCTTCTTCCTGGGGAGTATGCTTGAGTCAGGAGAGTGGAAGAAGAAAAGTTAAATTAACTGTAACATGAACGTTTGAACAGATGGCTGACCTTTGTAACACCAAGAACCATTTAATTTTAGAAATTTGCAGGCTGTTTTAAGTTTGTCATGCTCTTTACAACCATCTGAGTGTAGATACATGACACAATTTATTAGGTTATTGCAAGGCTTTGTTGCTTAATTTCCCTGCTGTTTGAGATACTGAACTTTAGGTGGAATGAGCAAGATCCAGGAGCATTGATGGGATCAGCTACCTTTGTGCCAACCTTCTTTAAATCCCTGGAAGCTGAGGGAGGAGAGATGCTCCCGGTCATGCTGGAAGGAGCTCAGGTTCTCCGCTTTGCTTGCTGCCCTGGGAGAGCTCAGCCCTAGCACAGACAAGAGCCATGCAATGGTTAATTGTGGGCAGGGCAGAGACAGATGATCATCCTGCCCCAAATCACTTAACCGTCTTAAGGGTCTACCCTTGCCTGCCTGAACAACCCAACTAATCTTTCAGTGAGCTGCACAAGTGAGTGCTGAGCTATATATGGTATGAAGAGAGAGATGGCACAAAACAATTGAATTCCCTTATCCCACCTCTCCCCAAAAAGCTGTGCACCGTGTGGCTGCCTAATGGTGGAAGAACATCGCTGTTTGGAGCAAATGGTTTCAGGCTACGGTGGGTTCTCCATCCTCTGGAGGCTTTTAGGTCAGGGTTGCATGTCTTCTGAAAACGTGGAGTAAGCCAAACGGATGGTGGCTAGATGCAGAAATTCTTGGAGAAATTCTTTGAACCAAGCGATATCGGACTAGATCAGTGGTTCTCAACGCTTTTTGTGAGATCACCGCAAATTCCCAGGGGCTGCGCTTTGGGCACTTGTGTGGCGACTTGCAAGAGCAGTATCTGCTTGGTGGCCACACATGAAGTCCTTGGCACCATCCTGGAGAGCTGCTGGGATAAGTGATGCTGAGGGTCTCATCTAGGATTCAGTGAGTCAAGGGGAACAAATGTGAAGTGCTTGGAAACTGTCTTTATAAGGAGTGCACCATGTTAGTACACCAAAAAGTGAAAGAAAAAAAGAATCTGTATCAGTGCAGTGCGTATTTCTTTTACAGAGGTCTGGCTTATCACTACTGTTGGCTTTTCTTAATTACTGCTAATGCTTCTGCAGGCTGTGCAGTTGGAGATGGAATGTGGCTGGCCTGAAGTCAGAGCACAGAGGCTTTTATCGGGACCACTCAGAGACAAGCCATCTGCAAGATGTATTTATTTTGTTCTTATTTGTCTTCTAAATAAAAACGTGACGCTGTGAGAATGTCTGTTCCGTCCTATTGCTTCACTCCACCAAAGTTGCCATTTTCTGACAAACTGTTTTAGAGAGTTATATTTGGCAAATGGCTGTTTACTTAATTCCTCTCCTATCACTGCTGTTTGTCTGTGAAACCCAAATCTATTTGCGTGCAAGCTCAGCTGTAGCTCAGTTCGTTCAGAGGATTCTTTAAACCATAGTTGTTTTCCCCTCTGTTTGCTTTTTTTAGCTCCTTTTCGCTCACGATGGAGTTACTGCAGGTACTTCATATCTGATGAAGGCAAATCCAGTACCTGCGGAGCTGAGGGCTGTTAGAAACTGCAGCAGCCGTGTGGTCGGGTTTCCTTGCTTACCCCAAGTGTTGGGGCTTCAACACTCTTGGGATCATGCAGCTATGACACAAAGAGCATAACAAGGGTTAGCTTTGCAGGAGTGAGTTTCTTCTGTCTGCAGAGAACCATGTGAAGCTCCATGAAGGAGCAGCAGCCGATGTTGGTTCCCCAAGTCCTCTGGCTCACGTCCTTAGCCAACAAGGGAGACTTCTCCATGAGTACTTTCAGTGAAATTGGCTTGTCAGGAAGACACTTTGGAGAAGTAGTGCTTTTTTTTTTTTTTTTTTTTTTTTCCCCCCTAAGAAAAGTTATTTCCTTGGGCTCTGTGCCCTCTCTGAAGTGAACTTACCTGCTTGGGACTCTGGGATTTGTTGTAGAAATAAAACACTCCTTCAACATGGAGCTCTGTGCTGGTCAAATCACTGTGGGAAAAGGAAGAGTCCCCTTGGTGACACTGTTTGTTGCAGGGTGTTTTTTTTAAACTGATAAACTTAAGGCTCTCCCTGGCAAAGTGAGCTTAAGCAAGGCTTATGCTTTGCCCATAGTTACTGCAACATAACCCAGCTTGGGCCACCCCAGCCTAGCAATGGGTGTTTCTGCAGGAAGGTAGAGCATATGGAGTGTAGTTATAAAGGGAAATGGAATTGTAAAAGAGAAAGAGCAAACAGTTGTTTATAATCTATAAAAATTGATACTCATTGCTTTCGGGTTTGCCTTCCTTGCCTGAAGGTTTTCTCATTAGATCCAGTTTCTGTAAATACCATCTCTTTCTGTCCCTTTGGAGAGACCTCAAATTGCTGGACTGGAATTATTGTCTGGGTAATCAATAAACTTTAATCTACATGATGTGTTTTTCCCCTTGAAGTTGGTCCTTTCTGTACTGGAGATAACATGTCTAAAGCAAATGTAAAATGAAGAAGGGTTAGATTCAACTTGACTCACTCTTACAATTTTGCAATATGAATGTCTTCCAAAACAATTACGGTTATTGCTAAGTGGACACTAAATGATTAATCTACTAGCAGACAGCCAGTGCAGTGGTGTCTTTGAAATAATTTTTGAGCCTCTTTCCCACTGTTCTTTTCCTGCAAGACTGGTTTAAAGATAAGACACTGACAATAAAATAAATTGTGATTTGTAGCCTGATTCTCTTTCAGTCTGCGCCTTTGCTTCAGCATTGCGCTTCTGTCTCGCACTGAAAAGCGTGTAATGAAAGGGGTGTAAAGCCTGCCCTGAGCCAGAAGAACATTCAATCTTGTATTTCATTTGAGGCATATCCTTAAATTATCATGGGGTTGGCTAGATTTATTTGTGCACTTAGATGCATACTTAATCCGGGTCAATAGTGATGCTTGAGAACTTTTGTTGATGGGAGGTCACCAGTGCTCTTTTTGAGTTGTTGGCATCATGTGCAGAGCATGTGAAAATTCCAGTATTGGCTGGATGGCCGCACTCAAAGAATTGTGGTCAATGGCTTGATGTCCAAGTAGAGACCAGTAACAAGTGGTGTTCCTCAGGGGTTGGTATTGGGACCAGCGATGTTTAACATCTTTGTTGGTGACATGGACAGTGGAATTGAGTGCACCCTCAGCAAGTTTGCTGATGACACCAAGCTGTGTGGCACGGTCGACATGCTGGAAGGAAGGGATGCCATCCAGAGAGACCTGGACAGGTTTGAGAGGTGGGCCCATGTGAACCTCATGAAGTTCAGGAAAGCCAAGTGCAAGGTTCTGCACATGGGACGGGGCAATCCCAAGCACAAATATAGGCTGGGCAGAGAATGGATTGAGAAACAGCCCTAAGGAGAAGGATTGGGGGTGTTGGTGGATGAGAACCCCAACGTGACCAGGCAATGCGTGCTCACAGCCAGGAAAGCCAGCCGTACCTTGGGCTGCATCACAAGAAGTGTGGCCAGCAGGTTGAGGGAGGTGATTCTCCTTGTTCACTCTAGTGAGACCGCACCTGGAGTCCTGCGTCCAGCTCTGGGGCCTCCAACATAAGAAGGACATGAACCTGTTGGAGCGAGTCCAGAGGAGGGCCACCAAGATGATCAGAGGGCTGGAGCACCTCTCCTTACGAAGACAGGCTGAGAGAGTTGGGGTGGTTCAGCCTAGAGAAGAGAAGGCTCCAGGGAGACCTTTTAGCAGCCTTCCATTACTTAAAGGGGGCCTACAGGAGAGATGGGAAGGGACTCTTTATCAGGGAGTGTAGTGATAGGACAAGGGGTAACGGTTTTAAACTGAAAGAGGGTAGGTTTAGATTAGATATTAGGAAGAAATTTTTTGCTGTGAGGGTAGTGAGACACTGGAACAGGTTGCCCAGAGAAGCTGTGGATGCCCCATCCCTGGAAGTGTTCAAGACCAGGCTGGATGGGGCTTTGAGCAACCTAGTCTAGTGGGAGGTGGCCCTGCCCAGGGTAGGGGGTTTGGAACTAGATGTCCTTTAAGGTCCCTTCCAACCCAACCCATTCTGACCTTCTGTTAAGTACTTGTCAATAACTTTACTATCTCGAGTAGTTCTTGTACTGGGAATACCTGCTTATGTTCTGGTTTTCTTCTCAGAATTTCTCTCATTTGGGCTATGTGTTGCAGAGGTAGAACTTCCCAGCGCGTAGTTAAGTAGCAATCTGCTTTGTGGCTGAATTTAGGGAGATGACTAAATGCTTTAAAATGCAGTGATTTGTGAGAGAAGAGGCAAGACTGCAGAAAAGACTTCGGTTTGGTTCCTCGTACATTCTATAAACTTGTACATTCTTAACATTTTTACAGCTACAAGTCATAAAGCTACGTACCACGTTGCATCAAGACAACAGACTCAGAAAATCTTCTGCTGTTTGTTGATGCAGCGGACTTGCCTGTGTGCTAGTGCTGGTTTTAATTGTCTTTGTGTTTGAGGAGATGTCCTCAGAGTATCTCCTCAGGTTAGAGGTTAAGCTGTTTCTCATTACTTGGAATAGCGATGATACGTGTGGTTGCACGCGCGGTTGAGCCGTCTCGGAGCTGGTGAGCAGCAGTGGAGCTGGGCATAAGTCATGGAGTTACTCATGTAGCTTCTTACCCTTTCCTTAAGTTCTGCTTAATAATATAATATACTAATAACTCTGGACGGTAATGGGTTTGCTTCCCTGGCTTGTGTGATGGCAATTCTGTTGTTGCTGAGGTTTTGAGTTTAACTCTCAGTAAACTGCAGGCACAAAGCTAGTTACTGCGTGCATGGTTGAATCCTGGCTTGATGGAGCTACAAACCAGATTGCACCTGTGCCACCTGAAGAGGTAGGGGCTCATTAGAAAGAAATCGGTGTTGGTCTAGGAAAGAGCTGCGTCTCCTTGTTGGGAATATTTTCTGTGCACTCAGAAATATTTTCTCATCCTCTAAAGGCAACCCTGTGTTCTGATAGTGACATCTTTATTGGAGAACAAGAAGGCTTAAAAACCAGCTCATGCTGCACACTTTTTTTAATCCCAGCTTTCTCAGATAAATGAATCACCTTTTCTTAATTACAGGTGGAGGAAGAAGCAGTCATGACAGGGCTTATAAATGATGCAGTTTGCTTTGCTCAGGATGCTGAAGTTCGGGAGTGAATTCCAGGCAGACATCTGTGCTACGTTAAGGTTATTTAGAACAAAGCTTGGATTTAGTCTTAACTGATTTGCTACCAAATTTTAGTGAGTAAACGTGAGACAGACTGCTCCCACCCAGCTACAGATATACTTGTTTTGGTGTTGCCTGTTCCAAAATGGATCTGGTGACCAGCGTTTAAAAATCAGCATGTTCCCATACTGCAAACCTCCAGGTGCAAGAGCCTGTACAGCTGCAACTCCTGCTGAAGGAGATCAGAAAGTGATGATGGTGTGCGGAGGTCAGAAAATGGATGTGAAGATGCTGAAGGAGAGCACCAAAAGCAGTCTAGTCTATGAGTGCTAAGGGATGAGGCTACAGGTAGCAATTAATCCCATTTAATCTTATTTTAAGATAGTTTTCCCTACACATCACGAGAGTCTCTCATCATCCTGTTGTTTTGGTTTCTCTGTGAGCTGGTGGTGGCCAGTGTGTTTCAAAATGGCTGGTTTCACAAAGCTGTGTTGATTGCCAAGTCCAGTCTCGTGTTTTTGCAGAGGGTGGCGAATAGACTTCCAAACCCAACAAACAGGTCCCCTCTCGGGTGCTTGCCCTGCTGAGAGGCCATTCACCTCCCTCCCTGACTAGAAACTGCCCCACTTTCAGTTTTAGCTTACTCATGGGCTGTTTAGTAGTTTGAGGTTTTTTGTTAGCTCTATGGGTTTATTTTTTCCCATCTGCTGTTCACCATCCTGATGCAGTTACAGCAAAAGCTTCTCTCCCCTCTCATGCTTTCATTTTATGATGCATCAGCGAAGTGCTGCTAGTCTGCCACTTTCCTTACTCTTTTTTTTTTTTTTTAAATTGGTATCACTGAAGAACATTTTGATCTTTGCTCTTTATTTTTATTTGCATGATCTAATTCAGCTTGACTTTGGCAATTTCTCTTTTACCCCTTTGCTTCCTGACCTCCGTGACACAGCTGTCGTTGCTGAGCAGCCCTTCCTCTCCATTCCTCGCAGGCACTCTAGTCCCAAAATCCCTTTTTTGGTGATTGTTTCTCCAGTTAAATTGGAGTCATTCCCGCATTGTCTCCCCCACATTGCTTGGGGTTGTAAGTACTAACTCTTTTTTTTTTCCCTATCTTTGCCATAAAGATATTCTAAACTTCTTACAATTGAGCACTTCAGTCCAGTTGACTTCCATGCTGAGTTCCTTTGAATTCTCAAAGCTTATGGGAAATTGAAAATATGCATTTCTGTGTTTCACTTCAGAATATTCTTCTACCTAAACCACCTCTCCGTGATTACGATCGCCTCCTGAATTACTTTCTGTGGGCACTTACAGCTACTTACAGTGTCTAAATTAGTATCGCCCTTTTCTAGTTCAGCAGCTGGAGGATTACAGCTGCTGTCTGCTGCTTCCAGGAATATCTGTGGTCAGTTCTTAACGTTAATAGTAGGTTCTTCAGTTGAGTATTTTGGGAAGCTACAGTCCCACAGTAAGATAAGCCATGTTAGCAGTTTTATCTTGCTGCGGACTTTGCAATTAACGCTGCACTCCCATGCAAACTCTATAGGGTGTAGGACAACCTGTGCCATTGTCCCTCCTTCTCCCAGGCAGTGTGGACCCCATAACACTATAGGCCAGCTACGACTGCCATCCTCCTGAGTTTCTTCTCCTTCTGCTTCCTGACTTCTCTGTTGCATTGCCCAGTATCAGTATGCTAATCCTTGATCTTGTTTCTTACTCATCACCTGTGAATTTCTGGCTAATTATCTACCATCCTATCTGACTGCTGCTATTGATGTTAATACGCTCTTTGTTCTCCTAAGTTTGGATGATATTGTGTGCTTTTTTGTTCACATTTACCAATCCCCCTGTCTGTTTATTAAAACCAGATGTGGGAATTAACTGATTTTCCTGATTATCCTCTCTAGAGGTTTTTTTTTCCTTTAGTTTAAAACTCTCAGCTGCGCCTGCTGTGATCACAGAAGGCCATCTTTCATCCATGGAGAAATGTCCTTTTTCCATTAATGCCTTCTGGTGGTGGAACACCCTAAAACTTCCCTTGCAATGTCAGTTCTTGAACCATATGGATGACATTAACTTCTAATAGCTTTTCCTTCCTTTTGTAGCATAGAAAGGAAGTCCCAGAGGATGATGCTCAGAGGCTAAGCTTGGTCTCCCCGGGCTCTCTCTGTAGTCTAAAGGGAGGTAGGCACCACCAGGGAGCATCTAAAACAGGCTCCTGCTCCAAATTGCCTTCCTAGTCTACTTCTCCCACTGGCAGAGAGGCTGTCCTCTTCTGGGTTAAATTTAGTCCTAAGCCCTGTTCACGCCTGTGGTTGACTTCTCCATCTGTACACTGAGAGCAAGAGTACTTCATCTCATACTGGAAGGCCAATGATAAACCTCTCGGGGAACAAGGAACAGGAATACTCTTTAAAAAAAAGGACCAAATAAAGTGGTTTGAGTAAACAGAAAGCTGAGGACAGTGCACTGGAGCAACTGAGGGGACGGGATGGAAATGGAGATGGAGAAGCGGAGTATGATGGAGAAAAGTCAGACCCCCAACATGTGAGCTGTGGCCTTGCAGTCAGAAGCAGCTGAAAGACTTTCATGGTGCTAAGACATCTTGCAGCATCTCTCCAGCAGGAAGAATGAGTCCAGATTGCTGTGTCTACAGAGAGCGATTGTTTTATTTCCCATTACAAGGGTAGACACAAAATCAGATTTCCACTCTGAGTTGTCTTATATTTTTAGCCTGTGATTGGATTGCAAATGCACACTGGATATTTACATTTCTGGAAGCAGGCTCTGGTGCTGTCTTCTTAACCAGGATCCAAGTTAATTTGCTGAGCTTCCAGATGGGAGCCATTCGTTTCTTTATTACAAATTTGCAGGAATGCTTAATTTAATCTAGATTTTCTAGCTCAGTAGTTTGCCTATTCTAACATTCAAGCATTTTCCTTACCTCCCCTTCTGCTTTTTTTTTTTTTTTCCTCCTTCCCCTTGAGCCAAATTATCCACTTGTGCAGAATAAAGAAAATGGGTTTTGCAGAAGGAGCCACCTGTCTGTCATCCATCCTGTGTGGAAGCTGATTGTCCTTGCATCTCCTGTGGGAGGTTTCCTAAGAGGGGGCTAAGCGTAAGGTATAGCTGGTAGAGCCTCTTAGCCCCGTTTCACTGGGTTTGCTGAGGCTTATTAAATTTTGCTAGCTTCTTTGTTTTAAACTATTTAATGATCACCTTATTCTGGTCTAGTACATGTGCTGAATAAAGATGTTGTTAAACTACTGGCTCTTTCTCTGTTGTGGGTAGATAAGGATATTTGCAGGAGGAGGCTCATAATTTTCCTTAGCAACATTAAGCCTCCAGTGCATTGAGTGACTTGTGATTGTATTATAGCCATTTCTTTAATGAAATTTTAAACTACATGTCTCTTTACAATCACTTCTGCCTGGGGTTCTTAGATAGCCATGCAAACACTATGTATATTATTGCCGCGGCATGCAGTCCATACTGAAGAAGGAGACGGGGTGCAGACAGGTGGGGTTGGCTCACGAGCCCGCCCCTTTCTTCATTACTGCATTTTCCATAACAGTCAAGGCTGTGGTAGGAAAAAATGATGCATCATGGTTCTGCTACTTTAGTTTCAGAATGAGTGTATTGAACCAGCTTGAGGTCAACTCTATTATTTCTTCTTCTCGTGTTACAAATTCCCAGTGGTCCCAATAGCCAAACCTCATTCCAGAAAACTACAGAAGCGCTGTGGGGAGAGACTGCATCCCTAAGGCCCGGAGACACAGAGTGCCCGGAGGGACAGGCACACTTGAGAGCTTGTCCTGAGCAAATTGGGTCAGTGACCTGCAAAACTTAGCCCATGGATGAGCAGTTACAGTTGTCCTGCTTGGTTCCTGTGTTGCTTATAGTCATGCAGCAGTTGAAGGAAGCTGGGGTTGGTAGGGAGTTATAGAAGCATAGAATTGTCTGGGTTGGAAGGGCCCTTCAAGGTCATTGAGTCCAACCATTAACCTAACACTGCCAAAACCACCACTAGACCCTGTCCCTAAGTACCACGCCTACCCATCTTTTAAATACCTCCACGGATGGCTATTCCACTGCTTCCCTGGGCAGCCTATTCCAATGTTTGATAACCCTTAAGGTGCAATATTAAACTGTCCTACTTCATTCCTTGCTCATGATTGTTGCCTGTGAGGGAGTGATGCTGGGGATGACGTGATAAGGTACAGGAAGATATATTTTTGTTCTGCATCTGTACAACAAAAAGTCGTGCTGCCTCCTGGTCTGTGGCTCAGGCCCCAAGGTTTCAGGGTGAAGTTTTCAGCCAGGTGATGCTCAACCCTTGCAATCAAAGAATCACAGAATGATATGGGGTTGGAAGGGATGTCAGGAGATCATCTAGTCCAATCCCCCTGCCAAAACAGTTCCACCTAGAGCAAGTTGCACAGGAACATGTCCAGGCGGGTTTTGAATGTCTCCAGAGACAGAGACTCCACCACCTCTCTGGGCAGCCTCTTCCAGGGCTCTGCCACCCTCAAAGTAAAGAAGTTCCTCCTCATGTTTAGATGGACCTTCCTATGTTCAAGTTTGTGCCTGTTACCTCTTGTCCTGTCACTGGGCACTACTGAAAAAAGACCGGCCCCATCCTCTTGACACCCACCCTTTAAGTATTTATAGGCGTTGATCAGATCTCCCCTCAGTCTTCTCTTCTCCAGAGAGCAATGGTGGAGCAAAGTGGAGTATTTGGCTATGTAGTCAGGAGGCTGTGATCGCTCACTTCTGGTATAAATTGGTACTTTTTCATTTTGGGGATGGACGTATCAACACTGTTTTTTTTCTCAGAGCAGATGAGCAGACAGGTTTTGAGGTATTTTATCAGGTGATGGAAGTGATGGGGGCTCAGTTCTGGAGGGCAGATGGTGGAGGTGAAGCGGTGCTGTGGTTGTGCCTGGGAAGCTCAGCAGCGCAGCCCAGCCCTGGGACCGAGGGCAGGAGGTACATCTTGTACATGCTTGAAGGGTCAAGGCACAACCTGGACCTGCTTCTCAGCACCACTGGCAGGCTGTGAAACTCGGCAAAGGTGGTGTGGTGGAAATGATACACTAAAAGATTATTTGGGTAATTGTACGCAGGTCAGCGCCTCAAGTTAACAGACAGTAACCCAGATAGGGATGGAAATTATATAGAAGGCACTGTCTTACATATATTTTATTAGAACTGCTGTGTTCTGTGTTACTCTACCACTGTGAAAAAGGGTGAATATAAAGTAGATAGAAACAGCACTGGTATTAGAAACAGAAGCTTCTGTAATGTAGCCCTGAGATAAGCTTGTTACATCGAAACGCTCAGCCTGGAAGTTTTCTCCCTGTCGTGCCGTGCATGCAAACTCAGTAAGACCCTTTAGGAATTTCTCACAGTCTCTTCCTGCCTTAGTCCGACCAGGACACTGAAAACATGGGATTATCCCCGTGCTCCCCCCACTCGCAGCGCCGAACAATGTGCACACGTTGTGAAAATTGCTCAGCGAGGCTGACCTGCAGCAGCCGGAGCTGGTTCAGGCCACCCAGCAAATCCTATTAAGTCAGGAGTGTCAATATAATGTGTACAACTTTGGTTCGGGGGGGGGGGGGGGGTGTGTGCTATTTATAGCTGCAGTAAGAGTATTGTGTGCGCAGGGCTTTTCTTTCACGCCTAATCAGGGACCTTGGCAGACTCGCTGTCCCCTTTACCTGCTCAGCCAGACCTCCGAGAGCACCAGTGTTTTAGCTGGAAAACCTGGTCATCTTCTAAGGCCAGCCGAGGGCCATCATGGAGGAGGAGGCTGTGATTTTCTGCCTGCCTCTCTATAGAGCATCTCTTCCTCTCCTGGCTCACAGGGTTCTGTGGTTCAGCTCTCGGGGCAGGCAGTGGCCCACCGTCACCACGAGCACTGCAGCGGGAAGGAGGAGGGATGCCGTATATGTGTGTCAGCAATGTCATTAAACTTCTCAAGCTCTTCTTGATCATGAGTGTGCTTCCTGAAATGTTTTGGGGTAAAGTGCATAGGATTTGGAGTTTGGAGGGACCAAATGTGGCAGAGCTGCAGGGGCAGAGTAACAAGGAGCTATGCTTGGTCTTCATGGGAAGGATGATTTATGCACCCCGTCAGCAATGTCAGTTCATGGTTTTAGGGTCTGACCAGGGGGATAGGAAGGACTCACCTATAAGAAGTTTCCAGCCTGGGGTAATCCAGCGGTGGAGCGAGGATCTCCTGTGTGAGCATGTGTTTGCAGTCTGGTTTTAGGCTTTGGTGTTTGGTGAGCACACTAATGGTATGTCAAGGAATTGCTGCTAATTTAGTTTTAAAATAGCACAGCGTTAGTGGGGCACAAACAGCAGAGACCAGTGAGAACATGTTCCTTACTGCAGCTGGCCCAGGCTGGGGTCCCACCGCCACCACAAGCCCCCCAGGATGTTGCCATGAAGTGCAATCAAATGTGTTAATAAAGCGTAGGAGCTTTCTGCACACTTACTGCATTACGTTGAGCGAGTTGATTATAGGGACTGTTGATTTTATGGGTTTTTTATATTCTTACTGGGAGCCATTTGTCAGTCTGCACGGAAACCTGATTAGCTGAGAATTGCTAGCTCTCTGGTATATGTTGACCTATAAAGTGAAGGATGCAGCAATAAACACAGTCCATTAGGCTGCTGGAGAAGTCCGTAGGCTTCTTTGGAGGTTGGAAAGGAGAGGTCTTGACACTTAAATGCCTTTCCCTTGGGAACTTGTGCGTGTTTGGTGTGGGAGGTCTGTGCCAGCATCCCTTGGTGGGGACTGGCAGCCCGTTTCAGCTCAACTGGTACTGCTCTCCGCTGCTGGAAATCTGGGGTCTGGCTGTCGGTGGGTCTCTGTGCCTGCCCCAGTGGTGAGCTGAGGAGGAGCTACCCTACTACAAGTGGTCTTGTGCGGGAAGGGAGCAGGACACTGGTGTCACTGCAGCCACAAATCTGCCCCGTTGGCAAAGCCTTGGGCAGCAGGAAGGGGAAGACGCTGCTTCTGTAGACGAAGGGAGTAAGGAATTGTAGCTGATGGTGGTGCTTCTGCAATGCTTCCTAGAGGTAAGCACGCTGCTCCTTGAAGAGTGCAGTTCGCTAGTTAAGTAGGTTTAAATTCAAGTCTCCTTCAGGGTACGGGGGCACAGCATGAGGCTTTCGCTTCGCCCAGTAAATGCACCTCCCCATCACTGCATAAAATAACTTTCAGGTTTTAAGCAAGGGGATAGTTAAACTTGGCACCAGCCACCTTGTTGTGTTGCTGGAGGGTGTTGAATGGGCACTGTACACGATCGGATAAAGCACAGACAAGGTGACTAATGACACCTGCAGCCTTGTAGTGATATTTTTGTGAAATGTCTCCAGTGTAGCAAAAGCCCAGGGCTCTTCTCACTGATAGCCTCTTCTTTTTTCTTAATTACAACAAAAGATTTAATTTTTTGTTAACAGTGTAGCAAAAACCTTTGGCATAAGGCAAGCGGAGGCTGTGAAAGCTTTGCCCTCAGTGACAGTGCTTTCAGGGTGCTGCTGCCAGCACCACGCAGGGTGAGGTGGCTTGGGGCAGCAGCATGATGCTACTCACATCCCCATCCTGGCATCCCCAAAAGAGGCCAAGCCTCCATCCAGGACAGGATAAAGGTATATTTTTAACTACTGTTTTGACAGGACAAGTTCAGCTACTTGGTCGAGGTGGATCTGGGCTGCAGCGTGCTTGAATGGTGTGTCAGCGTCTGCCTGCCCCGGTCCCTTCTGGGAACCCTGATACATTGACCTGTTTTGAAGACCCACTCTGGCTGATTGTGACAGGCCAAGAGGGCTGAGTGAGAGTGAAGCAAGGGATGGTTGTTAGCTAATGTAATCTACTGTCCTAAAGCCAGCCTGTGGCTTACCACGTGTTTGTTGGGTAGGACTAGGAAAAGATGTTCCACGTCTTGAAACACGCAGAAATATTTGCCAGCCTTTCCAAAATATTTTTGAATTAATTTAGGTATCTGCGAGGCCGTGTTGAATCTACTTTTTATTCTGGCGTAGAGGGACACTGAGTGGTTGGAGTGACCCAACTGTCTTAGTTTCCACCTTATTATATTCATGAACATCTTCTTGCTGTTGTTGAGGTTGTGGAGCAAAGCTTGTCTTCAAGTCTTGTAGTGCTTGAAGCTGTCCAGTCCATCCCTGCGCTGCTGTGCAATGGCATACTCACCAACTTTTTCTTGTCTTGGGGGGTAAAAATCAGTAGTGAGACACTAAAACTGAAGCAGATGCCTTCTTATGATTTCAAGTGGCTGTGTTTTATTTTTCAAGTTTGCTTTCATCAAAATGACAGCTTACGCTTGTTGTCCAAGCAGTATGGTATCCAGCAAATAGTGAGGGTTTTTTTCTGCCTGGGGTGAGGCGTCACTGGTGATGTCAGGGTGGTGTGGAGTTGGTGTGGCATTTGCAAACGATCACTCTTAAAACCAGTGCTGTGATTAATTAGGGTTTTCAGAGCTCTGAAACAGTCATTTCTATATTAATAATGTTCACGTCTAAGTGGCCCTCCACTGGCGTGGGGTTTCTCTTTGAACAGAGTTTGAAACAGGTAATTTTCCATTAGAGCCTGAATATGTAGCCATACCAGGCTGTGGGCACAAATTGCATCTTGTATAAGTGTATATTGCTCCTTGAAGGTTTTCTTCTCTTTGATGCAGAAGTCTTTCTACTGTAGGTGTAGGTTATGCGTATGCTGACCTAGTGCCCTCGTTTTTTTTTAAAGAAAGATCTGTGAATTTCCAATAGACACATTTTGGAAAACCAAGGGATCTTTCAACTTTTTTATCTTTATTTTTCCTTTGAGGGAAATTAAGTGCCGTACCATAAATTCCCATGGTGGATGGATGACCAGCTGGGTGGTCTTCTCCAGGCTCCAAAAATTCAACCTGGGGAGCTGTAGACTGCGAAACCATCAACTGCTCGGAAACCCTTCAACCCCTTCTACCTTCCTTCACTGCTGAAACTAAAGGTTGGGGCATCTCTTGATATCTCATATCTTTTTTAACCGAAACACTCAAAGATACTATAAGTAATGATGTCTGAGGAGGTGCAGAAGAGAAGTAACAGCCAACTCCTGGCTAGTAAGGATTCAAAACTGTGTTTCAGCTGGTGGGAAGGGACAAATAATCCCACGCTAGCTCTCCTTTCTCTGAAATGTCTGCAGCGAAGCTTTGGAGGTGTGAGCTGCATCTTCTGGGGGTGCTCCTGGGTGTCCTGAGCCTGGATGGTTTTGAGGGAGGAGGGAAAGGGGGAGACAACCTGAGAGGTGAGCCACTTTCTTGCTTTTATGCTGTAGCTGTGCTAAGGGCACGTTCCCTCTCCGAGCTCTCTTTTCAGGCTTTGCCTGCTTTGTGGAGAGACTTAATTCATTGTTTGAGAGACTCTTATTTTGCCCATGTAGGAATGGGGATGCTGAGGGGGAAAATGGAAACGTATGGGGTGATTTGGTGACGTCTGTTCTCCGTTATCACCCAGGAATTTATGAGTGTTGGAAGGATGTAAAATGTAAAACCCATCACTGGGCGGAGTGAGGGTGAACGTGTGGTTTGTTCATGTGTTTTCGCTTCGTAATCAAGAAAAAAAAAAAAAAATCATCTAAAAATAAACTGCCGGCTTGCCTCTGCTTCCTGGTTCGCGCGGGGCTGTGTGTGGTGGAGCAGCCGGAGGGATGGGGCGGCCGGAGAACCCCCCGCCTTAGCCCAGGGCAGACGGAGGGGCAAGGTGAGGGGGCAAGCAGTGGGCGGCCAGCATCCCCTCAGGCAGCTGGTGGGAGGGAGGCTTGGGACAGCTGGAGGTATGTAGGCACCCTGTGGGCGTCTGTCCCGCGTGGGGTGGCTGCGTGAAGTCCCTCTGTGAATATACGTCGTGGTGTGAGCGTGTAGGTCCTCCATCAGTCCCGAGAACATCAGTTTTGGCGATGAGAGAGGTGGTCGGCTTTGAACCCTAAATCCTAGAGAGTGGTGGAGAGGTCTGGAGTGGAAGAAGCAGCTCTTGGGTGAAAGAGGTGAGCAAGCAGAGCAGTGGTGGAGCTATCATAAATGTATGGTATAACAACAGCCTCTCGTGCCGACGCAGTGGCGTGGTGTTAGGGTGGTGCAACCGGCACCGAAACTTGGCTTGAGAACCACCGGGACACTGTGCCACGGCAGCCATGGGGGCTTTGCTCTCCGGGTGGTGGGGAGCGGTGAGGTGCTGGGGGGGGGTTTGCTGATCCGGTGCCGGGAGAGCTGCGGGTGGGAGGCGAGAAAGGCAGCACCTGGCTGAAACCAGCTGTGTTCATCCCATCCAGAGCTGCCCTGGGAGCTTATGCTTTCATTAAGGATACTACAACATTTCCTAATGTGTTGCTTTTTTATTTTTTTCTTGAGAAAACCCAATGCTATTGAGCACGGGATGCACAGGCAACTAAAATAATGTTCCTAATACTGAAGTGTTTACAAATAAGCTGACAAAGGCAACAGGAAGTTGCATAGTTTTCTCTGCACTTTACAGGGAGGATTGAAGCTCCTCTAGCTTGTGGACAGTAAGATATTGCAGAGCCTGGTTCTGGCCTGAGCGGCCAGCATGGACCTTTACTTTCTTCTCCATGTGAGCTATATCCTACATGAACCTCCATGAACCTAGTTTTTACCTCCATGAACCTACCTCACTTGTCTCAAATCCAGAAGCTGGTGATTTGAAAGATTTCTCTGGAAGTTCTAAGTTTTATCAGTGATTTCTCATCATCAGTCCTACCAACATATGTATCATCTGTATTCATACTTCATGGCTTGTTAGTTCTCAGAGGTTTAGCAACCTCCTGGGAAAATTTGCACTGAGCAATAAAGCAGCCTGATGGGGATTCAGTGGCTTCGGTCCTTTGTGATCTCGGTTTTGACTGGTATTAATGTATTTTTCCCCCAGCCCGGAGGAGATGGCATTTGCACGTTCAGCAGTGGGCTGGCAGAGCTGCACCAGGGATGTACAGGCTTGCTGAGTGGGGGTTGACCAGCTGGGGCGGCCAGCAAGAAGCATCTGGCATTTTAAGAGCATTAGTGGATGATGGATATTATATCTGTATGTAAAAGGCACTTTAAAAAGTGCCTGGAGAGGTTGCAAATTGCCTAAGTGGTGAAGCATCTGAATAGCAGAGCTGGATGGGAGAGCTTCTTGCCCTGTTGGGGCTTTTCTGAGCAGGGATAAAGTTGATGGATGCAATTTAGTGTCTGGATGACTGTAGGCAGTTTTGCACAAGGAAATCACGAAGGGAGTAATTGTGGGTGGAAAGGAAAGCATGGCTGATGTGACGGAGCAGGGCCCCGATGAGACCACAGTGCTGTGGTCACTGGGTACCAAAGCACCCGAGGGGGAGATGCTCCTGCGTTGACTCAAGTGGTGGCACCAGGGATGGGTGGTGAACGAGGGCTGCCATCCTCCCGTCCTCACTGGTGTCGCAGCCCAGGGATGGGTAGCTGCTTTTTATTAACAGCGAGTTATTCATCCGCTTGGTTTTCCTCGGTGGGGGAAGCAGTGGTTAATAGTGCAGGGATGCTCTTGGGTGTATCCGATCGTTTCAACTCACCTTGAATTTCGTGACTAATTGCTGCAGCGATTGAATTTGGTGTCTGAAGGCAGCACCGCAGTCACGCGAGGCACTTGGGAGGGGACTAAAGTAATTTTTCTATTTAGCTTCTCTGAAGATTTCTTTTCATCTGGCCAGTTTGGCCAGTTTTGTTGTTGCTTGGTTGGGTTTTTGATATTTTGAGGTGTGTATGTGGGTTTTTTTTCATTATTAAAGGAAAGACAGAGTAATAGCTTCTTGCCTCTTTAATGTAATACAATTAGATGAAGGAGCAAGCTATTGAGTGGTTCTGGCTAAAGCTGTGAAAAAGAATAATTTTAACTGCTGTTATATGAAAATATCTTCCCTTTTCTGCTTTTATGATGATGACCGCCCATTTGTATTTTAGCATCTGTTCCTGTAAGAATGTGGAAGGAAATGAACTGGCTCAGCAGAAACTGAAACCCAAACTAATCTCATGCTGGAGTAAACGCTCAATAGTCTCATTGTCCGTGGGCACTTCAGCAGCAAACCTAGGAAAAAAAGAAAAAAAAAGAAACAAATCAGCATTAAAAATCAGAATAGATGTCAGAGAAAGCATCAAAGCCCTTTTGTTGTTTTCCCCAGCACCCTGCGGGCTCCACGCGTGTGCCCGGCAAGTCCCAGGCTTGGCAACCAGCCACCGGGGGCTTTTCCCTGCTGCTGGGGCTGCCGGGCACGGGGTCCCGCAGCCGGCGGTGCTGGAGCCTGGGATCACCATCACCAGCGGGGCGACCGGTTCCTACCAAATCTCTTTATGAGCTTTCCGAGGCCGGCTGCCGTGCATCCCGCAGAGTCCTCCTGTCCGTTCACCCTGCGCTTTCCCACTTGCATAACTGACTTAGGCATTACCCTCCCTGCTCTCCCTGCCCTGTCTTCCGCACTTGTGCATCACTTGGCCTCTTTCTTTCAATAAATAACTTCCCAGCCAAGTCGCTCCTCTAGGTGAGGCCGGGAGTGTTTTGAAGCAGAGACACTATGTTTACATTCTTGCCTATTTAATTTCGCAGGTCTGTTTCATACCTAAACTCACTGGGATTATTTACCAAAAGTATGTGGCAAATAATATTTCTCATTTAAAAAAAAAATCCTGGTAGCTTGTGAACTCTTGATGCTTTCTCCGGTCAGAACCTGAACGTGGAATGGATATTTTTTTTTTTTAATTACTTTATCAGACAGAGAGATGCAGAGATTAGTAGAGCATAAACTGAAAGAAGCAAAGCAGCTCTCAAGTGTTTTAATGATCTGAGGAGCCAGTTTGTTTAGTATAAGTTGTCACTGAGCCTTCAGTTTGGTGCTTAGGGTTTTAGTTTGTTAAACAAACATAAATAAAGCATGGAAGTGGAGATTCAGGAAACTGTAGTCCAGCTCAGCTTGCATACATTCTGCAGTTGCCACATGAGGGATTGCTCAGTCCATGCTGGCATTCCCTGACTGGGCTTTTCCTTGCGAGGTGGTGGTGTGTATTTTAACTTATTAATGCAAAAGACAGTGGGACTGAGTGGGCCTTAGCCCGTTTGTGGATGGCACCGAGCTGAGTGGTGCAGTGGATACTTGAGGGAAGGGATGTCATCCAGAGAGAGGCACCTTGACAGGCTGGAGGAGCGGGCCCATGTGAACCTCATGAAGTTCACCTGGGTCAGGGCAACCCCTGGTGTCAATACAGGCTGGGGGATGAAGGGATTGAGAAGGACTTGGGGATACCGGTGGATGAAATATTGGACATGATCTGGCAACATGCGCTCACAGCCCAGAAATCCAATTGTGTTGTGGGTTCCACAAGAAGAAGTGTGGTCAGCAGCTCAAGGGAGATGATTCTGTCCCTTTACTCTGCTCTCGTGATACCTAATCTGGAGTACTGTGTCCAGCTCTGGGGCCCCCAACATAAGAAGGACATGGACCTGTTGGAGCGGGTCCAGAGGAGGGCCACAAAGATGATCAGAGGGCTGGAGCAGCTCTCCTTATGAAGACAGGCTGAGAGAGTTGGGGTTGTTCAGCCTGGAGAAGAGAAGGCTCCAGGGGGACCTTACTGCAGCCTTTCATTATATAAAAGGGGCTTATAAAACAGATGGAGAAAGACTTTCACCAGGGCCTGGTGACAGCACAAGGGGCAATGGTTTTAGACTGAAAGAGGGTATGTTTAGATTGGATGTAAGAAAGAAATTCTTTGCTGTGAGGGTGGTGAGGCACTGGAACAGGTCATCCCAGAGAAGCTGTGGATGCCCAATCCCTTGAAGTGTTCAAGGCCAGGCTGGATGAGGCTTTGAGCAACCTGGTCCAGTGGAAGATGTCCCTGCTCATTGCAGGGGGGTAGGACTAGATGATCTTTAAAGGTCCCTTCCAACCCAAGCTATTCTCTGATTCTGTGATCATTCCTGTGAGATCTGGTGTCAAAATCTGCATTTGTTTACTGGCAAAGGCTGATATTTATACTGTAGTTGAACAACTGCTGGCACTGCTGCTTGATGAAGGTAAGCAAAATTCCTGTGTCCAAGTGGATAAAATGTTCTTCAAGTTTAAGACATGAGGCATCTAATATTTTCAGTCAGGGTAAATTTAATGATATTTTATGGGCTGGGAGGCAATGGTAGGAAAGAGGTTGATAGCCTTTTGAAGAAGAGGAAGCAGATTTATTTTTTTTTAGGCTTGCCAAGTGTTGCTGTTTGTCAGGCTTCTCCTCTTTATCCCCAGTTCCTGTCCTTGGACCTGCCCAGGACTGATTTGAAAGGACCTTCCACTTCATCAATGCAGGGTGGTGTTTGCTGTGGCAAGATGCGTTTCTCCAGCTGGCTGCTTGGCAAAGCCTTTCTACTCAAATTACCCACTTTTTGGCACAGCAACAGGCTGCTTTTTAGCCCTGTGCATGGTGCCTGGCACAGCGGAGGCCAGATCTCAGCTGCCACTTTTCTGCATCGCAGCGGGAGCCCTCCAGCATCCCGCTTTTGGGCTGGGGCAGCCGCCAGCAGATGCGATTCCCCTCACAGAGCCGGAGCAGCGGGCCTTTGGTTAACTTTAACATGTACCAGCCTAAGATGTGCTCTTGGCAAAGAAACGGTAGCTCCCACTGCTTGTACGGATGCGTGAAACCAGGCTACTCATGTTAAACATAGCGTGGGCTGGAGCATGTGCGTGCTGGGGTTTTCTCCGGGAAAAATGCAGGCTTGAAAACGCTGGCTGCAACAGCAGCAAGAAGTTGGATGTGTTTTAGTGGGGTTATTTGTGGGTGAAGAGCGGTGCTCTATTGTTGGGGAGCTCTGTAAGCTCTGCCTGCGGTGGCTCCTGGCAGCCTCTGCAGCTTCATGGTGCAGCCTGGAGAAACCTGCCACCGCAGCTCCCCTCCCTGCTGGAAGGAGCCGTTTCGGTCAAGAAACAGTTGCTCTTTATAGGAAAAGTCAATCTGGGGGATTTATGCATACACACACGGCACGTGTGCTGAGCCACGTAGGGGTTGGAAGTTTTTTCATGACTCGTGTGTCGGCAGCGATGGGCCATTGGAGCGAACGCCCGGCTGAGCCTGGCCAAAGCTACCTGGGTGCCCCAGCATACATCCATCTTACGGCGTAGACCAAAGTTTTGGCACACGATCAAACTTGCAGTATTTTTGCATGTTTTCTCCCCATCCACAGGCTTGGACGGCAGCCCAAACGAGGGTGTCTGTCTGGTTTGCAGAGGGTCCTGCCATGTTGCTGTGGTGCAGGGGCTGCTTGGAGCTAGAGGAGGAATTGTGCCAGACCACCGCAGTCCCCCCCAGGGGGGTAAAGCATCAAAGGGCATGCTTCTCTTGATGTCAGGAAAAAAAAAAAAAAAAAAGTGCTTTTCTCAGTGGCATATTTCTCATTTAGTGCAAGCACCGTGTGTCTGTAAGCGTGCACGAACACATCTTTGCTGAACTGCTTCCCTGCCCCAAAGGCAGATCCTGAGGCTCCCCGCGCTCCAAGGGAGCTGCAAACTGCTCGTAGCATTCAGGGGTATTTTCAGGCACCTTTCTCACTGCCCTAGTAAAGGGGGAATTTTTTTACTTATTTTCAGAGCAAACTACCTAATTGCCTTTCTGTTTGTTACAGCGGTTCCTGTGATAAGCCAGATCTGAATCTCCTCCTTTAGGAGGAAAAAAACCCAGCAGCTGGATTATGGATAAAATACAAATATATGTGTGTGAGAAGCTGCACTTGCAGAAAATATTTTCTAGTACACAGTTCTTAATGAATAGCAAATAGGGAGTGATTGTGGTCTCCCCTAGTTAAGGCTGTGGTTAGATTTGTTTGGTTGGTTGGTTTTGTACAAGCCTGCTGTTTTGTTTATAAAACAAACACACCATAATTCCCTGCCCTCCCACTGGATTGGCGGTAGAAGTGGTCCTCCTAGGCTGCCTCACACTTACAGCTGGAGAAGAAACTGGAAAATCCTTGTGTGACGTGCACCGCTAGGTTTTACGTGTGGAGATGTTCCAGAAACATGTTGGATCACTTATTTGTTAACGTTGTTTTTCCACTGAGCTTCACAGCTCTTCCATTAGACCTTATCAGCGGATGGGTTTTAAAGCCCCACATTTGGGAGTGCGCAGATCAGATATCTGATGCCATGACATTGCCGTTTGTCATTAACGTGAAGGAAGATCAGGACGTGGTTATGAGCAAGCTGGTTAACCTTTCGGGATGGATGTCACTGAAAAGGCAAGAAATGCAGGGGGAGTCTTGTCTCTGAAGGCAGGAGAAGCTGCTCATCTGGAAGCACAGAGGAGAGCCCGAGCAGAGCTGAACACAGATTGACCCAAGGCACTAAGGTGAAAAGACAAATCCTCTTCTTGGACGTGTTCCCAGTGCAGATAACAAAACTCGGTGTCACCGTGCAGGCACGGGCAAGACTTCATCCAAGGTGGTTCAGTGTGGTCCTAGTGGCCAGCAGTCAGGGGGCTGTCACTGCACAAAGTGCAGAGGAGGATTTCTACAACGCAGGGAAAGGAAAACGTGTGTCTGAGAGCAGGTGAGAAGAGCTCGATTAAGCCAGGAAAGCCAAGGCTGATGTGAGAGTGATGGCTTTATATACCTGTGTGTAGCGGGGGGAAGTTCTAGAGAAGATTAAGTTAGGACCAGAGTAAATGCTGTAACCAGCACTGAACACATTTGGGCTGCAAGTTCGAAGATGATTTTGAGCTGTTAGAGAGATTGGTCCTGTGACTGGAGTAACAGGAGCAAAGCCGGGCTGGCTTTTTGGATGAAGCTCAATAAGCAAGTCCATGAGTGATGCTACATCTGCCAAACCTGGTGAGCCGGGTGGTCCCTTCCTCTGTTGAATCCTCACTGTTAGCTCAGTGGAGTGAGGGGAATTACCAGCACCATTAGTTTGGTCTTGTTGGTTATATGAGGAGAGGTAAAGCTTGCCTGGGTTTATGCACAGGTGGCCATTGTGTCTTCAGAAGAAGCAGGAAAAATGTGCAATGCAAGGGGCCAGCCAGGGCTTTCCAGTGCTGCTTGTACCCCGTTGTGACAGACAAGCTCTTGTTGGGCATGAGCTCCCCTAACACTTACCAAAACGCCCAAACATGCATATATGGGATGCCTTAAGGCCCTCAGTGTGACCATATTTCCAAGAGAAGCAGCTTGTCTTTAGGAATATTGAAAATAATGAGTATTGACTGTGTTAAAGCGCGAGTATATTGAGGTACATCCACCTTGGCATAGCTCGGTACAGAAGCCATTAGGACAAAGCTGAGTAACAGAAGCTTATAGGACACTGAGATGGTTTGGAAGGAACAAGAAAAAGAGAAATAACCTGTAATAGCTGAACTGAATTTGCAGGAACAGTGGCATTCAGCGTTTTCGCTTCAGTACATGCCCATGGTGGATATGCCGCCTCTCCAGGGCTGGCACTGGGGCAGGTCTGCCCCTCTCACCCCTGGCTGCGAATTCGGTGTCACCACGGGCTGTTTCTTGTTGCACTTTGTCTAATTTCAGCCCAACAAAGCCGCCTTCTCACAGCTGAGTGCTCACCATATTGCCATAATATGAGTTAGTAGAGATAACCCAGGAGTTTTATAACAACAGTACATTTACTGAGTGCGTTTTGTTGTCCAGCGAACCCAGAACCTGGCAGATAATTGCTATGAGAAATAGTTTTGACTCTTTCACATCCTTGTAAAACCGGGGGGAGCTGATAACTTTATCTCTCCCAGTTTTGGACCGAGCGCAGTTTTGATGGCTGTCTCGGCAAGTCAAAACCACAGACGTCTGTTCCAAACCGGTGGGTAATTGCTTTGTGCAAAGCCATTCATGAACTAATTTTTTCCTCCAGGAAGGTGAAGTTTGTTTATTCAATCCCATTTCAAAGCAATGCCATTTCTTACCAGAGACCATAGCAGAAATGTGTGCACAGCTTGGTTCTTTCCAACCTGCCTATATCTTCATTTTTGTTTTGAGAATATAATTTGGAGTTATGTTTATTCCACATTGCTTCTTACTCTGTCTAGCCTGGTATTTTCCAAACCTGTGGTTTCCTTCCTGCTCTCCCTTATTTTCCATTACTAAATCTTCAAGTCCATTGAAAATGTCTGAGATGTAGATTTAAGCAACTTTGGCGCAGCACATCTTATTTTTATGGGCTAATAGGCAATGGGTGCTCCAGTGCACTAAGGAGGGATTGAAAAATGACAAAACAGGCTTCTTCCCATGAGCTGATGCCAAGGATGGAGAACAGGGTGGGTGAGAGGTGTGACAACTGAGTACGTACAATAATATGGACAGATAAGATAACTGAGGCAGTACTCTACAGAGGAAAGATCTGGGTGGTCTGCAAATATGTATTACTGTATGTAAGGTCTGATTCTCTTACATCCAAGAAAGTAAATATTCCATCAGTATTCATTAGGAGGTGGTTTTTTTTTTTTTGTCAATGCCAGTTATTTGCTTATCAGTACTGTTACCCAACCTACAGGTTGTCCTTGCTCCAATGTTCATGGCCTACATGTTGGGACCATGCGAGAGGCAGGAGCAAGGCAATGGGGGAAGGCCCGGTGTGGTTGCAGAGGTGGGGAGGGAGGGAAGAAGCTGGGAGAGATGGAGAAGGTTGAGTGTCTCTGTCCATCAGAATAAAGGAGCTGCTGCAGCCCTATAGGCCATATGAGAAAGGTCTAAATGGGGCTGAGAAATAGCGTGATGTTGAGATGGCATTGCAAAGTTTAAGTGTAGCTTCTTGATTTTCCTTTATCAGCAAAGGATGTTTTTGGGGGGCAAGTCTGGCTTTGCACCTTTGGTGGGGGAGCTGAGAGTCCTGTCCTAGGGTTTCCATGGGCTTTTTTATCTCGATGGTGCCGGTCACCATGGGACTGTGGGCAGCCCAGCCTTCCCCTTCCCACCATCGTGATGGGAACCGCAGCGGGATGGCCACATCCCATGGGAGACCCCCGGCAGCCTTCAGCTGGGTCCCAGCTAGATAGGACTATATTCCGGCAGCAACCCTTTTGGTCTTCAGCAGGGCTCAGGAGAGGGGTTATTTAAAGTGCTCGTCCTTTCTGTGGAGTATAGGAAGTAGGAAGTGCTTCCTCCCCGTAGATCTCTATCCAAAGCTTTTGTCCACTTCCTTACAGTCCCACCCTGCTTGGAGTTGCTCCAAAATCCAGCATGCTGGGGCAACGTGCCATCATTCAGTGGGGTCATCCTCAGCTGCAGTTCCTTTTCTTTTCCAAAACAGAAGGTTTTGGCACCAAAATGCCAAAGAACACTGCCCTGGGCTGGGCTATGAGATACATAAATGCCCATCTGCCCACTCTGCTCCACCACCGCTCCTGCAGTTGGAAATACTGGTGCTCCAGAAAGGAAATAACGGGGGTTGACCTTCCTTTGGGAGCCTGACTGATGCTTGCTGCTGCATCTGAGTTGTGAAACTTAGGGGAAGTCTCAAGATAAGTCTGACAAGACATGATCTCTGCAATAGAGGGTCAAGAAACTAAAAAAAAATAATGCTAACCACAAGGATGTGAGGGCCTGAAGTGCTTTTAAGGTACTGCCTACTCTCTTCAGAGCTTGGGAGAGAAATGTGGGACTATTTCTGTTGTGCTGGGTGTATCTCAGGAAAGTCCAGCAGCAGGAATGTGCCTGTGTTTGCAGAAGGGAGAGAGAAGAGACTGAATAGGAGGCTCAGCCAGGGCAGAGTATCAGCTGGAAGATCTACCTGGTGCTTCCACGGTCCAGCCTGCCTTCAACTGAGGAGATAAAGCTTCACCTTCCTCTGGCAGGAACCACTTCCCTGTTGCCAATGTGACTCCGAACATCAGTTTTGGAGCTGACTCCTGACCCTGAAGGTGGAACGTTCGCTGGCCTTCCCCTTTCAACATACATACTGCCAACAAAAAGCTGTTCGCAGGCTTCAAGGAGAAGGGAAGCAGCCTCACTGTTGTGTGCTGAAAGATGGTGTCTGCACACCCCAGGAGAAGGCATCACTTCAGAAACTTTCAATTAGTGCACCATCCTCCACCAGCGTAGCCCTCTTTTAACGGCTGCTGTGTCCTTTAAACACTATTTTCCTGTTCCTTTGAAGAGGAAAAAATAAATATAAATTATTGTATTGACATTACGCAAGTGCTGCGCTTACGGAAAGGTCTTGTTGACATGGTTTCTCACACAGGATACCTTCTCCTTGTGCAGAAAAGTTGCTGAAAATTTCCAAGAAAATAGATACGTCATCCTTGGGGAAGGGAGATTAAAAAAAAGAAAAAAAGACAGTCTGATGGCTACCATAGATCTTAGTTTGTGAAAGATGCAGAAGTTGGTGAAAGCATTGGGTTTAGTAGGATTTTCTGTAGCCCTGTTAAAAGCGGAGCTGTCAGTCGTTGATATCAGGTATAGCTTAGGGTCTCTTCAAAGACCAGAGTAATAAATGAAAAGATGAAAAAGGGACTGAGGTCAGTATCCTGTCGTGGCCAGACCCAGAAGAGCTTATCTGTCTGTGGCCTGATATGTTAGAATCTTAGTGTGTTTGGTTTTTTTGCCTTTGCTAAAACAAGGTTCATGAAGGTAGTGCCATCTGAAAGAGAGACCTCAAGGTGGTATCAAGAGTGGGTTTTCTCCCTCATCCCCTTCTCCCCCAGTGAATGTCCACCTTCAACATTGCTGTTGAGAGGACATTTCCTGTTTTTCCAGTTAAGACCTTCACCGATGCCGCACCGAGGTGGTGGGACAGGATGTGCCCCATGTGTGGTCTCAGGTGGAGGTCAGCTCTTCTCATCACACGCCTGTTGGGGTGCTTCCTGCTTCAAACCCATCACGTCTCCTTCCTGTTACCATACCCTGTTAGGGAAGAAAATACACCCATTTGGCCACCACTGGCATCACTTTAGGTATAAATACAAAATTCAGTGTGGTTTGATATTCCATTTGCAGTCTTACCCAGCCTGCTGACAGAGGCTCAGCTCCAGGCAGCCCTCACCCGCAGCGCTCAGAAAAGCACATTTGGTGTGGATGTTGCTGGGGATGGAGCCCCGTGGTGGAGGTTAATGGAAAAAGTGATGTCTTGAGTGCAGATTGCATGGTTTGCTTCTGAGATGATTTGCATTCAAGTGCTGAGTGCCGCACAGAGATGCCAGAGGAGGGAAAGGATTTTCACAGGGCTGTTCTTGGTGGCCCTAAAAATGTCATCATGTGTCTGGGTCAGGGGGTCTTCAGCTGTCTCCTCTGATACGGAGCACTCCCTTTCTCTGAAACAGACAGTCATACTGCTCTTCTGCATAATTTATAGTGAACGCACTTAAAAGCAGATCGTACTGTTGAGTGTTCAGGATTAATGAAGGTTGCAGCTACTTACCACATGGGCTGGGACTGGAGGTGTCCTGCTGTGCTGCTGCATCAGCCACTGCTTGCCTTGGACTCAGCTGCTAGGAGGGAGAGTCCAGCAAGCACAGTCCCTGGCAGCGGGACTATTGCCCATTTTTGTACTGATTTTGTAGGAACTAGTCACAAAATAATACAATGTCTCCTGTTTTCTGGAGATCTTCTCCCATTTTTAATGATGGGTACCGAAGTAGGAGGTGAGAGGAGGTATTGCTTGTATCACGGAGCACCGTGTGTGGCCAGAGGGATGGTCTGTCATATCTCCCGCTGCTCAAGCAAGGATGTCCTCCTAATCTCTGCAATGGGTATAGGAAATGGCACTTTGGGCTCAGGATCCACCTAACAAGAGCATCAATGCCCTGCCCTGTGACCATCGGGTCTGGAGTTCACACCACTGAGGCACTGCCTTGGGCAAACACCAGCGGGTGCCCTCGCACACGTTGTCCATGGAGAGCCACCAGCCTGCATGTGCCATGGCGTGGACAGACCTTGCCATCCTGGGAGGACAGCAAGATGTTGCCCCAGATGGGTGTTTGCATCCCGGCATGGATTTTGTTATAGTTCAATAGAAGGTGTTTGACGTTGCATTCTCAAGGCACAAAGGCTTGTGGTTGCCCAGATACGAACCTGAGGATGAACATCACGTTCCTCATGTGATGATCTTGTCCAAGATGTGTGCTATGGACCTGGCTTTCCTGCACGTGGATGTAGTCTCTGCACTTTTCGCTCCTTGATTTTCAAAATAAATTTTAAAAAATCCCTGTGAAGCTGGTACAGTCACCTGCACCGAGACTTGAGTGCTATCCTCAGCTACTGTAGAACTTGGGCTGATTCCTACCAGCAGAAGATTTGGTTTTTTGCTGCCTGAATTGCCGCATCCAGCAGAACCAGGTTGGAATCATAGAATCACAGAATGGTTAGAATTGGAAGGGACCTTAAAGATCATTGAGTTCCAACACCGCAGGGACACCGCCCACTAGAGCAGGTTGCTCAAAGCCCCATCCAGCCTGGTCTTGAACACTTTCAGGGAAGGGGCATCCACAACTTCTCTGGGCAACCTGTTCCAGTGTCTCACCACCCACACAGTAAAGAATTTCTTTCTAGTATCTAATCTAAATCTCCCCTCTTTCAATTTAAAACCATTACCCCTCATCCTATCACTAAATTTTCTGATAAAGAGTCCCTCCCCATCTCTCCTATAGGACCCTTCAGGTTCCCCCCTTACAGGTGGGATGGTGTTCTCGTGTAGTTATTTTACAGAGTTTTTGTTTCGCAGGGTTTTTACACCTCTGCAAGAAAAAAAAAAAAAGCTAAACTCCAGGTTTGCTTTTAGATTTTTAACTTCAGCATTTTTTCATTGAACAAACAGGAAGATAAAGGTGTGAAACAATGATATTGCTATCATTAGTGGTTGCCACTGAAGGGGAAAGAGAAGAGCATTTTGAAAAGAATTTTGGTTTAGTGGGGTGTATTTTACAAGGAAGATAACCAGTGGCGTTTGTGCTCTTTTAAAGTGATGGTATGTGTTAAAAGAAAAAAACCAACAACCAAAACTCGTTTAGAAAGCTAGATTAATAAATTAAACAGATGCATTTATATTAGATTTGAGATTTTTTTGAACAAATAATTCGGTATTAGTAGAAATTGTTAGCAATAGCTGTGTATTTGGTGGATGAAACTGTTAGTGACAGTCTGAATTAGTTGGCATATCTCCAAAACCACATTTTTAGCATCTTTTAACTATGCATACTTTTGCTAAAGAATGCTTTTTTTTTTTTTAAAAAAAAAAAAAAAGTTTCTTTCCACTCTCTGAAAACAAAGCCAACTCTCTTCTGTGGCCTGTTTCAAATTAGCTGCCCTGAAATCCCCTTGATTCCTCCAACCCCGGTATCTCAGCACAGTACCTGCAGCTGGGGAAGGGAAGGATGTCAGATCTCCAGCCTCTGAGGGCTGGTTGTCATCTGTCACTGTCTCTTTAGCAAGTGTCGTTGTTCCCAAACTCTCCATCTTCTCCAAGTGAATGGCTCTGATGCTGTGGGGTTTTCTCAGGTGCTGTTGGCGGCCTCTTGATTTTGCCATATTTTGGCTAATTAAGCTGAAATTTAAACCAGCTTCCTTTCTCCCAGGGCTGTGATTATTCTGTGGAGAATTATTCTTGATTTACCTTCATCAATTAAATAAATGCATCATATGAAACTTTTAAAATCCAATGACAAAGCAGCCCAACCGTGCTGTGGTTTTAATTATAGTAAAAATATAATGACCTGTGCTGACTTCTATAATTTTTCTCCCCTTTTTCTAAAAGCTTGCAATGTTGTCTCTGATTTGCCAGTTCGCGTCAGGCATATTTCCCTATTCTGCAGGCCTGCACTCCCAGAGCTTTATTTAAAGTTACATATCACAATAGTATCTTCAGTGAACACGATGTGGGTTTTTCCTCATGCAACCCAGCCTTCTCAGAAAAAGACCTTGTACACTAAGTCATTGTGCTGACATGTTTTCCTTGCTCTGTAATATTGTGTAAACAAACTGTAATTTTTTTTTTAAGCCTTGCCAGCTTTGCACAGCCTCTGAAGAGAAAATAGGGCTGGCTGCTTCTCCCGTTGTTTTGTTAAACAAAAAAAAAAAAAAAAAAGGAAAGGGCAAAGGGAGGAGACGAGGAAAATCCACTCATGATTTTCTTTTCCTGTCTGCAATCACAAGCTGCATTGCTGCCCAATCTGCTCCCACCCAAATTAACCCAATTTCCTAATTTACTTGAAATATTTCTGTGCTTTTCTTACTGCATTGGGAATATTTGCCCTTTACAGTAATAAGCTCTCCTCCCTGAGCTGGAGAACTTACAGAGAGCTCCCAGAGGAACCGCCGCTTTTCTGGTCCCAACGCAGGTCTCATTTTTCCCTCGTTAGCAGCCATTCATGAGTGGTTTTGGGGGTGTTTTGTGGTTCTTTTCTTTTGTGGTTCAGATTCACTGTTTCTTTGCAGTGAATTTGTAACCGTGCCCTGGATGGCAGACTCTCCTCTCGGGGTGATGGGGTCGGTGGGCGCAGCGGGTACCGGCGTGTCCCGGCTCGTTGCAGTGACTGCAGCGGTTGGGAAGAGGCTGCCACTGTCATCTGCAAATGCCTCTGCACCGCGTACCGATGGTTCTCAGGTTAAAGCATCGATGCTCGATGTCAGAGACTAATTGATTTTTCCCTGTAAATCAGGAATATAATCCTGAGTAAAGTGACTTCAATAGACAGGAGCAATCCAGAGACCTGTAAGTGAATTTCTTAGGTTTCAGCCCTTGCAACTGACTCCGTGAAATTAATGTGCCAGCCTGGAAATATTCCTCTCGCATAGCTATTTGCAGGATTGGAGCCTTTGTAATTATATCTTTCTTTGGCGAGCTGGGGATGGGTGGTTATCTATAATGGGTTTTCATCTCAGACATGGAATTGGGTTTCCAAGGCCACACGGTTCCTGGGTATGTGTTTATGGGTAAACTTACAAAGTAAGGTGGCTCGAGGTCTGTTGCCAATTCACTGCGCCTTTTGGAAGGACGTTCAATGTACACACTCGAATTCTTCCTGAGTTTTCTGGAACTGAAAATGTGGGTGATACAGAGAGTAGTCCTTCCCCTTCACCTACTTTTTTTAATACACTTCTGAAAGGGATTTAGCTTGAAGATAAGTCGCAAGTAAGCAATGTTGCTTATTTAAATTAAAGCGTGGTTAGTCATTGAAAGTGAAAAATTTAAAAAGCCCGTTTATTTATTTAGTATGGTCTGTTCTTCACTTGTTGGGTTTCGTTTCTCTTTCTGTTTCCCCGAAGGCAGCAGTGGAAGGAGCTCCAGCTCCTCTCGACGCCAGCCTTTCGCATCTCGAACACCGCAGCCTTTGAATGTTTCGCGGCATTATTGATTGAGGTTTCTCTTTTGTCTTGCCGCTTCTATTATTAACTTTTTAAGAGGTGAAGATGTTCCTTGTTGCACTTCAAACTTTATCGAAAAGGTGTTACTTTTAGCCCCGGGTCTGCAGCGTGGGGAGACGGAGTGGGTGCTGCGGTAGCTGGTATGTGAGCATCGGCGCTGCTTTTGCCGCAGGGCAGGAAAGAGGTTCACATGAGTTTACCAGGCGGGACCAGATATCTATAGCAACGTATTTGTATATCCTGTGCCTTCTCTATTGCAATGCTTGTTGCTTAGGATACTGGCATTAAAACATGTAACAAAATCTGCTCTTTTACTCCCCAGTTCATTATCTGTCCCAGGCCTGTGTAATTGCACGTTTCCCCTCCCAGTTCAGGTCAGACCTGTTGACTGGCCCTGGGCAAAGCATGGTCCGGAGGACCTTGTTATAATCCTCTTTTTCAGCCTATTTGCTATATGATCTTTTCTTACCATTAGGCATTTTTTGCCAGCTGGGGTGCCTGAGAACCCATCTCCTTGCAGCTTGGCCCACGGGAGCTGGAGTCATCTTAAATACATCTGTGCCTTGACTGAGCTGGTGAGCACTGGTACTGCCAGACCCCAAAACATTTTTCCTTGAGGCTGTGTTCCTGAAGTGTGGCAGCACAGATCTTTAGTGGCTGAGGCTTTTATTTGGACTACCTGTGGGGTTTTGTGTAGGTTTTGTTTGTTTGTTGTTGTTTTTTTAAATACAAGGATCAGACTTTAAGAAACACAGCCTCAGAACAAGGCACCATGGTTGCTGAATTGCCCCAGGGGAGCAGGACCTCCTCATGGCTCATGTTTTCACCCAGCCCGAGGAAAAAGGATATTGAGGCTATTTCACAGAATGGTTGTGGTTGGCAGGGACCTCTTGAAAGGGTCCCATCCTACCTCCCTGCTCAAGCAGGGTCAGCTAGAGCAGATTGCCCAGGACTATGTCCAGTTGGGTTTTCAGTATCTCCAAGGATGGAGACTTCACAGTTTCTCTGGGCAACCTATGCCAGTGTTTAATCACCATCACTGTAAAATAGTGTTTCCAAGCAAAGACTTTCTTAACACAATGCTCACGAGGTCCCTGGGGGGCTAAATCTTTTTGCCTTTTCATCCGCACCCCAAGGCAGAAGGCATTGGTGATGGATCTGAGGCTTTAGGTGTTCTAATAAAAAAATCTTCCACCCCTGTGGGAATGGTTCTTGCATTTCAGACCAACTTAGAGTAGTATTTGCTGCCTGGCTTATGCAGTTCATTTGCTTGGGGCTCCTGCAGTCCCAGAGGCACGGAGTTTCAGGGCCATAACAGATGTCAGACACGCTTGTTCTGTTTGGTAAGAGAGCACTGCAAGGGAATTGGTGCTTAGGTTTCCCCCTGCAAAGCAGACAGCTCAGATAATATAAGGAGTATTTATTCTGTTTCTCTGTGTGCTGTCTGCTGGAGAGCAGCTCTGTCCTACAGACGGGCATTTCATCAATTTTCCTCTTTTTATTAACACTAAATGAGTATCCAAGGGGGTTTGCACAAGGAAGGGCATCTCTAAGGAGTCATTCCTCCTTTCGCAGCCGTAACTGATGCACTAAGAGGATCCCATCAGGAGTTCAGTTCAAGGGGTTTTTGCTTTCAGAAGGTTTGCAGTGAAAAAGCCAGGTTAATCTCCAGCTTTCTGGGTTACGTGCTCAGAGAACGCTTCTATCCGCAGTAACTGGTGGTTGACAAAGAGTTCATATAAAAGTAGGATGCACTGAGCTTTGTTAGAAGTATTTAAAATACTTCAGTGCATGGATGCTGACAACCAGTCCATCTGTTGGTAAAAACACAGAATTGCTACTTTAGCTGTTTTGGAGTTAGCGACAGTTTCTCCCCGAGGTGCTGCATAACTCCTGTGTGTTTTGGCCTCAGTAAAAGACCTTTTTCCTCATTGCTAGGCTTTTGCTATGAGATTACTGCTTATTTTTGGGGAACCTAGAAGAACAGAGGATATACTCAGGTAGGAGTTCTCTGGCATCTCAGTTTCTAGCCTGGCTGGATGTAACTGATTGCAGGCAGGCAGCAGCACCACATAATTTTAACAAAAAATTTGGTGTGAAACTGGCACAAAAATGTATCTGCATTTCCCGCTGTTTGAGCCTTACGTGACTGAGCATCGCTTTCATGAGCAGCGATTTACTTGTGAAGTCTACTGGTCTGCAGTTATACTTCCAAGCTTTTCCGTGTCTGTTTACCTCAAGGGCATTCCTGTGATTGTTTTTGCTACTGCCACGGTAGTGCCAGATGTTCTGAGGGCTTTTGCTCATCAAGCTGAGCAGGGACAGACCTCGCTGCAGTGTATGTGGCATCGCTTTCCTGGATTTCCTCTGGTGTGGTGGAAAATGAGGGACCAGCAGGCTGTGTTGGAGTTAGGTCTGCCGGGCTGCCCGGGGGCTGACTGCCCGGGGCAACGTTGGGTGCGAGGATGTCTCTCCTTGCCTTCTGCACCCACTGCAGTGAGTGATTTGGCTGGTACAGGCTCTTTTAAAAAAAAAAACCACCCCGCAGCCCTAATCACAGGACTGACCTGAGCATCCCAGGCCTAATCCCTGTGATTTCCATTAGCAGCCATCCTCCAAGTGGTCTTGTGGCTAAATCAGCCACTGAGCCTCTGGAAAGTGATTTGATGAAAGCATTTTATAGCAATTGAATGAACTGTCGGTTGGATGCCAGCAGCAGGGGTTGCTGTCATGATTAATGAGATATTTAGGCATTTCATTTTGGAGGAGCTACCTGAAAACACAGTTCGCATCGAAGCTGTTTTTTTTTAGATGGACTTTAATAAATTAATGTTAATGTTGGTTATTTAATTATTTGTAACAAATTGGTTACAACAACTGCAGGGTTATATTTGGGTTGAACACATTATAAAGCCCTTCAGAAAGCTCATATGCAAAAAGAGGTTGTGTTCAGAGCATTGCACATTATTTTTCTGATATAAAACAATGTAAAAGGAGGAAGGGTTGAAATAGCCTGTAATTTGTTGAATGCAAAGACTACTTGAATATAAAGCTTTTGAAGCTGGTACTAAATAAGCATCCATCCAAATAATAGGATATATCTTACTGCTAATAGGAGTAGTGAAATCTAATAAATAAAGTTAACATCTTAGCTCTCTGTTGTCTGGAGGCGTCTGTTTTTAAGGTAACAGAAATAATAAAGGTATTACAGGAAAAGGGAGAAATGGCATTAAACCTCTTCAAACCTCTTTTAACTTCCAGTTGGAAGTTTTACAGTCCCCCAATCCCTGTGTGTGATTAAAGCTGAGTGTATTTCGGCTTTAAAGTCCAGCTCCTGCATTGAGCGGGCTCTACTGCTCCTCCTGCCCCTCTCCCAGGGCTGCACCAAAGCCCAGGCGAGTCCGAGACAGCAACCAGCAAGGCAGGGACTGCTTTTGGACGGGCACAGTAGATCTTACAAAACACCCGGGCATCACGAAGCGAAGGGGTTCGCTGAAGGGTGGGACCCGAAGGCACCTCCTCAGCGAAGGACAGAAACATAACGTGAAAAAAAGGGCCGCGGTCGATCCATTATTTGCTCCAAGCCACTGTTTTCTGCAAATTGACTGCAGCAGAGTACAATATTGTGCTTTCTGCCCTTGGCACTGCAAGGATGAATATCTGGAGCAGAGGAGATTCAAAGATGGAAAGGCAGCGGGAGCAGTTGGGAGTTAGTGGTTTAACTGGAGGGCAGCCCGGTACCCTCCTATGGATGGTGACGGCAGGGACCGGGAGATGTCGCATCCCTGCGTGTTGGTAACGAGCAGAGGTATGTCAGGAGCCTGGAGAAAACTCTGCAGTGTAATGGACAAAAACAAAGCTCTGGAGCTGAAATATTGGCAGCTTTTCTAGAAAACAGAAGTGCTAATGATAACACAGTTTTCCGTTAAGCCCGATGCATTGAACTAATGAGCAGCTGGCTGGTTTTTGTCTCCGAGCATTAAGCCACAGAGCAGGATGTGGATTTTTTACATTGCTGAGGCGATGCAGAGACTAAGTGGAATACAAATAAAACAAGCTTAAATTCAGCTGTTGAAAATCTCTCTGCTGTAGAGCAACTTATTTTTTGCTGACCTTTAACATTTTTTTTTTTTTTTTTTTTAAGGTTCTTATGCATGCTTGGGATTTTTACTCTCTGGGAAGTGCTTAGCCTCTGTTATGTTTTTCCTGGTCTCTGCACGCTTTGTTGCTCAGCTCTGGCAGTTTCCGAGTAGACGTGCGGTGTTAGCCCATTACTAGCCTGCCTTCTGCACTGGCTGTGAGCGAGCCTAACTGGGTCATAACAGGCTGTGCAGAGAAATGTCATGTATGGCAGACCAGTCACTGGGGTTTGGATGTGATTTTGTGCAAAGCTTGGGAATAAACCTCTTGAGTCTGGGGAAGGAGATGCAGCTCAACCCCTTGCTTGGCAGCTTGGTTTGGTGTTGCTGGGAAGCTGTGAGAGGCTCAAAGGGGTAAAAGCCAAAAATATGTCATGCTTTCAGGTGTTTTTCTGTTGTTTCGTAAGTGCAGATTGAACATCTTCCCTTTTGTCGAAGGAGCTTTCCTGTTGCTGGGCAGTCTCACCTGCGCAGTGCCCCACACGTTATGGACACTGTCAAAGGAGGGGACAAACCCCAGCCCCTTCCTGACATCCTGGGAAAGCCCTGAGGTTAAAATGCCCTTTTGCCCACGTTGGGGAATATTGAACTTACTGAATAAGCTTATTTAAAAGCATAAAACCCGATAAACCTGAAAGGAGTTGCTTTGCCAAACATTTTGCTTTAAAAAGCCCTTTTCTCTGCTTGTCCGGGAGGGCAGATGATTGTGATCTGCTGGAAAGGATGAAGTCCCTTGTGCCAGTGCCGCTGTCTCAGCGACCCGGCTGCTTGTGCTGCCTCCGTGGTTGAAAAGAAGAGAGAGAGAGAGAGAGGTCTTCCAGGATGATGCTGTTGAGCGCGGGCTGTGCTGAGCCCAGCCTTGCTGCACCCTCCTGTGACGCCCGGGGTGCCACCAGCAGCACCGACCCAGCCCCACCATGCTGGGGGGGCTGCTGAGGGATGCGGGGAGGGAGGAGATGCTCCATAAGCCAAGGGGTTTCAAAGAGCATCTGGATAGTGCAAACACGACTGGCACGGCACCACCTGCCCTTCCTGCCCCTCGCTTCGCCCCTGCTTACTTTCACTTTTGAATAGATGGATTTTACTTTTCATTGCCCCTGCTGTCCTCGCCCACTCAGTCATCACAGCAGATCAGCCTGGTGGGGTGGGTCAAGAGCTGAGATCCAGACCTGGGCATTGCAAGCTATATGATAGAGGAGTGGGATTGTAGCAGAGAAATAAAATAATGAGGATTATTTTTTCCCAAATAATATGGATTAATAATAAGAGTTAATATTTCCCAAATAGTACCTCCCAAACCGCCTTCCCTTGTCCTTCAGCAGCATACTAGTAACTGAGAGAACCTAGGGGAGAGGAAAAGGGGCCGGATGAAATGAGATCTTTTCCTAGTGATTTATAGCACCCTTTTTCTCCTCTTGCCCCTTTGCCCTGGGCAGAGTCTGCGTTTCCCGCAGGGCTTTGCCTGCCCCCGGCCCCTCTCTGCCGAGTGGGGCCGGAGCTGAAGTGGGTGCTCTCTTGCTTTGCAGCCCCTGAACCCGGATCCAGAAGAGGATGGGGAAGCAGAACAGCAAACTGCGCCCCGAGGTGCTCCAGGACCTGCGTGAGAACACCGAGTTCACGGACCACGAGCTGCAGGAGTGGTACAAGGGCTTCCTAAAAGATTGCCCCACGGGCCATTTGACTGTGGAAGAGTTCAAAAAAATATACGCGAATTTTTTCCCATACGGCGACGCGTCGAAGTTTGCGGAGCATGTCTTCCGCACCTTCGACACCAACGGCGACGGGACGATTGACTTTAGGGAATTCATCATCGCCCTGAGCGTCACCTCTCGGGGCAAGCTGGAACAGAAGCTGAAGTGGGCATTTAGTATGTACGACCTGGATGGCAACGGGTACATCAGTCGCGGGGAAATGCTAGAAATAGTGCAGGTGAGGCGTTGTCTTTATTTTATATTTTATTCGTGTTGCTGTAGCCTCTTCACCCTGAGACAGCTGGAGCTGAGGGATGTGCTGAGCTGGGTCCCTCCTGCCCCAGGGGGAGGCTCCTGAGCCCACGGTCCCCACAGGGACACTGCGGGTCACGGTGGCACCTACGAGGTGCAAATAAGGAAAGAGCCTGCGAGACAAACAAGGCGCTGTGCCCCTGGCCTGCAGCCAAAAGCGTGCAGCTCTCCCTGGGGGTTTCTTAATGGGGTGTTGATGGGATCGAAAAACCCTAAATGCAAATTTTACTGACCTGATTAATCTCAAAATTAATACTTTGAAACTCCAAATCTGAGTCAACTTGAGCTCTGACTGAGAGACCGTAGCGTGTCTTAATCTCCTGAAGACTGGAGACATGTAGCCCGCGGGCTGTTCTGGGGGGCATGTGGGGCAGAGCCCCCTGTGCCGAGGGCTGCTTGCCATCCCCTCTGCAGATGGGATGTGTCTCGGGGCACTGGGAAGCATGCAACACATCTGGAGAGTTCCCCCGTGGTTGGTCCTCGTGGCTGAGCAGGGATGATTTAGGAGGAGGGCTAGGACTGCAGATGTCCTAAAGAGGTCTCTCTCGCCTTTATTCACATTCTTGTAAGTCTGAAAATGCATTTCGTTACCCATCCACAGCGAAAACCAATGCCTATTCCTATATATTCATATTCACCTGTAACCTGTACAAACCCCCCCACGCATATGCGTAACTGAGTGTATGTTAAGAGCCAGCCGAAGAGGCGATGGCTTAGCCCAGGTGCAGAAAACAAAATTACACACCATTGTCTCCTGTATTTTAGCTCAGTCCTGCTCGTACATTAATCAAGACCCTAACTTTCAGTTAAACTGACCCGGCAGTTCAGGAGCTTTTTTTGAAGCACAAATGAACACAGGAAAGAGAAATAAAAAAAGCTGCAGTCAGAAATTCCTATTTGTTTTGGTTTATAAAGTCCTGCAGCTGCCTGCCAGGGTCAGCTGCCTTTTTTTATTGCTACAGGCTTAAATTCTTTTTCTCTGTCCTGATGCTTTATCGTTTGGGTCATTGTTTTCCTATATCTTTTTTTTTTTTATCTTTTTTTTTTTTTTTAATACTCAGGCAATCTACAAAATGGTTTCATCAGTAATGAAAATGCCAGAGGATGAATCCACTCCCGAGAAGCGAACAGACAAGATCTTCAGACAGATGGACACAAACAACGACGGTAGGATCTCCACTGACCCTTCTTCATAGGCTCTAGAAATAGAGATTTTCTAGCCAGGCGTTGGTGGAAGCAGGTGATGGTATTTGGGGGCGGCAGAGGGCAGGGATGTCCCCACCAGTGCCGGTGGTCTCTGCCTGACCTTGGTGAGCGTCTCTGGTCCATAACAAATAGGGTGAAAAAGTGGGCAGCAGGTGAGAGACTTTCCTGCTGGGAGGACGAAAGGATGGAAACAGTCTTTTACCGACATTTCATGGGTGAATCCCCTTCTGCAAAGGCTCCTCTGAAACTCCCCTGAGTCCAGTATCTTCGGGTTATTTTCTCTGGGCGTAGCACAAACTGGGCAGGAGGTTTTACTCCCTTTGCCCTTGATAGGGCTGTGCTCCTGGGCTTGTCATCAGTAATGCGGGTCAGGGATGGGCTCAGGTACCTGAAAGCAAAAATTCCCCTGATTCCATAATACTTATTTTCTGTGCATGTTTACGGCGTGTGTACATATACGCGTGGTCACACAGGAACCTGCAGTGTTTCCTTTGTTGCAGTGTGTGCATCGGGGGGATGAAACAGCCCCCGAGCCAATTATGGAGCCACTGGATAAATGATCTGACAGTGTACCCGTCACAACCCCTCCACCTGAGCTAGCTCGTTTCCTTAGGCTTGAAAAACATAGGCAGAATTGAGCAATTTCCTCTGCCCATCATCCCGCCAATGTGTTTCCTCTCGTCCTGGTCGAGGTGGAGCTTTCCCTGGGAATTACTTGAGGTGGCAGCTGCCCATGTCGAAATCCGGAGCTGTATCCTACTGATGTGCTCAGCGAGAGCAAAGAATTGGTTCTAGTGCTGAGATATGGAGACCTGGGAAAATACGATCTTATGAATAGAAAGGTTTTTGTTTAAGATAATTTTATGTCTGCGTTTTGGCATCTGCTGCTGCAGCCCCCGGGGGCAAATTCCTGGCCTTGCTGAAGTCCTTGAGTATTTCACCTTTGACTTCATCAAAACTAGCATTTCATCCTCTGACTTCACATGCAGAGGGCCCTAAAATAACCCCATTAAAATATTTTTGTTCTGCGGAGTAGCGGTGCTTGCAGATGTGCGACAGAGTAGTGGCCACAAAACCTGCTATGTACATCCCCCATCTCTTGCACTTTGTTGCCGAAATGAAGTCGTCCTTTTCCCAGCAGCACACGCTACGCGGTGCCAAGCAATAAAAGTCTGCGCATGGGGACATGAGTGTGGTCTTGGTGGCTGGACATGTTTCTTCTTCCCCATCTGACTGTTGGACATTGCAAATAAATTTTGATTTGTGCTTTGCTTTTTTAAGTATTGCAAGGAGATGGGAAAATTAATGAACGTCCTGATAGTTATGAGTACTCTTTTTCGGGCTGCCAAAAACTTAAGAAAACACTCAGTTTGGGAACATTAGCTTAAAAGCCAGAAATGAGGACAGAAGTGTGCCATGGGTTTTTGAGCTTCTGTAATTTCTACAAGAAGGTTTGCTCATTTCTCCCCACTCGACCTAATCCAGGAGCTGGCCACCGAACTCAGTCCTCTCCATGTTCCCATGGCAGGCTGGCAGCATCCTGGGGCTGGTGAAAACCAACGTGATGAGCTGGTGCCTCCATCCCTTTGGGGGCACGTAGCCAAAAGGGGCAGCAGGCAGCTGCCACACGCAAGGTGTTGATGCATGGTTCCTGTCATCTCAAGCAGAGTGGTTGGGGTGGGTAAGGATGGCCCATGGGTGTTGCGTGAGGGTAAGGGGTAGGTTGTTCTGGGAGCACAGGGTAGGTGGGAGATTGCCGGACATGGTGTCAGGGATGCAGCAGATGCTTGTCTCCTCATGTTCATAGGGAAAACTGTTTCATTTCTCATTAATATTGCCACCTGTGACTTATTTCTGCCGAGGTTCAGAGTGCTGGAGCAGGACAGTATTGGTGATAGCAGGCAAAGGCAGAGGCTGCTCCTGATGGCATTTGTACAGGGGACTGGTCCTGAGCTCGGGAAAAACCTGTCAGGAGGCTGGGTTGCCCCAGGATGAGGTCTGGGAGACCAGATGGGATGTGTCCTCCTTGCCATACTGTGCTCTGCTATGCCAGGGGACTGCTGGAGCCATGGATGCCAGGGCAGCTGCCCTTCGTGGTCCCTCCTCCAGAGATCACTTTTTGAGACCTGCAGACCATTGCAGGGTCCGTCCAGGTCAGTGTCTCTGGCCTAAAGTGAATATATAATATGTATTAAATAGAAACGCTCAGGAGTGACCCTTGGCAATAGATGGCTCCCCCAAGGCTGGCCTGTGAAACCAGTGCAGTTCCTGTACACCCTGCAGGGCACAGCAAGTGGCTTGTGGAATCATAGGATCACAGAATGGTTTGGGTTGGAAGGGACCTTTAAAGGTCATCCAGTCCAACCCCCCTGCCATGAGCAGGACATCCACCACTAGATCAAGATTGCTCAGAGCCCCATCCAGCCTGGCCATGTAGATGCAGGAGAAGCCACCATTGCTCAGCCCTACATGTCACAACAAACAAGGGGGCAAAGTGGGGAGATTTGGGTTATTTAGGTTTAAAATGTCATAGTAATATAAGCAGCATTTTCAAAGCCCACGTGTTCAGGTACCACACCTTGCATTCAGGTGTCATGAAATTTGTATAGCCTGGTTCTGGGCAAAAAACTGCCAAATCATGTTAGAACAGTTGTTTTTATATTTGGTACTGTCTTTTTAAATAAAAAATAACAATTATTATGCTAGATTGTTTTTCAGAAGAAAAATGCATCTGGGCTTAAGGGCTTGAGTAGGATTTGGCTGCTGTGCATTGCGCTAAATTCCCCTCGATGCCTTTGCGATAGATTAAATATACGTATGTAGCTTCAGTGAGGAGGGTTTGGTTTTTTTTTTTTTAGCTACAGCAACAGTGGTAGCACCAACTGATTTTATTTTATTTTTTTTTTAATTATTGTTTCCATGTTGGTTTTCCTCCCTTTCAGGTAAACTGTCGCTGGAAGAGTTCATCAAAGGTGCCAAGAGCGATCCTTCCATCGTGCGGTTGTTACAGTGCGACCCCAGTAGCGCGAGCCAATTCTGATTAAAAGCGGACAGTGTGCACAGAGAATCTCGGCTTGTGTCCTTCAAGCTTTGCTCGCAAACGGATGCCTTCTCAACCATCCCTCCACACTTCCCGGATAAGACCCCCTTGCCAGATTGTGTGTGTGTGTGTGTGTGTGTCTGAGCGAACCAGCCCTCGCTCCCCCCCACTAACACCGGTGCAGCTCTCCTTCGGCAGCTCCGTTCCCGCTTCCCCGTAACGTTACAATTCACTCTACACGTTTTAAACGTTAATCAGAAAGGTATGTTTACATGCAGCTACAAAAGAGTTGGAATCGCTGGTGAGATACCACTTCACTTAGTCCGTAAGAAAAGGTGATGTCCTAATAGTTCCCGAGAAGATGCTAGGTAGGACTTTTACCCAACATAGCAGATCGTAGATAATTTATTTTGCTTCAGAAATTACTACGTAAAAAAAAAAAAAAAAAAAAAAAAAAAGTGGACTGAATGGTGTAGAAAGTTAAAAAAAAAAAAAAGAAAAAAAAAAAGCAGCTTTCCTGGGCATGGTTCCAATTTTCTTTTTGAGGAAAATTGCTTGCACTTATCTAATGGTCTTTACTTTCTTTTAATATATATATAAATTATATATATATGGTGAAGTAAAATTTTAAATATTTAGGTCATCTATTTAAGGCATAAAATAGAATTCGAGCTTTGTTTCTTCTAGTTGTCTGTGATTTACTCAAATCTTGGAGATTGTTTTTTTTGTGATATTTATGCATTAGCAAATTGCTGTTCCAAAAGAAATGCATGACTAGCAGTTTGTGGATATTTCACTCTGTTTAATTCCTGAATGCAAATATTTGTTCATTTTTACTGTCAGTCGTTCCAACGTTACTGTATTAACAAAAGACCTGAAAGGAGTTCATCCTCGTTTTGTATTTCTCAGTGGAGTCCTACTTTCTGGTGGTTGCTGCGTTCAATGGCTTTTGAGTGCCCCGAGGTGACGTGACTCGCACTGCTGTTCTCGACTTGGCTACACCTCCTCCCTTTTGCTGTCGATATGTTAATAGTCTTGTGCATTCCAGTGTTATTTAATATCTGCCTAATGCCAAGAAATATTAATTGAAATAAAAGACTACTTTTCTTGTCACTGCCTGTCTTGGTGTAACCCGTGCAACGAGTCCCGAGCAGCGCGTATCTGGGGGAAGGACGAGGCTGGTTTCCTGACCTATGTGTCCCCATCTTGCCCGAGACCTGTTGCCTTGTAGGTACGTAGGGTTTTTTGGGAGCCCGCTGTTGCGGCTGGGTTAATGCACCGATGTTGCCCGTGGGATCCCGTTCCATCCCAGCGGGGTCCTGGGTGAAGGTATTTCCTTGGTGAAGACCTCAGGAAGGTGACAGCTCGGTTTCTGCTGGATGCGGAGCAGCTCAAGGCGCCGAAGGGAAAGCTGCCGGCCCCATTGGCCGGGCTGGTGTGACCGTGAATTGAAAAAGTAAAAGTATCTTGTTCCTGTCGGGTACCAGGTATGTGATGTTAGAGTAACGTTTGACATCGGTGGCATGGAAAGCAGTTTTCCCCACGTTCATCGAGTCTGCAGGTAGCTGCTTAAGCCTGTCCTCTCTGCAAAATAAAGTGTCAACAAACGATTTGGCCTGAAGTTAATGTTAAGCGTGTAACTAAGGGATTTTTTCTGTGTGGAATGACCTAGTAGTGTTTAGGTGTTAATGCTTTAATATTAAAATTTAAGGGATTTTTGCTGCGCAGAATAACCTAGTAGTGATTAGGTATTAATGCTTTAATATTAAAAAAAAAAAAAGAGAGAGAAATGGTTGAAATATCCAAATGGAAACACATTGTTAGGTCAAACAGTCTACAATACAGGCTTGTGTCAATGCTGCCAGGCAGAAAAGTGTGTTCCTTTTTTTCCTAGAAATTCAAATTTGAGCTATTAAAGCAACAGTCCTTTCAACCACAACACCCTGCTGACAAGCGCAGCCCTGAAAAGGAGGGTTAATCAGAAGCCTGCCTGCTTTCCCTGGGCGAGCCCAGCAAAGAAAGCAAAGTATTGGGAAAAAAGAAAATACAATTCCATGGTTGCTTATAGTCTGTCTCCAGCCTGTTTGTGTTCAAGCTGGCTGCCAGGAGATGCTGTGGTGTTAAAGAAGCTGCAGATGTTCTTACACCAATGGCTCTTCTTGCACAGGCTGGGTAGCAGTTGTTTAAACGCACAAGGTTTAGATGCGGATCGGCCACCGTGGGCTTTAGCATCTCTCTGCGCTCGGGAGAACGTGCAAAAACATCTCTGACCCTGTCACGGGATGGTGCCTCGGGGAGGGACCGCGGCATTTGAATCTTGTTTGGGCGATCCTAAAATGAGCCAGGCGTATTTTTAGTCAAGCATTGCACAATATCCTTTTCTCAGGTACCAAGGATGTAACAACTTTTGCTGTAGCGTTCATAAATGCAGCCGCTCTTCTGCCATCATTCATCTGCTCTTGTAAGTGGGACTTCTGTCGCCTTTTCCTGTCTACAGTCAACAGCAAGTCTAAGTAGCTGTTTAACAGAGCCCAGACAAACTCATTTGAAAAGAAAAAAAATCTCCTTACGGAAGCTCATTTTGACCTTGTTTTTTGCAGAAACAAAATGAAAGAGTCTGAATTTTAGTGGTTAAAAAATTCCAATGTCTTTGTTTGTAACTTTTGCTGTGAAATGTGCTGAGGTGTCCGCGATGGGGTTTGCTACCTGCCTCGGGCTGACAAGCCCCTGAGCAGCCCCGTGCAGACACTGGGATTGTGTCCTGCTTTATCTGGCCCAATTTCTTCTCCCTTTCTCTTTGACTCTTTAAACTTTCCAGTCCCAGGTTTGATATTTTTTCTTCAGGCTGTCCCCCAGTGCTTTCCCGGCTTTTAATAAGTTTCTTCTTTTCAAGTGGGTCGGCTCCATTTTGGGACCGGCACAGGGTGCGTGAGCAAGGTGCTCCCAGCTTCTCTTTTAGAAAGCAAGCAAGGAAGATGCCCAGGAGAGGTGGTCGCACACGGCATCCCAGGGGGACCGGGGAGATGCTCTGAAGCCCGACCAGACTGAGCCTCTCAAAGGTGGCTTCTGACACAGAGAACGTTTTGATTACAGGCCAGCTAAGGACTGGAAAGGGCTTTATCTGCCGCTGCCAAACAGCTCTCTTAAGAAAATCCGACCTGTTTCAGAGGCTGAAGTTGTACATCGTCAGTCACTGGGTAACTTTGAACATCTTGGCTGTGCTTTGAAGAGCTCCTCTGAGGATGCGTCTGCTTCCCTGGCTGATAATGAGGACTAGGAGGGGAGAGCAATTTCCAGGCTCATCCTCCAGGGTGTGTGGTTGGAGAGTTGATCCAGGCGGAGTTCAAAAGCGAGGAGGAAGCCTGGAGAAAATCGATGAAAAGCTTGCAGAGCTTTAATGCTCGCTGGGCTCTGGGGGTGTCTGTCGGGGAGGGAACGGTGTAGGGGGGTTAATCTCTTGCAAAGTGATGTCCAAGTGATTAATAGAAAACTTAGACTTGTTAAGTGTCTTTGGTGTTTTGGCAAATTGTATGTTTAATCAAAAATAGTCTAACTTAGTGAAAGTGGAGTTTAGCACAAAAAAACCCCATCAGCAGGTCCATTTTTACCTCACTTTAATAAGCTGTGTAATTATTTTCTCGCCATACAGATATCTAGCACTCTGAAAGCTCTGGCTGATTACTACATAAATTCAGACTTTTCTGTATGAATTGCAGGTCCTATTAAACTAATTCAGAATTATGTCATTGCCTTTCAAATTAAGTTAGTGCCTGTCTGGTTGCAGTTTAGCTCCAGCCTGGGTGGCGGAGATCCTTGGATTCAGTCTTGTGTTTCTCTGTCGCCAGGTTTGCGTTAGCCCGTTGTGTTTTAAATAAGGCCCTTTGCAACATATTTTTAGTATTAGGCTCTGAGTAATGAACTCCTGTTAAGAACAACATGAGCATTTCTGCAGCCACCGGGCAGATGGTCTCCATGGATAGTCCACGATCCATTATGCAAGACAACCTCTATTCATCTTTAAAGGTTAGGAACAGCCATTGACTTTAATGGTCCAGTGGGCAGAGTGGCATTTTGAGATCTCCAGGCTGCGTGATGGCAGATACATTGCTGATGAACCCAATAATTGCCATTATCTATTTTGAGAGGGGAGGTGTTTCATTGCAAAAGGAGGCAAAGGGGAAGTGGAAAAAGAGAGCAGAAGCATCTTTCTGTGTTAGAAGCTTTGGAGATGTGCCTGCATCGCTGGGAGCTGTGTGCCTGCAAGCAGACCTTGCCTGTTGCCCATTTGTATCAAGTGTGATGCTTTGGACGAGGACGTGCTTCTGAACACTCTCGCTTGGTCACTATGGCTAAAGGGCAGGCAGTGCATCACCAGAGGGTTGGGTTAATCCCAAGCTGATGGCCATGCCACACAAGCCAGAAACCACTGTCCAGAAGGAAGAGAGGAGCTGTCGCAGCAGCTGCCTAGTGTCTTTAGGGACAGAGGTAAGCCCATGTCCACCAGTTGTCCAGGTTATTTCAACAGGCTAACAGCAGGTTGGCTCTTCCTGTGGAGGAACAATTTATCCCAAACAAAATCTTTACTGGTTGGGCTATCACTAGAGGGAATCATCTCTCACCTGAAGGTGAGAAGGAAGGTCCCCTTCTTGCTCATCCCCGTGCACATTCCCACACCTCAGTGTTTGGTGCTGCTGGGGCTTGGGTGGGTTGGGGCTGGGTTATCCTCAGCTCCCCCAAACTCTCCCTGCTTGTAGGGCTACAGCTCTGAGCACATCTTTGGTGTCTGTTGTTGGTCTTTGGCATTGGGAGCTGCATCACTAAACCAGCTCAGAGCTGTGCTCCTGGACCTCTGTTCCAGCATTTTTTTACCTTTCCTGGACTGCTTTGCTCAGGACCTTGGCAGCTTCCTTTACCTTAACTGCATCTGACATGCAGCAGTATGGAAACCGGTGCAGAAGGCAGGGCACACTCTAAGTCCAAGCTGGTCACAGTTATATTATAGCAAATATGACAAATTACATCCTGGATGCAAAAGGATTTTGGGAGCAGCCAGGGGAAAGGCCACATGCCGAGGATGTTGCTGGGGAGCACTGTCCTTTTGGGGGCACTGGCAGCTCCCACTTGCTGCAGCTGGCAGGAGCAGCAGGCTGCCCATCTCTAGCTCACACAGGGATGCTGTGTGGGACCACTGCCCTCCCCTCCTTATTGCAAAAGCGCAATGGCAAAGTGGTGGTGAGAGAAGAGACCCTTCCCCCACCAGACCCAGCTGGTGTGAGCAAACAACGCTGCTCCTGGAGCTGCAGCGATGACTGAACCTCTCAGCCAAGAGCCAGGTTGCCGCAGAACCCATATGATTTTCCTCTTTATTCTTTCTTCAATACTTTCCTGGACCCTTTTCAGGGCAAATCATTGATTCCACTGCTGAGCGGATGCCGTGGGCAGCAGGCGCAGCGCTGGCAGCTGATTCCTCTGGGAAAGGTGAGCACAACGACTGTGCCTTAATATGCCATTAATAACCAAGAACCAAACAAAAACACTGCACACGCTTTCCTTGGAGAAAATAAAATAAACTCAGCTAATTTACATGTTAGTGTTGCACAGCCGTGGTTATTCCTGTGCTGCTTTCCTTCTGAATTATTAATACATGTGAGGCTCACAACGAGCAGGTTTGATGCCTGCTGAAGGACACGGGTAGTGGCACCGGATGCGTGCGGTGACACTGAGGAGCAGGGCTGCACACTGGGGACAGTGACGGTGCTCTAGAAATGGGCTGCAGGTGCCAGGGTTCACCCCACATCGTGCCATCCTCCACCCTGTGGGCATCACACGTGGCAATGCCCCAGCAAGCTGCCACTGCCAGGCACCCTGGCCATGCTGGGGAAACGTGGTCTTTGGGGAAACTGGCTCGGTGATCCCCAGCCCATGCCCTGGGAAAAAAAAAGGGTTTTTTTCTTTTTCCTCAAGTGTGATGCTTTCCTGTGATGCTTGTGAAGGGAGATGCTGGCCACCCACATGGCCACTCTTGTGCCCACTACACGGTGGCCAGGTGATGCTCTCTCCAGGCAGCAGAGGCCAGGTCATCTTCAGTTGCTATGGCAACACCCAAGAAGGATCCAGGAGTTCATTTTTTTTCCTCTCAAAGCAAAGCAACTTGTTTGAAGAAAAACCTCACATTCTGTTTTGGATGACTTTGCAGCCTTTCATGTTCACCTTCTCTCTGCAGTTCACATCACCTGTGGTGGGTAGGGTGTTTGAATGGACCAAAAAGTCCCCACCAAGAAATGTGTGTGTGACCATGCATGGGATGGTCTTCTGAGGAGGCAACAGAAGAGTCCAAAGACCCTTATTTCTCTATTTCTCTGCTCCGTTGTAGCAATCGTTTGGCAAAGTTATTCTTGGGGCAATTGTGCTTTACATTCCCCTGTGTTTTAGGAGGTTTTGACAGCATCCAGAACACAGGGAAAGGGACAAAGGGGACTATGAAGGTAATTTATAATGAATTTCCATATTCTAGTAGCTTATTCTCTGTTCCTCCATCAGCCAGCAAGTTTTGTGCTGCTCTTTGCATTTTCACCATCCATTTGCCTAGTTTTAGTTTCTTCTGTGCCAGCTGCCTCTGTACACTGCTTCCACCCAGCTACAAGTTTCAGTGCTCTTATTTTGCTTGTGTTTTCAAATTTCCTTTTCATGCTTGAACCTGCAACAATTGACGGTAATTCCCCCTCCCCAGCCCTTGCCTGCATGGTGGTTCGGGTCTGCCACAAACCTCTGCAAGCCTCATCACTGCAGGCAGGAGGCAATGGTGAGAGCCACACATCTTGCCAGGATGAAGATCCCCTGCTCGCCGGTTCCTTGTTGACCATGTAGCAATATTTCAGACACACCCAATCATCAATAATCAGCATTTTGAGTGGCACGGACTGCCCTGTCTCCTGGAAACCATGCCTTGCTGGCTGTGGCCGGGCAGTTATCAATGGGGGGCTGGGGGGGAGACTGCAGCTCCACACACCCAAATGTGCTGCTGAGTCATATCACCTAGTCTGCGTCTGTGTGCAAGTGTTTGCACCTTTACTGAGCATTTGTTTTCAACTTGCCACCAGGGAGGTCCAGCACAGTGTGCATAGGCGGGCTCTGGCAAGGAGAAGGCAGGGGGACCATGCCTGCAGCACGAGCATCTGTGATGGGGAGGTGTGTAGGGATGGGGCAGAAGAACATCCCATCCTGGACAACGCTGTCAAAGCATGGAAATACTGGGTGCCACCCAGTGACTGGTAACACCAGATGTCTCTCTTTGCCTATGGTCTTCCCATAAGCTTTCTTTGGCCAGGATCTTTTGCACAAGCACAAAATGCAGCAGCAGCATTTAGAAAGGGAGACATGAGTGGGCATGAAGAAGATGATGGGACAGGCAGGCTGAGCCTGAGATGCAGCCTGTGGATGTGATGGCAGATCTCTCATGTAGGATTTAGACTCACCAAGCAAGGGGACTTTCTTATAACTGTCTACCTCTTGGCTAATGCCACCAGCAGAGTGTGGAGCTGATGGCATGGGCAGCGTGGTTCCCTGCTGTGTTGCTTTATAGTACTTACAAGCACTTCCCTGAGGATAAAGCTAAATGTCCTGCCTCTGGGTTTGCCTTGTTCTCCCGTTGTGAGCAATTCCCACCCATGTTGTGGAGCACGCGTCACTTCAAAGTCTTCACCTCCATCAGCTACACAGCTCTGTCTCACAAGACTCTTATTTGATTCCCTCCTCAGTAATGTGATTTAAATCACCCTTCAATCACCAGTCATTTCCACACCTGATGGCAATAAGGACAAATCAGCACCTTAAATGAGAGAAAGGTGCTTCTAGGAAATGGGTTTCATTTCTAACAGATTTTTGGGAAGGGGCTGCCAACTGGATCAGTCAGTTCCTCTGCTGCATGTATATGAAGGAAAAGGGCACAAATAGGAAAAAGTGGCATATCCTTGTGTTGTTCACAGCACTGGTATAGAAAAACACTTTCTGAGTGTGATAGGGGGAACGTGGGAAGCCACCAGGATGTTGTGGTGGTCCCGGCCTGCATCCTGCCTTCATCTGCACCAGAAGGTGACAGCTGCAGCCAGGTGGGTTTTTCAGGATTGTCCAGTGCCTTTGAAAACTCGGGGGTTTCAGTGCTTAAATAGAGTTGGCAGTAAGCCATGGAGGGTACAGGAGCCTGTGCCCACTGCCAGTACATAGCCACCCTCCTCATTGAACAGCAGTGAGATTTGCCTGCCAGCTTGCCTTCAGGTCATGCCTTTTCCTTAAAAATAAGGGAAAACTAATCTTTAATGTAAAAAAATAGTGGTGTTGGGAGGCGTTAAGACACAACTGCAGGGAGTGGTGTGGTGGGATTGCCGCTGGAAGCCAAGCTTAAAGACACATTCCCTAGCTCTGTCCAGGGGATTGAGAGTATTTTTGGTACTTTAGAGAATCAGCTGCAGTCTTAACAGGCTGAATGGATGTCTTGGATGACTAATTAGTGATTGACAACGAATCGGAGCCCACAGCCACCCTCTGTTGTGTCCTGGGAGAGAAGATGGGGTTGGACAGCAAGGCCCAAGATAAGGTGAGGATGAAGGTGGATGAAACTGATGCCAAAAGACACCTGCTGTGACTTTAGATTTCATATAGATAAAATGAACTGAAGTGAATGGATTTGACCCAGGCATATTTTTACCTTTATCCATATATCTTACAGTAGCAAGCATTTTTTTCATCTCAGAAGAGTGATGTTTCACTATTTATGCCACCAGCATGGCAGTCAAAAGCCAAGCTTCAACAGTTCATTTCCTTAATCAAAAGCTGAAACCACAGTTCCCTCCCCCCCCCACCCCAACCATGTGTCACCCCATGGGTGACAGTGACCCAGGCTGAGGAGCTGCCACTGCCTGAAATGCCACAGGGAAGGTTTTATGACAGGCTGCTAAAACGAGAAGCAACAAATTGCTCAGATCAGGTGGTACCTGCCCGAGTGCACCGAAAGAGCAGAAAGATGAGAGCATAACCTCTCATTTATATCAGCCTGTGGCAAACATGACACCAGATTATTATTAGTATTTTTTTTTAATGACTCTAGGGCACAATCTGAGGAACTCCAGACCAGTAAGCCTGATGTCTGAACCAGAAAAAAATTGATAGAAACTATAGCAAAGTACAGACGTTGCAGATCCTAGGATAAATTTGATGTATTAGGGAAGAGACAAAATGGGCTTTTATAAATGGAAGTCTTGCCTGATGAATTTGTTCATGGTTTCTGCAGTAACAAAGTAGTGACATGTTCCTAAATGGTCTGAAAAGGGATGGATGGGTGGATGGATGGATGGATGTAGTGAAACAAGGATGTTTGCTAATGATGCAGGATTGTCTAGGACCATCAGAGGTGGTGCAAAATATTGCGGAAGTGTTTCTCCATATTGGTGATTGGGTAGTAAAAATGTAAGTTAAACTGCCTATTGTTAACTACCAGAAAAAAAAGGACTCTGGAAAATATAGCTCTAGTTATCCATACACTTTGCGGTCCAAATTAACATCATATTGGAATCACTTTGGGTAGAGATCTGAAAATATCAGCTTGGTTCTCAACTTACTTATACCATGAATAAGCTTCTGGGGAGTCTTTGGGTTTAGGATGTTACTGAGCTAGGTAAAAGGGTTCCTCGGTTACTGCACTCATCATGTGGGGTTAAACTGGCCTCCAAAACCTCCCTCTTCTGCTCAGGCTTGGACAGTCCTCCCTGTGCAGCCTGCGTGCCCATGTTTCTGTGCCCTTAGCTCCTCACTTGATAACTTAAACTTTCTGGCTAGTTACACAGCAGCTGATACCTGGCTAGATCACGTACAGTGTCAGCGGTACCCACGCAGACCCATGGCAAATAGCTCCACAGCTGCTTAATGCTGGGAGGGAACATTTTGATCAGCCCATCTTGACCCTGCAGCTAACACAAGCCAGCGAATCTGCCTTGGTAATTTGTGTACCAGGCTTGTACCTTTGGCCCGAGGCTGGAGACGATGCTAAACATCTGCCGCCGGACTCCTGAGAGTGACGTCAATACTCTTTTGTCTTAAGTCTGCTACTGGCTCAGCTGCATCCATCTCTCCCAAAGATAAATTATACTTTATTGCATGGTATTGCTCAGGACAGAAAAAAAATCTCATTAGGCACCAGCAGTTCAGCACTTAAAACTTGGAGTAATAAATAGCTTGACCAGGGGAGCTTTTTGTCCCTGTCCATGTGCTCTGGCTCTTGGGAGGCCCAGAGGAACTGGTGCAATGGCAGAGGAAGGCTGCACGATGTCCCTGGGTGTTACTGCGGGGGACAGCGTGTGGAAGTCAGGCCAGTGGAGACGTGATCTGCCTGGCTGCAGCCCTGTCCGCATCAACCAGGTGGTTTTCCTCTCCAGGAGGGGATGGCAGCAGGAGAAACTCAGGGCATCTCCTGAGGCACATCTTAGCTTGCATCCACATCTTGGGGTGCATCCAAGCCTCATCTTACACCCAGGCTAAGCTGTCCAGCCCTGGATATGGGGTGACCTCCACTTTCCACATGCAATGAGCACTGTAAGGCACTGCCTCCAGTCCCTCTGGGGCAACGGGGCATTTGTCTGGCCTTGGGAAGGGGACATGAGCAGGAGTGCAGGGAGCTGGATGCAGCCAGGCTCATCTCACGCAGAGGTTTTTAGGGAGTCCTTGCTCCACCAGCCTGCCCCCATCTCTCAGCAGCTGCAGACATTCCAGGGAGTCTCTGCTGTGTCCCACAAGCCCCTGGTCTAGGTGGCATCAGGCAAGAGGATGCCTGAGGCTGCTGGTAACCCGTCTGGAGGGAAGCATCCTGAGCAAGGGATGCTGGCGCTGCCTGCTCTGGCCTCAAAAATCAAAGAGGTAAGAAGTTATGTTTTCCCTGCAAGCTCTGTTTCCCCGTCGGCTCTCCTCGGTGCAGGTCAATTTACTTGCTGGTAACGAAGAAATTTCCTTGCTTTCCCCCCCCCAAACGATGGAGTGTGCAGGCAGTAACCCCAGCCATGGGAAGGTCCCGGAGCTGAAGGCCTTGGTCTGCTGAGGAGCAGGTGGCAGCAAACACTGACTCACAGGGTTGGGATGAAGGAGGGAGCGAGAGAAGCGAGGCCCTGACACGGGCTGTTGCTGCCATCTAGCCATGCCCGCCGCTCAGGGCAGCACAGCCCTCCCACCACCGGCTTTTCTCTCTATTTTCTGTGCGAGTTACTGGTTTCCTGCCTCTTTCTTCTTCTGAGCCACCAAGGAGAAAATTTCTCTAAGGGCTCTTCTTTTAGCCCACCCTCTCTGAGACTGTTGCCTGAGCTGCTGCTGTGCTTAGGGCCAGCTTCCCTGCGTCCCCAGCTGGATGTGCTGCTCATCAGACCTGGGACCATCATTTGCACATCCTCCCGGGTGAGCTGGTGGCTGCCAAAGCGGCAGGGAGAAAACAGCTTCAAAAGTAGAGACCCACTTCCAGCCCCAGGTTTAGGACACAGGGCAGGGTGGTGGGACTTCTATGGGGTCAGACGTCCATGCCAGCATCATGGCACGGAGGGTGTCTTCCCCAAGGGGAGGTGAACCTCCCTGGGTGGAAGGATGCAAGCCAGCAAGCGTGGCCCCCACAATGCTCGCTGGATCCGAGCCCACGGCCACGGGAGCAGGGGAGAGCAGACGGTGTGTTCCACGCTGGTTTGACACCTCGAATTCTGTGTTCGGTTTTGGGCCCCTCACTGCAAGAAAGACAGTGAGATTCTGGAGCATGTCCAGAGCAGGGCAACAAAGTTGGTGAAAGATCTACAGAAAAAGTCTTATGAGGAGCGGCTGAGGGAACTGGGGTTGTTCAGCCTGGAGAAAAGGAGGCTGAGGGGAGACCTTACTGCTCTCTACAGCTACCTGAAAGGAGGTTGTAGCAAGGTGGGGGTCGGTGTCTTCTCCCAAGTAACAGGTGATAGGACAAGAGGAAACAGCCTCTAGTTGTGCCAGGGGAGGTTCAGATTGGAGATTAGGAAAAATTTCTTCACTGAAAGCGTTGTCAAGCATTGGAACAGGCTGCCCAGGGAAGTGGTGGAGTCACCATCCCTGGAGGTATTTAAAAGGCAGGTAGATATGGTGCTTAGGTACATGATTTAGTGGTAACTTGGCAGTGCTAGATTAACGGCTGGACTTGATGACCCTAAGGGCCTATTCCAACCAAAACGATTCTAGGATGGGGACAAGCACACTAGGGTTGGAGGGACCTCAGAAGGTCTCTAGCCCAAGTTCCTGCTCCAAGCAGGGTCAGCTGCAAGGCCAGCCCAGGCTGCTCAGGGCTTTGTCCTGTCAGGTCTTGAAAGCTGTCAGAGATGGAGGATGGCCAGAGTCACCAGCAGGCTGGTCCCTGCCTGGCTGTCTTCATGGGGCAAGTTTCTCCTTGCACCCAAGCCTGATCCCTCCTGGTTCCAGCTCGTGTCCATTGTCACTTGACTAACACCAGCAATCTTACAAAGCTGCTCTATGGACAATACCATAAATTGGCTCCAGAGACCCTCCCCAAGAAAATCCCTGACAACGGAGAACCTAAATTAACCCCAGAAGTGACAAAGGAGTATAAAAATGTTGCAAAAAAAGCTAGTGGAAGCGCAGAGCCTTGGACCAGGCCCCAAGCAGGAAGCTGATGTGACATTTGAGGTAACAGCCTTAATTTAAAAAATTTTTAAAAAGCCACTAATTTTGAAGTGTTCTGTATATAAAAACCCCAAACTCTCTGTTTCTCATTTCTGTGAACAGAGGGGAAGGGAGTTTTTTTTGGTTGGGGGGACGGGAGGAGGGTTGAGCTGTGCAATAGTTTAATTATAATTTAGTATATACTTTTTCCTTGTACTTTTTTGTGTTTGTTCTCGCTAATAACATCTTGCTTATGCTGCGGTATAACATCAGGGGCGTGGGATTCATTTAAAAGCTTTCCGTTTCTCTCCTTTCTCTTGAATCTCCTGGCTCTGACAGACGGGGGTTTTTTGATGCTTTTTTTTTTTTTTTATTTTTGAGCTGAGCTCCATCTTGTGGGCTTTTGCTCAGCTAATTAGTCACTAAGTTGTTATCTCTGAGAGGATCTCCCTTGGCCCAGGTCAGAGGAACACCCCTGCTTCGCTTGCAGCCGGGTATAACGAAACCCGCATGGCACAAGCGGATGAGCCCGATAGCACCTACCTCCCGGGGAGCTTGGCGAGCCATCCTGGCAGGGCGCAGGAGGAATTTCCCTCCCCCAAATCAGCAGTCTCCGTGGCAAGTGGGATTTTTCTTTTCCTTTTCACTTTGGTCGGACGCTTTAATGGTTTAATGCAAGTTTTGACTGCAGGAAAGCAGGACAATCGTTGCTGAGAAATATTTATTGAGCTATCCCAGCCAAATGCTGTTGCTGCTGTTGAACTATAGTTAACAGCAGGCAAGTGGAGCTTTTAAGCAGGATTTTTTTTTTATCTAGCAACACAATAGACGATTTCCTTCTTGTCCTCACAGTAAGGGCAGCAGCACCTCCATTATTTTACTGAAAACTGTACCCACGTTATCCTGTTCAAGTGTTGCAATCGTTCCTTGCAAGAGTGCCACCCTACAGCTAATATATGTAAGCTTAGTAGCCAAACATGAAAGGGTGATGCCCAAGCCCACTGAATGCCCAAATCCTGTTCTTCTCCCCAGGCAGGGAACTGCATTGTAAGGATGGGTGAAATAATACCTGTGACTGCAAAGTTTAACTCACAATGGTGAGTTACATGCTCCTGCAGCAACACACGGGCCGTCTGCCCCACAGTACGCTCTGACACTGGTAACTCCCCTCCTTGTCCCTTACTCCCTCTGCCTCAGCATTCTCCACCTGCTCACTAACACATTCCCACCTTTGATTTTTCCATCTGATGTAATTTCAGAGGAGCAGTGTTTCTCAACTTTTTTATTGGTCTATGAAACTGCATTTGCACCAAAGGATGTCAGCTGAACTCCAGTACAAGCCACGTATAGCCATAGGTGGACATACAGAAGGTCTCAGCTAGACTCATTTCAGACCTCAAGTGGCTTCACCACTCAAAAAAGAGGAATGGAGCGATTAGAAGCCATGCCCTCAGCTTGGGGAGATATCTTAGTATTTGCCTCTTGGTAATTTGACAGTATTACTCTCTTTTTCCAAGAGTGATCCCAAGAGAACCAACACCACCATCACTGGTGCCAGGGAGGGGAGTGACCGCTGGGGATATTAGGAGCAGAAACAAATCCCTGCAAATGGGTCTGCAAAGCCCACAGTGAAACACAGCATAGTTAGCAAGAAGCAAGCTGAAAGGCACTGGCTATTCTTGGCTCCAACTTTGATTATTTGTTAAGTTAATTATGTAAGGCAGATGCAGCTGATCTCAATTTTTCTGGCATGCAGCTCCTCCCTCCCTCCCTCTTGTATCAGACAAGCTTGCTCCAGGGAGAAATAATTAAGATGTGCACTTAGAACAACTGGATTTGATCAATCAATGTGGCAAAACAGAGCAAAGGCTGTGACAACCCAGGACTTGGGGAAGGGAGGTCAAAATAAACCACAGGAGTTCACTGCTCACTTTGTTATGTCTCTGCTGTCCTAGTTGGTGCTCCAGCTTACACTAGGAAATGTATTGCCAAGTTTGGATGGTAGGGAATGGCCACAGTCACCATATCACCGATTCCTGTCACTTAGGGTATTTTAAAATCCATTTCAGAAGGGGAGCGGACCAGCTAAGATTCTGTGGAAGCCAGGAGCATGGCAGCTGTGAGACGAAGGATAAATGTGCAGAACCCCAGAACATCTACTCAGCATGATCCAACTTGATCGTGTCTTGCTTAAAAACACACCACCATTACTGTAAAGATTTATTACTCCCACAAGTACTAAAAGTCAGCTAATAAAAACCATTGTTATTTTATTTTCTCATTTGGTTGTTGTTGGGTTTTTTGTTTTTTTTTTTGGTTGGTTGGGTTTTTTTTTTTTTTTTTTGTTTTACACTGAAGATGCTCAAGAAAATTAACAATTCTTTTTAGGCACTTGATACTCTCCTTAGACAAGGCTCACAGAGCACCAGCTGAGGCTATGATATTTACCTTCCATGGCAGGTATAACTGAGGTCAGCTACATTTCTTCTGGGGAGTATCATAAGTTCATCAAAATGCCTATTAGCATGTTGCCACTGTCCTCACCTCCAGCAGAGAGAAACAGATTTATTTTTTTTTTTTATAGACAAAATGCAATGAAGTAGCTAAAGCAACCAAGTTAAATGCAGATCAAGAAACTAATTGCAGCCTGCCAAATTCCTCTCAGAGAAGCTTACTAACGAGCTTCCACAAGTTGTTGCCTTCAAGCTACCTGCTGGAGATGGTCTCCACTGGCTGCAAGTAGGGGAAGCCAGACTGGCACCAGCCGCCCCTGCCAGTAGGCAGCTGGATACTGAATGCATGAGAATAAAGGCAAGTGCTTGAAGCTAGGAGTAAAGCAAATAAGTAAATAAACAAATAAATCACTTGGGATGCTTCAAGAGAATCAGGAATGAGGTACCATCACATCTCCTGACCCTACTAGTTCAGCTAGCAAAGAGGGTAGTCTCAGCTGAAAGAACAGAATAAAGGTTAAACAATTTCTTTCAAGCAGCTGTGAAAGACAACAGCTTTACTTCTCATCTTGCTAGAGCCACTGTTTCTATCAGCAATGCTACCCTTTGGATGAGCCTTTAGAGTAAGTATTAAAATTTAAGTTAGCATAAGCTTTACATACTCATTCAATGCATTCAGGTTTTCCTCTTTACTATCAGAAATTTGCTAAGGGATGGCTGCAGTCCAGGACTTTCTGGTAAATAGAACAGATCCAGATCTGGGACCAATTAGTGTGTCAGAAATATTTTGCAATTTTAGTGGAGCAAGTGGCAGCAAAATAGCATTGGGTTAAGTAGAAGTCAGAACGCTTTATTCCAGTAAGCGGACTCACTAATTTTATCACCAACACACCCTGTATTAGCTTCCAGTATTTACTACGTAAGTGTCATCTATCACATTTAACCCAAAGTCAGAAGTTTAACAGGGTAGCATGTATCTTCATGACATTATAGCTTCTAATTTTATTGCGTGCACAAAGAATGTTGAGTCCCATCTCTTATCATTCATTTTATCCTAAAGCGGTAGGCAACAAGGGTCAGAGAGCAGTAGCCACCTACTAGTCAGCCACATAGTTTCAGCTTCTTAAGTTTTTCAGTGACTTATTTTAATGCTCACACACATAACAAGCAGCTTGTCAGAGGCAGACATGGAGCTTGTGCTGTATTCTTTCAGTGATGAATAGATGTGGTTAAATAGCCATCACTCCTGGTCACAGCATAAACACAAGTGAAAAAGGGCATTGCATTGAACTTGCAATACACAACTATGTTAAGCCCATGTTCAATAGCGAAAGACAAATGTGACTCCACAAGAATTTGCACAGTATTCAACTTGTTGCCAGTCAAACTTTTTCTAGTCACATATTAAAAAAAGAGACAATTTAGTTTCCCTACCCATTAAGGGGTTCCTTCACTTCAGTAAGCTGGGAGGCCAAGGGTAGGGGAGAAGATGGCAATTGTATTGTTGATTTACTAATAAGCTCTGGGCTCACAGCACCTGCTCTGCCTTCATATATTCTACCTTCATATATGCTATGTAAGCCATCCATGACAGACCAACTTTCAACAGATTGACCAAACACAGGACCAGTTATTTCAATATACTTTATTTTAAAACAGGTAGGTCACAAAACACTAAGCTTAGCCCGTTCTGCCATACACAAGCTACAAATACTTGTTTGACAGTTGAGGGTCAGTCTTTAGTAGCATACATGAAAAGTGAATAAAAATCCATATAAAACAATATTCAAATAGTTTCCATAGGAACACAGATAATTGTGACCCATCTCCTAGTCATTTTGTTGCATTTATGCCAAACCTAACTTTAAAAAAAAAAAAAATCACTTAAAAATTCTAGCAAGAATTAAGTTAATGGTCCCCCAAATGCCCTAAATTCAATGACTAACCTTGCAGTTAATTACTAAATATTACCTATACATTGATACTAGCTGAAGCACAAGTTGCTGGATATTCAATTCCGCTTTCCCAGGCACAAGAGAGTGGCAGACTAGCAACATCCTGCTCCTCCACTTCAGCTAGGAATCCTTGCTCCTTGATCTGCTGCATTAGTTGCCTAGAAAAAAAAAAAAAAAAAGAAAAGCAACAGTCAAAAAGTGCTTCACTACAATGTGCCAGAAAGAAGGTAATCAAAGGTTGGGTGTTTTTTTTTTTTTTTTTTTACTTCCAGGGAGCATGAAATGAACTCTTTGTTCATCATCTGCAATCCAGACAATATTACCAGGGAGGGGGCTCAAATAATCAAAATCGAGTTTGTGCAGGTCACTTGTGGCCTTAGGGCAAGGGCCAAAACCAAGTGGTTTGTACCATTTCTGGGTAGGATCTAAATCTGCAGAGACGTGCCTATATCCCTGTAGCGACATCTGTATACCACATGCTTATACAGATTTAATGACTTGGTGCTCAGTAGTTCAGCATTTCAGACCTATGGCACTGACTATCCCTTGTCCCACTCTCTCACATTCCTGGGTAACTTGAATCAAGTAAAACTAGGGATGACAGACTAAGAATGTAAGGGAGCTGACCAGTGAGAACCATGCAACTCCTTCCATACTCAGCTTGGAGTTGTACTGAAAGACAAGCTCAGAAGAACTTAGTTGACTGAGCTTTTAGACTTATACTGTATTGTCTGGTTTCAGCTGGGAAAGAGTTAATTTTCTTTCTAGTGATTGCTGTGAGAGGAATGTCAACAATGCATACTGTTTTAGTTGTTGCTAAGCGATGTTTATGCTTTTCAAGGACTCTTTTCAGCTTCCCATCAGCTTTCATTATTATTATTATTTTCCTTTTCTGTTACTGTTTCTATTCAACAGCCTTTATCTCAACACACAAGTTTTTTTCCCTTTCCCTTCCCCCTTCTTTTTTCCCTGCCATTCTGGGGGAAGGAGGAGAACTTTGTGAGCAGCTGTGTAGTCCTAGCTGCTGGCTGCGGTGAAACCACAAGACATATGCAAGGCAAAAAGCTGTGCTATTACATGGGTCCCTATATACTACTAGCTTTTACTTAGACATACATAGTCATCTTGCCCTTTATCTTTCACAGTTATCTAGCCACAAATTTAGTTGTACATCTTTATACACATAGATTACATTCCAAAAAGCTTTTGTCTGTGCTAGAAAGATCTACACCGTAACTTCATTGATACATCTCCCTCAGTTAAGGGCCAGCTTGCATCACAGAATTTTCTTACCAAAAGGGAAGATGCAGGCAGTCACATTGGGCTGAAAGAGGGCTGTAAGCCTTTCATGATGGTTATTGTCTGCATAGTTAAGATCAGCATGCCTCAGATTAAGTATTACATTTTAAAAGAAACCCAGCACTATCGGGAAAGAGCTAATTATTCTCCTGCAGAGTCATTTTTAGTTCAATTAGACACAAGTTTGGTGTCTTATGGGAAGCTTCCTCTTACTTTTATGGCAGGAATTCCCCTGAACTTAAGCATTTTCAGTAAATTTGAGAGCAACCCAATAGCAAAGCTAATCAGGCTTTAGGGCAATACTGCTGCCCAAATGCTCTCTGCCAGTTTAGTAGGTAGACTTTAATACAGAGGTAAGGGCTTCCTCTTACAGAAAACCCTACTTTTATAGAAGATGCAATAATCTTCTTGCACAGTAACCTGTCTTGCCAGAAGAGCATCCAGGTTACTTTAAACAACTGTTTAAGGTGCAGTTTCACGGTATCCTTACACTCAAGAGGTGGGGTCTGCTTTCTTTGCTTACCTGTTTAATAACTTCCCATGGAGATCTAGCACTCTGCACTGAGCAATGAGCCAGAGCTCAACCTAAACCAAGGAACAGCTCTCAAATACAGACAGATCATATTGCGAAGCAGCACAGTTAAGCGTTCCTACATCCTGCGGTCAGGATTTAGCAAGCTAATAATGTAGAAGACAGTGTACTATTAGAACGATGATTGACTGGTCTCTAATTACTGGTCGCAGAAGCTAACTGTAAAGAATCTGTAATGATTCGATATGTTGTGCAAGAATGGAAAAAAAAAAAAAAAAAAAAACAACAAAAAACCACACACCAGCTACAGGCCCAGGTTAATGAAAAGACTCCTAACATTACCCCTTTGGAAGCACCTCTCCTGGAAATGAATACATCAGAGAAAAGGAGTAATTGGTAGTGTTAGCATTGTTCTAAGCACACAGCAAAGAAAACCCTCAGAGCCATTGCCTTCTTCCACACCACCAGGAGATTTTAGAAGAGCTATGGCACCAAAACTATGGCCCTGTTTGCTACGGGACCGCCAACTGCCACGAGCTATTCACCAGTCATCCACATCAAAAGCGCTGCTGAATCAAGATACTTAATTACTAACCATGCTGGTCTTGACATCACATAGTGTATTGTTGGCCTCTGGAATCCATTGAAAGTAGAAGCTGCTGCAACAGTATAGGCACCCATGTTTTCAAACAGGATCCAGTCACCGACTTGCAACTCTGGCATGTTAAAACGCTCTACAATACGATCTAGGCCATCGCATGTTGGTCCCCATATGCTGCAGGAATAGCAGCTGTCATCTGGTTTAGGCCGCTAAAGAAGAGAGTTGAGTACAGTTAAGACTATCAAAACAGAGCTTCCAGAAGTAATACAGTAAATAGTATAGCATTCCACCTCACAGAGGAGGAAGACCTGCTTGCAAGTCCTTCTCTGCCCTTGGCTTTGAATTAATTCCACTGTAGACTTTGTAAGTCAAATGCCAAATTCCAGTGACGTCAAGGGAGGGGTGAACTGAGAAGTGACCGCTGTGACGAGGATTCTCCTACATCCACCATAGATGACTAGTATGTGATACTTCTGAATGACCATACCTTTTGCAGAACTGGTTTAACATGCGCGTGATCATACAAGATGCAGTTGAATGATCCATAGACTCCATCATTCACATAATACATAAGAGTTTTGTCATTTGCATCATCTTCATCTAGAAGAAGTTGAGATACCAGTAAGAGAATGCTTGGAAAGAAAGACACAGTTGGCTAGAAGTAAGATTAGGTCTAGATTTACATACCATCAGAACCTGTTTGCTCCTTCAATACAATTTTTTTTGCAATGATGTTGACTGCCAGCGTGAATGCTGATGCAACATAGTATCTTCCCGGCTCTGCGATAATATTTATTCCAGAATCCGAAGGAAAGTATTTATCCAGTGCTGGGTTGATTACACTTGTGATCTAGGGAAGAATCAGTTGCCAATATTACAACTTCAGCAGTTTACTCAGGTGCTATTTTAGAAGTCAGAGACGAAGTCAGACTTTCATGCTCACAATGATATACTGGTCAAGTGTGTAAAAACTATTAGCACATTCTAAACTCTATTGATTGCTTTTGCTTTATTTTCCCATTCCAAGTTTTGTTTGCAATTAAGTTTACACAAAGCAACAAAAGCAGATGTCACTTGCAGCTTAAAAAGTTTAAGTGACCAAACAGTTTGAGTCTAAAGGAAATCACCCCTCCTAGACTCATTAGACCAGCATTAATGCCCTGCAAGTCCTCACACTTCAATTTTAATTTCTAGTCCACTTGTAAGTTCTGCTAATCAGGCAATAGCCCCCAGCTTACTGCATCCTAAAGAAGTCATCTCACAGGACCTTAAGAATACAGAAGGCTTTGTCATCACCTTTGAAATTCAGTTGCCTGCACAGTTATTTCCAAGTTCTGAAGTTATCAGTGACTATTAAGCTGCCTCCAGCCACAGCATGACTGTGCTATGCCATAGACCCCAACGACAACATCATTTGCTCTCGATGCTTCACGTAAGCCAATACTGCACTATGAGAAGCCAGCCTTCATTAAGGGGTATTAATAGTGAGACAATTAGCCCACATTATTATCAGGAAACTCACTTTATATAATTTATGTTCTGTTTCCTTATGTAAACATGTAACATCATATCATCACATTAAATGATGGTGGTTAAATTTAATCTAAGTCTAACCTAACCACGTCAGGTTAGACTGGCAGGTGCTCTCACAACGCTGCTCTAAGTGGAAGTCCTATTAATTCCCAGCCACCTTGTCTCTTCTGAAAGGAGAACTATTTCTGTGTGAAAGCAGCCTGGAGAACACTGATCAATTAAAAAATTATCTAAAAGCTAATTCTAAACCAGATCACTGATCTAGTTTGCTGGCACCCAGACGGACAGTATGGGTTCAGGACTACCTTTTCACCCTATTTGGGAGCACTGCCCATCTAGATAGTCTGAAGTACAGCATCAACTGGAGGAAGTAGTCCATGCCAGTAAGAATCAAGTCTGCAATTAAAACCTGATTTACAAGTTTGTTATCTCTGCATGTTTATACATTTATGTATCTAATGGGTTCATCTAATTTTCAGTTTTCAAATTAATTCCCCTTTTCCTCTAAATTAAATTTCTAACCAAGCAGACAAATTTTCTTGCAAATGTATCTACAAACAGAAAAAGCAAGATCTTGTTTAGTCCAGATCAACATTAAAAGAGACTCCACATCTTGAGAAGTTCTTAGCAAAGCTATACCTCTTCAAATTTAAGCTTGACATCTTCAGAGCCAGGGAAGCCACCACCAATATCAAGCAGATACATATTGAAGCCAAGTTCAGCCTAAAATGAGATTAATTGCAACACTGTCAAGAAAGCAGTTCTCAGTGTATCATTTTAGCTTAAAAAGTAATGTAAAGCCACTTCATTAACACTTGGAACAGAGCTAACTCATCCTGTTCAAGTAATAGTTACTTGAGTTTGAGCTGCTGATTTTTGCGCACCTGTAGATGAGTTTTGCAGAATCAAAGTAAACCATCATGACCTCAAAAACTCCAACAACATGAAATTAGCAACTTAGCTATCTTTTAACCCCGTAGCAGCTTTACACTTGATTCAGTTCTGCCACAACAGTTGAGCAGTAGTTCCAGAGAAAAGCAGAACTCAACTTACTCCCATATCAAACACACAGCGGGCATCAGAAATGGCTTGAACAAAGGTGTCTGGGTCTGTACATCCACTTCCAACATGGAAACTACAAAGAGATACAAGATATCAGTTGCTATTTGGCAAATTAGTTAAAAATCTTACACAAAACTCATGTCACCATATGCAAAGGCATCTCTATTATCAGGAGGACCCTTTAAAGAAATCTTACTTAGTGTGACTGTATTTTGATATTATCAACTCACCTAACTCCAATGATAGCAAGGTCAAGTTCTTTTGCACGCTCCAGAAGCAGCCTGCTAGTCTTAAGTGTAGCTCCAAATTTAACACTCAGACGACAAACTGCTTTGGAGTCATCAGTTGTAATGCGCAAGACTAACCTAGAAACAGGAAAAAATTAGGGTTTAAGTTCCAGTATAAGACATATCATTATCAGGCAGGTATGACCTTAGAATAAGATTGAGCTTAAACATACGAGCTTTCCTGTCTGTCTCTTCCTAATGTATAGGAAGCTACAGAGGACTAAATTTCACTGGGTAAAAGTAGGCTTATTTTCTCATCACTTTGCAGCTTATCTTAACTAATGAAGAACAAGTTTCAGATAACAGCAGATATTCCCGTAACTTGGGAACCCAAACAAGAATTATATAACAATTAGCAAAACTTACTTGGCTTTTGGATGGGCCCTTGCAACTTTCATTAGTTCTACTTCACTATCAAATGTCATCATCTGTACACCACTGCTAGCAGCATGTTTGATTTGAGATACTTGTTTGCAGGGGTTTGCATATATTATTCTCTCAGGAGGTACACCAATGCTCTGCACCAGCTGTATTTCTGTCTGAAAAAAAGAACACATTACACTTGTGAAAGATATTCCTAGATGGATGATCAAACTAATCAGTACAACAAAAGCAACATTGCTTGGTTAAGCTTAATTTTATATAAACACATCTTGTAAAGCTGAACATATACTGAAGTCACAAATCAGACTACAGTCAAGATCTTACCTTACTGGCACAATCAAATCCTGCACCAAGAACAGCAAGTGTCTTCACTACAGCTTTGCTGTCGTTACATTTTACGGCATAGAAGGGGGTTACTCGAGGAAGGGCTTTATGCCAGCGCATGTGCTTCTTTACAATATCACCGAGGTCAGCAACATAGAAGGCATCTTTATCATCCTAGAGCAAATACACATCTTACAGTTACAAACAATGGATAACAGGATAAGCCCAGAGGTCAGCATTTGAGAAAGAGGTTGCCTTGCAGAAGATCTGCAAAGACAACTTGTTCTATTAGTTTATAAATAGGTAGCGTCATGAAATGCAGTGATTTTCCTATCATACTTACAGAAGATGACACTTCATTTATTTTTTGGTCAAGGATATCCTTGGCAGTAAAGCCTTCGTCAAGGAAGGTGAATTCAAATTCTTCATTGCTGAAGTTACTCATGATTTCAGATTTATGTGAAAGGATTTAAGTACAAACTGTTGATACAAAAAAACAAACCATTCAGTACTTCATTTAAATAAATACAGTTTACATTCACTACTTCACTTAAATTTATATAGCCATATATGACCATTACATCATGGTCATATAATTTACAATTAGACAATTCCTACAGTGATCGCTAATAGCAGCATAGATTAGGAACTTACATAGATGACGACTCGGATTTAGTCAGAACCAAGCAGGGACTCCCCTAAATAATCTTGCTAGCTTGAAGGCAAGTTCTCCCCTGTTCAACAACTGTATGATATACTCAACCTATTAAAAGAAAAACAAACAAATAAAACCCAAATAAATACTGTCAAATATTATTGGTCTAAGTCCCTGGAAGTTTACACTGTCTTTACCTCCACATCAGAGCTGTTAATATTATGGCTGGTGCCAGCTAGTTTTTTTTAAGAACTCTTAAGCACTGTTGTAGCTCGCCAGTTTCTGGGAAAAAGGCTTATGTGTTACTACAGACAGAATCAGATGTTACTGACTTTTGAGTAGTAACAACTCTCACCGGGTCAAAACCAGTTGAATATCGGGATTCTCACTACAGCTCAGACTGTGCATAAACCAGCCACGAGACCAGGGCTTTCCTTGAGGTTGCTCTGTTGGTGGCACAGAGCTCCCCTGTTCTACCCATCAGTTCCAGGCTACGTGAAAAGAAAACCTCAGCTGTCAGGAGTGGCAGATACACATTGAAAGAGTGGTTCCTGTGATCTGCAGACAAAGTCTTATCAGTGATCCAAATTAACCCCTTCTAACAGGATTTTACAGCAGTCCATAATAAATCTTCATTGTTAACAGAAATCTACCAGCCAAGTCCCTTAAGAGCCAGAACTAAAGAGCAAAAGCACATTCCTCTGCCATCATGGACCTATGAAGTCCATGGCAAAGTGTATGGGTCATCCTTTTTACTGGGTAATCCAAATAGAGAATGACAGCCTACTCCATTAAGCTGTTAACTCAAGCAGAAGTGTGTGCTGCCATTTAAAGATCTTAGCATTGCAAGTGACTCACAGGGAAGATATGGTTTCGTGTAACCAGGTCCAGCCCTCTGCCTTCTCTCAGCACTTTTTACACTCAATCTACTCATGCAAATCTGCACTGAAGATTATGCAAACTCTAAATTATCCACTAATCTTTAGTTACATCACCATTCCCTCTATTTTCAAAAAGGCTGTCTATAAACCATATGAAAAATAACTGATGTTTTATAGCTGTCACAGATAAACAAGATTCTAAGACCAACAGAATTATTCATTCCACACACTGTGTAGACTTGACTCCATCAAACTTTATCTACTGAATGACTCTGAAGCTCAGCAATTACACAACTCCAATTCAGCCTTCAGAAACACGTGGCATCTGAACTGCCAGTGTCAAGAACTACTCCACATCTTTTGATCGATTCCCACTTGTCAGAGACAAACCAGATTTAAGATTCAAGCTAGATTAAGCTTTAACTCTAATGAAATAAAACCCAACAATCCACCGACCCTCATTCTCCCCCTGCTCTTATTCACATGCAGTGTTAATTCTCCTAGAAGCTGGATTAAAGTCTTCTCTTAAAAGCCTCTTTGAAAGGACCTTAAGAAACAGCAAATTAAACACTTCTCAGGAAGCTGTTTGTTACCAAAGAGAAATTGCATCTTATGGTAGGATGATTTCAACAAGATGTTGCAACTTTGCAGAAAGCAGTTCAGGGACTTCTAGCTGTGTTTAAGACAAGTGCGTACCATCAGAAAGAATTTGGTTTATCCTCCTCTCTGCACAGAGCTGCATGAAAACCACTTTTCCTATTGACCTCTAAAAGGTGAATTACTTTTGCTGGTCACAGCAGACTTTGTTAAGAACTTCTTGCAAGCTTTCCATCTCCACCTTACTGCACGATTTTTAACTACAGTGTAATTACACAGAATACAGGCAGCACACGATCACGTAGACGCGAACTGTAGCCTCCCTGCGTATATTTCTATTCGGATTGTGGGCAAAGCCTCTGCAGCTTCGTTTGAGCTCCTTTTAGAAGTTGCCCTCCAGAACATTCCCTTATCCAGCAGCTGTATTTAGACGCAGCTGAGTCACGCCTGCAGGCTCTGGACCCAGATACCAAAGCTGCGGCTGGAAGGGGTGCCCGAGGCGCTCCTGGCCCCGGGGTTCGCAGATCGCTGCTATGGGGAAGGACACGGCCAGCTGCCCTGCTCTCACCGCCCGTCTTTCTCCCTGCAAATCCATATGGTCCCACAGCCAAGTCGGCTCCCCGGCAGCGGGGCACCCAGACCTCCAGCCTCCGATGCCGAGGCCTCCCGAGGCGGCAGTTCGGCTCGCCCTGGGGGACACCTTCATCACAGCCCGCTTCACCCTGCGGCTTGGCCCCCCTACCCCCGACACCCTCGTGGGGACCGTCGTCCCGCAGGAGAGAAGGACTCCCGCCTCAGGCCAGGCGGCTTGTGCTACGGGCAAGCAAGGCCGTGCTGCGGGCGAGTAAGGCCGCCCCGGAGCCACGATCCTGCCCCGGAGCCTGCCTCTCCCCACCCCGGAACAGGCCGGCGGCCACGCCGGAGCCCTCCCCTCCCCCGGCTGCCGGGAGGCGCCGCCAACACCTCCCCGGGCAGGCCGGCCTCACTCGTTCGCAGCCGCCCGGAGCCTGGGGATTCCCCGGGCGCGGAAGGAAGGAGGGAGGCCCCATGCCCGGCGGCAGGAGCCGGCGCCCAGCCCGGCCCGCTTGGCAGCGGCCCCGCAGACACGTGGCTCCGCGCCGGGCCGCCTTCCACCCCGGGCCCCTTCCCTCCGCCGCCCGGCCCGGCGCTCCCCTCACCTCAAGCAGCTGCGGCGGGAGCTGCTGTCAACCCCCGGCGTCCGGTCCCCTCGCTCCGAGCCGCTGCCGCCTCCTCCTCCTCCTCCTGCGAGCCGGGCGCGGTGCGAGGAGCCGGAGGAGCGGGGCCGCCGGAGCGATCGGGGCTGACAAAGCTCCGCCACCGCCGCGGCGCTCCTATATATAGGCCCGCCGGCGTCGCTATGGCAACGCACCAGCTCAAACCAGCCCCGATCGGCTGCGACCGGGCAGGGACTCGGGCCAGCCGCTATTGTGACGTCGGCGGAGAACACGCGCCGGGCGCGCCACGCTCCTCCCCCTCCCCCTCCCC